>NW_027094094.1:33140690-34340690 GCF_029207755.1 Chamaea fasciata | reverse complement strand
CTTTCCTAAAACCCTACAGGGTAGATATTCTATGAGTACTTTTGCAAAGGCCGTAACACACTTAAACTTGATTGTTTCATGTTTCAGCAAGGAAAACCTAATCGCAACAAAGAGATTGCTATCAACTATGGGAGAATAACAGTTTATTATAGTAGTATGATAACAGAACTAGTTTGAGGCATTACAGTATCTAGTTTGTCGTGCTAGGATCTGCCAACCACTGCATGCATGGAAATCCAGATTCCTTCTGAATGAGCAGCAGGTGATGAGGCTGTGACAACTGCACCCAACTGATTATCCTCTAAAAACTGCTTCACATTACTCAGCAGTGATGCCACTGGACAGTAACGGAACAGTGTCGGTGGCTTCTGGTAGAAGCTCCATTTTTTCCTTCCTGAATCTCAGGCAGAGGCAGTTTCTTTCAAGACTCTTTTTTGGGGTAAAAACGTTTCAAAGAGGGCAAGGAGAATACAGAAGTTTATATTCCATAAGAATTAATACTCCTTTGGTAATTTTTTGTCTTGAGAGGGGCAGCTTCGTATTTCTAATGGCAAAAAGCATAGTGAGGAGAGTGAAACTCTCATGGAGAAATAATCAAAGCTATAAGGCTCCTCTGCTCCAACCCTGTGAAGTAGTCCACATTCTGCCCTGATCCCTGATCCCAGCAGATCCAGCCACATTTATAGGATTTGCTGATATCAGGGGTGGAACACCTGATGTGGTACTCTCACATTACGCTGGTAGGGAGCACAGGGAATGGCTGACATGGCTAAATACCTGATGCAATGTTCCCTAAGTGGTAAACTAGATAAAAATAGCTCAGGTCTACCTCATCTCGTATCCTTCAGGACCTCAGAGGTACAGGGGATCCTCATACATTAATTTGATTAATCTTTAGCTCATTTAGATCCTGAGTTAAAAGTGGGTCAAAGCGGAATGGAAACATTTTCTTCAAAAGAGATTGCATTAATTCAAATTACATGTTTGTGGAACAGTCTGCAGTGAAATGTATGTCACTAGTAGCTATGGAACATGGGGAAAAGAAGAAATTATGTTAATTAAATAATGAAGTGTCAATAAATAATATTTTCTGAGGTTACATCACCACATCTATGTAATGAAAAAATTATGAGCCTTTTGATGATCCTCACCTGGTTCAGCCATAGATCGTGGTTCTAAAGGGAAGAAGAGCAGAATTATTAGATTGAATATAGTTATTTTTGCTAATATTTGTTTTTCCGTAAGCACTAAATATAAAGTTTGACCTTCTAAATATGATGGAATGCTCTTTTTGATCTAATTTTCTGTTTGGGGGAGGTGAAGACAGCCAGGCCTTTTACTCAGTGGAATGTCAAAGCCACTGAACAATATGACCACTCACGGGAACTTGGGAATAGGAAATCAATTCTCCAAGTAACTGGAGTTTTTTGTTTGTTTGTTTTTTCTCAGTACTGGCACAATTTTATTTTGTCTTGAAGACAATTTCTGAAACTCTGACCCTCATGAAATCAAGACATGATGAACCATTGTTTCACTTAGGTTTAGTTCAGTGTGGTATTTTAGGAATTTCTGTTGAATTTTCACAATTTTGGCATTTCAGTGACTTAGAGAAAACTGCAGATGTTCTGACTGCATTTGAAAATTAAAATTACAGTTGTAATAAGAAATTCACAGCGTTGCTATGTTAGAAATTTTGTTGCTTGCCTATATTTTATTAGACACAATATTTTCACACAAGAAACATACTTTTCTGTAATATCCTAAAATCTGGAGAGTCTTCTATCAGTGTTCCTTCTCTATACCATTCAACCTTTGGGGAAGGAGCTCCTTTCACCCGACATTCGAAAACAACCAGCTGCCCCTCAGAGGCTGAAATATCCTGCAACATCTAAGAGAGAAAACGAAAAGACAGTCAGTAAATGTCTTAATGGTCTGGAAGTAATACTGATTTTACTGATTTCAGCAAGATTTCATAAAGCCACTTAAACCCTTGAATGGCTTAGGAAAAGCATCCTTTTTTTTTCTTTTTTTTTTTGAGAGCTGATTTTTAATTATCTCTCTTTACAGTTACCTGACCTCTACTTTTCAAATATGTCAGAGAAGAAATTACCTTTGTAAATACAGGAGCAGCAATTATAGGTCTTCCATCCAGTCCTTGCAAATAGTTAGTGGGGCTTTGAGCCTGCAGATTGCAAAACATCACAAGATGATATTTAGGCGTACAGACATTATTTTTTTTCATATACAAGAGAAATGTGCTTTTGGAATGACATAAAAGAGATTTTGGTGGATGAAGTCCAAAGCAAAATAGCTAATGCAATGAACAGAAATTCTGCTGTGGACAACTGCTGGTGATCTTCCTGGATGGGATAACAGCAAAAGGGCTGTTGTTGCTTTATTGCCTTACTCAGTTAATCATGGCAAGAAAAGCTTTAGCACAGTGCATTGTAATATCTTTTCTTCATATAATAATAAGGCAAATATGTGTTGTCTGCTTGGTCATCGTCCTCTTTTAAAAATTCTTACTTAGGAAATAGTTATTGATGTTAATAAAGAAAGGTTAAATCAAGTCATGTGTGTGACTGCTACTATAATTCTCCTTTGCCAAAACCAAAGCTTTTACAAAGGTGGGATATCAACCTGTTGATCCTACTCAGTGAAAACAGAATGGAATTGTGTTCCTCCTGGAAAACCTTGTTATATGGATTGAGTATTTAATACAGTCTTTTATTTTACTGCAATAGGAGTTGCCCCAGAACAGCAGAATTAATGATTCAGTATCTCAGGAAATAGCCAAATTACATAGATGGTGCCTTGTAAGCCAACAAAATTTAAAAGTAGTGATTTTTGAAGTAACTATTACCCTTAAGCATCTTCTCTCAAAATGGCAAACTGTTGTGGAGGCTTAGTTCTATTCTCATTGTAATCAAAAGTAAACGTGCATTAGTTCACCTGTTCAGTATCTGTTTATTGGTTACCAGCTAATTCTGTAAACTTTGGAAAGGCACTGTAATGTGAAAAACTCAGAAGTTTGTGAACTTTGCGGTTTTGAGCAACTATGGCTTCTCTTTCCTATCAGGAAAGAATTCACAGCTGTGAATATGCTGTCAGTTTGCAACAAAAATGACTCCAGATGCGTAGTAATGTTAATTAGAAACCCTTTGATGTGGGTAGTAAAATGTTATGTGGCAAACGAGCTCATCTACATATAAGGTAAACACAGTAGTGAAACGATTCAGCTTAAAATAAGTTTGATTGAAAGGAAAAGATTTCAAGTGAGTCCTGTAGCAAGGGAGAGGAAAACATGCTGGGCTGGAAAGTGGATGAGCCAGTCTGGGATGAGGAGAGGCCGGGAAGGCGACAGATCCTGGAGTGCAGCAGGATCCCGTGCAGCCCCTGAGCTGCTGGAATGCTCCCCCTGCAGCTGGGGCAGGAAGGTGCCCTGCCCTTGGCCAGGTGCTCCAGGTTACCTTGGAGACAGGGCCTCTCCTCTGTGGACTGTGTGGCTGCCAGGCTCAAAGCTGAAGTTCAACAGCAAAGCAAATGCTAGAAAATTTGGGGTTTTCAGTCACAAACTGTAGAAGAAGCACTTTATTAAGGGCTTGCTTTTAGTCCTTGAAATTCACCATGGTGTCCCCCCTACCTGGTTAGCTGGTGTTGACACAGTCTGGACAGGGACAGGCACAGGCTGAACTGCTGCTGATGCTGGTGCCTTGGAGGTTTCTTGCTGCTTGGTTGCAGTTCTGACAGCAGGAGATGCTGCATTCACAGAGGTGTTGGCTGGCTTTGGTTTGCTGTGAAATACAAACCAAGAGCAAGTTCTCTAACTCGAAGCTAGAGCTGTCTGTGTGTCCCTAAGTACGTCTGTCTCAGTTACATGTCAAGCCCAACCCCACTTCTGGGACTGACTTCCTCTTGATCTAAGCTGATCTGTACTCCTAGGTAAAACTGCATTTTGTAAGTCAGCCTCCATATCTGGCCACTCTAAGATCTCAAACTTGGTTCAGCCACACCAAATGCAACAAATGGCCTGGACAAACCCAATTGTGGCTGTTACCAGCTCAGAGCTGCATGAAAAAGCAATGCTGGTTTCACAGAGGACGCCTAGTTTCTTTTTTGTGAAGACCTGATCCTCTAAGGTAATGAAAATACCACGGTTTGCTTGGATACAGATTGAATAATTAATTGCTGAAAAATTAAAAGAGAGACTTGCTTTCTGGCCAACATATCACAAATTTTTCTAGTGTACAGATTGACATCACTTTGTGGTTATTTATACATGGAAATACAAGAGTTGACCCTTTTAAATTTTATTGCTAGGTGAAATAATGCAGACAGTGAAGAGCTGGTCTTTTTATTCAGTTTGAGGTCCCCCCCAGGAAAGCTAGCTGTCAAAGCACAGGAAGCTTTACTCAAAGTGAGATACAACTGTTGCAATCAGTGATTTCTCTTTTGAACTTCTTGGAGCACCTGTTCTCATATTAACTCCCTTTAGTTACAGGTGTTCAGATTCATGTGATGACAACTGGAAGCTAAGCAAAACTGAAGACACTCTTATTATCCCCAAACCTGGTCTTTCATTGTGAGCATTTGAGGACATCCTACTATGATATCAGAGCAGCATTCTGAGAGAAAAAATTACCTCACAACTTGATGAGGTAAGTGATTTAGAGATGCCATCAAGTGGTCAGGATCACGGTCAACCCTACATTGACACCTAATGAGATGAATGTGGAAAAAAAATAAATAAAAAAGCCTGTGATGTTTGGACAAGTCTGAGCCAGAATGGAAAACTTCACAGCTCATCCCAAACCAATCAGCAGTACATCCCAAGTTTGAGACTTCCTTAAGTTTTATAAAAGGCCTAACATTTATCGAAGTCCATAAACCAATTCCATCTGGAGTACTTTATGACTTTGATGTTTAAATCTCATACAACAGGATTTGCTGTCAGCCTGAGTCCTTCAGTCAAATACACTGCAAATGTCTTCTCTTTGCATTTTAAAAACTGGCATTTGTAATGAGTATAATTCTCCTTATTGAGGGAAAAAAACAACAGGGTGTATAAATCTATCTGTTTAAGGCCTCTTTTATCAAGCACTGGTTGCTTTTGATGTTGAATCTGTGCATACAAAGGAGTTCAAAATCAAAGACTGATTATTTTAGTTTTCAACCAGTCTGACTCCCTTCCTAGTTAATAGAAGGACTTTGATTCTGAAAGAATTTTAACAGCATTGGATCAGGTTCTAAATCACCAGGGGATGGATTTCATTTAGGAAAAATTCATAAATGAATAAATAAATATTTCCCCGATTTTAGATTACATCTGACATATTTCCTTTTTATAATTAAGTAGTCTTTTGTACCGTCATTTCAGTTCACTCTAATGCATGTCTATTAATTTCTTTATCTTAAATCTAAATAATCCATCTCTCTCTACCTGTATTCTGCCAAAAATCTTGTGTATTTTCATGTGAGAAATTGTAATACATTCTTTGTCCAAGTCAGACACTTAAATCAGCATTTAAGCTGGATCTAGTCAAATGGCTTTTGTTTTAGTAAATTAATTTTAGAATTTCAGTCTTTATGGTAACATCTTTCTTCTTATATTAATATTAAATATTAAAAATCCAATTCTTAATCTAAAGTTGAGGACTCAAAAGCAAGCAAATGTTTGTTCCATACTGTTTGTAAAGCAAACAAACAAGCACACAAACAAAATTAAACCAAACCAATCCAAACTAATCCTAAACAGAATGATAATGTGTTGGAAGCCTGCAAACTGAATTGTCTGCACTTGTGGCTTTTTAACTATATGGAAGATGTAATTGATTTTAAACTTACTGATCCATTTCGTCTTTGATGATTTCACCTTCAGAGTCAGAAGAAGAGATGCCTATGAAAAAAAAATCATTTAGCAGAGGGGTTTTTGAGTTCCTCCATGAACGACACAACCTTTATTCAGACTTCCTGTAGATCACTCTATGGATATTTATTATGAAGCTGTGCCCAGACAAAAGATCCCATTGCAGTTCCATACTGTGCAAGGTGCAGAACTGCTGTTGTGATAAGGCACATTTGGGAGGAGGTGCAATTGAAGTAAGGAGAACAACATCCAAGAGTCAACGGATGCCTGGGTTCCTGGGCTCTCTTTCAAATGCCACTATGATTTAGTCCATGCTTGTTGTGAATCAAGTAAGAGCTTTCTTCCCTCAGAGACCTGATACAATCAGATTAGAAGGAAAAAGAGACCTGGAATCATAGCTATTATTCTCCAGCTAATGCCTTGTACCACGATATGAAGAAGATACTGGCTCTGTTTACTAACTGCTGTCAGTTACTGAGACATTTTACACTTCTGATTCTGCCTTCGCTGTGCTTGGAGCTTGCATTTTCTCTGCAGTTCCTGCCAGAGAGCATCTCCATCAGCCATGGCTCCCATCCAGCATCCACTGAGTTGGGTAAAAGCAGACCTTGGCCCCTGTCTAGAGTACCTGTAAATCCCTGCTGGGTACAAACATATCCCCTTAATGTCAGGGGCAGTGCAGATTCTAAAAAAGTATTTGTCCTTTCACTGTCAAATTAGAGATGTGGAAGAAGAACAGCAGAACTAAATTCATCTTTAGGGCAGTGCTTTAATTTATGAATGGTCCCACTGTGGTCAGTGATGGTGCCCGTAGTATATTTCTGTAAGAGGAAAAGAAAAAGAATCCCATGTGTTTATTTTAAGTTTATAGTCCTGCTGTGTTTATTTTAAGTTTATAGTCCTGCTAGCACAATAATGGATTCAATCTCAAATCTTACCCAAGAAAGTGTAAAAAAGAAATATAATAAATAGACCACTCTAAGGCCTACTAGGTATAGCAAAAAGCATAAGGAAAAAGAAAAGATACCTAAATCTGCAAATATATATTCTGTTTGATTTATAGCATCCACTGGACAAGTATAATATCACATTGATGGCATATTTATTTTGGTTACAAGGTCCCAAGAAAGAGTTAAGAGGGAGCTGTCCTACGTTCAGTTTGTAATAATGACTGTAGGGAAATGGATTAATAAGAATTAGACACAAAGTTTAGTTTCTTACCCTTCTGTAGAGTTCCACAGACAAAAAATACAAGGTGGTTTCAGAATCTGAATATTTTTAGACTTGGATCTTGCAGTGAGATATATAAAATCTCTGGGAAGCAACACAGTAAGTTGTAAGGGCTGGTCCCTTGTCTGAAGAGTGTTTTACAGGAAAATAATAATGATGTTAGTAATGATGGGAAGTGTTGACTCCTGCTATGTTTTATTTTAATGACAAACTGATCACAGTTAGCAAACCAGATAAATAATTGTATCTTAATCCTGTATGAGCAGTTCCAACCATCAGTTTCTGCAACACTTGTAACGTTACCTTCTATGTAAATCTCTGCAGAAGTGGAGTCTGTTCCATAGATGTTGGAAGCAAAGCACGAGTAACGCCCTGTGTCCTCCTCAAAAGCTTCAACAATAATCAATGAGTGTCGATCACCTGCCTGGATAATTTGAATGTCTGGTGAGTTTTCAAGCTCCTTCCCTTCACAGTACCACCTGCAAGGCAAAAAGAAATTGTTTTTCAATGTAGACAAGCTGATAACTAGGATGATAATGTTTAAAGTCTTTCTGATGATAAAACTGGTAGGCTTTAGCCTGAAGATTCTGACAGAGTATTGAATCAACAGTCATAGGAATGAAATATTGATGGTTTTCATAATATTCAATAAAGAGTAAAAGAGCTCTGAATTTGGAACACTGTCAATCCAGCTCTGAATTGCTTTTGAGGTAGAATCAGATACGTGTAGTGGCTTAAAGTGCAGCAAAAAAACCCCAACCCTAAGTTAACAAGTATCCCTTAAACTCGTGTTTCTTTAGTTCATGTTAATTCAGAACGTGACTGAAAGTTGTCTTTGTTTGGTCATACATTTAACACAATCTGCTTTTTATAAAAGATGGCAGAAGGGTATCACAAGATAAGAGAGTTGATCTATTGCAATACAGAGGGACTTCCATGCAGAAACAGCCAGTGAGACAGCTGCACCTGGAATGCTTTTCTGCACAATGTTGCTGTGTTCCTCTTTAAACACTGCTACATATCCAAGAATCTGTTGGGCCCTCCAGAGCTTTCACACTCTCATCTCAGGCATTCCTAAGTCCCTCAGAGTTCAGAAGGGTTGTTTCAGTGGAAGATGCAGGAATCCACACAAAAGGAAAAGCAGCACCTTCACAGAGATCTCTATAGGACGTGTCACCGGCAGTAACCACCAGCTCACTCTGAGCTGGTAGGAAGGGAGAGCAGGACTGATAGATGCTGGTTACAAGCAGAACAGAAGCTCAAAAAGCAGGTCTGCAGAAACAGATTAAATCTAGGCTTTATAAAGAGGATGTAGTGCTGTGTATCAAGATCCAGAGTTAAATGTTTGAGATAATGCTCAGCAATATCTGTAATTACAGAAAACTAGCTAAATTTGAAAAGCCAAACTTAAGTGCATTTGTCTTCACTGTAACTTTTCTCATGAAGATAGATAGATAGATAGATAGATAGATAGATAGATAGATAGATAGAAGATGCCTCAAAAGTATTTGTATTTTCTTACTCTGACTTTCTTACGTGCGATTAGCTAATACATCTTCTGCATGTGAGGCTGGGGGCTGTCATGCTGGCAAGATTTTTTATTCAATTGACTTCTAAAAAAATCAGTCATCGTTTCATCCATCTTTTGTGGTAACTTGGTAAATGTTCAAATGTTGACTGGTACTACAGAAAATAAGATTGTTGGGCAAAGGACAAGGATAGGTTTTTAAGTAAGAAACTGTAATAATTAATATCTCCTGTCTTACACTATAAGGTACTTCAATACATTTCCGTCTCAGATATTTTAGAAAAACATGAATAAATGAATTTGTTTGACCACTCAAATACAGAACTTTTAAAGAAGTTTGTGCTACAAATTAAGCATGAAGAAAACATCCAATTAATATATTAGGAAAAAAAAATATCTTTAAACAGCCCACACCAGCAGAAGCCGAGAATGTAACAGAAGTATAAAACAGAATTGAGGAAGGAGCCTCCGGGGGGAGAGTGGTCTCTGAGTGCTGGGGGTTAGATTTCTTTCTTTTTTACTTACAGAATTTTTTTCCCATAACTTGCTAGGAAACAAACTACTGGGTACTTATTGGTATTTAAGCAAAAAACAAAAGAAATGGCCAGAGGAGAGGAGTTGTAGCACCTGGCTACGCTTCGTTTGTCTCTGGGGGTTTCTCTGGGAGGGAGAAGATAGTGAGAGTTTGGGGGCAGGTAAAGGACGGGGCTGGGGGCAGCTGCGCTCTCGCTCTCGGCATCGGAAGGAGCAGGGTCAGGCTGCTGCTGACTGCGGGGAGAATTCACTGTTATCACTGGAACCCAGTCCTAGGGACCTGCCACCGTCTGCTGGTGTGCCCGGGAATCCTGAGCTCGCATTCTCCTGCCCTGCCGGGGCTGGGCCGCCGCTGTCCCGGCCCCGCCGCTTCTCCGGCGCTGCAGCCCCGCAGCCCCTGCCCTGCCGGGGCCTCCCGCAGCTCCGGCTGCCACCGGAGCTTCGGATACACCTGACTGCTGCTCATCCCTGCCCTTCCAGCAGACACCGCAGAGCTCCTGATACATCTCACCCCCAGCCCGGGATCTCTGCTCATCCCTGCCCTTCCAGCAGACACCGCAGAGCTCCTGATACATCTCATCCCCAGCCCGGGATCTCTGCTCATCCCTGCCCTTCCAGCAAACACCGCAGAGCTCCTGATACATCTCATCCCCAGCCCGGGATCTCTGCTCATCCCTGCCCTTACAGCAGACACCGCAGAGCTCCTGATACATCTCATCCCCAGCCCGGGATCTCTGCTCATCCCTGCCCTTCCAGCAGACACCGCAGAGCTCCTGATACATCTCATCCCCAGCCCGGGATCTCTGCTCATCCCTGCCCTTCCAGCAAACACCGCAGAGCTCCTGATACATCTCATCCCCGGCCCGGGATCTCTGCCCGTTCCTGCAGTTCCAGCTCGGTGCTCCTCAGAGTCCTGCAGGCGCACCGGGGTCCGAGTGTCCCGGGGTTTTGTGAAGCAAAGCCTCTCCTCCGTCCCTTCCCATCTCGGCCGAGAAGGCTGTCACGAGGTTCCTGGCTCTGTTTTTGTTGTTAGTGCTGTAGTTGTTGTTTTGTTTGCCTTGTTATACGTGCTAGTAAAGAACTGCTATTCCTATCCCCACACCTTTGCCTGAGAGCCCCTTAATTTCAAAATTATAATAATTTGGAAGGAAGGGGTTTGCATTCTCCATTCCAAGGGAGGCTCCTGCCTTCCCCAGCAGATACTTGTCTTTCCAAACCAATACACTGAAGTATGAAGGAATACAGATCTAGCATTTAAATGCTGATTCTGTAGCTAAGCAGAAGACCAGGCCCTACTTGTGCCCATCAGTCCAAGCTGTCCAACACAAAGCAAGACAAGGCATTCTCAAAGCAGACAGGGCACTCCCTGCATTTCGTTCACACCAGAGATGCCCTGAGCTACCTTCTGCCTAGGACTGCACTTTACCCCAGGTGGCTTTCAGCAGCCATTCATGCTGCTTCTCAAACCTCAGTGGAACTTGACTAAGATGCAAGCGGTGTTCTGGCCACCAAGCAAACCCATTCAGCAGGCAGCACTTTTGGAGATTGGAGAGCCAGCTGTGCTCACACAAAAGGCAGCAGTAACAGCAGCAAAAATCCAAGGATGCCAGATGAGCTGGCACATATGGAAGGATGAGGAAGAACCCTCTGCGTGTTCTGGCTCAGATTACAGATCCAGATCCACCTAACCCTCCACAGTCTCCTGGCAGTGGCCAAAAGCAGACACTGGGTGGAGGGTGTGAGAACAAAGTGAATGTATACATGTGTGTATATTCACTGATTGCTCTGGGGTGTGTAACCATTCTCTTTAACTTCTTTCCCCAGATGTGAAGCAGCACCTAAAAATAGCTCTAAAAATGTGAAATTACTGGTCTTAAAATCATAGTTTCAAACTACCTCTCCCTTTAAGGATTTCGTGATCACAGTACCATTACAATTATTTTCCAGTAGATTAGACTGTATGGTTCCTTGCTAACATTTATTTAGAAAATACTAATCTTTATTTATGTCATCTTTATTTTGAAACTGTTGGTTTGCATTTCCATTCAAAATACATTTCCTTTTAAAATTATTATCTTTCTACCATCTTCTGATTGACTTTTAGTGATCATATTCTGTCATAGTCCTATCAGATCCTCTAAAACAAAACCTCTTCAAACAGAAGGAACAGCTACATCTATTTCATCTATTTTAAACTTTGCCCATAATGGCTTGCCCAACTCTGGAATTTTGACCACTATTACTTGGATACAAAGGGGGGTTTTTTTGACTGGTTCCCCAGAAGTGAGTATCACATTTTCTTTTGTGTTCAGTGCTGTCCTTACACATGTGTAGGTACAGACACCATAGCTCGTAGCTGGCATCCAGAACACAAACCTCCAGTGCCTGGGATAGATGAACAGCTCTACCAGGAGCAAGTAGAGGAAATGTTCAGCAGTCCTGAGGGCGTAGTATGGTAACGGGCATTACAGGGTCGATTGAAAATATCCTTTGACAGTTATTAATGCCTTTTCAAGTTCCAGTCTTGGGAACTATATAGGATTCCTGTGATACTGAAGGTAGGATTTTTTAAAAAATTCTATCTACAATATGGTTTATTCTACTGTTGTTCTCAAGAACTGTCGTTGGTGATCCCTGAAAATGGTCACATTATCAGGCGAGAAGGTTCATGCAGTTGTATGGCTACAGGCACAAATTTGGTATATGAATGTACAAGTTGCCTTTTAGGTGTGTAATTCATGTAGGCAACTGTGTACTTTGGGACATGAGTCATGGCACTTACTCATGTCTTTTTATATACCTACCCCATGCCTCTTCCTTATATTGTAGCCTTGTTTCAGCATGTGTGCCTTAGCAGATAGGAATAAACATTAAAGAGAATGCCCGTGTTCTAGAATTTGATTTCATTTTCAGCAGCATCTTTTCAGAGCATTAAAATGACTTGCACAGTTCAGTGATATTATATTTTTGTGTCCCCTTAAATGCGTTTCCTTACTGAGGTGGCACATCGAGCAAAACGCATCACACAAAATGCTGTGATATAATTCCTCTTAAGGTAGAACTCACTGTGTTACTGATCAGCTTTTCCAATTTACCTGCTGTTTTAGTGCAGTTAAGTCTGTATCACGTGCTTTTGTGAGGCACAATTTAATTTTCCTACAAGCAAATTAAAAAACACCATGTAAGCTAATTTTTACGTTTCTTTTATTAGTATACAAGTATCATATTCCTTTAGTAGACTCAAACCGTGAAGCAGGATGAAGTTGTTTCCTTGCAGTTATTTTTTCCTTTGGTTAGTCCCAAATTTGCAGCATCAGTGATTTAAAACTTCAGTGAAAAACTCCCATTTCACACCTGTGTTTAGTTCTCTATGCAGTGTGTTCTGTAGTCACACTTTTCAGCATAATGTTCAAGTATTTTGAGATTATGTTGGCAAAGAGAGCATGTTGTGTGACTATTGTCTCTTTGTAATGCTTATAAATCAAAACCAATCGTTTTCTTTGAAGTTAAGCTTCATGGGAAACTTTGGTGTGGCCATATCTACTCCTCTGTTGTTAACATTTGATTTTATACTTACTGTGAAACCGTGGTACGTGGTAGCAATGAAATGTCAGTTCCAGGGGGAGTTCTGACATTGAGATACGTGGCATGACTGAAGTAGCAATACTCTGTCGCTGACATTTCATTCCTGCCACGGATTGCAACGATAGCTTCCTCATGCAAGGGAGGTTCACATTAAGCACAGGCAGTGTCATCCCCTGTGCCAAATTCATCCTAGATCTTAATCCATTGACTTGACTGGAGTTGAATGTAAGAGAAGTTTGGCTCTAGACTTTGAGCACTAAAACAGAGAAATGCTTTCATTTGGCAGCCAGGAAGAAAAGTCTTAATTAATCTTGCGGGGTTTCAGAGTTTCTAAAAATCTGTGCTCAGTTGCAGGTCTTGTCTCCTTGAACAAAGCAGCATACAATGCAGCTTTTAAGCTTTGTATTCCTATGTTAAAGAATGTTTTCATGGAAACCTTATGACATACAGCCTGTTTTTAGAACATTAAATCCTCATGACACTTCCAGGATAGCTGTGTATGCCAAGCCATGCTGTGTGATTCATCAGTAAAATTAACCTAGGAGCGATGTGCCAAACAGTTTGGAAAAATGTAGAGACCTCTGAACTTGAGGGGAAAAGGAGTGCTCTCCTCACAGAGGGGAGTAAATGTCACACCTACCATTGCTCATACAGAAGCAGAGCTGTAGAAGGGAGCATGAGAAGGAGGTCATCAGACACTTTGGAAATACGCTACATATTTCTGTCAAAGGCTTGTTTCTAACCTGCAGTACAGTCAGAGTAAAGCAATCAGCAGTAGTTGTAGAAGTGCTCTTTAATTGTGAGCTAAGGTTTGAGCTAGCAGGAGGCACACATCCTGTGATATCAGTCTTTGCCTCTCCTGTGACTCTGCATTCAGCTGATGATACTGAAAAATGGGTAACTTCTCACTCAAATTTCTAGATAGGTTGGCCATAAGAGCTTCCTCTGAATTGTAGGCTTGTTACATTAAGGCTGAGTTACCTTAAAGAGCAACAGGGCAGGTCTTTCTGTATTCAGCCAAGAGGAATTAGCTTTCCGTATACTGGTGTTCCAAATCACTTCCCCATTTCTTCTCTCGCTCCACTACCCAGTTTTCTGTCCCTCAGTGAGCCCTCGTGCTTGATAGTTACCTACCACACCTGTAACGCTTTATCACTGCCATGGTTTGGTAATTCGATAAATAGTCAAAATGGTATTTTGACCCTGATCCATCAGGACTGTCATTTACACCATCTTTTAAATCAATTTGGTTTAGTACTATCCTGCTTTCAAACGTGGTATCTGCCCTTCATATCTTCCAGTCCTTTCTATACCTGTGATCAGCTTCTTTCTAAATATGCTGCCTCTAATGTCTCTCTTTTAATCCCCATTACATCAGTTTAACCATCAGACTGCTCCTAGTGTTGACTGATTAACTGCATTACAGAGCTTGCTGAATCCTGTTCCTGTTTCACAATGCTCTGGGTTCCCACAGTGTGACTTCCACTTTGTAATTGTTCTGATGTATACATCATAAGTCACTTGGGATCCCTTTCTGTGGTTAAGAAGTCCATTTGAAGCTTTCTTTCATCAGTTGCTACCTTGCTGCTCAGTCCTTTCCTGGGACTGCTGATTTTTTAATTTCTTTTACCTATCTATTAGAATCCTTCTGTCCTTGCCCAGCTCCACAGACACTGGACTAACTCACCATAAACCCTGGAAAACTCTTACCCTCCGAGCAAGACATTTGGCAGTTCTGAGCACAGTTCTGCCCACAGTTTCACAGCTATGGCCAACAAGATGCCTCCTTCACTCTTGTGGAAGTTCTGCACAGCAGATCAAAGATAAGCTCTGTTTTTAGGGAAAAAAAATGCTGCATTCTTCTGATCCCCATGATTAATGTACACAAACCCCAAAGTACATTCTGTTTTCTGGTTTCCTTGTGCTGTAGCAGTGACTAACAAGGCCACGATCACTGGAAGCATGTGAATATTTATCACTCAGTCAAGTGACAGTTTTTACACCCTCTCTTAGTGTTACTTCTGCACATTGGTGGAGTTGAAAGGATCTTGGATGAACATGTCAAAGTTCTGTTAATAAAAAACTATGATCAGGAAACTGTTCAAGGAGCTAACATTCCCAGCTTTCTCCTTAATATAGCACGTATATACACAAACAAACACAAGGGAGAGAGAGTTCAGAGTTCCCCCCCCTTGTGACTTATCTTTTATTATCTAGCTTAAATTGTGAAACTAAAAGCTGAGCCTGATCTTTTTCTTGAGCTTTAACTGCTTGGGACTAACTTTCCCTAGGGGACTTCTTTCTTTCTCCCTGTCCCTAATTTCCTATATCTGATGGATGCTTATTCTACAGAAGTGTAGTAACTCCTGTATTGAATGGCATTCACATAAGTAGCTTATTTAATTAATCAAAATTAACAAAACCAAATGTTGAAATAGAAATTTCAATTAAAAAGCTTCAGTTTTGTTGGGGCAAAAATGGACCCAAGTTACAAAGATATCTGTCATCCATTTGTGTGGAATCAATGGTTCGTGAATTGGGTGTACAGGCGTTCTGGTCACCCCTGGATATCTGCAGGACGAGCCATCGTTCCTGGGTTCTCCAATTTGCCCTTGCGAGGCTTCCGTGACTTTACAGCGTCAGCTTCTAATTCTGGTGATTGTTAAACACCTAAACTTGGATGACACGAACACCTTGTCACTTTTATGTATGTCAACAGCACAAACATGACTGCTGGTATAAGGACAGTGTTGTGGCCTTCTGGAGAAACACCTAAATTGAATATTGTGTGTTGGAGTTCAGTCTGTGAACAAGCCATTGAGTGTTCACCTGTTCTGAAAATGAAGAAAGCCAGACTGGGTTTGTGTACAGGTCCAGATACATAAGAAAAGATGATTTCACTTCTTGTCTTTGCATTATAAGCTATGAATGATAAAAGAGGGAAAAATAGATTCTCACTTCCATGGATCCTACTGACATTTTTATTATCCAAAGGATTTATCAAGGCAAACGCCCGGAGAAATAAGCAAGAGAAATGTTCAAAGTCTTGCTTTATAAGCAAGAGAAGTGTTCAGAGAGTGTTGCTAATATCTCGGGGATGCTATTTCCTGTTTTTTTTTCTGTTAGAAACCCCTGAATTTCTGGCACTGTTTTCTCTTTTAGTCAGACTCCTCTATGAGTTTAAGGGCTGAACACAAGAGAACGTTTGTAATGGCCTAAGCTCCACCAAGGGAATGCCTCAAAACTGTTAATTAAAGCAGCGAGTTTAGACTGAAACATAATAGAAATAATATTCTTCCCAAACAAGGTATTTCCCGCCTGCACACTCCTACCATTACGGAAACACAAAATGACAAGTGCAGAATATGTTTACCTGACTTCAGGTGCTGGGATTCCTACCACAATGCAGTCCAATTGCACTTTGGATCCTTCAGGAACTTCCCTGCTCTTCAGTTTTTGAGTAAAGCGCGGTGGTTGTCCAATGGGCTCATCAGAATATACAGATGCAGATTCTGACTCCGTTTTCCGCTCTGCACTTGTTAATTGACTGATAGATTCCAGGTTTGCTGCCTGATGGTCATCTGTTTGTTCAAAAGTTTTCCCTGTTTTGTTTTCCAAGTCTTGAGGTGGTAGAGTGGAAAGCCTTTCTCTGTTTTCTGACGTGAGAGACAGGCTTGAGCCACCTTTTTGAGCAGACTTGTTCTTCGAATCAATTTTGCTCTTGTAGTTTTTGCATGTTCGGGGTCGTATTCTTTCAGAGTTGTGAGCTTTGAAAAGTGACGAGAGCTCCTCAATGAAATCTGCCGCCTTGTTTAGGAATTCCTTTTTGGATTCTGATTCAGAAGGGAGGTGGTGTTTCTTTAGATCTTGAGAGCTCCCTTTGGACCCTGCTGTATTTCTGACATGTTCCTGACAAAAGTTGGAGTGCAGGCCATTGTCTGATGTTTTCAGAGCTGTAGACTGGGCCATTTGTTTGTGTTTTCCCGTGTTGCTCAGCTGATCTGGGGGGCGCTGTGAATGTGCCTGAAGCTCATCCTGTTTAGTTTCCAGTGGATTCTGATCAATAGCTTGTCTTGCCAGGTTTACACTTTCATCAAGCTCTTCTTGGCTCAAGAAGGCAGAGAGATCTGGGAGATCATCTTGGGCAGCTACCTCATCTGAATCACCAGAAGCATTGCCATAGTGGAAATTATGAGAAACTGGCTCTGATCTGCTTCTTTCACTCTTCCCTTGATGCTTAGTTTCTGCTAAATAACTCTCTCTCAGAAGCTGAGATATTGAAGTTGAGGTTTCTAAACTGTCGTCTTGCATGCTGCCAACAAAAAGGACAAATAGGACCAGGCCTTATCAATAGCAATTTTTTTGATTGAACATAACGACAGGCTTCTGAAAAGCAAAACACAACATTTTCAAACTGCATGTGTGCGCTGAATACTTGGAAGTAGTTGTAATGCTTGAAGCAGAAGGATAGCCCTGTGTTAAAGGCCTGCTTCTGCACATCCTGCCAGACACTGTTGCCTTTACCCAGTAAAGTTCATCTTTCATCATTTTCTACTGTCAGTAGCCTCACATAGAGTAACTGCAAATGTGGTATTTTCTGCTCTGTCCAGGGCAAAACTTCAACTACAGAGCTATTAACTGCGTTTCAATGTCAAATCTTCATCGTTGCTGATGTTTGTTTCTTAGCTAAGGAACAATCACATCAGATGGACTATGTGTTGGATATTTCAGGGGCTGAAAGTTGTTGAGAATAACAGTACTTTAAAGTGAAATAAATTTAGCTTGAAAAGCGCTGAAGTAGCAAGCAAACCCTCAAAATCCTAAGAGGGATGTGAGGAGGAAGGAGAAAGAACTAAAATATTCTATAATGACAGTTTTTCATGCATTATAGGAAGCCATAATGGTGCTAGATATTCCATAGCTTCTTCAATCCAGCATTATTTCTCATAAGCTACTTAAAGTAAGTAGAGAACGATGTCATTATTTATTTAAAGTAAGTAGAGAACTGTGTCATTATTGGATGCACACATAATTTGTACTACAGGGCTTTCAAAATCATGTTTTTAGGTCATCCTGATTCTGAAAAAATGTACCACATGAGATGAGAGCATTGGGAAGCCCATACTTAACCTGCATGCCTGATAAGCAAAAACTAAAGCATCCCTTTTGATACTTAAGCAAGTGTAACTGTGGTGTTCTCCCTTTTATTTACATGAGAGCCAGGATGAGTGCAGAGAGATTCGGACACCCTGATAATACCCTCGTCTTTTGGTGGCCTAAATAAGAAGACAAATAACTGCTCTGTACCCATTCAGAGAGCTGATTCCTCACAGATACTGAAACAAGTGCAGGACTGTTTACCGGATCTGTCTCTCAGACTATGCAATGCTCATTATCTCTCTACTGCTTCATTTGTGGTGTGGCAAATCTTGCTGCAGTGGTTTCAGGTATTCCTACCCCAAGCTGTCCGATTTGTCACACTGCAGGATGTTCTGTTCCTGTCGTGGCATCAAGAGAACATCCATGCCCTAGCGTTGGCCATCTCCATTCACGGCCTTGTGTAACAGCTGAAGTTACCAGGGAAAGAAAAGTGAAAAAGTTATCTCTGCTGTGAAAAGCTTTGGGCTTTTCTGGTGGGACGACTGTCCCTGGAAAAGGGCTGGTTAAGCACAAATGAAGTGGTGATGTGTCAGACTGCTGCAGTATTTCTTCCTGGAATGTGAGTGTCAGCTCTTATTCCTTATTTTCAAAAGAGAAGGTTTCAATTTAAACTGTTTATAATCTTCTTCAATGAATGAACATACAGCTATCATAATCTGATGTGCATTTTGAGACCTAGATCCCTCTGCTCGAGGCACGTTTTTATACTGAAATCCTTTTCCTCGTGTAAATATTGGGCATTTTAGATTTATTGATTTTGCTTTCCTTTCATAATATGAAACAAAATCACTAAGACTACAGTCACCCAATCAAAATATTGCTAAGTTTGTACCTGTACAAAGAATGAGAAATAAAATGCCATATAAATAAAATGCCATATAAATCAGCCAGTCCCTGCAGCTGAGCCAGGCTTTGTGACACTAATTGAACGCTTGGCATTCAATTATCTGGTGCAGTGTTTAAGTGAAGCTGTGGCACATAGAGAACATTGATTTGGGAAACCCACATGAGATAATATCGTGAGCTGTTTCATGACTGCACGGAGTTTATAATTTAACCTCTTAAGAGTACAAAGAGGTCTCCATGAGGCTTAAAGTTCCTGCCCAGTGGAAACTGCTTTTGCTTGCTCAGCTTTAGCTCCTGGGGCAGCTGTGCCACCTTAGGGAAGCTGAACCTGTTTCAGGAGCTCTCTTAGCTTGTTTATGTGCTGATGGCAGACTATGTGCTGTAAAGGTCACAGCTCAAGCTACAGTTTCAGCTCCCAAGAGTTTAAATACATTCTAACATAAGGAGTTTACAGCCTGGAGGAAAGACCTGTCCCGTGAATGAATTGCAGCCCTAGAATCTAGAACTTCTCCGCATGTGGCTCTGGCTGAATTAGAACATCCAGCTCTTTTGTAGCTTTGCAGGACACAGTGGAAGGCTGTATTAACCTGGCTGGAGAAGTCTGTATTTTACAAGGTGGCAAAATTTAGTTTGCTGCATTTCTTGGCCACTCTTTCTGCTGCATTTCAGAAAGGCACATCTTCATCTCAGTGTCTGTAAAGGTCATCAGAACTGAAAAGTGATGATGCAGATCTTTGGAGAACACTGGATGCTCTAAGCAGGGAAGGGATGTTGTGTGACCAAACCCTGAAGTCAAATGAACTTGAAGAACTCTTATAATGGTTTTGTCTAAAGATTATATGAAAATTATTTGACTGAGACTATTCAGGGTTTCATTATCCTTTGTTGCACAGACATAAGTTCTACGTCTGTTTCAGCAGAGGTTGTTAATCACAGTGTAGCTTTTCTGCAGGAAACCATAGTAAAGCAACTGTGTGTTCAGTATGATTTTTGAGACTTTCCTCTGGGTATATTTGAGACTTTGTTCTTGCTTGTCTCCTATTCATCTTTTGATGGATTGAAAGCATTGAAACATGAAAGAAATAATTTCTCCTAATTTGCTTAAGGAGTATTACTGCAACATAAGGAGCTACTCTCAAAGATGTGTTTAGGCAAAATAGTTTTATAATTCTAGCTTGAAAAACCCTAGTGAGGAAGCCACTGTCTGACAGCAAAGGGAGGAAAACAAACAGTTCCCCAGCAAAGGATCTGGAACAACCTCCTTCCTTCTGTCCATTGGAGCAGAAGAGGTAGAAGGGAGCAGAATTCTCCTTCTAGAGTTGGGAAGCAAGATATTAATGAGAACGAATCTGATGCCTAATCCTTAATACCAAGAGGGCCATCACTTTTCTTTAGAGCTTACCCAGGGTCAGAATTTTATATCTAACTCTTCTCTATTTTCAGCTTGTGTAGAAGATGACTTTTTATTCTATTTTTAGTAATGAAGTAGTTGGGTTCTAGTCAAATGTAGCACTTTGAGGCAGTGCTTGTCTACTGAAGTCTTAAAATACTTTGAAATACTTGATATTTTTAATTTAATGGAAAATGTTAGGTCTCAGCGAGTGTTGCTGTGAGGCTACCAGGCAATCCCATTGCAGTTATTAATTCTGCCTTGCTTATGCCTTGAGGCATGTCCCGTTTGTTGTGGGTTTTTTTCAAAGAGCTGTGCTAATTGTATTGTAATTGCAGATGTCTCTTCTGAGCAGATAAGTGCAGGCAACCCTGTTGAGCAGGCAGTAAGAAGAACAAACTAGTAAAAACACAGTAGGCAGCAATCTCTGGTGGCAATGAAAGCACTGATAATTTTGCTGACTGGAAAAGTGTTGTAAGGAACTTGTATCAAGGGCAGGGATTGCATTGCTGGTTACAAGCAATGTCTCCAAACTGGTGTTGTTTAGGGGGGAAATGGGGTTACTGCCATCAGCAGCCTAAGGTTCTCTACTCTTGACAGGCTCCTTACCTACAGCACCAAACCACAGCCCAAGGGCAACATCTTTGGCTTTCCTGGGACACCGACAGCAGTGACCTTGGGCACCAGAGGATGCCACAAACAAAACTGACTCCATGAATTTCTTCATTGTGCTAATTCAGTTTCCATTAGGCAAGTAATTGAACAAGGTTTGAGTTTCCAAGAGCCTATGGTTATGGATGGCAACGTTCTCTTATTAGCCAAGTGATCTTTAGGATTAAATATTCACAAAGGTAGAATTAGTTTCCACAGTTTGTTTTGGCAGTGGCTTGACCTGAAAATCCTTACATGGAAGGGAGGAATTATGTACCACGGGTGTCTTGCATAGTGTGACACCAAACACTTTCATTTCTTCTTTTTTGAGTTTTCTTACACTCATTCCTTAGTCGCCACTGGGAGAATCTGAGCTTTTCCTACAGAAACAGCATTAGTGAAGCCTCAGCAAGCTTAAGGGAGTCCCAGCTGTATCTGATACATCTCCCTTTTATTTGGTGAGAACACCTTCTAATGCTTGATGCCCTAAAGATAATTTTTCAAGCTCTCCTTTTCTGTGTCAGAATAAACAGGTTAAATTCAACTAGCAGATTTAATACAAAAAGCATTGGAACAACTTGTCTGGCTTTCAAAAGTTAAAAGGAGAAATTTCAGTCGGTACATGTGGATCCTGCCTTAGCTTTTCAAGCTCCCATTACTTCTGTCGGGAGTGCTTTTGTGTGAAACCTCAGCATCAGAGCAGCAAGCAAACTGCTGCTTCTGCTCCGCAGAGGGGCGCCTTTGTGGCCTTTACACAGCAACACTCTGCACCTCAGTGTGGAAACTGGAAAAGTTAGCAAATATTAGAGGCTGTACCTACTTCATGATTAATTCAATTGCACGTAAATCGCGTTTACCCATAGAGTGCTTAACATTTATGGGGGTGTTCCAACTGTATGATTGCAGCTATGAGAAACAAGGTAAGAGTTGACACAAGAGGCCTGTATGCAGACCTTGGATGATCACAGTCCCATTCTCGTGTGCCTGCAGGAATTCTCACTTAGCAGTTGCCATTGTCACCGTTTCTGGTGCTGCCTGTTGACAAGCTGTGGCTGCTGCAAGACAGGCCTTGAGACTCCAGACACAGGAAAGGTTAGGCTGGAGTGGAGGACTGAGGTTAGCAGTTCTGTGGGTTTGGGGGCGGGCGTATGAGATGTTTTTAAAACAGTGTTTAGAAAACTGTGTACAAGAGGGTGGTTTACTTTTCTCTTCTAGACACTTTAGTGGCTTTGATTTCCATTCTCTGTAATGAGTCAGATAACTAAACTCCCGGTTCCAAGTAATGTAATTAAATATGGAAAATGGAGAATCTCCAGGCTCAGGAGTGTAGCAGCTTCTTATGGAAACAAAATCCCTCAGAAATGGGATGGGATAAATCCTCTCTCCAAGTTATTCTGCAGCAGACACTGCAAGAGCCCTGTGTGCACTTGGAGTCGTGCCCTCGCCCATGACCTCACTGTTACAGTATTAGACACCCTAAGCAGGAGGAAATGCTCAACTCTCCTTCAAGGGAAAAGCACAATAAGACCTCTCTAACTTTTTCAACATTTTCCTTATACTCTCATATAATGCAATGACCTTTTATTTTTCACTCTGATCACAAGAGGTCTTCCTTATTTCGTAATTACTATTGTCCCTTGGTAGTTCTCAAGATGAGAACTGAGACCCTTTATCCTATGTCTCAAGTTCCCTTTTCCTCCTCAGTGAATCTCCTTGAACTGCCAGGCAAACAATATCTTGAAGAAACAACATCAAATTGAAACCAATACATGTTCAGCTGCTTTTTAAAATTAGAAGTTCAGAAAGGAAGACAGGTGATAGCTGTCTTTGAGGCCTGCCTGGGATGCTTCTCCATCCTCCTCTCCCAATGACCTGTGCAGCCAGGCCTCAGATATCATGACAAGTTCTGAGTGTACGTCAAGTGCTCGCAATGAAGGACAAGTTTTTATTGATTCAAGTGATGTCTATAGTCCTCTTTCCTTCAAGGATTGCCCACATGAGAAAAAGTTTATATGAAAGGCAAAAACAGTTGCAGCAGAGATCCACAAATTGGTGCTGGATGTACATATGGAAGTCCTCGATGAAAATATAACTAACAGGCAACAGTATTCATTTATCCTGGTTCAAGCACAGACACACCACTCTGCACACCTTTTGTCATGGCTCAAACTGCAAATCCATTTTCATGGATTGTAAGCCAAATGATTTAAACTCAGTCATTTCTGTGAGTCCTGCTGGCAGTATGTGGGAGCAGTGCAGAAATCCACACATCATGTGGTTGAGGACCACTGTAATGTTTCAGCTTGGGACTGAAACGACAGCTTAGCTCTCAGTGTTCAAAGGTATGGCACGGGCTCAGTCTAGACTGACAAATTACAGCACCGCATTGGAACTGTAATGAGAATTTGCACAACTTAAAGTGCTGAGCAAAAATCTCTGTCCTACCCCTGTGTGTGTGTAAGTGGCACCAGTGCGAGGGACTCACAAATGAGTATTGATGGCTGCACCACAGCCAGACTGAACAAGTGCAGCCTGCCCAAAGGACAGCCCTGAAAAGCAGGGCCGTGCAAACCACGTGGCATTTGCACATCTCTTCGTCTGCAAATTTCAAATCCATGGGCTGGTTGGTTTTAAGATGAGATTCCGTTTTCCTACAAATACAGGTTGCCAATGGAAAAGGGAACTTAAGGGTTAAATTAGACACAAAAGAACTCTGGATTGCATTTTTCTCCTCAGGTTTTTCAGTTGTGCCTTTGTTTTTTCGTGGTCTCACTATATTTCTTTTTGTTCACTGTTCTTTTTTATGTTTTTTTTTCAACAGTCTTCCCTAAGAACATTGTAACATAAAAGCCTTCGTATTTTAATCATTTTCAAACTGCAATGTTTAAATGAGATTTATATTCTACAGGAATAACTTGCCCATTCTGGTACAATATTCCTGTTTATGAAAACAAGCACTAACCCAGTGAAGTTTTAAACAGAAAAGTAAACTGATTTTTCTTTCTTTCCATCCCCACCCCATGGTTTAGATTACAATTGAGGTTGCATTGCCCAGTTGCCTTTATGGTATTGTGTACATTTTTAACAAATTATCTTAATGTTGTATTTATGTGCAAATATGCCCAGACAACTAATTGTTATCAGCTGTTGATAAAAAAAAGATTCCTTCAGTAGCACAGCAAGACCTGCTGTAAATCTCTAAAGGGGGCACAGGAATAATAACCTGCACAGAGCACACAGTTCCCCTTTGTGCTTGGTACTCTGCCATGTACAAGACCTAACTCCTGAACTGACGATAAATGTTTTTTGATATGTAAATATTATTCTGCTCAGCTACAGGAACTATCGCACTTGCTATTATTATTTAATTTTTGTTTGCTGTTTCTGAAAGTAAAAAAAATAAAAAATTAAAGACAGACAGAAACAAAGAAATATCCTGACCTTAGGAACCTTCAAGAGGTGTAGGAGAGGGAGAAGAGCAGAGTTGAAGTTTATGAAATTGTTCCATTAACACTTGCTGATTTTGTTTTCACCCTTAAACTCTAGAGCATCTTCACAAATGTAAACCTCATGACCGACACAAAAGTGCTGATAAAGGAATCAGTGTCGTTCGCACGATTTGTATAATGTTCTGTTAACATTTGCTCAGGAGCTACTCTGTTCTCTTGTCAATTGTTGATGTATTATTTGGTAAAACTTAACATGGGCTTCTGATTACTGCTTAATGTTGCAATATATTGGGCCAAACATTTGCTACTGACAGTCAAATACTTTTCTGAGAGAGAGAAAGAGAGCAAAGGAGATAGTGAGAGCTCAAGGGTGAGAGCTATGCCCTTCTAGCAGGACTGTTTCTGCAGCTGTTGTGTACATTAATCCAGAGAGCAGATCTCCCTGCACTAAATATAGCCATGGGGGTCATTTTACATGACAGAACAAATAATTAAATAAATAGAAAGCATTTAACTATGGGGGTCACATTAAATTAGGTTTGATTTTGCTTAAGAAGGAATTCCAAATTATGGCATATTGGTTTAAGCCTGAATACAAGAATGTAAACATTTCACTCCTCTATTATTTCATGAAGGGACGATGAGCAGGAAGAGGAAAGAGTCCCAGCAAGGAACTTTTCAGGTCATTAGAATCTTTAGAGGAGTCAGACTGGCTCCGAGGGATTTTGAGAACCCCACCAGTGCTATTCAGGTCCTTTATAATGCCGCAGAGCACTGTTTCTCTTTCACCGCAATGCATATACCTCAGCATAATCTAAGTTGCTTTAAGAAGTATTTGTTCCCTGTATATGCCTTACCAGCTAAAATTAGCATTCAACTATACATGCTTATCAGACCCCTCTGCTACACTCTGCAAAATCAAAATGTAGACCAATCTGAAATTGAGGGATTACCTTTTTTAATTCCTCCAGATGTTGCTGCCCAACCCTGGCAGTGAGTAGCGCTGACAGTTATCCAGAAGTGTGAGATTAAAGTTAAGGAAGCGAGGGGATTCTTCGAGTCCTCAGGAGCAGAAACAGCTAGGAGTCCATCGAGTGAAGGAAGCTAACCTTTGTTATTGTGAGGATGGCTGTAAGGAGCTGGACAACCTGTCACCACCGGAGCAATAGCATTTGTCAGCTTGCAGGTCCCAAGTTATTTTGAGCAGCGTAAACCATGTGCCCGCGGAGCATTCCACCTCATTGGACGGGGAATCCACTGCTCCCACAGCACCTATGGGCACAGAGTGCCTTCTCCTCGCCCATGCAACGGCCCCTATGGATGCATATGTGGGTTTTGCTGATTCATCCAAGAGGCTCTGTCGTGGCATTGTATCACTCCTGGCAGCTGTTTACGCTTCAGCCTTTTCAAATTACTGGTTACTGTTCGTTCGTTAAGTTTCGATCAGGACACCAAGGTTACCGTCACAGGGAAACCCGTCAGCTGGTGACAACGTAAAAGTTTGGCCACTCCAAAGGCAAACTCAGAAAATGTGTGATTTAAATCGTAAAATATTCCTGACTTCTTTGGGGTGTTCAGCTCAATAAACACAGTGAAACAGTGCAGAAATCCTTCAGGATGACCTGTAACCACAGATGCTCAAAAAAGCTAGAAATTCTTCATTTGGTATTGAACGCACAGAAATGAAGTGTTGGAGGAAAAGCAATTAAAAGAGGCAATCAAAGCTAAGCTGTAAATAAAACTAAGAAAGAAACATAGGTGGAATAACTTCAACACACTCGAACCAGTCCACGGAGGAACCCTGTTACTGTATAGAATTTCATTGCTTAAAACCTTGACTGGCTAAAACCTACCACATCACTTGGTAAACACAGAGACAAGATTTTCATTTCTACTCTTCCTACAAGAAGAGTGGTCTGTAATTTTAACCAGTTCATCATGCTGCTCAATTGTTGATATTTTATTAAAAATGCTTGTCACAATTCTGATTTTAAAAGATTACTAAAATATTACGCATTTATGATGGGGAATTGATATATAAGCCTTTTAATAGCTGATGAGTAAGAGCTGGCTTCTTGACCTTCTCCCAGATCTCTTAAAACATTATCAAGTGAGCACATGTGCTAGAAAAGGAGTTCATCTGTGGAATGTAGTTGTTCAGAAAGTTGTTTTATGAGTCATAACAGTATGAAAAGGCAGAGGAAATGGCAATTCTTTCATGTAAAATGTCCTGATGCATTGCAGATACTTTTCTATTATTTCCCTTTCTTTTTGTGTTGTGGTTTAAGCGCAGCTGATAACAAAGCCCCACACAGCTGCTCACTCCCAGCCCCTGGTGGGATGGGGGAGAGTGAAAGTGAGGAAACTTATGGACTCAGATAAAGGCAGTTTAATAAATGAAAGACAAAGTTGTGCACACAAGCAAATAAAAGCAAGGATTTCACATAGAATCACAGAGTAAGCTGAGTTGGAAGGGACCCATAAAGATCATCAAGTCCAACTCCTGGTCCTGCACAGGACCATCCCCAGGAGTCATGTGCCTGAGAGCATTATCCAAACACTTCTTGAGGTCTGTCAGGCTTGGCGCTCTCACCACTTCCCTGGGGATCCTGTTCCAGTGCCTAGCCAACCTCTGGGTCAAGACCCTTTTTCTCAAATCCAGCCTGGCACAGCTTCAGGCCATTCGCCTGGACCCCGTCACTGGTCACCAAGAGGAAAGATGGTTGCCCTGTCCCAGGTTCAGAATCCAGCACTTTCCCCTGTTGAACTTCATATGGTTGACGATTGCCCAGTCCTCTACTCTGTCAAGGTCCCTCTGCAAGGCCTCCCTGCTTTCCGTGGAGTCAGCAGCTCCTCCCAGCTTTGTATCATCTGTAAACTTGCTCAGTGTCCCTTCCAGTGCCGTGTCCAAGTCATTTTTGAAGATGTTGAAGAACACAGGGCCGAGGATGGAACCCTCTGGAACCCCACTAGTGACTAGGTCACCGGTCTGATGTCTCCCCATTCACTGTCACCCTTTGCAGCTGACCGGTGAGCTGGCTGTTCACCCATCCCAGAATGTGGCTGTGGGATGGACATTTTGTCCAGAAGGATCCTGGGAGAGACAGTATCAAAATTTCAGATTCAGATTTACTGAAATCCAGAAAGATTACATCATCGCGCTTCCCTTGATCAACTTGGTGGGCTATTTCCTTTCATCTTGTCATGAAAGGAAATCAGGTTTGATAAGCAGGACTTCTCTCTCATGAAACTGTGCTGGCTGTGACCAATGACTGCATTCTTTCAGGTGTTTTTCAATGCCTCCCAGAATTATCTTCTCCATAACACTGCCAGGCACTGAAGTGACGCTGACAGGTTTAGTTTCCAGGGTCCTTTTTCTTGCCCTTCTTGAAAACTGGGATAACATTTGCCTGCTTCCAGTTAGCTGGGATCCCCAACGCAGCTCAGAAATCATAGAAAGAGGCGTTGTGAATACATCATCAGTTCTTTGTGGATTCTTGGATGAATCCCATCAGGCCCCATGGGTTTGTAGGGATCCAACTGGAGCAGCAGATCCTGCGCAGTTTCAGGGTCAGCTGGGAATTGATCATTCTCTCAGTCATGGTCCTCCAGCTCAAGACACTGAGACCCCCTTGGTCAGTCATCCGTGTTGAAGACAGAGGCAAGGAACGCATGAAACAGCTCTGCCTTGTCCTTGTCCCTGTTTGTGAGGTGACCATCCTCATCCTGGCACAGGGTGGTGTTATTTCTACACTGCCTCTTGCCATTGTTATATTTGAAAAAACTCCTTTTTATTGTCCCCTACGCTTCTGTCAGCTTCAACTCTAGTTGAGCTTTGGCCTCATGAAGTTGCCTGCAGTGGCAAGCAACATATCTGTATTCTTCCCATGTCTCCTGGCCTTGCTTCCACTAGGCATACGCCTGCCTTTTTTGCCTTATTTCCAAGACATGATTCCTGTTCAGCCAAGCTGCCCTTCTGCCTCACCCACCTGACTTCCAGCATTTGGGAGTTGCTGCTCATGTGCACTTGGGAGGTGATGTGTAAAAAGTGACCAGCACTGATGGACCCCGGCACATGGAAAAATATATTCCCAGGATACCTTGCTTACTAATTCCCTGCACAGCCTGAAGTTTGCCCTCCTCATGCCTAGGGTTGAAGTTCTGCTGGTACTTTTCCTGCTGTCAATAGAGATTTTAAACTCAATCACTTCATGGTCACTGTGGCCAAGACAGCCCCGGTCCCCACTTTGCTCACAAGATCCTCTCTGTTAACAAGCAGCAGGTCAATGAGGGCATCTTTCCGAGTCGGCTTCCTTAGGACCTGTTCCGTAAAGTTGCCATCCAGGAGTTTGAGGAATTTTATGGCCCGGGTTGTACCAGTTAATTTCTGGTAAGTAGAAGTCCCCCATAAGGACACAGGCATTTGACTTGGAAGCATCCTTTCCATGCTCAAAGAAAAATTTGTCGGTGTCATTGTCCTGCATAGGAGGTCTGTAGTAGACTCCCATGGTGACATCCATGTTACTTGTTTGCCCCTCGATTTTATCCCGAGGCTCTCAACTGTGCCCTTGCCAGTTGTGAGCTCCATACCTTCTAACCCTTCTATTCCATACAGTGCCACCCCTCTGCCTCTCCTGCCCTGCCTCTCCCACCTGAAAGGCCTATAACCGTCCAACAGGGAATTCCAGGCACAAGACTCATCACACCAGGTTTCACTCATACAATGCTGTCAAACTCTGGGACTGGGCCAAAGCCTGGAGCTGCTCTTGTTTGTTCCCGGTACTGTGTGCATTAATGTGGAAACATTTCAGGTGTGGTACTTTGTAGCCAACACCTTGTTGGGATTGAGCAGATTGAGGGATCTGTAAGTGTAAGTTTTGGCACAGCATCCCAGTCCCGTGGCACTGGCGAGCCTGGTTATGTCCCTTTCCCTCTTCCAAGGTGATTCAAAGCTCTCTCAGTGAGCCCGCTAGCTCCTGTGCTAGAGCTCCTTTTCCACTCTGAGACTGGTGCACCCAGTCAGGTGTCAGAGTAGACCAGCTGTTGAGTAGATCTTCCCATGGTCAACAACACCCAAATTTTTCCACTGAGACCAACCTCGGAGCCATGCATTGGCCTGACAGATCTGCCTATTCCTATTTCATTCCCCACTTCCCATGGTTGGGCAGGGGTTCATCCATCTCCAGGAGAGCAGGGGCCCATCCCATGTAATGGTGACATGGGAAGACAAAACTCCATCACCCTGAATGTCCTCCTTCCTACTCCTCCTGCCCCCAGATCTGTGTGCTGAGCGTGGCCCCACATGGTCTGGGATGTCCCCTGGGTCACCTGGGGTCAGCTGTCCTGGCTTGTCCCCTCCCAGCCCTCGCTGGTGGGGTCGGGTGAGGGCCAGGGGAGGCCTTGGCTCTGTGCAAGCTCTGCTCAGCACTGACCAAAAGAGCCCTGTGTAACCAGCCCTGCTTCCAGCACAAACCCAAAGCAGGGCTACTGTGAAAAAACCCCTTAACTCTCCCCCAGCAAAAACCAGCACAAATACCATTGTCAGAATACCTTATGGGCATGAGTCTGTGGTGAAGATATGGAAAGGCTGTGTAGTGAAGTCAGCCCTTCTTTTTGGCGCAGGTGAGGCATTTTATGGGATGTCTGATGTCTGATGTAACTTTACCCCTGGAATAGAGAGCTAAGATATTCTTTATAGTTTGTGTAACAGTAGATGTGAGCCATACAGTGCTGGCAGGAACTGCCTGTTGATACTGTATCCCGCACTGCTGTGGTTTGGACAGTGTCTGTAAGTGTTTAGGCTACAAAGTCTGCAGCCTGAAGATGAAGTCTGATGTGTCTGGTAATAATTATAAACCTGTGGGGAGTTCTGCTGAGATGCAGTTATTACCATGGAGTCTCGCTGCTTGTGTGCTGTTTGTGAACTGCCGTTTGTGCATAAGCAAAATTATTCAAGCTGATAAAAAAAAGCAAAAAAAATTCCACTTTAAGACAGAGTTTAAGATGCTAGGATTGCAAAATCATTGAATAATCTGAGCGACAAATAATCTCAGGGTTATGTAGAAAGCACAGCATTGAGAAACCACAAAAAGTTATGAGCCTTCACTGTGGCAGACGGACCATTGTAATAGCAGATAGTACAAGGTCAGAAATTTCAAGAACCACAAAAATGTGAATGTGCCAGGTCTTGCAGAGCTGGCATTTTGATAGAGCTACACCAGAGAATTTCAGATTCACTAGTTTGTAAGTAATAGTCTAAAGCCCATGAAAATACTTTGGCTCTTCTCTCTGCATTTATAGAAAAAAAATTGAAATCAGGCTTTTGCCTGCTGAGCACTAAAAAAAGCACTTCAAAGTATGATGACCTCCATCTGTATGGATGACCTCCATCCTTTTGTCTTTGCTGGCTGGCAGAAGAATGAGGCACAGTGTCCTAGAATAAATTACTTGAGCACTATTTCTCTCCAGGTCTTGGCTGTCAAAGCCCAAACTACCTTCACAAGCTCAAACAAGACTCTCAAGAAGAGAGTTTAAAATGGAACTTTGTACATGGCTGGTTGGCTGTTATTCCTCAGTAGGATTATCTGACTGTATTTGTCAACCTACGTATTTATCATAAGTGGAAAATTCTTGATTTTCTAGCTATTGGGATGAAATCAATACTATTCTATAATGGCATGTGCTGAAGCATTGAGAAATGAGACATGCCATTTCTTTGAAGGCTTCCTTACGGCCCTTTGCAGTCCAGCTCCAGTGATTTTGCAGATCTCTCCAAAGCCCTGTGGAGCAGATGTTTACTGCCCACTCCTGGTTTGCATCCCACCAAGCCCTGATCCTGCCCTTCCAAAGGGCAGGATCTGATTTCTTCCTATTGTGTAGTATGGAACAGTGCCTTAGCCAAGTTTGTTCTCATGTGCTCAAGGAGTACCTGCAGAAGAGAGGCTTAGCCTGTGACCAACCTGCTGGTCACGTAGGAATGTTGACTCATAAAGTACCCACTTTGCCTTCTGTTAGACTAGGTTGTTCCAAGGGCAGTGAATTTCTCCCTACCTGGGCAGCTTTGGGCAAGAGCAGTGACATCTTTTCTTGAAGCATCAGCGACTGTGGCTGCTTTAATAACTACAATTAAAGGCTGGGTAATTGGAACAGCAGTTGCAAACCCTATTTCTCTTTTATAGACTTTAATGAATTATCTTAAGGCCATTATTCCTTTGGTGAGAGAAGTGTTAACGGCAGATTTCTGGATGTTCCTGGAAAAGCTATTTCAAGTGATTTACAAACCTTGTGTAAGAGGAGTTGGGTATTTTCTATTCATATCACTATGCAGCACATCTCTTACATTAGTCTGCCAGGTATTGTGTAATCCTAATTTGGATTCTAATTTTAGAAGTGGAGACTTATTATAAGCATGATAGAAATGGTACCTGTTTGCTATAGAAAGTACAAATAATAATGTTAAAACATTCCTGAGTGCCTATCTCTTTTGCACCCAGCCCAAACCAGGCTTTATCACTGCACAGGGCAGCTTCAATCCTCACCTCATCGGGGGATTGTTCAAGTGTTACCAGAGAATTTTTCAGTCTCATTCATTATTTAGATGAAATGTACTAGTGATTTATGGGGCCTGATGCTGTTTCCAATGAAATCAGAGTCTGTTCTGTCACTGTCATCAATAGGAGAGGAGTCAGATTTTTCCAGAAAGTTATAACTACAGGAATGAAAGCAATCTTCCAGTAATCCGCACAGAACCGCCATCTCTTGTACCCCAATGTTCCATCTATTTGCTTTTCAAAATTATTCAATAGGTTAAAATATATCAGTAGTTTGCTTTGTGGCAGTAGACAAGGTACAGCTGAAAAATGTTGTAAAGACAATCTTCAGAACATGAAGTAACTGATGTTATGGGTGGCAATTGTGAAAGCTGATTTGTAAAATCCCTTTTCTTGTAAAAAGCTTCTACTCAATTGTAAAAGCATCAGGTTCTTTAAGGCAGATTCCCTGCCTAAAAAGCATGGAGAACACCATGTCCTTATTTTAAATTATGATTTTTTTTCTTGTCTGTTATTAGCCACTGCACAATATTATCTTATAAATATCAGCCTTTCAAAAATGCCTGTGATACTAAAGAGTTAGCAAAAAGTGTTTGCAGGCATTTCGCTGTTCCTGTACAGTTAATATTTCATTAGCTTCTCCCACATTCTTCTTTTCCTAAGGGAAATGACTTTTTTTTTGTTTGTTTGTTTAATGTTGGGATATCTAACCAACATTTTACTTTACTTCCAATTATTAAAATTGGAAAGCTGCCAGCATTCCAATTTTAAAATGTATAGTTTCCCCTTATGGTTCAAATAGAACCTGCATGAGTTCTCCCTGGAAAGGCTCATGTGGCTGAGTAGGATCTCCTGGCAGCTCCCACCATGTCTGGGTGCAGAGTTTGGCTCACACCAGCCTTCCTCCCGTGGTCAGCACCCTCAGACCCCAATGATTCGTAGAGCACACAGCAAATACCAGCACACAGAGACGGGCAGTTGCCCAAAAAGCAGAAGTTTGATGCAACCTCTTATATCAGATTGGTTTAGAAATTGAGATAAAACTAATGAGGACTCCTATCTCTACAATTCAGTGTCTTGGAGACTATGTCTGGTAACTGACAGGAACACGAGATCAGAAAACAGTGATGAAACTAATAACCCAGAAGCTGGGTTTGATTACTCGGTATGTGCTCTTCCATTCAGGACTTTCTTTGGGCAAGTGAAGCAGAAGGAAGCTGGATGCCAAACACCCAGCTTGATCGGAAAGTGTGAGATTTACAGTCATGGCTACTGCTCCCAGCATCACCAGAGACTATGGGATCCATTTTGACACTATAGGATCTCACTGTCCCGATTGCAAGGCGTGATTAGACCAAACAGACCACAGAAGGGATCTGATCATGCCAGTTCTAATGTCTTCACCTCACTTGGGACACTTTGTGATATGTGAGATTTGCCTTCCTACTATGACCCCTCTCCTTGCCTGTCTTCTTTTACTTCATCACTTTTTTCCTTGTCTTTCACGTCTTTCCTTCTCTTGTTTTTGATAGGAACCTGGTGCAGCAGACAAGGCTGACTTTGTTGTGTTGTTTCAGGTGTCCAGCTGAGCCAGCCCTGGCTGGCACTGCCTCAGCCTGATGCTGGTACACGTGTGCAACATCTCACTGGAGCTGCCGCATCAATGGACTTGCTTTCCTGGGATTCAGTGTAAGAGAAGGCACTAAGGCAAACCCAGCTCCAGCGATTTCAGTTTGTTTTCCCCTTCTTTAGAACATACATCTCAAAACATGTAACAGGGATATTCATAGCCGTAATTAATACCAACTGAACACGTTGTCAGAGTGGCTGGTACAAAGAGTGGCGGTATCTGCTTAACTGAATCTAAAGGAAAAGGAAACACAGGAATATCGCTACGGTGAAAGCCATATGACATACTTTATATTTTGATTATTTGGACGTTTTCTTGTGTTACTTGTAGAAAAGTTTAATTTTTTTTCTCTTGATATCTATTTTTGTGGTTGATATTAAGTTGATACTAAGTAGATATGATATCTACAGTGTCTGCCTTTGTTAACCGCTTACTGTTGTCCACAGACAGGAACATGAATGCTTTTGACTTGGGGTTGAGATTAACACAACGTGTTGTGAATTGTATTTTTTAAAGTGGATTAAGAGTCAGTCCAGGGAGACTGTAACCACAGTCTCTATTTCCAATTACACATTTGTCAAACAGAGATTTACAGTTCACTCCTTATTCTTATCACTTAAATGGCTTCATGCATCCAGAACAGAGAGCAGAATTTAACCTTTGCAAAGACATTCCCAAACCCTGAAAGAACAGAGAGATTTCGCTGAGAGTCTATTTGCAAGGGGTTTTAACATAAAAGCACAAAACAAAGTGTGGCTATTATTTGTGGAAACCCGATTGAGTTGCACAATAATGAGAAAAATAAGCTCAATCAATCTTGACTTCTGTCTGAACTAAGAGAGTATGTAGTCTATATATAAAATATAGGATATCCTAAAATAGAGGATATCTTCAGTATCCTTTTTCTGCTTAGGGGAAGTGTCCTTCCAGTGTTGTTTGGTCGGTGTTAGAGGCCCGGAGGACAACAGCAACTAACCCCAGAGGGCTGGGCAGGTGGCAGGAGGTTGAGGCAGCTCAGCATGTGGCAGCGTAGATCAGGACCCTTAGGATTTTAGAGAACCCAAACTCAGAATGAATGGCAGGTGTTTTGAGCATCAGAGGCTTTTGAACCTCTTCTAGACAAGCAAAACTGTACAAAATACCAGTTCTATCTTTAGTAGGAAAAAACCTTCAATAACTCAGTTGTCAAAATTGTACTTCACAAGACACGCCCCTAATTCGAATGTCTTAAGGTTTTGGTAGATGAAAGTAAGGAGAGAGCATTCGTGGATAGTCTACATTTTAAAAATAATTCCTTGAGACCTCTTGCTTTCCAGGAACATTCAGATGAGAGTTTCAGTGTCTGTCAGTAGCGGCATGACAGTCAGCTTGTCTCTGAACCTGTGGTCGTGGGATCACCTCAGCTAGGCAGACCTCAGGATAGAGCTCAACAGTCTGGACAACAGCAACCTGATTGTTCAGAGAGGTGACCAGAAGAACTGGCTAGAGATAAGAGCTTGGTTAGGTAGATTGCCTACAAACGCGTGGCTTAGGTAGCAGGAGAGCACGGTCTGGGAGCAGTTTGCTGAAGTATGACAGGAGCAAACTCCATGGACAGGAGAGCCAGTGAATCGTGTATTGCAGCGGCGCAAGAGGACGAGCTGAGGGAAGGGAACAGAGCCGGGCGAGCCGCGGTATGTCCACACCTCCAGGGAACCGCTCATCTCGACACATGGGGGCAGCAGAAAAGCGTGGAAGTCTGTGCCAACAACTAAAAGTCAGGAATGGCCCGTGGTGTTGGGAATCGCGTTGCCGGGCTGGACGCAGGGAGTGCGGCTCCGTGCCCTGCCTCTGACTGCACCGACAAGGGGAAAAGCCCTGGGCAGGAGCCCTAGCGCTTTGAAAGTTTTCCTCCTCTGAATTCAAATAGGGTCATTTTGATATGAAAACATCATCCCCAAGCTGTGTCTCCATTAAAGGCTGGAGTTCCTGTTTTCCCAGCCCTGAAGCGTGTCACCACCTCACTGTGCACACTTGAGATCGGTTTACGGGCCCCTCCCGGTGACTCTGGCTCTCTCTCCCTTGCGCCGCCTCATGTGTCTGGAACTCCTTCCCTCGGGCCACTGAGTCACCTTCCCACTTTAAATGTTGCATCGGAGCCCTAAACTGACTTGCATTGTAGCATCAATTGTAAAAATGCATCTGACGACGCGCTGCAAAATTTTATCTGTAGGTAGTGGTGAGGCTTTCGGAACACCAGGGGGGTTTAGAGACACAGCTCTACTGACGGACTGAATAGATTTAATAATAATAATAATTAAAAAAAGGGTCTTTCATGTCAAAACACAAGCAAACTTCCAGAAGCAACAGAGATGAGAATGAAACAGTTCGCACCACCTTATGAAACACCATCAGAATCAGAATCATTCTGTTTAGCTGAAGAACAAAGAGCATTCAGGTAATGGAAACTCGCTTACACGATCGTGACCCAGAAAATTCCCTCGGAGCAACAATAGTGTGAGGTACTGGCCATTCTGACTAGCCAAGCAGATGGTTAGCTATGCCAAAGGTGACTTTTTCACAAGTATATCAGACAGAGAAAGAGTGAGGATAAGAAAAAGAAAGGATATGCCTTTTCTTTTAGGACCTTAAATAAGACCTCTAGTTTAGTTCAAATAAATCACCTTGTAATCAAAAACATTGATGAATACTTTTCCGGGCCAGTGGTTCTGCTTACTCAGTTGTCAGTCTCCAGAACCATCGAATTTCATCCCAGTCAAAACATTATTTACTCAACAGAAGGAGTCAGAAGATCTATCACAGGATTTAAAATACATTGTGATCTGATAAACCGTGCGTATTACAAGCCAAGTTTAGCTCATCTGGTACATCAGTGATATATATTAATGCCTTGTGCTATGCCACCAGTTATAGAAAGGAATTCTCTTTCTGGCTAGGGTGCCTTTGGAAATCCTTTTTTAACTGTCCCACTTTTTTTTTTCTTCTTCTTTCTTTTTTTCTTTAGAAAAGGAAGAATATTGGAAGACTTCAAACTGTGATACTTAGAAAGAAAATGCAAATATGGTAAGTGTTTTTCATTTAATCTGATTAGCAAACACCTTTTAAAGCACAACAAAACCTTTCCGGCATGCTTAATTGGTGATATGGGGCCGTAGAAATCCAACATTTGAACTAAATTTTAGATGTAATGCTCTTAATGTTAAATCAGGACAACATGGTAAATTAATAAAACATCTATTTTCTGAAGAAATATTTACTAGTTTGGAAAGTCAAAGACAGGGTATAAAGACCATGACTATATTCTCATTGAATACTTCAAAGGGTAAGCCTGAAATTTTATTACATTTTTGTTGAAAATCTAAGGACTTGCCTGTGTAGATCCACTTGTAAATTCCCATTTGAGGTGTTTACCTTCATATTGGCCAAGAGTTTGATGTTAAAATGACTACAGGCAGTCATCTAAATCTTTACTTGCCATTTCTGGAAAATGACAATACACATTTTGAAGGCACAATAGTTCAGAAAGTCTCAATCATAGTGTTTATAACCTGTGGATACGAAAACTCTTCCTCCTGTGTGAAGTGGATTTGTTGTGCGTTTTTCTGCTGAATAGGATTTAGAGTGTTGGAGGGAATAGAGAAGTGTAAGTGGGGGCTGGAGTGGAGGGGGAGCCAGAACGGCTGCTGTCAGGCAGTGCTGGATGGGGTTCACATGAAATGCAAGGAGTATAAACGTGGGCTTTCACACTTGGCATGCTCAGTTGTGGGGTTCTGAGCTGTGATATAAACCCACCCAGACTCAGCTAGTTTAAATGGGTCATTGACTTCCACAGAGAAATAATTGACCTGTCTCAGGGTTTGGCTCAGAGGAAAGGGAAACAGGGAAAACGATGGCTTTGAGCGGCTGGGGAGGGTGACGAGAAAGGACCCAGTGGGAAGAACTTCCAGAGTTTTCCCAGCTGTAATCAAGGTAACAAGGTACAAAATCCAGGAACCAATGGATAATCTGACCCCCAAGAATGAGCACTCTAAGGACAGTCTCTGGCAGATATAGTGACTTTCTGTGTACTCCCACAGGCTGCTTTCAATTGCTTTATTGGAAGTATTAAGGAGGGATAACAGTGCTCCAAACAGGATTGGTTCCTGGCGTTGGAAAACTCAGGAAAGAAACTCTTTACACACTGCATGCTTCCTAATCCTGAAATCCTTGGTGTCTATTTCTGTGGCACAAGAGAAAACCTTTGCATCTTTTGCAGAGATGTGAAGATCTCTCTGGTCGAGATTTTAAGATGCAGGATTTGAGGAAGCCAAAGGTTTACATCAGAAAATATTTGATGAGGAATGTATCACTAGTTTCTGGTTTTATTCTCTTTATGTTGATCAATACATGTGCAAAGGAATTATAGCAGAGTCAAGCACGCTATTTGAATCTTTAATTTCTCAAAAATTAATTTTTAAAAATTGTAAGTTTCTTGAAATATAGCTATAAACATAAATTTATTTGATAATCCTTGAGCTTTTAAATTTCACCTCGAAATAGGTATACTTAGATTATATTTTAAAATCCATTTAATTCCACTTGTCAAATTGTATTTCTTTTAACTTGCTGTGGGTTTTGTAGAAAACATCAGAAACCATGATAATAACACTATCTGGTTTGTTGTTATTTGGGCAAATAGTTCTGTATCCAGTCAAAATCAGCTGTAAAACTATTGGTGTGGGAAGTTTCAGAAATGAAGATTTTAAAACTGTATGTGTTGCTATTAACTATTCTAAACTGAAACTTTGCCAAAGGATAACAGTGTTCATAAATGTGACTTTAAAATGTCCAGGCACTTTAATCCCAAATACTGGATTCTTGAGGGGCCATTGCTGATACAATGCACTGGAAATTACAACTGTTTGTAATGGCTATAAATGGAACATTTCTAGGTTCTTGCCTATTATAATTCTGCAGGACTGTTATAGTTAGGAACAGACTGTTTTAATGCTTAGAGTTACTATAAACACAGAAGACAACACAAAGAGGTTTATAATGGTGATGAGCTATTTAGAAGCTCAAACTTGAACAAGAGGTCAGGGAAAATGATAAAGACCACCACATCATTTGCCTCTCAGAAAAGTGAATTTTGATCCTAATGCTGCTTGCTACAAAGCAACCACTTGTTCATGAGACAAATAAGCATTATTAAAAAAAAAAAGTTATAATCAAAGGAATTTAATTTGTAATATTGATACTATCTGTTGAAAAACCAGTTTGCCTGGCTGAGTTTGCTACAAGCTAGAAGCACATTAATAGTGTTTGTATTGAATTGTTTGTATTTGCAGAAGTTATATCACATTTTGGGTACAATATTTTTTGACACGTCTACTGGCTAAAATATTATGTGTGACTGTTTTCTGAGGAAATTGGTGTTTTGAGCTGACTCTCCTGTAATCTGTCTGGTTCTGGATGTCCCCTCTGGGTCATGGGGTGAACAAGAGCTGCTGTTTCAGTTGGATACTCTTGAAATGCTCTTGTCTTTTCCTGAGACAGTCTCGGGAACAATTTCACTTCAATCTCCAGGATCCCGAGCCCTGGGAGTACTCTCAAATTCATGTCTGTGTATGTCTAGGAGTAATTTTGCTGCTCTAGAACCTTGACCAGGAGCTGAAAATAGCTCTGCATTATTGTTCTATGAAAATAAGTATGTACATGTAAAGTGGGGAGTATCCAGCACCCCTGAAATGATAATTTCTGACCGGGACCAGTGATCGTATTTAGTGGTGTCCTGGTGACTTGCTGACATGAATGACAGGAAAGCCTTCATCAGGCAGACACAGGTGATGAATCACTGCTACCTCCTTCCCTATCCAAGAAAAAAGCACAGCTAAATGCAATGGAGGTTTGGCACAAGTGGCTGCTCTACTGTTTCTGCTTCCAAAAGACAGACAGTTGCTGTGGCTTCCCCTTTCAAGCTTGAAGTTTTAAATGGAAGCAGTTTGTTCTGTGCTGGTAGACCAAATAAACAAAGAAACATTATCCCCAAAACATGGACCCAAAGTCTTCTGCAGTGAAATAGGAGCATCCAAATCACTCATACTAAAAAATCAACAACAAAATTGGCAGCACTTTGCACCACTCCAGTGTCAGTAAACAGAAACAAAAGATGACAAATTTGTGTCAACTTTTCTTTCCTAAATAAAATAAATATTGACTTAGGTGACCTCTGGGAACATGAGTCACTGGGTTTCTCTACGTAGGAACTGTGTGTAGGGAGAAGCAGTGATTCCATTTTTCACACAGTTTTGAGGGGTTGATTGCTCAGCTAATACAGCTCACCTTCTGTCTCCAAATTTTTTTTTTATTAATTTCTTATTCTAATGCCAAGGTTGAGACTTAAATTTTAGGAAATTAAGAGTTACAGTCCTTCAAGGACTCCAAGCTCTGACTGTTCACATACAATTTCTGTGGAACTCCTTCACAACATCTGCAAGAGAAATTTAATTTTTCATCTGTCCAAGACTCTTTGACCATTGTGAATATTTAATCCCCTTTATGCAGAGAGATGTCCTTACTGTGGTTGATACAAGTGTCACAGATTCACTCCCACTTTGACACATTTCAGCCCATGCTTCACCAAATACCTGCTGGTTGCTAATAGCACCAAAGAGATCTTATAGAATCATGCCTCTCTGGGTTTCGGTAATACATGCGAGATCATGAACATTGTCCCAAATTAAATTACAAAAGCTGCAGAGTACTGTCCAATCATCTTTACTGAACAAAAATATCTGTGTTGCAAAATAGCCCTGTATTTCTGAGTGATAACTAATAGCAGAAACAGCTGTATGTAGTGTGAACGTAGCAGTCACAGTTTATGCCCCAGTGTTATTTTCTTCCCAGCTATTCTTTGCAGAGTGCTACCACAGGAACAGAGAAAACAGCATGTACTGACAATTGTTTAGGCCGTGGGCCACAGGCTGTCACACCCAGCTGCTGGGGGGTCCTCTGCCTCCTAGAGACGGGTGCTGTGCCTCCTTCCCTCCTAGTAATCAGTGCTGACATCCCTTCCATGGCATGCCTCTTGTGCCCTCTGATATTCAGATGTTTCCTCAGTTTCTTTTTTTCTCCTCATCTGCAAGCGTTACTCCGGTCTAGGATCTTTAACTCCACTCTTTCTGTTCCTGTACACAAACACATCCATGCCCCTATCTTCCTACTGCCTGGAAGTTGGATTTTTTTTTTTTTTTTTTTTTTTTTTGCTTCTTTTTGCTCTCAAATCTTACTCCTTGTAAAGCGAAGGACTTTGTCGTGCAGTAGGGAGGGTAGAGATAGAACTGACTATCAGAAAAAAGTCTGGTTGTTTCTGATTTTCATATCAGCCCCATTTTTTTCTTCCATTCCCCGTTATATTCCAGTAACAACAAACTTAGTTCTGTGAATTAAATTCCAGCTCCCACCAGACCCCTAAGAAAACAGACCATCCATGTAATTTTCATTGTTCCTCTTCCTTTCTGCTGAATCCCAATCACCCTGAGAGAACAGGTCCCTCCACCCCACCTCTGTTTCCATGAGCACCTTCCTTTCTTCATAATCAGGTCAGCCTGTGCTTGGGAGAAGAAATTACACTAAACAGTCCAACCTGGAAATTAGCAAAGAAGCCAAGAGTGCTCACCATGAAGTGTTGTGACCAGGCTGCGTGTGTGAGGCTCAGTTCTGCTCCTCTCCTGTGCCTCTTTGTTCTCCTCAGTGCAGGCTGCTACCTTTCTGCCTGCTCTTTACGAAATAGTAAGAAGGCTAATTTTAGGGTGCTTCATCATGCTGCCGTGCAAAGACACAGTGTCATGTCAGAATCAGCAGCATGTGGCACCACTTGCAGCTATTTTATAAGCTGAGGTTCAGCGTGTTACCAAACTGGTCTCTGCAGGGCTAAACCCGCTCAGTTATTGATATTGTATTCCTGTAGGATTGCATCGTAAAAATCAAAGGTCAGTTTTGGCCTGACCAAAAGCCCAGTTTGATGACATGGGAACTGGTGTCTCAGCATCCAGCTCTCAAACCAAAAAAAATCCCAAAAGATTACACGGGAATTTCCTGGTGCTCAGTTAGCACCTGGCCTGCTGCTCTATTTATAACAGAAAAATACATGTAATAGTGTGAAACATCACTTCAATAGGAAGAAAATATGCCACATGTGGGAAGGGGCTGCAACCCTCCGTGTAGGATGCTCAAAAATGTTCACCATCTTCAGCCCCAACCTCCAGGTGCCTCACCACTTGTGTGGCTTCTGCCATCCTGCCAGGGCACAGGGGAGTCACTCAGTGCCAGCTTGTGTGGGCTTGGGGACGCTGGATCCACGCAAGGGTTTGTGAATGCAGGAGCTCCATCCGTAATACAAAGGTCAGCTCGTTTCCTTCATTATGGACTTCGTGTCCAGGGCTCATCCTCACCCCTCACTGCTTTTTCATTTTCTTTGCATTCATCATCCTATGAATAGCTTTCCTTTGGCTATTTCAGCTATAGTTTGTGGCCTGAGCAGATGGGGGGGGCGGGTTTGGGTTTGCTTATCCTAATTTGAAGGTGTCTCCTCAGTTTTCCCTTAACCACCTCCCTTTATCAGATGCCTCCAGTTGACCACAGAACTTGCCAATTTGTCAATTTAGTATTTCTATAGTGATTTACGTTCACAAACAGTTCAAAAACTGTTCAGATTGTTTCAGCACATTGCCATCAGTTAATAAATAATTGGTCTTACTGGTAAGCACATTTGCATTTGAACTAACCAGAACTGTTTGTGAGCAGGGTGGGCAGAGAGAGAACTAAAACATGCCCAGCTCTAAAGTGGCAGAGCATATAAAACACATACTCTGTGTATGTGTGAGCTCTCTACGTGAATAATGTGAAGAATCTAAGGATGAAACGTAAAAGTGAAATGGCATAAAAGGGTCTGACCATCCCTTGTTTGTAAGGCTATTTGCATTCTAAAGGCTTTTCTTTATCTTAATCAAGAATATTCTACATGAAGGCTTCACACAAAGGTTAGTAATTTCTCACCGCAAAACGCTGGCATCTCTGATTTCATGTTATCAGCTGTTCTGGACACCCATTTCTATTTTCTGTAGGCTGTGACACATCAAAGTATAAAGCAAAGGGGTTTGAAATGCGGAATTAAGGTTTATAAAGTATGTTCTGGCTGTTGCCAGGAGAAAATGGAGGCAGAGAGCGGAGTCCATCTCTGTTACAACTATACAGAAAGTTTTATGCCATAACACTGTAGCCTTCCAAAGCACGTATATTAACTGAAAGATGTTTTCTAGTAATCAAGAATAAAGTACCTATTAGTTAACCCTAGATACGATTATGTCCCCATTTTTGTATTATCTCAGTGGGGGATTAACTGAGGTACAATTTAAAAACCCCAATTGTGCTGACAGCCATCACCAGGCAGTACCCAAGCATTGCTATTTTAATAATGGCAGGGGCACTGAAAATAGTTTCCTGCTTGTTGTGACCATCAGTAAGAAGACTGTGCAATGGTAATAGGAAACCCTCAGCTCTAAGGCACTGACAAGGAAATAGAGTCCTTCGCTGAAGTTGAGAAGATTTACATTTCTTGTTTTCACTGGATTTCTCTTCGCCCCGCTGCCTGTGTGTCTTCAGCCCCAAGGAGGGGATCCCATGAGGTACTAAGGCATGGTAGGTAGGATATGGCTTCTCTGGCACAAAAAAAGCAAACTTGCTAAGATAAATGAGAAGTGGAATAAAAATATGGCTTGTACTTTATTTGAAGACACACTTCAGTTATTCAGTTTACGGTAATCTGATTTTAGGATTAAAGTAATTCTTTAAAATAAAATAGCCGTGTCTATTACAGAAGGGAATTGAGATTTGTGCAACACTGTATGTTGTTTCATGCTTTATACAGTTTTTTTTTATTTAATGTGTTAAGGCAGTTATACCGAGTGACTTTTCCTTGTATAAAATTGTAGTGGGCATATAATGTTCTCTTCAAGTACTTGGGCACATCCCCACATGCTGGTCAGAGGACATATTGCACAATGAATGCCAGTATTTAAAAGCCATTTCACAGCGTAGTTATTCACAGTTACCACTCTGCTGGGCTCACAAATAAGGGGAAAAGGAAGTTTAGAAGATAACAAACCAAATGTTTTCCTCCATTTGCTCTGTGTCACAGCTCCTGCTAACCTTCCGGCAAAAAGCAAATCACTCACATTTCTCCTTTAAATAGCCAAACCGGTTGATTGCTGCCCTGAAAAGTGCTGCATCATTTAGCTTGTGTCAGCTATGCAGCTGTCTCATTTTCTCTAGGTATGAATTTCGTATTTCTGCTTTGGATCTTCCCTGATAAATCTACAACCACAAAACCTGAGAAGTCCTGTAGAATCTTACCTATTTCCATATACAAAGGAGTGTTTAATGGCTGGACCAAGACATCCCAGTGACTGGGATGTTGTTAAATGATTTCCATTTAACAAAGGGCGAAAGGACACCAAACACAGAACTTTCCTCACCCATGGTTTTCAAAACCACTTGCCCTGAAGTATGCCTGGTCCTGGCCTTTTTCCACTTCCCGACCTACATAAAGGTGGGTCCTTCTGTAAAGAGGCTGCTAAATAAGGAAATCTCATTTGGATTACCAAGCCGGTCCAATTACATAAATTGCAACGGATTTTCCTCCCAGTACCAAGCATAATACCAGGAAAAAAAAAAAAAAAAGTTAAGAAATCTGTCTGGCATGTAAACTTCTCTTTTAGCGGTTCCACTAGAGATACGTCTTCAGTTAAAAAAAAAAAAAAAAAAAAGTTTTACCACGCCCATCTCGGGTATGGACACCGCGAAAAGCTTGTAACCAGACTGGAGAATTCCGGAAAGTGCATTTTTCCGCGGCAGGGGCAGGGCGAAGGCGCAAAGGCAGGCGGCTCCCGGCAGCGGCAGGGCCCGTGCTCCCGGCAGCCGCTCCATCGCCCGCAGGGTAATGACGCCTAACTGGAGGACGAACAGTTTGTTCCTACGCCTCCCTGGCGGATCCAGTTCCTTCCCACAAAGAATGATCCCGTTCTTTTCGTGCCCTCGGAGATCAAGCAGAGGCTTCTGCAGATCTCCGTAGGTCACGGATAAGGGACAGCGACAGGCGCCCAAGTGTCCGAAGAACTCCGCCAGGCAGACGAAACTCGCCATACGAAGACCCCTTCTCAGAGAGCTACCTGCCCCAGAGCCCACTCCAGGTTTTTCATTCTCAGTGTAAAACCTGCGATGTAACCCAACGACGGCTCTGTATTTTCACGTTCACACTCGTCCCCGTGCTAAGGACGCGAAGAGCTTGGGTCACCACCGGAGCGAACAGCGGAGCTCCGCGGGCAGCCCCGCGCTTCCCCGAGCACACCGGGAGAACGAAAGCGTCACTCCGGCGCTCCTCATCCCTCGGGCCTCTTCCAAGCCTCCTTTCTGCCGTCAGCTCCCCCCGCGGCGCCGCCCCGAGCGGCGGCCATCGGCACCGCGCCGCCGCCCGCCCCCGACCACGCGGCCGGGCCGGCGGGAGGCGGGCGGTGCGGCGGGCGCCGCGGTCCCGCCCGCCCAGCCGGCGCCTGCGCGGCAGCGGCGGCCGGGCCCTGTCACCGCGCCCGGGGCCGCTCACGCTGCTCACGCCCCGGCCGTGGCCGGCGAGCGCCCGCGGTGGACGGCCGCGGAGGGGAGCGGAGCGCTTCGCTACCGCCGGTGAGTCTCGCCGGGCCTTAGCGGAGCTGGGCGCCGCCGCCCTCGGGCCCCGCGGGGCGGACGGGAAAGTGGCCGGGGCCGCGCTCGGGCCGCGGGGCGCCGCGGCGGGACGCGGCTGCGGGAGCGCGGCGGGGCGGGGCGGGCGGCGGTGCCGCGGGGCAGGTGCGGGCCGGGGCGGTTGGCACCGGGCCGGGCGCCGCCGCGGAGCGGCCGCGGGGCACGCAGGGGTCCGGCCGCGGCCCCTCTCCGCCGCCGGGCCGCGCCCGCCGCTCCCTCCCCACCTCGGCGCCGCGGGCCCGGCGAGCCCGGCCCCGCCGAGGGAACGCGGGGCCGCGGCGAGCGCTGGGGCGGGCGGGGTTCCCCTCCCGGGGCACGGCCCGAGCGCTCGGCTGCGCTCCGGCGGCGGCCCCAGCCTGCGCGAAGCGTCCAGGCGCTTCCGTGCCGCCGCCCCGCGCCCCGTGGGCACCGGGCAGCGCCGCGCTTCCCCCGCGCCGGGCGGGCTGGCGGCACCGGGCCGCTCACCGCGTCACGGCCGGGAGGATCCGGCCGCTGGCGGTGAAAGAGTGCCGTGATTGGAGATCAAAGTACAGAACTTCGGCTGCTGGCTCTCGAACGAGACAAAACAAAACAAGCTCGCCTTCCGTGGAAATACATGTACGGTTCAGTGGAAAGGAGGGCTTTTCTAATTCGTTTTCCCCGCTGGAGATGGAGAGAAATCTTGACTGTAGAAATCTCGAAGAGCTGTAATCGTACATCTTCTCTAACTTCTTGTGTTGCAGGTTGAAGCGAGTCACTGCTGTAGATGTGCGACATGTGCTGTTGCGTGGCTGTGTCTTAACTGAAGACATCCTCGTTTCGATGTCCCCTTCTGAACGTGGTAGGATATAGCTAGGGAAATATTTGATCATGCCTCACCTCCTGAGATAGGTAAACAGAATGCAATACATTTTAAGCTGTTTTGGTTCAGTGTTGCTTTTGAGGTTTTTTATGAGGTCACAAAAATAAGTGTCTTGTTTACTGCGTTTTGACGTTTGCAGAGAAAAACAGTTCATCCTGTTGTGCTGGCAAGAATTCTGCCCTTTGGTGTACGTAACGCTTAGACGTCAAGCTTTGGCTTGCTTCTTCGAGCAGATTGGCATTTAGGTAGCTTATACGTGTTATCACCCTGCAGAATGTCTTCTAAATAATGGTCACAGATGAAAATTCATAGTAATTTCACATTAGGTTACATTGACTTTTAAATTGCTCTGAAAATACAGGGAAACTTACTGTCATGGAAATGTGGTATAAGTAGTAGCGAAAGCGTTGTCACGAATTCTTTGTTGTACGTGCTACTGCAAATGAAAGAGAAGGGCAGCTTTGAATCCTTTCCAAAAAGGTACAGAGTCTGTCAGCACAAATACCGATAATTGCAATTTAGGGATTAGGGGTGTGGGCTTGTGGGTAGCTGGTAACTGAAGCTGTAGCTGGTGTTGATTGCAGTGCAGGACTGGGGACTTGAGTTTCAGGTATTTATTTTCTTTTGGATTGTGAATTCAGTTGACTCCTAGTTGTTTAAATGTAGTGACTGTATTGCATAACTGGATTGATCAGAGCTGACCAATTTTTTCCAAGCTATGAGTCAAGTGTTGTTTTTGGTGATGATCTTGGGGCCATACCCAGTGCTTGCTGGAGTCGTGCAACTCCTCAAGTCAAGAAAGTAGCCTGTACTGTCTCCTTGGAAGATGTTTGAAGTCATTTCCGCTGGCTGGAATGGGTTGCAACTGCAAGTTTGTATAAATTTGGATTAGGGATTAAAGAAGTTTTACAAAGAATGATATTTAGAGTTTTTGAAACAAAGTCGTGTAAAACCGGTGACCTGCACATCTTGAAAGTTGTATCTGAAATGGTAGAGAAAGCATTTTACTGCAGAGTTAAAGCAAATCCTGTCCGAGAAAGCAGATCACGCTCTTAAAAAGTGTTCAAGGTCTTAATACATTGGTATAGCGAAAGTGAGCTCGTGGGTTACATGCTGTATGGACTGTGATGTAAATGTTGGGGACGATACTGAAAACTGTACATTTTCCTTTTATCTTAACAGCTACACAACAGGAATATTCTAGAAAAGTGGAGTTGGAAGATCTCTGATAAAAAGAAGTGTAAACATGTTGTGCTGGGGCAATGCATCTTTTGGACAGCTTGGATTGGGTGGAATTGATGAAGAGATTGTTTTAGAACCCAGAAAAAGTGACTTTTTCCTAAATAAAAGGGTCAGAGATGTAGGATGTGGACTGAGACATACTGTTTTTGTCCTGGACGATGGGACTGTTTATACATGTGGATGCAATGATCTAGGACAACTGGGGCATGAAAAAGCCAGGAAAAGACCCGGTAAGTTTAGAAGTGGTGAATTGTGGACATTCTGTGTGGTGGTGTGTGTGGCTTTCGTTTTATCGTGCTTCATCAAAGCCAGGATTGCCAGTGCCTGTGCGTGTGGCAAATTCATGTGCAGCAGTTTATCCAAGAATGGGCGTATTTTTAACTGGAAAAGCATTGCTTTGCCGGGATGGGTTCTTGTGACAGATGGAAACATCAACTACGAAACATGGCAGTGCCCCCACGTGTTAGCACGCTGTGCAGCTGGACGCTGCCGCCGATTTTTATTTCAAGCGTGGCCCTGGGAGACCCAGTGACTGTTTGTAATCTCAAGGGGAGCTGACCTGCTGCAATCCATGGGTTGGTATTGCACTTCGCGTGTGGATTTGGCTGTTGGAATATGGTGGAAATGAGTATTTGGCGTATCACAGCGGAGTAACATGCGGCCTGTTTTTAGTTGTCTAATACGTGATGTGCAGCAGGTCTGATTAAAGCAATGTTCTCTTTTTAAGAACTAAAAATAAAACTTTTGATAAAAGACTTATCAGCCTCTGCAGCACTACGGGGAGAGGATTTGGAAAAGCCTAAAGGATGCTGTGTAACACTTCTTTGGGCTTTTTTTTTTTTTCCCCCCACAAAAACCTGTGTGTGTTTTTGCTCCCTCCTAGAGCAGTTCTGGAGCAGAAGTAGGTAAACATCTCACAGGGACTGCAGAGGAGTGTGCACATGGGCTCCCTTCAGAGCTTGCATGTGAGTCATAGCTGGTGCTGAGAGCCAGGGAACAGTGCTGCTCACCCCGCTTTCAGCACAGCGGAACAAACTGCAAAGGCTTGCTGAGACTTCTTTCTAATCACTCCTAGAGCGCTTTCACAACTTGCTTGGCTCAATATTTGCCACAGAGTTTTCAAATGGGAATGTGGTGTCATGAGGTAATGTAGTAGTTCTCCTTTACAGAGACTTTCAGTTTGGATGCCAGTTAGGTTTTGTTTGTTTGTTTTTGCTTTTGGGTTTTGTTTTGTTTTTGAGATGTAACTTTTTAAAATGAATCTGGACTTCTATTGGGAAGCAGTATGTGGATATTAAAACTGATAAACCTTAATCCTGTACAGACATCTGCTTCATGAACGCGAAGAGAAACTCAATGTGTCAAGTTTACTCTGACTACTTGTTGCCCGCTTTGGAAATTATGCTGAATTGTCTTTTAAATCCAAAGGTTGCTACGAAAATATCTGACTTTTAATTTGCATGACCTTTCATACGTAATGGACCTGCTGTAACTTTTTTTTTTTAACATGCTCAGACACATGAGGATTGTAATGTCCTCCCTAATTTTCCTTTCACCCAGAGGTTACTGATAATACTGCTGAGTGTTGTGTGAAGTCAGAGCATTGGGATAACTTCAGTTGCACAGTCCAAAGAGGCTTGGTATCTTTACAGATGGGTGGATGCTCTCTTTTGCATGTGTTTCTGCCAACTGAAGATAATTTTGTTGCTGACTGTGTGCCTTTGCTACCTCCTTGTCCTCACTGCCTTTTCTTTTTTCCTCCTTCTAGAGTTCTGCTTGCCATAGGGAGTGTATGACTGTTCCTTAATCCATTTAGGCAGTCAGGCTGGCTGGTTCAGCAGCTGGGGGAGATTGCCGGAGCTAATCTGTGTGCTGGTGCCCGAGCTGGAGAGTGCTTCTATGACCTCTCCCACTGGCAGAGCTGTGGGAGGCTCTGATGGGTGAATTGGGGTGGTAACCTCTTTAGTCAGACCAGCTGGATGTAATAAAAAGAACTTCTATCTGCTGCCTGTGTTAGTTTATTTTGGAAGCTGAGTGCCTGTCATGCTGCAGATAATGTGAGCTACTGTTTTGAAGTTGACTGGGGCTGTGCTGGGCTGTCTTTAGGGTGCCCATAACGTTGATGATACCCGGGTGTTTTCAGTGGTGTGCCATTCTTAGGCTGGAATGGAATCTGTGTTGGAAAACTGGGAGTAAAATATCCAAGCAGTCCCTTAGTTAAGGGAGCTATTAAAAAGCCCAGCCTTGATGACAGGCCCTGATGGTGTTTCTCCGCTTTACTTATTGCTGAAATGGAAATGTTAGACTTCTGATCACAAATCATCAGCCCAAAACCAAGCTTTGAGTGTTTCCAAATGCATCGATGCAGGCTGCTGGAAAAAAATCCCAGATATTTTCGTGTGTGCTTTTCAGAGGCATCCACTGTATGTCTAGAAAAATTACTCTTTAGGATCTGTTTCCCCAGTATTTTGCATTATAAAGAACACATTGTGCAGCTCATTGCAAAATCAGTAGCTTTAGTCTGTAATTTGCCCTGCCTTGTTTTGCAGGCTCTTTCTTAATCATGAATAGGTGAATTTAATTTGCTGTGGTGGAAAGTTTTCCTCTTACACAATGTCTGCACGGGTAGTCATTTGACAGTGATCCGTTTGACCTTACTGTTAATTGAGTTTCTGCACTCACTTTCAGGTGGCAGGATTGGAAGGAACTGTTATGATGAAGCTGCAGGTTTCATGCACTTCTGTGCATTGCTCCAGAGAGAGTCATTATTGGGTTACTTTGGGTGTCAGATTTAACTTAATTCTCCTAGAATTGCATGTTTATAATTTTAAATAAAGGGTGTTTCAGCAGAACTTATGGGCTTAGTTGGATGTCACACCAGTTGATGTCTTAGTGCCGTGTAAACTGCTTGGAACAAGCCTAGCTTGTCAGTAGCTTTTTTCTTTTTTTTTCTTTAAACCAACTGATTTTATTTATTTCTTTTTTTAGAGCACGTTGGTGCGCTGGATGCCCAAAATATTGTAGCTGTGTCATGTGGAGAAGCCCACACTCTTGCATTAAATGACAAAGGTCAGGTATATGCTTGGGGTCTGGCTACTGATGGACAGCTTGGCTTGCCGGGAACTGAGGAATGCGTCAGAGTGCCCAGGTTAAAAATAGTACATAATAAGTTGCTTTTTTGTAAAATAATGTGCTTAAATCACGTTGGTTAAGCTATTCTGCTGTTACAGGTAAAGCCATATACATATAGAAAATGTATCTTAGCTATGATACTCGACAGTTTCCTTTCTCAAGAAGTCATCTTACGTGAGAAAAGTGCTCCAGGTGTGCTTGGTTTGGTTTGTTGCTTTTTGGGGTGGGTTTTTTTTGTTGATTTTTTTTTTTTTTAACAGTCCTCCACTAACAGTGAGACTTAGGTTGGAAAAGCAGGATGGGTGTTTTAAGAGTATGAATGCCATTTAAGAGAAGTTAAAGAGAAGTAGGGTGTTAAACTTCCAGTTTGAAGAAGGTGCATTTGCTGTCCGATCTTTGTACTTAAGTTTTCAACCCAAAGCTTTTCAGCTGTGATTGAATAATACACCTTCTGCTTAAAAAAAATTCATCTTGGCCAGGGTCGTGGGCTTGTTTTCAGAGTGCCATAAGCATTCCAGCTACCTGAAGTCCATGCACAAAAGTAACAATTCCTTGGAACCTTAATTCATGACTGTAATATTAAAAATGTTCTATCTGTGTGAAATTTCAAAGCCCACAGGCCCTTTAGAAACTTCTTTTCTCATCTGAAGTTGAAAGCATTATTGGTTTTAGTGCACATGTGGGTGTATTTGCAACTACTTTCTAATACTGTACAGTATGTATTAGCTCTGTAAACTGAAGTTTTGGAAACTAAAAAGTAAGAATGAGTTTCTTCTTGTATTCTGTATTCATTCCTCCATTCAGCTGTGTGAGATTGCCTTCCCTCACATGAACCTCCCCAATTCTTCATTATGGACTTTAGCAGACTTTATCTATTTGAAAATAGGACAGAACCTGACCTTAAAAGGTTTAGAAAAGAAGCAGTTTTGACTTCAGGTTTTGCTAAAGGGTGTCTAATTAAAGTTTGGATGTTTAATATGCTTCAGTGAAAAGGATTCACGTTTTGTATATTACCCTTTATTTCATACCATGATCTGGTAGCTTAATTCTGTCTCTGTTTTCTTACCCCAATAGAAATATTAAAAGTTTATCAGAGATCCAGATTGTTCAAGTTGCTTGTGGTTATTATCACTCTCTAGCACTCTCAAAAGGTAAGCCAAATTCTCCTGAAGTTTTGTGTAATTTCTTACCAGGGAATTCAAAAGTTCTCAACGTTTATTTTATTTTTTTTTTAAAGGAAATGTGTTTATTAAACATGCTACTACTTAGCGTAGATGGGATTTCAGGTTGGTAGGGGCTGTGTAATTCAAACATACAAACAGATGTTGAGTTGTGCTTTTATTTCTTCAGGGTGTGTGTGTGGTGTTTTTTTTTTAATTTTATCATCTGGCTTTCATGTAACTTTCTTTTTATCTTGTTTCTTTTTCTTGGTCCCAAATCTTTCTCATCCTGCTGACGTGCTGCTCTGTCCCTAGTCTGTTTTAACCTGTAGCCTCAAGTTACTGAGGCTTACAGGAGTGACTTCCCCGTGTGCTCCATTGTGGCAAAGCCTCTGGTTTTTGGTGCTTCCACAGTTAAACTGCCATGTCACATACAAGCCACCTTTTCAGAGCTTAAATACCTGTCTTCAAATTTCTGCTGGGGCTGTGAGCACATCCTTAGTCGGCCTCACTTGTACTGCATGTCTGGTTGGTGCAGCTCTCCAGAAACGAAACTGAATTTAAATTTTTGTTGCTTATCTCATGACGGGATAGGAGAGTTGTGGCCAAAACTTCCTCTTGGAAGAAGTGGCTGCTGAAAAGGGTTAATGGGAACTTCCCAACTCAAAATTCCAGAAAGATTGTAGTTTGTCAGTGTTTCTTAGCAGTGGGCGTTGAAATTATGAACCGAGTAACTGTGGGGAGGCAGGTGTTCATTGTATGCCGAATGATTTTTTTCTTTCCAGTAGTTTTGAATATGAGATTTCCTCATTCTGAGCATTTCCTGTGCCATTATGTATTCCCAGGTGTAATTATCATTATGACCCAAAGAAATGCCTTTGTTTGCAGGGCAGGCAGGCAGAGCTTTAGGAGTAACCCTTTGCCTGAGCTAAGATCTGCAGTAGAAGGCGAGGAGTAGCAGAGTTGTGTTGCATTCTGTTGGTCAGAGGTGCAAGAGTGTCACAGGATTTGTGATTTGAAGTTCACTCAGTGATTTAAATAGTTACAAGCTTCAAGTACAGCATCACTATTTTATTGCCAGTTCATAGATTTGCAGTTCCATTTCTGTTGTTGACGTGCGCTGTAGGGTTTTCTGGTTTAGTTGTTAATATAAATAAATAAAATCTGAGAGACCAGTGCTTCAAGGGATGGATTTCATTGTTTCCCCGTCTTGATAAAACTGTTGTTGGACAGGGGGAGATGGGAGAGACGTAGGAAGCATTTTGAAGGTAACATTGCTCTTGAAAGCATATCACGTCAGCAGAAGTAAATTATTTTGTGTTTGGGTGTTAATCTTTGGGATAGTATATGCCTTGGCAAAACATTGGTTGTTCAAGAGAATAATTTATTTTAGAAGCAGTCTTAACGTAAATAAGCCTTTGATTGTTATTCTTCAAATTTTTTTTTCTTTGTAAGGTATCAAGTGACATAATAAACCTTGTGCTTCATTGATCATACAATGAAGGCAGTATTTAAAAACATAGGTCTCTGAAATAGTGTGTGAAAATTTAAGTATCTTACCTTAGAAAACCTTAAATGAGACTTTTGATTGGAAATCAGAAACTTTTCGATGTCCAGGGTGCAGCTTTAGCAGATCTCTGCATAAACATCTGTGCAGTAGTAGGACTTCCCATGGAGCTGGGTCTTCCTTTTGTAATAACCAAACTCAGTTGATCTGGCACTGTCGAAACAGGAATGTTAAGAGTGGTTTTGAGGGGTTTGAATGTGATTTAAATCCTTCCAGTCTGAATGCCTGCAAATTACACAAGAGTGCTTAGCTTCAGAGGTCAGTAATTTGTATGCGTTTTCAAACTCAAAAATACTTGACGAGTGACAGCCTAACTTTTAGCTTTTCTTACAGTGGATAAACACTGTATTATTAAAGTATATTAATTGTATTCTTTGGTTGTTTATTTTTTCCTTCAAACAGGAAGTGAAGTGTTTTCCTGGGGACAAAACAAATATGGCCAGCTGGGCTTAGGTTACGAGTATAAGAAGCAAACCTCACCACAAATGATTAAATCTCTGCTGGGAATCCCTTTTGCACAGATTGCAGCAGGAGGAGCTCATAGTTTTGTGCTAACTCTTTCTGGAGCCATCTTTGGATGGGGACGCAACAAATTTGGGCAGCTGGGTCTTAATGATGATAATGGTAAGTAAGCGTTGCTTCAGGAGAGTTTCATGCTGAGGGGTTTGGGTTGTGATTCCAGAGAGAGCAGTGCTCCTAGGGAAGGAGCAGACAGAACAAACCTTGTTCAGTATTGTCAGGAGGTGCCAATGCCACGTGAGGTTGCATGAAGAAGACACAGAGGGCTTTTCCTCAGCTGTTTTGTAGTGAGAACGCTGACAGTGTTATGTTGAAATTCTTGCCTGCTTCACTTGTATTCTTTCCCTGTTCTGCATCTTCCCTTGACTTAATGGGATCGAATTAAAATACTGTGCAGTAGTTACAGTTTGAGCTGAATTTTATGTGGATGAAGTTGCTTGGCAAAAGCAGTAATCTGTCAAAACTAATTGGTTGTCCTTAGTAGTCACGTTTAAGCCGTCTTCATTTTTTACTGCCATTTACTTTTCCATTCCTTTCTCAAGCCACTTTTGATAATCATTCAAAATTTTTGGCAAACCATTTCCAAAATTTCCCCTGCTAGGTGGATGACACTCAATGATATTTAGCAAGTGGTTAGATTAGCCAAAAAATTGTTTCTTTGTTGGTTGTATTGTGTTACGTGCACAGTATCTGCTCACGTGGCTCCAGGATGGCAGTGTTTGCTGTCAGGGTCCTGTGATACACAGTTTAGTAATGGATAATCTCTAGGGGGTTTCATGACTTCAGATTTTCTTACTGCTTCATCGTTGTCAACACCATTTAAATTAGGAAAACTGGGTTGTAAATAAAATGCCCATCTGAATACCTTAAAAATTGTCACGTTTATGTAATAAGAAAATTACAATTATTTTTCAGAAATCATGGGAGACTTGCTTCTACATATTCTTTGGAGTGTGTGTAACCCCAGATTTTTATGTAGCATCACTTCTCAATAAAACCCCTTTTAAATGTCTTGGTAGGGTTTCTTGAAGGCATGTTAGCGTGCCTGACAGGTTTGAAGACACTAGCAGTAGCATTTTAAAGAACTGCCTTTGTGCAAGGTTGTCCAAGTTGACTTGTCCTCGCGATGGAGGGAAGTTAGGTTTGCTTCCTGTTTGTTCAGTGCTCCATTCTGTTGTGCAATTAGTAACATCCAACTGTGTGTATAAATACACTTTCCAAAGAAGCCAAACTGATACTGATGCCAGGATGATTTTTTGCCTTTCCTTTCACATACATTTTACGTACCTTTTATGTATCCTCAGTACTCTTAGCATGCATACTTGTAATTCCTTAAACCTGATAACTTATCATGGTCCTGGTGTTCTGTTAGGCCAGGAGGCCAAACATCCTGGAGGCTGGAAAACCCTACGCTGTCTTGGGAAACCAAGGCACATACAGAACATACTCAGTAAACTAGAGATTCGGCCCATCCAGGAGGGAATTCCCTGGGTGCACCATGAGGATCCTTATTAAATACCGAGCTTAAAAACCCTTTTATCCCTTAACTGTGTCTGGCTCTTAATTTTTAGGACCAAGGAGAAGGCATCAGTACCAACTTACAGGAACATTTTAAAAACATGAAACACATAAACAATTCAAAGCAAGGATCATTTATTTTCTTTTCTTGCGGCCAGTGCCAGGTCTACTGTAATGTTTCATATCATCCTGTGCTGGTCAAAATGGGTTACAAACCTTTTCAGTGTAAGCAGTCCCTAGTTTTTTCTGTAGCGACACTCCCATCTCCAAGATCCATCAACTCAGTCACGGTGATTGCATTACGCTAACAAATTTGACGTGCTTACTTGGCTTGAACCAAATTAGAATAAGTGAGCAAAACTCTTTGGGTTTTGATTCGTGTCGTCAAAATAAGTGACCTTTCTTTATTAAACCTTTCAGACAGGTATGTTCCTACGCTGCTGAAGTCCCTGAGAAGTCAGAAGGTTGTTCATATATGTTGTGGAGAAGATCATACTGCTGCTCTAACGAAGGTACAGAACTTCAAGATGTTTTTATGCTCCAATTTTTTTGATGTTTCCGGAACAGGAAGTAATAAACTCAATTCTGAATAAAATTTCTTCTAAATTTATGGGATTGAGGAACGATTGGAAGAATGGTTAAATATTTGAAAAAAAATCACCAAGTACAAGAAATCTTGCGTTCTAAATGCTCATTTTCCTTTTTAGGCATAGAAGTTAACTTCAAACTTGCTTTAAAGCTGATGGGCCGGGTTGAGATACTGAATGTTCTGTGAATGTTTGTAGAGATTGTCACCCGTGTGTATGGCTCTGTTGTCCCTGGCAGAGGCAGGGGCTGATACAGCTTTTGTAGGCAGTACTGTGTATACGTGTGAACATTCTCCCAGTCCTTCTGAAGTTCAGAAAAACCTGGCACTGCTTGTTGTCCTGACTTGGTGACTGAGGCTGTTGGGTTTGCTCGGTGGATGCTGCAGTTTTGGTGATGGTTTCCAGCTGAGGGGCTGGCTAATGCAGAGTAGAGTTGAAGGAAATAGATCTGCAGTTTCAAAGCATCTGTAAATGGCAAATTTCAGAGTTGTTGTGAGGTAAGGTGTATAACTTCTGAAAATGTTTCTGGTTTAAACATTGAAGGTGTTGGTTAGTTTCTTGATTAATCAAAACCACATAAAACATTACTTGCCCTTCAACAATGTTGAAATTTTTGGTTTCTTATGCTTTCTAATAAGAAGGCTGTTTCATACTGTGTCATACTGTGTATCATCTGCTGAGCAGGGCAGCCTCCTGTTTGCTAATCACTTCATTATTTGTATTCAGAGTTTCAAAGCCCAAAGCACACTTTTTAATATTGTGAGTTTGTATATGGGTGAAGTTCATCAAGAAGACTGGAAAAGAGGAAAAAGGAGGATTAGGATCTATAAATGACACACGTAAATTGCATCATTTACAGGATTTTGATATGATAATAAGGAAACTAGTTGAGTGCCGTTTGACACAAGTAAGGTAATAGTTCATATCTGTGCCACGTTTTCATAACTCCAATTAACTCGTGACTCTTCTTTATCTCAGGACCCTGTTGCTCCCTGTATATTTTCTGTCCTTTCCCTGCAATGCCAAGATCATCAGGAAAGATGTGTTAAACCCCCTATTTCTGCGATCATCCTAACGTAAAATATTTATTTGTTTAGGAAGGTGGGGTTTTTACATTTGGAGCTGGAGGCTATGGTCAGTTGGGTCATAACTCTACCAGCCATGAGATAAATCCAAGGAAAGTTTTTGAGCTTATGGGAAGCGTCGTCACGCAAATCACCTGTGGCAGGTAAGGTCTATTCTGTGCTAACCCTATGAATCTTACAGGTAACTTGTTTTGTATAAAACTTTGTATCTATTGCAATATGAGGCAGAGGTTTTCTTACCCTTTGTGGCCAGGAAAGATGAAAGAAATTTAGTGATGTTTTGGGGATTCTATAAAAGCATTCATAGATGAGCTAAAGGAAGTTGTGTATTTGAGAGGCTGTGATTTATTTAACTGGCAGTGTGAACAATAGTGTGAAGTGTGAGAGTATTTGTCGCTTTCGCTTCATAGCCTGTTGAAGGACAAGTGTGTTTGGGAAAGTACAAAACAGTTTACACAAATTCCCAACTGGTTCTTCACAAGCCTCTGACAGGAGAGGGAGCATCTAGAGTTGAGCAGGATGGGAAGGGAAGGGGGATGCAGGCAGTCTCTAGACATTGATTTCTGATATGCTCTAAAGGTCAGATAGGGGCTAAGCGCTGGCAGCTCCATTCTGGGAACCTTTCCATAACATAGGATTGCCTCTTGCAGTGTAAATGGAATGTTGCCAGTGGCTGGGCATTGCAGGAGAGCAGTGCAGTGTTGGGTAGGGCAGGACCTTTAGCACACAATTCCTGGCCAGGCCTGCACAAAGCATGTTCCAATGCTCAGGTTTGTGCTACTGAATTCTCTTTGCCCTAGGCAGCACACCACTGCATTCGTCCCTTCTTCTGGAAGAATTTACTCTTTTGGACTTGGAGGCAATGGGCAGTTAGGTACAGGGACCACCAGTAACAGGAAAAGTCCCTTCACAGTGAAAGGAAGCTGGATTCCCTACAGTACTCAGTGCCCAATGAGCACAGGTAAGCAGCAGCTGCTGTATTTACTTCTGGGTGGCCTGTTCCTTTATAGTGGCCTAAAATTCTCGAGATTTAAACTAAATACTGGCTGTCGTTGGTTTTTTTCCAAACAGTTTGATTCCACTGTGCTCTGTGTTCCTGCTGTAGGATTTACATGCCTGTGCTGGTGGGTGAGGGCCTCTGGTAGCACTGGACCTAGAACTTGCCTCAGGGAAAGATGGTCTTCACTGTTTTATCAGTGAGGTTCTGTCACAAGGGAACCTGTTTGTAACCGAGTGTTGATTGCAGCATCTTAATAATACTCGATTTCACATTTTCACAGTGGCCTGTTTTTTATTCCTCTTGCAGACAGTGAGGAGTGCTACTGTGTAAAGAGAATTTTCTCTGGTGGGGACCAAAGTTTTGCACACTACTTTTATCCACAGGTAACAAATTTGGGTTAATTTGGTTCCAAAGCTTGTGAAAGTTGGATTTTAGTTTTTTCCGATGCATTTTGAAGGATTTTGATGTTGAAGGTGCACGTGACTACATTGTAAAGTTTGTCAGAGCAGTGTGGAAGCAAAAGGCACTAAGTCATGGTAGCAGCTGGAGGACTTGCATCCAGTGTTAGCTGTCAGGAAGCTCCTGAGACTTTCTGGCATAAGCTTTTTTCTTGATAAATGAATCCACTTCTTTTCATATCGTAAGGGAAGAATTGATTGAATATTTGAGCTCTTTGCTCCCTGCCCAGTCCTCCTCATAGCTCCTGACAGCAGCAGCTTTGGTGTCTTCTGCTCTGTAGCCATTTTGAAGTGGAGAGGAAACAAATGAAGCTTTTTGCTAAAAATTACTGGTGGTGACATAGTTTGTTATGTCACAGTTTTATCACGGTCATAAAGCTCTAGTTTTAAAGTAACAAGAATTGATCTGTTTAAATTCTAGCACATAAAAGAGTCTGGAAGGACTTTACAGTAAAAATGGCAATGTGGAAGGGTGATGGAAAGGAAATGCTATTGGAGGGTGAGTTGGGAGATAAACTAAAAACAAGATGAAGATTCATGGGACCATTTCCAGTACAGCTCAGCAGATAGTAGACTGTGGGGATTGATGAAGGATCAGGAGTTGAGTATGTAGGGTGAAAAGTAATTTGGACACAAGGGAAAACGGGTTTTAGTGGGGAAGCACGTTTATGAAGAAAAACTGAGTACACATCAGACTTGCAGCAGTGCTTTGTGCTCAGGGCCTGTTCTGGTTGTACAGAATCAGCAGTTTTTCTAGGATTGACTTGTTGGATTCTTTTTCTAAATTCTGATAGGGTTTTAACCATTGCTGTATTTGGGAGAAATTTGCTTAGCAGGTGTTAAGTGGAAAGCTGCTTATAGTAGAGACTCAAAACTTGTCTATTAAAACTTCCTTAAAAACTTTATGTGCAATTTTCATAATTACTGGAGTAGTTCCTGACTAATTGAGGTGAACTGGAGACTGTATGAATGCAGTTATTGTGGCTTGTTCTGTACGAAAAGTATTAGCAATAGATGAACTTGGATGCTGCAGAAGTATCCCTTTTAGTACTCCTTAGTTTGGTAATTTGTTGAATTCTTCCAGAGTTGTGTGTGTACTGTGCCCCTGGGGTTTTTGTGTCCCTGCCAGTTAAGGGGACCTGGCCAGTACCAGTTTTCTCAAGTCAGTTTTTGGGCAGCTCGGTTCCCTGAGTTTTTTTTCTTTGGCCGGACAGAAGGGAAATGACAAAAGTGTTCCTCGTCCTGATGCTGTAGGATGGGATCAGAAGTGCTGATTTTTGGCAGCAGATAGTCACTGTCACACTGAGTCAGCTCAGCCTTGTCAGATGGCACCCTCAGGAGGAAAACATTTTACCTCAGGTAAAATGTTTTACCTCGTTTCTGGTGCTATTTGGCATCTCTTTTTGAACCAGTGCTCCTGCTAAAAACAATGATCTTGCTTCTCCTCCTCTTTACGATTACAGCTCTTAGTGGAATTCATTTGATATGAGCAGCACTTCCAAATGCAGCTCCTGTGACGAGGCAGGGCATGTTCACAGAAGCATGGTTCATCCTCAGAGGAGCCTGATGGAAGTGGGCTGGAAGAACATCTGTCTGAAAAATTGAATGGCTCCTTTTCTGTGTGCTCACAGCTTGGCAGGGAGCTAAGTGGCTCCCGGTGGCTGGAGAGGAGATGCTTGCTGCTCACATCTAAAGCTGGGTTAGTGTTCACCGCAGAGACTAGGGATGTTGAAGGAGTTGGCCATTAAGCAAGGTGTGTGAATTAACACCTAACTGAGGTGGTTTTAGTGTATGCTCTGCAAGGAGTGCAGAGCTGTTACACACAGTGTGTTTCACAGCAATTGTATGGATAGGCGAATTGTCAGCTAAGACAGCTCAACCAGAGGGCTGATTTTTCTGGAAACCAATTTTTCTGTGCCTGATTCTTTATGCTTTCTTGAAAATTTATTTAGAACATGGTGCCGCCAGATGATTTTAGGTATCCTGACCTTTTGAAGCAGATCTGGACTGTGAATGAAACGTTTATTCAAAGATTGCTGAGTTTCCCATCTGGAAGACTTCCTGTAGAGATAGCTAAGTAAGTGGTGTAAGGGAAAGAAGTGGTCTTTGGTGATTCTGCTTCTGAATGGAGCATTAATGGGGCTTAGGGCACGCACAGCAGAGCTGTTTTTAATTACTGATGTTATGACTTGCGGAGCTCTCGCTGTGCTTTCATTGTCCTGCTTGTTGAGTAGTTTAGATCCTTGAGACTGTGTCATCTCTGCTCCTGTTTAGAGGATGCAAAATGAAATTAAGTATCTAATTGCGCTTTGAAAAAAAGCAATACGTGTAAAGAGATACGAGAACAACTCAAAGATTATTGCTTCTGTTTTAATAAGAGTATGCAAAGAAATTAAATTATTGCACGACTGGCTGTGATTTGAGCTGTCTCTAAGTGTTGAGTCTTGACTGAAGGTTTTATTAAGTATTGTTTAGTCACATTTGAGTCAGAGTCCCATCCTCTGCACAACGTAAATTATTAGGGATTAAATAAAGGCTTTTTTATTGCAAGTGCTGATTTGTAAAAGGAAAACCAAATGTAACATTTCCTGTGACCAATTTCAGTGAAATCGATGGAACGTTCTCCTCAGCTGGGTGCCTGAATGGGAGCTTTTTGGCATTGAGGTAAGCGGGTGGGTTTTTAACGAGCGTTCCTGTGGACAGCATTAGTGGTGGCTGCCTTCCTGCTGTCCCTTGTGTCAGCTGGGACACCTTCCCAGGGTTTCCTCATCTCATTGATGCTCTGACACCCTCAGCTGAAACTCCTTCTCCTTTCCTGCCCCGTGTTTTGTCAGCTGCCCCAGTAAGAATGGCTCCTGCCTGTCTTGGCTGCTGCCACGTAAGCCAGCAAAGTTCATCACATTTGTCAACCACGGGTTGTTTATAATTCAAGGAGAGTTCATTGCATGAGCTGTTTTATATCCTAGTCTTTTTGCATGATTTTCTTGCAGTTATTGAAGTTTTTTTTTTTCCAGTTGTTTCGAAGGCCGTGTAAAAAATGGAAGTCTGATATATTTTAAATCCTTAGTCAGTAGGTCTGAAATTCAAGGGAGAAAAATCTTGAGTTGCTGAGAACAGAGGATTCAGTCTTTCTGTTGTGTTTTCTTTTTCTTTCTTTTCTTCCTACAGCAACGATGATCATTACAAAACCAGCACTAGATTCTCAGGGGTTGATATGAATGCTGCTAGATTACTCTTTCACAAACTCATCCAGCCTGAGCATACTCACATATCACAACAGGTTTGTGCTGCGTATTTTCCTTACGTTTGGGATTATCTTTCTGGCTTACAGCTCTCCAGAAATACTACTGTTGTGCTTGGTCCAGCCCTGTGAAGAGTTTTATTTACTCAATAATATATTGACTGCAAATGCGTGAAGCCCTCTTTTGTTGTGACAATCAGGTGACACATCAGCATATTCTATTTTAATTTTTACTGTCGTTTTCTAAATGTATAATAGTTTTCACTGAAGCTCTTCATTACTGTTTTCTAGATCAGTTTTCATATACATGGGCATTTGTTTAAAATCTCAATTGTATTAAAATAAACAGAATTTTCTGATGTGCTGTAGGTGGCAGCTAGTTTGGAAAAGAACCTTATTCCCAAATTGACCAGCTCCTTACCAGATGTTGAAGCGTTGAGGCTGTATCTCACTTTACCAGAGTGCCCACTGATGAGTGATGAAAACAATTTCACAACGTTAGCTATTCCTTTTGGAGCAGCTATTCTGAACCTAGAAAAAGCTCCCCTGAAAGTTCTTGGTAAGAAACTGAATTTTTACTGTTGAAACTAAGGATCTACAGATGAAAATGTAGAGAAATTCCGTCAGCGAAGACCTGGCCTTGGCAGCACCCGCTGTGTATTTACAGTTCTGTACAATTCCCCAGTGAGAAAGTTAAGGCTTAACATTGCTTGCTGTAAGAAAACACTTATTCTGTTGCTTCAGGGTGAGTTAACAGGCCATCCCTGTGAAATCAGCTGGTATTGTCGTTTTTGGATTGATGCCATTTGGGAGGAATTAAACCGTGCAGTTCAGTGTAATTGATATGTGTCTTTGCTCTTTAAAGTGAAAATTATGTGGTCAGACAGCTAACAAGCTCTAAGCAATTTACAGAAGTGTTGCAGAGCAGATGTTAAGTTGTCTTGGTTGTGACTACAGCACCTGTTCCGAGCTTCTGAGGCAGTTGATCTTTTCTTGCTGGTGCCAAGATGTGGTCTTCAAATATGCAGCTGAGAACAACTCTGGTTTTTTAACTCTGCTTCTTTACACTTCCTTGTTGTGACTCCTGTCAGCTGAAATTCAGCTTAAGGAATTGTTTTCAGAATGTTTTGCTTTTAATTGGTTTCTTTTTGCGAGGGTACTTTCATTTTCCTCAGTTATGCTCTGCCTTGTAATCTCTCTGCCTTTTTCAGTAGTTTTTGGTGAGAGTAAAGAAAAAGCAAACTGATAGTTTTTTGAACTCTAGATCCTTTTCCATCGTTTTCTGTTGTTCTCACTGTTGTTTGCTTAAGATTTCAGGTTTTGAGCCATCTGTTTTTATCAAATGTTAGATTGTGATACTGTTGTTTGTCTGGGTGAACAGACTTCAAGGGCCTTAGATTTGATGTGTAACAATAGAGCATTTGTTGTGTTACAACGTTTTTTTCAGTCTGTAGTAACTGATGCTTACGCTTTCTAGCCAAACACGTTTCTTAGTTAAAAGGATAACCTAACAGTGGGGCAGTGACAAGTACTAAATTTGCATGTTCTCCGTGTGTTGACAGAAAATTGGTGGTCTGTACTTGAACCTCCCTTGTTCCTCAAGATAGTGGAACTCTACAAGGATGTCGTAGTGCACCTTTTGAAGCTGTGCAAGATGGGCCTTCCACCTTCTGACAGAAGAATACTCACCAATTTCCTACACACGGCCTTCAGAGTTCTGGAAATACTGCACAGAGTACGTTTGTGGCATTTCTAAACAGTTCCTTGGCTGCTTGGCTTTGTCAGCAGCTCTGTGCCAGGTAGTTGGTAGAGGCTAAGTCACTGATCCCTTGGAAAGGTCAGAATTGCATCTACAGAAATATCTGTAGTTGTTTCATCTGGACCTGTGAATCGTCGGGTCTGACGTGGCGATGGAATTAACTGTTTTTGGGGAACACAGAGTGACCCAGTCATTTGCATCTCTGAGGGTACAGGTTAAAGTGAGAGGGGAAAAATGGGGTGACAGCTCTGGGATATTTTGCAGATTGAGTGTCTGGTGGTTTGGAGGGGGCTGTGGGAGCTATTTGTGAAAGGTGGGCTTAGATTATCTGGTTATAAAGGCAGGCTCTTTAGAACTGTCTTGGTGCTTTGCCAGTCAGCGGCACTTAGCAGTCCTTGAGAAATGAAGTGTGTATTAGGAAAATGTGGATGCTTCTGGATTAAAACTCTGCTGTAGAGACAAGCCTCTGTATAAAGTTACTTTCCCCACATCTCTCTTTTTTTGAAGCTTGATGTTTTTAAATGGAAACTGTGCCTCTACTCACAGGTAATAGTTAGTGTTCATACTGTAACTAAGACTAGAGTTATCGAATCCTAGCTCTTAAATCGGTGCAAATGCAGGAACAAGTGTTTATTCCGTCGTGGGTATGAATATGTGTGTTATCACTGTTCCTGTGAGGTCAGAGGACGTTTCAGAGGGGCAGCCCTGTTACTCAGTACTGTGTGCAGTTCATTGTGTTTTCCTTCACTCTTTGATGGGATTTTGAATAGTCCATGTATCCGTGTCTTTAACATTGTTTTTTGCTTTCTTGTAGGCACTGTTGTTTTTCTAGAATGTTTTAGTAGCTGGGTGTCTGTGGCTGATGCAGCAGATGCTTGGAAAACATGGAAAGTATCCCTTTGAAAGCTAATAAAAAAATAAATTGCACTTCCTTAGGTAAATGAAAGAGGACAAGTTATACAGTATGACAGATTTTACATTCATGAGATACAAGATTTGATAGATATCAGAAATGACTATGCCAACTGGTTCCAGCAACAGGTATTGGGACTGGTAAGTCGTGTTGATTTTTATTTGGGGTTTTTGAGGGTGTTTTCCTCCCGTGTTTTGTGTTTGTTTCATCCCTTGAAAGAAATCCATAGATTCTCTAAGTCTGAGCACGTTTTTTCATAAAAGCACCTTCACAGATGACCAGTGCTGAACAGACTGGTGTCAGGTACTGGCTAAGCAAGAACTGTTAAGAAGGTGTGCTTCTTCTAGGGTGTCATTCTTAGGGTTGACGCTGCTCAATATTTGAATCTGTCGGTTGGAAAGTGATTTAGAATGCTGTCGCTGGAGACTTGCCGTGTCAAAAAAGTTAGGGATGTAATGATCCGCAGTAGGAAAACGTTCAGAATAACTGAGTTGCTGCCTTAGGTAGGTCCAGTCAATGGATAATGAGTCAGGAAGTGCAGCAGGGAGCTGCAGGCCCAGAGAGCTGTTGGGATTTTCTGCTTGGAGTTTAGCAGCCACAACTGAGATAATTAATTCCTGCATCTGTAAACAGAAGAGGGATAAGTGGGAGTCAATTAATGATTGCGCGGAGAATTAGTGAGGCTTTTGCCACAGTTCCTTGACTTTAGCTTTGAAAGAATATTGCAAGTAATTTAAGAAGTTTTCTCTGGCGACCCGTGTTTTCTTCTTTTGCAACCGTACCAGCAGATGTCATTACTTAATGTGTGGAAGTGAACATTTTAAATGTGTCATTTTTTTGCATCCAAGCAAACATGATACTTTAACAGCCCTGTTGTTAAAGACTGCTAAACAGGGTGTTGAAAGACAAGCTTGTATTTAATAAATGGATTAGAATGTTTATGGTCAATGTTTATTTCTCAGTAAACCTTCTCTTGGGGGGAAGCAGTCAATAAATATTTTTTAAATTCTGCATCAGAGATGAGTAATTAATGCAGACACTAATGCTGCTTTTTCATCTTAATTGTTGCTACCTTTGTGCAAATGCTGTCATAGGATGTCAACCATGGATTAACTGAGGTAAGATTGGTTGCAATCTGATTTCTTTTAAAGAATGTAAGGAAATCAGAAATGTGAATGTCAAGGATTGTCTGCTGTGTTCTGTTGGGAGTAAAGCTTCAAAGTAGCCGTGGCTGTAATCTAAAAAAAAACCAAACCTTTGTGGTGCTAAAATATGTAATTGTCTGTATTGCAAATCTGGAACAGCAGTTGGAAAAAAGGGCTACTTTTATACCCACTAGCTGCAATAACAGTTCTGAAATGAAAATGTGCTAAGTGAGAGTGTCGTTTGTGTCTGGCTTGATTTGGTTTGGCTTGATTGAGTTTTGTTGGATTTTTTTTTTTTTTTTTTGTTTATTTTTGGCTGAAATACTAAACAATTAAAAATCTACTTAATGTTCCTAAGATGCTTTGGTTCTGCATTGATAATAAATCAAGACTGAATTCTCTTACCAGTAAAATAGATACATTAAATGAGTGCTTCTGCAAAGGCTTTTTTTAACCACAGTTGTGGCTTTTGAATAAGCTGAGCTAAGGCCTGGTTCTTTTCATTCCAGTTAACAGATATTCCTGTTATAATTTGCACATACCCATTTGTATTTGATGCCCAGGCAAAGACAACTCTCTTGCAAACAGATGCAATCATACAGATGCAGGTAGGAGGCTAATTTTTAATGTTACAAATTCATTATTTTTCCCCCTGAGTTGGGGACCTTGGGCGTTCCTGTTGGGTTTGTTTTTTTTTTTTTTTTTTGGTTTTTGTTTTTTTTTTTTTTTTTTGGTTGGGCTGGTTGGTTTATTTTGCTTTTGTTTGGTTTTTTAACTCTGTGTCATCTCTCCCCCATAAAAATCAAGGATCTAGTGTTAATCTCAGGGTATGTACATGGTAGATCGTAGTGGGTTTGGGATCACATTGAAATTAGATTGTTTTATAATTGCAGGCATTTCCAAGGAAGTTCTTTTCCTTTCAGTAGTGAGATGGCTTCTTTATGTGTTTACAACCCATGGTGCAGGTACAAAACCAGAAACAAATAGCAGTGAAAAACCCCAAACCCACAACGCAAAGAAACATAAAACCTCAAGCACCACCCACAACCAACAAACAGCCCCACCTCCCATATGGGCAGGCTTGGAGTTTTACCTGGGTTATTGGTCTGAGTCTGAGAATAACCAGATGGTGTAAGTCATGCTCAAGTGATGGGCTCATGCAGGAAAAAACTGCCTCGCTCTTGTAATTAATAATAAATGTCGTCTCACGTGCCTTTAAAAATGTATATGCATAGTCAATACCAACATCTGATGGATTCAGGCAAATGGTTGCATTAAATGTTGCTATCAACAATAGTAAATAGTATTAAAGCACACAAACTCTCCAGAGTTCTCTGCCATATTCAGAACATTTGCATCAGCATTTTCTTTTTCGAACAATTTTAATAGAGAAATTATCATGCAAGTTAAATAAATGGCTTTTCATGCTGTGAATTAGTTGCTAATGTAGGTTTGTTTTCATGCCCAGTTTGTATTAAACAGCTTACTCTTTTTTAGAGGAAATGCAGGATCTTTTGGCTTCCTTCTGTTATCGAAGGTATTTTGTCTGGAGTGTCAGAACTTGGGTTCTTACACTTCCCTGAGCATTAGCAGTGGTGAGAGCAATGGGTAAAGGAAAAATCCTTCCTGGAATCAAATACTTCCTGAGATAAAAGGAATACAAAGAAAACTTGGGCAAATTGAGTAGCTCTGGTATTAGTTATTCCCATCTGCACTTTTGCAGACAAGACTGCTGGACAATGAATACAGGCAGGAATTTTTCCTACCTGCTGACACCCTCACTTTGTTTTCCTGCAGATGGCTGTGGATCAGGCCCACAGGCAGAATTTGTCTTCTCTCTTCCTGCCAGTATTTGAATCTGTCAACCCCTGCCTGATAGTGATGGTCCGGAGGGATAACATTGTAGGGGATGCTGTGGAGGTGCTCAGGAAAACAAAGAATGTAGACTACAAGAAGCCACTCAAGGTATTGCAGCACATACTGCTGACAGGGATTGAGGGGATTTTTGGACAACCCGGGGTTTGCAATCTCCCTGCAGTTCAGTGCTCACTGAGTTGTGTGTTCCAGGTTATTTTTGTAGGGGAGGAGGCTGTCGATGCTGGAGGCGTTCGCAAAGAATTTTTTTTGCTCATCATGAGGGAGTTGCTAGATCCCAAGTATGGAATGTTTAGGTATTACGAGGAGTCCAGGCTGATCTGGTTCTCTGATAAGGTAGGCTGTGATCTATATTCCGTCATCTTAACTTTCAGGATTTTTATTAATAATATATGAGCATTGTAGTTTGTGGTCGTTTTATTTCAAGAGTAGGAGCTGAAGCAGGTATTCTCAAAAGAAGTTTATTTTTGTAATTATTAGATCAAAACTTCCCCCATTCCTTGCTATTTCCTTTTTGCTTTCCCCATGCCTTGTTTGCCTCTTGCTGGCTGTCCCCACGCCAGCCAGGATTTTTAGGAAGAAGTAGCCAGAACAACCTGATTCCGAGGGCAGAATCAGGAAATCAGGGTGGCACAGACAAATTCTTGAAGTGGCCTCTTGAGCAGGTCTTCCTGTGTGCAGTTCCATTCTGGGTGATAGGTGATCATGGAGTTGTACTTTGTTGGAAGGTTTGATCCCTGACTCTTTAGTCTTCCTTCAGAGAACACTGACTGGGGTGGCTGGATCACAAGTATCTGAATATTTACATTTCCACAGGTGTGTTTAAATTAAGCCTTGGTAATTAATTCTGATGGTGTCAATAGTGAACTCTTCTCTCTTCCTCCCCAAAATAATTTAAAAAAAAAAAATTCACATCTTTAACCACTAAATAGTGCAATAGGAATCCTAATGCATTATGGGTCCCCTGTAACACAGAATATGTTGCAGCTCAGCCTTTTTAATTTTAAATGGAAAGGATTCTGTTCCCTTGGATTTCAGTTTCAGCTGGTTAAACTTTATCCTGTTTTCCTTGGTACTTAGAGATACATAGGTGTATAAAGAAAATATGAATTAAATTCACTCAGATTATACTGTACTGTACACTTCTTCCTGGACTGTGAAAGGTTAAAATAACTTCTTTATTTTAAACCATCTTGTCTGTTTTCTGTTCTTAGACCTTTGAAGACAGTGACTTGTTTCATTTGATTGGTGTTGTCTGTGGGCTAGCAATATATAATTTTACTATTGTAGACCTTCATTTTCCTCTGGCTTTGTACAAAAAGCTATTGAATAAGAAACCATCCCTGGATGACTTAAAAGAATTGATGCCAGATGTTGGCAGGTAAGCAAGAAAGAAAAATGGGTGTTGTTAGAAATTAATTTTGAAATCAACATTTTCCTCTAAGAACATAACATTTCTTTTGCACAGTAACTGGGTGAACAGCTCGGAGTAAATTGCAGCCGTGGTGTCGTTGGATAACATTTGACACTTCCTGTTGTTAAACACCTGCGTCTCAGTGCTTGGTGTTAGTGATTGTCCCTTCTGTTTTACGATCCTACAAGAATTTTAGGGGGAAAAAAAGCCTTGAAATTCCAACCCCTTGAGTTTTAGCCATTAATTTTTATAAGCCCAAGTGTGAACACAGTTTCAGTTCTGAGTTAAATCCATTAAGAAAATATTTTTGCTTGTTTCAGGAACGAATCCATAATATTTACTTTTGACTAGGGATTTGACTAGGACTAGCAGGTAGGAGGCTCCAGTGAGCAGAAAAGGATGCTTGATGGCCTCAGTGTTGTGGATGCCAAAGTTTTCATAGATTCAAGGAGAAATCAAAGATGTTAATGCAAGAGCCAGTCAGTGGGTCTTTAGTACCAGCTGCCCCTGCTTTGGGAACCCCATGAGATAATCAAAAGGAAATGATTGCCTGGGATTTCCCAGCACTACACAAGGTGCAAGTCAGTAAGATAATAAATGAAATAGCAGCGGAAAGATACTTCTGGAATTTGAATTATCAAAGCGTAAAGAATACTTCAGGAAAATAAATTCATCTTTCTTTCCCCTGGTGCAAGTATTTTTTAACTTATTTTGCAGGGGAATGCAACAACTACTGGACTATCCAGAGGATGACATAGAAGAAGCATTTTGTCTTAATTTTACTGTAAGTTTTCTGTAGCGTTTGAAGTATGTCTTGCCAAGCTCACACCATCTCTTTTAATTGCCTCTGATGGAGTGTTTTAACAGAAGCATCGGCTGCTGATTCCCATGAGTTTTAGCTCCTGTGTCTGCCATTCATGTTGCAGTTAACTAAGTGGTGGGAAGAAGTACTTCGTGCAATAAATAAGATTTACGCTGTTTTTGTTTGTTTCAAATAGATCACTGTGGAAAATTTCGGTACAACAGAAATTAAGGAGCTTGTTCCTAAAGGTGCTGACATTCCTGTAGTCAAACAGAATAGGTGAGTTGTGTGGGTTACAGGGTAGCTGAGTGTTGCTGTCTGCCTTGGGAGCGTTACTGGGCTGCTGTAAATGCCCTTTGCCGAGCTCTGACGCTGCTGTTGGAGGCAAAACTGCTTTGGCTGCTTTCCCAACCTCTTCTCACGTGTGTGGTTAAAATAGCTGTTGTCTTGTATTGGCACAGACAAGCTGTGGCTGCCCCATCCCTGGGAGTGCTCAAGGCTGGGTTGGACAGGGCTTGGAGCAACCTGGGCTGGTTGAAGATGTCCCTGCCCATGGCGGGGAGGTTGGACTAGATCTTCAGAGGTCCCCTCCAACGCCAGTCATAAGCATTTTATAAGATAAAAAACGTTTGTGGTTCTGTGATGCCTTGGAGTGGCTACCTAGGACAGAGGCTAGACAAAGTTCAGAGAATCATGTGAGTATTTATTAAAGGCCTTCAGCAGATACACGCTGGGCAGCCAAAAGCCTCCCAGAGGCTACACCCAAGGTGGATGGTGGTGTTCGGTTTTCCAGACAGAAATAAGTTTGGTCTGTTTGCATATCAGGGGTTAATCCTCCAATTACAGCTTCAGGTAATGAAGTCATTTACCCCCAGTTTGCTTCCCCCAGTTCACTGTTGTTTATATTTTCAGGGCCTGGGGCTGTAGGGTGTCTTGGATCTCAGGCCCAGAGGGATTGTTTTGTCTGACTAAAATGGGAGGAGAGTTAACTCACACTTTGTATGGAGTTTAGAGCTGTGCAATAATGCAGTACAGGATTTGAAAATTATAAAAGCTAAAGTCTTCAGGCATCACTGCAGGGAGCTACGTATCCTTGAAATTCAGTGAGTAATGATGAGAACTTTAACTTAAGGGCCATTCTTACAGCTACTCATTCATACATGAACATTATTTCAGTGAAGTCTTCCCTTCGTAGAGTAGATACCATTAGATAAGTTAATCCAGTGTTAGAAGAGTGAGTGACGGGAGGGTTTTTTTTCCTCAGTGAAGGACTCTGTAACTTTTCTTTATAAAAACAGCCTTTCCTGCCCTTTGTTCCCTTTCTGCTCCTGGAGGATCGGCAGAACGTACCTGGTGGTGCTTTTGTCCCCTTTTTGCAGAATTTTCCAGTCTGTTCTTTAATCTTTATGAATTCTCTGTGCTTGTACTTCTCCCAGGGTAAAGGGAGGATTGAATGGAAAGAGCACACTCTGTCAGAGCTGAATGCACATGAAAAACACCATAGCTTTGCAGTTCTCTGCTGTAGGTTTGATGTCCTGTCACCTAGTGACTGTAAAATTAGGGTTGAATTACGGGGAAAGTGTCAGGGTGCCTATGGAATTCCTGCTGCGTTGTTAGCACACGTTGTCTTGCAGCAGTGAAGAATTCCTCTTTCTCAAGCTCTAAATATTCCATGATGCTTCAATTAATTTTTTAATGTAAATTAATCACTGTGACTTTTCCCTGGAGCAGCCTTGCACTGTTAGTGTTACACAAGCTCCCTGCCCCTCTGTAGTTCCACAGTGTGGATGAGAGGGAGATCTCATGGAGTACTGAAGGGGAGGAGTGTGGATCAGCACTTTGGTCATCTCCAGCATTTCCAGTGCAACAGCATTAATAAATGTGTCATCTAAATGTGTTGATAGGATTCTGTCATTTACTGGTGATGTCACTCAAAGACTGGGGGTGGTGTTGAAACCCTTCCTCTCTTTCCGCAGTGACCACGTGTTGGTAGGATAGCTGTGATGTACAGTTGAGGTCACTGCCGCTGCAGAAACTAAACAGTGTTCACTGGGATCGATTTCATAAAAAGTATCATAAATACTGTATCGCATCAAGAAATTTTAGATCTCCCTTAAGTGCTGCCAAAGATGTTTCCAGCGGGATGCAAGAACTCCTTGTACCAAAGCACAGATAACAGGCCATCTGTTTCTCTTGTGTCCCAGCTCCTTGGCACTGGGCTTTTTACTGTGTAAGACTCAAATGTCCTTTTGAAGTTGATTTGCATTTTTAGTGCAAATACGGTAATCTTTTTAATTAAATACAGTAGACCAGTGAGTTTGATTAGTGGCTGTCAGGACACTCCCTGGAATTCAGGCCTTTCAGCTTGTTGCCAGTGAGTCCGGTTCACTGCAATGCACACAAATCGGGGAGGTGGTTGTAGTGCCTGAGGTATGTAACATTAAATGTTCCTGCTTTTCTGTTGCAGACTCTGCCTTCGGGGTGTGCTGGGGAAATACATCGACGTGCTCTTTTATCTTCACTGTGGTTGTAACATCAAGCAGACAATGCAATATATTGGGCTCCTTGTTGCTTCATTTGCTCTGCTCTGTTCTGTACAGAAATGGCCGCTGGTTTATTGGTAGAAGGATGACATGTACTGCATCCTCTTTATTTCCTCAACATCATTCTTTCTTTCTCTTTGTACAGGCAAGATTTTGTAGATGCGTATGTGGATTACATCTTCAATAGATCTGTGGCTTCCTTATACAGTGCATTCCATGAAGGCTTCCACAAAGTATGTGGAGGTAAAGTTCTTCAGCTCTTCCAGCCCAGCGAGTTGCAGGCAATGGTGATTGGGAACACGAATTATGACTGGAAAGAGCTGGAGAAGGTGAGAACCATGCTTAGCTATTGCTTTTGTGTCATTCTGATTTCAGGCTGCAAAAGCAGCTAGGTGTCCTCTTGAGCTCTGTTTTAATGAACATGATTCCTGTTACTTATTGACATCTTAAACCATCAATGAAGGAAGATCCTAAAATATTATTTATCTTCCTGCTCTAACTTTCTCCATCTAATTTCTGAAGGAAATCAGATTTAAAAGAGAAGCAGAAAAATCCACAGAGCTCAGAGCAGCTATACAATCTTCCACATTAGACATGAGAAAGCGAAGTGATTGCACGCAGTTATTAAAAGTAAATATTCTCGATTGCCAGAGCTCAGTGAGACTTGGTTGGGATTGAAAATGCATAATAGAGGCATCTGTCCCTATACTGAATTCAGACTGAACAGCTGAAGAAAGTGAAGTGAGGGAAGTAGTAGTAGTGTGTCACTACTGTGTCCCTTTACACAAACTGCATTCATTCTGCTGCAGTGTCAGCTTATCCAACTGTTCTGTGAGCAAGCAATAACCCCATTTCCTGCTCCTTTTAGAACACAGAATACAAAGGAGAATACTGGGCAGACCATCCTACAATTAAAATATTCTGGGAGGTTTTTCACGAGTTGTCTTTGGAGAAGAAGAAACAGTTTTTGTGTAAGTATTTGAAATTGTCTCACAGAAGTTTCTAACTGAACAGGATCACTGGGATTTCAGGCTCTTGCTCTAGGAGGGCAGATGGAAGTATTTGTCTGTAATGATGTGATTGACTCTTTGGGAAGAAAAATCATAGTAGAAGAAGTTGATTGTGTGCTTGTCTCTGATTTTCTTGGGGGTGTCCTGAGTCATCCTGCGTGATGGGTAGTTACAGATCACAGTAGGTCAGAGCAGCATCAAAAAAAAAAGACAAGCCAGTGCCGCAAAACCCCAACAGCCTAATCTGCTGATGACCTTTACTTGGTTACTAGGGTTTTTTCCCCTGTGCTTTGACATACAGTTCACATCCTCGAGGTTTTTCACTGCACAGAGATGGAAATTTGGAGTTGTAACTGACTGTAAATCTGCCAAGGTACTGGTATAAGTGGAAATGTACAGATGATAAAGTAATCAAAGCCTGCTGCGAGTGAGGATTTGCTTAGAGTAGGTCACAGATAAGTTTCCAGTTCAGATAAATTACTTACTGAACAAACTGATTATGTGTTTACAAGGTTCCTAGAAACGCTCGGTAAAGATACAGGCAGTGGATTTTAAGTGAGAAAGTTCTGTTGTGTGAAGAACTTTATGGTATTTTTTTATGGACTGTTTGGTTTCATATGCTAAATGAAATACTTTCCTTTATGGGTCACTTGCTGTTTTACAGTTATGAGGTCACATGTGGAAGGGTAGAGACCGGGTTAAGTCATATTCCCTGTTTTCCAAACTTCACAGAACTTGAGTTGAAAAGCTGGCCGTTGCTGGAATGATGGAAAAGGGCCAGCAATGATTAGAAGTGCATTATGTGACACAGACTCTGTCAGTCTTCAGCAAGTTCCAAGCCTTTGTTTTTTCTTGACAGTGTTTCTGACAGGCAGTGATCGGATTCCAATTCTTGGAATGAAGTGTCTGAAACTGGTCATCCAGCCAACAGGAGGAGGAGAAGATTACCTGCCCGTAGCTCACACTTGCTTTAATCTTCTTGATCTTCCAAAATACACAGATAAAGAAACCCTGAAATCTAAGTTGATCCAGGCTATAGACCACTATGAAGGTTTCAGTTTAGTATAACTTGAGAAATGAAAGTTCTGTGTAACGTGGGATCATTGAGTTTTTGTGTCTTTCTTGTGGTGGTAAATTCAGTGGATTAAGTGATGCAGTTGATAATATAACTGATTATTTGCAAAAAAATGTTCAGTGGTATGGATATTCTTGGGAGCCAAAAAAACCCCCACATTTCCAAAACTGAGGAACTGTCTTAATACATACCTTCTTGTACAGAGCCATGTGGATTTTGCCATCTTACAATAAAAACGAGAGTATTGTGAATGGGAGTCAAGTTTCACTAACAAGAATTAACATTTCACCTTATGCAAACAATTTGGCGTGTGAGTGCATGAGAGACTTGCTTCAGTTTTTCAAATCACTTAGTAAGAACATTTAACTTTTTCCCTGATTAATTCACTTGGTAACTTTTCATTTTGTAAATAATAAATTTTTTGTGATAAAATAGTTCTGTTCCAATAGCAGTATGGTTTCTATTGCTTGTAATTGAATATGAGCTTATTTTATGGCTTTTAACTAAAAAAGTGACTACTCTGATTTCTGAAGATATCTATTTTTCTGGTTTGTTTTAAGAACCTTAATAACGAAAGTGATTGTTTCAGAGACATTCATCTTCACAGTGTACAATCCACGAAGCAGTCACTTAGTGCCGATGCGAACCCACATCCAATGGCGTTTTTAACATGTGGATGGACAAGCTGACTTAAGACACTGTTTTATTTTTAAGGACTGATTCTGTAATTAGATGGACACAATTATAAAAGGGGTTAATTTATCGTTTGAAACCTCTGCAGTCATGTGTCGAGAATACAGCTTAGAAGAAGAAGATGCACCAGCCAATTGTTGCTGTCAAGAGGTTAAATGTTTATTTTTAAATGCTGAAAGCGTAGTTTATGGTTTCTAATAGAATTTTCACTTTTTTCCAGATAAGTGCATTTGAAATAACCTTTAACACCCCTCTCCCTTTTTCTTAAGATTTTATTTTTAGTATAATTGCCCTGAGACGATTGTGCTTAGCTGGACACTTTCGGATTTGACTTTTCCTTCTCTGGTTAAATTCCAGATTTTGTGGTGTTAATGCATATGTGACTTGCAGCTGTGAAACAAATATTTATTTTTTTTAGATTTTTAAATGCAGTGAAAAAAAATTCAAGCTATAATAAAAGACTTGAATGAAAACCTTTGTTGGTTGATGTGTACAGATGCTTGCAGCATGCAGAGTTCAAGTGGAGAGTACAGCTAGGAAAAGCAGGGAAGTGCAGTCATTGTAATCAAGTATATAATGTCCAGTTTCTGTGCTGGCAGTACGTACTGATGTAATCCAACACAAAGGTCAGTACAGTTAAAATCAGTCTTTTCCTTGACACTGTTTTTACAGCTTTCTCACGCAGTGTAACCTGTTAGTGATTGCTTTGCATGCAGCCCGTATTCCATCTTCTCCAGCATTTGTTACCTGGCTCGGAAATTTTCCCTCTTGCGAAAAACAAGGAACCAACAGATACTGAAGCAGCTTAATCTTATTGTGCGTGGAAGAAAGAAAAGGAGAAAAGGGGAAAAAAAAAAAAGGTATTTTGCAGTCATTTTACCAGGTAATATAAAACACCGTTTGTAATTATGAAACACCAAGATTGCAAAGGTAGATATTCTAAACTTTGGAAGTGGCTAATGTAAAACTATTTTCTTCTTTTTTCCCTTGTGTATTATTGCACGTCCAAGTGCTGTTTTTTTTCCCATGGGAGTCCTGTTTCATTTGATGCACACAGTTGGTATTTACTGAATAAGAGGGGCTTTATGTGCAGTTGTGGAGGTCCAGGTGTGATTTAGCGCGTATCATCCACATCCAGTGGTACGTGTTACGTATTTCATTTCCCTGGGAGACATTCTCTGGTTTTTGCTTATTGGCTTTTTAGTCCATGCCAGTATTAACCTGGAGGATGACTAAGGAGCCTCATTCTGTAGGTGAGGGCTCAGAGGCAGAGTCCAAGCCGTAATTCACTTGCCCATTTTTGGTGCCCAACTTAGGTTGCCGTAGGCGTCGTAGATGTCCTTCATTTCTGAATTGCACTTCTTGCTGACTAAACTGCTGTGGCAAGTGCTTCATGTCGGTGCAGAAGTTTCTCCAGCACATGGCAGACGCATTTCTTACGCTCTTGGAACATGAGTGGACGTGGGCAAGCATTGGGGGGAGGGTGGTGGTGCTGGAGTGGTTGGCTTAACATCACCGTAAGGGCTCACTGGCAGAGCAGGGCCAGAGCCACTTTCTCAGGACAGCGTTCACCTGAGAATTCTCGCTGCACCTCTGGCCTTGGTTTTACTCACTCGTGCAGGAAATGGGTCCTCCAGTGCTAAATGCTCCTGATTATCCTACAGGTGTTAGTTCATTGTGTGCAGGGAGGCCGTGCCCAGCTGTGACAGTTGTCTATCCAACAAGGTGAAGGACTTCTTTGTAGTACTAGAACAGTTAATAGTCGTGGCAATACTTGTGTCAAGCAGTTCCAGGCTTTCTGCAGTGCTTGTGTTGGCCTTAGTTCATCTGACAGTCACAACAGCCCTGGGAGGCAGCTTTGCTGGAGCTGTGCCCTTAGGCTGCCTCGGCCTGGAGAAAGATGAGCAGCAGGAAAGCAAGTGCTTGCTCTTGCTTGGATCAAGTGACTCTTTGCATACAATATTTGATGCTGTGCAACATGTAAGAAAGGGGTGAAAAAACTCATTTTATGTGTAGCTGAAAATAGCCATGATATTAGTGAAGAAAGCCTAGAGCCTGCCTTTTCCTCAAACCTTGAGTTACTCAGGAAAGCTTGGGTACCACTGTTTAAAAGGGTAATGCAAGCAACTGGAGATTGACAGTAATTTGAGCTTCAGTGGGAGCATTTTACAATGATTAATTTTTTGAAGTGTATTTATTTGATAAAGATTCAGAATTCTCACCAAAGGAGACCAGTTGGATGTCGGGCTTGTATCTGTCTCCATCGTGACTGCTAAAGGAGACTTGCTGCTGCCAGAGCAATGCAGTCATGCACTGGATTTATTGCACCTGTCACATTAACACGGGGATGAAGATTGAGTTTGCATGGCAGAACCACCCAGGCTTCCTGAACTGCAGGTGCAGCAGGTGTTTTTCCCTCATTTTCCAGGGCAAAGCGAAGAAGGCAGTGTAGAACTGTTAAAGCAGTGAGCCCTGCTTAAGCGTAGTGATTTGTCTCCTTTGGCACTTTGTGGGAGTTGCTATTAATGAGGCTGTTAGTGATCATAGTTAGAGCTTCAAGCCGTGGTATTCCCTTTAAGAATGTTTATAAACTACTCTGAAGAGGGTTTTAATTCATTGCACTGCTCTCTGCTGCAATAAGCTTGATTTATCAGTAATAAATGAAGCTTAATGTAATCAAATGTGAATAACTGTAAAAGAATGCTCCTTAAAGGCACACGAGGTTCTGCAGTTCAGATAAATGCAGATTAAAGCTCTCATTTAACAGGACAGTTTTCAGCACTGGTAGAGAGTTGAACCCCTCAAGAGTGGCTGTGTTGACTTTCCGTGTGCAACCACAACTATGAGGAACTGCCTTGCTCAGGTTTTGAAGGGGAGAAAAAAGAAGAGGAAGAACAAAGTATTTGTTTCCCCTGACAAGTGACAGCGTCCCCTTGCTTACCAAGTGGATATTTCTAGCATGGCAGGTCAGAGGGGGGTTTGGGTGCACTGATGATCAGCCTACTGTTTTGGTCATTCAGTCTTGATGTTCATGTTTGCGTTGGTCAAGTCTGGAGCAATGACCTCAAAAACCTTAGCTAAACCTTGAAAGGTGTAGAGCATCTTCTGTCACCTGCCATCACCAGATTAGTACAGCGCCCTAGAGCCCCAGGAAAGCACCGTGACTGCCTGCCTGCTCTGTGTGCGCAATTAATCAGCGTAGTAACTCCACCAGCCATCAGCTCCCTCACCATGTGACTGAGTCCTCGGGGGTTTTTTATTTCCTTGGGGGAGGGAGCCTGTTTGTGCCTCTACACAGAGTTTTTCTCTGCTCCTGCCTCTTACACTGACTTCCTTTCCGTGAGTGTGCTAAAACGTCGTAACTGCGAACCTTTGCCGGCCCATTTCTGCAGAAGTGGCGAATGAAAAAGATGTGTTATCTTCTAACCACAAGGCAGCTGGGCTGGGAGGGGGGAGCAAAGCTGACAGTAACAGGCACACTAGAACTGTGCTGAAATACCGTATCTACAGCCCTGCTGGTCTAAACAGTCTGAGTTCCTGCGGATCCCCTGGGTTTGAACAGAACCATTGACTTTACAAAACTGCAGAATACAGTGTGGCTGGTGCCACGAGTGTCATCTGTGTCCTTACGTTAGCTAGGACAGCACCTGGCATTATTATTTCTCTGCAGCCAAAGGCACATCAGTTTCAGATTAGGAAAATGAGGTTTGGGAATCTCGTTCCACGTAGGAACTACCCTTTTAGTAATTGCAGCATAGTTGCTGTGTACAGTGCTGGTGGGGATCTTTATCTCACCGGTGAGATAAAGGCTGGTCTTACCAGCAGTCATGAATCCTCACCTGTGCAGTGAATGTCTGCAGGTGTTCCCTCCATGTGCCTGATTACATGGAAAACAGAAGATTAATGTTGCACAAAGACTAGTTTGAGTCGAGTGCAGAAATCAAGTTTCCGTCTTTTTCGAGCAAATGCAGCAGCGTTTCTGGGAGAAGGAACAGAGCTGGCAGACAACACCAACTTGGCCCAACACCAGCTTCTGGTGGAGGTTGTATCTGCCATGTCTTTGAAGAATATCAAAGGTAAAAACCAATGTAATTTTTTTGTGGCTGCAACCTGCACAAAGGCTCTGCGGGTGCACAGTGTTGAGGTTCTCTGGGGTGCAGCATCTCAAGGAGGCCGGAGCTGTCCACTGGCAAGGGATCCAGACAAAGTGCCAGGGTTACCTTAGGAGGAAGCAAAGGGGGAGGGTAATTGAGGTAAGGAAGATCAGCAGTATCTTTAGATGAGGACGAAGCTGGAATAGCCCTGCAGGCTGAGGTGTCAGGCCCCGCAGGGATTTCTGTCAGTGCCCAGGAGGGAATGCTCGGTTTTGGAGTCTGGAGCAGGAGGGTGGTGATGCTGCACTGGGGCTAAGGTCAATTCTCCATAGCGTTCAGCATTACTGGGGTGGGCTCTGTGGAGCCTGGTGTGGGGAGCTTCTGTAGCATCCAGGGCTCCCTGTGAGGCTCCCACCTGCTGGGGGAAGGAGGGGCCCCCTCAGCCGAGGCTTGCACTTGCGAGCAGGGCTCTGCCATTGGAAAGGGTGGTGAATAATAATAATTGTACTGAGTTAAAAACCCATGGCCAAACAACTAAATCCCACCGAGAGGCGTTGGTGTTTCGTTCCTACAGACTTTCAGCTTGTGTTTCTTTGTGGCTTTCAAAATGACTTAATTTGTAGTTTGTTTGCTTTGTCCAGAGCTCCATCCTGGGTGATGCTGGTGCAGGAGCTGCTCACAGGGAGCCTGGGCTGTCCCTCCAGGGCACATGGGAATGGAATTTGCAGGGAAACAAGAGTTTCTCTTGCTCTCTGAGAGCAAAAATAACAGTCCCATGGTGAGAGAGCACTTGGGGTTGTGTCCTTTAAGAAGCAGTCCTTTAGAGACCTGTGGTCGTGTACCTGGTCCCACCATGCCCGAGGCAGGACGGCTGGAGGCTCTGGGTGTGCCTGGCTGGAGTTTCCTGGGCTGTTGTGTGCAGGGTTGCTGTGAACAGTTACAGCTCAGCTCCTGGGACTGCTGTGCTGCCTTCATCTGAGGCACAAACCACCCAGAGCTAGCCCAGGTGCTTCCAGAAGGGTATAACGAGAGGGAAATAGGCCTCCAGGAGCTCTGGGAGCCCTGTCCCACCTGAATTTGCCCAGCTCCTTTCCAAGGTCCCATGGCAGAGAGCTCAGTCAGTGAATGGTGCTTTACTTCAGTGCCTCTGCTTTTCTGAGCCTCGGGCCTCACGCTGGGGGAGTAACCAGCAACTCTTTTCCCTTGGTGCACCATTATTGGGATTGTTGTTACTCTTATTTTCCTACTGAGTCCTAGCAGTCTGTATCTTGAAACTGCCTAGCAAAGAGTAACTCGGGGTACTACTCCGTGACTTCCCAAGGATTTAGAGCCAGCTTAGAACCCACTGTTACCTAGACGTGGCCAGTTGTTTTAGCCTGAAATTCAGCATTTTGCGCTGGATTTTATTCTTCAGTCACTTTGGAGACAAGTCTGTCATGCAGATAAAGGCAATTGCTCTTCAATTTGGTTGTTTTGGTTTGGTATTCGAGCATAGATTACTGAGCTTGAGGTACTCCCTGGGTCTTCCTTTTCTCACTTTTTTCAGTTTGATTCTGAATGCTGGTTTCATTAGAATTTTGTGCTCCTATAGCCCCTCCTAATCGGATGTTGTCTGTCCCTTTGTTGTCATGCATTTAAAAATACATTTTCCATAATCAGAAACACTAGTTAAAAATGTACTGAATTCAAGCCAGATCCATAGAAAATACATGGCCAATAAGAATTTATGACAAGATGTTTAAATAAGTGCTCCTTGAAATACTTTTGCAAGGTCATTATTGTAGCTAATGTACCAGAAATAGGCTGGAAGGTGGCTGGGGAATGGCAAACAAATGCTTGTATTTTGCTCTTTTTTTTCAGTGCATCTATTCAATATAAATACTAAGGGCTGAGACATTTTCACAGGGTAAATTATCAGAAACATAAGTGATCTCCTTTTTTGAGATTGCACAAATTACAGCTGGACCTGGGCATGCTCTGTCTTGCTTCCAGACAAATTTCATGCAAGGTACGGAGTGCTTTGGAATAACAAAAAGCTGTGATAGCAAATGTTTCCTCGTGCCCACCATCTGCCTCATCATCGTGTTAAATACTCTTGAAAGATGACATCCTTGCTGTGAGGAAAGGGCAGTGCGTGAGCTGGAAGAGTAAGAGATAGTTTGGGGTTCCTCTTCTGTTCAAATGATGTTATCAAAGACATAAGAAAGAACAAAATGCAAACCTTCTTCATCTAAGTGCAGAAAAAGGTGCAGCTGTTCTACTCAAGAGGAAAACTGTTTTCAGGTCATTCAGAGTAATAAGTAATTGAGAGGAAAACATCTGTGTGTGTTAAGAGTCTTAACTGGTTTTGATACTTTGTGCCTCAGGCGTGAGAGTTTCCTCATCTCTTTTTTTCCCTCTTCCAATACAAATCAATTACTCTTTGAGAGATGGTGGTTCAGAAGTACCCTGGAATCACCCACACAGAAAGGTGTTACATACTGGGAAACTCATTAAACTGGGCCCTGGCCCCTGGGGGCCACAGGAAGGGATTTGTTGCGGTCTGGGGTGGGCTCCAGCCAGGGGATAAACCCAGAACAATTCAGGGCAGCTTCCTTCAGGCTTTGCCAGGGCAGGGGCAGGTGGAAAAAAGCCATTTCCATTATGCCTTCCTTCAAGGTATACTTTGACCTTCTAGGGCACCATTGCTAAATGTCTAAGGTATAGCTAGAAATTAACGGAAACCAGAAATCAAATGACAATTTTAATAGACTTTAGAACAGAGTGTACGAGTATAAAACACTGGTTTTGTATTTCAAAAGTTGCAGGAAGATAGCCAGTCATTTTAAACAGTCTTCTACAAAACATATGCCAGTAGATTACATAAAAGACACTATATACAATATAAAAGAGCAGAAAACAATCCTCACTGTAAAAATAATTTAAAACAAAGTATTTCAATTTAAAATATCTCCTATAGCACAAACTAATACATTGTGACATGCAAGTGAAAACTAAACATATTGCATTCTTTAATGTAGCCAAATAAGAGCTGTATTAAATTTGGACTATGAGACAACATGCCAGCATTTCCCGATGAATACAGGAGGCTGTTCTTAAATATTTATTAACTGTTGTATTATGTTCAAAGATACATCTTCCAAAATGTAATAAATATTAAAGCAAAGTATATGAATAATCTACATCGTAGAGTTCATTTGGGCCAATGTTGAAAAAGTGGTTTCTAGAAAAACGCTGTTTCACTGACTACTGCACTGTGCAATTGTACAAAATAGTTCTAAAGGCTTGGAAACAATCTGCACTTGAACATTTGCAACATCCAGTTTTAAGGCAGCCTAGCACTCGGGACAGCAGAGTGGGAGAAGCCGCTTTGCTTTTCATGTCCGAGATGGAGCTGGCAGCTGGGAGGAGGTTCCAGCTGAATCAGGACCTCAGGGCAGCAGCTCCTCATCCGTGTGGAGCTCCTTGGCAGTGTCAACGGAGGCTCCACCGCTGGAGTCAGTCCCTCCAGGGCTTGGTGCATCCATTAGCACAAAGGAAGAGCTTCATTTCTGCGCCTTCTCGGGGCTGGGAGGAACACTCTTGTGAACTCTGCTTCCACGCTGGAGCCTTGGCAATTCCTCAAACGCTATTTATAAAGCAAGCTGCTCTAGATGTGACCGCTGGGTACAGCGTGACAGACTCTGACTCGGGGGAACCTTTCTGTTCAAAATGCCGGATCCTAACTGCTAAGGAGCCAATGTCGGCATCGCTTCATGTCCACTCAGTCATACACTCAGCAACCTAAGCGTTTTCACAGCACTTCTTGATCAATCTAAAAACCATTGGATTCCTCAAGTGCTACTGTCTTGTTTCCATCTCGCTATCTGCTCGCAATTAAGTATGTCTGAAACATACGAAGTAACCGTTAAAGCAAAAAAAATTAGCTGCCACAGTAGGTCTTAGAAAATGCCAGTGTTTAATGACAGACTAGGCGTGAATGAAAGGTTTTAGCAGAAGCGTAAGATTTTTAAATCAACCAAAGTGTTACAAAGCAAGAGGTGTGAAAATACCATTCTTTGGTCTAAATTAGCTGTTCCCTTTATATTAGTTTAACATTCCAATGGCTTTTTCGAAACTGTTTAAAAATAATATAAGCTGAAATTTATTAAGCAAAAATATGTATTATATACATGGATGCCTGATCAGACAGATGAACTTAAAAGTGAACATAGTGACAGTTGTTTAGGTAATCCTAGTACCTTAAAAAAAAAAAGATGAGTTAGTGTTGAGTGCGCAGTAATAGATTTTTATTGAAAAAGGTAAAAAACTAAGCATGAAAATCTGTTTTAGTTATTTATAAACACTACGTCCGTATGGTTTCGTTGCTCTAAATTCAGACGTAAACATTCATTCTGACATGCCAAAGCTCCTAATGCTGGTGGGAAGTTCTTGTAACCAGTCAGCGATCACTTCACGGCGCGTTGCTCGGATGTTCCGTCCCTGCAGCTTCGTTTGGCTCAGCTGATTCCTCAGCCGCCAATTCCTCCTGTTCGTCTGCATCTGCCCCGAATCCAGGCTCCTCTTCCCGCTCGGGAGCATCCTCATCCTCTATGCCATTGTAAAACTCCTCCATCTCGCTCTCATCCTCCACATCTAAGCTCTGACTGCGGCACGAGCCGCTCTCACTACTGCTGCCACAAGAGCTGGAAGATATGATATCGTCTTCAGAATCCGAGTAAACCTCAGCACCATGGAAGATATAGCGATTGGGTGCCAAAAACAGATACTGAGTACCTGGAACAGAATTTGAACAGTCAGTGACGTGCTGAAGGAAATGACTGCTGCCACATCTGGCAGGCTTGGGGTTAGAAGGTACCTGCAGAGATCTGTTTTCAGCCCTGACTCTTAACTCACAAAGCAGGTTACGTGAAAATGCATTTCTGTCCATGTATGCGTACTTACTATGAAGGACAAAAGAAATGTTTTCACTGTGGAAAGCTCAGTGTTCCTCCTCCCCCTCCCTCGGACACCAAAGAGAATTTATGCTGATTGTTCAAGCAGCTTTTTTTCATGCAAACACATTCCCAGCTAGACTTCCTCTACCTGTGACTTCCTGTACCTCCAGTCCCTGCACGGAGGAGTATCAGACAAAGTCGATATCCAGCCTTTCCTTTGGAAAATTGCACTTCAATTCCTGACTCCTTATATCAGTTTCTGCATGCTGGAGGGCTTCCTTGGAAAGTCTAAACTTTCCTTGAAAACGTGCCTCGCTCCAGCTGTGACATTTTTAAGTCCTGTCATGACTTTGTCTTCCAGCTCTACTGCAATACTAAATCATGCCCTGCTGTGACCTGAGCTTCTGAACACCTCAGGATCAAACTAACTTTTCCGAAAATTCATCTGAAAATGTTACAAAGGGATTTATTTTTTGATACCTACCTTCAGCCGCCTACACTTTGATCTTTTAGGTGAGGATGTAATCACTGATTTTAAAACCTATTATGAAATACAAAAAATATTTCCTACTGGCTTCTCCAAAAGAAGTAAATGGTTCAATGAGAGTTATGTAGATGCTTGTGTGAGCAAAAATAGCCACTGAACCCCACGGATTGCCTCAAGAGTAACTTATTTATCACTTTAAAGTAAGTCTAGCATAAATGCATCAGCCAAAAGGAAGCAACCACTGAAAAGCACTAACACTTACCATCCAGCCTTTTGCTAATCTGTTCTTTTGCAGATCTGTTTACCCAACACTTCTTTAATATTTCACTCTTTTCTTTATTTTCTCCGTCGTTAGATCCATTTTCCTTCATTGTTTCAGAGTTCATGAGCTCACTAGCAGGATTTTCAGGGTTTTCTGATGACACCTGTGTGTCCTGAAGCGTCTCCTCTGAGCAGCTCCCTTTAGTTTCTGAGGCAGGCTCACAGTTTTCTACCTTACATTCAGGTGGGTGTTCTGACACCACCGCAGTATCAGGTGGGCTCATCCTTTCTGGTGAACTGGAGCCTTCTGAAATGTTCAGAGGGGTTGGAGGGAGCTCAGCCGAGAGCACTTCGAGCTCCTTGTGCGGCCGTGGAGGCTTTTCGGTGATTTCGGAAAGTTTGACCGAGTTGTAGCAAAGTTTTGTGTATTCGCTACCCAACCTCTGACATAATTCATTAATAATAACATCACAGTCTCCGAGAAGCTCCACGTCGAAGTGTAGATGAGGCAAAGGTTCCCTATTAATTAAGATCTGAGGCACTTCATGGGGGATGGAACCTATAGATGGAAAAGAGAATCCAAAGGTAGTCACTTGGGTTTTACTTCCAGCAGAGACCAACCGAGGAAGCTCAGGCTTCTCTTCATGCCTTCGCTTGCAACGAGACAAAACCAGGCAGGTCAGGAGAAAGGCAAGCCAGTCCCAAATTCACCAAGGGCGGTTTGAGGTGCTGTGCCTACTGTAACCTGGTTTGATGGGTTTTGCCCCCCATTTTTTCCAGTTCAAAAGCATTCCTCAATCACTGAGAAACATGCACAGAAATACTGGCTACAGTAATATTAAAAATACGGTAGTAGTAAAAAGATTAAAATTAGTACTATAATCTCTTCAAATTATGTTGATTTTGTGCGTTTGTTTTATGTGCTTTAGCGCACATGAGGAGTATACTGCTTCTGAGATGCTTCCTTTCTAAAGCATATTCCCAGCAAGGAGAGAAATTAATCTTAGAACCAAGTCATTCAGGTTTAAGAGAGTAGTTTTGCAGATAATCCTTTAATTACCTTGAGATCTACCTGGAGTGTAGAAGAAGCACTTAGAATTTGTTACTTTCTCAATTTTGCATTTCAGCTTTACATAGGCAAGCAGCTTTCATCTTAAAAAAACGTGGTGCTCGCTGACTTGAGCCAAAGGTGTTTCTAAGAGCTTGGAGTTTCTTAACTGAGAATTCCACTTCTGGTCCAAATTTTTTTTTAAAGAAAGTATTACCAGAGACAGTCACTTACTTGGGATCAATGCTACTGGTCTTACTTTGAGTGAAGACCCAATGACAATGAGGAGATCCACTTCATTTTTGTCGTACTTCATGGCACGGTGGAACTGCTCGGGCAGGTTCTCCCCGAAGAACACGATGTCCGGCTTCATGATGGCCAGCGGCTCCTCGGGGGGACAGCGGGGACAGCGGGGCACCACCTGCACACAACACCCACTGTTACTGCAGCCCGGGCCTGGGAAAACCCACAAGTCTCCCTGGCACTCACTTCGGGAAGTTTCAGTGATGTTTCCTCGTGTCGTCGTTCCGTGGATGTACACGCAACGACACTTCCTGCTCCTGCCTGCAGCGAGTGCTCAGGGAAATAAAGCTACAGCAGGAATAAAGAGGGAGAAACCAGGCAGGTCTATACCACAAGCCAAAGTCCAGCAGTCATGCTCAACACCAATTGAGCACAGCTCCCATTTGACAGGAATGGATTTTTCTTAGTTTAATTGGAGCAAAAACTTAGATTTCACTGTCAGGCTCCAGCTGAGGATCTGAAACAAACCCTGTCCTAATCCAAGAGTGTTTGTAGAGCTTCACCTGGAGTTTGTCCTCTCCTCCAAAAGGTTACACGTGTTAGACACACAAAGATACAGGGCACTGCGGCAGGCAGCTGGCTAACAGCATACAGGACAGGAACAGAGGCCAGAACTTGCTTGGTCTCCATTTTAAACTCCCCTAATTCCTCCAGAAACAGAGGAGAATCCTGCTTCCCTAACAAAAGTGGACAGCAGTTAGGTTTGCGGACAAGTAGATTCCCTTTTCTCCCAAGCCAGGGAGTTTTTTGATCTTTGGGACCTCTTTCAACCCTTTGCTATCCAAAGACTTTTTAAGAGAGAAGAAAAGCAAGAAGGGTGTGTGATAGATCTACAGACAAAACTGAGCAATTTCCTTCTCATAGTTCAAGTCTTTTCAGCTGTAGTGTTAAAACATTTCACAATAAATCCAAGGAGCTGCAATCATATAGAAACCATCACAAGCTACAAATCAGAGCTATAAAGATGTAAAGATGTGTGTATTTCCTATTCCAACAGAAAAATACCTGAAAACTGACGTTTAAATGCATAACAAGTCCCTACTATACAGAGAACAGCTGCAGAAAAAAAAAAATACAGAATGTTGAACGTTTAAATGAAAGATTTAGTTTTATGGATGCCTGCAGTGGGACAGAATACGATACTCTCCAAATTAGGAAATATCACAAGTAGAGGGCCTTCCTCTGGTGTCAAATGATCCTTCCCAAAAATTAAAGTCTCTGAACAAAGAAAAACCTTGTGGGATGGATGCCTTGTGGGATGAGAAGCAATTTGGCACAACAGCTAGGAGCCGGTGTGGTGGAAACCTTCACCCTGCTGCTGAGCAAGAGAGCATCCAATCATCACACAGTCAATGGAAACCAACTAAAGGATTCTCCAAAAAGGAGCAGATGGCTAGAATGAGTCTTGAACTTCCTCCTCAGATCTTTATGTATTAGAAAGAGAAAATCTAACTCCAGCCAGCTAGCTCTGGAGGTAAAGGAACAAAAAATATCTGTCGGATGTTCTTAAAAATAATATTCTTAATAGCAAAGTAAACCAAATTTCACATTCAGCATTTCAGTGTTACAAGGCTTCAGGCTTATGAGATTCACATTTCTTAAAGCTTTAACTCAAACATCTCTTCCAAAAGGCTTTCACTGAATTCCATTTCAAATGTAATGCCTGAAGGATTTACATCCCTTCCATGTTTCTCACCTAAAGTTGCAACTGTGGACTCTGAGGCATTTATCAAAAAACCCCAAGGAGCCTGCAGAAAGAGTCCCCTTTCATTTGCATAAGCAAGATCTTTTTGATCACAGAATCATCACCTCTGCTCCTTCAAAAGAAGGGGAAGAAGGGCAAAGGCAGAGAGGGTCTCCAAGTCAAAGGTTCATCTGCTCTGACAGAGCAGAACCAACTCCTGCCTTGGTCCTGGCTCACTTGACACCCAGACTCGGGGAGTTCGGAACATGGAGTAGTTCAGGATTCCTGGGAAGCAACACCAACATCCCATTTGATCCTTGCCTAGAGCCTGCTCTCTGGTTAGCAGTTTCTCCATGTATCAGCTGTTGTTTGAAACACATTTTTTAATACAGGTAAATTCTCAAAGAGCAGCTGATGTTATAAAAGGCTAAGAATGCTTTCTCAGTGTGACTCTAAATTCAGATCAACGCAAACCAGGTATAAATCCAATTTTCTACTTACCATTTAACCTCTACTTTTTTATCAGAGGAGCCATTAAAAAGTGACACTTAAGGTTTTGTTCTGATTTTTGCCATTAGCTAATTTTTGCAGTACAGTATTTGAGTATACTTTTAAATAACAGAGGAAAGGCTAAAATACAGAGAGGCACTTTTATGAAATACATGCAGAACGGAGGCTTTGAAAAGCAGATCTTACAAGCAATCCCAGTGTGGTGGTTCAGGGTTTGTTTGTTAGAAAGCTGCAGTGAGTTAAATTAGATTTTTTTACCTGATTGAAAATATCTCCTCGAACAACTTCACAATCAACTTTGTATTTACAGATCAGGCAGGAAGCTGTTGCAAAGGAACCTGAGGGGAAAAACCCGTATGGTAGCATCAGGATTTTCAGTCATTCAGATTTGGTCTTATGCCCAAGCTGTTTAGACAAAAAGGCTGTTATCTTGCAGTGCTACAGAAATCAGGCATTAAAAAAGAGAATGTAAAATTAAAAGGAGATCCTTGTAATCCTAGAAGTTCTTCTTCTAGGTGTTAGTCAGCAGAAATCTTGTTTTAGGAGTAGCCATATACCACATGCATGTCAACACAAACGATTCCGTGTCCTCCCATTCCCCTGGCCTGTGCAAGCACAGCCGAGGAGCAGAGAGCAGGAACTGCCCTTCTCATTACGCAACAGTGGTGCTGCAAACAGCACCAGCAGCAACTCCACAAACCCTGGCACAGGATAACTAAGAAAACGCATTAGTAAAGACAATCTGCTTTCAGGGTATTGTATCTGGGTAAGACAAAGAGAGTGAAAGCACAGAAAAACCTGGAGCACATCATTTATGTGCAACTGGCAGCTCAGGTCTGCTGATCGCTGCAAGCTGCACAGCTTCTGAAACCTTGCTCAGCATTGCAGCTCCCCCAGCATGAGGGATCCCAAGGACTGTGGCAGGTGCGACAGTTATTTGCTCATTCTGATTAGCTGATAGTAATAATTCAGAGCTTCAGACAGCACGTTAGGGACACGTCTGTCGGGCATCTGCTGCTACCTCCCTGCAGCTCTGTTCGGTGAATTATTTTTCACCATCAGAAGCTTGGTGCCCGTGCACGAGCCGTTCCCAGCCAGCAGGCCGTGGCCTCTGCTCACTCAGCTCCAGCAATGGCAAGGAACACAGTCTAATTCCAGATGCACTGGTTGAATGCAAGAGCCATTTTAAATACAGCAGAATGCATCTCAGACACTTTTCATAGGAGGAACTGTACTGTAGGTCTGCAGTGACAGATGGGTCTGAAGGTTCACGTAAGATCTCCCCAAACCACTGCAAGGTTCTTTGTTAACTGCTCATGATTAACTTGCCGTTTGCCCCAGCCAGAGGCAAAAGCAGAATAAATACAGCAGTGTGAACCCCCCCCAAGAGTTTTGGTTTCTCTTCAGCCACCACCATTAGGCAACAACCATTTGTAAAGAGCAGTAGCTGTTGGTCAGATGAAGTTTGATGTGCTCAAAACCACCTTTGCTAATTTCCCAAAGGCCTCAAAATCTCCAAGTGCACGTGTTTAAAGAATCTGTTTCGTTCAGAATCACCTTATACAGGACGTACACTAAGGATGATCCCATCCTTGAAGTGTGCAGCTGGAAAAACAGGGGCTTGAGGACAGCAGCAACGTGCAAAAACTCAGCCACGCTAGAGGTTTGTGATGAATGCCTCAGCTGCAATGCCAACCAAAAGAAAACGTGACACACTAAGCGCAGACAGAACCCAGCACTGGGGCTGGGGAGCTGACGGGCAGAGGCTGCTGGGTGCCACCTGGAGGCCCAAGTTCAGAGCACCGTGCTTGCTGTGCCTGGAGAATCAAAACGCGGGGATCTGGCACTGAGCTGAGCTTTGGAGGAATGGAAACCACGTGAGTTTGGCCCCTGGCAAAGGCGCAGTGAGATGGATGGGCCTTACAAACATGCCAGTGCTGCTTTTAGATGACTTGTCTGAAGTTTTATAAATGATCCAAACATGCATTTAAGAACTAATTTTCTGCATACTTTTCTTGAAAATTAATCCTTGGACTTTCAGCTTGACATATGCAAGTCCTTGGAAATGAAAAGCATTTCAAGCAATTCCACCTAATTAGGCCTCATAATTACAGAATGTGTTTGACACTGAAGGTGTAACAAGACAATCTTCAGTTCAACCGAACTGGTGATTAATCCTCAATGTTTTATACATGAAGCGGAGTCACTGAAATGTCAGGATATTTTAAGATTTCAGTGGAATATAACCTAAACGGAGAGTCAGATAACACCCAGACTGTCATTCCGTTGATGGGCAGTGCGAAGGACCTATGGCAAGACTGATTTCCATGTTATGTTCTCACACAGATCAAGAAGCACCAAATGCATTGTAGAAGTTACAGCCTAAGCTTGTGCCAACAGGGTGTGGATCTTCACTGATACACAGATACTTCATCAAGCTCAGTTCCTGAAAGGAGTTATTTCTACCTGAAACATTTCTGATTTAAATATGTAAGCTGTCTAAAATGAAACGTCAGCATTTAAAAATCAAAGTATTTGTTGGCAAGAGACAGGAATTCAAGGAAAGAAAGTTTAATTCCAACAGTGATTACCTTGTCACATGCACCAGTAAGAATTCCCCCAGGGAAAACAAGTGAAGCCAAACCCACTTACCATGACACTGTATTATCCTTTGGATTCCTGCAACCTGTTCCAGCGTGTCTATGTTCTGAGTATAGTTGCGAAGGAGTTTGCCCTCTTTATCCATCAAAGCGATGAACTTGTGACAGAGAGATGGCTGGAACTGTCCCGGGTAGATTTCCTAGGGAATTCAGAAGCATGTTAGTGGAAATGGATGCAGAGCTGACCTGAGCTGGCCACTGTCCCCAGCCATCACAGAGCCTGTCCGTGTGTCCCCCCGTGCCCTCTGCACTGCTGTGGCATCCAGCTCCTCTCAGCACCGCTCGGCTTCTCAGCATGGCAGCACGAGCTGCTCCCTGCACGCCGGGGGTTGGTTCTTTACACAAGGCAACCAGTGGCTAGATCTTGGTTTTAAGAATTAGGAAACAGGCAAGTTTTCTCTCCTTTGCAAGTGTCAACAGACCTCAGTATTTGTTACTAGAAACATGTATTCTGATGGACAGAAAAGGAGGAGCAGGAATGAAAATGCCAAAAATTAAGAAGTATCAGCTAAATTGGATTTGGACTTTTCTGGTAAAGCCTGTGTCCACGCTTCAACTAAGTTGATTTTTTTTGCTTGCTTGCTGTGGTGTTTTTTGGTTTACAGTGGGTTTTTGTTTGTGGGGGTGGCGTTTTTTAATATTAAAACCCAAAGGAACTGAGTACCCTAATGAGCATCAAAATTTGTCAGTATCTGGACTTGAGGCTTTCAGAGAAAACCAAGCAGAAAAAGAATGCATTGGGTTTTCTTTTCCACTCTTTGTAACATGACAGAGCAGTAGTATGAATTGAGAGCAAATGGAAGAAAGAATGAGCACAACCACTGGTGACTGATTTTCACAAGTCCTTACTAGTCCTGTAGAAATTCTTATGTCTTGGGTTTTCTGGTTTTTTTTGGTCCCAAGGAAATTGAAGACTAAATGCAATTGGGTTTCTCTGTTTGTTTGTTTCTCCATATGTCTACAGTTTCTACAACTCCTTCTTGTTCAAGAGATGTAATTGCTGCTTTTGAAACTCTTTAATATCACTGAGATCTTTTCAACCATCTGAAATGGTTGTGCCTATCATGAGCTTACAACAGGAACAGTAAAAGAAGCTTAAAAAAGAGCCAGAATGTTGCTGAACCTCTCATTTTTATCCGAGTTACGCATTTTAATATTGTCGTGTCTTTACTGACCAAGACAAGAACTGTTGGAAAACCATACCTTTGAAAACTTAAAAAACGGCCGGGGATCCTTTCTGAAGTATTCTATATCAAACATCGCTTGAGGATCTGGAAGGTCTGGGAAGTCGACGGCAAGGCGTGCATAGATGCCATCTCTGGATCTAAAGTCAGGTATTCCACAAGACACTGACACCTGAAATACATTTTTGCAATCTGAAATAAGTGAAATGACATACTGCACTATAAAGCGTTGCTCTTGGAAACCACATTTCTGTATGCTCAGAAACATTAAGAACAAAACCAGTCTGGGTTCTCTGTATTTGTTTTTATTTTTTTTTTTTTTGGTCCAATATAACAATTCCCAAAAGAAACAAAATTTGACAAGTGGACAAAAAACCTTTTAGTACAGTCTGCACAGGGAGACTGTAACAGGACACCAGAACTTGCTTTTACCACTGGAAGTTTTGTAAGATGTGAACAAAAATTTAGAGCGTTATTGCATTAAATTTAATTAATAAATGTTCACTGATCTGCCAACTCAGACTTAGACATGGTTGTTGATATTTTAAGTATTTTTTACATGCTAACACAGTAACAGAATAGTCTTGCTTTTGAAAAATATATTCTTACTTTTGAAGAATAAATCCCTTTTGATAAAAGCTGTTTATCGATAAACATAGCTAATCAAAGCATTGTAGTAGTCAATAAGGACTGAAATCATTGTCTCAGACTACTGCAAAACAGCATGGGAAGAGAAACAGGAACAGGTGTATGGAAGTATGGAAAGAGCAAGACTGGGAGTAGCAGTGCTCTTCTAAAAGCTAGTTTGAATTACTCATGTGCTCTGAATCGTGTCACACCATCTGTGTGTGAACAGCAGAAGCAAGGAATGATCTGGTGCACAGGTACAGAGCTGCAAATGTGCAGCAGTTCAGAAATGTTCCTCAGTGAAAGAGTGAGTAGCTTTATCACCATCACAGAGCAGCATGTGCTGGAGTAACATTCAGTCTGCTGATATCTGACCAAACTGTCCTAATGATCATCCTCCTCCTCTGCCCCCCAACTCTTTTCTTTTCAAATCCTATTCTTCTAGTGCCTCAAGCTCCATCTGGGATTTTAAGAGATTCACTGGGATTTTGTTTAAAAAAGTAATCGCCTTTGTCTGATGACCAAGATAGAAAATGTTCTGGACAGGTAATGTGTTCTTATTCCTTAAGTATTTTGCATGGAAGCAGCTGTTTACAAGTTTCTATGTCTAAGAATGTTTTGTTCTGAGAAGAGAAATGGTGTGATTTCCAGTGGCAGCTCCAGTCCCTGCAGTGACCTGGACTCTTCCCCCCAGCACAGTGACTTGCTCCCATCCCTGCACACTGTGGCGAAGTATTGAACCAACCCGTCTCCCTATTTTCACACTGTCATCGCAGCAACACCTACCCCAGCTCCAGTCAAGACCATGATCTTCTTGCATTCCTGCAGAAGTTTCACAGCATCGTCAATGGTGTTAATATCTTTCCTCTTCTTCCTTTTTGGTGGCTCTGAAAGGATGTTTATCACGATTTGCCACAGAGTCATGTCATCCAGCTCAGGTGGGGGGATTGTTTCTGGCAGCAGGTCCTTCAGAATCGTCCGTGGGTCTGTACCTAACATGAGGTGCTGCTGAACAAAAGTGTAGGGACCTAAGGAAAATTTAAAAACACAGATATTTAAAACAGAGTCAGGTACTGCAGATGATCATGGTCGTTGTTCCATTTATTAACGCTTGCTAGTACAGTTCCATGAATCCAATTTAATGCTCCATTCATCAAACTCCCTGTATTTTGGCCTAAACTCTGAGGTGAGAGCTGGGCACTTTATTTATTTATCATTATTTTATGTTAACCCATGAAGGATTTCATAGCAAGTCAGTCAAGTAGAAATCCCAGTTCACAGCAAACTTTAAGAGGTGCAAGAGGATTTTCATAACGTGTGTTTTCCCACCATTTAGTATTTACAGGAATAAGCTGAAAAAACAACAAACATACATACACACTCCAGTGGTACTAAAACTGTCACTCTAAACAGACACATAGCTCCCAGCAACCCATGGATTTTTTTTTTTTTGCTTTTTTGGTCATCTAACATGAATTGTTTCAGACATGACATCCTCAAGCCATTAAATCAATCTTTCCAGAAACACTCAAGATGAGGGCTCACTGCCCTAAAATTATACAGGGATCATCTTCTTGTTCCTTAAAGAATTAATACCAAGTAGGCAGGCTATAGAAACATGCCATAAATCAGTTTAATTTAGTGAGTCTGTGTGTATGCTTTTAATAGGGATCATGGCAGGATTTCTATTCAAGAAAAAAAGAAGACATTGACAATTTTAATCAAAATACAGCAAGTTTCAAGGGGTTCCTTTTTAAACTCCTTAAATAACGTACAGAATTACAGCCAACACCTCTAAGGAGGTGTTCAGAAGCACTAACTGCCAATATTTTTGCAACAGGAAGAATAATTTGAATACTGGGGAGGATTAAGTGACTGTTCAAAGGCAAAGAGCATCTAAGAACATGCTCCAGGCTTCTACCTATACGTGGTCTTGGGGTCCAGTCACTGGAACTTGCATGTGAGGCTCTGTCTTCTTCATCACTGTCACAGGAGTGAAAGCCATTGGCTATGATTTCATCGCTGAGGAGGAAGTTATCTGCAAGACAGCACGACCAGGGGGTTACACTGCAGCCCAAGGGCACAGTATATCTTCAAACAGATCACAAAAATGAAGATCACGTGCTCAACCGGCGGTTTTGTTGCTCAGGCACAGAAAATGTCTATTCTTCTTCACATTTATAGGTATGCTTTCAAGCTGTTGGCAGATTTACTGCAGGGTTTGTTACCTTAATGCTGGCCTTCAGGGAGCTGGATGCTGACCTTGGTGAAATCTCATTCTCTGAACTGTTGGGCATTATGGGTATTTCACCATAGAAAAAAAAATCCGAATGTTTTAAAAGTATAATTAAAAATGTCCTTCCCCTACAGTTCTCACTACATTCAGCTCGTTAAAAAACTGGGTAAAATGAAGACACGTCACCATTGTAGACAGATCTTTGACTAGGTTCTAAGAGCATTTTAACAGCATTTCGAAAGAAACCCACAAGCGCACATTTGCTGCAACAAATTCACAGGATTTTACGAGGGTGTTACCTTGCAGCTGAGCTGTGCTGCTGACCACATACACAAGTGCTGCTATTTCAGCTGTGACACTGAACATGCTCCCTTGAACCACCTTCACTAAGTTTCACTCGGCCATTTCCCCTGCAGTTGGCTTTGGCTCAGAGCGCCCGAGTCACCTTGGCTCAGCGCGTGGCCTGACGCCAGAGTAACTGGATCTAACTTCATCTCCATGAACCTCCCCGAGCGAGGCACTTGTGTTACCGAGCTCACACTGAAGGGGAAATCTAAATTCCAACCTGAACTTCTAGAGCACTCAGCCTTTTTTACTGGCTTTATTAGAAATAGCCTCGGCACCTGTATCTTCATTTGTTGAAAATCTAAGATACGAACAAAGAACAGATTTCAGTCCTGCTCTCTAAAGCGAAGAATCACTACAGTAGCTCTCAGTCTCTACCTGAAGAACCCCCCTCACTATTTTAGCTGTTGTTCCACTTGATTCTCAAACAAAGAACACCACCAAACACCATCATTTTTTATTCAGAGGTTGTGTTGTCCTTTCCCTCGTTGACATAAACACTTTATTTTTGATTAGAACAGAAAAAGGTCAGTGACAGAAATTCGTTGTCGGTTCTTGCTGTCTTGTTCTTCTGAGGCCACAGGTGCTCATGAACATTACTATTTCCTATTAATCTACATATTTACAGCATTTCAGTTCCATCTCATTATGCATGAAGTCAGTGAACATACTGAGAATTCTGGAGAAGGGAAAAGCGCATTAGCACACATCAGTTACCGAAGTGTAAGTTTAACTTCCGCGACTTTTATGGCTTCTGTATCAAGAACCAAAGCTTACATTGTGAAAGACTCCTCACATACAGGTCACAGAGCCTGGGATTCAAGGAACAGTGACAGATACAAACAGGATAAAGTAACAGTTTGAAGGGTAACAGTCCCTGTGTATTCCCCAAAGGACCAGAGGGGGTAATGCTGGCAGAACTAAGCCAGCCACAGCAAAACACGCCTGAGGCTCCGAGGGACCTGAGCAAAAGGCTCCGCGTAAGGCACTGCTAAGAGATCATTAGCTTTGCACTGAGCTGTCCCAATGGAGTTTTGAAATACTAAGGCTGTTCCAGGTTTATCCTATACCTCTGTTCCTTTTGGATCGCTTTTGCACAGACAGAAATTTTCTGTGGAGTTTTACTATAACGATAAAAGATCTTTAACTGCCTTCCAGGATAAAACGTCAAGACTGCACTGGCAGAATGCAGTGTCTGATACATTTTAATAAATCTTTCCAAAGCCACGCTTTAAAAAAAAAAAAAAAAAAGCCAAAATTAACAACTCCAACAAGAAACAACTCAAACCTGATCTGTTTGTACTGTGAGGTACTTTCACAGCGATGCTGCCCACCACTACATTTCAAATATGATCTGAAAGAAACTTTTTTAGAAAGATAATAGTTTAGTTTTGTGCTGTAGTCATTGAAACCTTAGCCAAGACTGTCACTTGCAGTTCTTTAAGGAACTGGTCAAGACTGCAGCTCCTGAGCATATGTGCAAGTTTCTAAAGACCAGAAAAAAAAAAAAATGAACACGGCAGAGATTATGAAAAGGAAACCGGGCTTATGATTTTTTCATTTTTAATAACTTGTTGCCAGCAACACAGCAGAATAAATGTTTTCAGGGCTGAGAGCCGAGCCGCTGTCCCTGTGCGGTGCCCGGCACAGGGCGCAGGAGGCTTTGACAGGGCGGGCTCGGAGCCGCCCGGGATCCCGGAGCCTCCCGGGATGGCGGAGCCGCCCGGGATCCCGGAGCCGCCCGGGATGGCGGAGCCGCCCGGGATCCCGGAGCCGCCCGGGATGGCGGAGCCGCCCGGGATCCCGGAGCCGCCCGGGATGGCGGAGCTGCCCGGGATCCCGGAGCCGCCCGGGATGGCGAGGCCGCGGCTGCAGCGCACCGGCGTTCGCTCCGTGCTCGCGGCCGGGGCCATGGGGCCGCGCTGACCGCGGCCGGGCCGGTGCCACCGCGCCCCGTGCGACGCCCGGGGCTGGCGCTGCGCGGGGAGGAGGGACCCGCGGAGGAGGGGAGGGAGAGGAGAAGGGAGGGGTCGGTCCTCACCGGGATGCGGGGCCGGCGCCGCGGCCGCCCCGTTCGAACACTGCGCCCGCCCGCAGCCCGGGGCCGCCTCCGCCGCGTCTTCGCCGGGCGCCGCCTCCGCGCCCTCCCCCCGGTCCCGCCGCGGAGGCGGCTCCGCCCGGGGCAGGCCCCGCAGCCCGGCCCCGCCGTCCGCGCCGCTCCGCGCCGCCGCCGCCGCCTCGCCGCCGTCCTCCCGCTCCGCCCGGCCGCCATCGGCCGCCGCCTCCCCCGGGGGCTCCGCGGGCGCGGCGGCGGCGGCGGCGGCGGCGGTTGCGGCGGCGGGCGGCGGCCCCGCGGCGCGGTCGGGGCGCGGCGCGGGCGCGGCGCTCCCCGATCCGCGGCGGTGGCGCTTGGCCGCGGGCTCGGCGCCGTCGCTGCCGGGGCCGGCGGGGCCGCGCGGGCGGAGCGGCGCAGCGTCCCCGTCCGCCATCTTGGCGCCGCCGCAGCCGCCGCCCCCCCTCGCGCCCGGCCCCCCCTCCCCCCCCGCCCGCCGCGGGCAGCGCCGCCGCACGTGACCGCCGCACGTGACCGGGCAACAACAAACCGGGGCACGTGACCGCGGGCGCCGCGCGCGTCACGCGGCGCTCGTGCCGCCCGGCGGCCCCGCCCTCGGCCGGCCCCGCCATGGCGGCGCCGGGAGCCTGAGGGAGCGCCGGGGGACGCGAGCGGCCCGGCCGCCGCCGAGCCCGCCCTTCCCGGCCCGGCCGCCGCCGAGCCCGCCTTTCCCGGCCCGGCCGCCGCCGAGCCCGCCCTTCCCGGCCCGGCCGTGTGCCGCTCGCAGCCCGCCCGCTGCCGAGCACGGACCGCGCGCGGTTCCTCCGCACTCCCCGGTCGGCGGCTCCCGGCAGATGGCGGCTCCGCTGTTCGCTCCTCACCAGCCGCTTGAGAAGCCCTCGGGGCTCGCTCTGGGTCCGGGCATCGGGCAGACAGCGCCCCTGGCCGGGAGCGAGCTCCCCGCCGCAGAGCCCTGTGCCGGGCTGGGCGGCACCGGAGCCCGTTCCCAGCCGCGGAGCCGGCCCGCGGGGCTCGGGGCGGCCTCTCCGAGCGCACGGAACCCGGGCCAGGCTGGTCACAGGGCACGGCCGCTGTCTGCCCGCTCAGGGAGCGCGCCGGCCCCGCGGGCTCTTGGCAGGGATGCTGTGAGGCATCGCCCCTTATCCTCCGGGATAACACATTCGCCCCACCCGGGATTCTGCATCGTGGTACCTGAGCTCCCGGCAAGGGGCACTGTCTGTCCGATAGCCTGAGGGTCAGCGCCAGTCTAAACCGCTGCTGCTCTAGGAATGGAGCCTGCGTGCTGCAGGAGAGACCTGATGGTAAGCGGCGAGAGCTGCGGTTTGTTCCAATGACGGCCCCAAGCACAGTGTGTTTCCCGTGCTCTGCAGGCTGTGCGCGGTTGTCTCCCTGGTTTCCCGGTGATCTCTCGGTATGTGGAGTGTAGGAGCAATCCTGAGTGTCTCACGGGACCATCCCTGCAGAGCCAACAGGGGGTGCCACGCGTGGACTTTTTCCCTGGCGTGGTTTCTTTCCAGCTGGGAGTTTTGGACTGGATAGAACTCGGCCTTTTTCCCAGGAGTGCCACCAGCAAACAATTTTTTTCCTCTCCAAACTTCGTGGATAGAAATTTAAATATTGGTTTGTTGTTGCTGTTCAACGTAATGAGCTCTTTGCAGAATAGTATTAGTGGATTTAACGCAATGGAATTCCTAAATTCAGTGGCAGGAGCCAGGTTAGGCAGGTAGGATTTCCTCCTTGCAGGCCTTGAGAGGCTACAGCTTTTAAAAAACCTTGGGGTTAAATTTTTTAGTACATACGGCTTCAAAAGGGATTACTTTTTGGGTAATCAACTTTATAGGTCGTCTTTGTAGGGGGAGCAAGGTTTGTTTGGTTGTTTTTTTTTTTTTTCCTGGTTCTTTCAGGTATTAACAACCCTGAAAAATACATCCGTACTGTTTTTCACACTACCTGCTTCTCAAAACAAGCTGCAGAGTAACCAGATCAGAAAGTTTTTGGTTTTTTTCTGTGCAACTTTGTATGCGAGTGTTCTTTTTCCTTCCTGCCTCTAGAGGCTGAGGCCAGATTCGTATTTCTTAAAAAGCACATGCAAGGTGCTTTTGTCAGCGTATAAAGGGGACCTTAAGGTTTTATTTAAAGGGCTATTTACAGCTTTTACAAGTTGTGGGTAAATGTCCTGTTACGCTGAGGCAGAAATTAGATTTGCTCTGGCCTCTATGAACAAACAGAATTGTCAGTGTGTGTTAGGACTGAGAGACACCTTCTGTTAGTGGCTGGGTACAGAGAACAAATACGAGATTTCCTCACTTCAGAGCAGTTTGTACATCCTGAGCAACACTAACCACGGCATGTGCAGGCAGTAGTCTGTGCTGTCTCCTGTGCCGCAATTCCCTTTTAAATGAACTTTGTGTCCTGGGGCTAACTTTTGTAATTTTTTTTTGTGTAATACATGTGGCTGCTCTTGCTCTCCTTTTTGCCCTTCAGAAGTCAATAGGAGCAGTAAAAGGAGCACAGCCCTGGGAGCTGCAGCTGCCTGGCAGCACAGGAACAGCCACTGAAAGCTGGAGGGGAAAAGGGTTCCAGAGCTTCCCTTTCACCTTACGCAAATAAGCAAGGAATACTTGGAAAAGAAAGGGACGTCAGGAATGCTGCTGGGAGGAGGGACAGCTGTTTGTTTGTTGTCCTCCCACAGAGTACAACCTATTTAAATATTTACATGTTCTGTTATTAAAAGACTTTCCTTTCTTGCCCATACTTTCCTGGTTATTAAGTTATGAATGGTGGAGACGGAGAGAATTGTAATTGCTAGTTCTTGCACTTGTAGGGACATTGAAAAAAAAAATTCTTGTAATTTTATTTACTCTGAGAAATATGTTGGCGGGGTTTTCGATCAGATTTAAATGGCTTCACCAAGGATTATGGTTTTTTCTTTTAATATTGTTGCTTTTAGTTACTTTGTATATTTTATAATCTTAGTAGGCTATCTAAATATGCAGTAAAAGTAGAAAATTTCAGACAATGCAACCCTGAAGAGAAAATGATGGAAGATTCATATTAATTGTCATTGCAGAACATTATTAATGTAGATATTAGAGCACGTGTGGAGGTAAAAATTATTTGTTTGTTTGTTTGTTTATTCATAAATGGCTCTGAATGGCCACTGGGTCCTTCACTGATTCACACGTGGCCTGTTCCAGCCTTGGTCACATCCTGGGGATCTGTTCTCCTAGCGGGCCACTGCATCTAGAGCTGTATAACTACTCACAGCATCTGTTTGTAAGTGTTAATGGAACATCAGGATTTAATGACATGAAACATCTTGAGTTGCAGAGCTCTTGCAGGGGTGGGAAATGTAAAACCAGAACTCCTGAGGCTCCAGGGGAAAGACTTCAGCCTGTGGTTATGTTACGCTTAGGGAGTAATCTTTTGAAATCAACAGATGGTGGGTGATGCCAGACGTGTCCAGAGTCTCTGTGGGGCTGAGGCCTTGGTCATTGATCATAATTTAAAGTTAAGGTATTTCGCCTCATTGTGAGGTGGATTTCACAAGGAACGTGTTTTGCACACAGTACAGACCTTCAATACGCAGTCTGAAAGTAATTTAGCATGAGAAAGAATGTTTAATTTGATGGTAGACAGTGAGCGTTTCATGTCCTGGGGTAGTTTGAATGTGTTGGGCAGTGGCTGATGTGCAGTTGCTGTCTGCTTTCGAGGAGCACTGTCTGTACCCAAGGAAGCCTTCAGGGAGTGAAGGTTGCCTTCTTTCTGTTGAGCTGACTGGCAGACCTCTGACAGACTTTGGCAAGGCTGCTGCTCTGTTCTCCAGAGCTTGCACCCTGTAATTGTCACTTTGGAAGTAATCCTTACTCTTTTCTCTAACTACCCATCTAATCATCTGCTCAAAGCTGGTGGCAAAAGTTGCAAATAAAAATCCAAGGGAAAACGGCTCAGGCCCAGGGCAGCCCGTCGGTGCGTGCCTGGTTCGCAGCGGCCGCACAGGTGACGGCAGGAGGGGAAGCTCTGCCGCGTTTGGGCGTGCGGAGCTCTGCTGTCTGCGCGGAGCCGCTGTTTCGGGTCGGAGTGACCGTGGCAACTACAAATCCCAGGGAGCCGTGCCGGGAGCGGCGCCGCGCGGGCCAATGGCAGCGGGAACTGCCGGCTCCGGGCGGGTCAGCCGCCGCCTGCCAAAGCGCCGCGCCGAGCTCCCTCCGCGCTGGGAGCCGCCTCTTGCCCTGGGCTGCTTCGGACTCCCGCCTGAGCTCTGCCTGGCGCTGCGTTCCAGCCTCCGTGCCGCCTGGAAAAAGCCCCTTGGAGCAGTGCCGATGGATGCCATCCTGAAGTGCAGCCCGGAGGACCTGGAGGATTACTACAACTTGCTGGGATGCGATGAGCTGTCGACGGTAAGAGCCTCTCCCTCCTCGCCAGCTTATTCACAGTTCGACCGTGCTCGTGTGTCTGCAGGGAATTCGCAGCCGTGTCTCTGCGGGCAGGAATGTTTGACGTGCCTTGTGCACCTTCTTTCTTGCCACTTGTAGGATGTCCCTTGGAAAGCTCGGTTTTCTCTGCTGTGTTTTCTCCGACAGCAGGAGCCTGGAGTAAGGCTTGGGATGAAAATGCCGTGTAGAACAGGACTGGATTATGGAGAGAGCCAGCTGCATGTGTTTGACAGCATCCAAATAATAGCTCGAAATATATATTATTGGTTTTGAAAACCGAAAAGGAGCTGTTTATGTACAAGTAATACAATGAAATTTCATAGCTTTAGGGAACTTGGTATTGCTGCTGAGTTTCTCGGGCTTTATACATATTATAATATTTTAAAAAATGTATTCAACAGTTCAGATGAAAACACAAACAATATCTTTACCCATATTAATGTTTTTTAAACGCTGTTTTAAATTACATTTAAATACTAGTTCTACTAAATTGTTTTAGTAGCAGATACATGCTTTACGATGAGATTTAGCTAAGCTATTTTTGAGTGATTTGCAGCTACATAAAGTGTGCATTGTGTCAAAGGTGTCCATACAACTTTTGTTTTGCTAGTCTAGTATGCTATATATATATATATATTTTTTTTTTAATGTAGCTGTTATATTAACTGGAATTGTGTTTCTGATTTGGAAAAGGAGTTTTGATTACCCTGCTGTGATGAGGGATATATTCAGTGGAGATAAAAGCTGTCTTTTGCTCAGTAAATTTAGTCAGATGCTCGCACCTGTCCTGGCGGTGAGGTGAAGGATCAGGAATAAACATCTTCGGTGTGTCAGAGAGGCAATTGTGCAGCTTTTCCCGAGGACGCTCCCGGCAGTGATCCCGGCAGAGGGCTCCACGCAGCCTTGGTACTCAGATGGGGTTTCTCAATTCCTACTTCCCACCAATTCCTTCAGGGTTTAGCAATTAATGGACAGTTCAACTACATGTGAGAATGATTTTTCGAATTGCTTGGAAATGGAATTAAAAAGCTGGAAAAGATGCTAATGGATTCTGCAAAACAAGCTGTCATCTGCCGTTTGTTGGGAGAAGCAGCAGATGTTGCTGCACTGGTTTTGACACGGGAGAAAGAACTTGGGAGATGCCAGGCTGACTGAGCCCCAGGGTGGCCTCCCCTCAGGGCCCTGCACAGCTCTTCTGGGCTCTCACAGAAATATTTTTAAGGGCATTACAGGGATTTTTCGGTCTCACTACTTGGTACAGGAGTCAAGCATTTGGCACAGGCTGTTGTGGGTACACATTGCACAGTCCCAGCTGCAGAACCATCATCTAAGCTGCTGAATATCCTGGTCTTGGTTGGACCTGGGTAAACTTAAGCAGAAATTCTCTCAGTTTCTACAAATTTTTTTTGTTGTATTCAAGTAAACACAAACCAAGTTCGTTCTTGACTTCTGGTAGAATTGAGCTCACAGACACCTACTTCATCTTTAGATGTGACAGGAAGAAGGGAGATTTAATCTCCATCCTTCTTCAAGAACAATGCTATTCATCTAGAGTGGGTATTTCTTGGTAAAACACCTCACTATATATTTTGTATTCATTTCATGCATGTTGTATAAATTTCCTATAAACTTTTCTTTCTACTGATTTTTTTGAGCTGAAGACTTCCATGCTACTCTTCTGCTACATTTTAACCCTCTGGACACATTTTAACTTTCAAGTTCCCCTTTGAGTAACTAAGTTTTTGAGATGGTAGCTGGCTATACAGTAACCAGTCTCACCAAGTTCTCTGTAGGCTGTGTGTGTTTTAAAGTGTCTTTCTGACTGAAGATACACCACATTACATCTGTCCCCCTTGGAAGGAGCTACTGAGCAGAGTGGAAAGTGTACAATTCTTAAGATACTACTGTAGGCCACATTTTTTCCCAGAATGTGCCAACAAGATTTGTCCAGCTAGTTGAGCGAATTGTAATTTTATTCTAAATAAAAAATATTGTGAGACCTAATTTTGAAGTAAATAATTTAAATTTTATGCGGCTGTCATGGTTTGGCAAATGAGGAATTTGTATAAACAGCCTTTGTAATATGAGAAAGAGTGGTATTTATTTAATACCTTGGGGCAAATTCTGAGAGCTTAAGCTGAACTGGAACGATATAAAGAAGTTGTGGCTTTTGAATTATAAGAACCAGCAAGATACTTGGAAAAGCACTAAACATTTGAAAATCTAAGCTGATGCCCACTCCAGTGGCTTCCTGTGGTATTTTAACTGTTAGCATGTCTTAGTTTTTTCAGTGGTTGTAATACTTTATGGCATAACAAACTGTGTGGGAATTTGCAATTAACTGATAAACTAATACCTGCCAATATTCTCATGATGGTTATAAATCTGTTCTACTCCAAGCCAACCTTTTTGCATGGGAAATTAACTTGAAGAAAGAACTTGAACTACTGGTTTTCAAACAAGTTATCTTGGGGTATCCAAGATGGAAACCTCATGGGGTGCTGGCTGAATTTCCTAGGAAGAGGATATGGAGAAAGCCACCTAAACCCACAAACTGATCGTCAGCAATACAGAGAGCCTTTGGTTCCTGCTAGGAGAAAGTTGGAGTTGATTAAACAAAGTAAAGAGCAACTGAAGTGATGCGTTTTGCCTCTGCAGTCAAATGTCTTTGCACATTTTTCTAGGGCTGTATTGGATGACTGAGCTTCACAAAACCAAGACTGAGTGCATGAAAATGAGATTTGCAAATCTTTTCTGTGTTTGCTCACTTTGTCTCAGTATTTTGTTTAGGTTGAACAGATTCTTGCTGAATATAAGATTAAAGCCCTTGAATGTCATCCTGACAAGCATCCTGGAAACCCCAAAGCAGGTATGTATTCTTTCCTGTGTAAAAACAATCTATTTTTTCTTCTCTTAGCATGGCCAAGATACTAAATTCAGCCTTAAAACTTTATTTTGCCTCAATATATTTTAATCATCGTGTGCATTGAGCACGTTCTACTTAAATTGCAAGCTTGTGATACTCTTTGTAAGACTTGCACGCTACTCTGTGATAGAGCAGGAAGAAGCTTGTTGGACTTTTTTGATTTCTAGGACCTTGAATTTTTTTTTTTTTTCTTTCTACAGTAGATCATATTTTAATAGAGAATTTATTTCTGAAGCGTGTCCCTTCCTAGACCTATGGAGTTGGTGCCCTTCCACGCTCCGTGGCCTTCAAGTGCCACACTTGTGTCAATCCGTTAATTTACTGCCAGGGACAAGCCTGTGAGGAACACACAAAATGTGCTGTAGTTTCTTTTAATGGAATGTAATGACTGGCAGTGAGGAGAAGGCAGCCCCACGAGGAGCCTCTGTTTGCAGAACAGCAGCTGAGGTTTGCGTGGATGAGAGGGGGCAGCTCTGCAGAGCTGGGAGGGCTGAGCAGTGCCTGTGTTATTTGGAGCCAATCTTTACCCACTCGTAACCACAGAGAGCCCTGGGCAGGCCTCACCGAGGCTGAGCTACAAAGAAGAGCGGCCAAGTGCCAAATATCAGAGCAGCTTTGCTTGTTATGAAGAAATGTTATATTCTCTCTTTACCTGAACATGCCTTATTTACTTTAAATACCTACTTACAGTACCAGTGAGGGTTTACTTTATGGTTTTTATTTCATCAGCTTAAAACTTAATAAAGAGTGATGAAAGTAGACTTTTATTTGTTGAAAACTAGTAACACCAGAATAAGAAAACCTAGTACAATTGTTCCCTCAACCTGTTGTCTCTTGTTTGATTTATAGTTACCGATTTTGATTAGTGTTTGGGTGCAGTGTATTTCAAAAGAACTCTCTCTAATTTGTAAACTGGAATAAATGAATAATAGTAATAATAATAGATCACTGTGACATAGGTGAGTCATCGATAGTCTAAATCTTTATAACCCTTCCACAAACAGTAACATGCAGCTGCATCCTTAGTAACCATTCCATGAAAAATTACCCTGTAGGGAAAAATGAGAGCTCTCATTCATGCATTTTAGCATATGTAGAAAATACACCTAATAAAATGCACAAGTTAATTAATCTGAACTATATTTAGATTATTAATCTTGTTTGTCAGTTCCTGCTCATCTTTTTTTCTCCCTGCTCATGGCTCCTGTTGCTGTGCTCTGCTCTGACTCCTGTGCTGCTACAGATCTCACTGTGCTCCTTCTAAGCAGCGTTGCTCAAATTTCCCTTTTCGAGATGGTCTGCAGGGGCTGTACTCTGTAAGTTTCTTTCAACTTAAACTTAGGAGCTTTTGGAGCTGGTAGACAAAGGAACATTTCAGTCCTGATTTGCGAGGCAAAGGTGCCGTGATCCTAAAGCCAGAACTGTGCAAGCTGGAACCAGAACCACATCCCTTGGCCACTTGCTTCTCCTTCTGCCTTCTCTGCTTTGCTCTGAGCCGTGGCTGGCAGGTCCCCTTTTGCCTCTGAGCTCATTTCTTTGCCAACAAATGTTGTCTTCGGTGTCCTTTTGGTCTGTGTCCTAGTGGAGACTTTCCAGAAGCTGCAGCGAGCCAAGGAGACCCTGACCCACGCGGAGAGCCGCGCGCGTTACGATTTCTGGCGCCGGAGCAGAGTCGCCGTCCCGTTCCAGCAGTGGGAAGCGCTGAGCAGCTCCATGAGAACGGTCCGTGGGGCTCAGGAGGGCGGGAGGTGGGGCTGGCCCAGACAGAAAGCTGCACACAGTGAGGGCTGAGTTACAGTGAGGAGTTGTGCTGCAGGGCCGGGCTCTGGGGATGGCAATAGTGCAGACACATTCCTGCGCCGTGGATGCTAAGGAAATTCTGGAAGAACTGGGCGGCTTCAGCAGCCCATTCACAGAAGGGCATTAGGCCACTAGTTTTAGAGTGAATTTATCGAGTTGCTGCTTTTATAGGAAGCTTAAGTAACTTAAGGGCTGTTTTCAAATGCTTCAGCTCACTTTGTCTTTGTAGGAAACTGATTTCTTTTCAAAGTTAAGGTAAAGCTGGGACCTTTTTATAATATATTCTCCTCTTGGTATTTTGCTTATCAGAGAGGTTTTCATGCTGTCTGATTAAATAGAGGTCTCATTGAGGAAATCCAGAAGATGCTTCTTTGGAACCCTGGGCTTCCCACAGAGCTTTGGAGGGGCCCTGCTGGGCTGGTGGGGTGACCTGGGACAGAGGCAGGAGTTTATTGGGTGATTCCCCTCCTGATTTTGCTGTTGAGAAGATTTGGTAGCGTGTCCCTAGTAGAGTTCAAATCCATAATACTGGATTTTTTTTTCCTGCCTTATTAGAGTGAATGGCAGTTACAGGGCTACATGATCATATTTTAAGGCAGGTGAATAAAAAAAATTTCCTGGGTCAATTCTGCCCATCTCAGTTCTACTTACGAGAGAAGTTTGAGACACTTCAACTGCAGCATTATGGCTGAGCTTGAATGTTTGCTGGAAGTATCCAATTAAACTAACTTCAGTTCCAAACAGATGTTGTTCCACAGACTTTAGCATTAAATCTTTTCAAATTGCTTTGCCTTCAAAGGGCACTTTGAAGTCAAAGACAGCTTTGAAAATGAACATTTCTGAAGCCACTCAAGCCCTCTTAAAAAATGTCTGAATTCATGAGAGAAGAAACTGGACAAAAGGCCCTTGAAATTCTGATCTACTTGTACATTTTGTTCTTCAACCCCACCTGCCATAAAGTGTCCTCTCCAATGCTGTTTGTGACTTGTAACCATGCTTGCCCCTATCCTATTGATCTGCAGGCTCTCACTGTCCTTTGTTCAACCATTTGTTACAGCAATGTAAGAAAGAAAAAGTAAATAAACCCCATTAAAGCATAGGGCTTAGTTCTTTTTTACGTTTGCATTCCTTCAGTCAATGCACTGGGCTGTCCAAAGTAAGAAGGACCAAATGCTGGAAGCTCCTGACTTTGGGAATACCAACAGCATAACTAAGGAGATGTGGACCCAAGAGACGGGAAACAATGGAGGTGGATTGTTGGAAGGGAGCAGGGAGCAAGAAGATGTTGCAATTCCTGATGTGAAACCACAGTCTTCAAAGAATCCGGACTCCCCAAGTAAGTGAAAACAGGCGTTACAGGAAATGGCAGTATCCAGGGGCTGACCTGAAATGGGGCCTTTCAGTCATGAGGAAGCCTGCTCCAGAACAGTGTCTTTAACTTGTAGCTTTTTAAATGTGGTTTTGGGTTGGGATTTTGGGTTGGGTTTTCTGCTTTTGATTATTTATTTCATTTTGAAGTTTTCAGAAGCTCCTCCTTCCCTATCCCAAATGTCCTGCTTTGTTTGCTAGCAAAACAAGAAACTGGAGAATAAGAAGAAGAAAAAAGCTTCAACCAAAATGTATTTTTTTTTTTTTTTTTGGTACTAAATCATCACTGTATCCTTTGTAGAACAGTAAAATTTTGAAGTAAAGAAAACATCATCTTGTTCCTTGTAATGGTGGATTGTCTTTGCAGGCATCTTCTTTCTCTATTTTTTTCTTTTAAGTTTTAATTTAATATCCAGATATTTGAATGGGAAAAACATCAAACTCGTCAAGTGCCTCCTTCATATATCCAGTGGCATATGTTTACATTTATAAATGTTAATATTATAATATATTTGACAGGCTGTATATGCACTTCAGTGTTTATTCCTGATGTTAGGATGTTGATAATGTTTTCGTTTCGGTCCGGCAAAAATTTATCTATGGGGTTCCACTTTAAACTGTGGCATTGTCTGTTCCTGTCTGCTGCCCTGGGTGAATTCTGGACTACCACCTAGGTGGCTATTTCAGCTCAAACAAGAGATTGGAACACTGATTCTGCTCTTAGGATTCACTTTGCTGTGAAAGGAAGTTCACACTTTAGTATTAAAAGGCCCCAGGTCACGTACTTGCAGATTTGTGGCATCACGTGGTTGAAGCCAATGCACTTTGTTCAGTTTTCCTTTGTGAGCGCTCTTTAGGGGCTCTTCTCCTCTGCACCCTGACCAGCTGATCTCTGCTCGGAGGGCTGGTGTTCCAGTTCTTGTTCCAATGTGCCAGGAGCTCAGTGCTACTCAAGAGCACTGGAAGTGACCACTTTTCTGCTTGCTTTTTTCTGGGGAAGACTGTCAAGTATTATTTCAGAAAATTTCATTTTACGCGTGTTTATAATAATTGAGTTGTTTTTCTGTTTTTTTTCCCTCAGGATTTTCAGAGGGGAATTACTGGCACTTGCGTTTCCGCTGGTCAGGCGACGCTCCATCAGACCTTCTGAGGAAATTCAGAAACTATGAGATCTAAGATGAGAAACACATCCAGGAGCATGAGATCCTCTGTTCAACAGTTCAGTTTTTCTTTTCTTTGCCGGCAGTTACAAGTTATCTGTATTTCGTATTCTTTGATTGTGATGTGTTGTTCCAGTCAATGTCCAAATACTGATTTATCTCACATGCTGTGAGTGTTACAGGTGAAGGTTTTTCTGTTCAATAAGCCAAAGCCCTTTTCAGTATTAACATAAAGTGATTTTGTGAAGTTATCTAATGTATATTGTTTGTTGTGCTCTCAAATATTGTGTAGTGATCCATATTTCTCTTAATAGTGTGATGTTATAAAAAACATACTCTCAGTGGAACCCTGGGCTCCAGGGTATCCTACTCAATGAGGATCTTCCAGAAGCTTTATGGCAATGAACTGTAAACAGAACTGTGTTTATCTCTCAACTCTGTGCTCTGCTTCACTTCTCCATTGCATTGTACTCGCTGCAGTGATTTATAATGTACTCAATACAGGCTTCACTTGTAGGAGGGTTGTGATCTTATGTCATAGATGAAATAAGAAGGTTCTTGTTATCCAAGGTCTCTGTGACAGAGGAAGCACTCCTAAAAATCACTTGTCTTCTACCTTAACAAGAACCCTTTTTGCACCAGCTATTTGTTTTGGAAGGCAGTTCCAGAACTTTACTTCTCCAGATAGCAATTTTTGTCCTAAGATGTATCGGTGGAAAACTGCTCCCCTGTGTATGTGTGCCAGCATTGTCCTGTGCCTTCACAGCAATTCCCCCTCCCTGCTCAGGAGTGCTAGACATGGTTTTATCAGGGCTTTGTATGGTAAGGAAAAATCAGACTAGTCAGCACTAATGTGTACAAAATCTCACATGAAAAGTTTTTGATACTTTGAGCAACTTTTCAAATTCTACATTGTTTATTTATTTTGTGTTTGTTTTCTTACTTGCAAACTGGGCTCACATGTTGACGTGGTTTTGTGCAGGCAGATAATTCCATCAGCAGCAAATAAAACTTTGTGCATACCGAAAAGGGGTTGCTTTCATCTTTTTAATTAAATCCTCCACCCACCACAGACATTCCTTTGGAATTTCTTGTTATTCGTCATCTCGGTGGGTATGCTGGTGCTGGTGCTGTGCTGATATTGACCCTAGGCTGGGTGGGATTGGTACCAAGAGCCAGTTCCATGGCTCATCATCTTTAATTTCACATGCTTTTCCCTGGCATATTTTGCAGCTGGAAACATTATAGAGGCGAGGTTATTAATTCTCTCTAATATTTGGTAAACATAACTGTTTTTTTTCTCGTACATTTGCTGCTTTACTTCATACAAAGGTATTTGCTCAGGAAAGACTTCTGGTCCATTTTATATAGAGGGACTGTAAACAATGTAACAGTAGCCAGAGGAAAAACCTCTTACTCTGTGTGAAAGATAGTACGTAATAGGGAACGGTGTTCCCTGTAACAAAAGGATGGGAATGCAGCCAGCTGGAGCACTTTGAATCAGACAGCAGCCCAGATTCTCCTCTGCTCGTTTCACTTGCCAGTAAAGGTGAAAGGGGGTAGTTGGATGGATGATTTAGCACCTAATGAGCTGGTTTCCCTTGAGAAGTGAACATACAATAGACCTTTGAACAGCAAACTAATAGTTTGTGTCATTAAAACTGATGTCATTGTTAGCCAATTATTGCGTGGTTGGTTTTGGCAAAGAACCTTTGGGTGTTTGCTCTGGATGAATAATTGCAGATACTTGGAAGGCTCTTAGCCCAGCGAAAGCTCATGGCAAAGCTCGTGTTTTGCAACAACCTGCTCAAGATAAGTCCTGTAATTTGTGTTTGCCCCCATGAGGAGGGCAGGTTCTAACTGGTGCTCCAGTACCCCAGTGCCACCAGTACAGACTTTTCACCCCCTATTTCTGTACATGTTAAACTTGAAATGGTCCATTTTTCTGTATTTCTTGAGTTATGTTAATCTATGCCTAGCAGAGCAAACCCAGATGTATTGGAAAACAAGAGGAGCCTGTGCAGCCTCTTTTGCTTTTATTCCCTAAAACCGGGTGGGAACTGACCTGTTGGCCAGTAACAACAGTTAACTGGAATGAGTGGGCAGCCCACTTCTCCCTCATGTTAGGAGGTAAAGAAACAAGCACCTGAAAATTAGTCAGTGTTAGATCGTTCAGAGACCACACCCCAAAGCATAAACTGCTTATCTGTTTCTTCAAATATATAGTACTTTTAAAAGTTTTTGCTAGTAGCATGAAAAGATCCAGTGAATGTCCCACCTGACATTTCACCAACAATAATGTGGTGCTTTGGCCCCTGCACTGATGAGCACCAGATGTAATTCACATGCTGTAATTTTAATTGGGACAGGGCTTGTGAGGTGGATCTGGGGCTCTGTGAAGGTGTGAATAAGGCAACAGTCAGGCTTTGGTGGTTTCCAGGGATCCACTGAGATCCTTTACTCTCTTTGCGAAGTGGAAACAACAGCAAAGGGTTGTCTGTGGGGGTGAGGAACAACAGCAACAAAGGCAGACACTATTTATTAGATTAGGGCCTGGGAGTTTCAGGTTGGAGGAGGGCAGCTCTCTACAAGACATGGTAAGCTCCTGTTTTCTTCTTTAGCTCCCCTTGTGTGCTGCTCGGATGGGCAGAAAAGGGTCCTGGATGTTTGGAGTACGTGAGGGCTCTGATTTACTGTGCTGTGTTATAGCTCTGAACGATTTGGTATGAAAATAAACAGAGTTGTGAGCTGAGCCCAGATCCTCTGGAGTCCAGTCAAAAGTGTTGATAAAACCCGGCCAGTACTGGACTTGGGGAGGCCGAGGAGTTTTCATCTGGAAATTATGAGACAGCAGATCGGGTGCAGGTGTGTGATGATAATGATGATAAAATACTGAGAATAGGACACGTTGTTCAATGCTGTGTTTCTGGGTCTTTGAAACTATTTCAAACAGAAATTAAGCAACTTTTTAGCAAGTTATTTACAGTGAAACTGAATGGCATGGGGGCGTTCTGGAATTATATAAATTATTATATCTTTATTTGCTGCTGTTATACCTGTGCAAGTGCAGAATAAATAAGATTGTCAAGAACTAAAACATTCTCAACCTTTTTGTTTTGCCAAATTGCTTTGCCAAGATGTGCCAAGTGACAGTGTGAGAGTTAGTTTGGATGATGAGTATTGACAGTACATGGCTTGAAATCTCAGGCTGAGTAATGCTGAATGGTAGGTGAGGTCGTTTCTTGATTGTTTGTTCTCCTCTTTAAATGAGATTTTAAAAAAAAGCGGTTTATATGTTCTATAATAGAAGCAAGTATCCTGATTATTAAAAGAGATACTGTGTATCTTTAATTTCCTGAGCGTGAACATCGCCATCCTACCTTCCCAGCAGGCTCATCTCTCATTTCAGGATATGAAAGTGTAAGCAGTGAGGCTGTTGTAAAGCTGATGAAATTACACAGCAAAAGATAAAGCCTCTCGGTAGGCTGTTGGGCCGTGTCACAGTCAGGCGGGCAGATGATTATCAGTTCGTTTGCGGTGGGTAGTTTTATTGCAGGGCAGCGCACACATTCCCCCTGCTGTTGGCAGAGCTGCCCCCGCGGTGATGGCGGCACCGCGTGTGTCGGTGCTTTCCCCTTTGCTGCATTAATCTCATCTCCCTCCCTTGCTAATGGAGGTTGGGCTCTGGATGTGCTCTGTTTGTCCCAGCTCTGAAGGGCTTCTGTCTGAGCCTCTGCAGTGGCTGGTGCACAGGATAAACTGGGAGCTCTGGTCTCTGCTGGCTAGAACCTGCCACACCCCATGGATGCTGGAGAAAATGAATTTTCATCCCTCCGTTCCATCTTCACAGCGGTTTGCTCTTTCTCCCTCCTTCTGGCCGAGCAGTAACGGAGAGGGGTTCCTTCTAGAAAATGAAGTTTGCCGCCAACATTCAAAAAGTTTCCAGTCTTGACATGTGTTGTGGTTCTCAACGTTTTCAACAAAATGCTTCGCTTGCTGCTTTGTCAAAAATGCTTCTGCTGGCACCAAGGACACAGAGCCTCTCTAAGAAGATGCAGTTAGACTCCGGGCATCAGTCCTTACACTGATGTTTATGTTTACCTCGTTAGGATTGCCAGAGCTGCTCATTTGCTAGCTGAGAATTTCCACGGAGCCCTCGGGTTTTTGCAGGGTAGAGGACTGTGAGCTCCTCCTCTTCCTCACAGGCTTTGTGTGGTTGATCTCCATGGGTGAGGATGGGCAGGAGAATGAGCAGGAATGGCCAGAGGAGTAAGAGACTTGCAGCTGTTTGGGTCTGTGTGCCTTTGGTGCCTTCTGCTGCTCGAGGTCCTCTCTTTCCAGGGATCCAAGCCTTCCACAGGATCCCCACATCCATCCTTGGCCTGCCGCTGCCAACGCGCTCGCGTGTGCCCTGACAGAAACAAACCCCCAAGCCGGAAATCCCTGGGAGCCTCGCTAGGGAGCACTTTGAAATGTTCATTTGGCTGCCAGCTTAAATAACTAGTGTCTGTTCCCTCTTTCTTTATTGTTCCTCTTTTTTCCCCTGCCTCTATTTCTTGATGAAATTGAATTGCACTAGCAAAATATGCTAGAGGAAATGGGTTTGCATATGTTTATGCTGGGTTTTTCTCTTGTCTTTAAGACAGAGAGGAGTGAAAAGCTGTGGCAGCTCTGGCCTTTTTTTGGCCTCTGTGGAAATGGCTTTTTTCATATTTGCAGCTTTTTCTTTCTCGGCTTTGCACTTTTTTCAGCCCTTCACTAGTGCTGGGGCTGAAAGAGTCTCCACAGGAGAGAGGAGGAGAGGAGACTCACACATGAGTGGCGAGGACTCGGTTTAAGCTAATCAGAGACGACTGGGGAATGCTGCCTGCTTTTGTTTTTCCTGGTTATTAATGGCATAACAACTTCTGTGGGTTTTCCCTCCCTGGTCACCATGCTGTGTGTGTATGTGCATCATGCAAGTGCAGAAGGTCATAAAAGGCAGGAAAAGAGGATTGAGGGCCCCCTCACTGGAGGTCCAGGAGGAATCAGACCAGCTTCCTTCAGGAAAGGCAAGGTTTGATGGAGCAAGTCCATTCCTTACAGAGAAGCCTTCTGCTGATATTATTAATTTTGTCACCTCCAAGGAGGGCTCTTGTCCCTGCTCGTAGATGCAAGGCCAGAAACTTGCCCTGGGCCCTGCTGCAGCTTTGGTTCTACCGTTCTTCCTGGCAGGGCTAGGGGAGGAGCAGACGGGCACGGCCTGAGGAGCTGCAGTAGGATAAATGCCACAGGACAACAAAGACGATGAGGAGTCTGGATCGCCTCTTGTGAGGAAAGGCTGAGGGGGCTCAGAGTCACAAAGAGATGGCTGAGAGGCGCCTCTGCAACGTGTGTAAATATCCAAAATGGGTGCCAAGGGGATGGAGCCAGGCTCTGCTCGGGGGTGCCCAGCAACGGCACAAGAGGCGATAGCCAGGAACTTCCACCTGAACATGAGGAAGAGCTTCTTCCCTGCGCAGTGACCGAGCACTGGCTGCCCAGAGAGGCTGTGGAGGTGACATTCCAGAGCCTGAGGGAACATTGTCCTGCTGTGTGCCGCGGGATCGCCCCGCACACGCAGATGATCCGCCGTGTTCCTTCCGACCTGCCCCGTTCTGCGCCATCCCAGCTAACCGCTCTGCCTCTTGCAGAGGACTTTAGCCGAGAGACGCGAGAAGCAAAAACTTCCTCCGACGAGGAATAGGAGAGGGCCGGGGAAGAACAAAAAAGCCCGAGCCCGACCGGGCCGCAGCGAGCAGGGTTCGAACCTGCGCGGGGAAGACCCCATTGGATTTCAAGTCCAACGCCTTAACCACTCGGCCATCGCTGCTGATGCTGGTGTTCGCCTCCGGCTGCAGCCTTATAGGGCGTTCCGCCCGCCGCACGCCCCGCCCCTGCCCGCGCAGCCAATGGGCGCCGCCGGCCGCGGCCCCGCCCCCGCAGCAATGGCGGGCGCTCGGCGCAGGGACGGCGCGGGGACAGACCCCGGAGGGTCTCGGCCGCGATCGCACCGGCCGGGTCCGCTCCCGAGAATTAAACTGCGCCCCGAGTCTGGCGGGGAGGAGGCAGCCAGGAACTACTGCAGGAGACACTAGCCATTAGGCACTCAGTGCATTAATATTTTCCCCGCTTTTACTATTTCTTTCAATTATTACAATATATCTCTATCATATGACCTTTATATGTAATTTAATTCGCCGTAGATAATTTTTTTTTTTACTCTAGCAACGGTTAATCGTGCCAGCAGTAGTACAATGGAAATTAAATTTCATTTGACTTTCTACCTGTGTTGCAATTGGTAAAAATACTAATTTCACCTGATTTTTCATTCCTGTAGTCAGAGCTTTTGTTTTATTATTTTAAGTACCTGGAGTGATACTGGTGACTGTGCTTCCCACCCTCCTTGTTTTTACTTTTTTTTTTTGGTGTGAGTTATTGATCAAGAAGCATTCTTAATAATTGTTTTAACTTGCCTCAGCACCGAAAATATTGCTGGTCTTAAGAGAGGCCTATGAAAAATCACCTGTTGGGACTTCTTCTGGAACCTGACCCGGGGAATGTAAAGGACGGAGGCGTTAGAAAGCACAGACCCAGCGCCCCTTCTCTCTCACAATTTGCAATGTCTGACTTCAATGTTCCGAATTTAGGAGCCTTTATTCACTGGCAGAACTAATTCAAAAACTTTTTTTTTTTTTTTTCCCCATGAAACAACAACTCCTTTGCGTTCACGTAAAGGACTCGGGGTAAAACGTGGGATTTGAGTAAAACAACATAAATCCCGAGGCGGCTGAGAGTTGCTGAGCACACAGCGGGTTGTGTTTTACCAGCTCCATGCGGTGAAATTCGGTGTCCGTCCCTGCAGAAGCTGCTCCTGGAGCGGTGCTGGAGGGACCTCCAGCGTTCCCAGCGCAAGCTGCAAGCGCAGCAAGAGCAGCTTCCAGCCCTGAGCTCCCCATCCCTGCCCGGGAGCTGCGGCAACAGGGCTTAGGGACACGTGCAGGGTGCTGCTGGAATAAGTGCGTTTTGAAAATGAATTTATCTCCCAAAGGAATCTCAGAAGTTTTGTTTCCTAATCACTTAAAAGTTGGCAAGATCTTGACATTGGAACAGGTAACAGATAAAACCTGGTTTAGGACTGTTACATAAAACAATGGTGCTAGGATAGAATTGCCTGCATTTTTTCATGATCTTAATTTCTTCAAGTAAACGGGACAGATACTGAAAAATCTTCAATAGACCATGGACAGATTAACCAACCAGTGTAAAAAATGCACAAGTGATTTCTTTAGAAATACGGGGACTGAGCCCCAAGCACTTCAGTCCTTCAGTTTCTCATCTTTGTTGACCTTAAGTGCAATGTCAGTTTTGCAGTGCTTGTTCCATCTCTTCTCCACCACCTGCTCTGTGGCCTTTTATTTAATTTATCTCTATCAGCTCTACCAAACTGAATAGTTTGAACGTTTCTTCCTGTTAGAAATCTAGAAAAAATATGTTAGGTTCTCCCGAAGTTAACAAGTATTTACAGCAGTGTCAGCAGAACAGCAGCTTTGTGCTTATGTGTAACTTCGAATATTCAAGAGTAAATTTTCCATATTCCTTGAAGAATATGAGCAAAATAACGACTCCAACATAAATTGTGTTTTATAACAGACAATGCTTGCACCACAAGGCTATAGAATTTTGTGTTTTCTCCCTGAAGAAACTAATAACAGTATGAAAACTAATGCTGCATACTGAAGAATATTTCTTCTGAATTCCTCCTGTTCTGTCTGTTAGCTTTGTGCATAGATCATTTAACAAAGCTGAAACCATACAGACAGTGAGAAAATAAGAATTTACTATGGAAAATTCTCTATGGCTAAAATTTCACATTCTGTGAATGCCTAAGAATGGATCTGGGGACAAGTTTCAGGTAGAGAATCAAAAGTGGCTTCATTCCTTTACTCAGGACATGTCGAACTTTTCCTTGTTTGTTTGTCAAGGATGACAACATTTGTTGTGATATAATGGCCGCTGGGCAGCTTCCATGGAATTAATTGCTATCCCATGGTATTTTTTATAAACATTATCTAGAAGAACAATGAAAAACTTCTGCTAGTTAGGGAAACCAAAGTGTTCTTGTGCTGGTCCCTTCTGCTCAAAACTGAGGCTGCTGGCAAGGTAGTGTGGAGAAAGTGCCAATGCTTCTGGCTGATGTGTTCAGCAAAGGCAAACTGAGCTGCAGCTTCCTGTGCATCTGCCTGGCTCTGCTCACAGATGCTTAATCACCTTACAGCAACATTTTAAATGAAGGCAGCATGACATCTGTCACCACCAGTGTGTGAATAAACATGGGCAGTTTGCTAATCTTGCTTATGCAGCTAAAAAGTAATTAAGGTGTCTAAACATCCGCGGATGTGCAAAAAAGAGGTGTTCAATTTTATCCTAAAGCTTTCATTTTACTATTGAAAATGTGGCTCTTAAAGTTGACAGACTTTTGCCTCTAATCCTCTCCTATGTTCAGTAATAGATCATTTTTGGGAAAAATGCTATTAGTTCTACTTAAATTTTAATGAAATTACAGGCTCAGTGTTACGAGATTATCAAATTATATCACTGAATGTTGTTGTAGGTGTCAATGCAGCCAAATGTTTTGTTGCATTCTTTCTTTAAATAAATAATTTTAGCAAATTTGGGCATGCGTGTGCTACTGGATTGGAACCTTTTTCCTTAATACATCTTTACCAGATCCACTGGGTTTTAAACAAAAAGCACGTTCCTATTTGCAACTGGTTTATCCACACATTTCCTACATTTTAATGAGAACGGGTAAGTGGATATGCTTTCAAAATCCAGCTACGCTGAATATCAAGGGAAAATGCTACTCTGGGCCAAAACCACCCTCATGGTAGGTTTATTAATGAGACTTGGCTTTCATCATGCATCTGCAAAACCATAAAGGGTAACATTCTTCCTACCTGTGTGAAAGTAAAGTAGGCTTCTGGCTCCCGTTTTGTATTGCTTGACTTTTGTTCCCATTCTGAGCACAGATATCGCTATAGAGACCCTGATTTACTCACCTTTGTATGCTTCAAATCTTAAAATACACGATTTTTTGTCTATTTTTCATTAAATAATTATTTTCTACTTTGTTGGAGGTTTCCCCCCCCCCATAAAAACAATCTCTGCAGTCTGTTCTAACTAGTTGTGATTAAAACCTGTTATTTTGCTGAGTTTTACAGGCTGTCTTTCACATTGTCACTCCAGGAAGGAATTATGATGGTGGGTAGTACCAGCAGGTGCACCTTGTGTTAGTACCTCCAGCTTAGCAGAGGCTTTAGAAATGAAATCAGGTAGTGGTCAGTTACGAAAAACCCCTTCATCAGAAAATCTCCCTCTTGGTTAGTGCTTGGCTTAGTCACATTTGTGCCTAAAATTTAAATCTGTTTGTACTATTGGTTGGGTGCAGCTATCCTGGCTAAATGACCACTTTAATTCCTATTATGCCTCAGAGACAGATCGCAGCAATAAACCTTCCCAAATCAAATACTTTGTACATTTTGAATTGCAAGACCCTGAATGAAAGAAAGCTAAAACTCAGGAACAAATAGAATAAAACCACCCTTAATTACGCTTTAGAGGCAATTTACCGTGGGGCTTTCAGCTCAATGTCCCATTTTTTCAAATCAAGCTACTACAAGTAGGTTATTTTACACTACTAAAGATGTACTAATTACACCCCTCCTGTTAGTATTGTACTTGTGCAGAAAAATGTGGTGTACAGGATTAGCACTCATGGTGGAAAGTTTGGTTTTTATAGGTCTGTATTGCTGCTGGTTTCTATCACTGGTGGGCTGCATGTGGAGAGACACAGTGATAATTAATGTGCTTTTGTTGAATTGTCTGAGAACTCTGGGATTGTCAATGAATAATCCCTTTTAGTCTTCATGTATTCTCACCTGAATAGCCTGCATTTCCTACACAAGAGAGATATTCCTGGTGAAAATTCCAAAAGATAGTTTGAAGAAACAAAACTTGAGCAATGGAGGTCTTGAGATTTGTGTAAAACTCAAGAGCTAAGTTTAGGAATTTTGGTTGTTGCTATTTCATTTCTGACACTTACAGTGATGTGATTAATTTTGCAATTTAAACTGACAAACTACTAATTTCATACTGCATGGTTTCTCAGCAGGGATGGGAATTAGTGCCTTGTAAGCAGGCTGTTTTTCCAGAGTCATCTCTTTAGATGGTATTATTTATTGTTTGTATAAGATTATGTCTTAGGCATTCAATATCATTCTGACAAGGTTGATTAAATAATAATGTACAAATATGAAATATATTAACTCAGTGCTTCCATTAGAAGTAAATAGATGCATAAACAACTGAAAATAGAAAGAAATGACTAATTACTGGACTTACAGGTAATAACTGAAGGCAAAATGGAGAGTCATAATATTGGAATGTGCTCTCTCTAAACAAATAAATTTCTTTCTAAAGTGTTTCAAGTGACAGCTAACATCAAAAGTTACTGTAGGACTGTGAAATTTTGTTAAGGAATCTGATTATAAAATTTTCTTTGGCCTAGCTGAATCTAAATAATTTTAGAAAATATGATGACATCTATACTAGTGGGCACAGGGTTGTGTCTAAGGTCCTGAGTCTGGTCAGACAGTCTGTCCATGCCCTGCTGCCGTTCTGGGGGTACATTTAGCCACTCACCAGGAAGGAATTTTTCATTTGCCTCATGTGGGAATGAAATCCAGGTACATGACATGTAGAAATGTGAATTGGCCAGGTTCCTTACCTGGATTATCACTGGCCAAGGCTGGGATTGTCTTCACCCAACGCAAATAGAAACAGTATATTTGCTTTAAAAATTGCTTTGTTTTCATGGGTACCTTATCTGATTGATTAAGTTTTCAACGTGTTTGCCAGAAGTGCAGTGTCCCAATAGGTCTAGCTCTCAGTCGCAGCTGTGAAATCCTACCCAGAGTCTTACAGAAGATAAAAAAGCAGAACCTCGTCTGGTGAATCAAACGGGAGCGGGAATCACAGGAGACTGGAACAACCTGAAAGAAAAGCAGGGAAAACGTCAGACGGGAGGATTTGTGAACACTGACATAAAATGGTTTTAAATCAACCCCAACAAATAGGCGTAGTGCGCAGGTTCCCTCTGTGAACTACCTACCTCCCTGCCTGACACAGGGCAAAGGAAGAGCGGGGGGACCGTCCCCGGCACACGGGGCAGGAGCAGGGGCAGTGTTGCCTGGAAGGTGACTTGAAACAGAGACTGGGCAGAGCTGGAGAATAAAGTAGGTATTTATCGAAAGGCCTCCAGGATCCGCCTTGGGCAGGACAGGAGCCTGACCAGGGCTGCAGCCCGAGTCCACCACGAAACGCCACGCACCAAAGGTCCCCCCAGTCACGAGGTCTTACATTTTCAGTTTTGGGCCATTTGCATCTTGGGCTTTAATTGTCCAATTACAGCTTCAGGTTGTGAGGCCTCATCCTTCTTGTTCCTCCCTTCAGTCCACCACTGTTTATGTTTTCAGGCCTGAGAGTTGTCCTCGGTGCTCAGCAGAAAAGGGATTTTTTTTGTCTACCTACCCTGTGAAAAAAAGCTCACTGGCGCTTAATATGAGGCTCAGAACTGCACCCCTAGGTAACAGAGGATCTGCAAATATGAAAGTTGAAGCTTAAGGCATCAGCAGGAGCAGGGGCAGGGGCAGGAGCAGGGGCAGGAGCAGGGGCAGGGGCAGGAGCAGGGGCAGGGGCAGGGGCAGGGGCAGGGGCAGGGGCAGGGGCAGGGGCAGGGGCAGGAGCAGGGGCAGGAGCAGGGGCAGGGGCAGGAGCAGGGGCAGGAGCAGGGGCAGGGGCAGGAGCAGGGGCAGGGGCAGGGGCAGGGGCAGGGGCAGGGGCAGGGGCAGGAGCAGGGGCAGGGGCAGGGGCAGGGGCAGGGGCAGGGGCAGGGGCAGGAGCAGGGGCAGGGGCAGGGGCAGGGGCAGGGGCAGGGGCAGGGGCAGGAGCAGGGGCAGGGGCAGGGGCAGGGGCAGGGGCAGGGGCAGGGGCAGGGGCAGGGGCAGGGGCAGGGGCAGGGGCAGGGGCAGGGGCAGGGGCAGGAGCAGGGGCAGGGGCAGGGGCAGGGGCAGGGGCAGGGGCAGGGGCAGGGGCAGGGGCAGGGGCAGGAGCAGGGGCAGGGGCAGGGGCAGGGGCAGGAGCAGGGGCAGGGGCAGGGGCAGGGGCAGGGGCAGGGGCAGGGGCAGGGGCAGGGGCAGGGGCAGGGGCAGGGGCAGGGGCAGGGGCAGGAGCAGGGGCAGGGGCAGGGGCAGGGGCAGGGGCAGGGGCAGGAGCAGGGGCAGGAGTAGGAGCAGGGGCAGGGGCAGGGGCAGGGGCAGGGGCAGGGGCAGGAGCAGGGGCAGGAGCAGGAGGTGGCCCCTCCTCAGATCCGAGCCCTCCCTTGGAGTCCGATCCCCCTGGGGTCCCCTCGGGCCGGAGTGCCCGCTCTGTGCCGCCCCCTTGGCCTCAGAGCAAACCCTCCCCTCAGGTTCGCGCTCTCTGCCTTGGTCCGTGTCCTTTCCCCCTCAGGGCAGCTCCCGGCCTGGGGCTGCAGCCGCGCCCGCCTCCAGGAAGGAGAGCAGAGCGAGCGCCTGTGTCCGCTGGGAGAAGGGACGAAGGGAACGGGGAACGGGGAGCTGGGCATGTTGGAAAGCAGATGCAAGTGTCTTCAGGAGGCTGAGGAGGCAGACGGCCCCTTCAGAAAACAAACAAACAAACAAAAACCCCAAAAAACCCAACACCCCCCAACAAACAATAAAACAAACCGTGAGGATTTCGGGCCATGAGGCGTGAGAATGTCCCCCTTACTGAGGAGAGAATGTGTCTGGATACTCCGGCGTGTCCTGGACCTGGCTGCCTTGTGCTCAGAGCTTGCAGCGTTTCAGGCTGACTTCCGTGGCATGAATGGTGTAAGCAGATAAGTAGGTAAAATATATTTCATCCAGGGCTTCGGGGAGTTCTCTTTTAGTAGAGTGGCTCCTGCTTTCGTCTGTCTTGCCGGCGAAATCAATGCAGTTGCCCGTGCTGCCCCATTTTTGGCATTTTAGTACAAACACTCCTCTCAGCCTTGCTAGCACCTGCCTCGGCAATATTTGAAAACGCTTTCAGGGTCTTTTGTAAGAAGCTGCTTATTTTTATTGGTCCAGGATGGCAAAAAACCTTCTCCAAACCCTGCCAATTCTGACTGCTGCCCCGAAGTTACCACAGCTTTTGAAGTAATTCCTCTTAATAAGCCCCAGGAATTCAAAACAGTTACCTCTCTGGTTATCAGAGGTGTCTGAACATAGCACCCTTTTAGACACTTTTGAGCTTTTAAAGCATGCCCGTATCCATCCCTTGCATATATGGTTGAGGTCTGCGGGAGACCTGGAGTGTCCGAGAGGTTTTTCTGATGGATGCTACAGAATCTAAAATGGTTCTAGGTGCTTGCCTTTAGCAGCTGAATCCCATTCCTCGTTTGATAACTCAAAAGGATGGCTCAAAAGGCTTCAAAGAAAATGAGCATTTTTCACACCTCCCATTAGCGAGTCTATTAAAATAGAGGGTTGCTGTTCACCTCTAGTGTAATTTGCTTCAGAAACGAGATACTGATGCAGTTGCAAAGATCTGATGGTTTAAAAAGTGTAATAGGGATAATTTACATAAATCCACTTGTCTATATTGACCTTTGCAGTGGAGCGAATTGTGTTTTTGTTCTTAACTTTTAAATAGTGCTCATGAGGTAAATGAGAGAGCTAAGAAATGCTGAGAAATACTAACTGCAGTGGTGAGATTTATACTTGAATTGCATGATATAGTTTTAATACAGTACTCAGAAAATTAAATCTTACTCCAGCAGCTTTCTTATCTCTCTGTTGTTGTTCATGTCTTCTAAATTCATGAGTTGCAGGTGAGAAAAGAATAGTTTTTTTCAGGGTTTAAGCTTCAAATATGAACCTGAGAGGAATGTATTATGAATGAAATTGTAAGCTTAATATGGCAATACCAAATACATTTCTCCATAATAAAGTATTATATAATCTAGAAAAGTCTGCTTAGTTTATATTTATAATATTTGAGGCTTTTGCATCCTTTTTTTTGCTATATTCCTTCTGTGCATCTGTAAGTGCAGAAGACACTTCTGAAATCAGTTGGCCTTGCATGACAGGGCTTTAATGTGCTTGACTTTTTTTTCTTCCTTGCAACTGTTTCAGTACTGTCACTTATGTATGTCCAAGTCTTTTTTTGTTTTTTTCTTTTTTTTTTTTTTCCTTTTTTCTTTTCTTTTTTTCCTTTCTCCTGTCTTCTTTGTAGTCACAATATGTGCTCCTTCCTTAGGTTTGGGGTTTTTTTCCCTCATTCCTTGTTGAGTCTCCCCAATGCTCTTAGGTAGCATCAGGTTCCTCAACCTTGAGGCCATCTGTGCCCTTTTTACCTCTAAATCAACTAAAAATAGCCAAACTGCTTTGGCTGAAATTTTCCAAAATGAAAATTCAGCCTGACGCGTGGACCTAGTTCAAATTTGCAGACTGAATGATTTAAGACCTCCAGTCTCTAGCACAATAGATGCAAATATTGAGCAGCCACAACCTTTTGGGACTTTTAGAAAGGTTTCCTTGTTCTATGTGTATTGTAAACTGCACTTTGGGGTACTCTAATTTGCTGTATTAGCAGATTAGCTGAACTTCACTCATATCCGTTTTTAAAATGGCTGCCTTGGTGGGAAATCTTACAAATGGGGGATTATAATCTGGAAGTGTGTTTTGAGTGTTTTGTGATGGTGAATGAAGGAGGTGTGCATCGCATCTGTATTTGAGTGTGGATTTACAGTGGTGGCCTTTGCTTTCCTTCTTCCCCTTTCCCTTCTCATGTTCAGCCTAAACACCTCATGGATTTTTGAGGGGGCTTTGCCATTGCCTTCCCTGGTGTCTGACTTAGGTTCTTGAAGCCCTGTGTCAAAGCTGGTTTACGAGGCTGGGAGTGAGCTTGGGTGTCTATGAAGTGGTGGTGTCGGCGAAGTCAGGCGCTACCATTTTGGGAGGAGTTCCAGTGGAGTGCTGCCCTCCCGTTTTGTTTCTTAGGGACTGGGACTGACAGGAGACCATTTGTAGCCTCGCTGTCGGTGCTCCTGGGGTCCCGCTGCATCGAGTGGAGTTCCTCACAGAGCTGTTTCCAGGAGCTCCTTTCATTGGAGTCTTGATTCAGAAGGTAAGATCGAAGAAGAATGCAGGCAATTTTCCTCTTAGTGGATGTACATTAAGCTGTAAATGGAACCATAGCTGCTTAATAAAATAATCACTCCAAAAGTTTAAAAAAGTCAGAAGGCTGGATTGCTTAGCCAGCTTTCTAAAAAATGAACTTTTAAACACGATTAAAAAAAAAATTCTGAATATTCTAAATAGTTTAATCGTCATGGTCTTATCACTTCAAGCCGGTAGCTGAAGTTGTGTGGTGTGTTTGCATATTTTCCAAATATGAGAAGCCATTTTGGAATGTTGGAAAAGAAAGAATAAAACGTTGCATGGATGCTGTTATTTTAAAAAGTGTCCTGGTGTTTTGCTGGATGTTGCACCTAGTTGAAAAAATGCGCAACAATAAACATACATTGTGTAAATGTATGTTTATTACACCTCAGTGTGAAAATAATGACTTACCGCACAATTTTGTTAATTTTAAAATTTCAAAATATAATGAAACATTTGTTACAATAGAGGGCTGAAGGAGGGCTGTTACATTCAGTGTAACATTGTGCATATTTCAAAACCCTTAGGTGCACACTTTTCCGTTAGGTAAAACTGAAGACAAGAGCTGTGTTCAGACCTAGTGAAGTTCCAGATATATCCAACAATAAAGAATTAAACCTTGCGACAGGCATTTAGGAGGAAAGCATAATGAATTTGTACTGTTTCTCCTAGTTCAAATCTGCTGATTAGTGTTGGGAAATTAATTCACCTTGGAACAAAGTTTGGTGTTTTTTTTTTTTTTTCTTTCTGTCTGCTCTTCAGCCAGATCGTTGAGTTGAACTGTGGGCAGAGGTCAGAATGGGCTGGACTGTCCTTAGGCTTTATTTCTGAAGCTGTTTCACCAGAAGTGCTCTATCAGCTTTGTAGGGGCTTTCTGCTGAGCCGTGGTGTGATTTGAAACTGGTTGTAACAGTTGATAAAGGAAATAGGGTGCTGTGCAGCAATGGGAACCCCACTGGGAGACAGGTCTGTCCGTTTTTGCGGGCATGGTGTGGAGAGATTGTGGCTTTGCTTAAATACTGTGTTCTGTCCCTTTTCATTAGACTGCTTTTTGTATGTGCTAGGGAGCTGCTTGCCAGCATCCAAAGTGAGGCAGGCTCTAAGAATCAATTCTCTCTTATGTCTGTGCATATCTCAGAGTCAATATGTTATATATATATAAAGTATCAATCACATTTGCTACCCTTAATTTTGGGGTTGTTTTGGGCATGGCTGCAAGCAGTGGGGAGGAAGAATACTGTTCTAGAATACTAAAACACTATTTAGGTCACTGGATGAAACAAAAAATGCAGACCTTTTTATCGGTTAGAAAACAGTTACATAAAGTGGTACGTGGTGGTGAAGCATCCCAGGGGAGGGCATGGGTAGGAAATAACCAAATCTGTTGGCAAAATCAGTAGCAGCTCTGCAAAGAGAAGAACCCCTGGTTTTTTACCTCTTTTACAGTTGAGACACATTTTTTAAGCAAAACAGCAGAGTGTAATGTTTTAATAGATAACTGTCTGCAAATAGCAATAAAAGGAAAAAGGGAATTGTATTTAAAAAAAAATTTGAAACCTTTTTGTAGTACCTCGTGGAATTTCTATTGTCTATTATTTTAATGAGTTGAACAATATCCTATTTTTAGTGGAAGGTCCACTTGAACTTTATTTGAACAGGGTCTCTGGTTCTGAACACAGATAGGAACACTTTAAACGTGATAACAAAAGGGAGGGCTTGGAGCCAGACCTCCTTAACCTATCGTTAGGAGCTCAGATAGCCATCCATGTAAGAACTGTGTGCCACTTAAATGGTGGAGTCCTTGTTCTGGACTCAAACTGCATGCAGTCAAAATAGCACCGAGACTCATGTGGAAGGATTTTGGGGTTTTAGTTAAGAATTTAAAATAGGTCCGAAAAATATTAATGATTTTTTTAAAATGAGATGCTGCCATCTGATGTCACACCACCTTCTTTTTTGTGCTTTTTTAATTTTTTTTTAAAGTAAAATGCTTTTTCAGTTCCCTAAATATTAGAACTCTAGTTTTCAGACCAAAAACTCCAGTACCTGCAAAAATGTGCATGGAAGAAATGTGAACATTAGATAATTAAAGCATGTCTAGCCTTAGCAGTGTAATTTAATTCTGCTGTCACCCACAATGGTGCGTATCCAGTGGAACTCCACTGGTGAGTGAAATTATTTAGTTTGCTGCTAGTGAGATACTGTCAGGTTCCCAAGTTTCCATGTATACTTCGCTGGGAACCCTTTTCTTGCAGTGGCTGTAGGCTCAGGGCAGGAACACATTTTTTGGATAGCTGTTGGTTGAGAAACAGGCCTGAGTGCCAGTACAGAGCCAAAGGCTGTGGAGCTGTTCAGGCTGTAGGATTGACACTTCTGCTGGAACATCTCCTGGAATTTGTTGGTGAGGCAGCCGGCCTGCATTCACCAAAGGAAGGATTCTGATAGGATGTTTGGGGGAGATGTTTTCTGATCTTCCTAGGAATAAGCAGTACTTGTATCAGGGTAACCTTAACGTAGGAGTGTGGAAGAGAGACTATCTTCTATAGATTTACAGTGTAAATTGTTTCAGAACATGTTTTGCTCTCCCCAGCCTGCTTTTTGGCCTCAATTGAATAAAGAGTGGGTAAGGTGCTCCAGTGTTATGATGTTTTTATTCCAGTACTCTGCCACTGGTGATCTCTCTGATCTTGAGTAAATAATTTTTCCTCTGTGATTCTGTTTCCTTATGTGATACAGGAACACAACCTCTGCTTGAAACAGTGCTTTGATAGCAAGCACTGTAGGAAAAGTAAACATGATTACTAAACAAGAAGAAGAGAGCTTGGACTGAATGTTATAAACCTGGGAAAAATCTTAAATTTTTATCTCAGTGGATGTAAGAAAGTTTTCATGAGACAAAGTTCGTTGAGGTGTGATGCTTTATCCCACCTCAGAAGTTTTTTGGTTTTTTTTTTTCATAAACCTTAATTAAACCTTTTAATGCCGTTAGGTCAATCATCAACCATTGCTTGCCATGGGGTTTCTCCAATATCCATAAAGAACTAGGCTTAGGCTGTGTTCTTTTCCTTGGTAGATTGATTGTAAGGTATGATGTATCACATTATTTATGCTGAGAACTATGTTGAAGAACTTAGTGGAAATCTTATGTTCTTGTGAATTTTAACTGCTACTCAGGTGTGGATTGAAAAAGTGCTCTAGGGAGAAAGTAAACACAGGCAGAATTGAAAGGAGATGCAAAAAGGAGTTCTGTGATTTTTTGGTTTTAATTTTTGGGGCTAAGATGAAAAAAATCTTCTAGTTATGTCATTGCCAGCCTACACCTAAATGCAAAGCCTGTTTAAATACAGCAGCTTTCAGTGAATAAATGTTATTAATGGGTCTGAATCTTGACACCTTCTCCAGCTCTCCTTTGTGGTGTCTGTGCATTAATAGTTGTGTTTCATGTTGCTAGTGGTAAGAAATGATGAAGTCTGAGATGATTAGAGAGTAGCCTGACAGGTTGCCTGGAAATTTAAATAATTTAGCAGGTGCTTTATAGGTTTTACCTGGTGTTAAATGGGACAGATCCTTTCCAGGTGCTGGAGATACTGCTCCATTCCAGAGTATGGTCTGGCCTATGGAGTACAGGAGGTCTTCTCTTTGCAGTACAACAGCATGGGCTTTTCTTTGCCCAAACTAGGAGATTTTAGCATCCTGAATGTCTTATTTTGTGTGTCATCTAGAGGATTGAAGGAAGATGCAGTAATTGTTTTTGTGGTTCTGTGAAGTCAGATTTGAACTTGCTGTATTGACTGTAGCAAAAAGGCTAACACATTTTATTCCCAGACTGCTGTTGGTAACAATTAATGAAGCTGTACAGGAAATACTGAAATTAAGAACAACTAGTAAAAAAAATTCTATTACGTATCCTCAGCAATGTTTCATATCTTGGAAATCCTCAGGTGCCCTGTCCATATGTATCTTGGTAAAAAATACAAATCCCGACTACTTTAACTTCCCTTTGTTTTTTAGAAGGCAATAATAGACCTTTGCCTTTTCTGAAATTGCTAGGATAATATATTGTGTGTCATTGCAGAGTACCATACAATAGAAGAAAAACAACAGAGAAAACAAATCTGGTGCCAAGTTCTTGGGTGAGAGCTTTATGAATCCCTTTGCTGTCCGGTTCAGGAGTCTGAGAGTGAGTCACTGCCTCCAGACTGAAGCTGGCATACAGTCAGAATGCACGGCAAAACGGTTGCTGTGCTGAAAATTCCAATGATAATCACTGGAAATACAAGCGATTTCCTGCTTTGTGTCATCTAATTGTCAAATCCTTTTCAACTCTCATCTTTTTTTGCCACGCTTATGCTCTACTATACAGCTTTAAGGATGCCCATCCCCCTGCCACCCCTCCAGCAGCCACTGTGTCCTGTCAGTCATCCTGAAATACACTGGGGAGCTTGTCAGGCAGTCCCTTGCAGATGCCTCAGAAGCCCAATAGTGAGCCAAGGCAGTTGCACTGAAGTTCCTAGCACAAGGAAATTACATAGACAGTTGCTTTAGTGCTGAATATGGACCATGTATTTTCTAGGATAGGTGAGTGATACACTGTTGGCTTTCTAACAATCCTAGCAGGAAATGGATTCTGAAGTGAAGGTTTTCTAATTTATGCAGAATGTCTTTGGCTCTGCTTTCTGACACTTATTAGTTTGTCTGTATACAGTGTATGTAGAGATTCTAAAAAAAAAAGCTGCAGGTGCTGTGTTCACGTTGCATTGCAGATGGATATAGACTTTGGCTGTTTTTCCAGTGACTTTTTCTTCCTACACCAAAAGAGTCAATAGTTTTGATATCTGATGAAAAGACAACATTTTCATTATCTTGAGGTTGGTAGCACTGGGTAGGAGTGTGCAGGTGGTTGCTTTTCTGGCTGTTCTGGGACACAGCTGTATCTTGTAACACATGCTTAACATCCTAAGTGTTGTAAGAGCTGCTGGTGTACGGGGCTGAGATTGCCTCCTGTAAAGGTTAATCTGGCTGAGTGTGAGGTTATACAGCCTTCTACCAAAACACCTCACAGTTAAGGCCCCTGCTGTAATTAGGGGGATGTTATCTTGGAGTAGACAAAAGCATTAAAAAAAAAAAAAAAAAAGAAAAAAGGAAGGTGGAATGTTGATTTTCATTTTTCCCCTGAGGCAAACATCAGATTTTGTCATCTTAATGAATATGATCTGGAAGGACAGAGTTAACTTAGTAAGTGGAAATGCCAGAGAAAATCCCAGGATGATCTTCACTGGCAGTGTATTTTTCTTTCTATCACCTCTTATCCTTGCCTTAATTAAAAAAAAAAAAATAAAAAAAAATTAAAGAGTTCAGTTTAAATATTGATTAGCCAGTATGGTGTATAAGAGTAAGGAGAGCCTGGTGAGAAAAAAATATGTAGTCAGATTATCAAAATAATTTCAGATTTTGTAGCTTTTTGCTGTATTGTCTTGCAAAACTGTTTCTGTCTTTCTGCTTTAAGGAGGTTTCAGGAAGCATGAGGATTTTACTTTAGAAATATTGCTGTAATCAGCAAGTGAGCCCTTAAGAGAGTTATTTATATCTTAGAATATAATTGAAATTTTCAGAGACAACAGTTTTTGCAATTGACTTTCAGTTGATGATTTGTTATGGGCCTGACTCAAGGCTAAAAGCTATTATTGGCTTAACTGGCTTTTGAACTCAGGGCTCAAGCAAATAAAAATGCTGATGTTTGACAATATGCTAAGGGTAAGAAACAAACAAACAAGCTAAAACCACAGGACAACCCAGAAAAGGCACAGTCGTGACACATGGATTCAATTTTTTCTGACCTGCAAAAATGGGGTTGGATCTGTAATACTTCCCAAGTTTGAGAGAGCTCTGCGGTGGGATTCTGGAGCCCAGTGATCCTCTAATAACAGGAACTGACTTTATTTACAGCTACTTGTTTATCTGCCAAAATATAGGAAAGACCCGATTATTGCAGATAATGTGTAGCAGAGGAGATTGTGTGGTGGGAATGGAGAGCAAGCAGCAAAAAGGTTTAATTCCTCCATTTTGAGTAAAGCAGGTGCTGACACCCTTCCATTAAGGAATTGTGGGGAAGCCACTGCAAGGTTAGAGCATGAGTGTATCTGCCGAAAAGCAACCCGAGTCTCAAATTTTATTTCCTTGGTCCTTGTTAAAAGTATATAAATGTTAAACGTGTAAAATATGGGTAGATATTTTGCTTTGATATTTCTAGAGGTCTCTTTCTGTTTGTATCCATGGAAGGAAAATGGTTTCTTTTCTGGTCAGTCTGATCTCAGGTTTCTTTTTTCTTTGTCTTTTGGCCCAGAATTAAAGCTGAAAATTCAGTTCATTCCGTATGCTGTCACCTGGCTGGATGCAGCTGAATTTGTGGGAACTGAGGTCTGCCCCTGGGATAGTTTGTAATAAAAGAAAAGCTCGGCACTTGTGTAACCTTTAATAGGAATGGCAAAACCCTAAATGGCTTTATACCTTAATTCTTTAATTATTATCTTTGCTTGTAAGTGAAACATGGCTGACTCTCCAGATCCATTTCTACACCACTTGCTGTAGAAACCCCGAACCTGCTGTGTGCTGTTAAATCGGTGCTAGGTTCACGGGAAGGTGACAATATATCTCTTCAGCCTGCACAATTGCAGTACCTTATTACTTTATTATACAGCAGCAGTGCTTGTAATAAGTCTTGCTTAAAAAGGACAGATATCCATTACTTGTGTATTTGAAGTCTTTATTGGCTAAAAAGGCTTTGCCAAGCTGTGTTTTATGGGAAGTTAAGTTATTGCAAAATTTAAAATGTCTTTTATTTTGGGACAATAATCCGTTGCAATCCAACTAAAGGAGATATAATTCTTTGTTGACACACACACATTTCAGGCTAATGGCCTGAGCCATGGCCCAGTGAACTTGGTGAAAACTATTAATTCACATCAGTAGATTCTGCGTCAAGTTCCTAATGAATGATTTATTTATTTTAAAGACCTTACTTAACTTTACTTCCATCTTATTGACTTCAGGAATAGGCTTTCTCAACTTAACCTGTCTTGACACTTAAAAAATACTTGTTATTGCAGGGTATAAAATAACAAAATGCTTCACCTTTTCCTGCTGGTGATTTCCAGAAATTTTAAGGGCTGCCGTATATGCTGTTTGTTCTTAAGGTGCTTATTATAACCCCTGTAATTTGGCACATGGAGTAAGATACAGATACTGTGCACGTAGCATTAATGTTTTTTTGTTTTGTGATAAATTCAGTAATGGAATTTATTATTTTTTTAGTTTAAAGCTCCTTTTTAGACCAGTAGAAGACTTTTATTCAATGGTATTCTAATTCAATTATCCTTGTATTTTTTTTTTAGCATGTGGTCAGTGTAGAAATCTGTGAGTGGATATAAGGAGTTATATGTACTTTAAGTCTATGACTTTACAGTTTGTGTAAGCATCAGCGTTTTTTTTTTTTTTCACAATTTAGAAATGGGGAATTGGAAAAGTTAATTGTATTTCTTGAAATCCTAAGCCTGTTATGAAGTTCACACTCACACGGGGAGTCTCTGGGCTCTGTCAGAAGGCAGTGAGGCTTGTAGTCATGGTTAATATTGGCTTATTGCACTTCTCTTGTTTTGTACCCAGGTGAAATGTCAACAAAAGCGCCAAACATTAAACTGAAAATTGATCCTCGGAATCTGCAGATTCAGACATTTACAGTGGAGAAATTACTGGAACCGCTGATAATTCAGGTATTTCGGAGTTGCAGAAAGTAAGCTGGATAACCCTAGAGGGAAGGGAATAAGGCTGAAGAACTTTGACTAAGGACATTATTCTGAAAGTCACACGCACAGCTGTTCTACACTTGCACTTCACTCTGGCTCAGGAGCTCTCCAGGGGTCTGCCTTCCAGATTTGGTTATTCATTTGGTCACTTCCTACTTTGCCAGCCAGTCCGTCAGAGTAAATGCTGCATGTTCTAGCTGGTCTCTTGCACAGTGTTATCTGGGAGATGCTTAAATGTAAAATGCACTGCATATGGATTTCCAGTGCTAGAAATGGGTAATTCTTTAAAAATAAAGTCGTATTTTCCCCATTTGAAGCTTTGCCTCTTCCTAACTCATCCAATTTCTTTTCTTTTGTTAGTTATTCATTGTCATATTTGATTTTTTTTTTCTTTTGGTTTTTTCTTCCCTTACTTGTTTTTCCCTTCTGGAGGGTTACTTTCCTCAGAAAGTAACCTTTTCTTTTCTATTGTGACTTCATTTCCAGCTACTATTAACTGAGCTGCCTCTCTCATTTTGTCTGCCTTTGTTTATTTATTTTTGCCTGGATGTGATTGATGGTGTAAAAACCTTCAGTTAACAGGTCAGTGGTTTGTGGAAGTAGTCAAGGATATATGGATAGGTTATAAAATTAGTTTTAAAGTAGTAAGAATAGATGTCGTGATAGACTGAATTAAAAAACCTCTTGTAGACCAGTAGGTCAGACTGTGCTCAGGCAGCTGCAACACTGGGTGTTTTTGGAGGAGGTAAAGAAAAATAAATTTTGGTTTGAGTTTTGCAGGATCAAAGAAACCTGACAAAACAAAGAAAGTGCAGTTCCAGAATAAAACAAAGAGACCATCTAAATTTTGGTTTTTTTTTTTCCTCCCAGCTCTTCTCAACCGTTGAAAAGTTTGAGGCTGTTCAAATTGGAAACGTTTTGGTTCTAAGAGAATATTTTGACTGTCTTTTCCCTCTCTTAAGTTTAATGCTTTGCTTGTTTCAGACCTGTGGATGTTTTGAATGGATCCTTTGAAAGGAAACGTTGAAAATATAAAAATAGGGATTAAAGCTTCTACTCAATGAAAGGTGATTGAGAGGCTGGAAAGGTAATAAAGGAAAATTAATCTTTGATTAGAAAGAGAATCAGACCAGTCACAGATAAAAATGACATTCTTGCCAGATTCACTTTAGCAACTGCTGCTTGGAACAGAGTTTAACTTTATTTTGAGATTCCTGTTGTAATTTATTTATTTAATAGTCTTGTGATGCTGTGGCAGGAAAGAAACAATGGAAGTGCTTGAGGTTCTCTGAAGTCTGCCCTGACCAGTTATGCTAAGTATTAGGGCAGTCATTAGATTAACAGCATCAATGTAGGAAAAAATTGAGGCAAAACCAGCTTGGGAAGTAATTAGGAAGTAGTTGTGGAAATATGTGCAAATCACTTGCTGAATTGACTTTCTTTGCAATTGGCAGTGGTGATTACTATGAAACTCTGAAAATAGCATAGCAACTGTTTTGTGTAAAACCCTCTGTGAGTTGGCAACTTCTCTCTCCTTGGAATAAAACAGTGTGCCTAAATTGCCCTGGGGGTTTCCCTCTGTCCGTGGCCTTTATTTTATTGCAGGTGATTAGAGGATGTTAGTTTTGAAAGGAAGGCTTCTCAGTCTAGTTCTCAATCAATGCACCTGGCATATTAAAAAAGGTAATTGTCAAAGTTTGCATGGTTCAACTGACACAATGTGTAGAAAACCTTCCTGCATGTTGGAGTCCCTTGTTTGTATGATCGATCCTTAAAAATACGTTTTTATATTAAGATAAAGGTGAACCAAATATTATGATACTCCAGGTATGAAGACATTGCTTCCTGAACTACTGCAGTATTAAGAGATTGTCTCTAAGTGCTGCCAGTAGCTGAGTCTAGCACTGGAAGAACTGCTTCAGAGTTGCCTAGAAACTTAGTGTTTGACATAACCATGACCCCATGAGGAAACCCCTTCAGCCTAATAACTAATGGCAATAACAGGCAACAGCAGCGTGATTGAGCTCTGTAAATCTGCTGGCACATGCCCGAGAGAATGGCTTAAAAACCCTTTGTGCCTTCAGCACAGCTGTGGTGCTCCTGCCAGAGCTAGGCTGGGGGACCTGCTGTGAATGGCAACAAGAAGGTGTTCATGACTGGGAAATCCATGGGCAGAATTTACGGGGATATGATTTTCTTTTCTCTTATAATGAAACCAGCGACTGTGTATTCTGCCACTGCAGTACAGGCACTGGATTAGTCTGTGGTTCAGTTCTTTCTGGGTAGGATTGTGTAAAGTTGATACATTCCTCACTGGGGTTCTGTGTAAGAGAATTCAGAGTAGTTTTTCTGTTTTCCATAATCTCCATGAGCAAAGAGCTATCTAACAAATTTTGGCTTGTATTTGAGATCAGCTGCTGCCTCCAATATATCCTAACAGTGATGCTGGAGATGCAGGGTCTTACAGTCAGGAATTTTCACCCACAGGAATATTTATTGTTTTACACTTCTTCGTTTGTTTTATTCCCTTTCCTCCTCAACATATTAATGAACAGTAGATAGACTGATATTTTACATTAAAAAAAAAAACTACAATGAAAACTTGTGAAGCAGAATACATTATTTTCTAGTGAAATGGTGATAAAATGCTTGAAATTTAAAAAATACCTTTTATTTGATTGGGTTTTTTTGGGCTGCTTCTAGTTTTTGATGGTGTTTTATGCCTTTCTTATTGGAAGTATCGGCCTGTAATCTCTAACTCATTCTTAAAGGTGCAGTCATTGAGACTGTCTTAAATGTTCTAAAACTGACATTAGAGGGTTTGTAAAAATAAAAGATTTTTATTCCCAGTGCATTCCCAGTGGCTGATTTAGTGCAGTAAATAATTCTTTGAGCAACAGTCAGAAAAATACTCAAGCTTCTATAACAATCTGAGCCAGAGTTATTTATGTTGTTCCCTCCCTTGTGACATGCCAAAGCAGTTGGTGTCAGGTGGTTGGTCCTTCCCCCCCCCCCCCCAAATTGCACATGAATGGTGCAGGAGTCAGGGCTTTTATGTTCATAGATGTGTTTATAGAAATGTTACCCGGAGGATATTAGAAGTGATGATTCGTGAAAAGCACTCAAGTGCATGAATTCATGGACAAGATCTGAAGGTGAGCTAAGGCACGTGTAGCACTGTACTACCCGTGTTCTGGCAGAGAGAACAGGATAGGAAGATTAAAAAGCATCAGTGAACTTCATGAAAGTAAGGTGTGCTTTAAAATACCTGTATAACACTTCAGAAAAATGTTTTGGGAGTCTCTCCTTAGTGTTACAGGCCAAGCAATGCCTTAGAGAATAGTCTTTCAGAAACATTCTGTTGGAGTGTGGGGGCTGTACTCAGATGATGAGGAATGTGGAGTGGGACGATCCATAAAAATAAGTTCTTTATGGATGTTGAAGTACATTGGTAAAAATACAATTTGGACTAAGATGCAGTACATCTAAATTCTGGGCACACTGATGTGCAATTTTAGTGTTGAGAGCACCCTGAAGAATTTGGAAGTGCCGAGCTCTGGCCACTGGGATACCCCTTTGGTAAGAAGAGAAGGCATTTTAAAAGGTACTCATTTTGGGTATTTGTTCTGGGATACCTTGCAAGTCTTATGCTGGAAGTCTGGGAAGACCTTGCACTTCTAGGGAGAAAGAACCCAGGGGTGCTGGCTGACAGGAGCTGAACACAGGCCAACGTGTGCCCAGGTGGTTGAGAAAGCCAGTGGGAGCCTGGCTTGGATCAGAAACGGTGTGGCCAGCAGGACAGGACTGTGACTGTGCAATGGTGATGCCACCTTGAGGCCTGTGTTCCATTTTGGGCCCCTCATGACAAGAAAGACATTGAGGTGCTGGAGCCTGTCCAGGGAAGGGGAAAGGGCTGGAGCACAAGTCTTAGGAGGAGCAGCTGAGGGGGCTCAGCCTGGAGAAAAGGAGGCTCAGGGGTACCTTACTCTCTATGACTCCATGACAGGAGGCTGTGGCCAGGTGGGGTCAGTCTCTTCTCCAAGTAACATGTGCTGGAAGAAGAGGAAATGGCTGCAGGTTGCACCAAGGAAAGTTTAGATTGGATATTAGGAAAAATTCTTTTCCCTGAAAGGAGTGTCAGGCCAAGGGACATGGTGGAGTCACCCTCCCTGGAAGTATTCAAAACACACATGGATGTGGTGTTTTTAGGGACACGGTATAGAAGTGCACTTGGCAATGTTAGCTTGACAGCTGGGCTTGACATTTGGAGGTCTTTTTCTACCTTAATGGTTCCATGATTCCTGCCTTGCTGAAACCTCCTCAGATAGCATTAAGGTTTTTTTTTTTTAAGTTTTATGAGCAGGTTTAAAACAAGCAGTGGCAGGAGTCGGCATCAGGGTTAATAGAACAATGACATTTCTGTTGACTTTGATCCTACAGAAGGAAGAACAGAAAGATGATGCATATTGAGTAAAATTGCATCAGATTGAATTTAGTACTTTTGCCCATTCTTATGTTTGTACTGAGCTTGCCTGTCTGTCTCTAAAGCAGAGAGAATGTCTTTGCTTATTCCTGATTATATTTTTTTTAATTTTAAGAACTGTGTAAATTCACTTGTAGAACTTAAACCGTGATCGTCTCTTTTGTTTCTTTTAAATGTAGGTTACAACATTAGTGAACTGTCCACAGAATCCTTCTAGTAAGAAAAAGGGCCGTTCCAAAAGAGCTCGTGTCTTGCTCGCTTCTGTGGAAGAAGCCACTTGGAATCTGTTGGACAAAGGAGAAAAAATTGCCAAGGAAGCAGTTGTGTTTAAAGAGGAACTTCATGCAGCTCTTGCTGATGTGCGGAAAGAGAGTGAGTACATAGCAAACAATTCAGGCACCATGAGGAATTGGTTTAACCATGCCTGGTGTCAAAGTGAAGCTGGGATATCTCTGGGAAATGTGTTGTGATGTGCAAATGTCTGAACTTGGAGTTGTCTGATTGTATATTCTGGGATACCACCTATAAGGAGGTAAAGTGTGCGAGCTGGGCCCCATAGGGAAAAAATACATATATTAGTGGAAGTTTTGTTGTTTGGAGTGTGGGGCACTTCTTTTTTTTTTTTATTTTTATTTTATTTTAATGAGGACAGGTTGCCTCTTGATCATTTTGGTGGCTCTTAAGCACGACTAAAAGTTAATGTATATTTTCACTTCCTGAAAAGAACTGTTTACCTGAATCTCAGATTAGGGCCTTTTAGTTAAAAATTTAAAACATAAAATCTTCTCTCTTTAGTGCATTAGTAAGGATTTAATTTGGGCAGGTATAATAGTCCAGTGTGGAAGTATGTTTTGAGAGTAGGAGGAAGATGGATCCTTTAACCTACCATAAGAGTCATCCCCTCCTGATAGAGCAGCTCCTTTCAGGTGAGTTGTGTCATATTCTGTGTTCTCCTGACTTAATCACTCAATTTTGAACCTGATTCCCAGAACTGGGTAGTTTTTGTGATCTGCAGAGAATGTTGTGGCCATTTTCTTTCTTGCTCTGTCTTGTTTTCTTGAGTTTTATTTTCCCCATGGAAACTGGGAATATTTGGGCACGAAGGCCATGAGTCACATGACCAACATCCTAAATATGTTCCTGCAGAAATCACAAGTTAAAGTTCATGTATGTTTTAATTATATCATCCTTCCCTTACTAAGGATGGAACTTAATCAGGTTTATCTTTAAATTTAAATTTATTTTATTTGGTCAGCTTGTGCATGCAGCTGGGGTGGTTTCTGACTCTCTGCTGTTGTTCAGGGCAGTGATTACTTGCTTTTGGCTTCCTCTGAGCCCCGAGATGGCTGTGGTTTAGAGTTTGATGTATGCATATGTGTCTGAGATATCTTAAGGTCCTTTGTGATTAAAAGTGTTATGTCCAGCAAGTATCACTGTTATCTGTCACACCGAGCAGCTGAGGCTCTTGCAAAATCATTCATTTTGGAGTACTCTTAAAATGTTAGCCCATCCGTTACAGACTGATAACACAAGGTAAGAATAAAATATGTAGTTTTACATTGATTTTTATACATAGAGAAATTGAAAATGTGAAATATTTTTACATTACTTATCGATTCTCAGCCAAGACCAGAGGTAACTACAAAAATAAATACTACATAAAGCAGATTATATATACCTCATACATTTTAAAAGGGAGTGAAGTCCATGATATCACCTATCATTATGCAATGATGAAGTGAGTGGTTGCAGCCGATCTCTCTTCAAGGATTTGCCAAATTGCACAGGAAAGTTTTAAGAAACGGTTGAAACAATTGTAAAAAAGGTAGCACTTTCTTAATTTTAAGAAATGGTTGAAACAGTTGTAAAAAAAGGTAGCAGTTTCTTAATTTTGCCGATATTTTTAACCTTTGAAGCTGTGTGCTATTTTTAATTTGTGGTATACCACATCATATGTGGCCTGTTATTCAGGCCACATTCGGTTGCTGTTGAATGTCTCATGTTATTTTCTTCCAGCTCTTTGAGGGGATGTGGGTCAGCAGCAGTGGTTGCTTGCAGTCACCTGCCATGCATGTCATAGCATACAGTGTTTAATTTTCTGTGGGCATTATTTTCTGTGGTGACTGCCAGGTACTTCTATTAACACAGTCTTAAATTAATTAGGAAGTTTTGCACATCGCTACTGCTTGTTTCTCCTGGATAATGGAATTTTGAAGAAATGCTTTAGATAATTTCACTCACACCAAACTCAGATTTGCACACTGAGACCTGGAAAGAATAAATAAATCTCACCTCCTCTTGTGTTTTACCTTGTGTAATGTGCTGAACTTGTTCAGCTGGGGATGCAACATGAGCGTTAAACACTCACTCCTTTTGAATGTCAGTTGCCAGTGTGAAAACACTCCTTCGTTATTTTTGGAGCTCATTAATTTGGGGCACATTTAAAAGAAGTGATACCTTTTCACTCTGCTTCTGATAATCCCATTCATAATAATGCTTTGGAGAAAAAAGCAGCAAATGAACGGGATAAAAATGAAGAGTAGGGGTAATGTTTGGTGCATTTAATTCATCTGTGTGTGATTCATAGTCTTCAGAAATCACGACATGGGTATGGCTTCACTGACTGCAGCTTGCTCTTGGCACTGTCACTAGATGAGATTTTGGAGTCTCAAATTCAGTTGAATTGTTAGTGACCTCTGAAAAAGGTGGATGACAGAGATGTTACCTGGATAAATACAGTGTGTGCTTCCTTTGACGTCTGCGAAGTTCCACCAAAGATTTATGGGCTCGGAGCCAATCACTTCAATAGAGGTTCTCCGCATTTTTCTTTGTTTCCTCTCAAGAAAATACTTTTTAAGGCCTACCCACATCTTGATAACGTCTTCTGGAACTCTGCTAAATGGGTCAGCAGGGAGGTGTGTGGGTGGTGGACTGTATGCATCATCCAGAAATCCACTGGCCTAGTAACTGAAGAACTGCCGTGATTTCCTGTTGATCTGATTGGGTGAAGCTTGGTTAGAGGCTACTTATGCCCACATTTTCATTTTAAAATAGTGTAGTATCCCCCAAAGTAAGTGCATTGAAAAGTCTCACTGAGAGATTTCATGTGCATGCAGCATTTCAAAAGATTGTTGTCTTCTAATTCAATGTTCTGTGGAATAGCTGACCCCTGTGACCCCTGGCTGTAAGGAGCGTCGTTCAACCCTGAATGCTTCTGACACTAAATATTAGCCTCGAATTCATGTCCTGATTCTGAGATTTAATGAATTTCAAGGCAAAGCAGTGATGCTGTTCATGTGGTGAAATGTTGCTGTAGAGATCTGAAGTCTAGTGCTATCCTTAGGATGATGAGTTTTTGCATTTATGTCAAGGTGTGATGGCTTAGTTCTCAAACAGTTGCATGGGCATAACTGAAATGTTTGGTATTTACTGCCATTGCTGACTGACTATATATAGTCAGAAACACAACAGTTGTTGTCCGCCTTGTTTCTATCTATTGCAGTGTCAGTGTTTCTTGTGTTTAGCTGTTATCATGCTCAAGTGTGTTCCCAGATAAGCCTGTCATCACACAGAGCAGGGAATTGGAAGCGAGTTACTTGCTGGAGTTACATTTTGAGCCTTAAATAACTCTTCAAAAGGAAATTCTAACAAATGCTTTTGATATTTTGAATGGCCATGTTTAATGTCTTTTGACATTAAATGGGAGGCAAGAGTTTGATGGCGTGAAAAACACTACCACTCACTGGCTAGAAATGGAGAGCTGACTTAAAAGAGAATTTACTAAAGGAAGGGTATAGGGATCTTTTGTATTAAATTGTGTTATTTGTCCCTCCACTCATCTTAAAAGTAAACTTAATTTTCTCATCCTTCACGAAGAGGTATGTGTGTGGATTTTACATCTAAGGGACTTCCATTCTGGGAGGCAGAGCTTAAACGGCTTAAAATAATCTGTGCTGTACAGTCCTTTCATCAAACTGAGAACAGATCCCCTGGAGAATATCTTTTGACATCAGCATGGCTGGATCAGGTGCCCCTGAGTGGGAAAGGGGGAATGAAGAGGTGGGTGTAAGGCATGATGGGGATGTGTGGTGGCTCTGATTACGCATTAGGAAGGACTGGACGAGATGTGGAAGTGGAACTTCCTGATATGCAGTGGTGAAATAGTTGCAATGCAACAGAATCCAGTGGTATCGGAGTGGAATAAGAGACTATGTGGCAGGAGAGAAATGTCCTGTAACAGCTCCAGAAAGCTATTGTGAGAATCTGAGTTATCACAGTGTTGAATATTAGGAACATGCAGGAGGTATCGATCTGCTGTGCCCTGACACTGATAGCGTCACTTCAGCTGGCTGGCTGAAGCAGAATCCTTTTATTTGCTGTAGCAGATGGAGATGGTATTTGTAGGAACAGAACAGGCAATTGTACTGGTGACTGGTATTGTTTAATCTTGTGCTTTTAGAAAGGGTAGGTTGTTCTGTGCTGTGCTGTGACCTTGACTCCCAACCTGCTCTGGCACTTATTGTGCTTAATGTGTTAGTTGATGCCTGCGGAATTAGAGGCTGCACATACTATCGTGTAAATAAGAGCTAATAAGTGTTCTGTTATTGGTGAATATTCCACTGGAATACTGTGTTCAGCTCCGGGGCCCTCAGCATGAGAGGGACATGGACCTCCTGGAGCCAGCCCAGAGGAGGCCGCAAAGATGATCAGTGGAATTGAGCACCTCCCCTGTTAGTTCAGGTTGAGAGAGCTGGGCTGGTTCAGCCTGTGGAGAAGGCTCTGGGGAGACATTCCTGGAGCCTCTCAGAACCCAAGGGGGTCCTACAAGAGATCTGGAGAGGGACTTTCTACAAGTGGAAAAGGCTTTAAACTGACAGAGGGGGTTTTAGATTAGATACTAGGAAGAAACTCTTCACTATGAAAATACTGAGGCCCTGCACAGGGTGCCCAGAGAAGCTGTGGCTGCCCCATCCCTGGAAGTGTCCGAGGTCAGGTTGGATGGGATTTGGAGCAACCTGGGCTAGTGGAAAGTGTCCCAACCCATGGCAGAGGGATTGGAACCAGATGTTATTTGAGGTCCCCTCCAACACAAAGCATGCTAGGATTCTGTATTATAAACCATTGTGGGTTTTTTCTCATTTGTTTGTATTTCTGTCCTCTCAAGTTTGAGACTGAAATGTTGGAAATTCTTGCTACTTATTTTGGTATGTCCATCCCCCCCTTAGTAAACGAGCTCCTATTGTCAACTGTGTTTCTCTGGAACTGTAAAGCCAGAAGCCTCTAATAGTGCAGTTCAGGAGTGGGTGACAGGACTTTCTTGGCAACAGTACCTCCTCGTGGGAGGACACAAGAATGGCATAAAATTCACTGCATTCCATGTGCATTTCACACTGCTGCAGTTAAAATGAAAAAATGGGACGAGAAGGCCAGTTGTAAATACAAATAGAAGAGAGGAAAACCTGACGTGTGGATGGGATTTCAAAAGGACGAAGAAAACCCGTTCAAAGAAATAAAAGAAGAAAGCGTAGTTTTGTTGATCTTTCCTAAAGCAGTGAAGAGCACTTGGCTGTTGTCAGTGTTATGCTGAGCACTGTCTCTGAGGGGTGCTCACTGCCCGCGGCTGGTGGCCTTGTTGCAGCCTCTGTACAGACACATCCTGGCACGAGCTGTCAGCTAATTGCCAACAGGCTCATAGTCCACTTGTTCAGAAAGGAATTTTCATGTAAGGTTTTGGGTATTTTTGGTGCTGGATAAAGTGCGTGAATCCTCTAACTTTTAAAAAAATTCCATGTGGCTGAACAGTGTTTTTACGTTTCCCTGTGCCTGAGCAGATTTTTGTAGGCACGTGTAAGTAGCAGTCATTTGACACAGCAGTAGCTGTCAGTAGCTGATCAGCTGATGGTGGAGCAACATTTACTTTGGGAGTCATCTATCTGGGTGTGTTGAACAGAGTCTTGGAAATATCTGCCTGACAGTAATTGTGTAGTTGTGATAAATCCTGGCTTTGGTTCTTTGAATTGCTTTTTGTTTGATTGTCTAAAATAATTGAAATACTACGAATGCTGCTGTCTGTCTGAATTCCTGTTTGTGCCACTAAAAGGGCATTTTTTGTGTTTCATTGTTTGTGACAAATGTAATTATGGAAGAATATCCACTTGATGGGAATTAAAATAAAAATAGATTGAATTGCATCAGACTGTCATGCTGTCTACTGCAATTTTAAAAAGTTTTAGCATCTTGTTGTTGTTGGAGCTGTCATTTTCTGCAGTTTGTACTTGTAGCTCCTATCTGTCTAGCCTGCATTTCATGGCTCTATTTTAGGGTTATGATTTTATGTGTTCATCTGGCCATCCCAGCTTCTGTCACACTCATTTCTAAGGGCTTGGTCATATTCAGACCCTTCTGACTTGCGTTAGCTCAGAGCATTGCAGAGTGTTGAGGGGGGGAAGGGACCTCTGAGGGTTGTCTTGTCCAATGCCCCCTTGGGGCAGGGCCAGCAGTCTGCCCAGGACCGTGTCCGGTCAGGTTTTTAACTTCTCCCAGGATGGAGACTTCATTGTTGGCATGTGCCACTGCTGAGTCACTCTCACAGTGAAAAAACATCTTCTGATGCGTTCATGGAATCTCCTGTGTGTCAGTTTGTCCCTGTTGCTTCTCCCCATGTTGCTGGGCTCCACTGAGAACAGTCTGGCTCTATCTCCTTTTCACCTCCTTCAGGTATTTATGGTGTTTGTCACTGTTGTCCGTGTTGTTGAATTTCATTTACCAAACTTCACATTGGAGAGCAGTGCATTGTTGTCTACTGGCAGTCACTAGCTCCATGGCACAGATTTCACTTTATGTCAGTCAGATGTTTGAGTATATGAGGTTTTCATTCCATTAACTTACATTTGTAATGAGAAGAGAAATATTTGATTCCTTTCTGTGGCCAGGAATTTTTTAATAGCAAGGACACCAAAGTACATAGTAATATAACAAGTAGCGACTAGAAAAGTTTAACAAAGCCTTGGCTTTGTTGTGTACAGTGAAGAGTAACAGTGTGAAGGCCAAGGAAATTATTTCAGAACTAAATGATGCTGTAGCACAGAAAGGGAACATCATGGAAGATGTGGAACATTAACCTGCACGATCTGTAATAACTGACCTTCATTTCAAGGCATTAGGGCAACAAAGAGATACCAGATTTATTGGCAATACTCGCGACTCGGCAAATAACTGACGGAGCTTCAATGACTCCCTTTCCTGTGGGTGTTGTGCTCCAGCCTAAGGCAGTTTGTGCTCCTTTTGCAGGCGAGGCGCTGCGGGTGTCGGCAGAGGCGTTCACCAGCGACCCCTGCTCGCTGCCCAGGAGGCAGGCCGTGGTCCCGGCCGCCCGCTCGCTGCTGGCCGCTGTCACCAGGCTCCTCGTTCTGGCCGACGTGGTGGACGTGGCCCATCTGCTGCAGCACCTGACCGTGGTGAGTAACGCTCTGCTCACCTCGCTCCTGTCAGCCGCACGTGTCTGCTCGGGCCTCTTCTGCCATGGGGAGCCTTCTGCACCTGAGCCTTGCAGGTCGCATGCACGTAACACCTGGGCAGCTGGGGCAAGTGCGCGTTCTAGATGAGGTTTGTAAATGGACCAGAAAAACCTATCTGCTTGCAGCTCAGCGTACTTGCTCTATTCTTGGTTCCTTTTTTTTTGCCTCTAATAGTTTCAGTAATTTAAAAGAGACCAATAAAAACACAGATTTCTGTTGACTTCTTAACATTTCTGGGCACAGGTGTATAATCAATGCCACCTCTCATAATGCCTCATGCCACAAGAGAACACAGTGACTTAAAGGACCATGTTGAAGCCAGTTCAATTTGGTGAGGATGAGAGAATGAAAATTTGGCTCCAATTCAGAGTAGGAAAAGTATTTCATAATAAAAGAATGTTGTGTGGGTTTCAATACTGGGCTTGAAAGATCTGTCACTGACAACTTCTAGAGGTGCACCACAGGCTGAATTAATTCTGACTTGCAGAAGCTTCCGTGATGTTCCAAATGTTTAAATTTGTCAGCGGTAATAGGAATGGCCTATGTCTTTTGTACTGTTTGTGGAAAATTTTCTTAAATTATGATATTTATCATATTATTTATATTTATAATCTATTACATTTTTAATGTTTATTTTCATAATCCTAGATGGTCTCTTCTGAGATGTTTTACATGAGAGAACTAAAATTAGGGGGTTTTCCTTGCTAGACTTTCAGTATTTCCAAACAGCTGTCTAATTCACTTCATGTTTTCCTTCTGAAAATGAAAACAAAAAGTAACTGAAAATGATGAAAGAATGCAGTGTCATTCAGAAAAAATCCAGCTCTGCAAAGAGTGCCATTAAATTGTCATCATCTTCCATGCCTCCTCTTAACAGGAGGGAAAACTGCATTTGTAAATGAACCCTCAGAAAAAACTAGTGTGGTGTAACACTCAGAAATGCCTGTGCAAAAAGACTCACCCTAGTTCTTGGAGGAGAGTGTTCCATTTTGCATATTTATTTAGTCTCTGCTCTGGCTGTTGAACTTGCTAGCAGTGATATTAGCTGTAATGGTGTCTTTTTATGTTGACACCTAATTAGGAAATTGACTTAATGTGATTTCAACGTATGCTTTGAACATCCCTCAGTTTGTAACAACTTTTGGTTGCAGCTAACTGAGGCAGATTTAAATGCAATTAAATATTTTAATGAATTTCAACTTGCCTCTATTCTAAGTGTTTAACTGAAATCATTATACTTAAACACTCCCTTAGGAATTCAGTTTTTCTTCAATATGGACTTGCTCCCACAAAAGGACATTATATTCACACAGTGTCAAAGTAGACCTTGTCTTTGCTGTATCAGCTCTAATATTCTTGGGTTTTGCAAGTTCAGATGCCTTGAAAATCAACTCCTTAAAAGTCATTATCTACTTTTCTTTGCACTTGTTCTAAAACCTTAATACTTCTACCATATTATTCTTTTACTCAGACACGGGTGTTACAGCTGTTATCATTTAAGAGATGGGAAATTTCATTGCTCTTTATTTCCATGTCTCTGAGCGCTATAATTTTCATGGGGTAGAATGAAGACATTAGAAAGGACTAAGCCAAAATTAATTTGAAAAATTAAAAAAGTGATAGTAGAATAAAAGACATAAAAATTCCAATCAAAGACCTTTTCTTTATTTGCATGTATAAAATGAAATAAGTTGGTTGGGCATCATCAAAGAACTCTGTACAGTATTAGTGAGATCTTGCTCAATATAGAAGTATTGAATGGGGAAGTACCTCTTTAAATATCTAATATTTTTCAAACCCATTTATCAAAGAGTGTTGAGTTTTTATTCTTGGTCCCTCACTAAAATTAGTTAATTCCAACACTGACGTTTAAAACGATACCTCTTTCTACTGACAGAATACACTCGGGATCAGCAACCTTTAATTTCCTTAGTAGCCTGGGAATAAAAGTGGAAAGAAAACAAAGACAATGTGACTGGCTGTCATAGAAAGTCTCATTTACTGTTCCCTGTCACATCTGCCTGTTGATGTATATCTAGGAAAAAAGGGTGAACCTCAGCTATCTCCTTCAAGTTTATGTAGTCTCTAACAATATTGTTTTCTGTACATTTTGCTTAGACTTAGGAGTGTTTTTGAATTCTGTGTAACGAAGTCTTCATGTTAAACAGTGTGTAATGCTGAAAATACTGAATATTTTTTTGTCACAAAAATACTGAAACGTGACTTTTCAAAAGGAGAAATAACAGGTGAGTTTGAAAGGATTTGATAATTTGATAATTGATAATTTCCATTTGATAATTGAACCAAATGTTCAAAAACCTAGCTTTGTGAACAGGAAATCAGCTTTTTTAGAAGTTTTGCTAATCAAGTGGAGAGAACTTTGGCTGTTTAATGAATTCTATCAGATCTTCACCAAGCAAAGAGTGAATAATTGTGTGTGTAAATAATGCATACTAGATGCCAGTACAAAAGTGACTGATCACATTCTGGCACAGAACACTTCTGGCAACTTGTGGAATTCATGGTCTTGTAAGACTATGAGGATGCAGTTCAAACAGGAAGATTCTTTTAGATTTCACTGAAAAAATAAGGTAGACACCAAAAAGAAAGGTTGTACTTCTTTAAGCAAGTTTTTTTAATTTTTTTTTTTTTTTAACAGGAAAGAGTTTAAATAAATAGCTATCTCTGTCTGAGTTTCCATGCTTAGAGAGTTTGAAGTCTCTAAAGAAACAGCTAAATTCTGAAAAAATGTGGTCAGACAAAGGGCTGTCTTGTGTATTGCGCACTCTCATTCAGAGCTGCGTTAGCTTATCCATTATGGTTAGTAATGCTCGATATTGTTTAATTAAGTGAATTAACAGACTAATGGAATTGCTTAAATTTATTGATCAGAAGAGAACAGCAGGAAAGTAACAAGTTTGGAGAATTTCATTCAAAGAGCATTGGCAGTCTGTCTTTCTCTAATCGGTTTCAGATCATGCTGAGCCAACGTGTTTTATCTGCCTTTTCCCCCTTCACGTCATGCTTGTAGATTTACTGTGTAAGTCTTCATATTTTTCATGAATGCCTCAGACAGCATGATCTTTACAAAATGCTTGCTTAGAGTTATTTAGAACTCCTGCCAGGGGGAAAAAAAAAAGAGAATGGCTAGAGATAAGAAGCAACTTGTGAAGTTGGGCCCTTTGAGCGTAGTGCTGTCTGTTCCTCCCTTTCCTGCAGAGTATTCATCAGCATTAAAGATCTTCTGAGCAGGAACTCGGTAGGGTTACATGGAATGAAAGAGCAAAGTTGTCTTGGGCTGCCCTGTGCTTCAGGTTGAAGGGCTTGGTTCAGCTTCCAGAACTGTGCTTAATTGATCCAGATCCCTGTGTGGAGCCTTCTACCCTCCAGGAGATCACTTTGGCACATGGACCTGTGTGAGTCTTGGATGGTGTAGCCGGTCTCTAAACATTTCATTTTGGACTGGGGTGGGGGGGGGGATTCATTCTGCTCTCCGTCCCTGTGCTCAACTTCAGGGGGTTGGGTACCTGGAAAACAACTGGTCCTGCTACTAAAAGCTGAGACAGGGAAGTACCTCAGACTTTTCCTCTTTCTTTGTTACTGTGTTTCCCCCTGTATCCAATAAAGGATGGAGGTTGTCCTTAGCCCTCCATTTGTTTCTAATGTGTTTAGAGAGGCCTTGTTTTTTTACAGCAGTAGCCAGATTCAATTCTAACTTCTTGTCACCTTCCTTACTTGGGTGTGAGTCACTCCCATGGCAGGGGAACTTCTGGAGCATGAGGAGTATTAAGAAGGTGACAGGAGTCTTTGAGAGAAGATTTGGTTTCTCCTTTGGTTCACACTCCTATTTATTTTCTCATCAAACAGAAATTCCTGCTGCCAATCAGAGGTTTGTCTGTGGTACGTGGGATGCAGTTGTTTGGAATCAGGGCTACTGTGTTTGTCATCACACTCTGCAAATTCCATGGCACTCTGTGATGTGCAGTAAATAACAGAGGAAAAGCACCTTCCAAAGAATTGCTTTTAAGAGTTGGCTTTTTCAAAGTGAGCATCCTTATGAACGCAGCAGGAATCTGGATCCACTTCTGTGCTTGCTATAGGAGCCTCTTGACTGCTCCTTTGTAACTTGTAAAAATAAATAATTGTCAAGCTGTGGGATGATAAATTCTGACTGGAACGAAATAAGTTGTAAACATAAAGCTTGGGGAGATCTGTATCATAAAGGTGGCTTGTAACAGAGGTTAATAGAGTGCTTGAAGTCATGAGAAGTACAACTGAGTGTGAGAAATCCATGTTGCGTCTGGTGGTGAAGTTGGAAGGTGGGATATTAGAAAGGAAGAGACCTATTTGAAATAATTGTTTGGAGCGTGCAGATGTTTGCATGCTTCAGTCAGTGACCAGGGCTCCATTGCAGTCGACTCTCTTTGAACCTGTCAGGGAAGGAACATTGCTAAAGGCTTCCCTTTAGAGTGTCTGTTACTGTGTTTGGCCTCTACAGCAGCACTTACCACTCAAGTGCTGTGCTTATAAAGAAATAAGATGGAAGTGATGTTCTGAAATTTCCTTCCCTAGAGTGCTAATATGGGAAGGCAATTCTAGGCTGAGAAAATAATCTTGGGAAATGATCATCTCCTGCATGTTATTTATTGGTAGTATAGTAACAAAGGTGGTCTAATGTAGAATGGCTTGTCTGATCAACAATTCAAGCATGCAGAGATCATTCTGATCTAGAGAAATTTATTTTATAACTCATTTGTGCTCTCAGAGGCAGAAATGAGGAAATGCATGCAAAACAAACAGTATCTGCTTTATCATCAGACTGTATGTCTTCAGACCTTCTTGAAATGACAGCAGAATCATCTGATATTTTCTGAATGGAAAAAGCTGTGAGCTGCTCTCCATAAACCTCTCCAAAGGAGGCATGTTGCCCATTCCATTACAGCAAAATATGAGAAGAGCAGCTTTTTTCTCATAAGTATGTGTGTTCAGTAATTGGAATTTAAGAGAGGTTGTGAATGGTTTCTTTCCAACTGTATCTCTGGGTAATTTAAATAGTATATTTAGTATAATTTAGGCTTTTAAAGAACCAGTACCTTATCAAAACAGGAAGATATATTTTTTCAATGGACAGCTTCCTTATGTCAAAATGGAAATTAAATTTGCTTCTTGTCCTTAATTCAACTCATATTCATCTGTATGAAAATAAAAAGAAATATTTTATCAACAGAAAAAAAATTCAGTGCTACTGTACTGCCCTATGCGGTGGAAGATGATAATATTGATGCTCTGAAATGCAATTGTTCTTCGATTTGTGCAGCTCTAGACAAACAGAAAAGAGCCATTTCTCCTAATTCATGAGTAACAGTGTGGCTTTTTGCAGTACTGGCCCTAAATCTGAACCAGTTGTGCAGAAGGGAACTACATAAAGGAAGTGCAGCAGGCCCTTTGATAACATCATCCTTATATAGCTGGACTCCCAGGCAAGTGACATTAAAGGTGTGTGGTCTGTGCAGTAGCATCATGTACAAACTGGAGAAGCAGGATCTGCTGCCCCCACCCCTCTTCCTGTTTATACGGAGATTGTAAGGTGTTTACCAGGAATATGGCTTTCTACTCTCTATTTAATGATGTTGCTTCCCATCGTTCTGAACTATAAGCAATGAAGCACTTTGCACTGCATGTTTATAATCTCATAATTTTGTGTCCTGGCCTCCTGTTTAGCTGGTAAGCCATTAATTTTCATGGCTCATGTTGAAGATGAAACATAGTAAATTTTGGCTTAAGCAGTATCAAAATTTTAGTAGGATTAGTTAGTTTAATATGATTTCCTTTTGAAATGTGCAGCCACTCAGTCTCAGCCCCTTTTCTTTGATCTCATTGCCTCATTTTTGCTACATATGACAGCAGAGCAGAAGTTCCAAGGCTTCTGAACACAGGCAGAAGGACAGCGGAGAAAACCCTCAAAAGTGCTATGTCAGGAGCTCATAAAGACAGCAGAGGATTCTCAGCTGTTAATCTGCTTTACTGCAGGAGAAACTTCAGTCAGAGCTCACCTTTCATCTTTGACATTGCAGTGTGTAAGATGTGAGACCATAGGACTTTCAGTCCTGATGCTTACAGTCATTAATTAGAAAAACCGTGGTCAGCATCTGAGAGGAGACTGCAGGACTTTACCTTGCAATAATCAGGAGCATCAGACTTCCAAGGAGACTCTGTTGTAACATCTGGCCTGTCCACATTTGTGATGGTCATCACTTTCAGAGTTTTCATGGTATTTGTTGTTTTGTGACACCTAAAATGGGACAGTGAGAGTTGCTTCACTTAGTTGAAGCATTCGCAGTGTGTTGGTTTCCAGTCAGATGAGCACGGAGCCTTCATTCAGCCGTGGTTTGATGGTGCCTGTTCAGGACATGGGGGCTGCTGTGTTACCCACCCTGCGTTTTAGGGCCAGGGTGCTGGGCTCTGGGTCTGCACTGGGTGGGTTTGGGGTTTCCTGTGAAAGGAATGCTGTGGTATTAGTGAGTATAAAGTCACGCTCTTCTCTTTAAGGTAGGAAGTTGCCCGTGCACTGTCTGTGCTATGAAGTTATCTGTGGTAACTTGGCAAGCAGAAGCAGCTCTGATAATCAGTCAGAAGGAAGGAAAATCAGTCCAGGTAACTACTTGGTAGTGCTACTGAGAGCAAAAGTAGGAAAGGAATGCTACTTCTCAGCTTCCAGAGACTACTCAAAGCACTTTTGAAACACAACAGGCAGAAAAGAGTTTCTGTGAATCTTTTATGGTTATTTATATTTGGTTATTGGTAAGAGAAAAAACAGTCAGGAGTTCTAATTTTTTTTTTCGCCTCTAGACATGAGAGATGAGAGAGGTTTTTTTACCACTCACCCCAAAATGCTGGTTCACACTGATAGAAGCATGATGCAGTAAGATCCAGGTGTAGTTTTAAGTTTAACACATGTGCTGATAACCTCTGTATGTCCAAGGCACAGTTTTCTGATTTCCTGCTGATGGCAGTGGAAAGAGCAGATCTATGTTTTCTTAAAATTGCTTGGTTGATTTTTTATTTACTTTTGAGTTTAATTTTTAAAACGTGTTTCTCCCTTGCATCTAAAGACAGATGGTGATGTTCTGGCAGTTACCCATCAATTTTATTGAAGCATGTTGCCCTTATACATTTGGTTTGTATTTGCACATGCTCTCACGCTGTTTCTTATATCTCTTTCCAGAGAGCCAAATACATTATTAATGTTTTGATTGCTGCAGGACATAAGGAAGTGAGCGATCTTGCTAGCAGAGCTCCTGCTAATGAAGAATGGAAGCTGTGGGATTAAGTACATCCATAAAAGGATGATGATGATTCTACAACTGTGTTGTAGTCTAACATGTTGATGATTATCTAGGAAGAAAAATGACACCTGAAGAAAAGACTGCACCTTACGTTTATTTAGTGAGTTTGGGAATCAGTAGAGACCTTATCCCTGTATTATTCAATCCCACAACAGGGTGCAACAGCTTTGGGCGAAGTTCTGGAGAAATATGTCATGGTTTGAAGCAGAAGGTGCATGCTGAGCTTGCCAGAGACATTATGAGCAGTTTCTTACACACTTGAAAGAAAGCAAGGACTATGGAGTGCTTTTGGTCACCTTAAACTGAACTCAGGTCTTATTTGCAAATGTTGTAACTAAGTTACTTCCAGCTAAGGGGTTAGCCAGGAGTGGGAACGGATGAAAGCAAACATTGCAAATGCAAGGCTTTCAGGTCAGGTCTGGAGCAGAGGTCAAATCTGAAAACAACAAATCATACAAAAGTTGGAAGATAATGAAGCCAAACAGAAAAGAATAGAGAGTAACGCAGTTTTGTCTTAGCATGTGTGTTCTGTCAGGCATGTCAGTACAGAATTCAGGAACATATACGTTGGGTGAGAAAGTTTCATTTTATTTTTTGGTAGCAAACACTTTGAATGCAGCTAGAAAGTCTCCAGTTAACCTCTAGAAGTGCTGAATGAGGTAGAGTCAGATAAATTATAAATAGATAAAAACACTGCCTTAACTTGCCTTTTGGTTCTAAGAGCAGTGAGACTGAAATAAAGGTCGCAGAGCAGCAAACAAGAGGTGCTAACTTGCCTGAAGTTGCAAGCAAGTTGTTGTAAATTGCCAGTGGAAATCCACTGCAGCTGCTTATTATCCCCAAGGAGAAGTAGCTGGGGGCTGTCCAGCATCAGGTACAGCCTGGGCTCGAGCTCAGTCAAATGCTCAGGAATGAGGGGCTCTGGAGCACTCCACATCCATGATCACCTTTGGCTGTTGGTTATGTTGCCAGCTTCTTAAAGAGGGACAGAAGATGAGTGGAGGTTTGGCTTTGGTTTTTTTTTTTTTTTTTTTTTTTTTTTTTTTTTTTTTTTTTGTTTTGTTTTGTTTGTTTGTTTGTTGGTTTGGTGTTGGTTTTGGTTTTTTTTTCCCCTTTTACTCTCGTGGTTCATCATTCCCATTCAGTGGCTGTAGTTTAAGCAAAGAGAAATAGGGGCCGTAGAAATATACATACAGTGGCTGTATGTATGGAGAAATGTGGGCTGTAGTTGCTACAGAAGTGCTTGGTCTTCCCAGAACTGACTGGAAAACAGTCCATTGCCTCATTCCCTGGGCACTGGTACCACAGGGGAGCTTCACCTTCAGGCCTTGGGACTGCAGTAGGCTGAGTCGATATTTTGGAAGGATTTACAAGTGTGTAGTTCTTCCTGATTGTATCAGTGCAAATACATGTTTATAGACTTGATGGTAATCACAGTGATAAGAAAACATTACTGAGCTACTACCTGCAGCTTTGCAGCTGTCACATGCTCATGAGGGGAAGAAGAGTATTTCCAGCTGGGAAAACAGCAAGTCAGAGGAGAAGGCTCATGATTTCCTGAAGGTATTAGGGAAGCTGGACCTCCAGTTCTCCTCTGACACAAATCTTCATCTTTCTGTTACGGTTCCTACAGCTGGGCTGGTGTTGTGCATCTCTGGAAAATATCAGTCCTATTTTTAATAATAGTGTGTGCATGAAAGAAGTTTTGAATTTAAAATAAGGTCTATAATGAAGTGTAATTGGAGTTGTCACAGTTTTCATGGCAGAATGTGAGCACATTGCCCAAGGTGATTATCTGGTCTTAAATTACTCTTAAGTAAATTAACTTGATAAGAAGCACCCTGTGATTTCTAAGTTCTGCTGTTATGCTTGATAGAATGAGTTCATGGCCTGTATAAAGTTGCATACACTCTTCTTAGTTGGAAAGAAAGTGTTTAAATCTTTGTGAATATATTACTTCCAGGAACTTGGCACAGAAAAAGAACTCACCTTTAGAGGTTGATTGCTTGTGTTTTTTCTAACCTATGGAGTTAGATGATTTCATTTAATTAAGAAGGGCATATGAACAATGCTTTGAATTCTGTGTTTGGTTTCAAAACAAAACTGTAGGAATATGTGGAAGGTTAGAGGCAGCAAAGCTCAACTGCCTTAGCATTTAGTAGAAAAAAATTGTAATACAGAGTGAAACACAGCAACTGTATGACTGATAATTTTTTTTTTTGCTTTTTTTTTTTGTTTTCCCTCACAGTTTCAAAGAACATTTGAATCTTTAAGAAATGTATCCAGTAAATCTGATCTACAGAAAACCTACCAAAAGTTTCAAAAAGATCTGGAAAATCTTGATTACTTGGCATACAAACGTCAGCAGGTAAGACCATGGAAGCTTGTAAGAATGTTGGGCATAAACAGGGTGGGTGGTAAAGCTGCTGTGTTTGAAGAAGTGACTGTTCTGTCAGTTGGGTTTTGTGCTTTGTGCAGTGTCAGGAAAGGCAGCAGGAGGGGGCCAAGTGTACTCAATGCATATGGTGCTGGACTGCCTGGGTTTTGGTTTCTCAGCAGAGAGGAGCACAGGCAAAACAAGGAAGGGAGACTTAGCAGACATTAAAAGTTGCATTAACACGTAATTTTCTAAATGGAAGTGTATAGAAGTACTGTCTGCAATTTTTTACTTGAAAAATTAACCAAATTCACATAAGTTCATGGAATCCAATATTTCCTGTGCATGAAAACCACTAATATTTTCTTCTCTAGAAATGAATTTATGAGGTTAATATACATCTAACTTTGAAGTGCACATAGTCTTTGCCTTGTGCTTGCAAGATCAAGGTTAAATTGAATTGTTAACACGTGTTTAATGTTGGATATCCTGTCACTTATAGATAGCTTATGTAAAAATATCAGCTCTCATTATGGGTATTCACTATTTTTTTTTTCTCATGATGATAAAATAAGGCTTCACCTGTTCCAGAGCATAAGGGCAAAAGCTATATAACATTTCTGTGTGGGGTTCGTGGTTTGTGTTTTCCTGAATTCTGTCACTTGGTGTCAGTGTTGTCAAACAGTTCATGTGCTTGGGGCCGACCACTTGCAGCTATTTCTGTCAGGTAATTGATTAGATTACCTGTGTCTTAGTTAATTTGCATTGTTTATCTGAGCAGTAGTTACGTGGTTATGGTGACAAGTGTTTTACCTGCTTGTTGATACCGAGATTTTCATTTCAATAAAACTTGCTAAGAGAACAGAGATCTGCATGACAGCAGGAGACTGAAAGGAAGGAAACTTGGCCAGTCCTCTCTCAAAGACAGAAACAAAGCAATTAGTTCAGTCGGCTACACTTAGATTCCTGAGGAGAAACAACTACAGCAAATAACGAAAGAGACTATTTTATTTGTCTAGAAATAAGTCCAGGGATGAGTGATAGCCACCATAGGTTTGTCCAGATCTCGTCTTGCCAAATTAGTCTGGATTAGTGGCAAATATCTCATAATATGACTAGATTCTAACAGTGTCACAGGACTATTGCATAAATTAATGGGAAAAAAAAAAGATTAAATTTCTCTGGAATCAATGGAGATTTCTTCAGAACAGCTACCAATGATTCTCTGCAATTACAGAAATGCATTAAATCATTTTCTGCAGGGATCTGTTTTGGTTGCCCCACTGTGGAGCGTAACTTGGATAAGAAAAGAGAAGAGAAAGGGATTTCCTACGATGGAGAGAGGACAAGGAACCATTACTGCACTGTAGGGCAGGATTTGAGCTCACAATAATGTTCATGAATAGGTGTGCTGCTCTCAGATAGGGTACATTAAGGATGGGCACAAGTCATCACATGTAGGCAGGAACGGTCAGCTGCACAATGTATGATTTAAAACAACCAAATAGGCAACACTTAACAGGAAACTGAAAAGGCTCACCTCACTCCTGCTGCATAAAGCTGCACTTTTGTTTTTTCCCTTCAGACACTGCTGCCTAACAGACTACTGCCATTGTCATAAAATCAGTTATCACTGCTTCATTAAGAACCATTCTCCTTAGACTCTGACCCCATTTACAATCCCCAAATTCTGGTTTTATCCCACATTAGCACAAACATATCACCCGAAGTATCATTCTGTTTCATTAGGACGAAAAAAATAAATTGGTTTCCAGTCTACAGAATAGAATTCTAATCTTAGCTGCTACTTACCACTGAAATAAACCACCCAACACATCAAATTTCATATAGGAGACACACATGGTACCATAGCAAGTATTCATGTACAAAATCAGTGGTGTTTCCAAGTCCCCAGTGGAATGCACTCAAAATTCTCTACGGCTTTTAAAGTCATGCCCTTTTAACATTACGTAGTTGTCTCTGTAATTTAATCTCTAGCTGAAAATCTCATTTCCTTCCCACTGTAACGCTCAATTTTGTATTGTTTGTTTGTTGTTAAATTACCTGGGGACTTCTTAGTTGAGTATAAAGCATCATTCATCCTTGGCTCCCAAGACATTTCAGCTACATTTATCAGAGACAGGACTAGACTGGAATCTTTTATCCAAACTGAATACATCTTGGGCACAGCCAAAACTTATTCAGTTTCATAGAAACAGCAACAGTCTGAGCTTTGGAAAGATGAGGGGAGGCACTACTTTTTTCCTCAGAGGTTTAGCATCAATGCAAAGACAGAAAAATTGCACACATGGAGAGACAAATTAAAATCATTCAAGCCTGGAACTGACAGACACAAATCCAACTGAACAAGGGAGCTGTTAAAACCATGGCACAGGCTGGGGCAAGGTTGATGGGGGATATCAAAGTCTTCCCCCTTCCACTCTGAATACATATATAATCCTATAAGCACAGGGAATATGAGCACTTTCAGGTGAACAGGGAAAAGGAAAACCTCTTCACCCCTTAAGCAAGCCACAGAGACACACAGGACAGACAGACGCAAGGCCCAAATGACAGAGCTATAATCATGGAACTACTAAAATAAGTCACGTGGTTGAGAACAGAATTGGCATAATTTTTCACTCTCTTAGCTACCAAGACTAATTTTTTGTTTGCTTTTTTAAAAAATGAATGCATAAATCAACTATTTTAATGACACAACAACATGATAGATGTTGTTCTAGTGTCAGGGGGAGATAAGCAGCTAGAATACTGGAAATGTAACCTATAGTCTCATTTTATAATCAATACTGTTTGATTATAAATATACTGACTACATATTAAAGGAGGAAACAAAAGAATGCATTTTCAGAAATCTAATGGGAATTGAATGCCTATATATCCTTAAAATTACTTTTGGAGTAAAGTACAAGGCTTCTTGGAAAATTCCTAAACAAAATCTCAGCACACTCAACCCTAAAATCTAAAAGATTTGACAGTGGTAGAGTGGTAAATATAAAAGTGAACAAATTCACCCATTTATTAATCCAGGATGGCAATTCAAAAGACGTAATTCTGCCTTTACCCTTCAACAAGCAACCAAATGTGCAGTCATTCATAAGTCTGGAGGGAAAAAAAAAGTGAATTCTCATTCACATTCGTTCAGTAGCACAAGCCATAAGAAGATCCATAATTCCTGCCCTTTAATTTGCATCTCAGTTATTTCACATCTTTTCAAAAGGCATGGATAATGGACAGAAAGACTGCAAGAAGTGATTAATGTACTGCACCTCTTAACTAAGTCCTCTCAGTAGTTAATTGTCAGAAATGTTCTTTTGTTTTCTGGTTTGAACCTGTCTGACTTCCATCCATTGGCTCTTCTCGTATTTCTGAGTGCTAGAATAAAGATTTTGTTAAGTACCTCTATTCCTGACATTTCTAAGCCATAACCTTTTCGAGATAACTTAAGGAGCTCAGTCATGCTGCTGTCTATCATCATGCTTGTTTTCTTGACAACAAATAATTCACCCTGAACTCCCTCCAATTCTCAGCATACTTTTAAAGGGTTTGCCACAAAATGGACCTGCCAGTTGATAAGTGGTAATCTCTTTCAAAAACTTGCCTCCAGCTGCTGGAGTGGAGCACTTTGGTGAACAAATCTCATACTGCGCTGGTTTTGGCTTGGGTGTAGCTCATTTTCTTCACACCAGTCTGGGCTGTGCTTTGGGTTTGTGCTGGAAGCAGGGCTGGTTACACAGGGCTCTTTTGGTCAGTGCTGAGCAGAGCTTGCACAGAGCCAAGGCCTCCCCTGGCCCTCACCCGACCCCACCAGCGAGGGCTGGGAGGGGACAAGCCAGGACAGCTGACCCCAGGTGACCCAGGGGACATCCCAGACCACGTGGGGCCACGCTCAGCACACAGAGCTGGGGGCAGGAGAAGTAGGAAGGAGGACATTCAGGGTGATGGAGCTTTGTCTTCCGAAGTCACCATGACACATGGTGGGGCCCTGCTGTCCTGGGGATGGATCAGCACCCACCCAACCATGGGAAGTGGGGAATCAGTTCCTTGTTCTTCTCTCCTTGTGTGCATGGCTTTTGTTTCATCTGTTGAAATGACTTTATCAACCCACAAGTTCTCACTTGCACTCTTCTGACTTGCCCCTGCCAAAGTGAACAATCAAAGGTGAAGAATGAAAGTGCGTTTAATCCATTTTAACAAAAAGAAGTACCATTTGACTGAAGAAGCAAGTCTTCATTCAAAATTAAAACTTTCAAAATGCAAATTTGACCTGTACAATCATGAAGCCAGCTGCAGTAGTGATAACCAGGGACTGTGAGAAACAGAACAGCGAATGGCTCTGCTCCATCTTCTATTTCCCATGAGCAAAGTAAATTACTGTGTGCCCCTTAAATATCTTTGATACAGCCCTTAACTCCTTCAGTTTCCAACACAACTTTTAAGACCATTTCTAAATGTAACAAACATCACAAAGAAATCCTAAAAAGATTTTTTAAAATGGATTAGCCAAAATGATTTCCCATAGATTCAATCCCTTAACACACAATTTGCTCGAGGGCATACAATCAACATCAAACAAGCAAATCTTAAATCAGAATACTTTACAACAGGATACTGCTTCTGTGTGTGTGTGCACATACTAAAGTCCTGTTGTCAACTATAAGATGATTGATGGAGGCTTCTAGTCAAAACCTGAGTGTCTTTGGATTACAGCCAGCACTGCTACAGGCATCCTAAAGGCACCGTTAGCACTAAGAACAGCAGCAACGGTGGCAATTTTTCAGTTTGACAGGTGCTAAATACCACTGAACTTCATTATAAGTCCATTTTTATTGCAGCTGTTGCCCAACACTCCTTAAATGACCTTACAGTAAGATAATTATAATAAACTGGCTTAAACTAGTGCCATTTCGGCGGAGTGATATAGGGACAACTTCCCTTCAACAGCAACAAAGACTCACAAAAGGGAAAAGGAAGTGTGCAGCATCTACTACAGCATCCCAAGAGCAGAGCTGGGATCTGTCACTGAGTCCCATCTTATCCCCAAGTGCTTTACCATTTTGTCCTCTCATTTCCCCTGAAAACATTCATATTGCACAGGTGTTCATACTTAGGTTGTTACAAACCAATGTTAGCTTTACTTAGCTTTTATTGGGAACATTCCACGAAGTCACAGAGCAAGAGAACAAGTTTTAGTACTCATTGTGGCGTGTAGCTATTCTTTTTAGCCAAATTTCAGAGAAGAGACAGTATCAAGGAAATTAAAAGCTTGATTTAATTCAAAGGAATTTCCAGACTATCTCCTGGACAAGAAAGAAAATCTACATTTCTCAGACACAGGTATCTCCTGGCACATTTCAAAATGGCAGCCTGGCTATGAACAGATATTTTCACTTTGGACATTTGGTAGCAAGGAGTGTTCAGGAGCTTTGTCGTCAGCCCCTGAGTTCTCTGTCATCACCGGAGGAGTTCATTCAGCCCACTCCATATAAAACACATTGCTGTTTATTTGGCAGGTTTTTGTCATGCCTCTCTAAGACAGCCAACATTAACCTGCAGTGGCTTTCAGCATTTCACACAGTTCCTCCTCCTTCGTTAAAATCAAATCTTATAAATGTTATAAAGCATAACACTTTCATAATTCTGCATGGGAAGCAATATTTATGTTTGAATGAGGTCTAAGTGCTGTCTTCGTATCTCTGAAAGGAACAGTATTTTCAAAGACTGTGCTGAGTTCTCTGTCCCTCTCCTAGATCTACAGCTCTGTATGTTTTTATGGGTTGAAATAATCACCTAGTAAAGTGATATACAATTCTTAGCCATAATTGAAGAAGAAAATACATTCCCTAAATTTCAGGGAAGTAATGTATCTGCATATTGTACAGAAAAAGCAAGATTGAGAGAGGATGCTTCCTTTGTTGAACACTATAAAAATGATGTATGTTCTATTTTGATTTGACATTCTTTTCTTTCCTTTTTTAAAAATTAAATGCCTTGGAGCAGTAGGGAGTGGTGACTATAAAAAAAATTTTTCTTTACTGAATTGTAAAGGAAAAAAAAGAGAAATGGGAGCTACGTATATGAATGTCTTGTAAACATTTTCAAATTTGCTTTCTCAGCTATCCTGTGTGACCTTGAGCAAGCCTCTTAGTACCAGATCTCCTGGAGGACATCACTAAATGCCTCCATCCAAGAGCTAAAGATTTATGGGTGTATAAGGACTTGCCAGTAAGGTTCTGTGGATATTTGAAGTTCCTTTTGTCAGGCTATGACAGATTTATGTCAAACTAGGTAAAAAGTTCAGTCTGAGGACAACTGACATTTTTATGGGCTCAGAGGCAGTACATAGTGCATAGTCTGAGCTACTGTTTTTGTGTGTGGTGGGAGGTTTTTTTTTTTGTTTGTTTGGGGATTGGGTTATTTTTTTGTGCTTTTTTTTTCTTAGTATGGGAAAAACTGCTATTTAGATGCTGAAAGAGTGCAAGCTAAAAGTGCAATAACAGTTTGGAATGCAGAGCTGTGGTTACTAAAGAGCGGCTAATGAATGATGTTATGTCCTGGTGAAAATGACAGTAATAGGAGTTTGTGAAAGAGTTATCTGAGGGGATTGTTACATTGCATTGATCCCAGCCTGACATACACACACACCAGCTTCTCACAGAAAAATTAATTCTCGTATAAAATGTTTCTCTGCTTTGGCGCCTTGTAAAAATCAGATTAGATGAAGTGCAAAGCCTTGCAAAATGAATGAGGTGTGAATGGAAAATGGTTTGAGAACATAATGCTTGGGAATGATGGACAAACCCTGCAGAAGTGCTGTTCCTGACATGTTTGCTCCAGGAACTTGTAGCAGGCGACAGCCAAAGCAGACTGTGCTGGGAGCAGTTGTGTCTTGCTGTCTTTATCTGACGGCTGAGCTTGTGGTGCAGTTACTGTGGCCACAGTATTTGGCCCTTCTTCAGTGCTTTGGTGGATAGAACATTAACATAGGAAATAAAAAACTTGAATTCTGTGCAGGGTGTAGGTTTTTTCCCCTCAAGTGTCTCCTGTGAAACTCAAGTTCTCTAACCAGTTTGGATTATGTACCAGGAGAGCTTCTGAGTTTTTCCCTGGATCACAAGCTTGTTTTGAGGGAAGAACTTGTTAGCTCTGTTTATGAAGGTTGTGACCCTTGGGAATCATTCAGCTTTTGGATTCCAGCTGTTTGGTGAAGCTGGAACAATGCTACACAGGGCTGAAAAAAAACCTAACGAGAGAAATCACTGTAACATCCCCTGGCAAATTATTTATTGTCTCAAGTCCAAGACAATATTCCTACTTTGTAGTCTGTGTGTCCACTTAGTCCTTTTTGTATTGTCTCTCCCATACACATCCCTGTCCCTTGTCCTGCACGTCCTGCATCAAGTTGCGTTCTGTATTTTGCATTTGCGTAATCTCGTGTGCAGTTTCCCTCTCACTCTAAAAACTCACTGTAATTTAGCACTTAAATTTCTTATTCAGTTGCTCCACATCACGTTTTGCTTACCTTGTCTCCTTCTTCCTCCAAGCTTTTGTCATCTGTCATCCACACCTCGTTTCTGTCGGTGCATTCTGAAGGTATTGACTCATTCATTTTGCTCACAGAAAGTTGCTTATCACACCAGATTCAAACAAACATAACAACCCCACCTCCACAGATGCTGTCTCCTGTTTGCCTGTCTGTCCATGCACGAAACACCGTGCTGTCGGGGAGGTGTTTACGTAGGGTCTGAGGGATCACCAGGAGGAGTTGGAGCGTGGGCATGTGTGGACAGACAGGTCACAGGGACATTGTGCATGCAGGAAGGAGGGCAGAGGATGGGGTGTGACAGAGGGCACTGCCCCAGCCTGTTTTTAGCCTTCCTGACCTTGACTTCCTCCTTTCCATCCCTCTAGAATTCCAGGTTGTTGTAACAGCCCAGCCAAAATGTCTCTGATTGTCTGTGATATATGGCCTGTCATCACGGGCTCTTTTTCTCATCAGGGACTTGGGAGAGCAGTCAGACCTTGGCCTTGCTTGATGGGGCTGACCAGGCTCTAGTATTTTCCTTTATTTGCTATCTAGCTTTTTTTGGAACATGAGTCTATATTGTAAGTTCTTCATGGTTTGAGAGTGCTACAGCTGGTTACTTTTCAGCTATCAGTGGCTATTACTCAGCTGATCTATCCTGAAATTTGCCTTCATGTGATTTAGAGAAGCTGGGCCTTTATAGATGGTCATTATGGAACAAAACTTTCTTTTAGGTAAGATTTTGACACTTGTAATAGTGCTTTTATAGCTCATTACAATAAATTCTGCTGGCAGTGGGACAGTGAAAGCTTTCCTACATCCAATTTAAATTCATTTATTTCCTTGAGTAAAAACGTTTGTTTTTTTCTGCATTAATTCAACCATGGATCTAACTTTGTAAGAACAAGAGATAGTACGTAATAAAATCTTATTTCAGTTGAGATTTATATAGGAAAAAACAATTATATTAATTTTAGCTGTAACTTGATTGGTTAGCAGTGGAGGAAAGATGATCCTTTTTGCTTTGTGGGAGAGAGAAGAACAAAGTGTGCCACAGGACAATTTTATATAGTTTTATTTTAGCTGGATCAAAAGTGGTTGCAAAAAACCAAAAGGTGTGTTTATCAACTTATGTTGTCTGCAGTTATGAAATTCAGCACTGGATTCACTAAGGAGGAAAAGGTTAAGAGACCATATAGTCAAAGAGTACAGTTATGTATCTTTTTGGGTAAAGAGAACTGGAGGCTATAATCTCCTAGTGTTGCTTCCATTTTTTGTTTCTGGGGGCTTGGAAGGCAGTTCCTGCCGAAGATGTGTCTGAAGTGCAGAGTCTTCTTGATTATCTTAAGAAAATACTGCAGCATTTTGCTGCTTGTGCTGTTTGTAGAGATCAATAAATTATTTCAGGATCTGAAAAGATTATGCAACCTTATGTTAAAATTTCTTACTGATTATTAATTCATAGGCAAATAACAGCTTTTTAGTCTCTGGGTAAAATTCCTGGCAAAAGTGACATTTTCGTTAAAAGCCAGAATTCTGAGAGCGTGCTTTGTCTGTCAAGGATCTGAAACCTAAATTGTGAGCTAAATTGCCTGTAACTAAAATTTGATTGCAGACGAAAACCTTGGAGATGCTGATGATATTTTATTGCTAACTTAATAGAGAGGATTAGAGAGGATAGGTACAGAGACAACACAAGGAGTAATATTACTTCTCTATTTCCTGCCCCTCCCCAATTTTCCAGGTAGGTTATAGTTTTTAAGCACAAGTGAAATGATAGCCAAGTGTCGTCCTGCACTTGAGCCTGTCCCCTGTGGACTCCCTGGGAGTGTCTGTGGGAGAAGTGAACTGCATTTCATCATGGGAGGGTGGGGGTATTCCCTGCTGTGGTGTGGGGAGAGTTGGACCTGGGCGGTCGGGGAAGGGAGTCAGTGAGAATAATAACTGAAGGCATGCTAAAGAGCTCTTGATCTTGGCCTTGGCCACCTTCTTGACTTAGTGAAAATGAAATGGGAAGGTTTTTATTTGCTTTGGAAAATGGCTCATTAGAATTGCAAAGAGGTAGCTGAGAAGCTGTTAAGAATCTTGAAAAGGTTAGAACAAATGAAAATGAATTTAAAGAAGTGTGTGTACCTGTGCCTGCTTGCTGCATGAATCTTGCCTAATCTTTTTCCATCACTTATTGTCAGTAGTAGGGATAGTCTAGAAAGGCAGTATGCACCCATCCTAACGGTTTAGGGGAGAAATGACAGATGCTTCTAACATAGTTACAAAATTAAAGCAGTTCTCAAGGGAGGGAGAAAAGAAAACAATTTTGAAAATAAAATGTAGACAGTAATGATGCAAAAAAAGATGTGAACAATACCAGAGTCATCCAAAGAAGATGTAGAAGAGAAGTATTTTAACATAATTCAAAGCAACGTGAATAAATTCTCTCTATATCCTTCATTCAGTGCCTTTAGTAACTCATTTCTTCACTGCTTTTAGTAGTGTCAGTAAAAATAGCTCTTAAAATCTTTGTCTTTGTAGGTAGAGATAAGCCTGAACCCATCTTACGGGAGTCTTGCAGGGGGTGTTACTAGGAATGAGATTGTAAAAATGTTGTTAGAGATGCCACTCCAAGCATTTCTGCAGGGAGCTGTCACCCTTCCAGTGAACGCTGGCACCCCTCGCTCCCTGTGGGAAGCAGGACCCGTGGAGGAGGCAGAGCTGAGGCACCAGTGGCCCTCAGAGCTGTGCAGTGTGTGCTCCTGGAGAGCCAGTGTGCCCTGGGTGCCACTGTGGAGTGACCTGCAGGGTCACTGCTCACACACCTGCTCCTCCAGCCTGCATCACTGATTGCCCAAGTTCTGCAGGAGCAAATACTCTAAAAGCCCAAGCAGAAAAGCCTGACCCTGGTGCGTTCATCACTGCTCTTGGAGGCAGCTGTGATTGGCCTAGTCCTGTTCACAGGTGAGAGCTATGGTCAGGGAATCACAGAAGGCTTTGGCTTGGAAGGGATCTGTAAAGGCCATCTAGTCCAACTCCCCTGCAGTGAGCAGGGACATCTTCGGCTGCATCAGGTTGCTCAGAGCCCCGGCCAACCTTACCATGAATGTTTCCAGGGATTGCCATCTGCTGCCTCTCTGGGCAACCTGTGCTGGTGTTTCATCCTCTTTGTAAAAAACTGTCATCCTTCTATCTAGTCTTAAATTTAGCCCCTTTTGGTTTAAAACCATTACCCATTGTGTTATTGCAACTGGCCCTGCTGAAATGTTGGTCTTTCTTGTTGGGCCTTTAAGAGGTGTTCCATCCTTCAAGGATGCTTCCCTAAATATCCATTTAGTCTCATCCGTATTGGTTATTCTTCTCTTCTTTCCTTTATGGATATGGCATCGTGCGTGTGTCCTGTGAAACTGAAGTGCTCTGCCAAGATCGTGTTGTTTCCAGTCTTTTCTGATACAGATTTGACAGATGTAGGAAATCTATGTGTGAACATGACTGCGTGCTCTCAAAAAGCTGCCTTGGGGATGGAACCGACCCATGCTCTGCATAGTCAGGTATAAAACCACTTACAGCAGATCTCACACCATTTAATAAAACAAAACCAGAATCAAAACAAAAAATCCAAACCACAAAAATGGTACAAATACCCCCCTTCTGGTGGGTCTGGGTGACTTGAGGTTAGCCTTAAATTAAGCAAGGTTTCAGGTTATTGCAGCACGTTTGCTGTTCTGGTAGTTAAATTAGAATGATGGACATAGGGAGCAAAATGAAAAGTGCTCCGAGTCAAAGAATGTAGTTTGACTTAAGCTTCCTTTGAGATTGATAATGTGAGTTCTGTAGAGGCGGTGCTAGCACTGGTGGGAATTGTTCTGTAAAATTCTCTGGCATATATAAAATTTATTTAGTTAGAAAATCAAAGTTAAAAGCTGAAGCATGTCCATCACTTAAATAATAAAATGCATAGTTGCCTCTTAGCAAGATGTACTTAATTGTAATACTTAATCCTCCTTTTTGGAAAGAAGTAATGCTAATAAAATGTAACAAGTTAAATCTTATAAAAGTTTTAAATTAGACTTTTTACCATGCACATAAATTTTACTGTGTTTATGGATACTATAAGAATGGTTTATGGACCTTCATATAGACTTGATACTCTTGTATAATAATTTTGCTGCAATATTATTTTATATGTCACAAAAATGCCGCAGTGATTTATTTATGACTATCAGTTCCTCTGCTTTCTCTTTGTAATTAGAGAATTACAGAATAATTTCATTTGGAAGAGACCTCATGAGGTTCCTGGTACAACCTCCTGCTCAGCTTGGATCAGCTCAGGGGTCGGATGAGGTTACTCAGGGCTTTATCCAGGCATGCCTTGAAATTTTCTGAGGATCAGACTGTTCAGCCCCTCTGGGTAACCTGCTCCACTGTTGGGGTGTCCTTCCAGGGAAAAAGAATTAGCTTTTATCTAACCTGTAGCTTTCTTTTTCGTTTTATGCCTCTTGTGTCTCGTTCTGCTACCATGCAGTGCTGTGCAGGCCTTGACTGCCTTACTGCACATCTCTCCTGTGCAAGATGCTTTTAAATAAAGCACACTGCATAGACTTCATACATTCTGTTTACTATTTGTGCTTATGGTTCAGGGCTTGTTAAAGGCAGTATCCTAAAGCTGCTTTTTGTGTTTTTTTACACCTGAAGAAACCTTCTCCTGCAACCCTGAACACTGCTTTTATTTTGTAATATGCAGCAGTGGCAGACCAAATGACTTAAAATTCTGTAGTTTGGTAAAATCAGTTGTCAGTCCAGCATGTGGTTGTTTTGAGTGGAGAAGGCCTTAATCTTTTTTAACAATTGTTTTGCAATTGTCTTGGAAGATGAATTATTTTCCAGAATGTCTAATCCATAGGTTTTTTGAATATTGAGTAGATCAGTATAGTCTGTAAGAACTGTAGAACTCCTAGCTATGTAGTTGTAGATCTATTCACTAATAAATACCTTGTGGAAATAATGGATTTGTCATAAGACAGAATTTCTGCCACCTCCACTATTAAATCTTTCTGTGGATGGTGGGTAGTGACTTGGAGAAGTTTTTTAATTGACAGGTTTTACCGGCATTCTGTAATTCATTCAGACATTGATGCGAATTTCTATGTGGCACAGTGGAAAAGTTATTTTTGTGATAGAGAATGTAAAATTGTATTTTCATTTCATGTCCATTCAGTGCAATGCTGTCTTACAGGAACAGACAAATGCGGCTGCTGCACTGTAATGGAAGAGTGAATGGCAGTAATCTCCCTGCTGCAGAGAATAATTCAGAGTTCTTATTTTAGTACAGTTTCTAAAGAAGAAATCAGAAATTTTAGGTGTGGTTTATGAACAGGATTTTGGGACAGTTCTAGTAGTCATTGCACTTGTTTTCTGTAAGCTTTGTACTCCAGAAACTGGACAGTGGCTTAGTGAAATGACACCGTTGAGTAAATTTTTACAATTACTTCTTTCTATGAGACATGCTCTGTGATATACACATGCTGTTAATTCTGAATTTAAAGACAGAGACAATGCAAAGAAATGTGTACCTTTTCTGTCTCACACTGCCCGTCGTGTACATTTCCCATTAGATTTGTTTTTGTGGTATTGAATAATTCTGATCCCATAGAAAGGTCTCTTCAAATGCAAACTATTGAAAAAGGACATGTAACTATGTAACTGGACCAAGTTAAGATTTCTAATCTGAGGATTCCAGTCTAGCACTGGTTTGCTTCCACGAGCAGCATGCTCATACTTAGAATCAGGCAGCCTAGGGATCAGGCAACCCCCTCTCTGTCAGTCCTCCTTAGGGTGAAATTGTCACTCTTGTGTTTGCTGCTTGTGTCTGATTCTGTTGATCTGAATGTTGGCAGTGCTGAGGTGGAGCTGTGTGGGTGAGTCCCAGGGCCTGCTCTGCTGGTGCTGGGTGTGTGTGAGCCCCAGCTGTTTCCAGAGCACCTGAGGAGGCTGCTGACCTAATTTTTTGTCTGGAATAATTTGAATAGGATAAACTTGGTTCAAGTGACCTTTTTATGACTTGCATTTGTTTGCAATACTGGTAAAACTCAACAGAATTTACTGTGACTATTTAGCACATTACAAATTCTCGTAATCATATTTTAATGGTTTATGTGTTCTTGGGAACTTAATTATATGGATGGTGCTGTTGTAAGAAATTCAGAAAGGAATTAGAAGATAGTGGCAGAATAAATCTGAGATGGTATGTGTGCTGTGTTTTCAGATTATGTCCTCTCCATCTGGGAAATAAGTTGTTTCAGTGGGCCCCTTACTGCATTAAACAGTATTAATAAACAAAACCTCAGTCTTTCAAGGGGATGAAGTAGAGCAGTTTTTCAGGTACTACAAAATCTACCACTGAAAAAATGTTTGCTGGGCTTACTATTTTTCATCATTCGACTCTACAAAGATTTTATTAAGGAGTTGCGGGAGAAATCAAAACGTGAAGAAGCAGTACATTTTGATGGTAAAATATGAGCAGATGCTCTGGGCAATAGGGGAGCTGCGTAAGGCAGTCTGCAGGTGTACAGAGCAGCAGGAGATTTGCACAAGTCAACATTCATCTTCATTCTAAGAAATTCAGGGATGAAAACTGGAAGAACTACTCTGTTGTAACAGGGCAGTCATATTAGCACTGAGTTACAGGGCACTGGGGAAGGCTGGTGTAGTAGTGAGTTGTGGGGCTTTTATGAAGTTGAGTATTAGTGGGGATATAAATGATTTAGACTTATTTATGACAGACGTAAGATCACCAGCTTAGAAACATGAACTGTTACTTCCATTTCTCTCTGTCTGTGAATCCTGGGGGCTGTTAATGGTTTGCTAATTAGAGCATTACTCACACAAGCAGTCTTACTGGGGTCCCATGCTAAGCCACCTCAGCGTCGTGGAACAGCTGACCTCCAAACTGGCTACTTGAAGCAAAGGGTTCTTTTCATGTCCCTGTCCAAATCTGTTGGTGTTGAGTTGGAGTTTGATGGTCCTTGTGGGTCCCTTCCCACATGGGGCATTCTATGATTCTGTGACAGCAAACACAAACCAAACCAGTGTAAGGACATTGTATGTTGATATTGTAAATTATTTAACCATTCGTAACAGTTTTTACTATTGGACTGGAGTTCAGTGCTTTGCTTCAGGAACGCTTGTGAAAGAGTGGGCTTTGTGCTTTTAAAGAGTCAGCTTGCGCTTTTGGGCACAAATATTTCCTTAAGGTCATATTCCATGACTGTGTTAATTCACCCTTAGGAGAGTAAGAAGACAATATTCTTATGATTCTGTAATCCAAGCCAAAAGGCCATATGGCTTTGGTTCTGCAGTTTTTTAGTGGATAAATATCCTGTTGAGTCAAATGAGACTTCTGTGTACAGAGACTTAAAGCATCAGTCTTCGTGGCCATAATCCAATAAAGTTGTTTAAATATGTAAGTAGATTCACATGCATGGAGTGGTGCAGGAGCTCTCTAGAAGTTTATGACTTGTTCTTATCTTGAAAAAAACTGGAAAATAATTTTGTTTTTAAAAGTGTGTTTTCATTGAAAGTAGCTTGCGCAACATTATTTTAATTTTGCTAACAGTTAGTCTCTGAGAAACTGTTTAGAAAAGGCGGGGGGGGGGGGGGAAGGCAGGGGAGGAGAAGGGAAGAGTTTTGACCAGGTAGAATTGCTGCATTTTCATGCTTCTTGTCAAGGTCATGTTAATCAACTGCAGCAAGTTTGAAAGTTCTGCTCAGCACAGCTCAGTCACTTACTGAACAAGACCACAGTCAGCTGTTCAAAACAAGATTTCCTTCCTAAGTCCTTCCTGACTGTCACAGCAGTGCGGTGAGCTTAAGTGCTCTTGATTTTGTTTTTATTTTATGCACTGGAAGCAGATATGAACGTATGTGGACTTCTGGATTCTCTGGGTCACTTGCTGGTCTGTCTTGATACATCTGCTTTGAAACAAAGGGGAACAGAAAGAATGAAGATTGTGGTACTCAAATACATGATAAATAATAGAGTCACAGTAACAAAAAGTAAATGCTATCAACCATCTTGACTGATCAAAAAGGTAATTAGTTTGTAATTAGTTTGTAAGATGAAAACAAGTCTAACTAACCCTTCCAATGGTAGCAACAGTTTGTGGAAGTCAGGTTCACAACACAGCTCGAGATTCTAGACATGTTTAATTAGAACACAAAGCATTTTGGACCTTCATTTTTAACAGTGTTTTTGTTCAAAGCATCCTAATTCTTTATGTAAAGATTAACAATAGAAGAAAACAGAAAAATTTCTGAATTATTTCTAGGGGATAGGACAAGAAAGAGATTTTTGAAATGCATTGCAAAATGATATTTCTTCTTCCATCATACTTCTTGCAACAAAGAATAGTGACACAGATGATATTCTTGCATCCCCTGCCTTGTATGTGCTGTGCTCAAAGCACTTTCCTCCTCTATTAATGTCCAGCAAGTGACAAATAAACAAAATAGTCTGCCTCTTATCCCCATGTACCTGTCACTTGACAGTTGAACCCTGCTGCAAAGTCCTTCCAGTGACTCTGCCTCAAAAGACCCATCAAAATATCTAAATTATATGGTCCTAAAGAACTCCTGTAAGATCAGTAAGTTTAGTAGGAAATTACTACTGTCAGTACACACTCATGCACAGTGACAACTGAAAAAAAAAATATTTTTAACTATTATAATCTTTCATTATGGGAAGCAGGGAAATATTGTGCACTTCTGTATTTAGTCAGACAGACAGAACCCCGGGTTGACACTTGGTTAGATGGAGTAAATAGAGGTTACAGCAGCTGTTAGATTTGCTAGACGTGCTTCTAACAAACGAAAGGATGTAAGGTTGCAAGTGATAGAAATGCACCGATATTGTTAGCATTTTTTATTGTTAAAGCAAATTATTGTAGCACTAGTTCATAGTGTGTAGTGCTTGTCGGTTTTGTGCATGGTTTTTGTTCGGTGGGTTTCTTTTTTAAGCTCATAAACTGTGACAAGTACCTGATGTTGTTCTTTAGCACATTTGTGAGGTTTTATCACAGGATGCCATTTTGATCTGAACTGTCAAGCTACTCTGGAAGGGAGCTAAATCATACAGTCTGGTTCTCTGAAAAATTATTTAATAACAATGGAACAGTACAGGTGCACATTTGTCTATGGCTTTTGCATTGAATATTCTTGCTGCAGAAGTAGAAATTTCACCAAAATAATCTCTCCTCTTAAAACTGGCATCTGGCTGGAACTTGGTGCTTTAGATGTTCACACAGTAATAAATTGCACCACAGTGCAACAGATCAGTTTTAATATGTAGGAATTACAGATCATTATAAAGCTAATGAATAATGAGTCAGTAAGCAGAAAAACCAAAACCCTCCAAACTTCTATCTTAGGAATTAGATTGGTTTTGTTTTGGCACCTGTAACTATATCATGAATATGCTGAGGAGAACAATTTGCACAGAGGTGCACACAGGCTATTAATATTAGTTCTGTAAATAAATTCAGTAGTAATTGTACATATTTTTTCCTTATTGCATGCAGTTTATCTATAAGAGGAGAATTAATATGTCATTGATACAGTTATTTAAACAAAAATACATTTTTTTATTTTTTCAAAATGAGTGACTTTTCAAGAGAATTTATTTTCTGTCGTTATTTTTAGTAAGGAAAGAGAAAATTGCAGTAGCAGTAGAAGATATTTCTCTTTCAAAGCTTGCTGGGTCTAAACGCCAATCCATGGTTTGAGTTGAAACACTATTTTTCTTCTGGCATTCTATTTTACATGCTCAGAGCTTTCAAAATATTCATCCTTAAGGCTGAAATTTTTCATGGATGACCTATTCTCAAAGGTGAACTTATTTTTGAATGCAGAAAAAAACTACTGTCTAGTCCCTTTATTCATAAAGTGATAGGGAAGACAGAAATTTAACCTACTCTGTAAGATTGTTAAAAGTTGGCTTTGAGTGTGTCTGACACTCAATATAGGGTCTTGATACGTGCTTTGGTGCTTTTAGGATTAAAGTTTCTTTTTAAAATGGCAGACAGTACATACCTTGCACGTCTGTATTTCGATTTTAACCAATCCCCGAATTCTTAAGGAACCATAGCATCCACATTCAGACATAATTTTAAGGTTACTTCTTTAAAGAATTGCCTGCTCCACTTTTCCCCTCTTGACTGATTCATGTAATGATGATGTTTTTATCACAGCAGCTGCTGCAGACAGGCAGATAGTTTCCCTTTTAAGTAAACTTCCCCAAAGCTAAAAAAGGGCTCATTATTTATCTTTACAACCCAGAAATGTGGAGGCTCTTGGAAATGTTTGTTTTTTGAAACTGCTGGAGTCCTGAATGAGCCTGTCATCTGGGTACCTTTTTAACCACAGACAGGTATTCCATCTGATTCCTGAATCATGTCCTTCACAGCTTTGCTGTTATAGACCATGTCTGTGCAAAACTAAGGAGCAGAGGGCAGGAGGTGCAGAAGGAACAAAACCTCATTTTTTTCCCTCCCCTTTCCACAGAACTGAAAGGGTGATGAAGTAATGAGCAAAAAATCAGTGGTAGAAGAACATTTGGTAAAAAAACATACTTACAGAACTTACAGCTGTGCTGTGGAAGGTGGGATTTTTTTTTTGAAATGGCTTTTTAAAAGCAGTGCTGAGTGATATCTGCATGGAGATAACTGTCATAAGGAGCTATCCACAGTGCTAATTGTAAGTTTGCAGGAAGATGATTTTTCATCCTTAGGGACCTGTTGTGCAGCCCTTTCTTGTGCAGAGCAGCAGTGCTGGATGCTGACATCGACATGTCGTGTAGCTGGTCCGCCTACTTTTGATGTGCTGGCCTACTTGCAATTACTGAAAAATTACAGCATGGAATCTGGATGTTTCAAATAGATGCAAATTTAAAACAGCCTGCAGGCTGTAAAATCAAAAGCTTTGATTTTACATGGTTCTTTAGTTTCTGGCTTGTTAGTGAAATCAGCAGAAGCTTTATTAGCAATGTTAAAGCTGCAGCAAAATGCAGTAAGTTTTGACTGACGGGTGAGACTTGTGAACTGAATTTATAGTTTGGATATTAGGGGTTGTTTCCTTCTGTAGAATAAAATCCCAGCAGTGAATAACCATTTCTGGTTTAGACAAAAGATCGCCATTCAAGTTTCAGCTTCAGCTCCACATGGCATTGAAAAGATACTATTCTGCAAGTCCATTGCCATGTAGCTGTGCCAGTTTAGGCCTTGCAATGTGGAGAAACAATCAGTGCAGACAGAGGGTTTTTTTCCCCTACATCCCAATTCTTCCGTTACTTGAGTATTTCTGCCATCCAAGACTGCAAATGTTGCAGCAGTTCTCTTTAATACTCCATCACACAAAATCCTCATCACTGCTGCCTGATCCTGACCTGCTTCTCAGATATCTGTTAGTGCTTCTCACACCAGAGTCACTTTTCACTATGACTGGGGAGGATAAGACAGCACTGAGTAGTTGTGACATTGTTCCTCTACCACTCTCTCCCGGGAGTGGTGTGGAGACAAAATGAGTGCTCACGTACAAATGAAAGAGAATTACTGAATAATCTTCCTGCAGAAGATTTGTGTGGTGCCTACCTAGAGTAACTTCATGTCTGAAAGTAGGTAACAGCAGACATTCTGCCTGCAGATTCTACTTCATCACTCCCAATTAAAGAATAAACAATCAGGCGAAAATAATGCAGCTCTACTCTGTCGGTACCCACCTTTTCCATCAACAAAATCAGATCTGAAGATTCATTTAGGTGTTGTATCCCAAAGCTTTTGGAACAGCGCACGAAATGTAAGAGGTAATCCAGAGATTTTATCTACAGGTATGTTTGAAACGTATGAATAAATATTTCCTTTACTTGTTAAATTTGACTCAGGTAAAATGGAACGTGTTTGGTAACTTCTCTAATTATAGTAACTTCTGATTCCTAGTCTAAGTGGTCATTGTCTCTTACTGCACAGATAAGGCTGTTTTTGTTCTCCTGGATTTTTTGTTTCCTGAAACTAGCCAGAAGAGAATATATACGAAATTTACTGTGATTTTGCTTAGTAGCCCTCCAGGGCCTTGATAAATCAGTACCACTGGAAGAAATTTCAGAGCCACCGCTTCTGTGTGACCTTGGACCATCCAGATCTTGTGCTTCCCTGCAGCAATTGAAGCTTTTTGGGTCTGTGCTTCAGGCAGAGATGTTTCAGCCATCCCGTAACTACGTGAGGTGTTTGTCTGATCTCTCGCTGTTGGAGGAATTGGACAGGGTTTTGCTGCAGGTCCCCTCTGTAGGGTGTTTGTGTGTTCTCTGTAGGGTGAACACCTCCTTGAACCCTTAATTGTGTTCTTTTGTTGGCGATAGCCATTGAAGACATGAGGGCAGAAGGCTGAGTTTTCTCTAGATAAAGGAGAGGAGTTTTGATAACGATACTTCCACTTTACTTTTGTACTCAAAGTACTTTCTTTAGGAAAGTAGTTTAGATTGAGAATCAGAGCAGTGTTCTTTTAGTGACATTTTATGTAAGTATGTTTCTAAATCTGCATAAATTCTCTTCATTGTTTTTGCAGCATTTCTCCAGGGGTAGGTCCTCAGCTAATGATCACAGAATCTTTGAATCACAGAATTGTTTGTGTTGGAAGGGATCTTTTGCATTTAAAACAGATATGACAGCTGGGGTCAGATTGAAATAAGATCCTAGATCTAGGAACACAGCTTCTGTTCAGTGCTAGCACTAATTGTTCGAATGGTTTGAAAGATGTGCTGGGTTGTGACAACAATTTTGAAGAAGAAATTGAAACTGTTCTTGCTTATGGAAGTATTTCAGAGCTGCACAGGAGTTTAGTCAGGAAGTGCTGTAGTGCCTAGTACCCATTAATAAAGCTAAACCTGTTTGGAATAACAGGGTGTAGAAATGTGGAAGAGGGCAGGCATCTGTGATGAAAAAGTTATAACCACCTTTACTCTTCTTAAGAACTGATTCTAATGCTTTTGGTGGTCATGTGATGATGAAAAATGAAGGGAATGGCATATCCTGGCAAGAATTCAGTAATCAGTGAAGAGAGAGCTCAGTATGATGCTGCATTTGTTTTGGTTTAGGGCAAATCTTGGGAGGAAATTTTTGAAGTGTTTTTTTTTTAGAAAGCAAATTCAAGCGGCCCCTCCACCAACTAGTTTTTTTTTTTGAGAAAAGTGGAAAAAACCTGTTTATTTAAGAAGCAAAGTATTCACACACATAAAAAATTAATAATATTAAACAATGGAACTTTTCATTGTTCTGAAAGATGGCGAATTTAGGGAGAAAGTCCTTTTTGTGGGGTGTAGTTTGGCTTGCTCCGTCTCTGATCCATCCCTGCTGTGCTGGAAATGCCATCCTGGGCCCTGGTGGAACACAGGCCTGAGCTTTGGGTGTTTCTCTGGGTTTTTCAGTCCAGAACAGGCTGACCAGTTCCAAGAAGAAGAATAATCATAGTTTGGGGAGCTTCTCTGCCTCAGCTAGCTAAAAACTAACTAAAAGCACAGGAGAGCTCTCTCCTGCTGTCTGTGCTGCACACAACACAGTCTGTGAGCAAGAGCTGAAGCTCTTATCTCTCTGTTTTTGAATCCAGCCCCTCAGACATTCCACCACTTCTCCTCCTCCCCCTCTTCACTCTCAGATCTAGTTTTAAAAGCACAGAACTCAATATCCAGCATAAGCAGAACAGACAACTGGGGATACAAGTACCATATAGTCACCCTAGGGCAGATGCCAAATGATATAGTTACATGACCATCTTCTACAGTGAGAAGAAATTCGGGAGAATTATAAACATTAGGAGCTTTGACCTTCCCTGAAAAAACCCATTTACTCTTAAATGACTGCTCGGTAAATCATGTGCTTGAAAAATGCAAAAATAGGGGCAGCTATGTAACCATGGGACTCATGCAGAATTTGATGCTGTGTCTGTTGGAGTTTGGATCCAGCTGGGTTTAACAGGAAGTTGCCAACATTCCTGTTGGTACTGGCCTAAATCCTCGTGGACAGCATTTCAGAAGCTTGTGAAAAGAAGAGTTGGAACATAACCTGTTCTTTCCCCAGCATTCTCAAGAAATAAATGAAAGCCATTCAGTCAATACCTGATGTGCACTGGGTATAAATCTTCCAGAGCTTCAGGTGAAATCCAGGGTGAAAAAATCTGACAGTTGAGCCCCACAGTATCTGGTTCTATATGAAAAGAAGTCTGACTCTTCCTGGGTGCCATGGGATGTGGCTGTCTTCCATTTTGTTAAGGAGAAATTATTTTGGCTTTCGCAGCGGTTAATTTTTAAATGAATAAATTTTATCAAAATGAAACTGCTTCAGTATTGTTGCAGTAATACAGAAGTCAGTAGATTTCTGTTCATTCTAGGGTGTCAGAGAAAATAGAAGATTTTTAACATTACCCAGCTCCCTGGTGCATGAGAGGTGTTCATTTCCCTTCTAGCTCGTGACCTATTTAAAAGTGAGCAGTGTGATGTGCTTTACATATCCTTTCTGGTACAACCACAATGAATCTTATTTTTTTTCCCAATTTCAACATTTGCTGCAATAATTTTCACATGGTTGATCACAGCAGCCATTAGGGAGGTAAGGTTATAGGATCTGGGAACAAAAAGCTAGTGAGACAACATTATACCAGGTTGTTTTCAATGACAAACTGAAAATGAAAAGGATGATGAGCAGTGATGTCCTGAGTGTTAACATCCTTGACCTGCAGATTCTGGTGAAGTCTAAACACTGGAAGAGCAGAGCATACTTAAATTTTTTGTTCCAAATTTATTATGTAGCTTAGTGTTTGTAATGTTTAGGTGTATTTATAGATCTCTTTTGAGGTCACAGATTTTTGCAGTTTCAGAAGCATTTTCAGTATCATAGATGATTTTATGAATCAAATGGAAACATGGATTTAAACTCCTGTGAATAACCTCTCAGGTTTTCCCTTGGCTTTGTGAAATAACACAAGCTCTTTTTAGTGTATTGTTATACACATTTCTATTTCTTTTGTTAAGTTAGTATGACCATAAAAGATAATACACACCGATGAAATCTTTTTCTGTCCCTTTTGTATCCATAATCTATTCAGAAAAAGCGGCGTAGCTGTGCCTTTCCTAGAGTTTCTTTTACATAAATAAATTTGGAATTTATTAATACATAACTATTTGAATGTTAAATGGCTCATTATTTCTTCCACTGGGACAGGAGTGGTGGGTGTTTATAGAGGCGCCCTCCCTGGGTGCTCTGTTCTTTGTTGGTGCTGGTGGGCAGGGTGTGCTGACCCCGCTGCCTCCCTTCATGCTGGCTGCAGGACGCAGACTGGGGAGCTGGACATGGGACATGTGGCAACCTTCCCTTCTTCCTGTGCAGCTCTCAGCATGGCTGGAAATAAAAGCTGCTTTGTGTGCCCTGTAGCCCCCATTCCTTTCTCAATCCTTGGTGCAGTAGCTGGGGGAGAGCGCACGATACCCCTGGCGACTGGAGGGAAAGCTCAGTTATCGTTTGTGTGAGGTTGCTGAGGGACTCCTCATCGTTTCCCAGCTCTCACCACCGGCACTGCCCGCATTGTTCTTTGGTCCTGCAAGTGAATGTCCCCATCTCATGCTAAAAAAGACAGATACTTCCCTTTTTTCCCCCCCTCAGAGTTGCTGAATGGCCCATCGAGGGTAGAGGAGGAGAAAGTAGGGCTCCAGGAGAAGAAGATTGCACTTAATGCTGCACCATGAAGAAACTGTTTGGTGTGTAGGAATGGCTTTCAGGTCTCTGGGAGCATGGATCCCCTGGGGAATTCTGGCATGTGTGATTTAAGGTGTTTTTAAAAGTGTAAATTCCAGAGCTGGAGTCTGCACTCCTCCTTTAACCTTCTAACCACTTCCTAAAGAATGGACATGTGTGCTGGCAGGGTGTGTTTCTGACAGAGCACTTCAGGAGGAATCCCTTGTGCGATGGTTATCATCTTTCACTCACTGGATTTCATAAATAATTACTTGTCTGGATATTCAGTAAGACATACTTTAACCTTAATACTTTTATAATGTTCAGAAATTGCTTAGCTTTGCAGCTTATCAAAGAATGTGTACTTACTAAATAGGCCTCCCTGAACATAAATTTTTATCATATTCGCCAAGTTTTCAAGGAATCTAACATTTAGTGAACTAATTAATAGGTATATTTTCCATTATTTACTGAAAGATTACTGAAAACAACGTCAAAAAACTTCTATTTCTTTTCCTCATTCTTGATCTTCGCTCTCATGCAGGAATGTAGTGTTTTTTTCTTCTGCTGTAATGTGGAGATTTAAGCTTGAGGTGTATTATCAAAGTAAGGCTGTTTGAGGGATTTGAAATTGTGTTGTGTCATAATTGTAGGGGTTGGACTGAAAGGTTAACTGGAAGCATTATTTTCTAGAGAGTATTTTGATTTTGTAATATTTGCAGAAGTAATTTTTTAAATTGAAATGCCCGCTCAATAGTGGTGCAGATATTTCTGCTTTTTGTTTAACTGGGCAGACTTCACAAATGCTGGGATTTCTTTCTTATGCTCAGGCAGAAGAAAGTGATCTTGGCCTTTTTCTTCTCTTCTGCAAAATGTCCTAGTGACCAACAAGTATTTTCCTTTATAAATGACATTTGAAGTGCATTTTTTATTTAAGTCAGTGCTGGAGCTCTGATGGGGCCAGGGTGCCAGCACAAGTATTTTAAATGTGTTCCTTTAAAGCTGTTCCTTATCTCTGTAGGGAGGAGTTAGGGAAAATAAAGAAATTATTTTTTTAATAATGAGAAAAAAAAAGGAAGTAAGACTACAAGTGACAGACTGCTGAGTAGTGACTGCTGTTTATGAAACGTGTAGAGATGTGGAGAGGCTTGTTCTTTTTGAGCTCAAAATTTGTATCAGAATTTTCACAATTGCAACAATAACTTCTTTGAAGCTTTAATTTTAGGATTTTCAGCTCTCAGTCTTGAGGTCACTTAGGATAGGGACTATAAACACCAAATGTAGGTGAAAGTGGTTTTGATATTGCAGCCAGTCTTGCCTTCTCTGAAAAGTTCTTTCCTACTTCCTGGTAAGCTGTGGATTGTGTGCCAAAGTAAGGATAACTTCAGCGGCTTTGTATGAACTCTGATTTCTGTGTGGAAGGCAGGGCTGGGGTATTGAAGAGCTGGGTGTTCACCAAGGCTGGATTTGATGTTCCTGTCTTCACAGACCGCCTCACCCTATTTTGTAAGTGCTGCAGTGAAGCAAATGCAGTGAAACGTGACTGTCCCCCCATGGGCAGGCAGAGAGAGGCCCTTTCATGTGAGCACAGCAGACATCTGCTGTGCTGCACTGGAGAGGGGAAACCGAGAAGACAGAATTCAAATGGAGAGAGAGGCTATGCCATGGAAATCTGAGCCTGAGGAGCTGACTCCCAAACTGGGAAAAACTATTTGAAAATCAGTTCAGTTCAGGAGTCTGAGGTGTTCGAATCAAGAGCACAGGTTTTCACACTTAGCATAGGATTTACAAAATCAATTGCTATACAACCAAATAAGGAGAAAAAGAGTATTACAACTATTCGGATCTTAGCGCAAAAAGTATGCCAGTATTTTTGTGAATTAAGTAATCTACCCAGAATTTCCAAAAAACTAAAATGAAAGGTGACTCGTTCACTGTAAACATGAAATTGAAAACAAAATATATTAAAAGCTCTGAATCTCAGTTCTCTATCCTTCCACATGTAATTTTGAAAAAGCAGTCATTTTTTATATTCTCGTGCTGATTTATTCAGACACACAGTGAAGAAATGCATGTTAAGTGATTGAACATGCTCCCCTTCCTTTTCTTTCAAACTCCTGTGGTGATGGAAATTGGGAGACATATGGATTGATATGGCTTTATGGATGGATGTGGAATTGGGGAGCAGGAAGATGCTTGAAAAATGTTGTATTTGAGTATTAGAAGGTGTCATGAATTATGACTAGGGCTATGCAAAAACATGCTTTAAACTAGAGCCGGTATAGACTAAGGGGAGTTGTTCTGTAAAACAAAGCATGATTCTCTAGTTCCCTTGTGTGCTGGAGCGTGAATGGAAGGAGTTGATCAGGGAGGGCATTGCTTTTGTGGAGGGATGCTCTTTCCCTCCTCAGCCATGAGCACTGGCTGCTGGACTTGTCTGGGTTGTGCCCCCCACGCCTCTGGAAGCACAGATCTTCTGAGATCACTCACTTTTCCAAGGCAGCCCTGCTCATCACTGCTGGGCACCAAGAAGCCGAGTTTTGGAGGCTTATCAGTGTCAGTAATGCAGTTCCTGAGCCTAAAGCCATGTTAAATGACTCTGCAAGAAAGTAATTGTGAGAGGTCTCATAATCGCTGAATGCAAAGCTGCCCTGGGTATGACCTAAACATGCTGTGAGGGGAGATATTTCAGGGTGATTACTGTTTTGGCGTTGTTAAAAAAGACCCAGGGTGGTCTAAACAGATAATAACAGATGATTGTAAACATTGTGTGTTAGAGAGGCTTGCAGGGAGAGAGAGGGCTGGGAGACCTGCATTGCCCTTAGAACAGATTAATGCAATGTCTGTAATTTGCCTGCTCACTCACAAGACCAATAAAGCAAGCAAAGAAAGGGCTCTTAGATGAGGAAATTGGAGAGGAGGGATGATGGCAGATGATGATGGCAGAGGCTCATCAGAGGCACATCATTTTAATTAGTGAGGGAGAAAAGGCACCACTTGATGGGGATGGATGCCTGTTGAATTCTATGCAACCTTTAACATTTAGCAAAATAATTTCCCCGCTGATGTTTAACCAGGTCTCTCTGCTGCTTTTCAGTTTGTATAGCACTAATCACAGCACTCTTGTGACGTGCAAAGATGCTGTGGGTAAGTGGTGTGGAAAGCTGTGCCAGGATATGCACCTAAATCCTGGAACTGTTGGAAGCAGTGTTTTCCAAGAGATTTTTCAGTTACAAGTTTTGAGATGTGTTCAGGAATGTTTGAGAAGCTCTTAGGACTGGTGGAGTGTTTGGAGCTAAGCTTGAGAATTGTAATATTACAGATTCCAGAATATGAGTAATAGTTTTTGAACAGGTTATGTGAGAGGTTGGAAGATACATCTCTAAATTATTACTATTAATAATAAAATAAATGTTACTATGAGTCATTAATTATTTTTCACAGGTTCTATGAAAAAAAAATGTACCTCTCAGCGAACACTGCTGCATATATTTTGGTAAAAATTCTGGACTTCGTATTTCAGGGGCACAAAGCATATGGAATGGCTTTCACGTGTAGGGATGAAATCAGAGGTTTAACTACAACTAAGCAAGGAAAGTGGTTGGCACACCCTGCAAGAGAGCGATGATTCAAACTGTCCTATGTGTGTAAATTGTACAGAGATGGTCAAGAATCCCAAAGTTGTCCAGCTGCATCAGCACAAGGCTAATACCATTGGATTTCCTTTCCCTGCCCTACTGATCTTGGTAAGAGCCCGAAGTGTGAATCCTCTTTGTCTGCAGGGGTTATTCTGGGCACAGCACTGCACTAAGCGTGCTGTTGGAGTTTACTCTGCAGAGAGAGAGCTCTTTCCCTGCCTGTGTCTGTGCTTGGAGCTCTATTTCCCTGGGCCAGACATCTCTGCGCTGCTGCACTGCACAGGATGAGTGCTGAGGCTTTTCAGTAACGCTTTCCAGGTGCAGTCAGAAGCAGTTCAGGTGCTCTGTGGAATCCTTTCAAATCTGCTTGGTAAAGAGATTTGAGATGTGACCACGGCTGAAATGAGGAGACCTGAAGCCTGGAACCAAAACACAGGCACTGCAGTCTGTGATAGTTTGTACTGCAGCTTAGGAGCTTGCTCAGGCACAGCGAATGAAAGGAGCTGTTTAGTAAGAGGTTGTTTTTTAATGTCTTCTTTTTAGATTATTGTGCTTCACTTGTACTTACCCATTAGATTAGTTATAATTGCTGTGTTTTGTAGCATTTAATTTAGTGCTGTGTAGCTTGCTGCATTGAGCAAAGCTCACCTCTGGGGTCTGTTTAGCCCCAAAACTATCTGTGTGTCTGCAGAGCAGAAGCACAAAGGACAGACCCTGTGTGCTTCTGGCTTCTTCTGACAACATGCCTGATATTTATACACAAGTCTGTACAAGTTTACTGACCCATTATGAAAACTTCTTTATGCCCTTTTAACTCTCTTCTGTTAGTCAGACACATTTCCTTCTGTACTGATTGTGAAATCTCTCTTTGCGTAGTCTGCTGGAGAGTTGTGATATTTGTTATGTTTCAAAATGTGTGTTCATAGAATCAGAAAAGTAGGTGTGAAAGAAGCACAGGAAGTCTTCCAGAATCCATGCATCCCAAACCAGAACTATGTGTGAGAGAGCAATTCCAACAGTTGGATTTTTTTCTTCTAGAATGTCTATCCCTGTGTGTGCTGCAACCTCTCAGTGCAATCTGTACTGCTATTTCACTATCCTTGTTAAACCATTTCCCCTTTTATTTGTTTTTATTCCTGCCATTTAAATATTTGTAGTTTTTTTCTCCTGTCCACAGAGAACAGATAATTCAATTCCTTTTTATATACATGAAAATGACCCTCAATTTTTGTAACTTTTTTTCTTTGCAGCCTCAGTTTCCTCATTTCCCTAAATCCAAATGCTGTTTTTTGAGGACTCTTGTGCATGTCCAGTGCTCTCCTCCCCTCTTGTTTTGGAAAGAGTTTTTGAGAGGGGGAAGAGAGCAGGCTTTGTAGTGCCGCAACTATTCCACATCACTTCAGCTGTGGATTTATCATTGTTAAAGACGATGAAAGATAACCAGATGTTTCTACAGGCTGCAATCTATTAATTCACTTCTCTTCAATGTTGTCTGTTTCAGGCAAAATTGGAGATGGATTTACAACAGGGCAGCGTGTTTCCATTGCATTAAGATGTGAATTCCCTGTTGTGATTCATTTTTTAGAGGACTGCAATATAGCCAGCAGTTTGTTTTTCCAATTTGAATATAGGCATTTGTGTATGTTGAAATGTGTGTTTTAAAATTGCTTTTAGGTGAACGTCTACTTATGCTAGTTATTGAGACTTTCAGTTTTCATCTTGCCCTTTGTAATCTTTGTTTTCTCCTTCAGCTTTCTCTCTTTTACATAACCTCGGTTGAGAATATTTAGGGTTTTTTCCAGTTGCAGAAAGAAGTTCTGATGAGCCTTAATTTAATACATATTTCCACTTGATTGTGGTCCTTCATTGTCTATTCTAGAGAGTTTTCCCTGATGATATTTTTGTACAATCCTTGCACTAATTTCATTTAGAGCATGTTCTTTGAACTTGCTTCCTGAGCCTCCTTTGTCATGGGGTTGAAAGCCTTGCTAGAGAAATGACATTATCACATTATTGCCACCTCCTTTTGGTCACAGCCCCCCTGGTCCTGTTAGAGAAAGGAGATTGTTTGACCCAGCCCAAATGCGTGTAATTGACTTTCAGTTTTCTTTTTCTGTGATTGCAGTGGATTTTTCTTCTAAGAGTTATAATTAGGCTTCTATTCCATTGTTCTTCTTGTTTTCCTCTTTTTGTGGAATCCTTAATTTAGGATATATTATTTTTCCCTAGTTCCCTAATTACCCTCATCTAGCAGGGTCTCAGGTGAATCACTTACGACTCTCAGGCTTGATCAGGGTAAGATGTAATGAAACTAAACAGGTTTGAGCAATTTGAGATACCAGTTTGTCTTAAGTATTCTTCAATATGTTATTTTCTAGTATTAATCTGAAATCTTACATTCTTTTTAAAGTTATGATTCCAAGTGATCTTTGAGGTAATATCTGGAAAAAAAAATCATGGAACTTCTTATCTTTCAAAGAAGATTCAGACTTCAGAGATTTCCCTTTAGTGTTCCAGCATTTACTTCAACTTCCTCCTACTCTATCAATGTTTCCAGAACTTTTCTTGCAGTGCTTGGTATCTCTGGCTAATCCAGTATTTTTTATGTTTTGCTGATGTTGATTTTTGTCCTTTATGTGTCTGACTTACTCTTTTACTTTTAATTCCAGTATCTGATAGAGTTTCTGTTTGAATAGGCTACCTTCATTCTCCTGAGAAGGGAAAAAAATTTTTGATGATTAATCCATTTAGTCTTTCTCTCAATTTCCCACAGTGTGACTGTTTGTCATAGGTCACTCTGTGTTGGCCCACGTCACCTTTTCTTCAAGGCTATCCTTTTTATTTTGCTGAAGGAAAGAACTCAAAAAAAAAAAAAAAAAAAAACCAAACCCTAAAAGACCTGTAACTAAAAAACCTGTACTGTGGCAGAGTAAAATTCGTGAGTCCAAAGGCATCCTGTGTGCCTGGGGTGTTGTAACCTGGATACAGAAGGCAACAGCAATAACCCACAGGCTTTTTTAGCTCCACAGGGGCAGCTGCTATAGTAGAACGGGCTGCAGGAGGAGCAGCAGTCCCTGGTAGGAGGAGCAGGGCTGGTTGTTTGGGGAGTGCAGACAGACCTGTGGGCCTGATCTGCCAGGGGAGATGAGCGGTGCAGCAGCAGGTGAGAACGTGCTGTGGTTTGTTGGGAAGTGAAAACCTGCAACGTGTAACACTTGTGCTGAACTGAGGTGGCCCTGAAGCATTTCTGCTGGGATTGGTTAGTGCAGACTAAATAACTCCAGGGTGCATCTCACCCAGCTCTTGGTTTGATTGGTAACAGGTGATGTGCATCCGCCCGAGAATCTTTTTGTGGAGAGCTGCAGCTCCTTTTAACAATAAGGAGCTTGGTGGGTGGTGAATGGGGCTTGTGTTGGTTCTGCTGCTCCTCAGTCAACTTCTGGTTTCCAGTGCAATCCAGACCCTTGTACAGCGGCAGCAGTATGGAAGAGCGGCATGTCTTTGTATAACCAAGTGCTGATGTCTCCTGGATGTGGTAGCTCCATTATTTGTTCTTAGCCTAACTTATAGTGGCACTCCTCCTCTGCAGACTTAACCTGCTTATTCATTCATAAGTGGTTTTGCTTGGCACTGAAGCTGCTGCAACAAATTAAGTATTTTTGCTGACTGTCCTTAGCAAATATTTTTGATAACAAAACTGAGAAAATAGAACTGTTCAGAAATTCTCTGACTTAAAATGAAGACAAAACGAGTTACTGAATCTGTTTTCTTTTCAGCTGTTATCCTTTGGAAGTGTTTCTGAGTATAGTAAGGCTTCTTTTTTTCTTTAATGGTTGTGAGTAATTCATTACAACATGACTGTGCATAAAACTTCTTAATGAAGGAGTAGCATAATGTAATTTAGTCAACTGTAGCTTCTTCATCTGACCTTTACTGTGATGGCAAACTACAAATGCAAAAGTATAATATTCTTCAAAGTGCACATCCGTGTGATTTAGACTACTGCAGATGACATAAATAGAGAAGTAGTTATGAGCAGCTCTTATTCTAACACTCCTCCTCTAACTGGATGTTTCAGCAAGGAACCACAAGCAAATAGGTTTTAAAAAGGTTAGCAGAGTTGGAGTATTGAGTCCTACAGAAGTTAATCTATTGGTGCAAGTATATACAACCATAATTCTGACAAAAAAGGTATCTCTGGCTGTAAGAACTGGATACCCAGAGCACCCATGTGGAAAGTGGAAAATAAGGGAGCTTAATTTTGACTATTTCTGGGGTTTTTTTAGTATACAAGGCAGGCTGCGTTGATTTATTGGCTGTGTTAACTGCACCATATTGTGGTTGTTTGGTTCCTGGCTTTCTCCTAACTGGTATCATGAATTGTCTACTCATGAAAAGCTAATGCCTTCTATTCATTTCAGCTAAATGTCTGTTTTTCTTTATTGACTGAACAACAGAAAGATGATAAACTCGTTACCTGTGGTATTTCTGATGAGCTGTTTGCTTTGTGGTTTGTGCAAACTATCAATTTGAAGCCTCGCGTTCCTTTAAAAAAATCATATCTTTAACCTTTTTGAAAACAGAAGAATCTGGAAAATTCTGAGGAATTCATCTAAGTGATAGAATAGATTTTCTTTTAGGACTCATTACTGACTAGGAAGACTTTATTAGAGTATTTGATTTTTGACATATGGTATTTGATGAACTGTACAGTCCAGGGATTTGATATACCAGCGTATGGGGCCTTCATTTGTAGTCCAGAGGTTCAAATCTTCCTTTTTCATGATGATTAGAGATGACACATAACATCTGTTCTCTGTCCTACTGACAGTTTGTCCGTTTATTAGTCTACCAACTCCCACATCATGATTATTTTGAATTAAACAGCAGGTATGTCTCTATTCCCATGGAGGCTGGTGGTGTCACTCATGTTTTCAGAGACATTTCTGTGGGCCTTTGCTGAATCAGAGCCTGAGTAAGACAATGATCTCAGTCGTGAGTAGGCGTAAAGTACCTCAGGAATCAAGTCCCTTTGGTATCTTAAAGAAGTTATTTCTGAAAAATGCTCCCTGCAAAAAAGAAAAAGAATGAGTTTTAATGGAACTGGAAGAATTTTCCCCAGGATGGATGTATGGATAGAAAGATAGACAGTCAGTCAATGGGAAAACTCCGTACCTTTCCCTGGAGAGGAACTGCCAAATAAATTATTACTTAACCTAATGGTAAAGTTTGGGTCAGTTCTTTGAAGACAAATTAATCCTCATTTGAAGGTCATGCTGTGGCTAGTATTGTTTCCAGCTCAATGATTAAAAGCTTAGTCACCCTCTTCAGTTTCTCCTGGATTGGTGCCCTGTGTGTGGGAACTGAGTCTGGGCTTGACAGGGACCAATGGGCCAGGACATTGGTCTGTGTATTGATCAGGAGCTCTTAAAAAGAGCAAGAGAGCAGTCACATTTGTCTTTTGGGTTTGTTCTTGTTAGGAAGTCAATTACTGCATTTTTGAAGCAGATTTTCTTTTTACATCAAAAGAAGCTAAAACTTATTTTACTGATTTATCCTCTGAAGTTCTCATTTTCTCCTGTTTACTAACAGTAAAGAAAATTGAGAAGTAAAAGCTCAGGGAAACCTGGAGCTAGGCAGGCATTGTTTCTGTCTGGGTTTCCACCTCGCAGAAGCGTTCTGGGTGGTTCCTTCACTCTAGGCCCTCTTCTAATCAGAAGAGAAATTATTTCAGGTGCTGGAGATCAGAGCTCTCACTGGTTCTCCAGAATTAACCTCCATGTCCCATTTGGAGCAAGTTGGAGTTTAGGGAGCTTTCATTCCAGATGATTTTTCATTGGAGATGGGGAGCAACAGACATGTTTTAGACAGAATACAGGGTTGTTTGGAGCTGCATCTCTGCAAAGCTTTCCAGAATCTTCTAATTACTCCGTGTAGGTTTCACTGAGGTGCTGAGTAAGAATGTTATTAGCAAGGTTTTGCTCTCAGGTACCAGATCTCAGGGGAAGGAGGAGGAAATCTGCAATCTGTCTTGGGGAAGTTAAGCAGCCTCATTTGGGAGTAATGATAATTGCCCCATCATTTCCAGAGGGCACTAGGGAGTGTCACACTTCTTCCAAGCTGACAGCAAGACTGAAGTCTCTTGCACAACCACTGTGACCCAGAAGTTTCTCTTGCGGGGTCTCTTCAGCCAGGCAGTCTGCAGAGCACCACACTTGTGCAGCAGTGCAGCCCATGCAGCAGCCAGTGAGGGAAAAGTACCTGGACAGATAATGAGCTTTGTTCCCCTCATCATATAACACGTTGCTAGTTTGCTGTGTAGTTTTCTCGTTCTTATTGCCTTTTCTCTGACATGTGGATCCACTTACACCACTATTCTTGTACCTCACTGAAACTGCAACTTTAGCCAGGTCAGATAAAAATGTGTATTTTTGTTTTGCTGCTTCTTGTGTAATTACTGTAAATGGCCATGAATGATCAGGAGGTTTCCTTGCAATGTAGCACCCATTGAATGCAACATCCAAGTGCTCTATGGAAATAATTATGTTAGAAAAACTCATCTTATAGAGATTGTAAATTGCTTTTTACTTGATTATCTGAGAAGACTGTAATTACCAAAATGGTTTTCCAGGGCAACTGTTATTATGTGGTTGGCTTTTTGGCAGTTTTCTATTACTGTGGCATTAACGGGCTGAATCAGCAGCAGATGTGAAAACACTTCAGTGACTTTCACAAACCTGAGTCTTCAGGGCTAGCTGTTTAATACACTGCTCAATAGAATTTCAAATGTTTTGAATTTGGGGCACTTTTCTGTGCTGAAGTGATTGATGAGACTAATTTTAAATCTAGAAGTTGTCATTCTGTGACTGCTTAACAAGGACAAATTATTTTTGTCTAAGTTGGAAGAAGAGTGTCTAAAAAGCAGAAAAAAATAGTTAATAACAGACATGCCACAGCTGCTGTGTGGGTGTTGTAAGATGAGTAAGTATACAGAATGCAGGTGTATGCACTTGTTAAATAGCTTTTTTGGTGTTTTTGGGTTGTTTTTTTGTTTTTTTTTCTTGTTGTTGCTGTTAGTATATATACCAGTTTAACAGGAGAATGTTTTCCATGCTACACTTTCCTAACAAAGTTTCCAGTTTGGTCATGGTTTGGTAGAGACAATGTGTGATGAAGAACATTAAAATGATGTTGAAGACTTGGGCAATTTCGAAACAAATTTCTTTGGTTTCAGAGAATGGTTCTTAAAAACCACAAGCAACCCAACCCAAAATGACAGAAAAACCTCAAGTAGAACAAAAAACTCTCTAAAAAAACCCCCCAAAACAGCGCAGAAAGAACCCCCAAACCCAGGAAATTCATTTGGCTTAGAATGAGATAGGAGTAGTTTTTACTGGTGTTGGCCTAGTGTGAGAAATGCTTTGAGGGGAGGATTATTTAGCTTGGCAGGAGTGTGGTTGGCAGGGTGTTGTGTAAGTGCATGCGCAGCCCCTTCCCCACTCCGTGTCCCAGGCTGTGGGGTGGGCGCTCAGTGCCCGTGGGGAGCCTCCAGACAGGCTGGGGCTTGCAGGAGCCTGGCTGGCTGCTCTTCTCCTCGGGACACTGCTCTTTCCTTCTCCATTAGCTGGTCCTGTGCCAGGGGCTGTTCTTCCCATTTCTGGAATCGTTCAAAGGACTGACATTTCATTTTACTGTTACCATTACTGACATCCTGAGAATGTCACCTGTGTTTAGCAAGCCTTCTAAAGATTGCTGTAATCCCAACCACTTCCTGCTTCCTCCTATTCCATTCCTTTCTCCCCCTGGCCTGATGGTGAGAAGGAAAAGCTGAATGTGTGGCTGGAATGATGGCTCCCTCTTCTCCCATGTTCTTGTGCTCCTGGCCACGTTTCCCTTACCTGTGAAGCACGTGAGCTGTTGCTGATGTGTCCTGTGTCCCTCCTGCTGGGTTCCCAGTGCCTGTGTGCTGGGCTCTGGTCCTGCTGCTGCTCTCCATCCCACAGCCAGCTGGAGGAGGGCCATCCTTTACCCTTACTGATTCTGCAATATCAGCTCTGAGTGGGCCATGAACTTCAAATCCACTGTGGGAGGACATCCAGGAAACTTACTTTTAAAATATACAGATACACAATTCATCTCAAATTCCTGCCGAAAGAAATTTGTATTAGAAATGGGGGAACTTTTTCCCTGAGCAAGAATAATGTCTTCAATATTGTGCAAAAATTGACTATTATAATGAAATACAAAAGATTTGTTCCCTTTCAGGTGGCAGTTATGCTTCTTAGTTTTGAAGATCAGGTCTCTGAAGGATTACACTTTTTAAAAATTCTCTTCACTTTTCAGAAACGATGTTCTAATAATAATCTAAAAAGTAAATTGATTAGATAGTCATTGAGTGTGATTTATCATTTTAACAGTGAGGTATTGTCTTATGAAAAAAGTTTTACTGCTGCATTAATATGTCACAAGAATGATCTAGAAGAAAGGAAACATTTCAGAAAGGTTATTTTTATGTTAAATAAACTTTCCGAGACAAAAGAACTCTACTGCAGTTTTTGTATAAATGGAATTCACAGTCCTGAAACTGTAAGATGATATGTCTCAGCAACCCAGGAAATTACAACACTCATCCAGAATTGTAAGTGAAAAGCACTACGGATACTTGTAAGCCTTGGAATTTGTGAGCGTGCTGCAAACAAAAGCCATGATACTGTAATGAGAGGAAAGTAATTACATTTAAACTAATTGGGCATTACTTAGCTAGTCAATGAAAGAAATATCTAAGTCTACTCTTAAAAGAGCAGATCCAGAAATACAAAAGAAGACCGTTGATGTTTATGTTGTGGTCATTTCTTCACATTTTTTGCAAAGGTTTATGTATTACTTCCCACTTGGCTTGAGAAGATTTTTGTTCTAATCTGCCTTTAATCAAATTGCAAGTGATGCTGGAAAATTGTGGGATCATTGATGACACGGGATTCATCTCAGAGGAGTGGTTGGCTGCTTGTGAGGAGCTCGCAGTAGCGCACTCCTGATGCTTGAGCATCCCGCCCTTGCTGGACACATGGAGCTAAGTTTCTGTATGAAATGTGAAAATAATAAGTATTTAAGTCCTGCATGTGAGAAATTCTTTGGTCTTGGGAAATCTGGTACTGCACAGACTTTTTTTTTAGCCGCATTTTGCTAATGGCGCTTTCCTAGATCAAGTCTAAGCCACAAGGTTATTCTCTGGCAGTTTCAGTGCTGGATGCTGACCTCTGTTCCTGTGTACCGAATGTTATTTTATCTTCGACGCACCGCTGGAGAGACAAAGAGAGTTTTGAGCAGAGGGAGATGGGACAGAGAAACTGAACTCTCTGTGTTCTGTGACTTGGGAATGTTGGAATGCCTTTCTCCTCCTGGTCAGGAGGGGCTGCTGTGCTCACCTGTCAAATCCCATGCTCTCAGAAGATCTCAGGCTGCCCAGGACATGATGGCTGGGTGTTCTGCTCTGCCACAGCTGCTGTTTCTTTTGCTTGCTGCCTTTAAGGAATCCCCTACCTCTTTCCTTCCTTCAGCACTCCCTCTCTGCAACTTACCTTTCATCTGTGTTCTCTTCCTCCTTGGTCTCTTCTCTACAAGTATTTTTCCCCTTTGCTTCCTCTACTATGATTGTGCTGCAAGGTGTGCCAGTCAGTCTCTTGTTCTCAAGAGCATGTGGAGAATCTGTGAGGGCTGGAGAAAATCCCTTTTTAGGCAGTGTCAGGCGAGAGTGAAGAAGCTGGTGCTGTGTGAAGTGCCCACATCAGTGGGAGCCTTTTCTCCCCCAAGCTCAGCAGGGAGGGTGCTGTGCACGAGAGCTGCCCAGGGCTGCAGAAAGGAGCAGCACAGAGGCTCTTTGCAGGCAGCTGATGGCCAACGTTTTGCCAGAAGACTGTAAAGCATCAGGCGAGGGGTAAGAGATGTGCCTGCTGATGGTGAAGAGGCTTTGGTGGGATGCAGACAGAAAAAGTAAAAGAGCCTACAGACAGCAAACCATCAGGCCTCCAAAAGACTTAACATGGCAATTACAGAGAATTGCTTTAGTTCTGTACAATTTTGCTTTAATTCTGTGTGAAATAGCTAAGCTTTGCACTGAGTGACTAATTGGAAGAATAGTATGTGATTGCTTCAATACCATGGCTTATAATTAGTAGGGAGGAATAACTTACTTTCTTAAAGAGGAGTTTTTAAAACCAGTTTAGAGAAAATTGCGTTTTCACATTGAGTTTGTGACACAGAGTTAAAGTTAAAAAGTGTTCTCAGTTTGACAAAACAAATAAGGAAGAGCTGGGGATACTCTTTCTGCTCCTTCCCCTCCTGCACCCTGTCAGAGCAGTCCCCCAGGACTGTGGATCCTGAGTTTCCTTCTCTCTGACCATTACTCTGGAGTGTTTTGTGCTTTATATTTATTGTTGCTATTTCAACTTCATGTGATATTAAAGGAAGTGATCTTAAATCAGTTGTTCCAAAAAAACCCTTCAAATAGTGTATTTTCTCCACAAAATACTGCTCAGGCTTTATTAACGTGGGGAGAATGCTTTCCTTAGCCTTTGGAAAGAACCCATATTTTCTCTGAACAAGAAACCTCATCAAATATGTAAAAATCAACAGCCCTCTTCAAAGATCTGATATGAGAAGTTTTAGCCCAACCTATTAATTTGTCAAGATTAGGAACAGATGAAAGCAGGAGTTTTTTAATGGAAAAAGCCAGTGCAAAGCAAGCCAGGGTTTTTTTTTTTTTCAGACCTAATTTCTCACCTGAATTTTTTTCTTTATTAAGTTTTCTCCAAACTTAACTGGAATTTGAAGTTCTGTGTGGAGAGGGGATGGAGGAGAGATCTATTAAAACAATGCTATGTGAGACAGTACTTACAAACAGGCTTCCTGGTTGGTTTTTGGTGTTGTGTATCTGACACTGGGGTAGGGCTGAGTTCTGACCAATTTGAATGGATTTATGTGACTGAACCTCTGATAGGGCATTTAGTTTAGGAAAATGGAAATGTTCTATTGAAACTTCTAACTTTCTGCAACAAAAATTGTAAAGCAATGCCTTATTTCAGACAAGTTTACTTCAGTTGGACTTTTTTCATGGGACTTTAACGCCTTATTTCTTATTTATTTAGAGATCAAGAAAACAGCATTTACCAACTTTAGTGCTACATAAAAAAATGCACTTTGGGGAGACCTGGAAGTCATTGAGTCAATTAAACTGTAAAAGTTGGGTCAGTTTAACTATAAAAGTTTGAAGCAGACTTACAATTTATATTGGAAGTTTAAACCATTCTTAACAGACAGTAGTCTCTTAAAGTAATAATAAAAACCAGGCAATGCAGTCCCATACTGTTCTCAGTCCTGGAGCTGTTTGTAATATCTTCAGCAAAACAGAATCCTTGTGGCTCCGTGGATTTTGAAATTACTTGTGTTAATAAGGATGTTGATAGAGATTGTGGTGTGTGTGTGTGTGCTTTAATAAAAACAGCTGTTACAGTGTCTGTGATCTAGAAAAAGTCAGAAGCTTTTCCCCTTTGCTGATTTGCATCCTCGAGCTGATGGCAGGTACTTCTTCCATAGTGAAAAATTCAGATCTGGTTCACCCCTTAACAATCCCTTGTTTGGCGTCCACAAATTAGCAACCATTTAGAGCTCTTGAGTTGACATGTGAATTTGGAACCCAAAACTTTGAAACGTTTCCATAAAATGAACGACGTTGTGCAGTTTGTAGATACTGGTTACGGCTCGTGGCATTTTCATAGCTGCTGTTATGTATTTCTAGTACGTTGTGTCAAACTCCCGGGCTGGTCACACCGTGCAGTGAAGGGAATGCAAAACCCTCTGAAGCATCAGGAGGAATAGGAGTGTGGGACACGGTGGCTGGCAGTGCTGTTGGCAAGGATACAGCTTGAGAACAATGCAACTGTGTGAACCTTTGGCCCTAAGATTTGCTGCAGTGGATTTGTGTGGCTCATGCCTGCTGCGTAGTATAAATTATGTCATCAGAGTACTGCCCTTTTCTCATCTTCTCAAAGCCTTTGCTATCTAAAACACATGCTAATCCTTAGCCTGTTGCATGTTTATTTTATCAAACTTTTGCTATTTATGCTTTTTGAATTTAGTTGAACAGTGGTAAGAATAAAGTGGTGGTCTGCATTGATGTGCCACCGGGGAAGATTAATCAAATGCCTAATCTAAATGGAATTTATGTAAGGATAATTTCTAATCTTAATAGGAATGTTAAAAGGAAGAAATCAAGTTCTGTATTTGCAGCGTTTCTTGACAGATACTGATGCTTTAAATTATACAGTTGTTCTTCCTCCGTATGGATTTTGTAGTACTCACAGCAATTTATAGGTCTAGAGTGCAGCTGCTGGAAGTCATTTATTCTCAGTTCTGTATTAAATCTATCACATATAATGCATTAACATTCAGTTCAGAACTGAAGGGCTTATGGCTTCTTTCTTGCTCTGAGTTTCTGTCCTGGAAGTGTTTGCAAGGTATGCAGAAAACAAAATTTAAAAACCTAAATTGATATAAAGGAAAAAGAAAAGTAATTGTCCATGATAAATACTGGAAACCAGCTCATTTTGCAGTTTCAGCTGAGCAGTGAAAACAAACCCTGCTGTTCACATTCCTGAAATTGGCAATGCTAATAAGCTTGTTTTGATGGATTAGCACTTCAGTCCTGTTGGCTTGAGTGACGCTCTTTACACACGTCAATCGGACGTGTCTGCAAGTTAGAGAAACTTAATATTCCCTGCAGTTTGGTTTGGGTGCATCTTAGGCTGTAGGAGGCTGTCTTTGATTTACTTGGTTCAGCTTGTTTTAGGTGTGTTTTTTTTTAATTAGAAAAAACAGAAGTACATTATTTTAAGTATTTCAGAAGTCTTTATAATTAATATTAAAAAGAGTTAAACTGTTCCTAAAGTTTGACAGAAGAATAGGAGCAAAGGCCATAAAGATTTGTTGAGTATGTAGTCTGTAAGGAAAGAGCACGTGGAACAGACTGCCTGATATGAGTCCTGTACCTGTTTATTGATGATTTCCTCTCTTTCATAATAAGATAATAAATCTAGGAAAACGGAACTATGTTCTGCTTGAAATGAGGAGAAACTTGTACCTGGGGGAACTTGAGCTGATTTGTTGGAGAAGAGATCCTGAGCTCTTGTGGCAGGAGTAATATGTTCTGGCATGATCACTTCTATGAAAAGATGACTGGAACAGGCTAAATGTGAAAGAGTTGTTTGTTATCTGTTAACCTGTATCGGTGAAAGTGCTTGTGGACCCTGTATGAAGTGATCTGTCTGCACTAATAATTTACTTAGGCTGTTTGTAGGTACCCTACTACTACTATGGCAGAGGATGAAACAAGTTTTCAATCCAGTAAAATGTCCCAAATCCCTTCTAATTTTAAAACTTCAGATAAAAAGCAAGTAAAATAATCACATGTGGTACTATGAGAGTTTAATAAAACTATGGGGAAAAAATAGTTGTGGATGAATGCCATTCTGCTGCATTTTTCAGTGAGTCATCTTCCATTGAAAAAAGTCCAGGCTGGAACAATTCCTGAAAGCTTTGACAGCTTAGTTAAAGCTTCCAGATGTGATAAGACCTTCTGGAGGTTCCTACTTTCTGAGCCCTCTCCTTGATGAATGGTTCCTGCTCTAGTTCTAGGCATGCTCATTGGTGACAAATGGGCCTGTAGCTCTACTAGGTGAAAACCTTTGTGAGCTAAAATATTAATTCCCATGGGGAAAAAAATTGCTTTTCTGCCTTTCCAAATCAGATACTTCATCTAGGAGACTTCAAGTTAACAGCAGCAGGGTACTGGAGTGCAGGGACCAGATCCTGAAACAGAGAAGTGACAGCAAGGATTGCTCCATCATCAATAACTGGGCTAGAAGTTGCCAGAGCATGGGGGGGACAGAATATCGTGCAGTAGTTGCAATCTGATGCAACTAAATCATCAAAAGAAACTGCATCCTGCCCTGTCTGAACAACAAATTCCTGGAAAACATTAGTAAATTGCAGGAGCAGGGGTGTTAACCAGTCATGGCTCTGTCTACGATAACTTTGCTGCTCTGTGGTATTTTATCTCACACCTGTATGATGAACAGTAGACAGGTATTGGTACAGACAGCAAGTTCTGCAGGAGCCTCAGTCCTGTGAATCCCTTCCCTGCTTGCTCTCAGTTATGGTTTTATAAAGACTGCTGAGTCACCTTAGAGACAGAGGGCATTGCTGAAGGCTTAGGCCTATGGTAACATTGACATGCATTTGTACTGTAACACTTGATATTTTGTGTATTCACGCATGTGATGCAAACAAACTCTACCTACAGTTTTGGCCCTCTGGAGTCTGTATCTTGTGTGTGTATGTGGTGTTTCTGTGCTCTATACATGCTGCAGCACAGTGATACCATGAGACACCAAGAACTGCTGATGATTTCTCAGGTCAGAAAAAGCGAGTCTAGAGGCCAGGTAAGGCTTTTTTATTAAAACGTTAGCTTTGAATTCCTCACAGTCAGGCACATAGTATTATGCTTGTAAGGATAGGCTGAGTGGTTAACTTGCTGTGACTGCATGTAAGGGAACCTTTGGTGGTCAGCGCAGCACAGCTCTATCATCTCGTGGTGTTTCATTTGTGCTCACGAAGCCTTTATCCTGCCAGGTGTTTTTCCCAATGTTTATTTGTGTCTCTTTTTTGTGTGGTTACAATGACTTTGTGTATAGCGTCGGTTCAGATGTAGCTAAAAGCCTTGTGTGAAGGAAAGGAGCCACCAGGTCATGCTGTTTGCAGCTTGGCAAATTGAGTATTTTGCAGAGCAGGCAGGGTCAGTTTTCTGATGGAGTTGATGGTGAACCCTGCTGATGATAAATGCTTATCTGAAAAAGGTTCTGTGGGGTGCAGCCAGGGCAGGCCTTCACCAGCTGGACACGGGCAGCTGTGCTAGGCAGGCTCAGCCCACAGCCACATCCTCAGGGAGGTTTGTGGGGATGAGGCAGCCCCTGCGAGGCCAGTCCTGGATCAGGTGAGAGCCCCGTGGTGTCTCAGACATGCCGTGGTGATGGGGCTGGATGGAGCTCAGGAGGTCAGACTGGCGGTGGCTGAGCTGGATGGAGCCTGGCACGCCTCTGGCGTGGCTTGGAGAGGGACTGAAGGTGCCAGGGCATGTGGAACTGGGGCTGCAGGGCCTGGGGTGAGAGTGGATGCAGCTCCCAACTGAGGCCAGGCAGAGCCCTGAGGGGTGGAAGCTCTAACACCAGTGTAAACGGTGTTTCCTCGGCAGAACTGACACAGCTGAGGGACATCTCCTGTCAAGTGTCACCCCTGGATCTTTTTCACTTGCTTTTGTCAGTGAGATACTTTCTTCCACTGGAAAGGATGACACAATACTTACCAAATACCTCTGGAGCCTTGCCCAGATGAACAGTGCATGAATGCACTGGGAAGAGTTTGAGCTTTATTATGGTCTTTGAATCAGCAGCTATGCGCGATTTGGCAGTCTCTTCTGACTGAAACCTGAATGCTAAAGCCCGGGTTTTAGCTGTGATAAAAACGAATGCTTTTGTCCCCTATTTCTATAGTAGCATGAAATTGTGGAGGTTTGTATGCCTGTGTTTTTCCTGGATACAGAACTCTGTTCAGTGACATCTCTCTCTGCAGAGAGCAGGCTGGGTACTGCAGTGCACTTTGAAGCTACAGCTGGTGCAAAACACAGCAGAGTGATTTGTACCCACAGTGATCCCAGCCCCCGTGAGCCGTGCTGATGGGAATGCTCAGTGAACAGGAGCTGGCTTCCTGGTGTATTGAGCTGTCAAACCTTAGATGTATTATGTGGGATAAAGAACAGATTTTTTTTTTCCCTCCTCTTTTCTTTCTCCTTGTTGAAGTAGTGCAATCAAAGCTTAACTATGAAGGTAGTTTTCAAGTTCTTAAAAGTCTTGTCCATTCACTGGGTTTAGCTGGAACAATCGACAGCTGGGAATCTCTGATTATCCATTCATTTTCCATTCTTGTCAAGGGCAACCAGATATAAGGAAGGCACAGAAGTATGTTCTGGAAGGACTGGGACAGCAGCCTGAGGAATTGTTACTACAGTGTGTCTCTTGGACTGGCAGTGGTTGGAGATGGGATTATCTTTAATCTGAGCTGGTCTCACATGACATAATTGATTTAGTGTGGAAAAACACATGCTAGAAGAAAAAAAAGAATTTGGAATAAGAAGAAAGTGCTGAGCCATGAAGAAAAAATAAAATAGGCTGAAGTGCAGTGAAGTATAGCTGGGTGAGCTGCAGATATTTGTAGAGACTAACTTCCTCCTTCAACGAACTAGTTCATTTTTCTGATAATCCACATATGCACAGCTTTGATAGTGAATTCACTCGATCTTTGGGGATTTTTTTGGTCCATTTACACAAAAGATCAGACTAAGATTATCAGATGTTTCTTTTTCACACAAAAAATCCCAAGGAATAAATTCTTCCTCAGTATGGAAAGGGATAATGGTTGTACAGCTTTTTGGGGGCTCTCCAAGCTCACAGCTAAACAACAAAGTAGTGATGAATTTCATGGGTCTGAGATATTTTTTTCATTTTAACATTTTACTGAACAAAACTGAAGCTCTTTGTAGGAGAATTTATCAATGCCATGACTTCGAATTTCTCTATAGTATTGTGTGAAACAAAAACATTAACTCACTGAACCTTTCCAGATGTTGTTACTGACTGCTCTTACTGGCTTTGTGCTACTGGCTTACTGGTTTTGGTTTTCTTCTGAACATCTCAGTCCTGGTTAGACAGTACTGCTTTAGAGGAAAAATGTAATTTTAAAGGCTTTTGGGTGTGATTGTTTGCATGTGATGCAGCAAAGTAAGAAATGGTTAATAATAGAAGCCAGTTAGGCTGAAGTGTTGCATTGACTTTCCATTGTATCTCTAGGTCTGTGGCTTCCTTGTAGCACAGGAGAAAAGAGGGCAGTCTGCTGTCTTGCAATAACTGCAGGAAAGATAGATTCACTAATTAGAATCAGAGTGGTTAAATAACACTTCTTTTCTTAACAAGTCCAGAGCACTGGACAAATTGCAGCTGCTCTACTGAGGTTGGAGATGCAGTAGTATTTGGATTTGAACACGCTGGGCAATAAAATCATTCTTGAACAGTGGTGATTCATTTATATATTTGTTCATTAAAAATTTAAGAATACGTTGTGTGTTACTACACTCAAGAAAACACAGTTTTCTGGTTCAGATGATGAGCTGGTTAAACTGTTGTCTACTCCTGCTTAAGACTACATCTCTTTCATTTTGTTTGCTTTTGGGTTTTTTTGTTACTATATGTCTGAGATTTCCAAGTTAGCCTGAGGAAGTAAGATGCAATCCCAAGTCCACTGCATATCTTGGAGTAAATGAGATTTTAAAAATACAGGACTGGTTCATTTAATACCAAATGCTCTTCAGCCATAAACTTAAAAACTTCATGTAGTGAGAAGTGGATACTGTGATGCTTTTGTAAATAATGCATATACAGCCTGATGCAATGCAAAAGAAAATAATTAGACTTCAGATTGCCTGTGGGCAGGCTGTGAGAAGTTTTGTATGCATTTACGTGTTCATTCTTCACTGTGCCTCTTCTCATGATTTGAATCTGGTGCCACAGGCTTAGATGTGCTATTTTCCCGTTTTTATTTTTCCCCTGAATTTAACTGTCTCCTTCACCCAAACCATTTCACAAATATCTATTAGTTTTTTTTTAAAAGGGACATGATGGAGAAGAAGCAGGGGAAAATGTCTATAATAAAATAGGATCAGGCAGGAGGCTCCGTTCAGCCTGATGTCTGCTGTGAGGTTGTTCCAAAGTCTGTAACTTTTGGCTGTCCAAATAATAGTGCCCACGATTGATTCCTGGAAGCAGTTAAATTGGACTGAGGAGTTCTGGCAAGCTGGGCGTCCCTTGTTTCTCTTGGTGGGTGGCTGTGGGGTGTCAGAGAGATCTGGGTGGAGAAGGGAGGAACGAGATGGGTGTGGTGAGATCCCTGAATGCTTTAAGTGTGTACACAGCAGGGACAGAGGGGAAGCAGTGGCACCTCAAGCTGGCTTCCCTCAAGCATGTTTTTAATTTCCACACCTTCATGCCTCCCCTTTCCTGGGAGCACAGGATTGTTATCCCTGACCTGCTGTTGGTTTCTGCAGTGTGCTCGAGACAGAGGCAGCTGGGGCAGGGAAACGAACACAGGAAATTTGTTCGGATGCAAGAGTTACAGCATGCCTTAACTCTGTGTGCACCTCTGTCCGTCTCTATTGCCACTGAAGAAAGACATAGGTGGGAGGAAAGACAGCTAATTTCCAGGGCAGTTTTCTCAGAGGAAAGCTGCTTAAAACCAAACAAAACACAGACAGTTCATGGTGCTGGTTGTAAGACACACTAAAAATTGTGGTTGTTTTACACATACTTTGTTCATTTCTCATGAGGTAATGATGATTCGATTGTAACTATTGTTACAGTCCATTTTCACAAACTTTGATGAATTTAACTTGATGTTTCCTTAAGCAAAGTAGAGACAGAAATGAAAAAAATGTTTATACGTGTCAGTTTTGGAGTGCTTTTGGAAATAAACGGCATGTTTTTCTGCTGACAGGATTTGAAATCTAGCAATCAGCGAGATGAAATTGCTGCAGCACGTGCATCCCTGAAGGAAAATTCCGCTTTCCTACATTCAATATGTTCAGCTTGTTTGGAACATTCAGATGTTGCATCCCTTACAGCCAGCAAGGATTCAATTTGCAATGAAATACAGAACGCTCTCAATGTAATTTCTAATGCTTCCCAAGGAGTTGGAAATAAAATAGAGCAACCTGCATCTCGCACAGCTACTCTTGGAAGTGCCCTTGATGAGCTTGAGGTACGTAAACGTGTGAGATTGCAATACTTTTGGAAAAAAAAAGGTTTATTTTTTAAATAACTATTGGTATCATAAATGATGAGCCTAAGAGCATTAAAGATTGTTGCTCTGCTTAGTCCTCATCTAAATAGTATCGTTTGAAATTACTTCCTTGAGAGGGATCACTTTTTTCAGAGGAGTTTGGAAATCAGGCTTTGTGTGTGTTGAGTGTTTTCCTCTCTTGGAACAGAGGGCAGAGTTTGCTGCAGGTGTGTCACTGCTGCTGGAGACAGACACGTCCTGCAGTATGTGGGCAGGACCCAGGAGTTCAGTTTGCTCAGAAGTGATTCTCAGCTGACAGTGCCCACTGCTGCCTTGGCTGCAGTTGAGCTGCTGCCATGGAAGCTGAAGTCCCTGTCTCCAGAATGTGTCAGTGGGATCATTCTGTAATTTGTATAATCAAGCAATTCAGAAACCTCATTATATTTGCTGCTTATCGTTAAGTAAAGTGACGTAGCCAATATGCTTTCACCACCTCTGCATTTCTGCTTCCTTTATTGAAGCAAAGACCTGGGGAAGGCAGCACTTGCTCTATTCCTGACCTCATCCAAAGCTGTTCTATGATGTTTTTTCTTTTTCTCATGGCTGCTCTGTCTGTCACCAGTGTCATTTTCCTTTGTCCAGCCACAAAAGGTAGAAGATCTCCGGTAGGTGAGACTACAGACCACGATCCTGATGGGGTGTAACTGATGTAGACCCAGATCAACAAAAGGAATGAATGTTTCTAAACATATTTGCAAATATGGGTGGTTTTGGTTGTGAATTCTTGGACTTAGCAGATCTCATTATCCCAGTGCTAACACTGTGATACATTTTCAGGAAAATTGATAGGACTGATGTTGGTAGATTTCTATGCAAAATTTTCAGTGGAAGATTAAAGAAATACATTGAAATATGACATAAATTTTGTAGTGGCAGTTTATTGATCGAAACAAACCTCTCAGTCATGCTCAAAGTCAAAACCAGACAGGCTTTTCCCCCCCAAAGGAACAGGCTACAAGTTACACGTTACGTGCCATCCATTCTTGCTTCTCACAACGGGTTTTAAAATTACAGTTTCTATTCTATTTTCCTAATAAATGGAAGGGAAAAGGAACATGTAATACTAACACATAACTTCTTACAGTGTAACTGTGAATGACAAATGAGATCCCTTATTTGACACCCCTTATTTACCAGGATTACTTAAAAATTAAAGAAAAAGAGATGTCAAAAGGGTTGCATTTTTTTTCTGCAGATGAATTCATCTTGACTATATGTAGGCAGTACTATTTAAAAATGCAGTAACATTTATTATTGTTCTAAAATTTGAAATTTGTGATAATCACAAAATGGAAAAAAGTTGTATTTTGAATTGAATTTGTTTTTACTTGGAAACGTAAGAACATAGAAGCCTGACGGTTGTAAAAAGCCATTTATCAAATTGTAAATATATTTTTACCTAGGTAGCACAAATGGGAATTGAAGCTGTGTGAGTTAGATAAAGCACAATTTATAGAGCATTTAACTTCTGAAATGATTTTATGAATTAAATGGTTATACTTTTCTTGCTTTACAGAAAGTTCTATTGGCTAAGGACCTGAAATAACCTTTGCTCTATCTTCTTGTTGCAAATACAGAGCCATGAAATAGATTGATGCAGCAAATAGTCTGGTGGGAACAAATCTCATTAAATGTTTATAGTGTGGAAATGTATCTCGGAGCTCACCCAACAATCTAGTATCTAGATGTTTTTCAATATCATTCTTCCTTTGCCAGTGCTGGCACTGTGAAAGTTATTAAGGATTTATAGGTGAGGAAACCACCAGTAAAATTGGAGCAGCTAACTCTTAAATCAGTAGATTCTCAACAATTCCTCTTAAAGGCTCCCTACAACTACTGTGTCATTTGGAAATAAACACAAAATCGTAACTTTAAAATTTAATTGCATATTAATATCTGTGAAAAGAGTGTGTGGGTGCAGGTTATCTAATGCCTTTCCCTGGTCTTTCATCTTGTGAATACGAAGGGATTTCTCACAGAATGAGCCAGGCCCTGCATGCCTGAGTCTGTCGGTGTGTTCAGCTGCTCTGTGGTCTGTGAGTGACCGTGGCCATCCAGCTGAGCAGTTACATGTCAGATGCCAAAAGGCTGTCAGTCCCTCCAGAACTTGACCAGGTACAACCAATTTCTGCATACCCTTGGGTCCTCTTTCTTTCCTGGATCAGACCAGTGAGGGACAAAACAGGGGTCTAATCGCTCCTCTTAAATGCTCCCTTATGCTTGAGTCATTAAGCTACTTAAGAGTAGCTGACCACTGTTTAGCCTGTTAAATCAAGCCCACCAGAGACTGCTTCTTGTGCGTCTTGTGTCTTCTCATTAAGTCCTTCCTGCATAGATGTACTGATTGTGAATAAGTAATGAAATTATTTGAAGAATTTTATCTGTAGGGCAGAATCTGAACTCATATCTTCCTGGCTGTTATTGCCTGGATTTTTTATTTTCAGAGATGAACCATAGTAGCTTTTTGGCCAGTGCTATTTGTCCATCTTGGTGTAAACTTTCTCCAAACTGTCTCCCAAAGGAGGACATTTCTGTTTTGGGTCAGCTGAGACTTGAAGGCAGTCATTTTTCCAGCTAAGGGGATAATTGGCTGTGGCTGCCAAATGTGTCTTAGTCTTCCCCAGTCAATGAAGCTGTTTTATCTGCAGCAACACTTCGACATTCTACCTTCCAGGTGTGTTTTGCATTACAATGGACACCCTTTGTGCAGCTTGTCATTGAGGGGGCTGCTTGAGATACAGGAGCTTGAAGGGAAGCTGCTGCTGCAGTGCATGGTGGCCGTGTGGCACAGCTTGAGCAGAGGTGAGGTGTTGCAAGTCAGGACACGAAAGAACAATACTCATGTCAGGTTGAGAGGTGAGCAGAGAAAGAGGAAGTTTATTATGATTTGGGGTTTAAATAGGAATTGGAATTTGATCAAGGATTGGGGGATGAGAGGAACACCCCTCTGACCCCAGTGGTCAAACTGGCAGTCCATCACAGAGAGGAATAGAAAACAACCTACTTTTGTTTATGTTACCTGCATGAGAAACTCCAGTAGAATTATGTAAACAAAAATCAGAAGGCTGAAATCAGAGCGACAGTGAGGTATCCCAGAACACCTTGGTATTGAGGGCTCCAATGGAAATGAGGGAGGAAGAGCTTGAAATCTCTAACACAAACTTGGGACTCAAGTCTGCTTGCCTCACTGTTTAACTTTTATCTTGTGGTGTTCTAATACAACACTCTCATTTCTAGCTTAAGCTAGACAGTCCATGAAATTGTTCTATTAAATATAAATTGAAAAAAATGATTTAAAACCTCCAGTTTACAATTAGTCTGGCCCATACTGGATAAGTACAGATGAGTTCTGGTTTACCTAAATTCCATGTCAGGGTATCTGGCATAGTTTTCTTGTTTAATATTTCCTCTGAAAGCTGGAAACCACCTATGGATGTGATGTGGGAGGTGAACGGGTGTATGTGGAGTGTAGGTTTGGAGATCAGGACCATAATGACTCAGTTTCAGATGTTCAGTAACATTAACAATTACTGGTTTGACTTTCTTCAAATGCTGAAGCTCAAATATACTTAACTTTCACGTTGCATGAAAATCTCATATTGTCCTTTTCTTTCTCTTTAGAATATTTGCTTGCCACACAAATGTAATTACTTTTATGAAGCCAAAAGAGTTGTCTGCTTTTGTTTACCTTACCTATTGAAAGGCAAAAGGACAGTTATATCTCTGCCCTTTGCAAAAATAATCGTTAAACAAAAGCTGCAGTTTTTATGTTTACCCATATTCAGCCCGTTAAAAGTGGCAGCAGTGACCTTCTGCCACAGTTTGATTAGATTGGGATTGATTAGACTAAAAATCAGCAGAATTAGACTGCTCATGTAATCTGACTTAACTTTCCAAGCTGTGATGTGGCTCTGAGTTAAATCCAGAGGTTCTCCTGATCTCTAAAGGACTAAAGTTTATAGGCATTGAACCCCTCTTTCCAACAAAGCTCAAGCTCTGGTCTGAGACTCTGAATGGCAGAGGGAACCTGGATTTGTCTGCAAATGATCTCTGTGTGTAACCCCACTAGGGAAAAGGCAATCTGCCATGGTCAAAAGTATTTGGATGCTTCCAGTGGGAAGGGCTAGCGGCACATCTGGGAAGCGTGATGTCGCTGCAGTTCCTGCAAGTGAAAAATAAAGCAGCTGCTTCATTGGAGTGACTTTTCTTACCCGTACTCCTCATTTTTCCAGAATTTAATAGTCCTGGATCCTCTGGTCGTGAAGGAAGAGAAGGTGAGGCCGTCCCTGGAGCAGCGGCTGGAGGCGATCATCAGCGGGGCGGCGCTGCTGGCCGACTCCTCGTGCACGCGGGACGCGCACCGCGAGCGCATCATCGCCGAGTGCAGCGCCATCCGCCAGGCCCTGCAGGACCTGCTGGCAGAGTACCTGCGCTCCGTGAGTAACCTGGGGACGTGAGGAGCATGGGCCACTGGGTAATGCGGGGCCACTGAGTGAGGAACATGGGCCACTGAGTAATGCAGGGTCACTGAGTGAGGAACATGGGCCACTGGGTAATGCAGGGTCACTGAGTGAGGAACATGGGCCACTGGGTAATGTGGGGCAACTGAGTGAGGAACATGGGCCACTGAGTAATGCGGGGCCACTGAGTGAGGAACATGGGCCACTGGGTAATGCAGGGTCACTGAGTGAGGAACATGGGCCACTGGGTAATGCAGGGTCACTGAGTGAGGAACATGGGCCACTGGGTAATGTGGGGCAACTGAGTGAGGAACATGGGCCACTGAGTAATGCGGGGCCACTGAGTGAGGAACATGGGCCACTGGGTAATGCGGGGCCACTGAGTGAGGAACATGGGCCACTGGGTAATGTGGGGCAACTGAGTGAGGAACATGGGCCACTGGGTAATGCAGGGTCACTGAGTGAGGAACATGGGCCACTGGGTAATGCAGGGCCACTGAGTGAGGAACATGGGCCACTGGGTAATGCGGGGCCACTGAGTGAGGAACATGGGCCACTGGGTAATACGGGGCCACTGAGTGAGGAACATGGGCCACTGGGTAATGTGGGGCAACTGAGTGAGGAACATGGGCCACTGAGTAATGCAGGGTCACTGAGTGAGGAACATGGGCCACTGAGTAATGCAGGGCCACTGAGTGAGGAACATGGGCCACTGGGTAATGTGGGGCAACTGAGTGAGGAACATGGGCCACTGAGTAATGCAGGGCCACTGAGTGAGGAACATGGGCCACTGAGTAATGCAGGGTCACTGAGTGAGGAACATGGGCCACTGAGTAATGCAGGGCCACTGAGTGAGGAACATGGGCCACTGGGTAATGCAGGGTCACTGAGTGAGGAACATGGGCCACTGGGTAATGCAGGGTCACTGAGTGAGGAACATGGGCCACTGGGTAATGCGGGGCCACTGAGTGAGGAACATGGGCCACTGGGTAATGCAGGGCCACTGAGTGAGGAACATGGGCCACTGGGTAATGCAGGGCCACTGAGTGAGGAACATGGGCCACTGGGTAATGCAGGGCCACTGAGTGAGGAACACGGGCCACTGGGTAATGCAGGGTCACTGAGTGAGTAACATGGGCCACTGGGTAATGCAGGGCCACTGAGTGAGGAACATGGGCCACTGGGTAATGCGGGGCCACTGAGTGAGGAACACGGGCCACTGAGTAATGCAGGGTCACTGAGTGAGGAACACGGGCCACTGGGTAATGCAGGGTCACTGAGTGAGGAACATGGGCCACTGGGTAATGCAGGGTCACTGAGTGAGGAACATGGGCCACTGGGTAATGTGGGGCAACTGAGTGAGGAACATGGGCCACTGAGTAATGCAGGGTCACTGAGTGAGGAACATGGGCCACTGGGTAATGCGGGGCCACTGAGTGAGGAACACGGGCCACTGAGTAATGCAGGGTCACTGAGTGAGGAACACGGGCCACTGGGTAATGCAGGGCCACTGAGTGAGGAACACGGGCCACTGGGTAATGCAGGGTCACTGAGTGAGTAACATGGGCCACTGGGTAATGCAGGGCCACTGAGTGAGGAACATGGGCCACTGGGTAATGCGGGGCCACTGAGTGAGGAACACGGGCCACTGAGTAATGCAGGGTCACTGAGTGAGGAACATGGGCCACTGGGTAATGCAGGGTCACTGAGTGAGGAACATGGGCCACTGGGTAATGCAGGGTCACTGAGTGAGGAACATGGGCCACTGGGTAATGTGGGGCAACTGAGTGAGGAACATGGGCCACTGAGTAATGCAGGGTCACTGAGTGAGGAACATGGGCCACTGGGTAATGCAGGGTCACTGAGTGAGGAACATGGGCCACTGGGTAATGCAGGGTCACTGAGTGAGGAACATGGGCCACTGAGTAATGCGGGGCCACTGAGTGAGGAACATGGGCCACTGGGTAATGCGGGGCCACTGAGTGAGGAACATGGGCCACTGGGTAATGCAGGGCCACTGAGTGAGGAACATGGGCCACTGGGTAATGCAGGGCCACTGAGTGAGGAACATGGGCCACTGGGTAATGCAGGGTCACTGAGTGAGGAACACGGGCCACTGGGTAATGCAGGGTCACTGAGTGAGGAACATGGGCCACTGGGTAATGCGGGGCCACTGAGTGAGGAACATGGGCCACTGAGTGAGTGATGCAGGCAACTCAGTGAGTAACACAGGGCAACTGAGTAATGCAGGGCAACTGAATGAGTAACACGGGGAACTGAGTAACACAGGGCCACTGAGTGAGTAATGCGGGGCAACAGTAACACGGGCAACTGAGTGAGTAATGTGGGCAAGGGAGTAATGCAGGGCAACTGAGTAATGCAAGGCAACTGAGTGAGCAACGTGGGGCCACTGAGTAACGCAGAGCAGCTGAGTAAGTAATGCAGGGAATTGAGTAATGTGGGCAACTGAGTGAGTAACGCAGGGCAACCCACTGAGTATCATGGGGAACTGAGTAGTGCAGGGCCACTGAGTAACATGGGGCAACAGTAATGCAGGGCAACTGACTGAGTAATGCGGGGCCACTGAGTGAGTAACACAGGACCACTGAGTGAGTAACATGGGGCAACTGAGTGAGTAACGCAGGGAAACAGTAACACAGGGCCCCGCTCAGGGCTGCCTCAGTGCCTGCTGCTCGGGGAGATTAGTGTTTAACCAAGAATTAAAGTACAGTTTAACCTGCATTTTGCAACATGCTCTGTAAAAGGTTGAAAAGGACGTTTTTTTTCTCCAGAAATCTAAGCAAAAACTAAATACACATCCCCAGAATGAGTGTGTGAGTTGTATTATATATGTACTGTGTATATAAAGTCTGTGGAAAATGTCATATCTCAGATAAAATGTACATGTGGAGGTTATCTTATGCTTGTTGTGAACTGTTATTGGTTCAGAGCAGACAATCCTTCATATGCCAGAAACAAGAATTTCTTTGTAATGCCGCTTCCTAGACTAGAGTTTGAAAATGTAATTTGTGTTCCTGTAGAATGCAACTATTTAAATAACAATTTCTTAAAAGGTAAGCAATCTGTTAGTGTTGTTTTCAAGTAGGATGTTGACACCAGAAGAGGACAAGAGCACCAATTTACAAGTGTTAAAATGACTAAATTGCTACATTGGGAATAGGAGTGTTGGGTAAATCCAGAAATCTGGTTGTCTGACATGCTTGTGGCTGTGAATTGTTAGAAAAGGAACGTCTTTTGTGATTTAGAAGTGATTTTTCTTTTAGATTTGTAGAATGGGTTTGACACTTGTTACGTGTGGCAGGTAAATGTTGAAACAGTGGAGACTCAATACTGTTAATATGGGTACACAATGTTAATCTCATGCTTTTCATCTGTAAACATTTTCTGCAGGCATAATGTTCTTTTCTAAAGATGCCTCAGGATGATTCATCAAGCACACTGAGAGAACAATTGTGTGATGCAGATATTTGTTCTCTTTTTGGGAAGCTGAAATTCCTTTCTGTTCTGTAAGTCAGAGCAGTTAACACAGTCTAAATCTGTTTTAGTTAGACTGTTTGCTTTGTCTTATTTTATTGTCCTTAGGATAATGTAGCATAGGGACTAAAATAATCTATGCATATCAGATTATTTTCATATCACAGATATAGTACTTTTTGATATTTCTCTTTATTCATTGGTAGTTTACAGATGCTTTGTTAAAATCAAGTTGTGCTTTCAGACCTTATATCAGAGAAAGGTACTGTAAAATTTTTATTTAAAATGCTGTTGAATGCAGCCTTAATTCTTGAACTCCCTGGAAGTGCTTTACACATGTGTTAGAAAGTGAGATATCTTCAGCTCTGGTTAGCTTGGAACGTAAATCTTGTTGTAGCGGATTTTTCTTGTGGTGTCTGTTCTAGGGTGGGTGAGGGTTTGCTGTTAAGTGGCTGAAAGTTTTATATGGGAAGGCATCCACCTTTAGTGGTTGGACCTAATGATCTTGAAGGGCTTTTCGAGCATCAAGGGTTCTATGATTCTATCCAGAACACGTGGCAGGATGCAGATGTGGTGAACAGCAATCCTGTATTAGTCCAAAAGATTGCTGTGGGTTTGTCCCAAGAACGCCTTCCTATGTATCTCTGGTGAGAAACAACAGGATTTTAAGTCAAATGGTCGGAAATTCTTAGACTCCTGAAACAAAATTGTGATGATCTTTTCTACTTCAGAAATAATAATGGTTTTAGGGGTACATAATGTACAATAAGTGGGAAAGAATGATACATAACCCACCCCACTGACTTGAGGAAATCAGAAAGCAGCTATTGAAATATGATAGTAAGAGAAAATGCCATATAACTTGCTGCAGAACACAGTGACTGCACAAGGTGGTAAAAACAAGGAAGCAGAAAGGAAAAAATACAAAAGATTTAAAGGTATGAGGTTACGTAACAGGAGGGAATGAAAAGTTTTTAGTTTCTTTTAGAGCTCTTCATCTTCTTATACAATTATTAATGAATGGGAACACTCTCACTGAGAATAGTTTATGGCTATTACTGAGACTGTGTTAAATAAGTTTTTCAAAGAGAAGATTATCAGATATCAATTACTTTATTTCACAGCTCTAACTTGCTGAAGAAGAGATGATAGATCCAGGAAACAGTGCTGATTTATCAGTGTCTTTTTGCCTCTTCTCTTAGTAGTTTCAATAAGCCAGGCCTGGGAATTGAATGAGCTGTAAAGGTGATGACAGCCATTTGTAACCACAGCACAATTTAAGGGTTGTGATTCCCTTGCTTTCCTTGGGAACACTGTTGGACTCCACAGGCAAGTGCTGTGTCCGTGGAACATTTCATGGGTGTCTGTGTATGTGCCTTCCTGGCTTGTACCCTGTGCTGAGTGAGCTCCAGAGCCTCTGTGCCACAGCTTGGACATGAGAGTGGAAACTGTTCCTTGCCCACAGTCGGCACAGGGCGCGCTTTGCTCCGGCTCTGTGCCCCTGCTGCGTGGCTCCCGGGCACGGCCTCCCCGCTGCCATTGCCGCCCTCTGCACTCCCTCTCACGACCTGTGCCAGTCACCTGCTCCCAGGGGTTGGTTTTTCTGGAGGTGGGTCTGCTGTTTCTTGCTGGCATGTTGCCTTGATCCCTTGCCTTAAGGCTTCTTCCTGTCAGAGTGTTGCCAGTGGGAGCTGTGTAGCCTCAGAGACCCCTCACCCAGTGAGTGCCACCTGCCACATCCTCCTCTGGCAGTTGCTTTGGCAGGAAGCTGCACTGGTGACATCCAGGGGCTCTCTGGCTCTGCTGCTGATGGTGGACGTGCCCTGCCTGGTAAATGTTGAGCTTAAACAGGGTCATTGCCAAGGACTTGGGTGTGGACCTGATACTTTCTGAGCCTGAGAATTGCTAGGTCTTCCCATGGGAAACTTTTCAACAGTTTTTCTTTTTCCCAAAACAAGCTTGTGTAAACAATATTCCTTTCCCATAACAACAGGTGTTGTTTGCTATTTCTGTTACTGAGCCAAGGGGAGAGGTGTCAGCCCTATGGACCAATAGCATGATTTTAGCACAGGGTGTTATAAAAGGGCTGAATGAATTGTAAATAAACCTTCTGATTTCTACTGCCTCCTGACTGGAGTCAAGCATCTTTATTTCATGTCCTACTGCAACACTTGGGTGCCTGAATTCTGTGTAGGTTCTGCATTATCTGTTCTTTTGAAACTAGGCCTCAGTGCTTGAACTTGAAAGGAATGAGGGACTTGTCTTTACAAACTGTGGGTCTTCTAGTAGGTAAAACTGGCACTGAGAGATAAAAGAAACAATGGGAAGGATTCCACTGATTCATAAATGGAACGAGAGATTTGTTTTTACAAACAAATTGTAGGTCTGCTGATAAGTAAAATGGGATACTGAGAGATGTAAGAAACAATGGGAAGAACCAGAAATTCCATAGGAATTCCACTGATTGACACAAGGAAAAGAAAAAGGAGGCGGGTTAAACATTAGAAGGGGGTCTTAGGTATTAGGCATTTTGGGAAGTCTGTACCTCTCAAGTACCTCAGCCAGTGGGGAAGAGAGGGACAGGTGGCTGGGAAATTAGGATAAAAAGGAGGCTGCATCCTCCAAAGTTTTGAGACACCCTAGGGAAATAGCCCACAGCCTCTCCCTTTATTTAAATAAAGTTACAGGACTTGTCTGTCTCCTTTTTGGACCTAAACCCCTGATGTTTATGGATTAATTTTCCTGACAAACTGTACAGGAACTTAGGTTTTATTAGCCCTAACATCTGAAACAATATAAGGAATATAGCTTTTGTGGTTCCTAAATTTGGGTTTTTTTTTTTTTTTTTTTTTTTTTTTTTTTTTTTACATTTTCCTCAATTATTTAAAGTGTCTAATAAGCCTCAAGAGCATCGAAGATTAAGAGCTTGTTGGTGTCAGTGATAAATTTTTAAAAATCCTTTTTTAAGAGGGTTTTTAATGCAAGCTGGGAGAAACATGTCTTTTTAAAAGATACTTGCTTTTATGTGAGTATCTGTTTTTCACAGAGGTTTTATCACAGTGAATGGTACAATGGATAGTGAAGCAAAATGCTCTCCACAAGAACCTGTGTTTCTGTTCACAGATTAATTCAGACACGCAGGAAATTGTAAATACATTTATAATTCTTCTGAAAGGCAGCAATTTTTCTTCTGAATAGTTTCAAAACTTCTTCGAAATTACTTGTGTATTGTTGTTATCCTTTCTGAACTTTACTCAGACATACGTTGTTAGGGGACATATTTGCGTTTTAGGACATCCGGTAACAGGAATTATTACTGTGGGTTTGGATATCTTATCAATGGCAGAATCATATTGTAGTGAGGATAATAATGGAATAACGTATCCACTGGAGCAATCATATTGTTCTAGTAATAAGCAGTTGCTTTTTCCTAGTGACAAGCTCTTGTCTCCTCATCCTTCACAATGAGAAGCTACTGAACTCAGTAGAGTGCAGCAGTACGAACTCCATGCTTCCTGAGTCGTGCTTTTACTCAGTCACAGCAGGGACATTCCCTTCCCTGGGGGGTCAGAAGGGATAATGGAGTTGTGGTTAGGCATGAGTGGAAGTGGCTGTTGTGAGCAGCACTGAGTGGTTGCGGGTGCTGCTGTCTCTGCCATCATTAAATGGGGAGGTGTGCCTGAACAATTATTGTGCATCCTCCTCTGGCTTTCAATAAACATCATTCCTAGATTGTTAGGGCTGGTAAAGAAAGGTCGGATACACTGATAATATGAGAGCTACTTTCTTGAGCTGAAACCCCCTTACTGTTTGAATGTTGTTTCATGATACTTGAGCTTCATTACCTTTAGTTCATAGTTTCTTAGTTATTATGGCTATAGATTGGAGATACATATGTGTGTGTGTATACATATCTGTGGGTCAGTGTATTTTTCTGATCGGTTCTGATTTCACTTCCTTCCCGCGTATTCCAAAAATGATTGTCTCTTAACTGCGTTTTTATGTCATGATTATCTAAATGTTTGGGTTAGACATGGGTAATTTGGTCTGGACGTGCCTGTGGCTCTTGTGCCACAGGTGGCGGCAGCTGCTGTGTCCTGCTGTCCCACAGCTGTGCCATGCGTGTGGCAGGGAGCAGAGCCAGACCAGCCCTTCTCACAGCAGCAGTGCTTCTGTTTAAAAAATGGGAGGAGAATAAGGACACATTGGACCTTGAGGCACATCAGGAAGGGGACTGAAGTTGCCCACCTTGTACATATTTATATTACTGCTGATCAAGCCCTGGCCGTCCACGTAGCCTAAGGGCAGGCCAGCTGAGGCTGAGCAGGAATGTTGTGTGCTCTTGGCAGAGCTCAGGAATGATCAGGTATGCCCTGTATTGCATGCAGGACATACCTGAACCTTGCTGGGAATGCAACTCCTGGAGCTTTATGAAACTAGCTTCCCTCAATGCTCCGAAGCCTTGTCCTTCACCACTGGATTGTATCCTCAACCTCTGGGTGTGAGACCTGTCAGCTGAAGTGCTGTGAGGATGAGACGAGGAGCTAGGATCCCTGAAGGTAGAAGGGTAACTGGCACAGGGAGTGAGCTGGACTGGGTGAGCCCTTGAGGAAAAGGTGGGCAGTGCAGAGCCTACTGTAGCCACGGGGGAAGGTCCAGTTGTGGGAAAGGGGACACAGTGGATAGCTGGGATTTGGGCTGTTGCATCACTCTAGATTTCAAACTCTTACTGGGACCTGAACATTACAACTTCAAAACCTGAAAATGTGTGGAAAACCAGGAGGTTGTCTTTATTGGTGGTGTGGTTCTGGGCCTTGCTCTTTGTCTCAGCTCTTAAATTTGATTGCTGTGGAGAGCTACTGCCTTGCTCTACCTCTGTATTGAGTACTCTTCAACAACAGCTTGAGGTCTGACCCCCTCTCTGGAGGTGGAGACTGTCATTGATAATGGGTTTTTTGTGGTATTTTATTGCCATTCTTGCTCTTGGAGAGTGGAGGGACGTACAGATGCTTCTGGCCTACTGATATCTCAACTTGACATTACTTCTACTTCATGGTTTCCTGATGAAGACTTTTAACACTTCCCTGGGTTGCCAGTGACACCTGAGGAGGTAACAACAGGGGAGTGTTTGACTTGTCCTTTGTGGTTACTTCCACTTTCTTTCACAAATACGTAACTTGCAAAGCTCTGCGTAGCTGCTCTTTGAAGAACTGAGTCCAAACATGGTAGACTTGACTAACAGGGAGTTTGAAGAAATTCCTTTTAAAGATCTTCAAGAACAGAATGGCTGTTGGTTGTTCATGGAAGGGGTTGAAATAACTGATTTCTTGAAATCCTTGTTTTTTTAATCCTTTTTTTTTATTTCTGAACAAATAAAAACCACTTGTATTTGTGCCTTTTTACAGAAAGAGTGGATTGGAGTGTTCTTACTTTACTGTCCTCTTCATGCTCAAATGTCTTAATAAAACTGGTGTTCCAGACAAGTTTGAAATTGAGGCATGTCAAAATGTAAACTAGAAGAATTTTGATGTGTGGGTGGGAAGTGTCACTCAGTTCTTCACTTATTCATGGCTTTTTTTTTTTAATGACTTTATGGAGTATTATGTTTTTCAAAAAAGGATGTATTCCAGTAAAATTGGTATGCCCATATTGTATATTGTGCTGGCATTTATGCAAGAAAAGATGTAGTTTTCATGATTCTGTTGTTCACGTTGCCTGAGTAGTTGTTTGAGTTGACTTTGAACACTCCCACGGAGGAATTTCTTCTATTTTGTATGCAGTATGTGTAATCGAAAATTATTTTTCTAAATGTTAACTTTCAGTGGGCATTTTGCTTTATGGAGAAATTAGATATGAATTGTTAAGGAGGAGGATATTAAGTGTACTTAAAAGACAGAAGTAGTCTAGTGAATTCCCCAAATAGATTTACAGCTGAAAAATAAGCTGCAGTTGAATGTACCTGATTATAGATGCTCTTACAGACTTTGCAGTAATCTGGGATCTCTGCACATGAGCTGGAGAAGGATAATGAAAGCTTTTCTCTCCTTAAGCCCTGCTTTTCATTGAACAGTTCTGAGCTGAACTATTTCAGGATTAATCCGATCTGAACGTGAGGCTTGCACTGGAGTAACAGAGCGTGAGGAGTGACTCGTGGCTCTGAGGAGGATGATTCACTGCAAGAGTCAGTAATTTGAATTTAGTATACCTGGCAGCACTGAAAATATATTGGGTTGCTGAAGACCAATTTTTTTTCAAGAAACCTTCAATAAAGCAGCATTTGCTCTCCCCAAGATGAAATAAGTCTCTGATTATGGTAATAAACAAGCATTAAAAATAATCAAGTATTTGTTAACTCAGCATCTATCTAGCTGCTTAGTTTACAAGAATTTTCCTATTTTTAGAGTTTCTTGAAAATGGTTTTCAATACATTAGAGTTTTCCCAACCAGTTTCCTGTTTTTTAAGAGGATATTAGACTGGTCATTTTCTAAAATGTCAGGGTGCCATTTCAGGGAAATGCTACTGAAGTCTGCTCTTTCAGATGCATTTATCTTGGTTTTTGTCCTCTGGTACAATGCAGCTGATTCTTGTTGTCCAAACAGATTTCTAAATTTCATTCTGTTTCAGCTTGGAAGTTGCTTTTTGTTTATGTAACAGTTCTAATTAAAAAGATCCATCATAATTGGATAGTTCAGGGAACTCTTCATAGAATGTGGGTGTTGCAGACCCATGCAAAACCCAAACCAACCTGGCTGGAGTTAGCTCTGCTTGAAGCAGTGGCTTGGACTGGATAATGTCCAGCCATTGCTGCTGTCTTCCGTCTGTGGAGTCTGAGGCTAAACATTTGAATAGATTCCAGTGTTTGCACAACGTCCTGGATGACCCTGCCAGCTCCTTTTAATATGCAGTAAATCCCATTATTTACTAATGGAAGATTGAAAGAGATTCAGGTAATGAAGCCAGGACAAGAAATTGCATAAAGCAATAAAAGGAAAGTTTCTTTCATTTGAACGATCTCTGGTAATTTTCAGATGATAAAGAAGAATAGTTACTGTGTTAAATTCTGTTGTAATGAATCCTCTCTATTAAAAAACACCTTGTAGAAGTCGTTTGGGAAGTGCTTTATTGAAAGCTCTCCTTAAGAATTTCATCACATTACTGTGAGGTCCACTGCATGGCTAAAACCACATGCTTTTCCTACAGTTACTTGGATTTAGGATATTGTATGCCAGCAACCTATGAGATGCTGCACTTGTTAAATTGTAGTACCAGAAGTGAATTCTCTTTGATAAAAATGGAGATACCTACATAGTTGTCAGCTGTCTTTTGGACTTAATTTCTTGCCTAGCTTCTCTTGATCTTTTTTATGAAGAATGAACAATGGAGTTTTATGGGAAATAGCTTATGATCACTTTTCATTAAATCAGTAGTGTATCGTATTGCAGAAAAATTGTAGTTCTTGGTCTTAATTGTTCAGCCAGATCTTAAAACAGTGACTTAAAGGAGATTGAGAACTTGAAGATCTAAATCCCAATTCCACATTTCCATCTTCTTTCTGAAAAGAAAACCAAAACAAGGCTTAAAAACCAAAACCGTATCTTGGTCTTTGGCCACAAACAGCATTTATTGGTGCTTCCCTTTTATTTTAGCTTTCCTTTTAGTGGATTCATTTCCAGTTGTTGTTTGTTGTTCCTGTGTGACATGCTACTCTTCTTTACTTAATTAAGTAAAATAAAAAGGAAGAATGTAATTTTGTATAATTGCATTTGTGACCAATGTGTATGAACAGAAGACTGGCAAAGTAAACAATTGAACAATCCCACCCCCCCCATCATATTAATAAAAAAGATGTGCTTTAGTTCTTTCAAGATCATCTCTTCTCAAGAACTGCTTCTTGTGGTTGTTTTCTAAGCCTGTGTTGCCAACTGGCACATTTTCTTTCTCTTTGAGTATGCTAAGAAAATAAATGTCTTGAATCAGACAGCTGCGGTTCTTAGTAGAATACATTAAATAAATTATTCTAATTGCTATATTTACTGGAAAATCCTTGCTATCTTAGGTTATTCTAATTGTCTTTAACCATTGTTTCATTATCAGGAGAAACAAACAAAGGAAATTTATACAGAGATGGAAAGAAATGATAAGTCAGCTACTTGACTAGGAGCTGTACTCAGGAATAATCTAGGATTATCTTTTCTATCAAGTAGTGATGTTTCTAATGTTTTTCTAAACCCTAATATTGTACAGGAGGCATTATCAGTCTGTAAAAGAAGATAAGCGGTAAAGGAATCCCTCCCTTCATTTTCTTGAATGTATTTAGCTCTTTGCAGGAGAAATGAAGACTAATAATCAATTTTTATTCCATGTAAATAAGAGAAAATAAGAAATACAATAATTGCATACACCCCGGCAGCAGTTAATGGAAAACAAAACTGGAGCCCAAGGTAAATCTCTTCTCTGGGAGCTTGATTAGTGCTTCTTATCTACTTAATACAGCAAAAGAGCACTGTATTATTAACGTGCCTTTCCTGAGTGTGCACCTGCACACATGGGCAGTGCACACAGGAGACAGCAGATGCACATAAGCCAGAAACATTACGGTTTGATAATGCTATTTCCAGCCTACTGCTTGCAGTAATAAGGAAGTGAAATAGGGGAAAACTTTGCAAAGTTCCTGTAGAAAGTGTGAACCAAAGGAATCCAAGTAACGAGTAGGTAAAGGAAATGTGGAATAACTCATAGCTATTTGCCAAGGAAGGAGGTAAGGTCATGATGGCATTTGTCATCTGCCCTACAGTTGGCAAGGAAATGGAGGTTTTATTGCTTAGCTCTCAAGTAATCAGAAAAACTTGTTTCTAATTGGAAAAACCAGAGGCCTAATAACGTTTTGGATTCTGTCAGCCACTTCCTGTGTTCAACTGTGCAACTGTACATTAGAGGAAGACTTTGAAATGAGACACATTGGGATGCTGTAGGTGATGTTGACAGACAGTGCCAGGGCTGTTAGCAGTTTCTTACCCGTCCTCTCCTCAACAGCTGGGGAACAGCTGACCACATTGTTGAGAAGATGAATTATCCTGGATCCCAGTGGGAAAGCAGAGTGCTGTTGCATATGAGCGAGCATGCAAAATCCGAACAAAGCCCGGGTAAGGCTGCCAGGTCTTGAGGCTGTTTGGCTCCTCTTTTATTGTGATCCTTGGAACACCTGCCTCTCTCAGCTTTAAGAATGGAATTTTTGTAGAGCAAGACTGCTCAGGGACTGGTACCTCCAAGTTCTTCCCAGAAAGACTGGGAACAACAGATCTGAAACTTGCAGAGTTTGGTCCCAAGGCTGTCTTACAGAGCTGGCAGGGCATATGCCTGTGTTTTGCCAGAAGATCTGTTGTGCTTTCTCTGTTTCCATGGAAGATCCTGCTTTTGATAAATTGGCAAAATTTAATAGAAGAAAGATGCCTCTGGAGAATCTCCAGCTGTATTCCTGATTTCTGATGTTGTGCTTCAGTTCTTGCTCTGTTTTCCAGCTAGTCTGTAGCATTGTCAACGCCATTTTAGATGTCTGATAAAATTATAAGCAAATAGTAAGCCCTCTTTTTCTCATCCTGCACCTGGATGAAATATGATTGGCAAAAGCAAGATATGAAAATTACTTGTTTGCATTTATTCAGATGCAGATCTGGTGAAGTACTATTACAGACCTAAATAGCTATTACAACTTAAGTAAAATAGGGAGGCTGAAAAAGTGACCAGGAGAAATGGGTTTAGATTTTTGTTTTGTTTGACCACTAATTAAGGAAGAAAGGTTGGTGTTGTTTTTGTGGTGTTTTTTTTTTTTTTTTTTTTTTTTTCCCTGTAGATTATTCTTGTAGTGAAGAGTCTGAGTCTATCAGTGATCTGTAGGCCTGTAAATCTGGAATCATCCATTGCTGGCAAACAGAAGGAATATGACACTGTCCTCGTATTTCCTGTGGCTGAGGAAGTAAATGAGGTGGAGTAAATGAGCAGTGTCCTGGGATTGCCTGTGGGACTCCTGGGGAGCCACTGCTGGGAATGCCATGCCTTCCCCTCAGGCCTGTGGGGCCTGGCTGCTGCAGAAACACAGAATTTTTAAAAATGGTTTCTAGGCCAGAACGGCTCTTGGCTCCTTTGCACAAATAAGGGGTTAAGGGGTTTGTGGCTTAACACTGGTATTGCTCCACAACTCCCAGTGCCATGTGAAAATCAGAAATGAAATGAACTGTCAGTGGGGCTCAGCTCAGTAGGAAATTTTGGGCATCACAGCTTAGAGAATAACAAGGACTGATAAGAGGAATAAAATGAAACAAGGATGTCAGAACTTTAAAAAGGAGGAAGTTGTAGCCCTGGTTCCATGCCTGAGGTGTTTTAGTTTTCTGAAATTCTTTTCCCAGGGAATTTTCTGTAAACAGGAGAAATGTTTTTGTAACTGTACCTATGTTATTCATTCCTTTTCCTAGGAGGGACTTCTTCTTGATGTCCCTCTGGTCTGACCAGTGTGAGTGAGGAGGTTTGCCTTTGTGTCACCAATCCAATTGGTCTGTGTGAAATAGTATAAAAGGGAGACACATCCCAAAAATAAAGGAGTCATTTTCAGCCTTCTGAATCTCGGAGTCTGTGTAACTTAGGAAGAGTTACGTGCTTTTCAGATATGGAAGAGGTTTTTGTAAGGTTTATGCTGTTAAGTTACTCTCTCTATCCGTTCAGAGAAAGACAAAAGTAATTGGCAAAACACAAAATTTGTGCAATATTGGCTAAAAAAACCCAAACCATGTAGCTGAGTAAGCAGTGGAACAGTTGCCTTGGGAGGCTGTGGAGGGTTTGCCATGCACACAGGTGAGACTGGTTGGGCTGCCCAGCATCTGCTTGGCAGTGCTGGGAACATGTGGGCTGTTTCGGAGTGCTCAGGATGCACAAAGTGACCGTGAGCTCCCTCTCAAGCCCCACTGATTATTGGCTTACAGTTTTATAAAAGTAATATTCCCAGTCCTCATACACTGCATTTTCTTACTACAAATTCTTTTTTTCCACAGATTAGTGCAGATTTGTTACAGTGAATGCTTCTCCTATGCAGTGATCAAAACTAGAGTGAGATTTGGTGTGGCTTTTACAATAATCTGTCCTTTCTGTAGTTTTGTATTCAAGCATCTGGGGAAGGCTGGTTAATAAAAGAAGCTATTAATAGTTACAGGCATACTAGGAGTTTATTTTCTCATGAGCTATTTGCATGAAAATAGTACGTTTAACAATGATTCAGCTTCTCCCATCAGCAGGAGTTTTTGTATCCTGACAAATTTGTAACTACATTAGAAAGATTTATCTAAATTTAATATTTCAGGATCTACCTAACCATTTTGCATCCTATAATCTGTTCATAAACTGGAACTTAAGTACAAGAAATAGAAAATAGGAATTTTGCTCTACAAGATTAAAACTTTAGCAACCGAATTGCATTTGTGCAATGTAATATGTGAGCTTTTCTCTCGTACTAACGTGTTTTTCTGAGGAGAATGGATATGCACTATAAAAAAAAGCCCCAACCAACCAGCTCTTTCTATGACTTGGTTGTTTGGCAGAAATCCCCAGTAATTTCCTAGTGTTAGAATCAAATCAGGGGAGGAAGCTGCCTGGAGCACGTTGTGGCCAGGGGACACCTGGGAGGCAGGAGGCTGCCCAGGCTGGTGTGTCCATAGGGAGTGGACCTTGCCCAAAACTTGAAGGGAGGAAATTTTCCCAGGGTTCTGGAGAAGGCTCTCCAGGACTGATGCAAACCCAGGTGCTGCTGCAAGGCATTGAACTGGAAGGCAAGGAAAGATGTCAGGATACAGGTGAGGGGATGCAGTCACTGCAGTCACTTGGCCATCTGAGCTTTCTTTCTCAGAAAGTTGCCGTGTTCCGTAGTCCTCCTGTTCTGATAATCAGAAAGCTGCAGCCTTAGAGCTGGAGGATGCCTCTGGTGCAGACACCCGAAAGGAAAAGCTGGTCCTGTGCCTCCCCAGGACCCTGTCACCTCATACCTCGTCCCCAGCACAGAAATGTGTCGGTGGTGATGGGATTTTGTGTGGCTGATTGCAGTGTTCCACTCCTCAGGAGCTTCTGCCAAACGGCAGGGAGAGTTCCTGTAGGAGAGCTGCTTACAGACCTGTGTCTGCAAAAACCAGCACCAGGCAAACTGAGCAGGGCACGGTGTTGAAGCTGTGTCTCCTGAAAGGTCCTTCTGTACTCATGGGTTGGTTTCACTGACTGGAATACAGGAACAACATAAAACGTGTGTTTGTAAATAGAAGACACAAGACAGCTTTGCAGTTCTTCCAGAAGGTTTACTGGTGCTTTAGGTAAAAAATGATGGATTTATTCTGGAATAGACGGTAGTTTGTTTGCCTGATCTAGATGAAGGAGCTTTTTTTCCTCCCTACAATTGGGTTTGGTGGTTATAAAGGAAGAATGACTTCATTATGTATCGAACTGACTTTTTCACAATAAACTTGAGAATCTAAAAGCATACTGTCAAATGTCACTGTTTTATGTGATGCATTTCACAGTTTAAAACACAATTTTTTTCCAGAGTTGAAATAGAATTGTTGACATTAAGGAAATGAAAATGATTGATGGAGCGGTTTTACTTGACCAGCTGCTAATGATTTCTCACTCAATATCTCGTTAGCTTGTGCTGAAGTCATACATATGGCAACCTAGAAAATAGCCTGAAGTTCCTGAAACTACAGAGAAGAAAAATATAAGTTATTCTGGTGCTTTTGATCTATGAACTGTGATATAAAATGTGACTTTTGATGTTCTGGGATGGTGTGATCGATAGCATAATTTTTGTTATTAAATTGTTTACTCTTTACTGTATGTTACAGTGCATTATATTTTGGCTCAGAGGCAGGGAGAAAGGTCACTTAATTTCCTTGTTGGCCGCTGCAGCCCTTGCTCAGGTGGAGCTTTTCGGGAGGAAGGGAGAAGGCATTTTCTTTGGGAACACCTGAAAATGCTCATCGGAGAGAAACTTCTGGAGCTTCCTAAGCTGGGGCCTGGTGTCTCTTGGAGGAGACTGAGGAGAAAGAGGGGAATGTTTCTGTGGCTCCTGAGGGACATGTATACAGTTATGGTATCTCAAAAGCCTTGCTGAGAATTCTTAGCCTGAGAGCAGGTTTGCAGGAAAGGAAGGGTCCATGATGAGCAAGAGAGGGGTTGGCTTCCAACACTTTGATTTTCAGTTTCTCCTGTCCATCAGGACAGCTGTCTCTCTCTCAGAATTGTGTTGCAATAAAGCACAGCTCTGGTTGAGTGGCTTTTTGATTCTCCCAAGGACAAGGTGGAGGAGGCTGTGGTCAGGAGGGGGGCAGTCTCTGGGAGGCTCCCAATAGCTGCTTCTCAGTGACACAAGATTTAAATCCTTAAATCACTGCACGGATGAGTTGGTTTCTTCAGTGTGAGAAGGAAGGAGAAACCCTCTAATCAAATACTTATTGAGTATAGGGAATACTTCAAAAAGCTACAGGTGAGCATTTAATTATGAGAGCAGCCAGTGTGTTATGACTATTGCCTGTGTCCAGCTGTGCTGCACAAAGCTCTCATTCTTATCTCCAGTGCTCACTCCTAATTATCTCCTGTACAAGTGCAAAAATCCTAATACTTGAAAATATCAAATCCTCTAAAGCCAGTGGTGGAACTGCAACTGGCTTCAGTGGAACCAGAGGATCACCTAGTTTCAAGGAGTTAAGCTCAGCTCTTGGAGCTCTTACTACTTTTTTTAAAGAGTGTGGTCTATATTAAATATTTTATGGTGTTCTTTTTTGGTTTTGCCTATATTGCCGGACACTGTGGTTTATTGTAGTGTCTTAGAAACTTAATTTGAAAAATATGCTCAGTATTTTTGTTACAGTACAGTCCTGGTTATATCTCCCCTTTTTTCCTTCTTTGAATGGTGATGTAGTTTTGATGTTTCTGCTGACATTTATGATGCAAAAATGAAGAATTTCTGCAAAGCAGAAAGAAGAAATCGTGGTGTGACCTAGTGTTGAAGCTGAGCAAATTAGCAAAAGAAAAATTGTTGATAACTAGTGAGAATTCATCCTATTTTCCTCACACGTTTTTTACAAGTATTTTGTGGCAGCTGAAATTTCTGACCAGGACTAGACTGTCTCTTTTGGCCTCAAACTGCATGTAATTATTCAGAGTATGCCATTTCTCCTTATAGGAAGCGTTATTACCCACAGACAGATGTGATCTATCATCTTTTCCTTCAAGAATTCCCCTTTTCCCTCTACCCTGAAAGAAATCAGAAAAGATTTATAATATTCTGCAGCCCATAAAACCTGCTTCATTATCCTTAAATCACACATATCTGATCGCAATGCTCTTGCTTTTATCAAAATTTTGGGAGCAGAATATTTTGTGGAGTTTGGTGTGCGCTTTTGCTGGGGGCAAAAAAATGCATTTTTTAAACGTAATTTTTTGTGAGTTTTTGCTGCAAATTAAAAGCTCTTTTAGACAGAAGGGAAATAATGGATCTACCTGGAGATGTCCAGCCAGAAGGAAGTATTCAGGCTGAAGTGATACGATCTGTTTGAAGGGTGCTGTCTGTCTCAGTTGGCACGGTGCTGTCCTGATGTAACAGACACCTTCTTTTACAGCCCTGGCAGGTGAGGTGGGCAGCTCCTTGGATGCAGGTGTTGTTTGTTCACCCCCCTGCCCCATTTGTTTTCAGACCAGCCATTGTGAAGGAGCAACTGGATTTGTGCCCTCCCATTTTCGTGGCTTCCTGTTTCCTTCCTTACCTCAATCCATTACCATGATGAACAGTTACAGTTCTGTCAAGTCTTTCCTCACTGAATTGTTGGGATCTTCCTGTTCCATCAGCATCTCTATGGTTTTCCCTCCTTTCTTTCCATTTCACACATCTGTCCCTTCTCCTGTTTAGATGGAACGAATTTGTTTACCTTCTTGGGTGTTTTCCCTACGGATGTTTTTCGGTGAAATGCTGATTTGTTTTAGGACAGCTCTAATGGAGATGCTGGCTTTGGGCGAGAAGTCACTGTAAGATTCCCAAGGGTTGTTGTCGGGAGTTCCCCATTTCCTCTCATGCTTCATTGCTGATGTGTTTAACCCCTTCTGTCAGACACTGAACTTATAAAGCAGCTCCTGCTATTTCAGCTTAGTTAACCATTGGTGCTGCGATATTGTAATAAAGATTTTGTACTTAAAATGCTTTCTTATTTTTGAATGATTTTCCAGTGTTACCTTTATTAACTGATAGTCCAGAAAACTGTGATGTTAATGGAAAAACACAACACTGAAGCAGACCAGTGATCACCTCTTGATGGGCAGCATGGTATGTCTTTACTGCCCCGTCTAATTGAATTAATATTCATAAGAGCAATGCTTTGGTGTCTTTACATATATAATTATTTATTAATAATTCTGCCTTTGATTTACTTTTCCACTCCCCTTGGTTTCTCTGAAGTCCTCTTAGGTGAAAGAGGCCATTAGCAAAATTATTTTAAGATAAAAGCACTTGATTGAGGGTCTAATATAGATCTGTTAGAGCTTCATCATATTTATTTGCCTCCCTGAGCAGTTTTGCAGATCTGGGTCTGTCTTTTTTTTTTTTTTTTTCATTTTTCCTGGGGTCAGTTACTTCTTTTAGTTCATGTGTGTAAGGCCAACTTTTTTTATCCCTGTTACTGATTTACATTCAGATACTATCCTACTGATTCCTGACATGAAAAGGACATAATTGGTACTACAGAAAATGGAAATGGTTTTCACTTTGGGAAAGGCAGATCCCATTCTGAAGTGGTTTGTCTGTGTATATCCTGTCCAGACTTAAATTTAATCCTTCTCATTTCTGTTTTATGTTGTGCCTTGTTAGCCTGTAGCTCCTTTTAAAAACCAGCCTTAAATATCTTCTCTTTGAGGTCCATATAAATTTTTAAAATATATTCTTTTTGTTCCTGCAGCATAACTTAGTTGCATGTACAGTATTTATAGCTCCTTTCTTTACATCCTCTCTCAGGAGTAATGCTGAATTATTTCTGCATTTAAATCTTTAAGTTTTAGCCAGCAGTGTGAGTCTTTTTTTGGTACCTATTGTATTTCTGTGGCATTAACAATGCCCCCTCATAAATTCCCCTCCTCCCTCCTTATTTTGTAAAAGAAAAACTTACACACAAACTCTCAAAACAGGTCATTAATGCTTATTTCTGGGAAGCAAAAGAAAAAAAACCTAACTTTTTTCAAAGAATAATTGTGGTTTATAATAAGATACTTGCATATTACAGGAAGGAATCTTAGAATGTAATTTAGCAGTATAAATTATCTTAAATCAATTCTTTATTTCGGTGGGTATTTTAATTTCTTTGCTGAAGTAAAGGCGGAGCCTCAAGATTCCTGAGGCAAAATGCATGCAGGTAGGGAAGAAAGGAGTGAAGGGATGCCAGGGCATGTGTGTGTGGGAGAGGAGGCTGGCAGGTCCTCACATTTGAACCGCCAGATGGGTTCCGCAGTGCAGAACACGGGCACATCTTTCTGCCCCTTCGGCATCCAGGTATCTTCCACGAGACTGTACAGTCAAGGAGTTACTCAGGGAAATAAAGAAATGGAGGAAAGCTTCAGGACGAAGGGAGCGTTGAAGTGACTATTTAAGCCAGGCAGGAGACAGGACTACAAAGCAAATTTTATCAGGAATTACATTCCGTTGATGTAGATACTGTGTTCCCCAGAGACTGAAGAGGTTTAAAGAAGTTAGACAAGCACCTTGAGAGGAACCAATCTAGTTTTTATTTACGCCTCACCATATGTTACCCACGCGGTGAAAGATTACTGTGAAGACTGTGTGGGTGTCCCTGTCGCGGAGAGGCTTCACCTGGCAGCAGAGAAAGCCTCTCTCAGCACACTATCGCCCTTGACTAGGAACACTTACCTTTTTTTTTTGTTTTCTGTATCAATAGATGTTTCTCAGATATAGTGTTGCCCGCGTTTGAGCTTTATTTTCGTCTGAGAAATTGATCTAAAGAATCCTCCTTGACTCCCGCTTTTACGGTAGAACGGGACACAGCTACACAGTTGTTTTTGCTTTGAGATGGGGAAGGCATCGTGTTCCTCCCTTCCGGAAACTTGTAAAGTTTCTCTTGTAGTCACTTGATGAAAGTGGGATTAGGGCAGCTCATACTGACATTTGTTAATCATACCTCTTCATGGCTTTAACCATGTACAAACAGAATGTAAAACCACCAAAACTTTGCACCACCTTGTGTAGTGGTAGAATGAAAACAAAAAAGGTTGATTTTTATTAGCATATTCTAGCATTATTATATTTATGAATCTATATTTGCTAGAGCTAGTGATGAAGAAAAGGAGTCAGACAAGCTTCAGCATGTGATTGGTTGGCAGCAAAGCTGCTCGGCTCTGGAGGTGGATACCTGAGAGGCATTTCCCTCCAGGATCTCAGTCTGAGCAGTTCTCTTTTACTGCTGACAGTCCCAGTTGTGATAGCTGAACTTGGGACAAAGAGCTAGGCTGCAGAAGGCAAAGAGAAGTAGGAACTGTGTAGCTAATGCTGAAGCAGAAGACAAAAATACATCTTGTTCATGAATCCTATTTGCATATTCAGATACACCATTGATAGCTGTATTTTTTTTCCTTTCCTGACAACGAGAATAAGGCTCTTGGGCAGTGGAGGCTGGACTAATTGTGCAAGTTTACAGGTTCTTTAAAAATAAAGTTACCAACAGCAAGACATAAAAGGGAGGTGCATCATTATTACTAGAAAAATAAATCACTTTCATTATTTCTTTTGAAAGCATAAATTATAACAAACTATTCAATATGAATTGTTCAGTTAATGGCTTTCCATGCCTCATTTATGACACACTCTTGTATGAAACTGCTGAAATTATTGAAGTGCGCAGGGCTGCAGAGACACATCATTTTCTTTTAATTAGTATTCTCAGCAAAAGCTGATGAGGTTTTGTTCTCTAAGAAACACAGAATTAGTGTATTACAATGTTTAAATTATTGGTCTTTGAAATGTTTCACTGAAGCACTCACTTTATGATTGGATTGTAGATAGAAGTATTGCTGAAATGCATCCACCTTAAAAGTCTGTGTCTTAGGGAATACAAAGTGGGAAATACTCTCTATGACAGCTGGCAAAAAATTACTCTTGTGTAACTGCACACTGAATTCTTCTGGTGTTTATAAGGACACCATGCATCCAGTTCATGTCAGCTGACCTAAGGCAATTAATAAGGCAATCAGCACACGCTACTGTTAATCCAAAGCAGTGCCATCCTAATGCAGCACTAATTAATGCTCATTTGTATATTATTAGTGTGGCGTCTGTCGTGGTGTGACTTTGTAGTGTGCCCTGTTGGGAATGTGTGGGAGCTTTAGTGTCAGGGGGCTGGGGGTGCTGAGCTGAGTGCCATCGGCTCATTTGTTGTCCCCCAGCAGGCGCTCCTTTGTGGTTGCCGTCTAACGAGGCAGCTCTCAGAGCGGGTCATTTACAAACCAAAATGATGGTGATCGAGTAGCAAGCGGAATAGAAGCTCCCTGCCATGTGGGATTTTCACACTTGCACACACTGCGCTTCAGCTTACATAAGAATTCTTGGCAAAGTTCTAGCGGTAAAATGTTAATTTCTTGGGGGATCGTTAGAGTAACATTAATCATGAACTCTGATTATGTTCACCTTATTCTGAAACTTTATAACTGAAATTAATCAGGTTCTGTAATTAGGTAGAACAATAAAATGGAGCCTGGCCTTGTTATTTTATAATAGAGCTATTAATTCACTCAAATGTTAGAATTTTTTTTAGGAATTAAAAAAACATCTGCTTTTAAGTATGGATCATTATGGTCAAATTTGTACCTATTAGAGCTTGATAAGTATCTTTCTGTGTTGAAAAATGTTTGCAATACTTCTGACAAGGACGTTTATTTTTTGTTTACTATTGTGATGGACTTGAGAAACCTGGGAAAAGGCACTTCTCCTTTCCGGTTAGCTGAATCTTGATTACAAGATCCACACTCCCCCAGTCTCCCTAAGAGAAATCCCAGGTTTCGGATGAAGTCTGCCCTCCAGGTGACTGAGGGGATGTTAGTCATGCTCCCTGGAAGTCGGCAGTGTGCCGTTATTAATTACGCGACGGTCGTGTTCCTGTGCTGAAAATGGAAACCATTCATTGCTTCCAGAACAAGGAGAGGCAGCTTTTCTAGTTGGAGTCCATGTCCTTGCTGCAGCAGTGGTAAATGTTACCAGTTGCTGTGCTGCACCTTCAGAGGGGGACTGGCGTGAGGCCACGTTTGGCTCAGGATGTCCCTGACCTACAGAGCTGGGATCTGTGGGGGCTTTCCAGGGACCGGCAGCTGTGTGCTTGCCCCAGTCGGTAGTTTTTTGGGTTTCCCCTCTCAGCTGCTGTGCGAGGCAGATTATCAAGGCTGGGTGTACCTCTGGTGTGAACAGGTAAAGCCATTATTATACTCAGGCTTCACAGGTTACATTTGCCTTTGGGAAGCCCAGGGCCCTGAGACCTGTGCAAAACTGTGGAGCAGAAGGACCTGTCCCTCCAGAGAGGAGGGTCAGGCTGCAGGACATGAGTCAAGCTGTGCTTTTTCACCTGTTCAGCAGACTGTTTTTGCTACCCCAGCTGGGAACTGAATCCAGCTGCTTGTGTGTGACACTGTACATGATCATGTCATTAATTACATTCCCCGTCTTTGAGGACCTTCATTGCTACTGTAGCAATATCCAGCATTACAGTTCAGATTGTGGTGTTGCCCTTGCACTTCTGTTTTGTTTTTTTTTAAGCCTTCATGTTACGGTTTTTGTACAATTTGTGTTCAAGTGTCCAGTCTGAGGATTGGAAGTAATAAGAGATGAAACATGCCTTGAAAGAGAAAGAGAGAAATGGAGGGACTCTGAGTAGAGCAAGCCTAGTACACTTCAACTTCTGAGGCTGGCATTTTCCATTTGTCGTGTGCTGCCAAAAGAGGTCTGATATTTATGATGTATGTCTGAAAACTGTGTATGTTTTGGGGTTTTTATGATATTGGTAACTCTCAGACCCCTTGAGAATAGTCTGTACTGCAAATTTTTATAACTTTTAACTGAACCAGTCATTTGCTTTCTTGTATAGATGGTGTTTGTTATTTTTTTGTTTACCACCTTGAGATACATGCAGGAATTTGTCAAATTAGTCATTAATCTATCCATACACCCCTTTCCCTAGACAGGACCTCCAGTCAGATGCTTGGGCTTGCTTTGCTAATGGGTGTTTCAGCCCTGGGCGTTGCTGTACAAGCATGATCCACTGATGGATGATGGTGGGAATTGTTGCTTGGAGCTAGATTTATTTTTAAAATTGTCTGGGGTTTTCTATTGCTAGAGGTTATATTGTGTCTCGGTCTGTATTTTGCAAGTGTAATGACTTCCCCCAGCCTTTCCTTGGTAAGAGAACCTACCAGGGTGTGTGGTGTCACTTAACTGACAGAGATGGATGCTCTTGGCTGCTCCTGTTCCTGCTGTGTGGCTCTTACTGCAGAAGGAAACGGCACATGGAAGTGACCCCCTCTTAACAAGTACCTGAACCCCCAGACTCCTTTCTTCTTGCTAACTTAGCCACAAGGCTGGGGCTTTTCTAGGGATGCTGTGTTGTTTTATGCACAGAACAAAAGCATTAACTGCTCCTGTGCAGCCAGAATCACAACACAGCTGGCAGCAATCTGTTGGCAAGCAGGTGTACACAGGCTAAGGTCAGAATTCAGGAGAGAGTCTTTTTCTGGGTTAGCCTAAGCTGCGGTGAGGATCTTTCAGAGAAGGCACCTACCTGCCATTTAGCCTTCTTGAAGACATCCATCTTAGTGAGAATAACAAGTTTCAGGCTGATGTAGTCCATTAAAAACAAGGGTATCCGCTGAATATGTACGGAAAGGCATGTTCTAATAGTCTGGGATTGAGCACGTACCCTGTGCTGCTCTGGGCCCTGATGTTGGATCCATCTTGCAGAGCCCCGGAGTGGCCTGCTGGGCTTACAGAGAGCCTGGTGTTTCAAACGCCTGGGAAGTGATTGTGAGAGCATGAGGAACCTGTGAGGGGATAATTTTGTGACTCTGCTTCTACCATTTGTCCTGTGACATGTGGGTCTGGAACTGGGGTCCTTGATTCATGACTGAGGAAGAGAAAAGGGGAAATGTCGGTGTGTATGTCAATATCTATCCAGCAGAATATCTACCTACCTCTTTAAGCAGATACATCAAAATCCTGCTGTGTCTCTGCATAAGAAAGTATTTTCTCATGTTCCCCAGTCTAAACCCACTAGTGTCCAACACTGGAATGCTCATGGTAGACAGTTCTCCATGAATAGGAAATACATGGAACCTTTGAACACCTGGGCATTTTGAGTAGCTCCATTAGTGCCAGGACTTTGTTCACGCGCCATCAATACCTGAGGGCAGTGGCTCGGAGTACAGCATAGGAAGGACTGGGTAAGAACAACTGAAATGACTTTTTGGGAGGGTGGTATTTGCTCCTTCCAGCTCAGGCCTGCTCCAGTGGCCAGAATGCCAAAACATTAAACCTCCAACGCAGCTGTGGAGGGATTGAGGTAACTTCTTCCTGCAGCCCGAAAGCTGATGGGCTCCAGAGCGACTCCTGCATGTTTGACGGCAGTGGGCAATCAGCAAAGTGTACTCTCAAACCGTGGTAGGAAAATTCCAGCACTGTGGAAGGTGGCCAGGAATTCCAGAAGCAGTGAAGAGATACGGAACTGAAGTGTGCAGGTTTAAGAGGGTGTCTTAAAAAGACAGTTCATGTTTTGAAGAGGAAATAATTTATGCAAAATACGTTACAAAATCTGAGTGCTAATAAATAAGCAGTACAATGTATTCTCTTTTGACACTTGTTTCCACTTAACAGGTACTGAATGCAGATTGATTTGTTACCAATTTTTGAAGCTAATTTTCCTTCTATTCATCTTGTTTGGTACAAACAGTTGCCCTGTAATTTTAAAATTCACTCTTCTGCTTTGAAGCTACATGAAAATATGGTGGGATAAAGATCCAGAAAAATAGATTTGTGGTTATATAATTTCTCTTTATTATAAAAAAGTTGCTTCACCATATGAAACTCTTTTTTTCCTATATTTTGGAAGGCTTGTGTTCCCATTTTGTTTTTCACAGAGTCAGCATGATATAATGTCTTCCTAATTTCTGTAATCTTTTATGATTACAGGGTAGTGGGTAGTGGTATAAAAAGTTACTCTCATACAGTGTTGAGAAGTCTTGAATATTTAAAACCAAAGAATGGGATATAAGAATGCTTCAATCCAGATACTAAATGATAGACAAATAAGCAATGTAGTAATTGTTAAAGACTTAATACTACATTAATTTTTTTTTCTTTAAGGGTTTTGGGGTTTCTTCTTTGTTTGCTTTATGTTAAAGGACTGTAAACTTTTACCATTTGTTCAGAACTACTACATTTTTCAGCAAAGTGGATGTTTCTTTTGAGTAACATTTTACATTCTAGGAGTAGTATAAGGGCTTGTTTCTGTTGCCACTTCTGTCAGCAGCTGCCTGTGACAGAAGTAGGTTTTGGACCCCTTTGTCTTTAAGCAGAAATACGAATGCCTGATTTGTCAGACTCTCACAGCAGATCAGCAGATTTTGTAGCTGCCTGTTGAAGTCTCCTGTACTGTCTTGCAGAACAGTGAGACTTAATATAATATCATCAGCCTTGACTAACAGTTGCATAACCAAGCTTTGTTGTTAAAAATCAGGCTGTATTTCAAGGCAAGAGGTAAGTTTGAGGAGATTTTTTTTTTTTTAAATTTTAATTTCTAGGAAAACTTGGCTATATATTTCTTAGAAGTTTGAATAGTTAAACCCTCCCTCTGGAACCAGTAGATAAAATTCTACACATTAAACACAGTAAAAATGGCGTATATTCTGCAAAGGACAGAATTTTAGATTAAAGTTGTCTGGGCACAAAAGCAGTAACAAAATGATCCCTACAAAACAGAGTAACTTAATAGCACAAGAAGTAACTTTTGTTAATTTGAAGCTTTAGAAACTGAAGCTTGTAAAGTAAGATGTAATTAAATTATGGTACTGTACATACCAGTTGTTCTTGGTAATTGAAACTTTACAATATGAAAAATACATTACATCTGTACAGTTTATACAGGTAGGTAGGATGAGTTTTGAAAAAAGATTCACTTCAAGGGTCATACTCTGAAGTCAAAAAAATACTGCACAACTGAACTAATTACAAATTGTAGACTGGAAGCAATTAATCTTTGTGATTTGCTTTTAATTTGCACAGGGATCCTAGACTCCACAGAATAGTCTTCTCACTGGTGTCCACAGCGTTACATAGGATTTGGTTGCAGGCTCTGCTACAGGAACCCCCCGAAGCCAGCGGCCCCCTAAGGCAGCTGCTGGCCGTGCTCCTTGATCCGTGCCGACGTGGTGATTGTGCTCAGGTCCAGCTCGGGCTCCAGGCCGGCGTCCCCTGCCTCCTCCTGGCCGCTGGCCTCGTAGGGCTTGTGGGCCAGCAGCTCGTGGTGCACCCCGCAGTAGCTCAGCGTGGGCTGGTCGTAAGCCAGAAACGTCGACACGTTCATGGACAGTGGGATCTAGGGCAGGAACAAAGGGGAAAGCTGCCAGTTACCAAATGACAGGACCAAATGGAACTTGCCTGAATTGGATGTCGAGGAACCAGACTGTCTGCTCTCTGTATCCCTCTGCCCACTCCTCTCCCCCCAAAGCCTGCTCCTCACCTGGCCCCTGACCTTCACCACCTTGCAGCCTGAGGCCCGGGGCTACGTTTGTGCTTGAGTGTGTTTGAGAAGATTAAGATGTGATCCAAGTTAAATGATCTTTAGAATGTAATTAACCTCAGCTGTAATCACTCAGTTTAGGAAATACTGCAAATGAAATGTAAATGCTTTTTCAAGTGAGTGGTTTGAATTTGTCAGTGAGTGTGATACCTTTGATCTGCTTGGAAATAGGGATGAGAGGGTTCCTACTGTTGAAGTGCTTGGGGAAGGAGACCTCAACCCTCCTGGCATTGTAACTAAACAGGGAACATTCCTATTTGTATCTCCTCCTCTGCAGCTTTCCTTCCTGTTTTCATTCCTTGTGGGATGTGTCTCAATTAAATTTCTGGTTATGAAGAACCTCCAGTTCTTTGAAATTAGTAAATACTCTAATAATATCACAGCAATTGCAATGGTTCTCATCTTTGACAGCAATTCTGGAGTAAAACCCACTGCAGTGTTCAGTTTTCAGCAGTATGTGAGCTTCATATTGTTTGGAGTTCAAGTTCAGATGAGCATCAGAATGCCCAAGCTTATCTTAGATTTACACTTCAGAAGCCTTAAAATTGCAGTTTCTATTCAAGGAAGCACCTGTTCTGCAAGATGAATTCCATTGCATAGTATTAAATTTCTGTGCAGTGAGAGGGAAGTTCCGGCAACCCTCTCTCTTTTCAGTCAGGAAGTGTAAAGCTCTAGACTTACTTTACATAGAAAGTGCAGCTAAAAGTTTGTATTTACAAAACTGTATGGCAAACCAGAATTTTTAAAAAGATAATTCTCTTCAGTACTGAAAAGAATGCAGTCCAGTGTTTGAGATGTTGATTTTTTTTTAAATTCATTTCTCTTTTGATCATCACTGGCAGTTGAAAAGTTACCACAGACTAAAAAGAAAATGCCTTTTTTTTTTTTTTTTTTTAATTTAAAAAAAGAGAGGCAGATAATTTGGGTCTGGTCTCTGTGTAGCAATTACAGGGATCTGCAGGAAATGGGTTATTTTCCCCAGCCTGCAGAAGTGTATTTACTTCCAAACAGATGTGAACTGGCTGGGGAGGGGAAGGCTCGTGGCTCCAGATGAATATCACGGCAGTTGGCAAAGATGGGAAAGGTTCTTGCAAAGGCCTTGCAGCATTTATTAAGCTTCTGCTGTTGTGCCTGTGTTCTTATGTGATTGCTTGACCTTGGCTGTGCTTTCATGAGACCCAAAATTGCATTTTTTTTTTTTTAATGTATTGTATTTAGAATTAGAGGCAATATTTTCAGCCTAAGCATTTTGGTATTTTTTTAAAATTTCATGGACATGGGGTGTTCAAACATCTTGGGGCGATTTCAAGGCTCAGCCACAGAATCCTGAAAATGAAAACTTGGAAAGTAAAGGCATAAGGGGACAGCCACAGATCTGGAGCGGCTTGAGAATGTTATGATGGGAAATTACCATAGGGCAATGGAATATTTTCCATGAAGATGACAGAAATAGAGCTGAAAACCAGATGATCATGAGGGATGAAAACAAGTAAGGGGAGGGATGAAAATCAGTGAACCACACTGAAACAGGAAAATAAAATGAGCTGAAGGAAGGAAGCAATAGAGATGATGGAGCTGTGATGTGTCATTCTGAAAATGTACAGAATTACCGTGTAATGACAATGTCATATACAGAATAGGCACGGGAATGTGCTTTATTAGCACATAGTCAGTATGTGAGGATTTCATCTCTTCCATGTACAAGTTTTGCAGTTGCCTTCAATTAAAAAAAAAAAAAGCAGGCCCTTGTAATACATACCAGGGAACTATGCAGCTTTTATGGGCACAAATCAAAATGAAATACTTCATTTGTGGCCATGGGAAGATTCTTGTTATTTCAAATGAACCTCAGAACAAACCTGTGATTTCACCATTCATCAACTTGTCTCTGTGACTTTTTTTTTTTTTTTCTTAAGGAGTCTTAGGGCAGGGCTATAATGTTTTGTATCTACATTTACATTTCCTGCCTCTGTACCCCTGTATTTAAGTTTTTCCTGTGATTTAGGCAGGTCTTGCATGTAACAAGTCCCTTAATTTCTCTCTAGAATGCCGTAGAGCTGTCTGATAGCCAGTTATGAAAAGAAAATACCTGATTATCATCTTGTCCCTTTTCTTTCATTATCTGCTTCTTCAAGCACTTATTTACTTAAAACTGCTGCGCTGTGAAACAGGGGAGATACTTAAACTTCTGTTAAAGGAACAGATAAATCTGTTACAGCCAATTTGTGATGGTCATGGATTTAGAGTTCAGATCCTTCTGGCTCCCCTACCACGAAGTAATTCAGCTGTGGGGGTAAAGTTACCAGAAGTCACTTTTTGTGGTAATTTGCATGCACTGTGAGGAGGCCATGCTGTAAGGCAGTGAACGCCTCGGGTTGAATTGTCCCTTGAAAGTGCTGCAAAAGACGGCTGCGGGGCTCTCTGGTCGCTCTTAAAGATCTCTGTTTTCCTTCAAACTTTTCAGTTCTTAGCTGGTTCTTTCGTGTTTACATACTTCAACCTTTCCAAGTCCAAATTCTGAAGGCCTGGTAAAGGGCAGTGTATTGTTGGGTCAGCTGGTGAGAACTTCAGCAGTAGATGTCCTGAGGACAGGTATCAACTCAGCCAGTTTTCCTTGGCAGTGGCACGGAGGAGTTGAATGCAAAGGGAAAGATTTTTTTTCGGGCTTTTTCCTGCTTCACTCAAAATCATTTTCTACTCAGTTCAGGCTGTCATTACAAACCTACCAAAAGTATAAGCTGCAAGAATAGCTTTCACTGAACAGCAAAATTGTTCTTCACACAAATGTTACTGCCCTCTTGGTGAGGGAGAATTGTGTTTTCTCTTCAAAGGGCATGCCTGTATTGTACAAATGTTCAACACTGAGGAACTCTTGCTTTTTTTTCTGCTGCACAGTCGTGGAATGTTTCGTCTGTCCTGCTTGGCTTTGGCAATTTTCCTATCCTAGCATGTTCACCTGTGGTTAACTTGGGCTCCCACACTGTGAGAAACAATGCAACTGAATCCAAGCAGGTGTTTTGTGCCCAACCTCCACTGCTGTGTCAGACTACATCGGACATTCATGGCAGAGAAAGACCAGAGGGAGGAAGCAAAGGGCAGGTGAGGAACCTGAAATCCTTGTAAGTCTTTTAAACTGTCACGTGAGTGACTCTCAAGGGGAGGACCCACTGTCTCCATGGCAGTATAAACAAAATAACCTCTTACTGAAGTAGCTGCTGTGTCCAGACTTCAGTTGTTTCAGTGGCTGAATGCCCTAGGCTTATACTGATGCTACAAAAATCTTTACTAAGTGCATGCTTAGAATTATAGTCCATCTGTAGTAGTAATCTTTCCTGTTCAGTGTTCAACATAACATTTTAGCTATTTATGATGCAGCACAATCCCTGGGAAAGGGAGGATGGCATTAAAAAAAAAGTAAAAATCACCCTGACAAACATCGACCAAAACTTCTGAAGCTTTGCTTTGAATGTTGGACACTTGAACAGTAATCTGCTATTTTCTGATGGTTGCAAGAGAGTGCCAAGAGCATTCAACCACCGACGGATTCCATGGAAAAACCAGGCTATTTTTTTGTTGTTGTTGTTGTTATGCCAACGTAGATTTGATATCTTGAAGTAGAAGGAATTGAAAAATTTTTCAGCAATTTGCATGTACTAATTTTGACAGTCACTTTTACCAGCTTTTTAAATTCCAGAGTGAACAGCTGCTAACAGCTGCTAAGCCCCTTCTTCTTTATTTTAAGAGGATGGTAAGGACGAGGAGAAAGCAGAAGGAAAATGTTTTCGTATTTCACTGATTCAGTACACTGGGGTTCAGGCTATGACATAATGAGCCATGGTTTCCTAGTTGCTGGACATTTTGTCTTGCATGTTATTAATTTTCCTAAAATTTGAACAGGTGATATTTACTTAAGATCTTTCCTTCCTGCAAAGAATGTGACATTTATAAGATGAGAACAACTTGTGTCTTGATTAGCTCTAATTGCATGCTTGACTTGGAAAGGAGTATGTATTACATTTTTTCAGTTAGACACTTATGCTTGCTTAATAATGTTAGAAAAAATGAACAAGTTATAAATACTCTTCTGCCTGACAAAGTAAATATCTTTTTTTTTTTAATTGGTCTGTGTTAATTCTTTTGGTTGTGTGGGTTTTTATTTGTTGATTGGTTTTGTTTTATTTTGTTTTTAATTTGAACAACCTGCAGTTTTGGATTTTTGTTTCTTTTTAATAGCAGTCCTTCAAGTTCTAATGTAGTAAAGTGAATTAAGGCAGTAGGTATGAGAGTGTGTGGCTAAATAAGAATTAATCCATTCAGTTGCTTGAAATATGGTTCATAATATTTAATAGAGGTGTACATTATCCTAAAGTAGCTCTAAAATGTTATTGCAATTAGATCTGTATCTAACAGAGCACTAACCTTTTTAGGCTTCTCATTTGTTTTTAATTTGTATGCAAAACTTGGTGTTTATTAGATAGGCTCTGAAGGCGTAATTACTGAGGTGTCATTTAAAAACAGCAGCGCTGAACTTTGTGGGACTAGAAGTGAATCAACACAGATAAAGCTTTTACTTTAGATGCTGGATAGATGATGGACTCAAATCAAAGTATTGCTTAGCCAGCTTTAGTTGCATGTGGAAAAGGAGAGCTATCTTTTGTCTTAGGAAGGTTTGTTGCAGCTTGGAGGACCTGAGCATCATACTGTATCTTAGTTATAATTATTTCCATTTCTAAATTTCTAATCTCTGTTTCGCAATCAATAGGTTACCTTGAAATACGAGGGAGTTGTATGAATAAAAGCACATTAAAAAAAGACGCCTTTGAAGAGTGAATTTGTAGGGATGCCCCAGAATGTGTGTTTAACCCACACGTGTAGGTAACGTGTGTGTATTGTACATGCACACTTGGAAAGTCGTGTGGACAAGCCCTGGAAGAGGGCAGTGCTCCCCCTCCCCTTCTCCTCGGAAAGTTCTAGAGCACTAAGAAGAAAATCAATGAAATTATTTGGATTTATGTTGCAGATTTGTTTCATGGTTAGGGTTGTTTCCCTTAAATCAAAACCTCTTGTATCACAAAGTAGGACAAAGAGTGAATTAAAGTTGTTCTAAACTCGTCCAAGCCAGGCTTAGTTGACCATCAGGGTGCCTTGTTCAGCCAAAGAGCCTGGGGCCTGGTCATGCAGCACGTCTTCCACAAACCCACGGGCACACTTCGGGTTCTGGAGAGCAACATCTGTGCACGGTTATCAGGGGGATTTCTCATAATGAGCAAAACCCACTGAAGGCTGCCAGGTGCAATATCCAATCATTTACAACACCCACTGCAGTTATCCTCACAGATTTTTACGAATTGTTCCTGCTTTGGTCGATAGTTGAACTGTTTGGGCCATCGGTGGGCTTTAAGTAGAATATTTTGTACTCCTCAGAGGATGGGATCGCATACCTTGGGTAGGCTTCTGTAGAGTGCGATTAATAGGATCTTATTTTCTTCTCTAATTATTTTAATGTAACAGGCAATTTTCATATCCCCTAAGTACTGTAACAGGCAATCTCATTACTTTTCATCAAGCTCGTTTACAGAAAAATAAAACAGCAGCAGAATAAACAGCACTGAATGAACCAGAAGATGAAGTATTACCTACTCTGAGTGTTCAGAACCACAACTAAGAATCCACAGATCATGAGTTTTCCTTAAGAAAAGGAAGGTATTTTTATTGATACAATCTTTAGCTGCTTCTTTACTTTTCAGTGTGTGAACAGTTGGGAAATTTTATACAGATTGCGTGTCTAACTGTGAAGGTTAAGGCTTCTGAATTTAGTGAAAGCTGAAGTTATTAAAACCCCAGTAAGAGGAGGTTTAGAAAATACTCGATGATGTCGACATCTTCCTTTTTATGCTTTGCCCTTTCCCTCTCGTACCTTCCAAATCTTAACCTTTCTTACTTGCTTTGTTTTGTAGTTTTCCCTCTATTTCTGTCTTAAGGAAGAAGAATCCTTCTTATTACTGACTATATTAATAATTTGTGTAAGCCCTCCATTTTCCAGTCGTATTGATGTTGGCTGCCATTAGTCTATTATCTCGTTCACCTTTGCTTTTCCTTGCCGTCTACGCTGTGTCTTTGGCTGCGTCTCACTGAGATGCCCTGATGCTCTCTTCCCTTAAATGCTATATCCCAAAATAGGCTTTCAGACACAGGAGAGTCTGGTGGTGCTGAGACAAACGGTGAAACCACACTCTGGGGTTCTGAATTGTATCAGCTGTCAGCCTTTGAAACAGCTCTGCTGCTGCATGGACTGTGATGGTGGTTCCGGGCTGTCCAAAGGCTGATCCTGCCAAGGGCTGCATGAGCTATCCTTGCCTAATGGAATGAGCTGATGACTCGTGCATGTGTGTTTGGATAAAGTGGGCTACCCTGGGATATCATAAGCCTGGGCCACAAGATTTATAGATCTGAGGGGAAGAGGGACTTGTATTGTGTCTGAGAGCAAGGAGGAGGCCTTATTTACTCTGCCAGCTTGATTTTCCCAAAGTTTAGTGTGCAGAAACTGAGTTGAAGACAAGCTATGTGTTTCATTCGTATTCTGTATTGCAGGTACCTTGAGATTAAAATGGGGTACCAGTTAAAAAACCCACAAAAAGAACCAAAAGCTGATGTTATTGATGCTTTTCCCCTGATATTTGTGGAGGACAGATTATCCTGCTGCAGCTGACAGAATCCTGCCCACGGTGTTCTGGTAGCTGAAGCCACGACACTGCCTCAGCAAAGCCCTTCCTGCAGATGCAGCCATGCTTAATTCTGTTAGCTCCCTGTGTGTCAGGCAGGATGTTCTTCAGCTGGTGCAGGGGGCTGCAGTCACGTTTTTCTGCTCCTGTCCCAGCACTCCCAGCTGACTGCCAGGGAATTTGAGGCATTCAGCAGTCAGTGATACAGCATCAGGGATACTCCCATGAAAATCTCAAGTCCAGATTAGGAAGTGTGTAAGAAGGGTTTAAACCCACAAACAATAGCCTCCCTCCAATCCCTCAGTTCCCCTTCTCTGGTGCCTCTCTGTCCTCCTTTTGGGGTGCCGTGCTGAGCCAAAGCACACCTCGAGCTGTCTGGTGTGTGCAGATCATTTCAAGGCACAACATCAAAGTGCCTCTTTGGGCATAGCAAACTGCTCATGAACAATGAGGACGTCAATCACGGGCTTTCAGTCCCAGGCATGCCGCAATAGAAATTCCTCTTTACATTTCAAACTGTTTGTTTCTGTGGAGTGGAGTCGCTTTGTGCACAGTGTTCTCAAATTATTTAAAAATCTAACATTCACAGCCTGCATCAGCTTAAAATATGAGTAATATTACTCCAGTGACTAATCCAGGCATACCTGTCAGAGATGGAAAGCCTATACTGAGACTGCTTTAATCCATTTGCTGATTTTTATGGTCTCAAAGTCCCTTGAAGTACCTGACTCAAATCCAGATCTGCCCCACATGCTGAGTTTTGCATGTAAATCTTTAAATTAGTTGAAAGATACAGACAGATTCCCTTGGGATTTAATAATTTGCTAAAACTGAAGTGGTTTGTTTATTGCAGGAAGTGTTTTCTGTTTGAAGTCTATTTTGCACTGTGTAATGCAGCTGTTCTCTTTGAAAATGTAATACACGCTGCGCAGAATTCCAGGTTTTCTTCTTGCATCCTTCCTTCCTTTGTTCTGTGAGGTGGGTTTGTGTTGCTCAAAGAGGAGTGGATGATAATCTCTTCAAAGAATAATCAAAATAGGCAAAAAACCAATTCCCCAGTTAGCTACCATTGCACTTTGGTTGAATAACTAGCATATTGATATTTTCTAATGGTTGGAACAAGAGCATTTTCATATATCTTAAAAAACCCCCTTTGGATGATGCCAAAATGCTACTGCGGTTTTGGCAGAGGCTTTCCTGGCATCAAGTCCTTGTTCTTTGTTAGTGGTAGGAGAAATGATATGTTCACCCAGAGAGAAGAAACTTCCTAATGGATACTGGGAGAAACAACTCAAATCACGGAAAAATTTAAACCAAGACTTTCTAACTGAACATTTTAAAAAAATATACATGTGGAGAGAAGAATACATCTCAAAGAGAAGTGAAATTTACATTTAATGTTTAAATAAAATACTGCTTAATCAGACTCGATTCTTGGACTTTACCATGAAATAAGCAGTGTTTGCTTTGTTTATTTCTGCAGAATAGTATAATTTCATAAAACTCTTCTGAGTGAAGTATTTCCGATTACATTACTGAATAGACTCTGTGTAATTATTTAAGTAAATTAAAGAAAGATGTTGGTTAAAAATTGAATGATATTACAACAGAAGACTAATACCAGACAGAGCGTGAAAAGCAAGAGCAGGGCTTAATATAATTTATAAATTTCATGGATGGGGAGCATGGGATACATTGATCATTCCGTTCTCAGCAAAGGTTCTTAATAAGGTTACTGCATATACCTGACTGATAAAAAAATTGTTATTTTCCGATGTGACAAAAGTAATAACAGATGGTTTGTTTTCCTTAACCGTCACATCCTGTACATAAATTGTTTGCTATTTATGCTAATGAAAAAATGATCTTTTTTTAAACTTATTTCCCTCTTTGAGTGGCCTTCATATTATATTTCATCACAGTGTAATTCTTGAGGGACAGGGTTCTGTTACATTCCCAAGCAGTATCTCAGTATATGCTAGATTTTTTATTTCTAAGATGTATTTCTATTTGCACTTGTTAAAATATTTCTGTCATGCATATTAGTTGCACCGCTGCTACAACATTTGTGTGTCACTAGGGCTGCCTGTTTGTGTATTGAACTGTCCAAAATGAAACAATTCTTTGGTTTAGGACTACAAATTTTTCAGGTCAGGAAAGCATTACTTGGCCAATTTAGTTCTAACTGCTCCCTCTGCACAGCTCCCCCTGCACAGCTCCTTTCAGATTTGTCCTGGTGAGGTGTATTTCCTCTTTCCCGAGATCCTCAAGCACTGAGGGAAAGGCAGACTGGTTGGGATATTTCTTTAGAGCCAGCCAGTTACACCCAGTCCCTTTGGTCCTGGCTACAACCCATAAAAATATGTTTATTTTCCTACTTCAGCTGTGGAGACAGCAATCTGTTGCCCTTTGCTGCGTGGCTGTTTTGGGTCAGCATGTTTCCTTCTGGTCAGAATGGGCTCGTGCTGCTCTGTGATAAAAGCAGCCTCTTGCCGTATTTTTGGTACTGTGAGTAGGTGGAGGATGGTTCTTTTTATGCAGCCTGAGATGTTAAACAGTATTTAACCCCCCATGTGTAGCGGGAGCCCACAGGACTTTGGGGAGCACACAAAATGGGTGCCAGCGCTTTTAGCAGGTCTGGTCTGGAGAAGAAGAATGGAGTCTCAATGTTTCTGAAGCGAATGCTGGTAGTACAGACAATGTAATAAATACATTTGGTTTATGTAATTCTGTAGGGAAACTTCCACAGAATTGACAAGACATCCAAGGGATGTGACTTTACAAGACACATCCAGAACAGGATGTGTTTGTGTTCAGAGGGCTTATTTGCTCTTTGAACAAGGGAGGGAATTCTGTGGAAAAAAGGACAAACTTGGAGGGCTCAAGAACTAGGCCCAGCTGTGTGCAGGGAAAAAGGAAGTGCAGGTGCCCTGGATGTTCCTTGGCGTGCCTGGCCTGGGTAGGGATTTCCTGCCTGCGGCTGCGAGATGGGGAAAACTGTGCTGGTAATAAAGAATCTCCCTCTGCGTTTCAGAAGGATAAGATTATGTGTGAGCCACCCGTGTTAGTGGGTCTGTGCACGTTAAAGATGATAAAAGAGTGCTGCTTTGCAAAATGAGGAGAAATTTACACTCTGAGGCCTCATGCTCCGCCTTCGCTAGCTCTAGGCAGATCCTGATAATGGAACGTGAACTTCCACTTAGATGGAAATTCAGGAATCTGAGAGATGTTGGTGTGAATTAGAATGAAAAAAAATCAAGGACTTTTGACATTTTTGATAGATTTTCATTTTGAATTAGAATATTTTGTTCTAACTGGTTTTTGTCACATGCTGTCTTAGTAATTAAACCTTCAACAATATGGATTGTCAAAACTGATTTTTGAAATGTCGATTAAAGCTATTAAGTGGCAATAGTGTATTAAATCATGAGAACATTGTAGTCTAATCCAAATGTTCCAGATTTTTAGTGAGATATTGTGTATATATTTTTCTCTTTCAAATTAATTTCTTTAATTGCAATTTTCTGTTGAAAAAAGATCTGTCCATGTGTTTTTGACGAATTCTGACTACCTTGAGAATAGTTTCAATGATTGGTTTCTTTGCTCCATACCATTAGCAGGATTGTAGTCACAAAGTACCGTCACATCTCATCTGAGACTTTAAACCCACAGAAAAAAGGAAATCCAGCAACAATAGATGGAGTTACTAACAGTGCCAGTGCAATACTTGATGGCTGTTACTAATTAAATGACTTAATTAAGTTGTCAGGACAGAATGTAGATAATCCCCGTGTCAGTTGTTTGTTATCATCTGGCTGCTTGTGCAGATCAGTGTCTGGTGTGTGTCGTGCATCAGGATGTGGCGTGGACCCCTTTTTTTTCCCTATCAATTTCCTCGGGCATTTCTGCATTCTCTCTGACTACAGCAGTCAAAAACCAGGTGCAGACTCTGACTTGTCCCATTTGTAGGGCTCTGATGGCACCTGTAGAGCATCAGGAGTTTCAAGGCAAAAGTGGCTCAGAGTAGTGTGACCATGCAGTCATAAATTCTGTTTCAATGTTTGGTAGCCATAAGGCTCCAAGAGGTCAGAACGTGTCACTGGTGAGGAGTGCTGCTCTCTGCACGGGCAGTGGCAGCCTGCTCACACATTGCTGGACTGGCATTCCCAGCTGCAGTGGCTTCTGTCAGTGGGGGGAGAGCTGGATTTCTCTGTTTGGTGGTCACCATGGAGTGCTCCTGTGGTTCTGCAGTCCTGGGATCCCTTCTGAAAGGCTGCTTTCCATCAGGGGCTGCTGGCATGCATCTGGGCTGTTCTGGGAACGTGCTGCATGCTCCCGGTGCTGCGACACGCTGCAGCCCTGCAGGAAGGGCAGGCAGGTGTGTGCCTGCAGCACTGGTTCCATGTCACCCTGATTTTTCAGCCTTCTGGTTGTTTTTCATTTCTACTGGAGCTTTCTCACGCTTGTGACAAAAACAAAGACTGATGTTTTGTAAGCACGCATTCCTTCCAGGGGGAAGGACAAATTGATGGACTTCAAAGTTGACCACTGAGGTCAGAGAGGTGTCGCCCTCGGCCCCCAATCCCTGAACAGATTCCAAACCCTAAAAAAACCCCAGATCATAACAAACTTTCTTTTTCTCTCTTCACTTCTCAACCTGACGGGTGAATGTGGTTCTTTCGTGTCCACTAGCGACAGTTCCAGGTTCTGGACAGACCTGTGCAAGGGCCAGCGCAGCTCCCGCGTGTGCCAAGGGCTTTCTTTGTGTCATTCCACAGAGAATTGTCTCAGCTCACTTTGCCTCTGACAAACCCCTCTCCGAAGGCATTTGCTTTGAAAGCCTTTGTGTCAAACTTTGACTACAAAAACTTGCATGAGAATGACTAAAGTGAAATTATTTTCTAGTACTGCTTTCTCAAAATCTGGTTTTGTGGGGTTTAATATGCACAGCAGGTGGGCTGAAAAATCTGACCAGATTTCAAGATCAGATGTCGAACAGAGGCCACATCTAATTTACAAACCTATTTAATAGTTTACTCTTACTTCTAATACTTTTAAGTATTTGGGCAGAAGTTCTTTAGGGGGGATTCTAGAATAAGAGAGAAATATTTGATAGAATTTCACACGACAGAGATGCTTTGTGCCTTTTTAAAGAATAGTTTGCTATTTATCATTTTGTTCCTTTTGGTAATGTGCTTTGCACATTAAAAATAGATGAACAGAGAACTATTCAGCTGAGCTACCCAAAGATGCAGGTGGCTGGTGCAGAAATCTGCCAGTCTCGAATTTATATTGGGAAATTCCCCATGACAGACTTTTTACCCCAAAGCTGGTGAAATTAACTGGAATGGGTCATGTTTGTCTTCCAGCGATGGATTTTACAGTTTACAGAAAAAAATTCTCCAACCTCACGAACATTAGCAGCACATTTTGTAACTCCTATTTTGATTTTACAAGCACAAGGGTACATAAAAGGAAAGCTTGTGAAGATTTCAGTGCTGCTCACTTCTCCCCGTTATGCACCGAGCCTGTGGCACTACTCCTGAGTCAGGCAGCTGCCTTTGGTCACCCAGGAGTTTATTAGAACACTGTGCCTCTGCAGGGGCTTTGTGTCCCAGCCACGTGGGCTGGGCCTCACTTTGGCCTCCACCAAGTTTTTGATTGTATCTGCACTCTGCATCTGGCACTGAGAGGAGATGGGTCTGGGGAAGGCCAAGAGCTGCCCAGAAAGGATTGCTTTTTCCTAGGATTATTTGAGGGCTTGGTGGAAACGTGCGATTTGGCAATGTGTTGGAAGAGAAAGGTGATAAAACAGTTATTTGAGTATCATGATTTAGGAAAGATACAGCCAAATTACTAATTGTTGAAGCACTTACTTCACTTCTATGAATTTCTGGAGTAAGCGAAGGCTGGCTTGCGAGGGAAGCTACTTTAAAGCAAATTGGTGTGTAGATTGATTAATGCTGCAGTGATTGCCCCAGAAAATGCTCTTGCTTCAGAGTCAGCACAAAGCAGTCCTTTGTAGTTTTCCTGCCAGTTAGGCTCATACCTTGCATTTTCTCTGGCATTGTTTTCACTGTTCCCTAAGGTGTCAAAGACAGGTCACATCTGATGATGGTGTTCCTGGCAGTCCAGTGGAGTGCACAGGTTGGGCTCTGGATACCTGAGAAGGAAGGAATCTTTCTGTGCTATTCCTAGCTGTGCAAAGGAGGTCACTCTCCTGGCCTGCAGAGCAGTGACAGGGCTCTGGGGGAGTTCCTGCCCTGCTCCCTGTGGTGTGGAGCTGCTGCCTCAGCTCCCAGTGCTCACACAAGGGCTGTGTGCCAGGCTGGCACTGCCACCCCACTGCCTCTGCTCAGGCAGGGCTGGGTTTACTCTCTCTGTTCCTCCAGTGCAGACTGCCTTTCAAATCTCATCGTTTAAAGAGAGTTTGAAGTTGGCTTATGTAGAAATAATAACTGATGGTTTAAAAGAAAGTAAAATTATGAAGAATGCTGTATTCAGAGTTAACCCTTATCTTGATGCTACTGAGAAAAGGGATGAGAAGAATTATCTTAATGAACTACTCCAGAGATAAGGTGGCAACTTGAGAAGAGTGCAGCAAGGAAAGGGGGAACAATTAATTTTAAGCTTGGGTTGTATCTGTAAGATAAACCACTTAGCATCCTAGATAGCCAGCTTTTTGAGAACATGCCATCATTCACTTTCTGGAGTAAATGTAAAAATTGCAGTAGAGCTTTTCAAAACACTCTAATAAAATCATTTTCTGAGAAGTAGTTATGTGCTTTGAATAAATAACATGCTTTGCAGTTTTTTTCTTGTTTGTTTAAAAGGAAAAGCTTTAAAGAGCAAAAAATGAGGAGAGTAAAAGTTGTTTGCCATTCAGAGAAGCTAATGCAATTGCCTGGGCTGATGATTTGCATTGAATTGTTGATAAGTTCATTTCTTCTTCATTAACAAATTATCTTTTATTCTTTAAGAGCAATAAATACAGCCTAATGGATTTTCAGTTTCTGCGATTCTTTACTTTCTGGTTTTTATTCAATTAGTATGTGGTGTTTTCACTTATGTTGTTTGACTAAAAGAAAATGCGGACAGACAAGTAAACAAACAAATCCCAAAAGCATTCTAGTCTCAGTCCTTAATCTACCTGTCCTTTCTGTTCCTTTCCACTCCTGGAGAGATTTGAGCAACATGTGCTGCTGTTTCGTGTCACCTCTTGGCTTCCCTGCAGCAATCAATCTCTGGACTGTAGGATTTTTACTGACCTTTGTAAAGGCCTGTTCTTTGCGCTGCATTAGCTGTGCCCCTGCACTGACACTGCAGAGCTTTCCCAGCTCTGAGGGCGCTCCTGATGCCCACCGCCCACGAGAAAAGCCCCTGTGAGCTGCACAGAGAGCTCAGGGCGAGGGCAGGAGAGTCTTTAGCTCCTGCAGCTTGTTTGGATACATTAAGGAAGGCAGGGAAATGGCAGTTCAGCCAAAAGATGAGAAGCATGATGATATTGCTGGGACAGGAGCTCCACTGAAAAGCAACCCAAGTGCACGTGTTGTAAGAAGGTTTTAAAAAGCTGAGCTTGCCTAGGTGTCTGATTGGAAAAAAAGAATGCAGTGAGAGCAGGAGTGTTTGGGAGCCTCAATGCTCCGTGTCAGAGCTGTGGGAATCTTTGCTCCAGTGTTGTTCCCCTAGACCAGGGCTCCTTTTTAATCGGCCTGCTGTGCTGGGATTGTAACCCGCTGAGTTCTGTGTGCTTTTTCATTTCCTTGTCTCCTTTAGCTGGGGTAGCTCAGCCCTGCTGCTGACGTAGCTGTGCGTGTTGGTGGCTGTCTGGGCATCCCTCTGTACGTGTGGGGGTCAGCTCGGCACTTACTCCTGAGAGCTCTGTTGCATGGATGTGGTAGAATGAGGATTGGCAGAGTCTTTGTCTATTTTCATTTTATTCTCTAATCAGGAATGTGCTTGCTCAGTGGATTTTCTAACATTTAAAATGCATTCAACAAATGTGTTTTATACTGATTTTATGGAATCTTCTGCTTTGATGGATAGAACTGTTATGTCCTTTTTTTTATTTTTCTCCAGTGTTGAAGGATTATGAATACTCCTCAGCTTCATCTCCAAATGTTTTTCCTCAATCAGAGCCAACTCTAACTCGATGGAACAGGTGGTTGCTTGAACAGCAAATCGTTTAACATAAAGCCCTGGCCAGGACATAGCTTCTTTTAATTAAACAGCTCACAGTGCCCCTGCCAGCCCTCTTTTGCCTTGCTCAGCATTGCACCACCGCTTTGGACAGAGTGTGCAACAGTAAAACAAAGCACGTCTCCAATGTTAACCCTGTTCCATCTGCATCTCCCGAACTTTTCTTGTCTGTGTTGTGATGTTAAGGTGCCGTAAGTCTGGATGGGACCTGCTTTTCCTGTTTCTCCTACATTTCTTTTGATGATACCAATCTCTTCTTGTTTCAGGGGGAAAAAGCCCATCTCAAGCATGTGGTTCCACCTTTCCATTACAAAACACTGTCCCTCAGGGACTTCAAAGGCAGGGCGTGAAGTGCTTGGCTGGCATGCTATTGAAACACCAAGAGAAGAGGGGCTGAGAGGGTCACAAAGCGAGAGGCTCTTCATGCTGTCCCCCTTACCTCATGTCCTGACTCCTCAAACAGTGCCCGTGGCTGGCAGGGAAGGGAAATGCTCATCTGCAAGGGTCCAGTGTACACATGAAGTCCATTTTTTCCCCCTCAGTAATTGAGGATGTATCCAGAACCTCAAGGATACTTCCTCTTGGCAAGTACTTGTCAAACCAGCCAGCCCAGTGGCTAATTTTCAGGAGGTTTTTGACCTCTAAGTCATTATTGAGCCCCTGGATACTGACTGATAGAGTCAGTATCTGTTTCCAGTGAAACAGGTGGAATCCTCACTGTGCTCCAATGCCCGTGTGACAGCCCTGTTCATCATGAAGATGTCACAGCTACAGGAAACCACTTGGTCTGTAGGTTAGCTGGAAATCTCTAGTTTTGGCTCTTTCATATTTGCAGAAGTATTTGCTACAAGCTAAGGTAGATGTGCCAAAGAGGCACAACTGGCGGGACGAGGTGCTAGTTTTCAGGTTTGAGAAATGTAATATAATTTCCAGTATTTGTGGTGACCTACTTAAAAAATGCCGTACTACCATTACCATACTGTTTATGTACATGTTACAAATATAAATGAAGTCTGATACATTTATATTATGAAATACCATCTCTGTTTTTCTGGGCAAAGTATTTTTCTCATGTACCAGTTAATAGGGTATGCAAAGAGGTTTTTTTACCAGATGTCTGAAAAGGGATCCCAGAGTGCTTTGTGCACAGCAAATCTAATGTTGATTGCCACCAAAGGGGGAATTGGGTCCTCCAGTAGAGTTCAGCCTTTGTAGCCTCAACTAAGGAAGTGGCAGCTTGTTGACAGATAAATCTGACTGAATAACAGAAATTCCATTTCATTTATCTTATCTTCTTCTCTTTTTTTTTTTTTCTTTTTTGTTTTTTTAAAGTGAAAATCTTTTTGCAGCAAGGTTTTAGCATAACAGTTTTCCTGCTACACTTTTTTTTTTTTTTTTCTTGGCTGAAGCTTAAACAGTTGCTTGTGTTGTCTGTAGTATACACAAGCAGACTTTGGATTGAAAAGACTGTTTAGACTAGAGAACTATATACGTATTTATTCCTAATGTTACTGGCTGCTTATTGCCAAATTATCTTGCTGAAAGTATAGGATAGGGGTCTTTAAACTAGTCACTGTAAAACATTCCTTTATTCTTTTAATTGCTAGCACCTTACCAGTTTCACAGATATTTCCCTTTTTTGTGGCACCTACTTAAATGTGATACATTGCTACATCTCTGTTCAAATACATGGTGAGAATTGAAGGTTGATGCCTCATCTCTATTGTATCTGATCTGTTACTGCCCTTTAAAGCATTATGGATACTTTGACCAATTATTATTTTCAACTTGAATTAACATTGAGAGACTGACAGGTACATTCAATCTCATTGACCAAGATTCTGTCAGTCCTTGGATATTCCCACAAATCCAGGCTTTGGATCATCACTCATTTATTATAAATCAGGGTGAGAGGATTTACTAAATCAAGATTGCAGAGTATTGGAAAAGTATATAATGTGGTGTCCTCTCAGAGATCTTCCAATGAATTGTGACATCGGGGCTCACCACGTGACAGTGGGGTATCAAGTAAAAATCGCAGTCTGATACATGGTGCTGGGTTATTGTCAGGGAATTTTTAAAAGCCACAGTCAGGTTGTACACTGGCTGTCATTTCTAACATCCCGTGGGCCCCCTGCACAACTGCATTTGACTCTTAGCTGCAAGCCACAGCTCTTCAGGAGTCGACAAAGTTACACTGCGCTTTGGTGTGTGTAACAGCCTGCCTCTGAAGTCAGCGTTAATCGGTGGTGATGATGTTACAAAAAACATCTGCTCCTGGCGTAATTGATGCCACTTTTCATCAAGATCAGCACTTTAAGATGAATCAGGCATTAATTAATATAGGAATGGGTCCAGTTGTGAAGAACTTTTCCTCTGGAAAAAGCCCATTTGGCCAGGACAGCAGTGCTAATGGAGATTTCAAACCTGTCTAGGTGAAGGGTCCTTATGCTTTTTCTGATTTTCAAGGAAATCCTTTGTGTTTCTGGACCTGTGTCTCAGCTCTTTTGGGGTCTGCTGTTTTTCCAGTTGGGGAGCGGAACCGAAATCTCTCTAATCCTGCCCCTGAGGAAGCACTGTGCTGTTACACTCATCCATGGCAGTTCTTTGTGTCTCTCCATTGTGCATATCTGTATTTTATTTTTTCACTCCAATACACACATACAATATGACAGACTTCTAGTTGCTCTGGGAACTTTAATTTCCAATTTTCTTATTTGCTTTTAAAATCAAAGTGTTTCATTAATGCCTATTTCTTCTGATAAGCGGAGTATATTTTATTCTCAGCCCAGAGCTAGGACTGGTTAAAGCAAATTTCACAGCCACTGTAGACAAATGCATGGTAAGTAAATTAGCTTTTATTATAATCACAGTGGCGCTTCTTTTCTATTTGATTTCTGCGTGCTCTTGTGTGAGTTGTCAGACTCAAGTATATTAAAATGGGAGAGAGATGATTTGAAAGGTGCCTGCATGAACACTCCCTGCGAGGTGCCTCTGTGCTCCTGAGCTGCACACAAGAACAGCAGAGCACGGGGCGTGCAGGGGCCCTGCCCTGCAGGCCCACGAGGTTTGGGACATACCTGGCTTGGGAACTCTGCCCAGGGAACTCTGCCACCACACCACAATATCCTGGTGCTTCAGGCTGCTTGTGGCACTTGCGGTACACAGGGTCAGCATCGCGGTTTCCTACCTGGGAGCCAGAGGAGCTACAAACACTGTGGAAGAAATCTGAATGCCTGGTTTGTGTGTTTTATAGCGTGTTTAGGAAGCAGGGATTTGATGTGTTTGTAACATTGGCTGTCTTTCTAGCCACTGTGCAGACCTAAATTGAAAAAACTGTGATAAAATGGGAATTGTACATAGACCTGCTCACGTGCGCTAATTAGGCTGAGGTGCAGCAGGATAACCTGGCAGTGAAAGAGAGCCTGGTAGGGAATGTGAACTGGGCGTTGAACTTATTATGTGCTGAAATGTGGGTGAGGGCACGGGGGAAGCTTTGTAGCAACTGAGCTGGGTGGTTTCCGCTCTCAGCTCGGGAGAACAGCACATGAAGGCCTCAGAAACCTCTCCTGGATGGGTGGGTCTTAAGGCAGCACCTTCGTGGAGCTGAGGATTAAAACTGCAGGAGGAGACTGCAGTGGGCGTGTTGTAGGACAGAACCAGGCTTTAGATTGGCACCTGGGAGAGGTGGTTGGCAAGGATGGGGTGCCTGGTTCTGCCCTCACCTGGGACTGGCCAGCTGTGCCCCCATGGTGGGGGAAACAACTGGGTGAGGGGCAATTCAGCGCAAAGCCTCTGTGGGCACCATCAGCATGCTGATGCAAAAAAGATGTGGCACATGGGGTGCTTCAGTGCCAGGGCGTGCCTTGGAATTGTTTTACTCTGGCCAGCACTGGTGAGGCCTTGGCTGGAGAGGAATAATGTCCGCTACTGAGCTGTGTAATTAAAGCTACAAAATAATCAGAGATTTCCTGAAGGACAGCATTGGGAGAAATCGGAATGGAGAAGTGATGACTTGGAAGAATGATTTGGAGTCTGCAGTCAGGACAGCATGACGCAACATGTGATGAACCCCTTCAGACATATACAGTTCTGCTGCAAAGAAGGGAAGGTCTGTTCTCCATCCTAGTGGTGGGTAAAACAAGAAGCAGATCTTAAATAGGATTAAATTGGATTAAACTTCTCCTGTTAGGGATAATTAAGTACTGTAATAGCTGCCAGAGGAAATAGAGAAGTGTACTTCACAGGAAGCAAGCCAGAAACAGATGAGCCAGACTTCTGTCAAGAATGCATTGTGGCCACTGCTGCTGGGGCAAGTGAGGGAAAAGGTGATCTCCACAGATGCTCTCAGCCCCACTCTATAATACCAGTTTTCAAAGACACTTTGAACTGGAACCAAACTACTTCCCTTACATCTTTCTCAAGTCTGATTTGGATTAAACTTTTTTTTAGTAAGCTTTTAGATAGAAGGCTTTTTTTTTGGTTAGAATTTAGAATTGGCATTCCATGTCCTCCGCTCCCCAACCCTCCAAAAAAGAAAAAAAACCCCCACTTTTTAGTCTTGAGAAGTTTGTAGCTTAGTAAGTGATATTGATCGTTCCCGTAATTAGAAGGTGTAGATCAAAGAAATACACTTTGAGTGAGGACAGTCCTTGTCAGAGAAACAGAGCAACAAGTAGGTTAAAAGAGAATTTGGAGATAGTTGTGTTTTGTGTGGGATCAGAGACATTCTTGCCAAAGTCCCATCTGTTCAGTTTTCCTTCAGCTGTTTTCTTCTCACCTCTCTGTTGTGCTTGCACTCTAAAAGGAGACATTACTGTCTGACTGAAGTGCTGAAGTCGTGCAGTTGTCTCTCCAAATGCAGGGATCACAAACAGCAACTGAGTTTTCATTTCCAGAAATGGAGAGGTTTCACTGGTGGTAAAATCACCACGAATATTTTGGTTCAGGAAAGCCTAAGAAACTTTCTTCAGCAGATGGGAAGCATGTAAAGGAACGATTATGCTGTTCTGGACAGAGATAACAACCCCACTCCCCAGGGTTTTTGCAACTGACTGCGAAACCGTGTATTCAGGACTCTTGGCAAAGTCTGTCTGCTAGTGTGTGTTTTAATCACGCCTGTGGTGTTCCTCTTTGAGTTAAACTGTGAAAAACTAGAGTTCCACCTCCACAGAGCTTAGGGGAAAAGATGAGCCTGAAAACTGAGGGCTGAATCCTCTGTTGCCAGCATGTAGCTTACGGTGCGTGGCACAGCTCTGTCAGGAGGTAGCCTGGAGCCTGGGACTGTCTCAGAGGCTGAGTGTCTGAGAGGTGGCACCTGGAGCAAGCCTGGAACACTGGAAATTCTGCATTGGCACCTGACCCCAGCACCCTTGTGCGTGGCCCTGGGGAATATTTCTGTGTGTTGGTTGTTGGTGGCTCACTGGAGCAGTGGGAGAATATTGCCTCTGGAGAGAGGCACTCCTAGTGGAACAGGTTATTTCTCTTTTATCTTGACCCGGTTTGAATATTTGGGGGATATTTTGCTCAGAATAGATGTCTGCCATTTCTGTGTGGTCTCTGTAGAAGTTTTAATAGAGTTTCTCTCTTCCCCTGACCTGAAGAGAAAGGATGAAAGTGACAGCAGTAATTGGGAGAGACAGTCACATAGGACGGACAGCACAAAATTCAATGTTTGAATTACAAAAGACTTGGGATGGAATCTTTTCCTCCTCATCAAGCCACTTAGAATGCTATATATCACAGTTTATTTCTGGGAGAGTGGGTTAATGGATTTAATTATTCTCCTGCTTTCAGTGTCATAAATCAAAACTGATCTAGCTGGGTTTATGCCAATAGCACAGTAGATGTAAAAGAAAATCAGGGGGTTAATCTGTTGATGTGTTTCATTGGGGCTTAATAAATTCACCACAATTTCAAAGTAACTTCTGGGTAATTTGCAGAACTAAATGTGTACCTCTGGAGCACTGAGTTGTTCCTTGGAAGCTGGGCATCTCCTGGCTGGTGCATCTTTGAGAAACCTCAGTTCCTGCACTGTTTTCTTCTGCAAATGGCAATGGGCTCAATGTGCTGCAGTACTGGGGCAGAAGCAATGTGGAAGCGGCATAGAGCTGGCACAGGCTACTTGCTTAAGGACAAATTTGAAAAGGATTAAGAAGTTCTCACTGTCAGATTTATTTGTAAAGAAAATTATTCAGTTGCTGGGGGATGTCTGTAATTGCATATAAAGCAGTGGGGAGTGCCTGTAATTGCTGTCTATTCTATGTACTTTCTCCTGAGAGCTCAGGTCCGTACAATTGCGAAAATTCAGTTTGATATTCAGGAGCCGTTAATTGGCCTCAAGATTTATCTTCATCTCTCTGTAACAGTTTTGCCCAGGCTTTTAGAGAGCCAAGTTATTGGCAAAGGCAGCGGGGTTTTATTGGGAAAGATTTATTGGTTTTTTGTAATCCAGCTAATGAAATGAAGCAGATTCACGGTGTTGGCCCCATCAGTGTGACTAAATGGCAGGGCGTGGAGGTACAGCCTGCGTGCAGCACAGTTACCTTGTGCTGCCTCTCCCGGCACAAGACTTAGGCAGTTCCCATCTCTGTTTCTCTTATCAGCAACACTCTGAACTGAAACGGTGGTAACCTGATAGCAGTCCTGGGGGATACCACACTGGGGGCTTAAAAGCTGTTTTGGGGGAAGGGGCCTGCTTTCCTGGGCTCAGATTGCTAGGGCAGGCGGCAGCAGCTTCATTTGGTTTAATGCCAACAGCACCAAAATGTTGGAGCAGTTTGTGTAGGGCAGGTGAGGATTTTCTGTCAAGGGGGCACCTTCTAGATATGCCAGATGATTTAGGAACAGTCAGCGGCGTCCTGAGGCTGAGGGCACACCAGGTGACTCCACAGCAGCGTTGTGTGCTGCAGTAAAAGGAGGGGTTTTGCCACCCTGGCCTACAACAGAAACAAACTGGGGTTTGTAGGAGCATTGCAGATGTGCCAAAAGGCAGCCCTGGGGGTTTCTTGCCTGCCGCTGTCCCCCCGTGCAGCAGCAGTTCCATCTCCATGGGGTGCAGTGGGCTCTGCCATGGCTGGCTGTGCCCACCCAGGGGCTGGGGCAGGTTCCAGCCCTGCCCTCAGACGGAGCTCAGCGATGGACTCCAGCTCTCGTCTCCAGGAGCTTCTCCCACCACCGCCCGCCCGCATCTCTGGCATGTAAGTAGTTGTAACAAGGCAGATTATTTCTGGTGATTTCCCTGCAAGACCTCAGGGAGAATAAAACCGACTGCTGGACAAAACTTGGGAGATACATTTTCAGTTTTTCATATATGACAAGAATGGAGATATTTAGAATGTTGAAATCATCTTTACTGGAGCAGAGACTACCAAAAGCTTTGTGAATAAATACTTCGCTAACTCTAAACTCTATAACTTTTCTAGGGAAGCTGATCATACTTGACAAGGGAAATAGGATTCCACAGGAGGTTATATGAAATTATGAGATGCTGCAAATGGAAATATACTTTCTTAGGCAGAGGAGAGAGAACAACTTCTCCGTAATTGAGTTGCAGATAAAATTGAATTTAAAGGGTCCAGCAAGCTCGTTTGAAGTTCAAAGAAGCTGGTGCATAAATTTGGCCTGCCTGGAGTTACTGCATCTTTACACATAGAGCTTGATCAAAAGAAAGGCAGAAATGGAGTAGTTCCAGAAATCCAGATTGATTAAGTCAATCTTTCTTGCCCAGTGATGGAATTCAGAAAAATATCATTTGGTCTTCTCTAAAGTATTATCCTGCTGGATCAAAGGATTTCTCTTCCAGCCTTTCTGTACTAATCACACAGTGAAAAAAAAAATGAACTTGTACAGCAAAAAGATTATGCTCTTTATGATCTATTCAAGTTAGCAGTTCATGGAGGCTGCTGTCCTGCAGAATAAGCTACAGAAATGCTAAGTCAGTAAAAACATTACTTAATAGCTTACATTTACCTTTGTGACCAACTTGGGGAATGAAATAGTGAAATGTGTAATAGTGATCTGTGAAAGTCTCCCAGTTTCTTATTATGATTTAGTATTTTTTTTCGGTGAAGTGGAGGGCTATTATCTGTGGAACCTCTGGATGATCCTGCCAGCAGGAAGAGCTCAGGAGCAACACAGTGTTTGTGAGCTGAGATCTGAGTACCCAAGGCTGCGAGCTCTTGGGGAGGTACGCAGCACAGGTAATAGATGCTTTTAATTAGCTAGTCTGAAAAATCTGGGTAGAGACAAATGCCCTGGTACTGTCCTTGGAATATATTGTTTCTGGAAGCCTTAATTCAAGCAATCAAGGCTTGAAAGTATAATTTAGGCCCCAGAGTGGGACAGGGTTGGATGAAGATTGATGAGGAGAGACAAAATCTTTGGGACTGTGACCTTTAACGTAGCAAATCCTGTTCTGTGATCCTGATAATTTCACAGTCTTTTAAAATCCAACAGCAGCCAATTTATGGGGAAGAAGTACAAACGTTTTCCATGTATGTATTTCCATCTACGCCATATATACTGGAAGTGCAAACAAGGAAATTAGAAAATGTCCTATTTAATGAATTTTGATCCGCTAGACACAGAGTAATTTTGGAGCTTAGCTGCCTGAGAGAGGTCTCTGCAGGCCTGCTAATGTGGCAGTGGGAAGCTAATTGCAGTGTTAGAGCCTGCCCTGCTTTGTACACACCGAGCTTGCCTTTTGACCGTGCTGGTATTCAGAGCATTGCAGTGCCTCGGAAATACCCCCTGACAGTAGTTAAAATAAATATAAGGAAATACATTTAGGTGAGGTGGTTTTAGTGTAACGAGTCGTTCCTCCTTTCCCAGCAAGGTTTTGAGCAGTTCTAAAGGCCTGGAGAGCCTCAGAGGAAGCTGATTTTATGGGACGTGGGAAGTGTCGTAATTCATTTTAGGTACATGTCTAATATTCCTACGTGCCTAGTACCTTAAAAGCTGGCCTCCCTTGGAGGTGCCACAACTCTTTCATTCTGTAAGGCTGTTAAAAATAATACCAATCTGTTCAGTCACTGACAGCAGGTTTTTTATTGTGTGGTGATTTGGGATTATGAGAGTTATGGGGGAAGGTGACCTTGATGCAGGTTTAAGTGCAGCTCTTCTTGACACAATGCAGAAGAGACCAGCACTAGTGTTAATTATGTTGTTAAATGCACTGGGGCTGAATTACTTGAAACAAATTAAACAAGTGACGTTCTTATTTCATAAACTGCGTTTAATCTCATGCATGGCTGTGTTTATGATAGAGTCACAGCAATACGGTAAATTAAATGTGAATAGAAGTCAAACCAATATCTTCATAAGCAGATGTTTCGTATTTCAGCTAAAGTAGAAATAAGATAAATCTAAAGTCATTCAGGACAAAAAGACTGAAATCTCATGCATTTAGTAAAAAAAAACCAAATTTGTGATTTTGAAGAGTTAACATTTGTTCTCTTCTTCAGTCTGAGGCACACAGAAGGCCGGTCATTATGTCATGGAGCAAAACTACACTTATCAGAATTAGCAATGGAATTTTGCAAAGAAACAGCCAGAGGTGATGGTATAATCAACACCAAGGCTGCTGCTACTTATTCAGTACGGGTCTTGACATTTTCGGCCACTTGTAGGAGTACAGTTTTTCAGCGGTGGCAATTAGAACACCTGATGTAGGAAGAAGTTGTAAATGTATGAAATTGCTACCTGTCAGTACATTTTTTTACTGTGCTTACTGAAATCTCCCCTCAGCCTTTTCCCAGCAATTCTAGCTAACTATGGGAACAGTTGGAAAACCAAGGTTTGAGTCACATAATTATTGTTGATACCCCTCTCTCCTCCCCACCCCCTGCTTTTTTTTTAGTGTTTTGGAAAAAAAAAAAAAGAGATAGATTTAAATTTTATTTGTCAAATAATTTTAGGAAATTTTTGTTACTTTTTCTGATGAAGAAGCTGTTTGGACGGAAAAATCATTTCGCTCTGCTCCTTAATAACCCTGGTGCAGAAATATACTCTTATAATATTGTAAAACTTTATGTACCCATTCACATGTGGGTGGAATTTGTAATTCAATAGTTTATCTAATGATTGCATTCCATTTTCTAGTGACAGTTTTCATTAAGACTCCATTTACTCAGAGAAAAGCTAATCTAATAAGAGTCGCCTTGAGTTAAGGGATTTATCACTGTCCTTTTTTAATATTTTCCATATTCTGAAATATGTATTATTCAGGCATAAGAGAGAGGTTTGTGCTTCTTTAAATTGTGCCACATTTTTTCCAGTTGTTTAATGTGTATTAGTTGGAGAATGTGCAGCAGGTATACGAAAAATCACTCTTTTCAGTTACTGAGGTAAGATTGAAATGACTGAAAAAAAGGGAAAAAAAGGGGAAGAGATAGTCAAAACTATAGTCACAGATTTAATTTGAAATTCATATGGACTTCCATAAATTTACCTTCTGCATGGCATTTTAATTTTTTTTTTTTTTCTGTTTCAGCACTAAAAGGAAGGTTTACACCAGGGGGGAATGGGCCTTTTCCAAGTTATTGGCTTAAACACACCATGGAAAACATTTGCTTTTATTATAAAGTTAGTATTTAGCATGACTTTTTTATTGTATGTCCCACCTAACACAGTAACTGTTCAATAAATTTTGAGGTAAAATCTAACCCACCCTAATGTCTAATCAACATACAAAAGGAATTGTGAGACAGGAACCATCTGAATACAGGAGTGACAGGCCCAGCAAATCTTAATTTTATTGCATTTTGTGCTGCAGCATAACGGAGAGAGTCGAGTCCCATCGTTTGGAAATGGTTGTTTTTCGGGAGGCTCCGGCTGCGCAGGGTGTGCGTGGCCGTGGCTGCTGCTCCTGGCAGGGGCTGTGCTGTGCTGGGCCTGCCCCTGCTGCTGTTTTTGGGGAGCTGGTTCTCAGGAGAGGCTGTGCCCCTGCTTTTGCTCTGCTGTAAATTCTCTCAGCCCCAGGAGCCCCTCGGGCTTAGGGCCAGAGCCCTGACTCTGCTCTGTTCCTGCACACAGGGGCTCAGGGCAGAGGCAGCTGGAAACGAATGAGGTTAGAGACAAACCCAGCTGCTGTGGCAGCACGGCCATTCACACGGCATAGCTGGCCCTGCTGCTCACACCACAGTCCCTGCGCTTCCAGGAGCATCATTTTCCTGCCTAAAAACATTTGGTTTTCCTCTCCTCTAATATAGCCCTCACTCGTGTCATACATATTTTATAAAACTACAGCTGCAAGCTCATGGCTGTGAATTTACGCCCTGAGTGTGTGCACATACAAGCACAGAGTGTGAAGGATTTTGCATTTCTGGGTTTTAAAGGAGGCAAGAACCAACCCTGTGAAGTCTAACACAAAAATAAAGCCACAACAAAATCTAGAAAAAGCGTCTTCAAATAATTACCAAGTGAGCTTTTAGGAGTGAAACGGGTCATGCCTTTTGGGGAGAAAGTGAGTTTGAAAGGCTTCAGCAGTATGAGTTACCACACGTCCCTGGATAATACATCACACCAAAATCCTGTTTATCTGGGCTGTTGTTGGCAGTTAATCTCAAGGACACGCAGACTGAGAAAGGTGAAATGGCAAAGCAGGAGGGTTGTCCCTACCTGCTCTCAGATCTGTCATAGCCTCAGACAGAGATCCAGAGATTTCTCCTCTGCGCCCTGTCTCTGGTTATGAAATCCTGTTTGGCACTTGCAAAACATCTTGTGTGGTGTTTTTCCTAATTTCACAAATTCATAAAAATTTACTTCATACTAGTATCACCAGAAGGGTTGCAAAACAAAATGTGTGGATTGTGTAAGTAAGAACAAGGGAAATCCTGACTTGAAGGGTTTTGTATTAGTTAATGGTATTTCAGAAGGTAAATAAGGCTACCTGATTATCTCTTCTTTTTTCTTTCTTTCTTTCTTACTTCCCCTGCCCCTCATACCTGTATATTGTTGTTTCAGGAAACTCAAAGATTGATTTCATATTAGTAGAAATAGACTTGATTTGAAAAAATTGCATCCAGGTCCTAATATCTTATTTCTCAGAGTTCTGGGAGACAAAATTTGTATTGTAGTGCTTAGGATCTGCATATGAGTTAATAATTCAAACGCCACCAAAATCAACGTATTTTTGGGTCGTGCCTGTTTGTAATTGTGATGAATGCAGAACCTGTTGGTTAGAGAGATCTCTGCCAGCAGTTGTGTACAAAGCAATTTGCTCTTTACCTTTCCCTTCTTCTCACACCTCATCTTCTTTGAAAGTTGCTATTTCTCATTCTGTGGCACTGGTGACTAAGTGCTGCTGAGTCAATGCTTGATTGGTTTCCAGCTGGGCCTGTGTGAGTAATTTACCGAGATGCCAAGCAATCCAATTAAATTTTCAGAGCGTTATGACTTCACTATGACTGCAGCGTGGTGCTGTCGTCACGGTGCCACCTCCAAAGGCTCTGCTGGCAGTGACTGCTCTGAAGTCACCTCCTAGGCTGGCACTGATGGCTCTCCCTCTGGATCCTCACTGCCTGCTGCAACACTACCACCAGTGGCTTCCACTGGCACCGGCCTGAAGCTGTTTTGACAAGATACAGTGCAGAAGGGTTTTTTTTTTTCTCAAGATCATATGAAAAGTTTGCTTTTACTGCAGAGGCAATGTTTTACAAAGAAGATGACCAGTGAAATAATACTTCCTGGAGATTTCTACAGTTGTGGTAGATAGTCTGTGCATCTGCATATTGATGCAGATTTCATTTTTGTTATAAAAAAAGTCTGAAATAGATGTGACATGAAGGACAAAGCATTCCTTTCTCTGTCAAAGGAAGTTTTTGGAAATTGCAATTAGGTGTTATTTATGCACCTGTTTTGATGTTATGACTCAAGTCATTTAATACGGTTGATTCAAATGTCAAATTTTACTGGAAGATTAATGTGGCCTGGTTTTCTAGCCTGTCACACTGTGTAGTCATCACAGCTGTTGTGGAACAGGTTAAAGAACTGAAAATAGGAATGTTGCTCATATAAAATGGCCTGTTGTGCACTTAGAGCTCTTTTGTGGGGACAGTGGCTCTGAGTTTCAGGATGGTGCCTTTGAGAGAAAATGACCTCTTTAATCTTGTTCTAGGGTCTCCTCTGCTTTACAGGAGCTTGAGATACGGTACCAGATTAAATTACTGTCACTTCTATCTTTCATTAGGCACAAAGAGATATGGCTAATTACTGACTTCCCTCAGCTTCCAGTGTTCTGAGATCTGCCAGGCAGTTTGCAGGCAGTATTGCTGCTGTTGGAGAAGTTCTGGAGGCTCCCTGGGCACACCTGGATCAGCCGGTGTAGCCACTGTGTGCTGTGAGGCAGCTGCTGAGGAGCTCCAGGAGTCTGCACTGCCAGGGTCACACCTTGTCTGATCTCTCAAGCAGCTGAACCATTCCTGGAGGACATCCTCTGATTCAGCTGGCTGCAGAAGGAATGTGGTTTGCTTTGAGAGCCCTACAAGGAGCCAGCCCAAAAGTGAAAAGCTCCTGAAGCGCTTGGCTGAGTGTTCTGGGACATGTGTATGTTCAGGTGGGTAAGGTGGAAATTCCCAACCATTTACATTGTGGATTTTGCCAGACATACTAAAATTGTTTTTCCTCAACCAGTCCAGTAGTCCACAGCCCCAGTTAATGGACAATGCCTCTCAGCAGGTGTAGGGTCAGCACGGATGAGAGGTGGTAGGGACTGTGTTGTTGGTAATGAATAAACTCCACGATTCCTGAGGCTCCTGGATGGCCATTGGTGTTTTCAAATGCAAGTACTTTAAGTGCCTTGAGCATTTACTATGATCTGTCTAAAAGCTGAAACACCTTCTGTAAACAAGAGTTAAAAATGAGTGAATTCAGGAAAGTCATCAGCTCCCCTGCTTTTAATTTCTGTTACAATGCTGAAGTTCTCTGGAGAAGTACCAAAGCATTACAGAGTGGGATATTTGGCATCCACGTTGCTTCAGGAATATTTAAGGGCTAAGGCTTGTTATTCATCATTTCAAATCCCTGAGAATAAAACCAGATTTGACAGTAGTATAACTTCTGGAACAACACGGTCAAGAAAGCCCCTGGGGCAAATTTCACCTCTAGGGGGTTTGGTGAATGAATGAAGTAGTGCCATAAAAACCTATTTGTACTCTTCTCATACTTGAGGAGCCACTGTAGAAACCAAAGTGGTGACCTTAAGCATTCTGCGTGCAAAAGGGAATGTACAACACGTGCGTCAAAAGGTCCTGCCTCACTGGAGGACTGGAACAAGTTTTCTGGGCTCTGTAGTTAGCTCTGCTCCTTTCGGTGGTAATCTTCACCTGTGTTTGAAGGGCACCTCTTAGGGACTAGAGAAGGGTCTGTGTATCTACCAAAGATTTGATTAAATCTTGTGATGGCCAAAGAACTGAGGTTCTGAAATCCTAGGAGAGACACCTTAAAACAAGCTCAGCAGGCATTTCTTGTGTGTGTGAAAGCTCAGTTTGGCACAGCGTCTGTCAGAGCCTGGAGGTTTCCCGGAATGCAGAGCACGTAACCAGAGATGCCGTTTGGGATGAACACCAGGTTAGTCAGGAGAACCTAGGGAAGTAGGTTAGCCTAAAATCCCGTGTGCTTAATCCAAGTGCAAGATACTATCAGACATAACCTGGGGGAAAAACGCTTTATCTGAGGACAAAGGCTTGTGGAGTGTCACTTTGCTGAATCCAGCTTTTGATTCCCATACCAAGGGCTCTAGAACTACTTCCTACCAGCTCAGGGACCTGCCCTGATAATTTCTGGGGGTTCCTTCAGCCTAGCAGAGTGTTGGAATGAGTTGGCATTCCCGAGATGTGTCCTCATCTGCTCCCCTGTATCCCTGCACACCCAAGGTGCAGCAGGTGGTGACAGAGGCGTCTCCATTCCTGCCATAACCCCCCCGGGCGTCCCGGCAGTCCTGGCAAGGCTGTGCTGATGCAGAGTCTGGGGCTGTGGGACAAACAGAACAGAAATCTGCAGGTTCCTCTTTTTTGCTGCTTTAGCTCATTCTTGAAACTCGCGTTTCTTCCCTTCCCCGTTCTTTTGCTAATTCTTTTGTAGGGCCTCATCTTCCTGCTTTAGAAATTCCTCAGTTTCTGATTACATTGTAATAGGGTCAATATAAAGACATTTCACTGGCTTCCAGTTTAAACTAGCCCGCCTTTTCTCTGGGGTTTATTTACTGAGATATACTGAATTTTCTCCTTTGTGCTTAATTTTTTTGTAATAAAAATCCAAGCTGTTAATTTCCTTTCATCCATCCTAGCGATTGTCACAAAGGTTGTTCTCCCCATCAGAGATTCATTTTGAATCCCTTTCTCAAACACAGTTGAACAGCCTGATGTATTATCCAGGAGAAATTACTTGTACCTCTCATAATAATGTTAACACCTCTCTTTCTTTACTGAAAATCACACAATTGATGTGTTTAGAACCAGGCTCACCTTTTTCCAAGCCATATTGCATTACTCCTTCATATTAAGGTTGGAATTGATGAATACATTCTTTTTTTTTTTTTTCCCCTGCTGTTATCTCTGGTGATTAAGCCCATTGTTTACATGGGAAAAAAAAATTGTTTCTAAATGCATGACTGTATTATTTCCCATTAATTTTAATATTTTCCTTTCTACTGCACTGTTCTGTGACATCTCCCTCTTTCAGCATAATAGTTCAGTGCCCCTGTGTTGATGATACCGCATAACTTTGTGTATCATCAAATTTCATTAGTATGATTTTGCTTTTTTTTGTTCAATTGCTTCGCTCATTAATGATCTTACAATCTCTCACCAGGCCTTTACTTTTTTATTCAAACACTGAGTTTTTTTTGCCTCTTTTTATCTTTAAGGTTTATCCACCATAGAATTCTCATTGCTAATTGCCATATCTTCATCAAAACTAGGAGTTTTTTGGTTTCTTGGTTTATCGAAGCGGTGTATCTTTGGGGGGAAGAAGTTTCAGAGCTGGAATGTGGAATCAATGGGTAGCAGTCCTTCACAGGGATGAGGGTCAGAAACCAGGATTTTAGTGGTGGCACATGACAGGGCAACAGTGTTTCCAGAGCGAGCTGATGACATGGTCAGTTTGATAGACTCGGGTAAGGCTTTAGAAGAAATTCTAGCTGCATATGCTGTGAGTTTGGGGCAGGGCAGTAATACAGCCCCTTGAAAAGGGAATCAGCTGACACACGGGGAAGGTATTTTTCATACAAAACTGATTTCTATTTTCTTTGAATCGGGAGCCAGCATTGCATCTTTAGACTAGCTGATGAAGTTTGGAGATGAACATTGCTTTGGCAATTGTACTTTGCTAAATCCTTCCCTCTTAACTGATACCTCTTATAGGAAATCAAACTGAAAATACATTTTTTGTCCTAAAGTGGCAGAATTCAGGAATCAGAGCCACTTCTTTTCTTGAGAAACGCACTGAATTTGTTGCTGCTGACTGACTTACACTGCTCTCTTGTCTTTGATGCTGAATTGTTAGTCCAGGTCTAAGTGCTATAACTGCATTCAGGGTGAAAATGATGACTCTTTCAGACTCTAGGTATTGAAGTAATTACAAGTAGTTGGATTATAACTGTTAACATAGCATCGAGAAGTGGTGCATCTTTTTATTCCTGAGGCTGCCTTAGTCGGGAAGCTGGTGCAGTCCTCAGTCAGATCACACCAAGTGGCCCTGAGCTGAACCTGCTGCTTTTTGTCTTCTGCTCTTCCTGTTCTTACACAGGTGGTGAGAAACTTCCATATTGGAAGTCTGAGCTTATTCCATAGCGTTTGTTACAAAAATGCGTGGATGAAGCTGTGAATCTGATTCCATTTATTAAATAGAGCCAGTAGATGTGAATAGGATAGTAAGACTCTGAAAGAAAATTACAAATACTGTAATTTATCCTTTTAGGCGTTCACTTTCAATGAACCTCAGTGACAAGCTGTATAACATTTTGACATATCAAACCTATCCTTCCTCTATAACTATTGAGACATTAGTGAGAAATGTGTCATAAGGCTGAGCTTTTAACACAATGTCATGTGCTAAATGAATCCTGGCTGGCTTAGCTATTCCCTTGATCCCCTGTTTTCTGTGTCCCCTACAAAAAGCGTGACTTCCAGCAGCTGCAGGAGAAGGCAGTACGCTCAGAATGCACGGAGGGGATGAGCAAAGTTAATTTTCAAATACTCCTGATGAGTTTCTTGGCTGTCAGCTATTTCCATTAGGCAGAAACCTGGTGAGTTTTTGCCTCCAAAAAATGCTGAAAACTGTCTGCTGATGCATTATTAAATCTGTAGGGCCAAATTTTCTGCCAGTGTAAAAATTCCACTGATGGCACTTAGAGCATCCAAAGATTTGGCCCATTATTAGAGAGTTCATTAGGACTGATTCCTTGCATTGGCACTATAATTTATTTGGGAGACTAAGACACCCAATTACAGCATTTTATTTGAAGAAAATGCTGATAGATACCTATTCAATCACCGAATTATTTTAACATCACTGAAACCTAGTGATTGGTGCATGAGAGAAGCACTGGGTGAGAAGACAGAGGAGTGACTGGTAAAGTCCAGTCAGGAACCTGAAGGAAGTGGTACCCACCAATGCTTTCAGTGTCTTCTCATCTTCTCAGGCCATAGCGACAACAGACCAGCGGGAATGTCAAGTGCTAATGGACTACTGCCCTGATCCACACAGCCTCCTAAACACCTGAAATAGAGCAGTGCTAAAAATTGTGGCCTGCTGGATAAAATAGATGACTTTGAAAAAGATGCTAATTCTGCTTCCAGTGTAGCAAGTGAAGTGTTTTACCTGGTAATTTCTTTAGGCAGCAAAGACTTTCTGTCTTTTGAGCTTCCAGCATTTCTGCCTCACAGTTTTTGCATTCAGTGGGATTACATTGCACTTGTTTTGCAGTGGTCAAGAAAAGAATGATTCTAAATGCAAGTAACTGTTTTCTGAAGGAAAAAAAAAAAGCCATTACAGAAACGGTATTTTATTTTATCATCACTTAATCTTAGAGTTTGCTGCAAAGACTTGCTTGGATCTCATCAAAGATGATTTACTGGAGAGCTGGGTTATGGAATTATCTGGTAAAGGTAGACAGCAGCACCTTTTTATCTGTCTCTTGCTGTATTCATAAATCTAACACCTTTTAAACCTGTGATTGTCTGCAAGGCACTGATTGCTTCCACTGCAGGCAGACTGGGCTGAGACCAGTGGATTCTTCCCTTTAGTGAGTCTCCAAGTGTAAAGGTGGCTTCAGCTGTTGAGACACCCTGAATTTCAGGTGCTCTTTGAGAGGGAGAAAAAGCAGTGTTGCCAGATGGTACTTTCTGGACTAAATGAACAGTGAGGTTTAATCACTGCTCCTGACATGCACAGCCTCCTGTTGGCCCTGCTATTTACTGCCCTTGAAAGGTCCTAACGAAAGTCTGGCAGCTCACCTGGGGCTGAAATAGTTCCCTGTAATTTTCTTCCATTTTAATTTTTCCAGGTCGTCAGCAGTCTTAAGAAACATCATGAACAGTAAGAATTTATTCATGAATGGTGAAACATTTCAGATCCACTGGAGAAGTACTCTTGGAAAGCAAGTGCCACGACATCAGAGGTTGGGACTCCTGAGTGTTCCCTGAGCTATGCGGGGATGTGTGAATGAGACCTGCCTGGCCTTGTTCATTCGTATCAATGCTTGCGTTTCATAAAGAACAGGGTTTATTTCCACATTTGCTCTGCACCAAAGCTGTGCTTCTACTAGAGACAGGCTTCCAGTACTGAGTCTTTAAAACTCTCACTTCAAAGGTGGCATTATTGCCAATAGGCTGGTTTTGTGTTTAACGGTTAATACGACATACTGTGCTGTACCTACATAATCCTGAAATGTAGCCAACAAATCTCAACTAAGCAAAGGAAGCAGCAGTACAGGTGACTATGTTTAGTTGGTTATCCTGAACAGTGAACAATTTGCTTGAATTGACACATTTCCATTTTAACACCATTGCCTGGGTTTACAAAGGGTCACTAAACCCGGGGATTTCTGAGTTTTGTCCAGTGCAGAGGGTATGAGATGCAGGAAGCCTGGCTCCTGCCACCTGCCTCTGCCAATGGTTTGGTCACCTCGGGGACTACCCTTTCTGGAACTCAGGTGGCTCATCTCTCGATTCCAGATGTTCACACTGACCTTTGGACAGTGCTGTTTGATTTGCTGATGAACTGGGGGTTGTTGTCAGTCGTTAGTTATTCATGTCCAAGCACATCTTTATAAAACTGCTCTGGAGCTTAGTACTGACAGGGGATTTGGGGCCGATGTATTCTCATGCACTGAGACCCCAAAGCTGATGTGTCCAGCACAAGGAAACAGCCAGGAACAGAACGTGAACATTACTGTGAACGAGGCACAGCAGAAGTGCAGGACGTGCTGAGGTGCTTGTCCTGCTCCAAGAAAATAAAGAGCCAGCTGGAATGGGAACAAATGGGAAAATATCGCAAGTGCAGGTTTATTTAAGATGTGATGTGGGAGAGTGGTGCTTGGAAGCAGGCTGTCAGTGGCCAAGGTCAGTGCCTGGAGTGTTTGAGTTCTGCCGTTTGTTTTGCAGCACAGAGAACGCCCCGGCAGGGCAGGCTGTTTGCATCTCCAGCATGAGCTGTGGTAGTCTCACGTGACAAACACAAAAGGCTCTCTTATGGCAAAACAAGCTGCATATGGGAAGAAGTGCCTGACAACTTAAAGCCTCCCTATAAAGTGTTTTGAGGGCTTGCACTGGATACACTGGTGAACTTAAAAGGTGAACGGGTACTTTACCATTCCTTCAGCAACATTTTGCCTTTTATTTTTTTTTTTCTGGTAGAAATAAAACTTATGCTTGTTTGTAACAGGTTGAGAATTAAGCAGTTCCTCACTTTTTCCACAGTCTTTTTATGCTGTGTGGATGGTTGGTTTAAAAGATATTTGATTTTTCTCGCCTGTGGAAGAGACAGCACAACTGAAGGAAAAAGCTTGCTAGGAATAAATTGGCACCTCTTTCTATGCAGTGTTAAATAAGATGAATAGAAAGGTTTTCTTAACCTTGTGCTTTTGAGAAGTGTTTTGAGCCTTTAACTTCTACTTGGCATGATTCCATGTGTCTCTACTTTCTTACATTATTTTTCTCATGTCACCCCTAAAATTGTCAAGTCAAAGTCAATGTTAAATTGAAGAATTGCAGCTACTGAAGACAGAACTTCGCATGTCTTTTGTGCACAGTGAAAATAATTGTGGAAATTGCTTTCTCTGGCCTTAAACCATTTTTCATTTTTAGAGATCATGTGAAAGAACTTAATCCAAATGAGATTTTCAGCTTCAGTTTTTCCAGAGTATTCTTCCCGACATCAATCATGATGTACAAAGCGGCCTAGCACACTTCTTAATGAGCCATGCATGACAGTATTCATTTTTCTTTGGAAACAGGAAATGCAAAGGGATGTTAAGAATCAAGTTACAAAATTCATAATAGGGATTGAGTTACTTATGATTTCCATTAGTCCAGTGCTGGGAGAACACCAGCTCAGTACATCTTGTTATTCTAAATGCAGCAGAGAAAAGAATTTTCAGGGATGCCTTTTGCTTTGATTCTTTTATGAAGCTCTGGCAATTTTCAGAAATGGTCAAAAGTCATGAACAGGACTGTCGAAAATCAGAGTATAAGGCTTGAAAAAGAGAGATGAGGAATTTTAAAGTAATTAATGTATTTAAAAGTTATTTTTATTTTTCACCTCCATTTTGGAGTTTTTAGTGTCTGCTCATTTCAAATTTCTCTTTTTCCTCACAGCCAAGAGAGAAAGATTTAGATTATTTTTTATGAAGTAACATGTAATTCAGTTTTCTCACTGTTGTGTGCTGGGAAAATACGCACACAACAAAATGTCAGGAGATGGGAGGCTTGTATCTATTTTTACAAAGGTAACAGATATTGCTGAAAAATTTATAATACTCCTGCTTAGGACAAGGACAGTTTGGATGCTCCTTAGTTATGAAAAGGAAATTTATTGTGTTGGCTTTGGGCATCACTGTTAGGATATAAACACACCGGAGAGATAAGAGGCCTAGATGGTGATATGTACAAGGAAGAACTGAAAGAGTTGGACTTGCTAAGTCTAGAAGCAACAACACGAAAAGTGAAGAAAACAGTTTCTCAGTCCATAAAATACTGTTGAACTTGCTCAGTGACTTCAGAAGATGATGTATCCTAGCAGTTCAAATTTAACCCTTGAAGTCCAAGTGCCAGACTTAAAGTCGAAAACCAAAATGGCAGCCTCACGATAAGAAAACACATTCTGGATTTTGTTGTTTTCCTTTTAGTATTCTGCTCTTGAGATGCCTGTGACCACATTTGGAGGTTGTGAATGACAAATCTTTTTAACTGAAGGTCCTTGGTCTTGACTGTCTCATGGTGGATTCCAGAATAATGAATGAGAGTTTGGGCACACCGGTGGGTGTCAAGATAGCTCAAGGGTGCTGATGTAGTTTTCTAAACTTCAATGAACCTGCTGTCACTGCTCCATAGAATGTCACTCAGTATTATTTCACTTCCACAAGATCAAACCCAAAGGGCTCGAGCATTATACTGCGGCTGTGACAGAATTAACAGAGGGAAGCTGCTTCCTGCAAGGACCAACAGACCAAAAGATGAAGCTGTGAAAGAAATGTCAGTGGAGTTTCATCTACAGATATCTCAGGTGTTGCTTTAGTTATGTCTTAGAGTTTAAATCACTGATCTTCATCTCCTGTTTAGCAGCAGAGCCTCCCTAACATCAAGGAAACTATCTTAATTCAAACTTGCCGAGAATATTTAAACTTGCTTTGAATTGTTGGAGAGGGTCAGAAATAGTTCTTATTCTAAAGCTGCTTTTGATTAAAGTATCCTTTGTCTGGTCAGTTCCCTACCTGATGTGTTATGGTACCTTCAACATAAGTTGTATTTTTTGACTATTTTTTTTTCTTCTTTCTTTTTTTTTTTTTTTTTCTTTTTTTTTTTTTCCCCACAAGGGCATGCAGAGGTAATGATGTCCATGGGGAAAAAGGGAATGGAGGGATGCAGCAGCATAGTGTAACAGCTCTGAATTTAGGTCTGGATCCAGCTTTGTTGGTGCTGCAGGTGGTGTAGTACATCAGCACAGCTTCTCTCTGATGTGATCTGAAATACATGTTTTGGGATGGGGATCCTGAAATACAGCCAGCAGCTCTTCCATCGCTGGGAATTTCGCCCCAGGCGCTTTATGTACCGGCTACAGGTCATCTTCAGGAATGATTTCTCTCGCCCAAACATCTCCAGAATCAGTTTCTGACAATATATGCTTGAGCCAAAACAGTCCCACTGAGGGAAGAACTGTAATACTTTAAAGTGACTCATGCAAAGTAATTTAGAGGGTGGCTGCCTACAATTTCCAGGTGCCATCAATCTCCTTGGTAGGATAATTTCCTGCCTTCATATACATGGAGGAGGGTAGGATTACACCATGAATTTCTGATGATGGGGATGATACTTAGCCTTTAGATAGTGTTTTTAGCCTTCAAGCAGTTTACAAGTGAGCCTTAATGTTCATCATACCCTTCAAAGTCGTTAAATGTTAATATTCCCTTTTTATAGAGGGGGAAGTTGAAGGAAAGAAGTTAGTCAACTTTCTCAGGACTTTGGAAAGAGTCATGGGAGTACATTTCAAACCTGTGCCGAGGTTATTTATCCCTTCTTTCCCTCCAAGGCTTCTGTCTTTGTGCCACTGATCCCTGTGTAGAGGCCCTTAGCAGCCCTGGACAGGGTGCAGTGTCTGTCACTGACTTACAGTAAGCCAATGACTGCTCTGGGACATTATTGAGAAATTTGTAAGCTGAGAATTCGAAAACTTCCGAAAAATGTCCCTAAATGGTGCTTAATGTAAACATGAGCTATTGAAGTGGTTCTAAAGGGTGTCAGGTGGTTCCCTGAGAGACGCAAAGTCTTCAAGAAGCTTTCAGCCAGCAGCCTCCAGTAATGTGACCACGCAGCTGGAATCCTACTTGATTCCATGCCGTTGGTTTTTTTCCCATTGACTTCAGTGAACTTAAATGAAAGTCTTGGAGGTAGCACTTGTACGTTTTTTATTTAAAAATGCATATTTGTTTTATTTCCGTCTGTGTCTGCCATAGCTTCTAACTTCCATATAACCTGAAACAAAAATACAACTGAAGGCTACAGATGCAGGAGGTTTCTTTTGAAGCAGCGGGGAGTCTGCCAGGGAGACAGAAGTGGAAAACATTGGTATTTGTTTAGAAAGCCCTGGTGTCTATCAGAAATATGTTTTATTCATAGAAGACAACTCATAAAGGGTCAGAAAAATAGGAGAGAGCTCATTTTCTCCATTCAGTTAAACAGAACATTGGCACTGTGGAATAGAAGTGCCATCTTATTACACGACCCTTTTTTAATGTGTTGATTTAAAAGTTAAATTTTAGCCAGCATATTTTCTTCAAAAAATGTTTTCATTAACATCTTTTTTCAATGCAAAAAAAAATGTTTTTAAAATTGGGAAATATTGAATCATATTTTAATTTTTTTCACTTTTGGTGTACTTCTAGTCAGCTTCTGAAATTTTCAGGGATCTAAAAAAGGGCGAAATTATTTTTGCAGCTTAATTTTATGATCAATTTAGTTTCATTTAATTTCTAAGTGCTTCAATGGCAAGCACTGTAAAAATTCAAAGTTTTAAAGTTTCCTGTTCATTTGCCTATCCTGTTGATCTTCCATTTTTAATGAGACAAATTGTGCCACCTTCTACCTTTCCAAAATAAAAATCAGCTGAAAGACTGAGGTCAAATTGGGCCAGAACAGGTCAGCTGGTTAAAAGTGACAGGAAAGGAGACAAATGGGCAGAGAAGGATCACTACTGGTGTGTGTGTGGACAAAAAGCATTACCAGATGTTTGGTTTATGGGAACGTTCATACAGGCACTCTATCTTATTCTGTTCACAGAATTCCTAAGAATTTTGTATTTTTAAGAGCTTTTCCTTCCACTAAATTAGGCCACAATAGGCTTGCTGGCTGAAAACCAAGGAGAAAGGAGACAAATGGACATTTGCATGTAGCCATGCTTGGAGAAGCATGATTTCCAAAAGAAATTAGGCTTAAGAGATGGAATACAAGTAGCGGTAGCCTTCAGAGCCCAACCACAGCTCTGCTCCTCTAAACGATCTCCCCTTCCCCCCTCCTTTTTTTGGAAGCATTACAGGAGATGTGATAAGTAAATACAAGCTTAATATAGCTGTTTACTAAAGCTCTTGGGGAAAGTCTAGCAAAATATGCTTTCATAAATAAACCAGAGCTAATTAAGAACCACTTGAAAAGCTAGCACAGGGGAAGGATGGGAGGAAATTACCATGTAACGTCTGTGTGGTTAGCAGAGGCATAATTCCAGCTGGGAGGAGACAGAAACCTGACTGGGGGCTGGATTTATCCATTCTTTCTCACGTTGGGTAGTGTCCTGTTAAACAAATCATGCCATTGAAGTCGATTGAAACACTTGACAGTAATAATGGCAGCAGAATGAGACCTTCCCTAAGTATCCTGCAGCTAAAAATCTGATAAATGTCTGATAAAGTTAGAAAGAGGGCTGCTGTGCAATGAAAAGGAAGATCAATCTTAATGCACGTGTTTATTTTTCAAGTCCAAAGCAGTGAATTTTATGTGAAATAGAAGGGGATCGTGGTTCCCTGCAATGCACTGGGAAGTGCTGGACCTTTTCTGAGCTGGGATTGCTGTGGCACACAGTGAAGGGAAGCAATCCTGTCTGCAGAGTCAGTGAATGGGTGTGCTCTGTGCCAAGGGATGTCTGCACAAAGGTGGCAGCTGTTGGTGCTGTTCCCATCTGCTGTGGGATTGCTTCTGGGAAGGCAGGTGGGTTGGAATCAGTCCCCAGGAGTGGCCCAGCCCTTGGGGAAGGGTGTGTGGGCACTGTGTGTGGGCACCTTGAGGCTGGGGGTAAATACACCTGTCACAAGAACGAGGTGATTTCAATATGCTCTTAAATTGCGTTTGGGAAGAGGAGAGCACCTTTGGAGGCTGTAGAGCAGCTTTGTTTGAGGCTTTCCGTGTTTGAAGGTACAAGGGTATGTCAGACATAGGGGAAAGGTTCTCAGGACATTGTGTCTTCTGATGACCCCTTTCTGTGCACGCTCCATGCGCATGGAACAACCTGAGTGACAGTGCTTGGCCTTCTGGCTTGTAAAATCTGTGCCATCATTCCCTGGTTCAGATCTGCTCACAGACTGGCTTAACACAGCCTCAGGGCTGCAAGACACATCATCCACATTATCATACCTGTCATATCTGTCTCTCTCACCTGTTGGGAGAGACCCTGAGAACATCTGGGCACAAATGCGGAGAGAAGAGCTGCGGATACTTTGTCTCTTGCAGAAAACCTTTGTACCCGCTGTGCTGTGTAAACGCCTCGTTTGTTAGACCCCTTTGGAACACTGGCACACAGCGATTCCACCCACTTGCACTAACAGAACACCTCGTGGTGGGGTGGCTTCACCTCCCCGTGGGGATGCATTGCTCTTCCCCAGCTTGCATCCTATCAGGCCTCTGAGCAGAGGGGGATCACAAAGCTTGCAGCATGTTTCTTAGGAGGACTGTCCAGCACTGAGACTTTCCAAAGTTCGAGCTGCTGGTCAGGTCTAGGGTTTTGACCCAAGAGCTGCTCAGGCTTGCATTTAGGTTTGCTGTTGCTGCTGCTGCTTTAATCTGCAGTGTTTGTTTCAGGCACAGCCTGGCTGCTCTGTGGATTTCTGCTCCGGGAGGGAAGCCTGCACAGGCACAACACCCCTTCTGTGGGATGTGAACTCTCCAGTGGCAGCTTCTCCTGGAGACTGGGCAGTCTCGGCAGCAGCCGAGCTGGGATTAGCCAGGCCTACCCTTTTCTCCTGGTTTGGGTACAGGAGAGAGACCTGCAGGAGTGACAAAGGTCAGTTCTCTCCCGCCGTTTATTTTCTCTATTACATGAAACAGAGTTTGGTTGCAGCAAGACCTACGGCTGTTGGCTTGTGAAACGGGAATATAGGTAAGGACCAAGAAGCAGAACTATGGTAAACTATTGTAACTATAGTATTCAGTCACTGTAAAAAAGACATTTATAGCAGTTTTAGTGCCTCATCGTATGGGCAGGTGGAGAACTCGAGTTTTGTCTTGATATGGGAAAACCCCTAAATTACTTGCCCTACTCGCCTAATTGTCCAGGTGAAGAACAGCTATTAGGTATTGTAGGATCTGCATAATTGCACTGCAACATAGAGTGTTCTTCTCAGAGCATTTCTTACACCTTTGGGCTGCGGAAGAGCAACAGGGAATGCTGCTGGAATGACCTAAGAACTGTCAAAGTCCCATGGATGAGATGGGCTGTCCTGTCCACGACCTGCAGGGCCCTGTTTGATTCAGACAAAAATTCACATTTCCTTTCATCAGATAGACTTGTGTAAGTCTCCTGTTCTGGAAATCCATCTGTATTTTCTTTCACAGTTTCAATATTTCTAATCGTATTTTATATTCATGTTCTGCAACTCCTCAATTCCAAAGTGCTGTCAAGTTCCATGATTTCACCAGGACTGCCTAGGTGGCATTTCCAACCAGCTGGTAGCAGAAACAGTACATGGCACAAGGGAGGAAAACTAAACTCATATAATCTGTTGCCTTTACACAATCTGCTTGCTGAATTAATTTCACTGCCTGGCAGCAGGTGGAGGGAAGGTGAGAACATCAGAAAGGTTTTGTTAAATGGCAATCCTTAACTCCATTTTCATTGTAAGGATCAGGTTTTGGATCTGCCTGTTATGTCTGGAGCCTGTGTTGTACACTGGGGACGTGAAAGGCAAGTCTGATTCCATTTGCTTTTGGGATTTGAGGGGCTGATGTGCTAAAAAGGCAAGGTTATTGTAAGTTTTAGTCTCTTCATGCAAAGGTTGTTTTGTACCTTGGAAATCCCTGATGAGTTGACCAATTTTTTTGGTGTTTTTTCCCTTTCTCTTGAACACGTGAGCTATCAAACTGGACTCCACAACTAAGTGCCATACACATTACCTGACCTAAATGTTTTCCTTTTGGAGCCTCCAGAACCTAAATACCTTCCAACTAGATGTATTTACACATGATAAAAGGTCACAGTCATCTCTGAGAACTCTTCATGCCTGCATTGGAACTGTGTTCACTCACTGCTGCCCAATTCCATGCCACAGCAGCAGCCTCCTCACGGAGCTGCCTAGAAATACACCACTGCCATTTCTACAGAGAAGGATGTGCCTTGAAAAGCTGAATTTATTCCCAGTTTCAGGGACATGTAAGGAATTAGGAATCTGTGTTATCTCTTCACCATGTTTCTTTACCTTGCAATGAGCACACAGACTTGATTTATCCTGAAAGGTGCTTGAGCCTGGCTTGTCGTAATTAGCCTTTAGGTAGATTTTAAATGAGCTCCATGACATCATATCTGGCTACTTCTGTTTCTCCTGTATTTCTGAGGCATCTTTATTGCTCATTGTGCTGAAGCTGTGATTTGCAGTTTCTATATTTAGTTGTTTAGAATCTCTCTTTACTGGAGTAAGTGTTGATTTCACTGTTTGATCCAGGGGAGAGAAACTTCTAGGACATGCTGTCATTCCTTGGTCCTGGAACCTCACCGTTCACCTCATCCGCTCATCTGTTGGCAAATCCCCCACCTTCCTCTGTGTGTATCATTTGTGCAGCAAACTGTTTGTGTCACGTGCAAATCTGTGTGAGGGGTTTTTTTAAACCCTGGTTTTCTGCTTCCACTGACAAATTTGTAATCCATTGTGTTGCTTTAGCCTAAGAGCACGTCGTATTTCTGACAGCCTCATGCAGGAGGGAATGAGGCTGCACAGAACCTCGGCTAAATCGTGGGGTTTATTTGGGGCTGGTAAGAAGCTTATGTATCCTTGGCCAACATCTGGCAGCTTGAAGCTTGGGTGGAAGTGAATGAAAGTTGCTCTGAGCTGCAGATTGTGCTCATCCCAGTGCCCAGCAGTGTGCTTATACACTGGGCTCTTTCTACACACCAGCCTGCTTGCCCTGGGGAGGGCAGGCACTGAAGGCTCTTCTGGGAGAGAGGGCTGAAGAGAAAACTGCAGATGGGGTTTGAAGAAGTACTTTTTGACACCCAGCCTAATCCTGACTGCAAATAACTGGATTTTTTCCCCTTGTTTTCCCCTCCACCCACTTGTTATTGATAATGTTGACTATTACTCCTTTTGCCACAGATTTTTGTCAAGCGGGGGATTGCTGTGTGGTTTCTGTCAGTCTTTCCTAAATGCAACTGATTCAGCACATCATAGGGTAATGTTTTAAAAAAATCTTTCTTCTAATTTTCTTCTCTCTAGATTATTTTACCTTTTTCTTTCTTTTCTGTAAAATGCAGTATCTGCAGCTGAGCGCAGTGGATCAGCCCACGACAGTTGAGTGAAATAATTCTGCTAGACCTCCTGTGCTTTATATGAAATATCCTGGAGCCAAAATTAATTCCTTATCCAATTTGAAGGTAGCTCTGGTCTCTGTTCTTTCCTCCCCCAATTCCATTTTTTATATAATCATTCCCAACAGCAGTATTTTCAGGTTTTCATGAATTTTTTTTTCTCCTAAATGTAAGTGTGCCAGGCTAATTAGAATGGTGGGGCAGAATTTTAAAGATGCTCTCATTCATCCACAGTTCTATTGAAATGCAATTAAGTAACAAAGATTACAATGTCTCATGCGTAAAAATTTTAATGGCCCACATCCATAAAAGCCATGCACCGTGGATTAGGTAGTTTTGATATGTCTACCCCTTAATCTGACCTGTTCTCAGATATTTTTTAAGTTCTTCAGGGTGAGTTATTAGCGGGGATCATAGAATTTCAGAGGTATTTGTTATGGGAATCAGCTTCTCAGGCAGTTGTTTCCTTTGGCTAATCAGTCACTCCTCTCTCTCTGCCTTCCCTGGTGCATGGGCGAACACAGGGAGAGGGGACTGATGGCCCCGACAGTGGAACAAAGCTCAGGCACCGCCCAATTCCCGTGGCGAAACACCGCCAAGGCTTTCATTAACTTGCATGGAAGTTATTTCAGAGCGAGACCAGTTCTCTCAATTAAAGAGCAGGAAGATTATTTCTTTAGGCTTGCAGCTCGAGCTACATCCCGTGTTAGATTTTATCCAGCATTCCCGCTGAAGTCAGTTGTATTTACCGTGGTATGTTACAAGCTCGGGGATTTTTTCTGGTTGACAATTTTTTCTGGTTGACGGTTAATCAGCATATTATCGATAAATGCCTCTTAACGTTACGCTGGCTTGCACTGCTTCAGCTGAGTAATATTTTAAAATTAAGACGTCTTACTTCTTTTTGTGTGAACCAAAGGCCTGCTTGCGTGATTACGTCCAAACCACTTTTCAAACACGTTTCTGAGGCTCCTTTTGCTCACCTTTCTCCTGTGGGGGTGTCAGACCTGTGTGACCTTTGGGCAGCAGAGTGAGTGTGTGCCTGCCTTCCCTACAAACGGGGGCTGCTGCTCTGCCCTCATCTCTGCACGGGGGGATTACACCCTGCGCTCATTTACTTGCTAATTGGGAGAACACGCCAGCGCAGAGTTTTCGAGCATGAGGACTGTAGCTGTGCCTGTGTCTGCTCTGTGTTTGGCTCTGCAGCCCCTGGCAGCAGCACAGTCAATTATACAGGCTCCCCAGAGGGGGATTTGTGCTGCTGAGAGCTCCCCTGGGGAATGCGCTGCGCGCCAGCAGCCCAGGGTTTCTCAGCCAGCCTTCTCAGAAGCTCGGCGTTTCTCTGGAGCTTAAGGTTTGAAAGAATCCTACCTAAGCTGCTTTTTGGCAGGACGGCTAATGGAATTAACTGTTCTGCTTTATTTTTGTAAATTAGGCCTCAATAGATCCTCATTTGCAGAGCTGTTTCCTTGCTTTCCTCTTCATTTTCACACTGAAGAAAACCATGGCTTTGTCCTCAGGGAGAAGGAACAAATGAATTTTTCACTCATCTTATTCCAATTGTCTCTTTCAACTCAGTGACATTTAAAAAGTTCTGTTTTCTGTAAGCATACTTCTAGGGTATTCCATGCTGCATGTTAAGCTGACTATATGAAAAGTTGCAGCAAATACGTGTTAACTGTGGTTACATTACATAAAGAAGAAAGAAATTATCTTTTCATTTTTCATCAAGCGCAGAAGACACTCTGGGACAAATTGAGTTTCACATTGAAAAGGCAGAGAGTTCTAATTTTAATGCATGGCTAAGTAATAATCATGTTAAATGAAGATCAGTCATCTCAGTGCAAGCTACTTTTTGAACAGAACTTGTTTGTTGTAAATCACTTCTGTCTCTACTGTCAGGCAGATATTTAAGACTTCACAAGGTGCACACACCACTAGAAAATTCTACAGTAGTGTAGAAAACTTTTCCACTTACTTCTTCCAACCATGTTTCAAGGATTCAGTGGTACCAGCCATCATTTCAGACCTATGGAGGTCAATAATTTACAGCATTAGTTCTCTTTGAGTCACTAACTTCACCTTTATTTTAATAGGAAATGAAAAGGGGAAGGATATTTCCTGGTGGTCAAGAAATATGGGAAAATACTACTTTTTCTTCTCTTAAAGAGTAATCTGATTGCACTTTTCAGTAAAGCAAGTGTTAGGGACTGTATGTTGTCAATCTCAAAAACTATTTTGTTAAATGATCCTCTGTAACTTTTTTGTTTGTTCTCTGTGAAGCCCAAGAAGCTGGTTTAGATGAGATTGTGACACGTGCTAGAATTACTTCTATTATTCATCATCCTACAGCAAATTGTACTGGAATTCACAAAGTGAAAACTCATCTTTCAGACAAGCCTTGTTTATAAGTGTCCGATGCCTACAGGAGAAAGTACTTTCTCCTGCCATCTAATAAATTGTGAGAGTACTGAGGAGCCCAAGCTGGATCTGAGTGTACCTGAATACTGTGGTATATTCATGGCAACAATGATCCAAGAAAATGCTGAAATGTTTCCAGTTATTTCAGTGTTCTTGGCAAATACAAGTAAGGTAATAAGTTGTCAGAATTATGGCTCAGGAAATGATTAGATAAAAGTCTGCAAAATTTGACTTAAGTTCCTAAACCTTTCTCTGCAGGGATGAGCTGTCAGTATTCAGTGGCACATCCACAGGGACACCTTCCACTGTCCCAGGCTGCTCCAAGCCCCATCCAGCCTGGCCTTGGACACTTCCAGGGATCCAGGGGCAGCCACAGCTGCTCTGGGCACCCTGTGCCGGGGGCTGCCCACCCTACCAGGGAAGGATTTCTTCCCAAAGAAGGAATGGCTTTTGAGCAGCTGAGCAAGGACAAGGGCCTAGAGAATTGCCAAAAGGCAATTTTTGGAATTATTTAGTGTCACAGAGAAACACCAAAGAGAAGCTTCAAAGATGGCTTCTCTGAGCAGGTGCTGATAAAAAATTGCTTATTTGCAGACAAGTGAGGATAACAATTCTGCTTATAGGGATATTCTTACTTATCTTTGTGAATGATTACAAATTGATTTGCAGAACTGGAGCTGCTGCCATTTGATTCCTCTTTTCATTTATCACACAGATTAATTTCTGACCATTGATATCTTTGAAGCCTGTGATCCTCTAGCCCAAAACCACAAAGACATCCATTTTAGATCTTAGAAGTATGAAGTCTGTTCTGAACATTCATATGAAACAATGAGATAAAGAACTGAAAATAGAAAAGTGACAGATTTCTAGAACTTGAACAGCTTTTTCCAGATTGGCTATTTATGGAATGCTGATAGCCAAATGTTCTTTCCTGACATCTTGCTCAGCTGTGTCATGTTACTGGAAGCCTGAGCTCTGTCATCACTACACATTGCTCTGTTGGAGCTGCTTGTTTGCAGTCTGGTGGGCACACAGGGCCTTTCTTCTCCAGATGGGTTTTCATACCTCGTTTTATCTAATGTTCCCTTGAGGTGCTTGGGCTGAGCCAAAGGAAGGAAGTGATCCGGCCTAGCAGTAACTTGTTAAGAATTTTAAAAAGCAGAAAAATTACTTTTTGAGTGAATCACGGCCCTGCGTGAAACCCCAAATCCTGCTCAGTGTGCTCAGTACCAGGTCTAGCAAGGGAGAGAGAGAAAATGCAGACAGTCGTCTTCATCAGTCTGTAATCAGGTCAGTTTAAAGTAACCGTGAAGCTGCAGTCTGGAGTGGAAAAGATCAGGAAATTCTACTCCTTGATCACTTTCTCTCTCATTATCTACTCTGCTAATTTTCCCGAAGGCCCTGGAGACAGTCCATAAACTTTGGATTGCCTTGCGTCAGCAGCAGGGTCTGGCTGAAGGCTCAGTCCTCTTTCCCGATGCTCTGGGCCTCCTGGCACTGCTGCTTCCCACCTTCCTCCTCCCTTCCTGACCTGGCAGCTCCCCTGCAGCTCCTCGGCAGTTCTGCCTGCCTCTCCCTGCTGCTGCAGCCTGCAGCCAGAAGCCTTGCTGTCATCAGGAGCCCGGGAGAGCAGCTTTGCACTGCAGCCGCTTTTGAAAGCCACCGTAGTTAAAACCAAAAAAAAAAAAGGAAAACCAAAAGCACAGAGAAATGTGGTAACTTTTTTGTTATGCTGGAAAATGAAACATTTCATCAGCTGGATGAAATGAACCAAGTTATTTTAAAAAGAGGGTGGGTAACTGGGTAGTTAAGACACTGTGATGGAACAGTGGTGAGAAACCAAATCATAGCCCTACCTGCTTTGAAAAGAACAGATTTAATAAAAAACACTGCCCCGAAGCCACTCAACAGTCGGTCTCTCTCTAGTTGCCTATCTCAGGCACAGCCCAGGCCTCAAGAGCTGATTTTCTAAAAAATGTTTCTAGAGCAGTGTCCCAGGCACACGGAAAACGGCTAAATGATCTGTCTTCATCTTTTCCTAGAACAAAAAGGGCATCAAAGCCTCAGTGGTGCTTTGTCAGACTAAGCAGAGATTCCCTCTGGAGAAGGGAATCATTAGCAGTGCTCACAGGTACACGACACCTGAGAGAACCCTTTTAAAGAGCCAAGTCTTTGTCCATCTCCTGGGGGCTCTGCTGTCCCAGCACACGTGCTGCTGGTTCCCCTTGCTGAAATGCTTTTCCTTAGACTGTGTTCTCCAGGCCGGAGGAGAGACTGGAATGTGCAGGAGTTTGTCCTAAAAGGTTATTTTTTCCTATTCTATTCCCGGTTCTCTGTGTTTTCAGACTCAGACAAAGGTGTTCTTAGCTCCTGTGGATACAAGTGCTCATAGGAGTTTAAGGAAACACCACTGGTTATCATTAGCCAATATATAAATGAAGGGATCACGGTCTGGCACTGAAGACTTTTCTTCTTTATAAAAACTGAGAGCACATTTGAAGGACGCATGAGCCCTGACTAACTCTAGATGTGGGAAAAGCCTTCACAACAAACGATTAGCTCCGTGCTATAATTTCTGATCTTGCAGTGTTGGGAGGGAGGGTGGATTCTAACGCCAAATAAATAAAATTTTCATTTGTATTACTGTTTTCGGTATTGATGATCAGTAAAATAATTGTTCTGTCTTGACGTTTAATTCCAAATACCAAAAGAAAAAGAAAAAGGGATGTTATTATATTAGTGTCACCGGGGTGAGTGATGTGGGAGGACTGAAGTTTCGTGACCGCCCAAGAAGATAGCCAGTTTGGCTTGCATACAGATATAAAATGTTTTAAAAGAATAAGCTTGTGACTCAGGCCAGGAAAGCATTATCATTCATAAATGTATGGGAAGCTGAGAGAAGAGGGGATGGTAACAAGGAATCAATTTTAAGAGGCTGTTCTGGAAGATCCGCATGATTTGGGCAGTCCTAATTGTGACAAGGGAATGCAGATTGTGTCTGTGTGAGAGCTCCAGTAGAGCAGGTTTGTTCCTGCATCTCTGCAAGCAGGACGGATTTCTGTTGGCACTGCTGACAGGGAACACATACTTTGAGCTAATCTTCATATTATGCATCTTTGAATTTACATTTGTATAATGAGGCAATATAGAACTCATAAGCATCTTTCTGAGCTAAACTCTCCCTCAGATTTTTTTTTAAACTTAATGGTCTGGCTTCCTCAGAGACTCTGGACATGGGGCCCTTTGTGTAGCTGACTAATAGGACTGTCATTATTCCTTTCTGCTTTAAGGGGAACGTCGCATCATTCCTTTTTACATTCCAAGTAATTTCTAAAGCATAAAAAAATAGATGGGTTACAGTCATCCCTGTGTTTTGAAAGGCTCTTGTTTTCACATAGAAATTGCTTCCTGTTCTACTTTTGCTTCTCTGAACAGTAATGCTGGGTCACTGAATGTGTGTTTGAAAGATCATCTGCTTCTGATTAGGAACAAGTGTCATGTATTCCAGCTCTTCTGAAGCTGAAATTTGGAGCTGCTTCTGTTTTATTCCCCTGAAGCTGACTGGAGAATCCAGTCACACCAAGGGAATGTTTTCCACATGCACCAGCTGATACAGCGACTGGAGCTGCACTAGAGAGCTTAGTAAATGAGAGCACTGCTGGCTTATGGGCTTTGCATTAATGCAGATATATTAAAAGCCTTCTGAAGATGTTGGCAGAATTCTCATATTGCTAAATGAAATACAAATGAAGGTTTAATTGCTAAACCCAGATCTCTTCGGCATTATAAAGCTTTTTCTCTGCTCTTGCTGTTATAAGAGGAGTACAGGCATAGCAAATTAATGTTTCTTCTGGAAGTCACAGTGGTGGTTTGTAAGGAGAGCCGCTCAAAAACTGTCTTGTAGAAGTTAATAGAAAAATATTCAAAAGCTTTGCAGCAGCAGGTTTAATTATGAGCTGCCCAGCATTCCTGGGCAGGAAATGGAAGCCCTGAGTGCCTTCAGTGTTACAGCCCCCCAGCAGTGGAGGATTTCCTGCCGCAGGGCTGTGTTGAAGGCTGAGGAGTGGGCAGGCACGGGCAGGAGGAGTGTGCAGGTGTCCGTGCCCTGCCTGCCCGGGCAGTGGGCAGCACAGGGGCCGTGGGGAGCTGTGCACACAGGGCTTGGGCTCACACAGGAGCTGCTGTCCCCAGGGACACGAGGCCTTCCTCCAGGGCTGAGCACACCGGAGGCACGGAGGATGGAGCTTTGAAACCAGCCTAAATCAGTTTGTTTCATTTCCCCCAAGGCTCTGTTGAAGGAAATAGTGATTGAAGCGGAGATGCTGGCTGTGAAGGGTTGGTTTTGGAAAGAGCGAGCGTATGACTTGTTTTCTACACTCTTGGGTTTTAGTGCAGATTTAAAGATCCATTTGTAATTTCTTTTTCCTTTGAAGTGTATGCAGGACACAGCACGCACTTTTGTTTAGATTTATAAAACTGCAGGGCTTTGGCGAGTCTCTAAGGCTTGTGTGCCTGATCTAGATGAACGCAGCGCCCTTCCAAAGGAGAAACTGCTGCAGGGCAGAAGCAGAGAACAGCCACCATGCCTGTGTTCAGTGCAGTATCTCACACTGCTGCCTTCAGCTGCACAGCTGCACTCGTCTGCTTCTTCCAACTCCCTTATGTCTCCAGAAGAGCTGGGATTCCCCTCGCCATTATCCTACTTTCCCGCTTACTCCCTGCTCTCTCCCCACTCTTAACTTTATTCTTCCCTTCACTCCTACTTGCAAAGCCCGCGGGGCCGTGCAGACCCAGAGGCTTGCTTTGAGGCGCTGGACCTTGTGGGGGCTGATGGGGAAGCATTAAAGGGAGAAGGAGAAGAGCTGCTCCTGAATGGGACACAGGCAGCCTGGCTGTGAGAAAGAGAAGCAGAGCTTCCAAGGGAGCTTTTGAACACGGTGTCCCTCACCTATCTCCTTCCTCCTCTGGGGAGCTCCTGCTTCAGCATTCCCTGGGGGTACAGCTCACATACGGGCTTCCCTTTGCCTGGGAAAAGGGAGAGGTCATAGACCTTCCCTGTCTGGAGACTTCCTTTCATGTTGGACACTTCAAAAGTGTGTTTGTGTGAGGTGTCTGTCATGGTGTCAGCTATGGAATACCTGTGGGACTGGCAGAAATCAGGGCTGGAGGGGTTTTGCAGGTAGGGAAACAGCCATGGCAAAAGAAAATCAACGTGTCTCTTTTAAACTTGAATGGCGACCTGGATTTTTATAATTACGGTGTTCAAGCAGAAAAGTAACACCACTCCAGGAATCAATTTTACCTTGAAAGGGCAAAGTGACTTGGAGGAAATTGTTAGTGGAATGGCTGGAGCTAATTTTGTCACAGAACCACATCACAAAATGTTCAATGCCAGTACTTAAAGAATTACCCATTGGTGCCCGGTTCTGTTAACCTTTGAAAATCCCAGGTGAGACAGGTGGGATTGAGAGTCCAGGAAGCTGGATTTTATTCTCCGTGTGTGCCAATATTGATTTTACATTCTACAAGTCAGTCTCTCCACGGATATAATTTTAACAGGTTTCTAGATCTTTTAATTAAGTACTAGTTGTAAAGCTCACCCAGCTGTTATTTGAGTCCTACATAAAGTTTCAATAGCTTAGTGAGGTATGACTTTTCTTTTAAAAACTCTCCCTAACCCTTTGTCCAGTATAATTGACACAGTTCTTGTCCATTTGCCTATTGCTTTGGTCCTTTATTACTGCTCCTACCTAGCAGTCCACGTTAGGTGGATGTTATCTGTGCTGGTCCTTGTGGTGAAGTCTTCTTAATATGAAGCTGTCATTTGTGCTGCCTTTTGTTCTTTTGATGCTGGTGAGGTTTCAAAGTATTAGAGTGTATATTGTATTTTCTAGTGATTAGGTTATTATTTTGTCTGTGAATTGTTTTTGAATTGCTGGGTGAATTATGGCTGGTCCTAGTGTGTTCTTACAGTTTACTATTTCAATTTATTCTGCAGTAAAATGTCAGCTCATTTTTGGTCACATTTTCAGCCACATCTGTGGAAACCTCCCAGCGATTTTCTGTACTAAATGTGCAAAAAAGATCCATCTGGGTTTTGTACAGTCACTGTGTTTTCTGTGGACGGTCCAGCTTGATCCCACCGAGTTTGGCAGCCATCCTGCTCCTGATGTAATGATGAAGGTGTGTTAAAGATTGTTGTAATAATGCAGTTCTGTCCTTCAAGTCTTTTGTGGCCTGTCATAGTGTGTTTTTACAACTAACCTGCCATGGTTTATATTCCTTTTGTTACATGCGTATGCCATGGTCTTTTTTGACGCTGTTGTTGCTCATACCCTCTCCTAACCTGTCTTTTCCACACAAAGGCTGTTCCGCTGTGAGCCTCTCAGCAAGGTTCCTTGAGGTGAGTGATGTATGCTCACCCTCTAGTATGCCGTGCTTACACAGCCTTCTCATACTCGCCAATACTTAACATTTGAAATTTTCTTTATTTTATCAAGTTTCACATTTACTTACACCACCTTTTTAAAATCGAGTCGATTTTTAAAAAAGCTTTTGTCTACTTTAGAGATATTGACTCTTACTGTGTCAGGGTCTCTCTTACAGACTGCCTCTTTGGTAGTCATATTCTTGGTGAGGGCCTTGACGCTGCTGTGACCGTGTCACAAGGTGGTTTTTTAGCAGGTCCCCTATCTATTCACTCCCTGAAGTACAATCTACAGATCAGATTTGTCACACAGCATGTCTGAAATAACTGAACCCTACCATTACTGCTGTTTTCCCGTGCTAGCAATCATTCCAGTTTCTCCGGGCACAACAGGGTGGCTCTTCTCAAATGAAAAAGATTAGATTGTCCTTAATAATGTATTTTTCCTGTATTTGAACATGGACTTAGAGTTGTTGGTACATTTCACCAAGCTCTGATACGATTCTAAGATATCTGTGATACAATTTCTTGACATGATTCCTGTACTGACATGAGCTATTGCATTTTTTCTCTCTCATCTAGATACTAAAGTACCAATAATTATCTCTTTCCTCCAAGTGTTTGATATTATTCAAAACATACTTACAGGTAGGTGTTTTAGTCTACCCATCTCTTTTTTAACCTTCTCAGCATTTGCATAGAAACACATACATATTTGGTTAGGGTTTTTTGTCTTCTGCCTCTTCTGGAAAACACAGCTTCCCCTTTGACTTTGGCCAGTGCATTTTCAACCCTCGGGCCTGTAGGCAGATGACGAACAGGAGACAAAAAGTCTCTCCACGTGTGTCTCCTTCTCTGCGGGTTCTCGGCTTGTTTTACAGGTGTCAATACTCAGATGAATTCTGCAGGCAGACTGATGAGTGTCTGTGCTTTAGTATGGATTTATGCTATGGGAGTGGGTGACTCAAATTAATGAGTTTCACTCGGCAGCTTAATTCTCTTCTTGAGTCCGTATTAGCTAATATTTTTTTGTGATGGATTTTGAGCTTAGCTGCAGATGCTGAGGCTGAAGAGTTGCCCTGAAACTCATAAAAGGCCATGGCCCTTGTGGGGAATGTGTTTGTTGACAGCATTTGATAAATTTTTTGGTACTATTCCGATTTCACTTTAGAAATACAAGGCAAGTGATACAAGGACAAGTGGGAACTGCAGTATTTTTTTTGTGAGGAGAGAGAATGCTTCACTGGCTACTGAAGGATAAGCTCCAAACAATTAGGGTGACATGTTTTTCCATGCTGCTTTGCTCTGAAAGCTCATCCAGATCACTTCCCAAAATGATGGGAGCTCTTAGTGTCAGCAATGTATCATGGAGTGAATAATGCAAGCAAATCTTTAGCCTTGCTTTTGCAGTGGATGCCTACAGCTGTATAATAAAATGGGATTTTGAGCAACAGCAGATTTTGGACTCCTGTCTCAATCACATCCTTTCTCTCCACCAGACGCTGTTTTACAAGTATGTAACGTTTTATGTGCAAGAAGAGAACAGCTGATTTATTACAGAAATGAAAGAATATTAAACCTTCCACAGGGCTGTAAGGACAGCCTTAGCACAAATACACCTGATCCTGATCTGATAATAGCAGGCAATGAACTCACAATATTCCATATTACATTAAAATTTCTGTAACCTAGTTGCAAACAGTTTTTCATTTCAATTTTGTTTGCTTAAGTTTATTACACAAAGTAAAAATAACCCCTGCTCTGATGGCACCTGCAAGATAGATATTGCTCTATTTCTTTGTAAATAAAGGCCTGCATTTTATTACTGTGAAAATTGCTGTATTTCTGCCTTTGCACATCAGGCAATTTTCCGAAGCTTCTCTCGACAGGTATGTTGTAATGGCTTTGTATGCTGGAAGGGTATGCCTTTTCTAAATGTACATCTGCTGATAATGAAGTCCATTGAGAATGAACACTACAGGGAACTGTGAAGGGAAAACAGATATGAACAGTGTTCTAACCAGAGCTAAACTTCTAAACCCCTGTTCTAGCCACCTAAAGGGAAATTGCCAATGGAAATCTGAACCTTTAAAAAAAAAAACAAACCCTAAGGAAGTAGTCGTCTAAATTTTACTTCAAGAACATCCATCACCTCGTTCAGCTTGCTGGAATGAAGGACTGCTCATGCCACTAGGATGCTAGATTCCGTGTCTCATTTGTGGATCGGTATGAGTGGAAAACAGTAGACCCGTCATAATTTAGGGAAGAGTTTGTTCCCATGGGGGTCAGTGTGGCTGCCAGTCCCTGTCCCCCTGGTGCCTCTGGAATAGCAGTACTGGTGCTCAGCACAGGGTTTGGCAGCCCAGCTCCTGAGCACACAGGCCTGTGCCTTTTTATGTGGAGCAGCATTCCAAAGAAGTTCTGTTTGGATTGTAGTGCCAGGAGAATATCTGGGGATACCATTTAGTGGCATTTGGTTGTTGTGGTTAATAAACTGTGGCTCCTGGGTTTATATGTGTAGGGTGGATAAGAATATGCTTACTTAGTGTATGTTAATCTGTGGTGTATTTATTTGTGGGGTAAAGAGGCCATTTGTCTTTTTAGGGAAAAATAGCTCAGATAAGACAGTATTAATTTTCATAAGATGGTGTTTTAATAAGATAAACTAAAAATGTGACAGATCTCGTATGTGTTCTATAACCAAATATTTTACATAATGTTATTTTTCTTCTCTTTTTGGTATACCCTGGAGGAAGTCATGCATGGATTGTTAAAATAACAGAAATTACTTGATGTAACTCTGCCTTTATCTGAACATTTGCTATGCTTGTAAACTTGCATGCTGTTTGTGTCTGGTATTACACACACGTCCATTTGCCAACCGCAAACAAATAGATTTTAATTTTTGCAATTTGCACACTTTTGCATCGTACATCAATAAGACCCTAATCAAATGTAATTCTACACCCATTACTGAATGATAGTTTTTAGCATAATAAGTCTCGATTTTTCACATTCATCTCACTGCTTTCTGAAGGGAAAGTGAAAGAGCTGCTGACTGCATTGTGCCTGCGAAATGAGCGCTGTGATAAACCCGGCGTGATTTAATCCGGTGCGTGTGGCTGAAGAGAACAGCTGGAGCTTTACACCCTGCAGAGCCTTACTGCTTTGTAGGATGCCTAGGCTAATAGAAGCATGTCCTGTTATAAACTAGCACCAAGCATAGTTAAACCAGAAAACAGCTAAATGAAGGATAACATTACAGGACTCGGCATAGGGAGAAATTCCGAACCGCTGCTGGGAAGTCCAGGTGTGTTTCCTGGGAGATAGCACAGCAGATGCTTCCACTGCTGCACAAAGCCAACAGCTTTACCAGTCTCCTAGATGTCATTTCAAGGGGCTGTGGTAAATGGGTGGTGGTAACTACTGCTGTCTGAGGTGCTTTCAGGTAGCACCAGCCCAGAAAATATTTTCTTTCTAGGGCAGCTCTACCACAACAGCTAATCTGTACTGTCTGCCAGGGTAGAGAAGAGCACATTGACAGAATTTGTTGGACGCAGACAGCCTTTGCTAGCATTCGTCATAAGAGGCTGTTTGGGAAGATAAACACTGCTGAGTGAAAGGGGAGCTACTCTTCTGTGGTAGGACGTATATGGGGACAGAAAACAGAGGAGGAATCAGGTGTCAATTTTCCACATGGCAGAAGGTTAACAGCAGGGAGCCCTCAGGTATTCAGGTTAGATTCATGTGCTGCAAGTTGAAGTCTCTGTGAAAGGGAAAATGGCAAAATGTGCAGGTAATGTGAATTGTTTGGGTCAGTCACATCTAGGAATGCAAGCAGGACCTTCCAGAACTCGGCAAAGCCACATGAACCAGCACGAGTACACCAAGCAGAAGCAATTCACAAATGTGGAGTACTGCCTGTTGGCAGTGCTAGCAATGATTTTAACTATAGACATCTGCTGTTAGTATTTAACCATGTCTCAGCAGTGAAAAAAGAGGATGTTGTGTTCTTCTGGACACAGTTCAAAAGGCTTGTTAAGAATATATTAATAATGCCTTTGTGTAAATATTTTGCCTTTTATTCTTGAGTCTGCGATCAATTCTAATTACCTATTATCAAGGAAGATTAGTCGAAACAGAAATAGTTTGGAGTTTGGTGAGGGAAATGTTTAGGAACATTTGATTCAAGGGAGAGGGAATTTATTTTAAAATGGCTTAATAAAATATTTTTATTCACAGTCCATAATTCATCTGTAGAACTTGCTGCCAGACCTCAGTGATGGTAAGGTTTCAGTGGAAATTCTGTATAAAAAGATTTGATTTCTAAGTGTATAATGAGAACACTTACAAGGATATTATTTGAAGTATAATACATGATCCACATTCCTGCACGGGTATGTTAAGGGCTAAGACATAATTTTCCAACTATTGTAAGCTGTATTTTTCCTTCTGGTGTTTTTTTTTTTATTATTTTTTTTTAAGTGTTTGTTTCTGCTTATTATACACAGGTTGCTCCCAGTTAGAAAGCCTGCAAGGCATGTCTGATATGACATTTCCTACTGTGATTGTGCTGTCCTTGGTTCAGGAGAAAGCACAAACAGTTCAACGCCCTGTGTATGAATTCCTTCCTTTGTGAGGTGTTGCAGTTGTCTGTGCTTATGCAAATACATCCTTGCAGTCAAGGTAGGTTATTGTATCACGTATCATCATGATCTGAGCTTTTTAAACAGAGGCACAACGGAATGGAAACAATTTTCCTGTTGGCATCTGTTCTGGTTTGATTCTGAGTTTCTCCAGGGCCACCTCTCATTAGTATTCCAACTCCTTTGTGACGCTAATGGGGTCACCAGAAGTTGGATCAAAGTTTTCAAGCTGTAAAACACGGTTTATAGCCCCTCCTCACATTCTGTCATGGGGAAAAGCAGCCTTTGGCAGTCTGAGCCCCTCTCCTGAGGTGCTGCTGCTGTGGAGGATGTGGGGGTCAGCCTGGGGTAGCACATTCCTTGGGGTAGCCCAGCTTTGGACACATCTCTCATTCGCACGGGTGTTATTTGTGGTGACACGGTCATTACCAGGTGGATCTCTGCTTATTTTCATTTCAGCTGGATTTCATCAGTTTATCGTGGACAGGCATGGTCAGTGCTACCTGCTGGTGCTGATAGAAGTGGGCTGTCTTTTAAGGCTGGGGTTTTTTGAATGATTAGCACAGCATCAATTTGCTTTTGCTAAGTCATCTTCGAAGAACAAATATGGTTAAGCAATGAAACCAAATTTTGCCTGGCACTATGAATACAAAGTTATTTCCACTGACATCAATTTAAAAGCTTATTAACAATAGATTGTTAAATGAGAAGCATAAAATCTGATTTTAGTCCCTATCTCAATTTTCAGAAAGAACAGACATTCCCAATAATAATTTCCTAACCTTGTGACTGCACATAAATCTCTGAGCAATCAGATTAGGAGCCACTTTGGAAAGAACAGCCATAATTCACCAAGTGGAATAAGTCTTTTAAAACCAGTAAAATGAAACCCTCGATTTATTATGGTGGTGATGATTGCTGGTATGAATGTTGTGAGAGTTCTGGCTTGTTGATTTTGTTGGAGGTGATAGGATGCTTTTCCATGCGGTGCTGCTCTGCTGTCAGGCATTGTGTTTCCCCCAAGTTCTGTAGGCCACCATCATCTGTTTCATAGTTGTCACTGGAGGAGGAGAGCCTGCCAAACCACAAGAGGCTACGTGGTGATTATAAGCGCTGAGTAATTGTGTTTTATGGCTTGACAGGCTATAGGTTTCAAGCAACATTTGTGGAAGTGTGTTGTTATGGGATTAAGGTTATATTTAAGTTTAGGAAATTCTGCACCTTTCTAAATCCGGGTGGAGGTGTCTGGGGTTGCTCCCTTGCTCACAGCTGCATAATGCTGTGCTCTCACTTCACCTGACTCATGTCTCCCACCCAGCTTCCCCTTTCTTTGTGGGTAAGAAAGCAATCAGTAAAATAATGGCTGTGGGGAGGCTGAGCATCTGCTCCCAGTGCTGCCACGGCCTGAAAAGGACCCCACCTCAGGGGTCTGGTCTGCAGAAATGGCATTGATAATGTCTTGCAAACTGTTTTGAGACTCTCTAATGAAAGGTGCTTGAACATTGATGTTAAGATACTTTAAGGAGTGACATTTATTTCTAATTAGAACTAGTTAATTCTGTTGAAGCAGTTGAGGAGAAATGTTATAATCCTTAATTGATAGATAACTGACTTGATGAGCTGTTTATTTTCAGTTTGAAATTACTGGAAAATTAAGTGGGTTTTTTCCATATTTGATAGTAAAACTCCAAATCAGGAAAATATTTTCCAGACTGATGGCTTTGATCTCTGTATTCACCAAGCAAAGCAATGAGAGAGAAGAGACGCAGAATTCCTACAGAGGATATAATTTGGAAGAAATCTTTATGCCCCCATGTACTAAGTTCCGAGAACATAAACAAACTAAAGGTTAGCAAAGTTCACATCAGATACTTGACTTGACTTGGACAAGTGAAAAGAATTTGTTTTTTGGCAGAAGTGGTGGGCAGTGCCGTGCCTCAGCTGCAGCACACTGCAGCATGTCCACACTGCTGCATCCCTTGCCAGCCCTTCCCTGGAGCAGGCAGCACGGGAGTGACAGTGCAGCGCACGCCTTACAGAACTCATTGCTGGGAGCCTGCAGCCTGCAACACTCAGAAAATCCCAACCCTTCTGACTCTGTGTGCTGGCTCAAGACTCTTGTCCCTGAGGAGAATCTGGGACGAGACACGAAGTGTAATATTATCTGTTCTTCACCTACAGGTCAGGATGGCCTGAACTCCCTGGCCCTGATTTGTAGGAGACGAAAAGAATCAATGGGGCCACCTTCCTTTCCACTGCAGAGTGGCCTGCTGGCTCTCTCCTCCAGCTTTGCTGTGTAATAGGAACCAGTGGCTAGTATTTAATCAGTTCAAGCCTTTGAAAAATAGAATGCAAAAAGGGCTGTTTATGGTGAAACCATCCTTCTCTGCAGTGCTGCCTTACCTTGCACCTTGCACAGCCTTTAAATTTTGTAGATCTTAAGTGAAATGATTCTGCAAGTTGAAGAAGGGGGCCCAGCTTTAAGAGGAGTAATGCTGCAGGTCTGCTTAGTGTAATGCATGTCTGTGAGGGTGTGAGGGAAGTGCAGCTGTGTCCGTGTTGTGTGCAGCTCCTCAGCAGGAGCAGTGCTGTGTCCCAGCTCCTGCAGCCAGGCCCTGGTGCCCTTGGGAGCAGGCTGGCTGCGGTGGGAAGGGCAGGCTCAGCTGCCCTGTGCTGGGGAGAGAAGGCTGTGCTGGAAGGCTGATGCTGGGGGAGTGCATTTGTTGCAGTCACCACAAGTCAAGCTTATTTAGTGAGGAAACTGTTGAATGCTAAGGCCTCTTGTCAGCATGACACACTGTCCTACTTTCATGCCAGTGATTTACAAACTGCAGCATATGGGAGTCTGTGGAGTTCAGCTCACCTTTGGGAATGCTCTGCTTTATGAATGATGTATGAAGAGTAAACTCGCTGAAACACCCCCGTGACTTCATGGTAACCATACCCCCAAAGACCTCGGGCCAGTGGGTTCTCACTGAGCTTTGTCTTGGGATTTTGTGCCACACTCAGCCTTTGGAGAACTCAGCTTTTGTCATGAGTTTCAGTGGACCAATCTGAGTTAAAGAAAAGGGGAGCATGAAGGTACAAGAGGGGTTTCCTGCTTTTTAACAGCAATAGGGTTTTCTGGATCCGTGTGGGTGGTAGAAACAAAGCTATGAATGTGCTGTCCTAACCATCCCTCCAGCCTTGATTCATCTTGTCCACTGACAGGAAATTCAGGGTTTGAAAGACAGTCAGGTGTTGCCCACTCAGTGTCACTTCTTGGGAGCTTACTGAACTGGCTGCTGTCAATCCAGGGGTATTTCTTTGCTGCAAAAGCAGAAAGCATCTCTCATTCACTGACTTCAACTCGAGAAAAAATTGTTAAATCCCTTGAAATAAATTTTGTATTAGGGCTGGGAGAACTGGCATGGGGACTCAGGAAAAGCTCTTTTAACTTATGCTAAACATTTGCTGCTTTGCTGTTATTTTACTCCAGTCTCAGCTCTGCAGCCCTGAAGGCTGCAAGCCTGAAACTAAACTCCTGAAATTATAAAAGCATAAAATAAAGTGAAGGTTAATGGTCACTGGCTTCTTCCCCACAGGCTCTGCAAGCTTTGATATGTGGAACACTAACGGGATAGGAAGGCATAAGCAGTTATATATTGTTGCTCTTGCAGTCAGTGCTAGTGCTGTCAAGCAAAACAAGACTTGTGAAAAATAACGCACCTGCTCTGACAGCTATCCTGGGAATATCCTGGGAAAGCTGCTCTTGGAGACCCTGGGACAAGCACTGCTTTCTCCATGACACACTCTGGAGCAGAATGAAACCAGCAGAAGGGGCACGTGCCGGGATTCTTCACTGCCCTGTGTTGCTTCAGGGGCACACAAAGAATGGGAAGGTGTCTGAGGTTATCAGACTGCCCTCAACACCCTCTCAGTAGGGCTCTGCCAGTACCCTTTTGCAAGCTGCAAGAGGAGCTCCAATGAATTTGCCCGTTGGAAAGGAAAATACGGCTTGAGACAACAACTTCTTTTCAGGCATTTTGGGAGGAGGCTCATTGGACAGGTAACGTAAATGTAAATGTAGAGCAGATGAGAGCGAACGTGCGACCTTTTGCAGAAGGATGCAGGAGTTACCAGCTCACTGGAGACTTCAGTTCTGCCTGGGAAATATGCACAGGCCAGCCTAGTGAAGGGATTTGACTAGAGGTCTTGAGTTAGGGGTATGAATCAGAGAATCAAAGAACGGGTTGTGTTGGAAAGGCCTTGAAGGCCATCTCTTTCCACGCCCCTGCCATGGGCAGGGACACCTTCCACTGAACCAGGCTGCCCACAGCCCTGTCCAACCTGGCCTTGAAACAGAGCATCGTTTTAGAGTCCTGTCAGGAATTATCTGGGGGAATGACCAACTGCCCCCAAAAGGGAAGGAACTGACTCAGATACTGATACAGTCAGAGCTGAGACTGAGCTGAAGGTGATTAAGTTTCAGGCGTCTGTCCACATGTTTTGCCATTATTGGCTAAATGAGCTTTGTAATTATCACAGCAAGTTTTATAATGCATAACAAAAATAGGGAGGGGCTGTGTTTTCAAGTAATTTTGAGTGGTTGACTTTGAGGCATTCCTTTCTTCCAGGCTGTTTTCCAAACAGTTTAATGCCTGTAGATCTTCACGGATTTGCAAACCCCCTGTTCCTCTCACTGGCATTAGCATGCAGCACCACTGCAGTGTGGTAGCAAACGCTACATAGCAGGTGGATTTCCACAGCATTTCAGCCCTGCTCCAGCTACTGCCTGGCACAGGTTTCCATCAGCTCCTGCACTTCACTGGTAATTCATTCAGTAAAATTGGACTTAGAGATTTATGCTGGAAAGAACATGTGACAGTCTCTGTGTTTTCTTTGTGTTGGGGATGCAGAGAAGTGGAAGAGAAAGCATTAAATGGTGTAAAATGGGCATTAAATTGAAAGAAGGTGCAGGTAAGGGGCACAGGCTACAGATATTCAGAAAGAATCTCTAAAAAAAAAAAAAAACCAACAAAAAACGAGTGTTTGATTTGAAACCTTTTAAAAAGGGGAAGACTCCTTGTTCCAGGGTGTAGATTGTAAATCTTTGATTAAATCCTGAAACAGCCCTATGAAGTAGACACGAAGTGCTCTGTGGTACTGAGGAAAAGGGCTCATGGGTTATCCAGCTGCAGCTCTGAGGGTCTGTTACAACCTTGCATTCTAATGAGCTCATCATCCAAGGAATGCTGGCTGCACACTGCAGCATCCCTGCCTGCCTGCAAAGCTGTCCTGTCCACACACACAGCACTTCTGTTTGCACAGGCCTCTTAAAGTACATTCTTAAAAATCCGTTTGGGAGAGATTAATTAATAATTAAGCTAGTGTGGAATTAATCCTAGGCAAATCTGCTTCCTTTTCACAGTGGAAGGAAGTGTCCTGTCTGTTATATCCCTACAGTGACCCAATAAAGCATTGATACCAAAAATTCAGTTCTCTGTAGCTAATCAGCATCCCATTACTGCAGAGCCATCATTTGAGATAGCTTTTGTTTTCTCGTGCATAATAATTTTTGAACATTATGTTAATTTTCACTAAAAGTTGATGGGATAGGGTTCCTGCAGAGGGTAAAAATATTCCAGACTGCTTTATTTGTTTTTTTCATAGTGTTTGAGCATGAATCACTTCCCTGTACCTCATTTTATTTACTTGATCAATGAGTCTTCTCTACCAGGGGAAGCAATTTAAAACTATTGTGAAAATGTCTCTAACATTTCTTTGTTCCTGGAAGCTCACTTGCTGCTGGAGCTGAAGTTGTAAACAAAGCTTCACAGGGCACAACTTGGTAGAAATTCAAGGGCATCTGGTACATTTAAATGTAGCTCTTATCTTTTCTTTTTCCTTCTGTGAAATAGCTAATCAAGAGAGGAGAGGAGCTCAGACTGAAAGAAAGAAAGGGACTAGACTGGGAGAGAGAAATCTAAGAAAGAAATCAAAATAATGATATTTTTCCTTTCAGCGAGAACCTAGCCTGATCTAGGGCTTTTCCTGCAACTGGGAAGTTCCCTTAATAACCCTCCTTAAGGTTAGAGGCAGAGACAGAAAATCCTGTAGTCTGTGAAAAGGATGAAAATTCATAAATCCTGATGTTACTGAACTGAAATTAAAATTGCAAGTTTTGGATAACAGGGATCTATTCCTTTAACTCTCATGTCCTCCCCCATCCTTAGTTCTGTAACTCTCTTTCCAATGCTCTTCTGAGCTAATTCTAATAGGGGATCTATCAAAATTCATTATAAAAATACATAAGTCCAGGCATGCTGTGCAGTCAGCCATTATGGTGTTCATGCTGTTTGGTGAATTAAAATGCCAAAAAGTTGAGCTAAAATACCATTCTGACAGTGTCCCCAACCTCAGGCCGTTTCAGCAGCTCTCCTGGGAGCCTCTGGGTTGGGGAAGAAGGGCATCCATCTCTCCTGGAGATGCCTGTCAAGCCCCGCTTATGTACACGAGCATTTACAAGCAGACAAGATTATTTCGGGATCTTTCTCTGTTGATACTGGGGCGTTGACATAAATGTGGGACACTTTCAGAACATGAACTGGGTGGAAGTAATGAGTGCTTGTAATAAATTCTCACTACAGAGTCTGCAAGAGCATTTTCTTTTCATCATCTCATTAACGACTTAGGGCCATTAACAGCTTAAAGTGCTGAGTAAGGATTTACATTTAATTTAAGTCTTCTGTTCTTAGCTGACAAAATGTATCTTGCACACTTGATGGATGTAATTAGTGTGATGAGGCTTTAAAAGAAATTGGCTTGGTTAAATTTAGAATTTGCCATGTCAGTTTGTACATGAAGCCAAAGCATACGTATCAGTCGTTCTGCAGCTTTGGAAAAATGCACTTTATTAATATTACTGATATATAGATGTTTTTAATTTACGATACTGATAACATTCCAAATCCAACATGCTTTCAGATTTAACAGTGCAGTCCATTATGTTATTATTTCAAATTCTTTTATACTGCTCTTGCACATCAGGACTCAGCCATTATGTGCTACGGCTACAGACCAGCTCTCCTTTGCATGACAAGGAATTGTGCATAACTACCTAAGCTGGAAGCAGACCTCCATGGAAACAGCTGGACTTCAGTGCATGCAAACTGAGGGCAGCTGCCCCGCACACACTGCCCCTTTTCCCTGCAGTGCTGCTGCTGTCTGCTCAGCCTGACTCAGTGCTCAGCGTTCTCCTGTGCAATGTTTTCCCTCGTATTTTCTGCGATTGTTACTTGCTCACTAGAAAAACGAAGCACTTGTTAGTGCTGCCAGCATCAGCAGGGATGGGCAGCACATTGTCTCCAGTATTGTGTACTTGTAGTAAGTCTGGTCTTCAGTGAAGGACAAGTTTCTGTCTGGTAACTGGAGCTTCTGAACTCACGTAATAATATTGCTGGGTTTTGCTGCAGGCCTGCATTTTGTATCAGTAATGTGACCTGGGAGCTGTTGTTGAAGATAGATTAGAGTAGGGACAAGTGTACATTTAGCCCCCAAAGAATAGAGCCTGTCTGTGCCAGGTACAAGTAGATTTAGGAGGAGATCCCAGAGGCAGCTTTCCGTCCCTGTCTAGAGGGCTCCTGTGTTGGAAGGGGAACAGTGCGGGTGTCACACTGTGAGGCACAGCTGTGAGAGCACATGGGGTGAACTTCCAAAGTGGAAATTGCTGGGATGTGCACTGTGGATGTGTCTGGGCAGCTCAGGGTGTTTCAGGAGGAGCTGGGTGCTCTGGAGCAGGGTAGGATGAAGCTGCACTGCTCTGAGGATATGACTCATATCACAGATGGCTCTGCAAGGCTAATGCTGCCATCTGAAAGTGTCAGATTCCAAGGAATAGTGCACTGCTAACAAAACTGATGTGCTGGAATGGTTATTTGATGTTACTCTTTTTTTTTCCTTGAAGAGGAAAAGATGATCCTTTTCTCATACTTCGACTAAGTGTTTTTATATAAGATTATTATGATTGTTAGCAAGGAATGTGGGGAATAAACTCTCCTGGCTAAAAAGACCCAGACTTGAGAATCTGTAGCTGTTTTTTAAGGTGAACCGTAGCTGATTATTTGCTAAGGTGAGTTCACTGTAACTGTGTACCAGGGATTGGTGCCAGTCCTCTCTGCAGTGGGTCAGAAGGCAGCTCCCCAGGTAACACCCTTTTCCAACATGCAGCCCTCCCACTGCTACTGAGGTGTGTCTGCCCCATCTGCTCCCCACTGCACAACTGCTCCCTTCCCCTTGCAAGAGAATTTCCCAAAATCTCAGGGGAAGTCATTTTTTAGAGTAGCTTCATGGGGCTGGCCAGAGCACTTTGTAGATCCTTGGGTCTTGTTCAAATGTTCAGCTCTGGGGAGAAATGGGGAGGAAGTAATGTTTTGTACCAAAGCTTAAGTGCTTGACTGGTGCAACAAATGGGTGAGATTTGGGTGTTTGAATCCCCATTTGCAGGTTTGAAAATCTTTGCTACAACCTTTGCTTTGTTTTAAAATAAACAGGATAATCTATAGGAAACTGAAAAAAGAGTTACAGCACACTAATTAAGATGAGGTCTGAAGTGTTTTTCTGTTTGACTCCAGTCTGCTTTTTGTAAACTGTGTTCCCTTTGTCTAGTTTTATCACCTGCAGCTTTTTCAGAACTCAGCACAGGCCAAATAGATGCTTCTGCAATGTTAAACAAAGCACTTTAACAAAGAAAAGCAAACAAGAGACAGCGTGTATGCTCGAATGTCCACCATGAGGTCTGTATTTTTGGAACAAGGAATCCACTTCTGATTCAGCGTTGCTGTGTTGTCAGTGGATTTGTATTGCTAATGTATTACTGCTGCTGATGATCTGCACTCGAGTGTTCAGTCCTCACAGCTCCTTCATCTACAGCTGTTTGTAACCCCGAGGGCAGCAAAGGGAACTGCTGCCAAGGCACCTGGGATGCCCAGCCTTCGTTTGAGATCCTGGCTTGTACCTTGGCACGTTTGGTGCACCTTTTCTCCCCTGACTTGAGCTGAACCAGGAAGGGGATGGCAACATCGTTACATTAGTTTGGAGTCTATTTGTGAGTTTTGCAGCCTTTACAGAACTAGAAAATGTAAATGCCCAAAAATCACAACCAGGAATTCCGCAATGCAAACTACTGTGGACACCACGTAAAGAACCGGCATTCAAACATCCACCAAGCTGCTCCTGACCAGGAAGGGCACATGTAAGACCCAACAGCACAACCTAGGATTTGCCATGAAGCACAAAATAAATGCCAGGAGGATGTGCTCAGCTAGAATGATGTACATGGTACCTGTTAGCAGTATCTTACAATTTGTGCAGCTGTTGGAAATAATCATGTAAGAAACAACCAAATTAAGATGGAACATGTTTAGAATTTTTCCAATACCAGCTCAGTCCCACAGCTTTGGAGAGAATGTCTGACATTATAGGAAGGTATTTTTCTTCCTTTCATTTAGTAAGGTATGAAAGAAAAGGGAAGTTATTTTATTTCTAAAGATGACCAGAACCTTAAAAAAAAAAAGTTTAAAATACTTCCAAGAGATGCAGAAATGTTTATTTGACATTCCATTTTTTATCTGTCTGTCTATCTATCTATCTATCTATCTATCTATCTATCTATCTATCTATATCTATCTATCTATCTATCTATCTATCTATCTATCTATCTATCTAATCTATCATCTATCATTTTGTATCTTTGCAATCCAGCTTTCTAAGTTTTAGTAAAGCTGCGTGACCCTTCCTGACTTTCTACTGGTGCTGTAAGCCACATGCAGTCCTTTCCCTGAGTTTGGTTCATTTTTCAGTCTCTCAGTATAATTATGGATATGAACATGCAGTGCTTTCTCAGTTAGGACACCACACTATGGGATGGAGTGCCAGTATAACCCTTGGCAAGTATTGGAGATACTGCTGGATTTCAGGTGAGAATAACTAATAAAGGTCAAGTTCATGGTGGCAGCTTCTGCAGGCTGCTGCCACTTTCACTGCAGTCAGGTTTGCTTTCTGTTGGCATTAGGGAACTCGGGTCCTGAGGGACTCGCCTAGCTAGTTGGTGGGTTTGTTAGTTTGGGGAGGAAAAGGATTTGCACACAGAACTGAGCGGGTGATTTCCTCTCACTGGTGTAGTGAAACAGTAAACCTCGTAATGCATTTCTGTCCTGGTTTGGTGGGTAACCAGGTGAGTAATTAAGATATTTTGTTTGTAACGCGTCCTTGCAATGTATTAGTAGACTTTGGCTGTCACCAAACGCTGGGAAAATCAGCAAGGGTGAAGTGCAATTATGAAGTCATACATGGTCTCAGTGCTCATGCTGAAAACACAGAAATTTGGCCTTCAGGCAGGAGTGTAAACTGTGACACACGGGCAGTGTGTTGGTCATGAACACAGGAAGGGAATGGCTTTAGTGGTGAAGATGACATGTGAGGGATTTTTGGAGGACTTTTTTTCAAGATTATACCTCCAGTCATTCAGTTGCTTTTTGGCAAACAAAAGAGTTTGTGGGAAACAGTAACAAACAGCAAGTAAAGAATGAAATATTTTGTTTTGTTAAAAGAGTTTGGTTGATTTCAGTGATCAAGAACCTTAAACTTGTGATTTTTCACATGAATATCTAATATTTCCTGTAATAACATCAGTAGGTCATTAAGCTCTTTAGGAAGAAATAATGAACAGGAATTAACTAGCCTTTTGTCCCTTCTGAGTAAGTAATGCTTATTCTAACATTAGAATGCCAGTGCTGTGATCATTATAGTATAACAGCAGGGAGATGTGATTTCTGTGATGGATTGGTTGAATGAAGAGATACTGCCTACTTGCAAATCTTTTTTCACTCTTGCTTTTCTGATGTTTGTGCTGGTTCCAAATGAGATTTGCAGGTTCTCTGGCAGGTAAAAGGTTGGCCATCAGCTGACAGCTGGTGTCCCAGAGGGTCTTGGCTAAAAACCTTTCTATTACGTTATGTAATTGTGATGTGATGTGATGTGTTCATAGCTGTTGAGCTCAGTCACATTTTCCTGCTTGTGGGCCCTACTGTGTTCTGTTGGTGGTGATGCCAGGGAAGACTTTGGCTGGAACCCTGGGAATCACACCACAATCACATTCTGTCCCACCGTGGTGACACCCACTCTCAAAAGCCTGGCTAGGAATGAAAAGCAAAGCACCTCAGCATGGACTGACAGGTGACCTCCCAATGTACCTGAAGACATCAAAAGTCAGAATTACAACTGTATTTCCTCCAGTGTGGAGTGAAATGAGTTCCTGTGCACCTTCTTAGGGCAGTGCCTGAGTCTGATCACCAGAGCTGTAATCCTGACTTCATTGTCTTCTCTCCTTCCCTGTGGCTTAGGATCATACCAGAAACATTGGCACAGTTACTGAGACTAAGGGAGTTAGAGCAAAACCTTCCAGAGGCTTTGCCCAAGCAAATATGCTGCATATTCGCGTCATGTTTGCCATTGTATGACTTTGCTACTGTTTGTGAATTTGACCTTGCATCCTTCACTTCTTGTCTCTTTGGACATTGTGTGTTTTTGAGAGGAAGTTCTTACTTTTACTTCTTCCCAGGTGTTGAGTTGCCCTCCCTTTAATGTCTAATATCTTTTTCTCATTATTATAAAAATAAACTTTAAAAAGATTTTTTTTTTAGTCTTCTGTTGTTAGGAAGTTGAATGAGTTGTTTGCGGCCTGAGTTTATTTTCTAGTCTTGTTGAGTAGTGTTTTATAAATAATAAGTTCTAAACCAGTGGCCACAAACTTATAAGAGCTCCTACCCTTGCTTTCTTGTGTAGTCCTTGCCTTTTTGCTGGCAGTAATGACTTACACACTGGATGGACCACTTCCTGCCAGCTTTCATCTACCCTTACTTTCTCCATGTATTCACTACATGCACGTTATGGCTCCTGTTGCTTCTCCCGGGGGATACAGAAGGATGCAAAGGGAAAAGGCAAACACATCTCTGTGTGATTTATGCAGGAGATACCTGTGATTAAGCTCCCTACCCACTGGATGTCACTATTGTTCCACAAAAATTCATCCATGGACTATTTATCTAGCATTGAGGGCTGACAGCAAAGACCATTTGCTTGCAGCAAACTGAAAATTTCTATTTGTATTTGCAGGAATAATGTACAGTCATGTTCATTTTGCAACTGAATTTTGTATCAAGGTTCACCATTTCATAGTCATAAAAAAAGCGAGCATTGCCGAAGCTTCAGCAGTGATGACTCTGGAAGTGCAGATAGTGAGTCATGAAAAGCAGCCAGCAGAGAGGCTTGCAGTCATTATACTCAAGCCACTTGTTCTCATTATTATTCTCTTACTCTGCAGTTGCTGGAGGTGATCTCAACACAGTGAATGAACATTACCAGTCTCCTCAAATTTGCTTAGTACATTAGTTATTTCCTTTTCCCAGAGATGTGCATTCTGTGTGATGTATTACTCTGAAATAGCCCTTGAATATTCTAAGAGCTGGGTCACTGAGAGCCCAAGCAATCCACTGGCCAGGAGGATGTCTTGGTGCGAGGGGACTGGATTACGCTCCCAGTGCTCAGCTGCTGTGTGATCCAGAAAATTACCTCACATCCCTCACGACTGTCTGCCATCATCTCTCCGTGTCTCACAGAGAAAGTCCTGACTGCCCTTAGAACTGTTGGGGTGCTACAATAAAATGAAGCAGTCTGGTGATTCCATCTGACATTAGTCTCAATGTTGTCTAAGTGCAAACCCAATGAAAATGGCAATGGGCATGGAAGAATCCTGCACTTTGTCTGCAGCTTGAAAAGCCCTGGTCTTCAGTGGTAGCCCCACACGTCTCAGGAAAAGGAGGAGTAGATTACTAAAAATCCCAAAAATGGTCAGAGAACAAAAACAAACAAACAAAACCCAAACCAAAACCTCAAACAAACAAAAAACACCCCCAAAAACATCTTCAAAACCCATTCCTGCTCTCCTAAAATTGGAAAACGTAGGTGGTGTCAGCTCCATTAAGGAGGAGCCAGGTCACTGGAGGCACTCGGTCACATCTCCTTCCTCAGCTTGGTGCCTCAAATGCTTGTGTGAAGGCTCACGGGTCTGTGAGAGGCATCATAGCTGCTGTGGCTCTTACTCTGACACCCTCTGAGGATTGCTTGGCATCACCCCAGTGAGGTTTTAACAGTTTTGTGAGAGACTGGCACCAAATGATCCAAAAACCAAGACAAAGTGGGATCAAGATTTTAGATACTGGAGGGAAGCAAAGGAGAATTTCTTTGCTGGAACCTTTGAGGCTTCAGCACTCCATTTTTATTCAGGGCAGGGGCAGCCTTTCATGGGGGCTAAAAGTTGCTCAGCTAAGGCCAAGCCATTCCCACAAGATTATTAGAATTTGTGGCTCTGGTGGCCTTGCCACCCAAAACAAGTCACTTCTGGACTTGTTCCATTTGACAGTGGTGAGGCTCAGTTCATGTGGGTTTTGCCCACATGCAAACATGGAGTTCCTAATGCGTTTTAAGGTGCTGTGGAGCTGGCTTAAAATGTTTTCTAAGCCACAGGCACCCGAGTGGAATTTAAAACCTTGGCTCAGAGGTCTTGGGCTGTGCAAGAAGGTTCAGAGGGTTCCACGGGGCGTGTTTTTTGTGTAGTCAGACAGTGGCTGCATTATCAATGGCAATGGCAGCAATTACACATTGATCCCTATGTGTTTGGAAATACCTGCAGCTGGAGTCTTCCAGCAAGCAATGAATTCGTCGATCTGAGCATGTCTGTGCATGAATACACATGCTGGATTTTTGCTATGGTTTTGTTATTAATGGCAGACTGTCCTTATTTTCTTTTTCCTGCCCATAAGTGAGTATTTTTCAAAGGGAGCTAGTGATGATTTTACAGGTATCACTTTCTGAAGGAGGTTTTGGATTGGTTCCTTCTGAGTAGTTATGTTTACAACAAGGCATTAAAGAAACACAAAAGAAATCAAATAAAGTCCAGCTCAATTATAGACAACTCTCACAATCACAGTCCACTAAGAAATTTTAGAAGATGTATTGAATATTTTTGAATAACAAAAAATTCTAAAGTAATAGTATGAAATTATTTTCTGATTGCAGTTAGCACTCCTAAAACTAAATATAAAAATTTAATTTTAATTTTATATGTATTGATACTTGTACACAAACACACACGTGTGTGTATGTCTGTATGTATATCTATATGAACATCCATATGTTTTGGGGCAAATCCCTCGTGTTTTGGCTGTGCCTAATGCTAGTCACCACTGCAGAGATGAAAGCCTCTGAAATACATGAAGTTTATAGCAAACTCTAATGCCTCAGTACAGAGATAACCAAGATGTGCTGGTAGGAAACTGAATCCTGTAGTAACTAAGATAATTAAATCTGTATTGACTTTTTAAGAGCAACTTCCAAGGTACAACTCAGGTGAGTGTCTCGAGCACTTGCCCTGTTAATGGTGTGGGGTCCCTGCACTCAGGGAAATGGATTCTCTCTTGCAGGGCTCAGCACAGTCTCAAGCTTCCACCCTCAGCAATTGCCTTACTACACTGCTTGAAAAGAAGAATGGTTTCATTCCATAAAAAACCCCCAAAACCAAAAAAAACCAGCCCAACCCCCTTCAAGTGTATTAGTTCTTTTAAGAGCTGTTTCTAGCATTGTTTTCATTGTATGGAGCATGTTTCAAGGTGATTGGCTGTGACTGGGTTTTTCCAGTAACAATTCAGGAGAACCTTCTGTTAAGGTTTTGCTTTTTCTACTCCGCTGCAGTGCAACTGCCTTATAGAAATATTCCCTCCCAAGTGACTGAAGATGTGCAGTTTACAAAGCCAAATCAAGTTGCAAAATAGAGATAATTAAATTAGTGACTTCTATAAAGGTGCTGCTGTATTATTTCATACCCTCCCTTCCCAATAATCAAAATAAGAGTTTGATTTATTTGCAAATATGGGGGGGGGGTTATTATATTCTTCTGCAGGCAACAGAATACATGATTTTGGGAGAAAGATGGCAGGGAATAGCTGGGTTACAAATCTGTATTCTGCCCAGAACCACTGGTGTATGACTAGACATTAAAACTGAGTACCTGTGAATTCTGTAGTGTTATTAGGGTTTTGGTAAGAGAGGAAAATGATTTGTCACTGATTTATGTAAAAGGATTTTGGGTGTGCTCCTCTCACATCAGTTTTCTCTGAAAGCTCTTTGCAGCTGTAGTATGTCTAAAATGCACAGTGTTTGGCATTTTAAGTGATGAAGCTTAATTTAGTTATTAGAGGGACACTGTGCAAAACATAACACACAGCCTTAGCAAGCCTAGCCCTGCAAATAAACAGAAACAGAAGAAAATGACGGATTTAATGGTTTCCTCAGCTACATTAATGCCTTTGACAGTCTTGAAAAGAGAATTCCTAATGAGAGCTGAAACAAATGTGTGCAGGAAGTGGTCTTGCTTTTGCTGCTGCACATTTGAGTTCCTCTAATTGCATCAATAAGGAATTTCTGCTCCTCAACTAATGAATGCCTTTTGACTGCTTTCTGAAAGGCAACTGGATGTAGGGATAAACACTGGCACCTTTTGTATGAAGTCACATAAACAGGTTTCAATTGCTAGCTATCAGCCCCAGAAACAGTGTCACAATGCAGTACAGTAAATCCCACTGTCCCTTTTTATTTTTAATTTTTTTTATTAAGCCTAGGTTACCCTCTGCTTTGCCTCTGGTGTGACACCTCATGTCCTAAGCACGCTTTTTAGTCTCTCTTGTGCTGGGCAGCAATCAGGCATTTTTTTCAGAGCTGTGCCTGCACCATCTCTCTCCTCAGACAACTCAGAATTCGTATGATGCTACAGTACCTGGGTCTTTACTTCATTCTGGGCTCAGAAAGTGAGTTTTAGAGCAAGCACTGGGGCTGGGGAGGCAGGGAGGGACACCCTGAGTCTGATTTTTTTTTTTTTTTTCATTGTTGTCATTTTTCTCCCTAAACAGAGGCACAGTTGGTGCAGGTGCAGTGGATTACTTATGAAAGAAGTTTTCTATTTAAAAACAAGAGAGACTTTAATGAAATCAGTAGAGGGTTTGTACAATAGGTATTGTATTAAACCAGAGCTCAGGCTTCACATTGATTGCGGTATTTAAATTTCAATGAGTTGATTATGTATGAGAGTAAAATGACCAGTATTATGAATGTACAAAAAAGGGACATGGAAGAGCTGTGCCAGAAAAGTGAGAAAAACGTTCCCTTTATAGTCCCTAGAGTTCAATAAAGCACCACTATTTCCCAGCTTTTAAAAGCTCTTTTATCACAATGGTTCATACCTCGCATTCCCTGGAGCCTGATTTGTTATACGTGCAGGGTCCTGTTCCATTCAGCAGCATCTCGCTGGTCTCGGTGTTGGTGGGTTTGTAATCTACATAAAATTCCTGTGTGCTTGGAGTCATTTGCTTCAGCGACTGTCTTTTCTTTTTCCTGTGCCTTCGCATGAGCGAGCGCTGCTGCAGCTGCTTCATGCTGGCAGGGTAACGCTTCCATGACACATAGATCACCAGCAGGATCACCAGCACCGACAGGAACAGAGCCACGCTGCCTGCTATGATTTTATGGAAGGAGATGTGTTCTGTGTCGTGCTCGGGCTCGGAGCTCGGCTCGGTGGCTCCCATGGTCGGGGGCAGAGGGGGCTTGCTGTCGTGTTTAGGCCTGGTGAGTTTTGGTTTAAACGTTGGCTTTGGGAGAGCTCGTGCTAGTTCAAACCTCTCCGTGGTACTCTTGCCACAGATGCTGTAGTTTTTCACTGCGTCGATAACGTTCACCCCTTGCAGCTCTTTGGGGCTGGCACAGATAATTGTATTTTCCCTCAGCCCTTTGAAACTTTTAAGCCAGTTTACCAGAGAGCAAATGTTTCTGCTGCATTCCCATATATTCCCGGCAAGGCTGATGTCATTGAGAGATATCCAAGAATCCAAAATCTCTTGACCAATAAATGTGAGCTTGTTTGAATCCAGGTTGAGGCGCTGTAAATTGGGCACACACTGAAAAACACTAGGTCCACTGAAAGCTTCTATTTCATTGCCAGATAAATCAAGTCTTTGTAATGAGCTCCAGGTCCAGGACATAGTTTGTCCTATCACACTGATTTTATTCCACTGTAAATAAAGGTTTTGAAGGCTGACTAGCCTTGGAAAAAGTGCCAGGTTGAGCTTAGAAAATTGATTGTGCTCCAGATGAAGCTCTTTCAGTCTGATCATACCTGCAAAGACATTCCTTGCTAAACTTCGGATGCGATTATAACCCAGGTCCAACAGTTCAAGGTTCCTACAGTCTTGAAATATTCGAACAGGGATGGTTCTTAGGGAATTGGAGCGCAAATGTAAACTCAGCAGCTTCCTTAAGCCCCTGAACTGCTCAGATCCCAGAGACTGCAGCTGATTGTAAGACAGATCCAAATTCCGGAGATTTGTCACAGGTCTGAAGGTATTATTAAGAAAATAGGAGATTCTGTTGGAACTCAAGATCAACTCTTTTAGTCTGCGTATTCCACTGAAAGCATTTTCGTCAATATTGCTGATGTGGTTATGGTCTAAATAGAGCCAGGTGAGTTGATTAAGACCTTTAAATTGATTGTATTTTAGTTTTTGGAGGCTGTTATATCGAAGGGACAAACCTAAACAACCAGCAGATATACTTGAGGGAATCTCCTGCAATTTCTGAGATTCACAATATACCATTTTGCCTTCACACCTACAGCCCTTAGGGCATCCTCGTTCAGCAGAAGCAAGCATTGTCAGTAATACAGTAGGGGCTATTACCAGAGCTACAGCTGATCCGCTCAGTAGCCTAATTACATTGAAACCTGGAAATAAAAACAACTTAGAAAAGTTATCCCCCCACACATCAGTCATTTCTTTCAATCATGCTAAAATCTTTTTACTTAACAATCATTTACAAAGCCCTAGCTCGACTCGACTACTTTTCACAGTGGTTTTTTTTTGTTTGATTTTGTTTTTTTAACTCAGCTTTTTTAATTTTTTTTTTTTTTCTTTTAAGAATACCTTGATATAAGTACTGAAAAACAGTTGGGTAAAAGGTGCAATCCCTGAGCCATTTAAGGGTAAGGATAAATCACATCAAGGTAAGTCTATGGAGTAATTAAAGCACAGGCTATGCATTAACTATGAACTATAAATTAAAAAGATAACATGAAAAACATACCCATCCTTTGTGTTGTTCAAAGGTCGTCCTTAGGTCTTTTGTTTTTTGCTTAGTGTGCCACAAGCATGGCAGCCCCTGTCAGCTGCACTGTAGTGAGTCAGGGCTCGCTGACACCCAGGAAGAAAAATTGGACCCCTTGGGAGACGGACGGATTTTGGAACATTATTCTTTGCCAGCCGCGCAGAACACTCCAAGAACAAATCAATCCCAACACAGCATTCGCAGCGAAACGTCAAATCCTTCCTAGGTGATGGGATCTTCATGCATACTACGCTTTTGCATCTTTCGAGTTAGGAACCTGGCTTTTAAGCCGTGGCTTTGCAGGCGGGCATGTCGGCGGGCGCGGCCCGCGGCTCAGCCCCGGGAGCTGCGGCCCCGCTGCCCGCGGCTCGCCGCCGGCCGGGCGCGGCAGGTGCGGCCAGCCCGGCCCGGGACGCGGCTCCGGCGCTGCCGCGCTCGCATGCCGACAGCTCCGGCCGGCTGTGGCGGGCTGGCGCCGGGCGCAGCCTTATGTAAAGCTGCCCCCAGCGGCAGCAGCACCGCGGGCATGTGCAGTGCCTGCCTTCCCTCGCAAATGAGCGAGCTCTCCGCGGAGAGCGGGCGCCGCTCGCCGCGCAGGGGCAGCTCCGTGCGCGCCGCCCGGGGGGACCGGGCTGCCCTGACCCTCTGCGTGATTGCGGGAGCTGCGCTGCGTCCCTGAGCTGAAGAGCTCAGCGGCTGCTGCGAGACTCTCGTCTCGAGGGCTGACGAGACGTTTATAGGACACAGATACAAATTTTTGGTCGGAAGGGTTTGTGTTTTTTTTCCTTTTTTTTTTTTTTTTTTTTTTTTTTTTTTTTTTTTCTTACTGCATTAGACGTGTTCGCATAACCTTTTTGCAATCACTCACTATTTTCCAGTGAAGTGTCAGCCCCCTCAGTGTGTCTCTTATCAGGTGCTTTAGCGAGGACACTGGTTTTTTACAACATGAAAAGTGGTTTTGGGGCTGGCATTTTGCCTTTTTGCTTTCTTCTTCTCTGTTAAAAGGCTCAGTGCCGAGAGGTTAGAAGAGAGTACTGTGCTCATTTATTTCCCAACTTGCTGTCACTTTGTTCCACAACGCTGACACTTCGACCACAGGCTTCCAGAGCCTTTACGACACGGCGACTAAGCAGCTTGGTGTAGTACCTTAATGAGGTGAATTGTTTTTACTGTCACTTAGGACATGGACAGGATTTTATGTGAAGGTACAGTAATGCTGAGCTTTTCATGTGTGTGATGCTCTACAGTCCTCATGCATCACCAAGAGAACCGCCTTGTCTTCCCTTAGTTTTCCCTTCCCTGCGTGCTGTAGGGAAAGAACACATCCTCTGATGTGGGCAGACAAAGGCTAAGGTGGTGTTACAGCAAACACACCACGCTGGCAGGCTTCCTTCACCGAGCAGTACGTGATCACAGACGACGGGCAAGGGGAAAATCCTGGCTCTTTGTCGTGCGAGAATGAGCAGGAAGCTGAAGAGGAGTGTACTGCTCCCTGGAAGAGGAGTGCAGAGTGCAGTCCTCAAATGCAGTCAGACAGTGCTGAGAACCACTTTGCCTTTCTGGGAGCAGATCCTTACCCTTGGAATGATGTGCTCCAGCTTTTCCCTAATTATTCACTTCTGTAAGAATAGAGTAACTTAAAATGAGGCGAAATCTAAAATTTTCCAGGCGTTAAAATGTCACCTTTGCCAGTACATAGGCTGTGAATGACCTCAGGTTTACAGTAATCCCGCTGGTATTAATGCACCAAACCAGAGTCCCCAGATGAGGAGCGCCGTCATTTCTGGCTAACAGCTACAAACATCTTTCATGTCAGAAATCTCTTCCTGCGTCATGGCACTTTCTGTGAGAGTTCTTCTCTTTGGGACAGATTGGTGGACGGGGAAGGGGTTAATTGCTCCATCAATCTCTGCCAGTGTCACCATCTCCCGCTCTCTGCTACAGCTTGTTTGGGGCTCTGCAGGGTCGAGGAGCCAGTGACAAACTGCAGAGTGCGCTGGGAGCTGAGCTGTTCTGCTGACAGCAGTGTCACATGCCAGCCGGGTGTCCTGGGGTAGGCTTTCCATCCCAGCCTTGGGGTGCCTCTGTTCTTGATGAGGCACGAAAAAGACAGTTCAGACCTCTGGTAAGTCGGTTTGTCTTTTGGAACTGCTGCTCTTCCTCTGTTGGCAATAGATATCTGTGAGAGGCGAACTCTTTATTGAAATGACTCTTTTAGGTTCCTAAACTTAAATGGCCTGAAATTATGTCTGACTCTTCACCTGGTTCAAACACAGCATGTAAAACTTCCAATAACATCGAGGTCCTTTTTCCTGAAGAATTGGTACAACTTAGTGTACAGCTGGCACACAGCCTTCTTCCCAAACTTTGCCTGTTCTCTGGCTTTTCCTTTTCTTGTTTCTCTCTCTCCTCCACCTTGGTTATGGAGTTAACAGGTAGCTTCTTGGCTACCATGAGTCAGCAGAGCTTCAGCAGCTTTCCTAGGGTTTTAATAACTGCCAATATACTGGACTAATAAGAGGGAACAGCCACTCTTTACCAAGAGTTATTTTCATTTTTCTGAAAGGGGTGAGACATCAAGACATGAACAGAGAGAGCATCAAATCTATGTTAATGGATTGCCAAATTGAATTTTCTTTACTGAGATCCTTTTTGAATTACACAAGCAGGAAAAGTGCCAGAGTCTGATAAACAGTTTTTAAAAATTACATTTCTGTATCTTTATGCAGCAAAATAAGTTCTTCTCCATTTGTGGAAATAAAGCTCCCAGTATGAAACAAATCCCAGTAGGAAACATTTCTGATAAAATTTCAGCCCGATCTGGCCATATAAACTATGACAAATAGAGAATGAAGTTAAAGCTGTGTTTTACATAAGAAGATATCTTTGCCTCGTATCAGCTACGCCTTGTCTATCAGTGCACCCCCACACTGGGAAACCATTCAGCTCATGGAACTGGGAAACGAGACTTTGAGGCCCAAGTGGTTGGCTTCTCTCATGGGTAAGCTGCGGATCGCTCCCATTGGAACTGATCCCACAACTCCTGGGTGCCCAAACCCCAGGAGTTTACTGATGTCTTGGTGTGAATTGAGCTCGTGCTGTGTGTGAGTTCCTGTCGTTCATTCTGCAGGACAGGTGCTGTAGGCACAGGGCATTGTAAGCTCACCTCTATATCACTGCCGGGCAGCCCTGCCTCCTGTCCTGTCCTGTCCTGTCCTGTCCTGGAACAGCAGCTCCCACTCAGGAGCAGGAGTGAGAAGGTGCAAGTGACAGAAGTCCTAGTGACTTCATGCTGGCTGAACATTAGTGGTCAGGAACAAAGTTACTCCATCTGCCTGAGAGAAAAGTATTTTAGCCAATTCTGAAAAGAAAAACCTCTGAAGAACATTTTATTTATTTGTGTAGTCTTGAACACAAAGTTCAAGTGTGTGTTTTGGAGTCTTAGCCTTAAACATAAACTGAGATACCACAGAACCTGAGATGCTTGTAAGTTTTGAGTTTTATGACTCCATGATCACCCTGTTTCTTTCCCTGGGCCTTTTCTGAGGGAAAAATGGCCTAGATTAGAAAATACAGTGGCCAATGTGTTACTAGTTATGCCTTAACATCCATTCAGATGAAAAGAGGTGTGTTGGGCAGAGCCTGTGATGAGCACGTATTTTTCTTCATCTACACAACAGTGAAATTCAAAGTTGTTTGGTAATTATGCACTATGCTAAGGTAGTTGTAGGTGTAGAAAAAGGATTAGAGGCTGCCTTGCCCCTAAGTCACTTGTACTAATTACCAAAGAGGACTATCCTAACCCTTAAATGGTTGCAGCTGAGATTAATAAAGATAAGTGTGATAAAACGGCTGGGTTGGTTGGTTAGTTAGAAGAGGGGTTTGAAGAAGGAGGCCACCTTGCCCCTAAGTCAGTTGTACTAATTACCAAAGAAGTGGACTATCCTAACCCTTAAATGGTTGCAGCTGAGATTAATAAAGATAAGTGTGATAAAAGGAGGTGGGTTGGTTGGTTGGTTAGTTAGTTAGAAGAGGGATTTGAAGAAGGAGATGCTGAAAGAGGACCTGGAATGGGGGAAACTTCTTCTGAGGAAGGTGCTAGTGAAGGAATGATCCAGAAGGACAGAGCAGAACAGGAGAGAGAATCACTGCTATGAGGTCAGTCTGGGTCTGCACTCGGAGTCTGGAAACTTATCCCTGCAGTCAGAGTTCAGCAGAAAATAACCAGCAGACAAAGGCTGCAAGGGAAAGCTCCAGCAGGAGCTTGCTGCAGCCAGAGTCAGTGAATAGTTGGAGTCAGGATAACTGAATTGTAGCAGGGAATAAAGCAGGACCCTTTTCATCCTCTGACAAACAAGAAACCTGTGTGTTGGCTCATTTCTACCCCTAACAAGAGGTCTGCTGCAACAGTAGGGACAGTCCTGGTCTTTCTCTTGGTGCAAGACTTTTAGTAGGTTTTCTGTCTGGATGTTGTTCTAGATTGGTTTCATTGCTGTCTGATTTTGCACTAATTTGCTTCAATTTAATTTCATATTTGGTTTTGGGTTTTCTTATGTAGTTAAATTATAGTGTGTTTTCTTTTTCTGTTCATTCTGGCTCAGTTCTCTGTACCTAGATGTGACTTCCCTATGGAAAGCTTAATATGAACTGCAGCCAAAATAGTAAATGATGAAACAAAAGGTGGCATTCACTGTGAGAGCCTGTTTCTCTACAGAGCTGGTTTGGAATTGAAGCTTTTCACAGAGGAAAGGGAAACCGGCAAATCTTGCACTTTTTAGGATTATGAGACCGTACCTGTAATAGCCAGTTACATCTGTTTACTAAGTACGTTTGAAAAGGGGGAATGACAGAATTATCAGGTGTCAGTAGGACAGCGGTGAGGGGACAGGGAAGGGATGTAAACTTCCCAGAGTGTAAGAAATCAGGTGCTAGTGGGATCCATGCAAATCAATCAAAAACCTTCCCCTGTTCTGTCACATGCTCAGCTTACCCTTTCTCAGGATATTCCATGCTTACTCTTTAAAATCCATTTAATGGTAATGTTACAGAGAAGAAAAAAAGGAAAAAAAAATTTCCGTTGCTCCTGTGAGAAGGATGTTCAGGAATGCAGTCTGAGCTTTTCTAGACACAGGGAAGTATGTTCATAGTGCTCAAACTTTGGAATTCAGACTAGACCAGAACACAGCATTTTTCTGCTCACAGACAGAGCTCTTGGGTCTGAGAGTGCCTTTATGTGTGAATCACACATCCCTTTGGGGACCTGTAGTTAGGAAGTGCCACGCTGTGTTCTTTTTGGGTTTATGAAGTGACACCGTGTGTCGTTCCCTTGACTTTATTCCCCTATAAAGAGGCCAGGAGTCGGCTGGGTTAGCAGTAGTAGCTTGCTCTGAACGGTACTGTAGTGTGCTATCACTGTATCATTAAGAGAGATAAGTCTAATAAAATGTGTCTGCAGTTTTTGAGCCGGTGATTAAATGAACCTGCTGTTCCATGAGGATCAGATTAGAGCTGGGGGCGTATAACTCCCAGTGTAAATATCAGAGCGTGGGACGGCGGAGGGAAACTCAGGATGCAGCGATTGCTGAAGGCAGACATGAGGAGAGGCGAGTGTGAGAAAGCCAGGTGCAAGGAACATGCAGGCGAGGGAAATCGAGGCAACAGAAAATGCTCTGAAGAAATAGGGGAAAAGGATTGAGACTAGAGAGGATCTTATCCCAGGAGTTGATCTGTACTGCCCTAAAGGACCGTGGTGGTTAATGGTAGGTGAGGGAGATGGATAAGTTAAAATGCTCTCTTGCTCTTCTGTTAGGAGCTGTTATTTTGCGAGGCCTCCCCTGGCCCCTGTGGGGATGAAGGGATCCCGTGTTACACACACCCAGAAGGTGAAGGAGCGTAGGAACCACGCTGCGCTCTGGGAGTCAGTGTGCCCTGTACTGGGGGATGGCTTGCAGAGGACACCAGGGACACATCTGTCAGCGTGTGTGCCCAGCAGGGCTCCGCAGGGCCTTGGCACAGGGCCACTCCGGCTATTGCTTCCCTCACGCGCAGTTACACACTTGGACAAGGAAGCTTTTCCAGCTGGCTGCTTCTGGTGAAGTCAGTGTTGTGGACAGGTCACAGGGGCCTCTGCACTGCCCTGGGGGAGGTGAGGCTGCGCCCAAATCTTTGTTCATGGTATCCTCTGCCCGGATTTTTCCAGACCCTATCCTAAGTCCTTTGGCCTTAATGAGGCATTGGACACTTAGCTGCTCCCCAATTAGCTTTTTGTCCTATGATTTTGAAGGTGTTTGAGGGTGAAAGGAATGAGAGACTTGTCTTTACAAACTGTAGGTTTGCCAGTAGATAAAACTAACACTGAGAGGTGAAAGAAACAATGGGAAGAACCAGAAATTCTGTAGGAATTCCACTGATTGACACAAGGAAGAGAAAAAGGGGGGGTTTATACGTTTAGAAGAGGTTCTTAGGTATTAGACATTTTGGGAGGTCTGTACCTCCCAAGTACCTCAGACAGTGGGGAAGAGAGGGGGACAGGTGGCCAGGAAATTAGGATGAAAAGGAGGCTGCATCCTCCAAACTTTTGAGACACCCTAGGGAAATGCCCCATGACGTCTCCCTTTATTCAAACAAAGTTACAGAACTCCTCTGTCTCATTTTTGGACATAAACCCCTGGTATTCATGGGTTAATTCTCCTGACAAGGCCAAGCAGCCTGTGCTTCAGTCTCCTTCTTTAGAGATGCAACATGAGATGCAAAGCTACCTTTTCACTCTCTGAAATTGATACGACCACTTGTGTTTCAGTGGATTTAGTGTTGATCCATCCAGGCTTATCCTCCAGCATCTTCCTGAAAAGTTAATATTAGTAGAAGCAGCCAAAGGTGCTGGAGGATGAAGGATCATCATGGAAGTAAAAATTCATTACATCTTCCACACAGTGCTTCAATAGAGCATGAGTGATCCCCGCTGTGGATGCCCTGGAGATTTGTGGGGGTGATGTGCAAGGCTGTGTTGGTGGCCTCTGCTTGTGATTGTGCCTGCAGTCTCTGTGAAGGTGCCAGAGAGATTTTAGGTTAGGATAAAGCCAGGCTTGCTGCAAATGCTTCCTGCTCTTCCACGGGCTGGGATGCCATTGCTGGAAGAATGCCTTTTGTCTGATTGTCCAGACAGCACTGCCAGGGTTTGTGTGGCCTGAGTGTTGAGAGGTCCTCAGGTATCACCATGAAGTGTGCTTCTCTGGGAAGAACGCTTTGTCTCTGTCTTGGTTGAAAAGACAAATAGCTGCCAAGGAAGGTGGAAACCTTCCTGGAATGGAAAGATGACCCCCTCCCTTTGAAAATCATGGTGCTTCCGGGCAAAAGTACGGGAAAAGGGAATAACAGTTCTTTACTGGAATATATCTATATATGTAAAAAGACGACAACAACAACAATAAAAACGATTAAAAAAATAAACCCCAAGAAACCCAGTACCAGCCTTTTCCTGCCTGTGGAGATGGTGAAGGTGTCCCATTGCTGCCAGGTGCTGGAAAGCCCGGGTCAGACGGCAGCCACCGGCAGCAGCCTCACAGCAGCAAGGAGAGCTCCACACAGGAGCACCTGAGACTGAAATCCCCTGTTTCACACCAAGCCCCTCAGCAGGACGAGTCCAGTCCCAGAGATGGCTTGATCACAGCCAGTGTGTTCCCCCTGAGCCAAGCGAGTGCCCAACCCGCTTTTCCCCTCCCTGGGAGATCTCAGTGTAACGCTAGAACCATTGGCCCGTTCTTTTCTATCGGAATTACTGACCATCTCCCAGGCGTCAACCTCCTCTCCTCACAGCATCTTTTTTTCAGGTAACAAATGGGAGAAGATTCACTGAAAAACCCAAAGGCACAAGGGTGTCCTGAGGTGTCTGACTTGTGCCTTGCGGGAGCAGCTCTGCACGCCCATCACGGGCGGACTGTGCGGGATGGCAAAGGGAACGAGCTTCCCGGGCGGCCAGATTTACGTGGGCATCTCCTAGAACAGCTTTGTTCATGGAGAAGTCTGCGAGGGCTGGGGTATCAGTGTAGAGGCATTGCGTAACTGAATCCCAGCAGAGCTGCAGCCTGGTCCCGGGGAAAATCAATAATGCTGACGGTGTCCGGCTCTGGCCAGAGGGAAAGGAGTGAGCTCTGAGCGTGTGATGTTGTGTTGGTAAGAACGGGAAGGGTAACGTTTGACTAAAGATGAGGTGATGGTAGTGCCAGCTGTGTGGCCGTTTGCACAGTTTTGTTGTTCACCAAACCTCAGACCTTTTCAGTGTTCTCTGTGTGTGTAGTTAAAACCCTCAGGGCTGGCCTTGCCTCCTCAGCTGTTCCCTCTGCCCTCATGCCTTTGCCTGTAGCTGCTCCTTTTATACTCCTTCCCTTTTGGTACATCTCTGAGGGATTTGTATTTGTCATTTGCACAGCATGGAGCACACGATGATGATGCATGTTCACTCATTTCTCAGGAGTTTCAGACCTGTGCCCTGCCATGCATTTAACTCTGTGGGGCTGCAGATGAAGCTGCCTTGATACCTCGCTATGTACTGAGGCTGTAGAATTAATTATTCTGTCAGCCCTGGAATATCTCTTGGCTGCAGTGGCTTCTTGACTGCTGGAGGAAGGCAGCTGGCAAGAACTTTCATTATAGGAAAGCCATGATATCCACATCGTGTCAGAAACCATTATAACTTGTTTTCCAAACCTGAGCTTTTATCCTAATTTTTTGGGGTCTCAGTGTCTTCACTTATGAGAGAGGAATAGTGGCATGCAGTTCTATAAGCATATCAGCTTAATAGATGATTTGCATGACTCTTTGTCTGACACTATTTTTATTCAAATATATACCTTTTCCATCACTTAAGCTGTCTGTTCCTTTTTGGAATTCCACTGCAGGTTATTCTGTGTCTACTGTAATTTTTATTGTGTATTATATTTAGCTGTTAAATACAGAAACACAGAATTCTGCTTAAAATGCAGATTTACCTTCTGTCTGTGGTTAATGAGTTTGCCAATGCCTGTTCACTCACAGAACCTTTCTAATGTTACAAGAGTACCATTCTGAAAATGACTTCAGAATTTGGTGAACGTTGCCTTTAATTTTCCACATAAAAATTGCAACTGACACATCTTGAGCTTCTTGAAACACAAGGTATATGGAGCATTTCTTAGGATCAGACCTGAATTAGTAGATGTTTATTGGTGTACTTCCTAGTCTTACTGCTCTTCTGCATAAACAGGCACCCAGGGGGCAGGAGGGCAGAGTAGAATGATTTCATTTGACAAGTTGAAATATTTTAAAATAATTTCCAGTCTCCCTTATCACTTGCTTATGCATGAAAACCTCCACAAAGAAAAAAAAAAGCATTCAGCTTTCCTCTGTTAGGACTCTTGCTTGGAGTTCAGTGTGGTGTTCTGAGGCTGTGATTTCCAGTCTGAGACAGACAGAGTGATGTGTTATTAGACAGCATTAGTAACATTTTGAAGAGAAAACTGAACATGACAGTTGAGCAGATTTGCAACTGAAAGAGGAAAACATGAACAAAGTTAAGAAGCATATAACTGTGCTCATCCCCACTGTGACTAGCATGGAAATGATTTATTCCAAGTGGCTGCAGTTGGATGCTTAGTCACTTCCTTCCCTGGCTTCAGCCTAATGCTGTTTTCTGCCATTTTCCTGCAAAAAGAAGTTTGTTCTCTTTTTTGTCAAAAGTTTCAGATTTTTTTAGCTTTGTGTAATTCAGTCAAGTCTTTTTCAATTAAGCACGCTGTGGCAGCTTGTAGATATTCCAGCTTTGGTAGCCTGGTGTTCCTGAGAAGGCTCAGAAAGTTAATTATGCTGACAGTCTTAGTTAACCAGTCTGTAATCAGCTGCTGCCTAGGCAGGGGTCACCCATCCATGCCAGTAATGGTGGACTTGAACTTTATGGTTTAAAAGAAGATTAAATACATTCAGGTATGTTTGACTGTTCCATTCTGTATTTGCCATCCTTCTTTGTCCTTTCCCATTGGGGTGTCTGGCAACCAGGGCTTTGAAGAAACCCCATCTTTAAATTTAAAATGACATATTAGCTCACCTTCTCATCTCTACCCAAGATAATAATCTTAAATTAAATGTGATTGCACAAAAAAAAATAACCATACAACCAAACCCCAGCGTGTTTGGGTGGTTTAAAATAAGTGCAACAGACTCTCATAAAATTAATTAAATAACAATGAAAAAAGATTTCTGCGTTCCTGCATATTTATTTTGGATTCTGTGACAATGTACTCTACTCTTTATTGAAACTAGGTGTCTTTCACCCAGTGGACAAGACAGCAAACAAATGACAAACCGACTCAAAGTGACTCAATACATGTGTAAATATACAAAAAAATTACATATGTAAACCAGTAAACATCTGCAAACTGTTAGTTGCTGATGGACACAGTGCTGAAGGGTAGTGGAGAGGAAGCTGACATGAAGAGAAGAATTGGAGTTTTCACTCTTTCTTCTCTTTCTTACCAGAATATTAGGGTAGGCCTGTTGTATTTTTGTGTTTTGTAAATCCTTCTATCCAGCATTCTGTATCTCCTAAGCAGGTAAGAGGCTTAAAAGCACCTTTTCCCCGTGCAGCTTAGCTGCACACAGTAGTGGTTAGAAAGCAAGAAATGCTGCCGTGGATAACCAGGGAGAGACTGTGGCCAGCCTGTGTGGTGGAGACACAGGAGAGCTGAGCCTGAGTGAGCCAACAGCTTCGTTTTGTGTCCCTGAATGGTAGCAGGAGCTGGGAGAAAACAGAAACCCTCACAAACATGGACTCGGTTTTGAAATCCTTTTGCCTCCAGGCAGACAGAGAGCAGGGGCACCCACGTGCTCTTACAGGGAACCTCTTTTGTCACAGGTATGTGACAGAAAGACCTTCTGTGTGTGTCTTAGGGAAATGGAGTGGTCTTCCAGCACTTGTTTGTGTCGTCATTTATTGGTGATTCAGACAGATTGACCGGGTTGAAATCCAGAGCAGGAATAGACATGTGCCAATATAATTAACACAACAAAAATGCTTCCTTGTGGCCGTTCCTGCTGCTCTGGATTGAGCAGTTTCCTGTGTTTCTTTGTAAGCCTGTAAACTTCTAGGAAACAAATGTGCTTTATTCTGTCAATGCAGGACTAAAAAGCACCCAAATCTTAAGATAACTGTACAAATCTAATATACAGAACAGCTGTAAATAGAGTGGCGCTCCGGTGTTAATTAGTTTGAAATTCATAAGAAAAGTAGGACAAAAGAACTTTTCAGGGAAAGCCAAATGTACCTTTGTTTTTTTCTTTGCACCACCAGTATGTCTCATTTCAGCCGTATCATTTTAGTTCACACTATGATAATGGAACCCCACAATACAGTTGCTGAGGGATTTCTAAGGTGATGTGCCCTGGTGCAGTTCAGGTGCACGAAGAGTTCTCAAGGGGTATTTAGTAAAAGCTAAAAGACATAAAAGTCTCGTGTTTCTGTGTAAAAGCCAGAAAGTAACTAATGGCTTGTAGGAAAAAACCAAGGTACTGTTTGGCCACGTTATTGAATAAGAGCTGTCTCTTATAAAGGTCTCTGCAGTTTCCTTTAAAATACCCAGGACTTGCCACTCCAAGACAGAAAGCTGGAAGAGATCCAGTGCTCTTATCTGACATAGCAATTTCAGTGTTCTTCTCAGTCTGATTTAAAGTCAAGTAGAAATACGCTGTTGGAATTGAGATATTTGTAAATGGATAAAAGTCTTGGAGTTGTATCAGAGCACCACTGCCTCAGAGCATTTCCAAAAAGAAAACTGTAAATGTCCTTGAATGCAATTTGCACCTCACCCAAATACCATGGTATTTGGAATTCTGTATCAGATACTTGCTGATCAAAAGATCAACATTTTAAAGAAAGACAGTAATTCATATGTTCATATGAAGGCCGGGATTTAATATTTCACCCTTTCATAAACACAGGAACATGAGAGAAACAGTGAGTTCCAGCCTCTGTAACAGTTGAGCTGCAGACTTCTTAATTTTGATAAAACAAAGTTTTACCTGAATCCGGCTTTAGAAAAGGTTTCCAATAGCTGTTACTACTGGGGTTATTCACAAAATCCAAATCTGCTTGTGATGGATTTTGTACCTTTAGTGGGACCTGCAGCAGCCTCCTTCTGTAATTGCCCATTCCTAATGTGGTGGGCATTGCCATAGTACTGATACACTTCAAACGTGGATCTTCTGCTTGAGAAAGGTTGTTATAAACTACATCAGGGATGCGGAGAATCAGAGAATTCCTATTCTCTCTCTGAGTTTTTTTGGTCAAATGACTTAACTGCTGACAGAATTAGTTGTCATGTGAGTGTGGTTAAGTTGCAGATTTTCACAGTGGGAGGGTATTCCCCATTGGTATATTTTTCTCTCTTTTTGAATATTAAATCTCAGATCATATCATAAACGAATGCAATATGTTGCATGCAAAGATCAAGGGCTGGAGACTTGCTGATCTCCCTAAGTATGTCAAAATTAGCCTCTTAAATGTTCAGCATCTAATTAGATGGGTATACCGGTGACCTTCCTTCTGTTGCTGTTCTTTTTCTTGGCCACTGAAAGTACTTAACTATTTTTTAAAAAATTATTATTTTCAAGTCCTTCTCTAGGACATTTGTATTCTTTGCTTAGGTTTCCACTTACCTGGTGTTTTTTACTTTAGGCCACTTGCAGCAAAAATGTATGAAATGCCTTATGTCCCACTGTGCCTAGAATGTATTTGAAAAAGAGTAAATGTTTTTAGTGCTTTACAAGTTTGCAGCCTCTGCCACGTTTTGCTGCAGTTTGTCTTTTGCTCTCTGCACAATTTGCTTGGCGCCATGCGCTGCTGCCTTGTCAGAGGCTGGCTCCAAGTGTCGTGTGTGTGTCTGTGCTGCCTTATTTTACTTGCCACGGTTTGATGCAGAAGCAGCCAGCAGCAGCAGCAAAGGAATCTGCTCTGTTTCAGTTCCCATTCTTTCCATTGTTATCTTTTGGGAAAAGCAGTAACCATGTAGGAAAGCATTTATGAATTCATTAGCGAGTTTCTCATGTTCTCAAACACAAACGAATTTAAAATTATGGAGAGCTTTACACATCATTATTTATGTGATGCACCATTTCAGCACTTTCCAGGAGCACTGATGAACAGGGATAGTGGAGTGTTGGATAGAGACGTGTGTGGCAGAGCAGCAGTGTCCTCCTGCACCTGTGCATATCATATGTCTGTCAGAGGAACTTACTGATCAAGTTCCATGGTTTAACATAACAGGTACTGGCCTTACGTTGTGCTGATTTTTGTTCCTCATGGAATTAATTACTGTCTCTGCTTGTCTCTAATTTGTACTTTACATGATTAGAACAGAGGTCAGAGGTAAATCTTCCATGTAGTCGCTGTTTGGGTAGGTTTACTGTTGATTTTTCAGGGTGATTGATCTGTCATATTTTATACTGATTCCATTCGTGCATTTTGAATTTGAGCATAATAATTCCCTAAGAGCTTGTGAGTATGCATTAGACATACTTGTGTGTGCTGTAGGTAGTGTCTTTAGAAGACTGAATAAAATCTGAAATGCAAATATTCTGTTTTCTTGGAGCCTAAGACTATAGGAATTGTTGTTGGCTTTGAAACAAAATGAATAAATGGGAACTCACTATAAAGTGCTGCTACCTCTCCTGAATTTTGCCATTACCTTTATTTAATGGAATAGATTTTGACATCCATCAGGCTGCTGCACTGGCTTCTCATTCTCTTTACTTCCCCACGAAAGGGAATTATTTTATGTGACGAAAAAGCAGTATGACTCTTCTGTTAAATGCAGTCTGCTTGCTGAAGTCAAGAGCCATGAGAACGCCGTACAGCTGAAATGCTCTTGGCTCTGGTCCCACAAGGGGAGTATACTGTTTAGTCTGAGCACCCTGGCATGAAAGATGTTCTTCTCTTGTAGGTAGCTATCCTTCATGCTGTTGAATGCCTTCCCCTAGGGTTAGGGAGACAGGCTCTAACATTGTGTCTCCAGTTTGCATCTCACTTAATTTGGAACTGGAGCAGGTAACTTAGGTGACATTCTAAAGGGGAGCTTTTGTGTCCCGTTATTCATTCTCTGTGGGGAAAGAGACTGAAATAGGCAGATCATCAGCACCTTGTGAAGTCTCCCCCACACCGGTAAAAACTCGCGTTTGCAAGGTTCATTTCTGCAGAGTAGATGAGAATATTGGATGGTGTGTTTCACCTTTGTCAGCCCCTTGTAGGTCCCACCTGAAGGTCAGTTTCAGCTGTGCGTGTTCACCCACATCACAGCGGTGTGTGAGTAGTTCCTGTGTGTGTATCCACCTACCAGCGCCAGCCTTCAGGTTCCTCACAGCCTCGTGTCAGTGGTGTCCTGGCACTGAGGTGTTTTCATTCTCCCTGCTATGTCTGTCAATCAATATAGAAATCCAAGCTGTATCACTTTCTACTGCACAGAGAAGTAATTAAACATCCACATGATCGCTAATACAGGAGTTTTACTATAGCAGACAAGGGACGTGTTTTGATTTTTGGAAGATTGTTGCAGAACGTTCCTGCTCTGGAAAAAGATTACAAGGGAAGTGCAATAATGCTTTTATCCAGGCCCTTGACATTCCCATTTAGTTATGGCTGAAACAATAATGGATGCTTCTGACACAAGTCCAAGGGGACAGATGGGACGCACCCAGGGGTACTGAGGGAGCTGGCAGAGGTGCTGCCCAAGCCCCTTCCCATAACTTCCCAGCAGTTGTGGCTGACTGGGGAGGTGACAGGTGACTGGAGCTTGGCCAGTGGGACACCCACCTACGAGAAGGGCTGGAAGGAGCATGCAGGGAGCTACAGGCCTGGCAGGTGTGAGGTTCAACAAGACCAAGTGCCGTGTCCTGCCCTTGCGTAACAAAACCCCGTTTTCGTATCTGGGATCTCCCAGAGTTTATAATTAGACAAACATGTTTGGAATGAACTGAGGGGAAAAAAAGATAAGAGCGTTGATTTAAGGCACTGAATGGTTAACCTTCCTTCTCTTATTTCTTCTCTGCCAGATAAAACTCCCACCACTTCAGTGTTGCCATGCAATAAATTTGTTTTTTTGGTTTTTTTTCTCTCCTTTGACTTGATGATTCATGAGATCAAGCATTTGTTAAAGTGCATTTTAAAATTTCTGTTTATTATTTTTCTATGCTTGGTATTTTGAGGGCTGCTTAAAAAAATGACTTTTTTTTTTCACCGGGCTAATCCTAACTTGTATTTTCTACCATCAATTTTATTGAAAGAAATGTAAGTTTCAAAAATGTTTTGTTTGTGTATTTTTTTGGTAGACAACAGGCAAAGGAATGTATTTGTTATTGAGCTTGCATGAATACTCAAGACATCTACAATGCAATGCTGCTCTCCTCAGATTTTTGTGTTTTTTTTCTGTCTTGGGTAGAGTTTTTTTAAAGCTGTTGTTTCATTCTTCTCCTTCTCTATGCCTGCACCCAGACAACCTCACCCTAAGAGCCCTAATTAGCTTGGTTGGGGTGAAGAACAGGCACAGAGCAGGGAAAGAACAGCTGACCTGAGAAGGATCAAAGAAAGGTGCTGGCATAAGGGAGTTCTGGGTTGCAGGCATTGTGGAATTAGGGTAGAAGAACGTAAATCCAGATAGCACAAAGGCAAAAGCATAGGAGAAAGGAAAGAGACTGCTGGATCTAGAAGAGTATTTTTGGAAGAAAACAAAAGCAGGACCTCTGATAGTAAAAACAGAAATCCACTTCTTTAGCACCAAGAACTCACGATTGCTTTAATTGCAATCAGCTTTATTGAGAAAGCCTGGTTCTTGTAAATGAGAAACTGAGGCAGTTTAGGGCAGAAGATGAGGAGGGAGCTCTGTCAGACAGGGTTTGCAGTACGAGAGGAAAATTCTTTCATGGATTAGAATTGTAGTAACTTTGTAATGGACACCTCCAGGAAGGGATGAGAGCTGTGGAGAAGGTCGTGGTATTGAATTGAAGCAAAGAGTTTGTACAAAACAGATAGATTTGGGACATGGGACAGATCTCAGAAAACATTGTCTGGTCAACTTACAGTGAGTCCCTGTTTTAGGTAATAACACAAACAACAGGCTGTTTGCACACTGCAGAAAGGCTCAAGGCCATTCCTCCTTCTCTTTTTATTTTACATGTGTCCACAGGATCTCTGATATTTTACTAGAAGGACTCTCCATTTATTAGACCAGCGTCAGGATGCAGCTAGTACAAAGTGTCAGTGCCAGGTGCTGTCCTTGGGACACAGCGACCCCAAGCACCACCACAGGTGTCTTGGTTTAGATAGAGAGGTTTCTCCCTGGGAAGACTGGAGTCTCCCTTGGAATGTAAGCCCCCTCCCCTGCCTTTTCCAAATTATTATAAATTTGCAATTAAAAGGCCGTCAGGCAAAGATTTTGGGAACAGGTATAGCAGTTCTTTACTAGGGATATAAAAAATACAAATGTTGTAGTACAGAAGAATAAGCAAGCCAACAAACAAACCATAAATCCTAGAAAACCCCAACAGAGTCAGAAATACAACCTGAGGCCCTGTTGGTCAGGGTGTTGGAAGCTGCCCAAAGTCAGCCCTCCTGGAGTGGCAGATGTGGCTCTGTTGGAAGCAGAGATGGTCCTTGTGGAGCCAAGGGTCCAGAGATGGGTCCAGTCTCCCTTTGGGAGTCCCGTGGGAACGCTGGATGTCTGGTGACACTTGTGGCTCCTTTTTATCTGGGTGGAAATGGTCTGGCTCCTCCTCCCTGGGTGGAGCATCCCACAATGGGATGATGTAATGTGCCATGTCATTGGTGAGCTTTAATGGACCACTAACAGAAGATATGCCCATGGAGGGAATGGGAGGGTGAGCAGAGATAAGAAACAATGCCCCACCTGGTTTTAACAGCTGGCTTGTTATCAGAGAAGGCAGTTACCCCTTTCCTTCTGGAGTTACAACAGATAAAGAAAAAATCTCCCCAGCTGGGGTTCAACAAATAGGCTTTTTTTTTTTTTTTGGTTACAAAACCCAAGACAACAGGCAGAGTGGCTGCAAAGCTGCCCGGTGGGAAGGGACCTGGGGTTTGTTCTTTGGACATCACCGCCACTTAGGAGTAAAGCACTTACTGATGCTTTTACTGATAGCTGATGGGACAAATAGTCACAGTAACGTGCTTACCTCATTTATTGTAGGCTAAAAGTGCACTTGGGGGAAGTTGTCACTTCCCAGGGAGTTGGTGTATGGGGGTCCGTGGATGCATTTGACTCAGGAAATGTTCTCACATCGTTGCTACAAGGGACTGGCAATGGCTGATGTTGCACTCCTGTGCAGCCCAAATCCAGCTGTGTTCTGCTGCCAGACATTTAACCAAGTCTAAAAATTTGATACTTGAATATTCTAGTCATAATTTCCTCTGAGCTCCACTGCTGGTATGATTGTTGTATAATAATTGAGGTGGACATGTTTGGTATTCTCAGATACTCACTGGTTGTTGATTAGGGCTTTTATATAACACAGACTAGCGACTAGGTTCTGGTGGCCTTTTCCTTTTGGGAGGTCATGTAATCTTTCAGTTTAATGAAACCGTTTGGGTATACAGAATAGGAGAAAAATCAATTTTTGAGGTATTGATTGGAACAAAATTCAAAAGGTCAAGTGTAATGCTTGATCTTGGAGTCTCTGGCTTAATACTCTGTTCAGGTAGGTATTAAGAATTAGGCTTGGCTGCTCATCATGGATCAGGATCATGAAATAGAGAATGAAATGCTGTTTAAGGCAAGAGTAGCTGGCTCTCTGTATTTCGGACCACTGAATGGGGTCTGTTCAGGGATGAAATGGTTCTGGTTTTATCAATCTTCAAGACTTACAAGCATACCTTCAAAGTATAACACGAGTTCTGTTTAGGTCTTTAGCGTCTAAATTTCTTGGCTGGAGCAGAGTCAGTGGACAATATACAGAAAGCCCTACAAGTTCATGGTATCACCGAAAAAAAGACATGACAGATGTTCTCAAAAAATAAAACATGAAGAGTGACAGATATGGTAGTTCTTTTCAGAACTGCTCATAGACCAACCTTCTGTACAGCTTGATGGTTTGACATCATTGATCCATATTGATTTCATTGGGAAGTTCAGAATCGTTGCTGCCATTATTTAAACAGTGCTTTGAAGCTATTACAACAGACAGAAAGCACATACAGCAGCTTCAGTGCTGTTAGAATTGTAATGCTTCACTTCCACTGTGTTTTATACACTGAGAAATCAGGGGAACCTGCCAGCTCTATGTGAAGGTTGGCCTTAGCCCAGATAGGAGAAGAATATTTGACAGCAGACAGACAATTAGAGGAAGAGGAAAACCTGTCTGTACTTTGGATCTCAGTTCTTGATGTGTTTACATCTCTGATTCAAAATATTGTCCCACATTCTGTGATGTTAGATTTTTGAGAGATTTCTTTGGAATCAGTAAATATTTAGAAGTGTTTTATTACTGCTTCTCTTTTCAGAGCTGTAACTATTTATGGAATGAAGCGAGCGTTGTTCTGTCCATCTTCACTGTTTTACTTCATGATAGTACATAAGGCTGTGAACTTATTTCTTGTATTAGTACGGAATGCTCATCGTACGGAGTGCACATTTCATAGGGTCCTACCCTACATCCCAGTCGTTTTCTTCTCCCCTAGTTGGAGTTGTGGCAGTAGACAACCTGGGAGACAGAAAGGTGGCCACCCAGCAAGAGAAACTGTCTGGCTGCAGTGTTACATTGGACACTGCATGAATGAGTTAAACTTCCATCCTGAATCTTTAAAGTTGTGTTTATCCTGCAGCGAGAAAAGGTTCTTCTCTTTAAGGGAAGTTAAAATTGTTCAGTGGGAATAAAACTTTTATGGCAGAAATTGTTCCCTGAGGAAGGATGGAATTATAAGAATGCCGACTTGCCTGCCAGACTGGTCTCTGTGGGAATGACACCTTGTATAAACAGCATTTGTTCCTTTCTGAGTGTGTATTAAAGTGATATCTTTGGACACTTGTGGTGATAGAACTCTCAGACCACAGCCAAATTGCCTCCCACAGTGGAAGGTATTTGAATTGAAATAATTAGAAAAGTTCTGTTAGAAACATTTTAGTCACGGGGTTTTGCTATTGCAGCAAAAAGCAATTCATTCCTCGGGACTATGGAAAGGTATTTACTTTAAAATCAGTTGGAGAACTGGATTTAACCAACACCTAATAAACACAGAATTAATAAAAACTTATGCATACACAGAACAGTCTTAATTGATTACACACATTGCATTGGCACTTTTAGATGACATTGAATTTTAAAATGTACAATGTTTGAATGCATACATTTCCCGAGATTGCAAGCAGCTCAATATTATTGCAAAATAAGACATGCCGGTAACAATGAATGAAACCAGCAATTTTATTGTTTTGTTTAGATTCCAAAAATCAGAGGTGAGGAGCAAGATTACTGTGTTCCTTCATTTTATTGGTAAATTCCTCATCTGCCTTAGTGTGACTGAGTTAGTAACTAAACGGTTTGATGCTGAAGTGAGGGAGGATGCTTTAGAAGAGGTTCTGTACTGAGAGGTTTATTTTTCTTTCAAGAAAGATGGTATTAATATAAATCATATTAACTTACTGATGATAAAAGATACAGCTATGAATGCCAGCAGTGCTAGCATAATTTTTCAGGTTGGTGAATCTGAATGTAGCTGGCAGCAATCACTCCGGCACACTCGTGTCCTCTGCTGAGGCCCAGTTTTTAATCCAGTGTGCCTGGGGGACTGGACTAACTCTCTTTCCTTGAAGGTACACTGCATTTTTGGGGTATTTAAAACATTAATTAGAAGGAGGCAAGCTGAGCTTCATGCTGCTTCTGCTATTCTAAAATCCCAGCTCTTCCTGCAGCTGGTAAATACCAGTGTAGTTCAGAGCTGTGAACAGACTTCTCTGTTCAACTAATACAGGGTGCATGCTGCTGTCTTTAGGTAGGCTCTAAAGGAAATTAAATAATTTATGGGTTTTTTCTGCTGTAACAGAAATGCCTTTTTGTTTGCTGGTTTGACAGGTTAACATTGATTGGGTAACTAACCCGTCTGATGACCTCTAACAGGCAGAGAAATGAAACTTTGTATTTTGTATCTTCGGCATAAGCGGAGGTGCTGTGGGAAATCTGTGTCACTTCAGTGAGCTGCGTTCCTTAAACCCTCCGGGGCCCAGAGGGCATTGGCTGTGATCCTGCGGTTGGCCAACACAGCTCTCCAGTGCTGATTCCCCACTCAGGGCCAAAGTCAGGTTTTAGTAGAAGCAGTTGCAGTTCCCTACAGCGTAGAAGATCTTAACGAGGTTTAGGATGCCACATTTCAAGTGTCCATTCCTTTGTCACTTCCATCGATGTTATAACTGTATCCGTTGTGTAGTCCGGAAACTTTGTTCTAAAGTAGCCAGAGGTTTTTGGAGTGTGCGATTCTTACCATAGGGGCTGCAAGCTAAGTGATAGGGAAAAAACCCCAATCGTTTAATAGAAATAAGCTTGTCATTGCATTTTGTAAAGTATTTGAAATATTTGAAAGTACTAGCTTTGGTGTTAACTTTAATTAACTTTTTTTAGTGTTAACATCAATTAACTTTGATGGGAAAAAATCAACCAACCAAAAGAAAAACCAACAAAAAACCCCAACCAACAAAAAACCACAAAAAACCAAAACCAAAACAAACCACATAAAAGCAACAAAATAAACAAGCAAACAAACCAAACCAAATATTGCAAGGCTTCCAAATTGCCATCCCAGGGTCAAAACCTGATATCGAAGTTGCAGGAATGTTACTAACAGTTTGATCTGAGATGCTGAACTTTAGAAACGGACTGCAAGAGTATGAAATGTTCTCTGTAGGGTAGCTTAGATTTCTGCATTCAAAAATATTTAGCAATTCTTTGATTTTTTTCCCAATCAGATATAGGTTTGGGACACTATATGTGTGTAAGGGCTAAAATTACCTTTGTAGACATGCACGTGTTTTCAAGTGAAGTCAGATCTTTGGAATACCTGTTATGAGAGGTAGAAAAAAAGGCAAAAGTATTAATACTTCAAGATGCCCTTGGAGACATGTGGTACTCCGTGAAAATTGAGTGTTTTGGAATGAAAGGTCAGTGCCTGGGCTTGTAGGTCTGTGAGCTGGGAACCACAGAGGGCTGAAGGCACAAGCATGAGGGATCAGGATCTGAGGAGTGGATCTGTAAGGCAGGATGGGAGACATTGGGGATACAAAATTATTACTTGGAGAGGCTGTTTCTGTGGCATTGGGAAAGGCTGGCACTTGAGGATGGCTGCCCACCATCCACAGGACAGCTGGGGGTGTGTCCCTCCTCTGGTCTCTGCAGCACAGGGCTGCTGGCTATGGCCCTCCCTTGCTGCTCGGAGCCCTCCCAGGGCTGTTCCCTACTCCCTCACAGTTCCCACATCTCCAGTTGATTTTAGTGCAGTATCTGTTAAGGCCAAGAATTGCTGCATTGAGGACTTTGTCGGGAAATACATTAAGCAGGCATGGCAGACTGCATGTGCATCTCTTCATAGGCACATCCCCTGCTTGGCTTACAGAAACATTTGGGTTCACAGTTAGGTATTTCAGTTATTAATGAAAAAAAACCCAAACCATTTCTAAGGTGCTTGTTTACATGCGTTTTGTAGTTGCACTACAGGAAAGGAAGGCCAAGGAAAATGTGTTTTTCAGAGGGCCTGGCATAATGTGGTTGGTGTGATGGCAAAATCTTTAGCAGTGGCAGTTTTGTCTTCGTTGCTGTTCGAAACAGTGAGGAATTCTGATGTGTGAGTGTTATTAAACTAAGACATACTTCAGTGGCATCTAGAAACACGTGCTTTCTGCTGGCACTCATGAATTCACATGGCCAAGATTGAAAATAGTAGTGGTGTGTACAGTGAATACGTCTACAGTGGCATATGCATTTTATGAACTGTAAAGTGGATAACCTACTAAGGTTATTTTGGTGGAAAAGGTCTGGAAGAATGAAGATGTCTGTATAATTTCTTTAGTAGTTGGCATAGCTGTTGGAAATATGCTGTTTCTCTGACTTAATTTACTATGGATTATTTTAGTTCGATATATATTTTAGTTAGTGTGCTATGTTTCTGTTTTTTTTAAAAAGACGAGGAGAGTTTTGTAGGAATCTTCAGTATTTTAACATGAAATTTTCAAAGTGGTGAAAGTGATTTAGAAACCTAATTTATGGACTGTGATGACAAATCTAGTAGCTAAGGCTGGTTATCATCACAGAGTTTATTTGGTTAACTGGAATAGTATTGGATCAATCCCTCCTCTTGTATCTTAATCATCTAACCGTGCATGTGGCACATCCAACAAACAAAACCAACCACAGGGAGTTTTTAGCTTTGCTTTGGGATGAAACACTGCCCTACCTGACCTCTTCTGTCTGGAAGTGAGACCTGGAAGCAAGAGGCACAGGCTGAAGCCATGTCAGGCTGAGTGGTGTGATGTCCTGAGACAGGTGTCTGATCCCTGCATGAGGAGGGGAATTGGATGCACTGTTACTTTCTACTAACAGCCTCCTGGTAGCTGTTCTTTTTTGTATCATTTTCTGAGTTGCCCTCTGAGAACTGGCTGTCTTCTCCCTGTTGATTAATCGTAGAGGGAATGTAGGGTGCTCTAGACAGCCTCCCGTTTTATGCATCGAAGTTACTTGGAGAAATTCACATGGGTGCCTGGATCCAGCCTGAAATTTCCAGTACAGGAGTACTGCATTTAAGGATTAATTCAGTTTTGCCTCCGCTCAGTACAAATTCTCAGTTTAAACCCTCTAGCTGTTTTGAAATGTAGTTTGAAAATGCTGCAGATTGAAGGGGATTAACAAGATGTTCATGGAATTTGGAACAAACATTCAGAAGGGGCTTCCACTCTTTGCTACGTAATCAGCATCAGTGTGGGCTTTAGGTAGTGTGGTTTTCAGCAGACAGTTTCTGGTAGTCTGCTTTTCTTTCAGATGGTAGCGCTGAGATGTGATTAGGAGTTCCAGGAGAGACACATGTCACTGATGTGGTTTGACTTCTCATGTTAGGTAGCATCTTGAATTGGAGGGAAGGGAAAGAGGGAAAAGAGAAGCGTCTTTGAAATAGTTACAGTGCATGGAAAGCAGTGGGACTGTGGTCATGGCTGATTCCTGTTTGCCTCTTGCTGGGGGAAGTAAAGGAGTCAGAAGAGACTGAGCTCAGGCAACCTTCCAGTCCCCATCCCTTCATTCCTGATGAGACCTGGAGGGGTGAAGAGAAGGGGAAAACACTAAAAATTAGCAGCTGTCCAAGCACGGGATTTGGCCAAACATTTTGTCACAAACAAATTATCTGGCTAAAGCAGCATTTGTTTGTGAATCCTTCATGAGCAAGCATTCTTCTTCACTTATATATTATTAATGTTGACATAGTTTGTGAACAAATGTTAGCCCCTGGGCAGAAACTGTTTGCTTGAATTATTTGCAGTTTATTGTTGATGGCGTGCAGTTGCTCACCTGGGTCACAGAGTATTGTTTTTCCTGGGAGGTTCGGTGGCTGAAGAGCAATGAATTATGTGTGGGTAGCAGTGAGACGCAGCTTTATGCACTGCAGCTGTACATTTGTACTGAGGCGGATGCCAGCCCTGGCTCACCAAGACCCAAGGTCAGCAAGTTGTGCTGCACATAGCCAATAGGTGGGAGCACATAATTTGGAAATTACCTGTGTGTATTTTTTTCTGTCCTATATACTTTTCCTAACGTTTTTGGCTGATTACTCTCAAAGATTGCCTGCTACTCTCAGGCAGTGAGGACCTGTGGCCTGATTTCTTACACTTGTCCTTGTATTTGTATGAAGTCTCAAACACTTGTGTGTGTATCTTTTTTTGGATGTGGTTGGGTACTAAACGGAGCACTAAATTAACTGGGACTGATCTTGTGAAGATCTGAAAAAAGCATTGCATGTGAGCACAAGCATCGTACGTGGGGTCATTTTATGGTTTGCTTTTGTGTCAGGTGGATTGTTCTGCTCAATTATGGCAAAGATTATTTTTTTTGTTCACTTTGCCATTGTAAACTAGGTGAATGGTTCTTTTTGGACCTGTATGGTGGCAGAGAGACAGTCATAGGAAAATTCAGTTACTTGGAAGTTTGGGAAATAGGGAATAATAATAATTAGTATTTTTTAGTATCCTTTGGAGTAGCTGAGAAAGAAGAAACTTAGGAAAAACAACATACTAAAGACATGGCGTTTATTCATTTGAATCTTTCATGTTTATTCTTGAAGATAATCCTCTCTTGTTAAGGGCTTCCTCACGCCAGTCTGTTTCTGTAGTCCATTATTAATGCAGGATGTGTGTATACAGGCATATAATGCAGTCCTGTGCACAAATGGTCAACTTCTTTCCATGACAGTGGATTTTTTATTACTGTTTAAAACTGTACGGAAAAAGAGGGAAAAATACAGTAAAAATACAACATCATTTTAATGGCACATTGAATTTGTTTGTCTATTCATATGCGTTATAAGTGATTGTTATTTTTATATGCCACTATTTGCATTTTATGGTGTACTCTTGTAGGCAATACCATTAACACAACTCTAGCTACTATTACTGGGCAATGTAAAGCCATAAGTGGTTGTATCATCAGTAAAAAAGCTCTTTTAAAACCAGTTTTTCCACACCTTGAAATTTTGTTTGAGCTTCAGATGAAAATTATATGCATATAGATTAGAATGGATGCTACAACTACCTGGTATACATTGTTTTGTTTATAAAATATCTGTGTTTAGAAACAAAATCAAGGGAAACCTTCTAAAGACAAGAGGCAAGTACAAAATCAGCGCAGGAACTGACATGAGCTCATTAGTTCTGTCCTGCTGGCTTCCAGTGCTGGCTTCACTTGCTGCTGGGAGAAGGTGAGGCCAGTGTGAGGAATCTCTTTTTGTTGGTGTGCAAAGTTTTGCTGCGCTCAAACCCCCTCTACTATGCTACTGCTTATTTGATTGGACTTCTTCACGCTTAAAATTGGAAACTTACTTGACGTGTTTTGCTGGTTTGAGGCTTTTACAAAAGAATTGCTATTTAGCTTGTGTTCTTAGGAAAATGAGGCTTAAATGATTACATTGCTGCCTGTGGGCCCCCTTGATACACATCCTGAGCCAGTCCCTGTGGGCAAGCTCTGCTCAGTTCTCAGAGGCCTGTACAGTCTCCCACATCATTCTAAGAAGAGTCAAGATCGTGTGTACTAAATACAAGCTGGTTTTACTCTTGATAGGTTTTGAATTTCACATTGTGTTGTCTCCTGGGGCTTTATTCATATCTAACTGTGTAAAATGCTATAGTAAGAAAAAAAACTCTGAAAACAATGTGAGAAAAATTCTTGTAATCCTTGATCAACTAATGAGTGTGCATGGAGGATTAGGAGGTGAGTCTTGAGGACATTCCAGAAACTTGACAGAATACATGTGTTCTCCCAAGGTATTCAGCAGTGCTGTGGTGATGAATTGGTTTATCTGCAGTGAACGTGGGATCCTTATCCATTAACTGCAGCAATGTCAGTGTTGATAGAGCACCAGTCAGCTGAGTTGTAATCCTAAAGGTAAGGGCGTGGATTTGAGAGCACACTGCCCCTGGAGGAGGGTGCTGCTCTCCTTTCACATACTCTGAATCTCTTCCTCTTACCTTAAATCGAGTGGGTGGGTGAGCAGCAGACAGTGTCTGCCCTCACCTCAGTGACATCACAGGACTGTTGTGAGGCTTGCCCTTGTTCCTTCCTTCCACTGCAGGGCTACAGGCTCGGCTTCACAGGGAGGGGAAGTGGGGCAAGGGAGGGGTGAGTGTTTTTGGGGTGCTGTTTGTAGCATTACCTAACTTTGGTGGCTTTTGTGGATACAGAACTAGTAAAAACCTGATAGCCTACTTAATTCTCACCCTTAATGGCATGCCAGAGGTCCATCTGAGACCACAGCCATGACAGTGATGCATCTAGAATGGCTTTGCGTGAGCAGAGTCTGTCGCACACCCTGAAGAGGCATTTTGGGTGGCAGGAGGCTACTGCTGGGTTCTCCCTGAAGTCACCGACAGCATCAGGATCTGCAGACTGGAAGGGCTCATTCAGCTTCCTCACAGAGGATACACAGGCACTGCTGTGGTTGCAGACCTTGTAGAATGAGGGATGTAGGCAGGACAGTAAACTTTTGTTGCTCTTTTTCACTTGTGACAATCTAAAGGCAGTGGAATGGCCTCAGACTGTGTGCTCTGAGATCTTTTGCAGTTCCTGAGATGAAGGGGTGCAAATTCACATTTAGAGGGGTAATACCTTACGTGAAAGACCTCCAGGGTGGGCTCTGGCTCTTAAAAGATACAAAGTCTGTGAACAAGGGATTAGTAATCAGAGGAATTCCTGGACAAAGAAAGCTTAGGGAAGAAATGAAAAGAGAGAATTGTGATCTCATAGCAGAAGTAATGAAGGTAGCAAAAGAGAGGCCGTGCTAAATGCAATCAGGCATTGATTCCCTTTGGGGAATGACAGAAGCGGCGGCACTGCCGGGGCTCCGTGCCAGTTCCATCCATGGCCACAGTACCCAGACAGCTGTGCTTTGGAGATAGCATTTCTCTGGAATGTGCCCTTTTCTTCTATTCCTGCGAGGGGGAAGTGATAGCTAGTTTATTTGAAATCCATCGATGTAAAATGTGCTGTAAACAAAGGCTGCACATGCTATCATGGCACGCTTTCCCCCATCTTATAGTCCCTGCATAAATATGTTTACCCTCCTCCAGATTGTTCAGTGGAGGGGCTGCACACGAGTGACTTGTGGCATACACCAGCCTCTTGTTCTGAATAATGAGCAAAATTACTTAATTGTGTTGAGAAACCTGTTTTTTTATGCTGCTTAGTAGGAACCAGCTCTGGCCTTGAGGGAAATGTCCTGTTGTATCTTGTTGGCTACGAACAGCTGTGTGTGTGTGCCGGTGATTGCATTTCTGCCATGCCCTGAGCACTGAGCTCCCTCTGTCTGTCTGTCTGTCTGTCTGCAGCTCTGTGGAAACGCCTTCTGCTCCCCTGTATCCTCACACCTGTTGCTGGGGATGCAAGTGGAGCTTCCTCTGTGATGTGAGGAGGGTGCTTGGGCAGTCAGGCCCTTCTTCTGTCTCTCAGGCATTGCATCTGAAACAGCTGAAGAGCCAAATCTAGATCTGGCAAAAAGAAGTTTTAGAGCAGGAATTTAATCTTTGAAAATCAGGATAATAGAACCAGGCTGATTCTGAACAGTAGGATAAATAATTTGTCATGATATTAAGATATATTTTAATTCCACATTTTTAATTGTAGTGAAAATCCAAGCTCTTTGGCATGTTTTGCCGGGGCAAAGCAAAAATTAGGAGCCGTGCAAACCAGAAGATGAAAATTTGGATGTATTTGCAGACACAGAGACTCAGTTTCTGTCGTTCAGTGGATCAGTTAGCTCTAATCACCTAGGCCAGCTGCTCTACATTAAGCTACAATAATCAGGGTAGTGTCTACTAAAATACTGCATGATGTATTGTAGAGAATTTAGCTATAACTATAAAAGAGAATGAACATTAAATTAGGCCTTTGAATGAAGGTAAACCCAAACTTCCCTCAGTTTTTTTTGCACTAAACCAGCAAAATTTTCTTAAAATGCATGCATCTAATGGATACCTGTACATTGCCAAAATTTCTAGTTTAGACTTGGTCCAGTGCATAAAATGGGCTTTTCTTTGGCTAAACAAATGCTTGTGTCTCTAAACTAATGACAGGCAGTACTGGAGATTTAAAGCGAATGCATTTATGATAGAAAATAAAATTAGAATTAGCTTTGTGAGCAGAATTCAAGCACTAGATGAAGCATCAGCCTCTGTCCTGTTTACCCATCTTTGGCTTTTTATCGGGTAAATGTTATTTTCTGTTTTCCCTGAGCTAATATTTGCTTCTGTTGCGCCGTTCTTTTTTGGCTGAGGTTACAGACTGTACCTGTGGTTGGCATTCTTGCTCTGCAAAGCAGGTGCACGCGCGACAGTGGTGACTTTTGGGCCTTCTGTTGTAGCATTTCTGACTGGGATGGAGGGACCTTCCCTTTGGGAATGAAAAGAGCACCTTTCAGTCTGTGAGTGAGCTGATGGCCAGCGTGGCTGAGGAGGGAGGTGTGGGAAGAGGGAGGAGCCGTGGATCGCCCTCAGCACTGCCCAGGTTCTCTTCTTGTCAGGGAGAGACTGTGAGCTGTAGTTCTGCTTATTGAATGCGCTGGAAAGAAAAGGAAATGCTGGGCTTTTTGTGTGCTAACTTCAAATACAACACTCCACAGCACTGTCGTACGAGCGGATCTTCCTGTTTGGCTTGGACTGCTGGAAAAGAATGTGTTGGTGTGACTTTTGTATAGGGAGAATTCAATTGTGTTTTTGCTTTATAAATCCTTTGGAGTTTTTGAAATGAAAAGCATCTCAGTAAAATGTAGTTAATTTGAGTGTATAATTCCACAAAATATGTAGTTTTTGAAAATAGATGTTTTAAGTTTCCAGTAATTCAAGGCTTTCTTGTGAAAAAAAAAAAATCTTCAGTTCTGCTTCCATTTGGACAGGTGGTAGTGTTCTTGCTGCCTTCAGTGGATGCAGCATTGTCTTCTGCTGTTTTCTATCAAATTTGTGAAATATTTTTTGTATGTTCTGTATGTTTTCATCCAGCTGTCCCAATAGCCAATTTCAGATGTTTTAATTTAGTGGCTAAAGAAATTGTAAAAATTTTGCCTGACTCAGGGGACATGCCTTTTATGTTTTTTGTGTGCTTTCCACCCCCCCAAAAAACAAACAAACAAACAACGAACCCACCAAAACAGAAAATACCCAGGCATTTAATTTAGTTATGCAGTGAAAAAACGATCACAGTGACATCATCAAACCCTTATCAAGAATGAAGGGGCCTGTGCTTTTTTTGCAGACTGAGAGTGGAACTCCTGTCACTTGAATGTCTGTATCTGCAGTGCAGTGATCTCCGCGCAGCCCAGCTGGTGAGGTTCTGATCCCAACTCTAGGGGATGAGTCAGTGCAGGCCACAGCCTGACCAGCTCTAAAGGGCAAGTTTAGAATCACAGAATGCCCTGAGCTGGACCTGACTCCATTGTCTGTGCTGGTTCTCTCTCCACTGGCACAGAAGGAGCTCAGAGCAGCTCACTCTGGTGTGGGTATCAATAGTGGAGACACCAGAAGTCAGATGGTTTGAGGTGAATGAGAGGGGTGATTTTGCTGCATTCCTTATGTGACTTCTCTCACTGTTGTGTAGCCAAGCGTTGACGAATCAATGGACCCAGATATTAAAAACAGAGGCTTGAAATTCAAAGTGGCAAGCACTTGATACACTAGGGCCTTTCAGATATTGACTAATGGTAACTAGAAAATAGATCCGTACTTTCAATCTGTTAGTTTTGTAGTGTTAAAGATCAGAGAGCTTCATCAAAATACAAGAGGCTGGAACAGAATTCAGAGGATGATTAACCTTTAAGATCAGAAGCGTAAATTCCTAAACATTCCTCCTTCCTCTCCTCCAGCTGCCAGACATGTCTTGTCAGCATAATACAAACAGGAAATTCTGAGATTTCATAAACTAGCTGGGGAGTAGGGATGAGTTGTTTGAGACTATCCTAAATAGTATAGGTTGTTTTAGAAAGCTGAATTTGCAGTTCTGAATGGGATGCTAGATGTCCAGCCCGCATACGTTCCCCTTCTGTTTTACATTCAAGGCAGCTTTGAAGCTGTTCAGAGGGAATTGATATTTCCAAGATCTATGACTGTATCAGTGAGCTAGGCCCACTTGGGTGGAAATCCCAAACACTACACAAATCATTTTAAAGTAAAAAGAAAACAAATTTAACTTTTGTGGTGGTCAAGTGCAGAACTGGAAAAGCTTGGGGTTTTCTCCTTCATCCAAATGGAAATGACTCTGTGGAGGAAAATGAATACCAGGTTAGAAACAGAACAAATAAAAGAAATAAATAACCACAATGCAGCACTATAAGATTGGTATCTTAAAGGCTGAGAAAATTAAAGGGAATTTGGCTATAATAAAGATACTGCATCATAGTGGAGCATAATGCAATTGTAATGTTGAGTCCATTTTGTAGGAACAATAAAAAAGACCCTAAAAAGGATTTTTTTTTAGAAAAATCCCTATTGCCTGTGATATTGCAAGTTAACTATACAAATATTTCTCATTCTTAATAATTACTTACTTTGAGCAATATAGTTATGTACTTGACATGCACACCAGTAAATTCCCACTAGGCTTATGTCAGTACTGAATTGGTCCTGCGTGTCCTGTCGATCTGTATCAGTTTAGTAGTACTTACTTTTATATTTTCATAGCTAGTGCTTCTGAAGTAATTGATTGTAGTTGTCTGAGAACCTTTTTTTTTTTTTTTTTTTTATTTTTTTTCTGTACTGAAGCCAGTCAAAATCTCGTCCACAGGTATTTCTCTTTCTGTAGCAAATAACTGTGTTCCTGTAATGGTGATAAACAGTATTTCATGTGTATGTCTCATGTAAAGAATGCAGAAGCAAAATATGGATAGCACTGTGCCTTTCCCATTATATGAGGTGCTACATTACAGCATCATCCTGCTGAGTTATTAACAAAGGCTTGGCTGGTCGTAAACACTTCATAACTGCAAAGTACACTTTGCAAACTGGCTAATACTAACAGCCTTTTAGTCTGGAGTATTTATCATGGCTAAATGCAGTAAAAGTGGGCTTATTATCCCTGTGATTGGAGTCCTGTGTGGCAAAGGCACTCTGGAATGGTGGAGCTGGAGAGCCGTACAGGCAGAACGGCATCCCTGTTTGTCAGGCCTGTAAAGCAGCTCTGCAGTCTAGAGGTGACAGCAGGTTATGCAGGCTGCACACTCAGCCTCCTCACTGGAAAAGGAAGGCAGGGCAGGCTTTTGGCTCCACGTCTGCATCCTCCTGTGACTGCAGACGTTCCCATAGCCACTCAAGTTGCAAACCCCAGTTTTGACCCCGTCGTAATGGATTTGCACTTTCTTTTGTGCCAGGAGAGGAGGTGTCACTGTACTGACCGGTCCACCTGATGGAATGTTTTCAATTAGGGAAGGGATTGACAGTACAGTTATTAGGGATTTTTTACTGTTTCTTGTAGATGCAGCTTGAATCTCAAGTCATTAGCGACCGAAGAATGCCTGCGGTGTGCAGGTTCAACAGTGGTCCATGTGCAGCAGTGATCAGAGTTTGGAGTTCATCAAACATTGATTCATAATCTATCCAAATTGGCAGTTGTGATAGGTAAAAGACGTGCACAAGTGGCTGCTGTCTCAGTCTGGGCTGGATATTTCTGGCTCTTCCATCCTTCATCTTTTGGCTTGATACAATTTTATACTTAATGCGTCCTGCGTTAAGTTCTCATCAATCACTCTAAGGTACAAAGTGCCTCACTATTCCCTGTCAGACAGCTGTTGTATTGATGGTGTACTGTTGGTTCCTAAACCCTCTGAGAGTGGGGAGTTTTAAAGCTCTATTGTTCTCTTTTCCCCAAGAGACTATGGGCACACCTCTGCCCACTCCCCTCCAGCATGTGTTTGTTATCTGTGGCTGCTGTGAGTGTCAGTCCTGCCTGTTCCCTGCAGGATGGAGGGACAGGCCTGTGGGGAATTGCCCACCATGGCTGATAATCCTCCTCTGTGCCTCTCCATGTGGGGAGAGCTCACAAAGGACAGAGACAGTTTGTCCTTGGCTGTGCTCTGGGAAGCATGGGCTTGCTTTGTCCTTTTGGAGAGACAGAGCTCAGCGTACGCGTGCATTTTCACAATGGGCATTCAGCAGTGCTCTGCAGATGCACCGCAGCAGCAGTACCTGAGAACGTGAGGGATAAGGAGAAGGGCTTCTGGGATTGTGTTCTATGTCCTTAAAAGACAGGAGGCAAACTTAAACTTCAAAACGTGCCGTTGTGTTTGTTCTGCTGGAAAAGGGTCTATCAACTGCAGTCAAAAGGGCAGTGCTTACTTTTATTTACTGGCATCTTTGTTTATTATCTTAACCCCAAAAGTAAGCACTGTGTGGATGTGTAAAATGAATTAATTTCATTCTGAGAGTTATTTCCTAATGTGAGAGAAGAAGAAATCATGACTGATAGCTTGCTGTGCTCTGACCTGCCTTTTGACTGTAGTTTCATAGCTAAACAAAGAACTGTTCATCCAAAACACTCTCAACTGTCACTTTAGAGAGCATAAATAAGATTCATCCATCCCTAAATCCACGGAACAGAACAATAAAACAAAGTGCTTTTCACTGCTGCTTGTTTAATGATGACCAAGACAGAGGGATGACTGCCTGTAAGGTTATATGATGTACACTGAAACCACTTGCAGGGACTCTGTCTTGGAAGTGATTGATTTAAGCTTTTGCTGTAATATTTAATTTGTGTGTCTTTGTAATGTGCATGAGTAGTCTGGCCAGCTCAGGTTCTCTCTATATCCCCAACTCTGTAACATTTGCAGAATACATTTCTGGAATTTGTGGGGATTTATGCAGGAAAATAGATCTAACTTCTTTGTTCTTCTTAGGGTGTGTACTGCACAGAGTAAGGTCCAGGTTAAGCAGAATAAATGGATTCTAATTGTTCTAGTTTGCATGACCTGCAGATGATTTTGTTCTTCAGCAAGTTCATTCTTACCACAGTTATCCTGCTATTGCTTTTTTTTTTTTTTTGTTTTGTTTTGTTTTTTTTTGTTGAAACTTACTATTGCTGCCAGGAAATATAATAGATTTGTACAGATTATTGTCCTAGATTGATTTTTGCCTGGAAAAACCCAGGGACGTTGGTATTCTCATTCCTCTTAACCTTGTCTTGGGCTGATGGTTAACTTTTCCCTAACTCAGCAAGTCAGACTGGCAAAAATAAAAGATGGACCCATCTGTTGTTTGAAGGGGGAAAAATGTTTGGAAGATGAAGACACGGCTTTGTGAGCACAAAAGCAGGGAGATTGAAAGGTGAAATGATCGTGCTGTTGGCAAATGGAGGTTGCCTGTCCCGTCTCCCATGCCTGCCTTGCCAGTGTAGGATTGTGAGCTGTTAATGGCAGATGTTTATGTGATACTGCATTTCCTCACCACAGCGAGTTAAAGTGACAACTGGCGTCAGTGGATACTGAGTTTGTGTTGTGAAATCCTGACTGGCATTGGGAGTCTTGTCTCAGGAAACCCATAATATTTGCTCTGGCTTGTTGGATTGGCTGTACTGTTATATCTTGTGTATGAGTTCAGTTGTGTGTTTTCATGTGCGACCCTGTTGAGTTAAATTGCTTTTCTTAGTTTTATTTTCTATCTCTGACTTTGCTATTGGCTTGAAGGTGGCGATGGCCACGTAGCATCACCATTCTGTGCCTCAGTTTTCTCATGGGGAAATCAGGGAGGAGTTCTTGCTTTCCTTGAACAACACTTTGAGAAATCTTAGTGGAAGAGCTGACTCTTGCTGTTGCATTTTACAGTTCTGCAGTGGTTCCCATTGCACTCTGGATGATAGGTGACATTAGACTGAGCCTATTGACATAATAACCAGGGACACATACTGATGGGTCAGTGTGTGTCCCTCAAGTCACAGAACAACTTTTGTTTGTAGATCTGATTCTTTTGCAAGGAGAGTAAATAAAACAATAAAGTAGTGGTTGGGTGGCTGAGCTCCAAGTGTCTCTCAGGAGTGTCTCTGCATTTTGTAAATCCTGAGCTGCGGGCTCTCTGTGCTGGATTCACTGAGAAGTTCAGGGTGCTGCTCATTTGGTCTGTAAAAAGGCAAATGCTTAAAATTGTCTCAATTCCTTACTTAAAGGGTCAGAAGACACAGTTGGAGAAAAGCTACTGTGCGTCTCATGCTACTGAACTATATTTAGTGTCATTTTCCTCAAGTTGACTATTCGCTTTGGAGGAGCAGGAGCAAGGCAGATAATAAGATTTTATTCTTTCCAGTGTTTACAGAGGTTTTAATGAGTGGATTTTAACAGCAACATTAAAATTTTATGTGTGTCTCCCTGCTGTATTTCTGAGGTGGTGTGCTCTACATTTGAGCCTACCCTTTTGATTACAGACTTCATAGCTACACTGAGCTGCTGTTATATGAGACTGAACCGCTTTAAATTTGTTTGCAGGGTTGTTATGTAGCAAGTGGTACTCTGTTTTGTCATTGCTGAACAAATGTATGTTGTGTGATTTGTATCTGTCTCAAGGAGAGGTTTGTCTTGGAGTAAATACATGCACTTACATCTTTAATTTGTTTTCTCCTTGTAAAGAATGGCCTAGCCAAAATCAGAAAGTTCATAGAATTGTCTCCCCGTCTCAAAGTACCCAGGATTTTTGCTTTTTGCCTTTAAAAATGTTTATCCTTTAAATTAATGTCACAAAATTTTCTATGACAAATATACTTGAAAAAGCCATTGATGTCCTTAAAATGGAATTAGCAGTTGCTAATTGGAACATCTTTCTATGTGTGTATGTTTTTTTGTTAATGATATGTTCAATGATCAGAAATCAGCAGCAATACTCACTTTAAAAAGTTCTAAATTAGACACTGGTTGACAATTTGAACAAACAAGCCACATGATAAAAGGCTGTGAGCAGAAGTTGAATTACTCCTTCATGAGCAACTTCCATTGGCTTCCTTTAACAGAGAGTTCTTTAATGAACCGTGAACATTTGGCAGGTGATTAATGTAGAAGTGCTACAATATGAATGAGTTCCAGGAACACTTATTTTGGAAAAACTAAAAAAGGAAAAGAAAATGGAAGAGAACAGCCAGTTTCAGCTTCAACATGCACAGTACACACATTTTCCATAATGACTGCAAAATGAAGTACCAAAGTGGAGACAGGTGGAGATGTAACATGTGAGTTTAGCAGATTTTCAGAAACAGCAAAAGTAAAAAAAATCTGGGGTGCTAGTGCTTGATTTGGAACAAAGGAATTAAAATAAACAAGATAAAGAAACTAAAAAAGTCAGTCACAAGTGAACTCTTCAAGATGTGGAGAAAGTTTGAGGCCCAGAGCACCTACATAGCACCTGTCAGAGAAGACTTTGAAATAGCCTCAGAAAGTTTAAGTCACTGAACAGTAGTACTGTGGATGTGAATACAAAATTAAAAAGTTACATCACAGTGCCTTTAAACTAAGACATGCATAAGGGCTTGCAATAATTGCATTTAAGGCGAGCCAGAAAGGTCTGAAGTATTTTCAGGAGTGGTCACTGAGTGCAAATTCATCTGTGTTCATTAGGAAAGTAGTTGATAGGATTCTTGCTCCCACTTTTACAGTGGACATCAGAGGTCATCTTCATGAAGCACAGGCAAGGAAATCTTTAAAAAAAATTGACAGAATGAAAAGCAATAAATCTTCAAACCTGTGTAGTCTTCCTTCTACTAAAGGTGATTGTCAGACTACAGCTAAGCTGTGTCTCTGTACTAGAGCGCTGCTGCTGCTGTCTGTTCCTACAGCGTTGTGTAAACTTCTAGTGCCAGGTGATCAACAGCATCGAGGCAGTAGAGATGTTTATCTGGAGTTTTAGTGACAGTCTTGTTCACTGGTAAACAAGGATGTGAGGCACAAAACAGGCAAGCTCAATCCACTGCATAGTGCTTGATATGATTAGACAGTCGGACCTTTTCTTGTGATGTGTCTTCAAATCCTGTTTGCTCCTTTGCCCTCAGAGACTCGTGCATTATCAGTGTTGCTGAGACCAAATCTGTGAATGCATCTGTAGTTGTATCACCACCTTATCCGCTGTCACAGGAAGCTGTTGTTGCTGTTATTGTTATTGCTGGTTTTATGATTGTCGCATTTTGTTCCTGTGTTCAACAATCCAGCCCACTGAGTTTTGGCAGCCTGTCTGCTCAGTCCAACATTACCCAGTCAAGTTTTCAAGGATGTAAAAGAACTTGCTAAATGCAGTTGGAATATATAAATGTTCTTTTCTACCAGTTAACATAAAGCCACTTGTAGTGTAGCCTGTGAAACCACTGCGATGTTCGCTTATGAATAAATACCTGACTGTGATGTTGAAGTGTAAATATTTCAAAGTAAGCCCAGTACTTAGGGAAGAGTCTTACTCATGTTATTACAATACATTTGATATGTCAGTAAAGAACTGCCTTTTGAAGGCATTGCGAATTGTAGATGTACTGTTTTCTAGTCTTCGCTGTTTTCAAGTAAGTATCATAATTCTTGCTTTGCAATAGACAAAAGATGAACACGTGAGAATCACAGAGCATTAACCACTGCGATAAAGGCTGATGAGAAGCTTGATACCAGTCGTCCATTACTGCAATGAGTACTCCCTTCAGTGCACTTATTTCCAACAGGGACCTCATCCTAGTGCATTGTGTGGAAGGAGGTGAAAAAGGTTTATAATGCACCCAGGTGAACATGAGAGACGTGGTGTCATGGCATGATTAATGTGGCAGCTGATCCTGTCTGACCAAAACAACGCCGGCTCTTTGTTGCATCAGCTGCGACTCTGCTTTATCATCAGGCTTGATAATACTCTGCAGCAAAATCTGCTTGCCACAATAGCACAGGAGCTCCAGAAAAGGACGTGGTCCTGCAGATCAAAGCAGGCTGGTAATTGCACTTGTCTGTTCTGTGCTTACCTGTGTCAGCTCCAAATTACTTCCAGTCTTGTATCTGAATGGCATTTTTTTTGTGATTGTATCTGTGGATTGACCCTGCTTTTATTTCCTGGCAGACACATTTCCCTAGCCCTAGAAGTAATATTCCTTTATTGATATTAACTGTTTTCCATCCAAGGTGAACTTGTGAAAGTCTGTCTTCACATGTTGTGTTTTCCATGTGAAGATATGCCCAGTTAATCTCTGCAGGTGAATAATGTACAGGGAATCATGCTTTAAAATTGTTTCTTATTTTCCTTTGAGTGATAGAGATGAAAATATGCTTCTGTTTTCTAACTGGCCAGCACGCTTTGTCCAATTCCCCTTTCAAAAGAGAAATAGTGTTTAAATCTAATAGAAAATAATTTGCAAAAATATTTACTTTAAAAGGGACAGACATTTCATAATTTTTTGAGTAATATGACACTAAGGTCAGTGGGAGACTTTTTCTACTGGGCCTCTCAAACATCTTTCTTCTTTATTTCAGGTAGATGGAGAGTATATGTTTGATTTCTTCCTCACTCTTATCTCTTTTTGCTGTTGCGGCTTGTGTGGTTTAAATTTCCTGCCTCGTGAATCTTCTTTATGCTGATTTTTTTCTTAGCTTCTGTGTAAAGATTGTTCTCCTAGTCCAGTATCCCTCTTTAGATGGGTAGAAAGAGTGTTTTATGCATATTTGAAAGTAACTGTGGGGCTTAAGTAAAGAGCCCATATAGTGGTCAGAAAGCTCCAGGTGGAAACATCTCCAAATAGTCTAATTTTCCATCAGGAGTGCCTTCTCATGGGCCATGTTTAGCTGGATTGACTGCATGCTGCGTGTTCACTCATGGGAGACAAATCAGGAAGCTTGCTGCTTGCCGTGAGCATTCCTGATTTTCTGGTGAAGAACATTCTTGCACTACAGCATGGTCATGGTAATCTTTCCCATCTGTATGAAAAGAGGACAACCAGAGGGTCAGGCCCATCCTGGGAATATGAAAGGCAGTCCTGCTTGAACAGCCTGTTCTCCTCCTATGCCCAGGGGAGGAACCTAGTGCATGAGGAGAGGCTGTGGGTGTTGTGTGCGTGGAGTTTGCAGTCGCCCCTGGCATGGATTCCCAGCGCCTTTTGGTGGTGGAAGCGGCTGCTCACGGCCTGGGTGTGCGCACGGTTTGCTGGGCTGGGAGCTGCCTGATGCCGGGCCCTGGAGCGCTGTGGATGGAGCTGCATCCAGCTGGGGCCAGCACCAGTGCTGCTGCTCCCCAGGGCTCAGTGCTCGCTGTCTTCAGTGGTGATCTGGACAAGGGCACTGCGGGCACTCTCACGCCTTGGCAGATGGCACCAAGCTGGGTGGCAGTGTCCATCTTCTGGAGGTCAGGAAGGCTCTGCAGAGGATCTGCACAGGCTGGATCCATGGGCTGAGGATGTGAGGTTCAACCAGGCCTGCCCTTGGGTCACAACAACCCCCTGCAGCTCCAGGCTGGGCACAGGGGCTGGAAGGCAGCAGGAAAGGCTCTGGGGGTGCTGGTGGCACAGGCTGAACACGAGCCCAGGTGTGTCAGGGGGGCAACAAGGCCAAGGGCACCTGGACTGTCACTGTCCCTGAAGGTGTTTAAAAGACGTGTGTATATGTCATTTAGGGACACGGGTTAGCGGTAGGCTTGATAGTGTTGGTTGAATGTTTGGACTTGGTGATTTTAAAGGTGTTTTCCAAGCTAAACATTTCAGTGATTCCATATTTCTCCTTTGCCAGGCTCTAGATCTGCCTGATGCTGTCTGGGACTCTGCCAGCCGCAGTCTGAGCACACTGCTGATGTCCCCTCTCTTGCACTGTGTGGTTTGGAGGATTTCTGGTATTGCAGAGAGACCCTGAGACAGATCTTTTTGCAATTCTGTGTGGCAGGAGACAGAGCAGGGTGATTTAAGTTGGGCTTTAACTCTTTAGATGACAGTTTGTTAGTGTTTGAAGCTGGACTTCTGACGGGGTGTAACAGTTCACAAATTCACAAACCTATTCGCAAAGCTCTTCCCGGTAAAATTATTTGCAATGCAAATATGTGTTTGGATACTGAGTACTGTCTTTGCTCAGTGTGTGTTCTGTTTCTGGCGACAAGCTCATTGGGGAAAATGAGAAACGGCTGTAAACAAAGGACTTTGAAGTTCATCTCCCGCCTCTCTGATCACTAGGGGTAGCTGTTCTTCGGCATTCCATTATCGAGAGCTACCTTCATCCGGGAGAAGGTGGCACAGAATCATTAGCTGGCATGGCACAGATAACAGGCATCACTGTACTTCTAGGGCCATGGCATGTGAGATATATATTAATGAGAGACTCAGTAATTGATGACAAGGTGTAGTTTTCAAAAGCGTTTGACTTATCCAGGTTTCATTTAAGGTACAAAGAATAAAAGGGACAGAATCTAAGCCTAGTCTTGAGCAGAATCTGCAGATGTTTCTGGATTTTGTATTGTTTAACTAAAGGGGACTCAGGTATTCTTTATCCCAGTGTTTGGTAATCTTCAGATAGGAAATGTATTTTACAGCTTACTGGTCTTGATTTGCAATTAAATCAAGCTGTCTTCATTGAGCCTTAGGTGAGTGAGACTCTTGTTAGCAAAACAAAGTAGGAAAGGTTTGAATTTTCTGGCTTGTGTCCAGAAACTGAGGAGCTTTTTAGAGTGTGTTAGAAATGTGGTGAATAGTCTCAAAACCTGTGGAGGTGAATTCTTACTGAGTTCACAGATGGTACTTAGCTTCATTTGTAGGAACCACTGGCTTTTAGCGTTTCAGTCTGAGTCTTCTGTGCTGGCTCCTGTCACTTTGCAGTACACAGTGCTAAGGAAGGGAGTTAAATTAGAAGCATTTTTCTGTTTAGCAACATTTCCTATTAGTTTAAATACAAATTCCAGGAGTGGTACCAGTGTTGTTTGTGCTCTAAATAGGTGCATGTTGTTCACACCTATAATTTGGGGTATTTTCTGGCGTATTAATCAGCGCATTGAATCAGAAATTCGTCTCAATGAAGTATGGATTAAAAATTGGGTCAGTCTTTTCTTACGCTTTACCTGTTTCAACAGTGTGTATATCATTATGCAGCAAGGAGTGTGACCCATGTTTTGTGGAAGCTGTGGTGTAGTGGGTGGGAGTCGCAGGATACTAATTGCTAATGAGAGAGGACTAACTATTGCTAACCATAGAGGATGCTCACTGCTTCTGTAACAGCAGAAACATATTTTTAACAAGGATTTTGTTTCTTGAACTTCACTTTTTCTTCCAAAAGATGGGGGGGAAACTGCTTTATATAAGTCAACAAGTAAACCCATTTACAATTACAGATATTGTTATCTGAGCTCCTGTCTGAGATGCCATTCTGAGCTCATTCCTGCTCATCTCTCCCTTTTCCATTACTAAACTTATTCCCAAGGTGGGAAGCTGTTCATTTTCTGCCACAGCCTCAGTTGACTAGTAGCTTCATTTTATGGCAGTGTCACTTCATAGTTGGCTTGAACTGGACAAGGCACTTGCATCTCAGTGATGATGTGGTTTTTAATTCTCATTAGTCCTTTCTAAGTTCAGAAATGGCAGTGCTGTATGAAACAATTTCCACTAATTTAAAGTTATCAAGAGCTGGTGGTTCCTGTTGTTCTCTGCCCCATGTTGAATGTTCATTGATGCTGGAATTGAGTTGCTGGATTTTTGTTTCATCACTGTTCTCCATCATTTATCATTTAGAGCGCCTGAGTATGCTTCTCCTTGATATTTCAATTATATATGAAAATGAAAGCAAAGTGTTGTTTGTGCTGCCTAGAAGCTTGTTCTTATTTTCTTTTTTTTAACTTTGTCAGCAAAGTTGTGTACGGTGTATTGAGGTTTACCAGCTCTTTCAACTAATGCATTGAACCTTGCAGATTTGTTGTCTTGGTTTTATTTAGGCTCAGGTTACAGGTAAAGTTTGAGTGTATTTATCTTTCAAAATGATATTGGATGGCATTAGGTTGGATCATTTTTTAGTGGATGAAATTTGGTAAAAGCATAGCACTTACTTGTATATTGCACATTTCCCGACCTTTTGATTGCCACCAAACTACCTTTAAGACTCTTTCAGAATGCAAAATTAAAAGTGCAACATTTTCAGTATATAGTGTGATGAGTAGTTAGAGATATTTTACATAACGTGGAATCTTTATTTTCTTATTGAATGAGGACTAAGTGGATATTACAGTGTATTTCCTTCAGCCTATTTGATGTCCCCACGCACATATTTCTGCCGGCACTCAGGTAGTGCCGGCTGCTGGCTGCAAAAACAGCCGCAGAGTGAACTGAGCTCGAAGCATCTTCTTTTGAGCTTCTGCAGAGTATGTATGCACTCATGTGTTCTAAACAAAACCTGCACTTTAAGGTTTTGCGGGCACTACAGTAACCTTCTTCCCTCTGAAAATTTCTTGAAACTTGGATAAGAATACCCAGAGGCTCCCAGTGCACACTGCCCATACGTTGTCAGGGACTTCTCAGAGCACTGCTGTTGTGCTGCTTACGGTGGATTTAATGGACATGTGTTAAAAGTTGGTTTGTCCTGGTCCCTACAGCCTCTATCTCCCAGTATTGCTTAAAATTTGATGAATTTAAGAGAGACAATGCTCTTTTTTTTTTTTTTTTTTTTTTTTTTTTACATGCTTGCAAATGCCGTGGGATTACCGTGATGGTTTAATAAAAGCACATTCTGTTGGACATCTGTCAGCTTTTGGGTTTGGGCTTGGCCAGTACAGGACACATGAAGTGATCCTGATTGACTGTGTAATTTACAACACAAAACTCCTTTTTCCTTTTTCTCGGGGTGGTGTAAATCAGACATAGCTCCAGAGCCCAGCTGCTCTATCCGCTGTTCTCCTCTCCTGATCACTCGGGGAATAAGAAGCGGTGCTGAGCGATTGGATGAGATTTCCCCAAAGCCAGAGAACCTTTTAGTTGGCACCTGCTCTGCGAACAGAGGCCGAATGTCTTTAGGCAAGGAGAAGTACTGGACAGGGATCACGGCATATCCAGTTATTGCCATCTTCTGCCTTCAGTGGTGTGGTTCTCTGGCTCTGTTTGCCTGTCAGAGTTCAGTTGGGTGGTGTGTGAGGAGCCAGGTGTTTCTGAGCCTGGATCAGCAGGACCATGGGGAAGCCTTGAGGCTCTGCTCAGCGTGGCTGAATGATGTCCCAAGGTGGATGAGCCTTCAGCTTTGTGGCTGCCGGGCCTGAGCGTTCGGTTTGGTTTCTTCAGCTTCTTCTAAACCTTGGGTTTAGGTTCTGTCGCTGTGTGCCTGTGAGTGCCCACCTGAGGTTTCCTGAGGGTAGCAAAAACCTGTGTTCTATTTAATTTGCTGTTGTTATGGATGAGTGTAGAAGTGTAGAGTAACCTTAAAATAATCATGAGCTGGAGTTTGACAGTTTTAAGCAAGCAAAACTAAGCCCTGGTTCTGCAAACTCATTTCAGTTCCAAGTATCCTTCTCTCTCATGCCTTCTGAGTAGGAAATTACTCTTCCATAATTCATAATTTAATTTCTTTTTTGTAATTACAGAAGAAACCTTGCCTGGAATATTTGCTTTGCCTTTTCTGCTTAGCTTTCCCATTCTCATTCTTTTATGATTTTGATTTTCCTCTTATTAACATTCTCTGCAGACACAGTGTCACATCAGCATTGTGCTTTAAGTAATATGGTTCACTACAGCATCCATTTTCTCTTAGGCTATAAGCACAATCTGATATAAAACCTTTTCACGTACAGTTGCTCTTGTGTTTTCTTGGATCCCATTAATGTGGTTTTGTTAAATGATTATTTTTACTTGTTTTTTTTTTAATATATAACACTGTCATGTGATTGAATAGTTATTTTGTCTACTTTGAAAGACATACTCTAATTAAAAATGAACATATGGCACCCTTGAATGTCCCTGAAAAAGAGGAGTTTAAATGTATACTTTCCATGTGAAAATTTTGGTAAGTTAACAGAGGAGGTTTCCAGCCTTTGTTTTAGGCAATGCTTGGCATGGCACTCTGAGGTCTCTAATGTACAGCAAGTGCATTTGAAAGTGCATTTATTTACATACAAAAGATGATGCCAAACTGAAGTTACACTTTCAGCACTGGACCTTTTAATGTGTTTTATACTTTTGTAAGCAATTGACAATTGAAGCGATTCCACTTCTTTCTCCCCCACAAACAGGCATAAAATTCTCCTTGTGATTTTAGAATTGGGAGGTCAGGATGTCTTTGGGTGGAACAGGAGTGGAGGGGTTACAGAAGAGGGCTTCCATTCTGCTATTCTGTTCCTAGTCTGATAGCAAGTATTTTATTCCTGGAAGTCTGAATAAATAAGTTAAATAAATATATCTGGTAAGTATTACGTTATCTTCATTCTCAAAATTACGCTCCCAGTTTTACTATACGCTGAAGTCTTTTCATGGAACTTACTAACAGTATTTATGTATCAAATTAATATAAAATTGCCTTTTTTCTTTTTTTTCTTTTTTTTTTGGAAGGCTTAAGCATGTCTCTCAAATATGGTAAACGGGTAAATTGAGAGGTTTGTACACTTGGGGGCTGCCCGCAGCTCCGCGGCCCCCGGGAAGAACCAGGAGGTGTCTGGCTTTTGGCAGGATGGCACTTCAACATGAGAAACTTCCGAACTATCTGCCAGCTAGTAAATGAAAGTGCTAGCTGGCTGCCCCTGCTAGAGCAAACCCAAGCACTTGCAGAGAAGAAAGGAGACTTCCTTAGCAGTGAACTGTTGTTGGAGCTGGCAGTGTGGGTGGGCTTTGCCCCCAGGCCGCCCTTTGGTCCTCCTGTCCGAGCCCCCATCAGTGTGGCGGCGGGTGGTGTGACCTGAGCCCGTGGTGGGGAGCAGGGAGGGACATCCCAGAGCAGACACTCGGTGGTTTTCCGAAGGAAACGTTTCACATCTTACACACTGGGATATAGAATGTGCCCGATTCTAGGGTACACAAACAGCGGATCTTTTAAGGATCTCGATTACAGGTCCACACAACCAGAATATTTCTTTAATATAAATAGATCTTATATGCATTTATATAGCAGTGCAAACTATAAATGTTTGAATTTTCATGAACATTACAACTAGGGAACCATATTTATGAAGATCCTACTTAACCTTTTGCTTTTAATCTTCTGACTGTATTTTTAACATTTCTTAAAATTCACATGAAATTCAGTAGCACAGATTTACAGCAAGAACAGGTTACTCGTTAGATTTCAGCCAAGTGTTTAATTTATTTCATTGAAAGTTGAAGGATTTAGTATAAATCTTGAAGGAAAAAAGTCTTTGAGCTCTGTGATATTTTTGCTTTACCCAACCTATTTCCTAATGACTTTTCTACTGATTCTGTTTTAGTCATGTCTAGGAGCCTATGTTTCTCCTTTCCTTTTTTTGCTGTATTCTTCCATGGAGATAATGACAATTACATGAAAATTTAGATTCATTTATAATAAATGAATTCCTTGGCTAATTGGAGATGCAAATAGTTAAAAAAAATTTAAACATTAAACTTCGCATTTTTAATTTAGACAAAAATTTTCTACAACATTTGAGGTAAAAGTCCTGCAGAAAATGAACTTCCAGCATGAAGTATGATTGCTGTGTTGGATAGTCAGAAATATTGCCTGCAGAGTTTGAATGTTTCCACGGGTATATTAGGACTTTTTTTCTCTGTAAAAATAAATAGGGAAAAAGCCCAGGGAATTTCTGCACAGGGCTGCAGAGGAATATGCCCTGAATAGCAGACTCTCCTGATCTCATGCAGGATTCTGCAGATCCCGGCCCTGCAGGAGATTGTAATTTTCAGTTGTCTTCCCTGCATGCCATCACATACAGCCTCCCTTGTTCCATTTGGTAGCTGCTACTTTTAACAAATTGGGGCTTTTTTCTCTCTTGAAGCACAGGAACCCAGGATCTTCAAGCTTGTGCTGCTCTAATCCAACGGCCCAAGTAATGCACTGATTTCTCACTCTCAAATCCATCTGCTGAGTAAATGGCTCTGCAAGGGCCCCTTTCTGGCAGTCGTCAGTGTGAAAACATCTTTCAAGTGCTCTTCTACCAATCTCCTTTGCGTTCATTCCCCCACAAAGTGCTAACAACAGAAACTTTCTGAGCTAGAGTAGGCTTTCTCTAGCTAACAATAGTGAAGTTTTAAATAACAGTTGAATACTTGAAACGTTTAGTCATGGGCTTCTAGGAATATCACCTCGGAGCCGTGTCACCGTGTTACTCTAAACAGGGGGATGTTTTGTTCAGGAGTGACTGAATTCACCCAGTGAGGTGATGGCATCAAATACCATTTGCTGTGATGGTCCCCCAAACCTCCTCTGCTCCTCCCTCTTACCTCGCAGTCCTCTGCACAGACGGGACAAGTGTCAGAGGAATTCACACAGCCTGGACTCACTGTGCACACAGGATGCTGGATAGTGTTCAGCTGAAATATTTGTAAATTTGAGAATTTAACTGATTCTTCTCCCTAAAAGCTGGACTTTCATTCACTGCCCATGCTGAAGTGCCTCCCAGCCTGCTAGATTCACGTATTGCATCACAGCGTGGCTTTAAATTAAATTAACTGCTCTGGACTAGAAAGGGATTAACTAATACAATTAATACATAATTAAATGGAATTACGTTTTTTGGTCTGTTTGAGGTTTCAGCATTTAACTTTTATTTAGAAGTGCAGTTTTGAACAGAGCCGCATCCAAAGCGTGTGTGTTATTTGAAATTACCAAGCTCTGCCTGCTTCAGAGCTGAAGTCTTGGAGAAGGAGCTGTTTTCTAAGGTTTCTGTCTGTGGGCCAGGTTCTGTCACGGGTCCACCCATACTTCTCTCAAGCTGCTTCCTTGTGGGAAACTCCACAGAAATGTTGAAGTTATGTGGGAGTGAAAATCGGGGAAATCAAGCTTCATTACCCATCCGATGTGATACAAAAGTGGGCTTGGTTTCCTGCTAAAAGAAGGATCGCAGCACGTCTGTTCTGGGTGATCATGAACAGTATCAGAGAGATTTACCCGGACTAATGGGTGTGTCAACACAGCCAACTTCTTAGTTCTCCTGTTCTGTCTTCCTTATCTCTCCCTCTTTGATACCGTGGAATTACAAGGAGAAAGCGTGAGAGTACTGGATGGCATGGAGTGGCTGTGAGGAGTTGGAAGGGTTTTTTTAGAAAAACAATTCTTTAGTTACCCTATATATTTTAAAATATATATTATATGTATCGCTGTTTGATTTGAGTGCTGTTATACTCCTCTTAAGTCTGCAGGAATCTATTTGTGTAGCACGTTGTGCGTTAAAATACCACTTCAAAAGCCACAGTAAGCTTGTGTTTGATTCCTTGAAAAACGCAGGATGTGCCTTTGCTGTGCCACTTTGGAACCTGCACTAACTCAGTCTGTCCCTAGGTATGGCAGATTGTGAGTGGCTGGGTGCTGGACATTTTTCCTTATTTATGGCTGCTGTTTAAGACCATAACTTTCAGATTTAGAGTACAGCTAAGACTTGTAAACAACCTGGATGAGAAGGACTGTCTCGGCAACTCTACTGTATTTTATTTTGAATTTTCTTCTCCCTCCATCCCCTTCCTCTTTCTCATTGCAGCGTATAATCTCCAAGCAATTTATATGATAGTTCATCACAGGGAAGTCTTATGCTGCTGCTGTAGAATGAGATTTTCTCCAGCTAATTTTCTGTTTTTCTGCAGTAAAACTGCCAGAACATTTAGGTGAAAGGTAGATGGATATTCAATTAAAAACTTCTGTACTAGAAACTTAGAAAATTGCTTCTTAGTGAAAGGCAGATTAGCCTCAAGTATACTTCTCGCTGTCAGTTCAATGGTATTGCTCTATTTCTAGTCATGTTTGCCTTTCCTTCCTGCATCATCTGTGAGTGACAGTAACATCTGATTAATAGAAATTTAATGTCGTTTTTACTCCCTGCTGCTTCCTCCAATAGGCCTGGAGTTGAAATACAAACCAAAATAAAGTACTACTGGCCTTTAGGGTTTCTCTGTCGAGTTTTGAGGCTGTCATATTTCAAATATGAAGTGCCTGTGGCGTTTGGTTTTTGCATTAGAAGTAGGAAGTGATGGTTGTATTTGCTCTGCAATATGCTGGTTATGACACATGCACTTTCCCCCATATAAGTACTAGCAACGTATGGCTGTTTTTTCAGGATCACCTTGGAGTCATGCTGAACTTTTCTAATATTTCCAGTGTGAAAGAGCAGGAGAAAAACTGTTATAAGGAGATATTTGTCTGATGTATCAGAAAGAAACAAAAATTTAGAATAGCATAGATTCCTTGTCTTCTCTTATGACTGAATCCCAGTCACTTCCAAGAGAATTTATTATCCCAGGGATAAAGATCCCAGCTCTGTCCTTTGAGGCAACCTGGCCACCTTCCACACCTTCAGCTGACTGACCATCAGTGTTTTGGAGAGTGGATTAAAACGTGTAATACTATGCATATTCCAGCAACATTACTCTTTCTGAGATTTTAGGATCAATTGGGATCTGCAAATGTCAGTGTTTCAGTGTTTTTTCTAATAATTAAAGGGTTATGCATTCTAAATTCTGGGATTTTTAGCATGTGTGATGTGTGCTTATCTAGAATGAAATCTGAAATTTATTTTGCGGTGTTACAAGCTATAAGTAACTGAATGCCAAAAAAGGCTTGTGCTGAGAGGCTTTAAATTCTTGGCTGTTCCTGTGTATTGATTAGAAAAGGGTAATTGACACAGGAAGGAGAGCCCTTGGTACTCCAGTTGTAGCAGTGGAGGTTGAGGTAATTAATTTCTTATGAGGCACTTCACATCTCACAGCATTAGATCCATAGGGAGTATTCCATGAGGCCTTGAAGAGGAGGAAAATGACAATCTCATATTGAGGCTGTTGAGGAAAAAACCCTGTCTATAATGAGAAACAGTTCCACATGAAAGAGTCCTTATTTTCTCACTTGCATATGATTTTCCATACCCCTTTTAAAAAAAAATATGCTTCCCTGTTTATCACAGAAATAGGTTTTCTTGAGCCAGGTGTCTTTAAAAAAATCACACTGGGGTGGGTGTGTTAGAGTAAGGAATATGTGTCACTGAGTGGAGGTAGTGATTTTCAACTTAAAGTGCTTGTGGGTTATTCATTTGTGTTGCCCGTATTGAAAAAGAAAGGTAATAAATGTACTTCTAAATTCATTTCCCTTTCCAGGCTTTTGATGTACAGTAAAAATAGGCTTTGAAATGCTGTATGAAAAGGCCTGGGAGCTTTTACCTTTTCAAAGGAAAAATGTCAGAAGTGTCAGGTTCTGCCTTAACTGCCTTGTCAGAGGATTCCTTGAATAACTTCTGAAATGTTCATGTGAGAGATTTCTCAGGCAGAGAATGCTGTGCATATAATTGTTCATGCATGTAAATAGTTCCGTGTTTCAATGAGGTTGCTTGTGCTCCAGGAGTTATTCCTATCCACTTCCAGGATGGGGAACCAAGAGGTCTTTGAAATATTTTGTTTGAAAGTGTGATACGTACTTGAAAAGAATTGTGAGCAACCGCTTCGTTTCTGAGTCCCGGCCCGACACAGACTTGTCCGCTGAGTTCTGCAGGTTTGGAGAAAGTCCTTGTTTTGCTCTGGTGGCACCTCCAGCAAGTAATCTTGGTTTTTACTTGGATGCTTCACTTTGAGGAACAAGCTGGAAATTTGAAGAGTAAAATAATATTTAAATTCTGCATTTAAGGGACAAATGCCATGACCTAGTGGTATCTAGACTGGTGCAAAGGAATACCAGCAGGTTCTGCCCCACACTGGGCATTTCTCCCATAGCCAAACAATCAGCTGGGGTTTTTCTTCTCTCTGCGTGACCTTCAAGGTGACAAATCCTTTGTCCCCTCCTAGAAAAGAATGGAGGAAGTGCTATTAGTTGTATTTAGTTACTGATGGCTGAAGCATGGTGTTAACTAATTGTGGCAGCTGTGAACCAGCTAGGATGAATGAAGACCACAGCAGGATAGAACTGGATCTACCCTTATAAAAGCTTATGGGCTTCTTTGGGGCTTTTTTTGAGACAGATGCTTGTACATGTCTTCATTCTGTTGAGTTCCACAACGGGATTTGAAAGATTAGGGTTTCCATAAGCTGTGTATGGAAAAAAAAAGATCTTGTCATTGCACAAAAAATTGAGGTGTGCCAATGTCCCAAGTAATGACAAAATTGTTTCATCATGCAAAAAAATTGTAAAATTGCCTTTTATACAGTTTTCTTGTAGTTTTATGGTTTTGATTAGAATTCACACTGACTTTATAGATCAAAAGAAGAACCATTTATAGATTTCATATGCAAATAAAATAATTTTATGTTACATGCTAAATTCTAATAACAGACATAAAATGCTTGATGTCTCTATAGAGGCTGTGACTTTGCTTTAATGAACTACCTAAGTTGTGTGAGCTTTTTTTTTTTAAATGTAAAGGGCAATGTACAGGACCCTCTAATTGCTGAGCGTAGGAGTGTTTTCAGTCAACACATAGGCTGAAACAGTCAGTCATTTAATTAGAGCGCTGACATTTATTAAGTTATTAAAGTATTGATCAGTGTTTACCTTTTAGCTCTGCTTCTTTTTTTTAATATTTCCATAGAGAACTGATTTAGATAAATGTGCTAGTCTTTTTTTTAACTAAAACTGTTCTTGGATACATAGAACTATAGCAAAAGCTGTTTATCACAGTCATGGTACAGGTGCTGGAGACAATTGACAGAGGGCAGGTTTAGATCAGATATGGGGAAGAAATTGTTCCCTGGGAGGGTGGGCAGGCCCTGGCACAGGGTGATCAGAGAAGCTGTGGCTGCCCCTGGATCCCTGGAAGTGTCCAAGGCCAGGCTGGACGGGGCTTGGAGCAGCCTGGGACAGTGGAAGGTGTCCCTACCCATGGCAGGGGCTTGGAATGAGATGGGCTTTAAAATCCCTTCCAGCCCAAACCATTCTGTCATTGTGGGATAAACAGAGAAAATCATGCTAGTAGGTTGGATTTTTTTTTTTTTTTCTATTTATTCCTCCCAAGATTGTGCAATGACTGTTTGGAAACAGACACATCCCATGAAACAAAACATGTGCTTCATTTCTGGCCATAGACCTTTAAATATTGAAATATTAGCCTAAGTACTAGAAGAGATTAGATCATCTCTTAAGTAGCTCTGCCCGTATCTTCCTTATAATCTATTGATCAGTGCAACTATCAGGAAAACATTTGTGGGCCTTCAGGAGTATCAGCACACTGAAATGAAAACCCTTCTCAGAGTATCTGTACGGTCCTTTCTTTAGGATCTACTTGACAAAGTCTGGAGCTTAAGGAATTCCTGCAGCCTTTGTTGCCGCTGGTAAGAGCTGGCATGTACCCACAGAGGCTTGGCTGGAGACTTGTTCCCGAGTCCTGCACGGCTGTGCAGACAGCGTGGTCTGCACCTGTTCACCTCGGGGTGCAGAAGGGTCTGGGGTGCCTGGGGACGTCACAGTGGTAAAAATGAACTCCAGCAGAACCAGTGGGGATATGGCCACGCGTTTCTACTGAGAATCTGCCCCTGCATGTGTCCTGGTTTGAACGGAAATCCAGCAGGGAAGATTTTCTGCACATGTGGTTTTCGAGACATTCAACTAGTGTCGTTTGCCAGTGTGTGAAATAGATGGGCCTGTATTATTTGTAGTACCCAGCATTTATCTTCAGGCTATCCAGTGTTAATTAAAAATACTTATTTTCACTCACTGAAATATTAATAACACTATGACTTAGTGCTTGTAAAATGTTTCAAATGCTAAATATGCATTGAAATAGGAACTGGATATTGCTTTTAGGATCTTCACAAGGGAGCCATATAGCTGTTATTACATATATTTTACAGGAAAAAAACAGCAGGTGAGTGCAGGATCACTAAAAGACTCAACTGCCTGATTTTTGAAATTCAGACCCAGAATGATGTGCATAATTTTCCTAGCCCTTTTCCTAATTCAGTCCCCCTGTACAAGGAAGGGCTGTTTCAGGATAGGCTTGCTTGTTTTGAAGTACAGCAGTCGCCAGAAGGACTTCATTGCCAAGCAGATGCCGAGTATTTCAACTCCAGACGTGTGGGTTCCATCACTGGGGATGAGGCAGCTGCTCTCTGCTGAGTGTGGAGGTGTTCAGGTCACCTTTGGCTTCCCTGTGCCAGCACTTCAACAGACACTTAAAGACATTACATCTGCTCTTTTTTGGTTACTCGAGACCATCATCATCTCATGCAGCTGGGGACTGTTAGTGTGGGGTCTGAGGTGAGGTCTGCAGGGGAACACACGCTCACAGGGGTACCTCAGATCCCAAGGGGCTTGGGGCCAATGGACCTGACCCCACAGAAGCAGGAGATGGCAACTTGAGGCCAGTGATGTTTGAGGGTGTTCCCGCAGGAGACTGTGTAGCCAGGTATCCCCCTGACTGCAAAACACTGCACATGGTTTAGAAGTTTGTGAGTCTTTGTAAGCAGGATTTATCCAAACTGTAGTGTGGGGTTTTGATGTTTAAATTTCTTTAGGGAAGAATGAGACTCTGCAGTTATGAGGTTACCTGCACTCTGGACTTGTCCATATTCTACAGCCTGAAGCTGCATTTACAGTGCACTTGTGGTGTACTTATTTTTTAGGGAAAACATGAGGTGAAGAATAACTTCACTTATAGTTAGAGTTGCTTTCTAGACATTGACTATTACGTTAAGAATTTGAAAATAAAGTATTTTTAACTTGTTCACTGTTCAATATTTTATGCCACTTGCTGCCTGAGGTTGTTTCATATTAGCTGCTTCAAAGATTTAGGTTAGCTTGGAGCCAGTTGTATCATTAGTGGCCACCTTTGAAGTAACAGATTACCAGAGAATTTGAAAAATATCCCAATATTTTACAATGATTTTGTCTTTGTAGAAAAACAGGCTCTGAATCTAAAGCTTACAAAGGATATGCCAGTGCATTTTCATAGTCTGGAAATGCATAAGCATAAGCTGAGTTTGTGTCCGCAGAGCTTTCCTGGCCCTGTTTACCTGGCAGTTCAGAAGGGATCATTTTGTTGTCGAGGTTGACGAGAGCTTGCAAAGCATAATAGAGGAGTCATTATTTACTTTGGTTCCTGTGCAAGCCTTGGTACAAGAAGTGATGGCATTGCTGTGGAAAAAAAGTCAGTCTCCACCTCCAGGGATTGCTTGGAGGTTTTAAGGGGAAGTTCAGACCTTTCTCCAAGACCTGGTTTTGATCATCTGTTCCCTGCAAAGACTGTAGGCAGTTTCAGAGATAGAAGGTCATGGGAGATTTTCTAAATCTCTCTGAAAATACAGGCTGAATTCTTAAAGTCGTTTTTCCATTCAGTTGATAGAGAATGTGCTAATAATTTCAAGGCATTCATGACATTGCACATTCAGTTTTAATGTAAGAGTTCTTTTCTTGCCACCTCTAGTCTTTGTTTTAATATTAAGCATATTTTCCTGTGCACAGGTTCCTTTGTAAGGAAAGAACTGTGACTGAAGTATGATATGTAGATAACAAGCTTATACTCCTGGGTGCTTCCCAAGATATTCCTACTTTCATAATAATTTTAATGTTATTTATAAAATGACGCAGTCATGTTCATAATAGAGACTTCCTGGTGTTTGGTAGATGAAGTCCAAATGCTGTGGTCAGTGTACATAGCTATTGCTTAGCATTTATGAGAGTCTGGTTCTTTGCACTGTAAATGTCATGTGTGCTGACTTTGTGCAAAGCATCACTATTTGTGGTTCTTTCCTTCAGACCAGGGCAGCGAGCAGTGCTCCAAGGCAGTGAGCAATGATTGCTTGCTTTAGGCAAAGTTCATCAGGCATTTTGGATTTTCATGTAGTTTCTGTACTAACAGGAAAAAAAAAAAATTCAAACCAGCTGGTAGGCACAGAAGTATTATGGTAATGTTGTGGGGAAAAAAGGCTGAGTGGTCCAGGGAAGTGTGAGCTACACTTTTCAAATAGGTAACAATGACAGAAGCACTGCGCTTATAAGTGGAAATAAAAAAAAATAAATTTGTTTAGAAAGTAAAACTAATTCTCTTCAGACCTTTCAAATATCTAAAGAGCTCAGTCTTCTAGATGCTGTGGAATGAAGAGATTGCCATTTCATGGGCAGTGTTTGCATTGCAACATCTTGGATATTTTGAAACTCACCCATTCTGTTTTACAGAAGGAAAATGATGAACGCTGCAGACAAAAGCATAACCAAACTGCATTGTGGGCACCTAAATTTATCCATTGTTTGTAGAGAGAACATTATTTTTCACATGAATAGGGTATTAGTGGATTGCAATAAATGTTATTAGTGTTGTTGTTGTTACTACTATTATTAATCATCACCATCATCATCACTACCATCGTAATTCTATTCCTATTGTTGATTACGCTGGGAGTATTACAGCAATTCAGAAGTTCAGAACTGTTTATTTTATTCCTGTATACTGCTTCTAATGCATATGTTTTGATTCAGCAAATTATGCTTAAGATCACAAATTGGCATTCTGTGAATGTTGTGGTACTGGCTCTTGAAATGCATGAAAAATTTGAAAAACCCTTCAGCATGCAGGATTTACCAAATGCTCTGATGCACTGGGGACACAAAGACTGTGCTTGCTGAGGGATCCCAGACAACCACTGATTGTTTTCTGTCCCATTGCTTGCAGACTGACAAGGCAGAGAGAAGCAATGCCTTGAACGTTGCCATAGATGGGATGTGCAAGAAGACCAGAGACCTCCGCAGACAGGTGAGCACCTGGGCAAATGAAAGGTAGGAAAAGGTCTTGAGGGATTCTTTTCCAATTTGCTATTTTCAGTTTATGCGTTTTGAAAAGAAGATTATTTTTTTTTCCCATAATAAAAATGTCTTGAAGACAATTGCACTATTCCACAGAGTATTTACATAGCAGCTTTCAAAACTCTAGGAGAAAACCCTGCCAGATGATATTGGGTGTATATGTATCTGTATGGATGCGTGTCTAAATAGATTTGCTGTAGGTAAATACCAGTAGTCTACTCTGGCCATCAGGATTTGTTTAATTTTCAATAAGCTAGAGTTATTGCTGGTTGTTGGAACAGACACCTTGAAGGAACTGCTGAGTCGCTACATGTGAGGCTTTACAGCTGTGAGACCTCTTGCCACACAAGGGGGTCCTTGGAATGCCCTGTCCACAGCCTACCCCCCCATTTTACACCCAGTGTCCTAAAACTAATGTGAGACCAGAATTCACAGCTTCAGTGAAGGGCAGGAGGTTTGCAGTAGACACCAGCTGTGTTTACATCCTTTCTCTGCAATAAATATCTTCGAGAAAAACTGCAAATTATGCTGGAAGCGTGTATTGTGCCCTTTTAAGAAAGAAAACCCCTTGAAAGCCAGTAGTTCTTTCAGCCAGGCTGCCCCAACCAGGTGCATGAAAATTTACAGCTACACAGAACATGAGCACACCTCTTTCATCCTGTCTCCAGCTCGGGCTGTTTATCAACTCCCTGGTGGGAGACTTTCCCTCCCAGCTTTGTGTTCAGTTTTGTAAGCCAGCCTGTGCTTCAAGATGAGGGAAAAATTCCTTTCTGCTCCCATAATCAGCCAGGGGAAGCCCTGAAAAATTAGAAAAATATCATGTTAAGTACAGTTTTTACATTTAAGTAGCTATTCAGTTTCTGCTTACGTTCTGTCCAAAATGTGTTCAGTGCAGAGACCTGCATCACCAGCTCAGTGTGTCTAGGAACCCTTCCATTCATTTCCTTCCGTGAATTAATTAAACTCCAGCTTAAAACACTTTATTGACTCTGTTACAGTAGTTAAAAGCTGTTAACTAATTCAATCTGTGTCTTTCTGTAAACCTTTGGAAAACGTTCCGGCTGAATGTAATCATGCCCAATTTATAGTCAATCTAGAACCAGTAATTTTCTCTTACCAGAACAGCTCTGTGCTTCTTGACATTTTTTCCACTGGAAAGCATTTATGAGAAATATTTTACCTATTTCCTCCGATTCTACGTTCATGCATATGAATTGCATCAGAATTGTTTTAGGAGGAGTGCTTACTGCATGCCTAATTCCTGACCTGGGAGACATAAAATTGTGAGTTTTGTGCCTGCAGATACCGCAGTAGGGTCTTATTCGCTTTCACTTACAAACATTTCGTTATTCTGTCTCCCAGCAATTTTGCAAGAAATATGAAAATTGTTGTTTTCTCTACTCTTATAGCTTTTATAATTCTTTATTTTTAAATGGTACTGTGTACCTTTGCTGGTGGTGAGTCAGGCGCTCTCAGTGGATTCAAGGCTGTGGTGTGCAGTGTACTCTGCTTTCAGTCATGGCGGGGACTGCGTCTCCAGAATTGGGGTTAAAGATGAAACCTTACAAGGCAGTATTTTTAAATCTCCTCACTAGTACCCAGTAAACCAAACCATCAGAGAGGTGCTGTCCCAGTCAGCAGCCTGGCTGTGGGTTCTGCCGTGGGCCCCTATGGAGCACCTTCGCACACCACAGCCAGGGAAGTGAAGGAGGGCTTGTGCCTGGTAAGACTGAAGGCAAAAGTAGCTGTCCCCAGAACAGGGTATTCTAGGAGCTGTAAAATCTCTCAGGCTTCTCAAGGGAAGTTACTTGCATTCATTTCAGGAGCTTGGCCAGTACTTCCAGAGATTTTAAATGTTCTGCTTTGTTTTGATTTTTACTTGTATTGTGCTGGAGATGTGCATGTCATTTCTGTGTGTGCAGTTTTACCTGGGTCGCTGACGAGGAGAACTGTGTGAATATTTAGGAAGGAATTGCTTATTCATTTCAATTTGTAATTATGTGAAATCACCATACTCAGTTCTTGCCTCCCAGTTCTTTCCAAGTGTAGCCTGAATGGACTGCACAGATGTTTCTCATGTGGTTGTTCTGCAGTTCTGGCTGGTTAGCTGTTTTAATAAATGTTATTCCTGGTGATGTTCTTGTATTTCTGTGTAACTTCATTGTCATGGGTAACTGTTTCTGGACACAGGAGAGCTGGCCTGCCTGGCTCCCTTTGAAACAGGAAAGGGAGATCCCTCAGTAATGACTGCTCTGAGGTTTGGCCTGGACTTTTACCAGGGTAGTCTGGTAAGGCAAGAAGCAAGTGGAGGCAAACAGAGTTTTCTATGCTCATCAGTACTGATGTTGAATAGTGTTGCAAACAGCTGCTGGCATTTTTTTCTCTACCCTTAATGTTTTTGACAACCTTATGCCCCATGTTTTATAAACAACATGTTCCTGTATTATTTTTTAATGCATTTCAATATCAAAACAAAAATTCTCTCTGCTTCTGTAACAGTCTGCTCAAAAAGGGTAAGACCTTGCATCTTAAGAAGAAAACAATTTGTCAGACATCATCCTCCCCCTCCTTTCCCTCTTCTGATGGTGTCTCTTTCACTTAAAAATACGAGCAAAAGTTTAATTATAGCACAATAACTTCCCCAGCATTGTGTGCTGGCTCTACTGCTGCTGTCCTTTGTTCGTATGCCTCCCTTCTGGCTACTTAGCTTTTAACATTTTGCCCTACAGGTGGCCAGGGTCAGAAACAGACTTACTGAGTCATGGAAGAAATGCTTGTTAGAGTTAGCATGAAAAGAAATAGATATTGCTTCAGATACTCCTTTTTTCTTTTGTCTTTTCCTTCTCATTCTGTGTTGTATTTCTTTGTTGTTTAATGACACACAAGCCATCCTCCGCAACTCTCAGCTTCATGTATTCCTCTGCAGAGCTGCAACAGGAACATAATTTCAACCTTGTTTGTTTTCAGCAAAGACACACCATTATCTTTGGTTTTTTGAAGAAGATGCGAATTGCTGCATAATTGCAGGACAGAGCATTTCTTAGAACAAAATAGTGATGATAATTTCTGTGTGAAAGGTTAATTAAGCCAAGAAAAGCAGTGGAAAGCTATAGCAAAGAATTATGCAGTGAGAACTAAAATTAGGCTGCTGGTTTGAAATTGGGTGTCTCAAGCTCACCACAAATGTGGCTGAGGTTATTGTAGGGATATTTCACTTAGGCTGTGAGAGTCCTGCAGTCTGGGCTGTGCAGAACTCCCGAATATTTCTGTTGGACATAGTGAATCATCGGCCATGGATATCATGGCTGCACAACTTTTGGTTGTTGTTTCTCGTAAACTGAAATCTTAATTTTTAAACTGTGACTCTTCAAAGTCACATTCATGTACCTAATTTTAAACGGGCAGGAATATCCGTTTTCTTTTACAGAGCCTTCACAACAGAGAAATCTTAGCAGGTGACTTGGCAGGACTAGAAGTTCGATGTATTTTATTTTTAGTAGTGAAACTTTCTAATTTTTTTTTTTTTTTAATTCCAGCCTGAATAAAGCTGAGGATGTAAGAAATCCAGTTTTGTATTGGAATCCCACAGCCTCTGTGTTTGTAAATTTCTTTGCAGAACATACGGTGTATCCAGACAGTATATCCTAATGTGGTAGGCTACAGTAGGTTAGGAGACAAAGAAACCGTTCCAGACATAAATTGCCTGTGTTTGTTTAGAAGGTTTGTCTGTCCCTCTGGTGAGTCGAGGAGAGCTGACTTTAGGTGGAGAGGCTATCCAAAAGCTAGTGGTGGAATTCATATCCAGGTCTTGTGTGATAATCAGCAGATTTCTCCACTATGCTTTCTGCTGTGCGCGGTCACTGCCCTACTTACAAACACAGCAGCATCAAAAAGATCGTAGTTTTTTCTATTTTTCTCATGGTAGGATTCTTTACTTCTACTGAGTTTTCACATTGGAGCAGAGTGCCAGGTGAAAGCAGTACTTTGGCAACAGCATGACGAGCTTAAAAATATTTAATGTCCTTTTCTGTTCCAATCAATATCTTTTCTATCTACTGTAAAAATACTGGATTGGGAGTAGGAAATTCAGTGCATTAGATAATTAAGTTGCATTTCATGTATTGTTCCAGTTGGTGTTTGTTGTAGTGCTGCATGATCTAAGTGAACAGCTCTCATGTGTGGGTAATATGCAAAATAACCTCTTAAGTGAAGTCATGTCCCAGTGATTGGTTACAAGCTTCTGTGAAGCCTAATTTAAGACAGGTAATTTATAGCAGAATGTTATACTTCTTTAATAATTTAAGCTAGAAGTTGAAGAACAATTAATTTAAGCAGAGAAAATTGAACTCCAGCCTCATTTATAGATCTTCTCGCTCTATTAATACATTATCAGGTGGCACAATGAGTAATCTCATTGACATAATTACCATGAAGGGTGCCATTCTGCAAACCAGACCGCGTCAGTGGGTTTCTCAGAAAGAAAATACTTGGGTGACTTTGCAATTATGAAATCATGGGATGTAGCTATTTTGTGAGTACAAACATGATTAAATTAGAATTTTTATTGTAAAATTAAATAGCCTTCTCCCTTGGCATTTGAATGACAAGGGAGAATACCCAGGAGGTATGAGGTCTGGGCTAACTAATTTTTCACATGTGGAATCACTAAACTAGCCTATTCATCAAGGAAGGGGAATGTTTATTTGGCTCCCTTCATTTCAAGAGAAGCAGTACACGTTCTAGTGTTTTATATATCTGTATAAACACTTACAAACAGCCTTATTTACCTAGTGGCATATTAAAGTTGTCCTTCAAATTAAATATAGTTTTCTGTGTAATACATCAATTGTAGCTGCCATAGGTTTCAGACCTCTGGTGCAAACAATACAGGAATACAGTGTGTGCGTGTTGATGTTCTAAATAGGAATTGTCGATAATTGCAGCAGATTTAATGAGTACCCCAGTTAGCAGGTACTGATGTACTCTCTCTTTTGCAGCTCCGCAAAGCCATTATAGATCACATCTCGGACTCCTTCTTAGACACCACTGTTCCACTGCTAGTTCTCATTGAAGCTGCGAAGAATGGAAGAGAGAAAGAAATAAAGGAATATGCTGCTATATTTCGAGAACATACCAGCAGGCTTGTGGAGGTATGTTTGATGGAATTGCACTTTTCCTGGAATATCTGGTGTAAGTGACTTGTTGCTGAGCACTCCCTTTGCTGGCAGATATCAAAAAATGTTTAAGGCTGGCATTTCAGGAAAAAATAAATAAGTGGCCTTGGGTAATAGTAAATGTAGTCCATTTTCCTATAATGGTATGTAGTAAGACAGAAGGCTTTGTGCTTGTATAGCTTTTCATTGCATAGAAATGAGGTGGTGTGGAATTGTAATTTGAGAAACCAGTGTAAGCCTTTCCATCAAGGTGTTCAGGGGGAGCTTGACTAAATGTGCGTTTCTGGGAGTATTAGCTCGCAGTGTTCAGGATCCTGCTGCCCAAAGTACAGGAGACATCGTGTTAGTGCCAGTCGTTTGCCAGCTTTCTCCCTTGGGAAGTCTGTGGCCTGTGCAGGGCTCTGCTGAAGGGGAAATGGGGCTCTGACACAGCTTAGAGCCAGGAGCCCACTGGCAGGATCATTGAATATTCCGAGCTGGAAAGGACTGCCAAGAATCACCAAGGCCAGCTCCTGCCTGCATGCTAAATGAATCCCCTGCCTACACTGGAGACTCAGTTTTCATTTCTGAAGGATGTACTTCCTTATTGCTTATAAATGATACTTCAGCACCAAGAGATTTGCAAATACAGCTGGGGGGAGATTTTCATTTGTTGGACAATCAGTCCTGCAAACGTGACTAAATATGCACTGACCTAAACTCATTTGAACTGGAGCTTGGGACACTGCTGGAATACTAAAGTCAAAAATTCACAGCAATATTATCTCAAGTGCCTGGAAGGAATGCATTAGTAATGTTTGTGGGGTTTTCTAGCTTTTGGTGCTTTTGTGTGTAGTAATGCAAAATGGGGGAAAAAAAAATCAATGAATTCATTCTGCAGCTGAAAATTTACTTAGAAAGACTGTTTGGCTCAGAATTAATAATTAATCTTGAGTGATCTAGAGATAAGGAAAGAAAAATAGGTAAAGAGCTGAAGTAAGAGTAGGATATTGGATTTACGTTTCTCTTCATGGTCACATGATTACACAATGAGAATAGTTGTTATTTGATTTACAAGAGTATCTGATTTTGACCATGATGCAAAATCAAGTGACAGCTGAAGCACAAACTCAGAGTTGCAAGCTTTTCTGATTTTTAATATTGAAGCTAAACAATCCTGAAGTGACTTCATTTTTAGGATGAACAGGTGATCACTGAAGATCAAATTACTTGACTGAATTTCCGAGTCCTGCAGAAATACCCAAATCATTATTCGTTTTAGAAGACATAAGCCTAAATTCCAGTATCTGTTTCCTTTCATGGGTTGGAATTTGTGTCCCAATGCAAGGACTAGCTGACCATGAGTGTGGGTGTGTGGTTAGAGAAACTGACGGCTGCACAGATCCACTGCCTGGAAAATCCACAGACTGATCTTGCTGTATGTGTGAATACATAGTGTGTGTGTACATATTTATATTTATGCTGTGACTCAATGTGCTGCCTACAGTGAAGAAAGCTTACTTCTAAAGAGAGGCAGTGCCACCTCCTATTGTTGAATTTGTTGTTCCAATGTCACTTTTCTGGGGATTATATCGTGGGCTGCTATTAAAAATTAACTTGAATTTTACATTATGTTAACTTCTGGATATTTAGTAGAATTAAGTATCTTATTTAAAAGTTGCTTGCATTGGTTTAATACCCTTACCAGATCTCTAAATAAGAGCTTAATTGATGGCTTTTTGATAAACTGTATTTATCAACTGCTAAACTCTCCAGCAAATTAATCAGGTGGTGGTTGTACTGCATCCATCAACTGTGAACCTATCCAAGGTAAAACAGGACAAAAATGAAAAAAACATTAGCAGCTAAGCAAGTGACCACAAAGGGGCTTTGTGGAGATAAACAGATTTATCTTGTTTTTAAGAAAAAAATCAGTTATTTCCAACAGCATCATGTAAGAGAGAGAAATATGGCAGCTGTTTTGGGAATGTTGAATACCAATTAAGTTTATGTAAATGTAATAGCTTTTAAATAGATTAGAGCAGTTACTATAGCAGTTCCAAGTGGAAGCATATTTGGGTTTCAGTGGCCTAAACCATGTTAAGCTGAGAATATATGTGTTTTTAAATGGATGCAGTGGAGCAGTGCCCTCTTGCTTTAATTACTCAAGGAAAATAGTATCGATAGGCTTGGATCTGACTGGCTGTGGTGTTCAGAGGCATATGTGCTTCAACATACACATACTTCAGAACTGAGGTGTGGCAAATACTGACTGTGAAGCACTCCAGGTGTGGGCCTGAGGCTACTGTAAACCTTTGACATCTCCATCCTCTGGTAAAGACTTTCACACCCTGACTATGTGTTGTGTAGACAAGTGTCTGTGAAACCCCCACATATGATCTTTTCTTTCACTGTCTCTGAATTCTGGTAGCAGAAGAGAAAATTAACACCAGTCCCTATTTTCCTTCTCCATGCCATTTATTCTTTCTTATTCTTTTATTGCTTTGAAAGTATTTCTGGTCTTCTAAAGCTTTCCTTGTTTGGAAGGCACAAAAGGATCAGCTTGCTCCCTTCCCAGTACCTTTTCCAGCACCTTGCAGCCCATGAGGTGGGAGGGCAGAACTGTGTGTGCTAATCAATACAGTCAAGATATTTCACAGAATCACAGGAACTGTTGGTTATTTCCTCACAAAATGACTCACTTTTAATCTCTCTGAACTGAATTTTCTCTCTGTACTGTTTTGTCATCTAGCACCATGACATCCTTTTGAAAATCTTCATTCGTTATTTTATTTACTGCTCCAAATAACTCGTTAAAATATCTGTAAACAAAATTTATAAAAAGTTAATGCAGACTGTGGCCACAAGGAAATTCCTGACTCACAGCTTTCTCCCAGTTTCCTGTTGATTTGTTCCTGAGGCTGAAACAAGTGAAGCTAACCTGTCTGAATCACCCAGGAATTTCCTGGTTACTCAACCACCCTAATCCTTGGAGGAGTCTGGCATCCACATGCCTGGATCTCATCCACAGCACAATCAGTGGTCCGGATCTTCCTTTCTTCCATTGCTTTCGTGGATGAAAACAGGGATGTTCGTTCCTGCTTGTTTGAACATTGCTCTTCCAAAAGATATTTATGGCATAAGGAAGATTTACGACTATTTCCTTTTCATTTTATGAAGGTAAGTTGTTGCACTTGAAGAAGGATGCTGTGAAATCGCCCGTGTGATGAATGCTGAAGTTTAATTCTCTCCAAATTAAGGAAAAAGTGTTTTTTTAAAAAATATAGGCTTTCCTGAATCCAGTCATGAGTTCAACTTCAGTGAGTCTCCTCTTCTAAAAAGCCTTGTCTCGGCTCTATCCTGTCAGACAGTGTTCCAGCTGAACATGTTCCACACGCTTGGCAGGCTTCAGAGCAGTTGTTGAGCTGGGCTGATGATGTTAGTGTTCCACCAAAGTTGAACTTGATAGTAGTAATTTGAAAGTGAAGGCAGAACAACGTGTCAAAAGAGATGATGTTGCACTCTCAAAATAATCAGTGAGCAATAATTTGAATCAGCACAGTGGTATTGCCTACTCTCACATATCCTTTGTTAATGTTGTTCTGTGGCTCAGTTATAAATATGCTGTTGTTGCCATATTGATTAAACCATCAGTGTTTAATTTTCCTGTCACAATATTTCACTTGATTGCAGAAATGTATGAAGTAAGTTTCTGAATCTGCACCACAAAGACCTGTGGATTTGTGTGGCCAGATCTCCAGCCACGTAAGAATGGATTTTGTTATTGCAGCCAGCAAGTCCAGTGGTGATAGCAATAAAATGATTTTGACGTTACAGGCCTAGGCTCTAAACAGTCCATTTTTATGTAAAACAAACCATTGCTACTTGTGTTATTTCCAGTTTAAGCATTTCCTTATGTGCTGAGTTTAAAGCCTGTGCTAATAATTCAGGCCTGTATGGCCCACCCACCCCCACCACTATCACTCCTCTCAGGGTTTTGCTTGTTTTGTCTTTCAAAGTTAACAGATTCAAGCAGGTCTTCTGAGATTTTATTGTGTTGGTCTTTTTTCAATTCAAAACCTTATTTACCCCATTGACTCTTAACCTAAGGTAAAGATTTTCTGAAGATTTCTCTTGATTACATAAAGTGCCTGTTTCTTCTTTGAATAAATGATTAGTTTAGTGTGGATGGCTAATTTTTAGACGGCGGAAGTGAGATGATTTGTACCTTGAGAGCTGACTGTTGGTCTATTTTGAGACATGCATTATGTTGCATTTTCTTATGCTTTGTATAGCAGTTTTAATCAGGCATATCCTGTATTTGAGGGCAGTTTTTTAATCTGTTTTTGAAAAATCAAGGATGCTCAAAGAGTAGATTATGAAATATTTTGTATATAAACACAATAGATGGAGTTGGTTATTATAAAGACAAAAGTTCATCTTCTCACAAAGGTTAATCCAACAGTGAATTTGGTATGGAAATTAGAAGTACTGCTTAAAATGCAAAGAGATATTTTCTGTGGTTTCTGTTTTAATCTGAAGAATTCTCTAATAGAAACAAGTCTTGAGAAAGAAAATACTTTTTTCTCCTCTTCGAATAGGAAATGTTAATTGAGCTAAGCTAAATTGCTGCTACACTGACTCACTGCTCATACTGTAATTTAAGAAACAAACAGTATCCTCATAGGCCAGTGACCTTTGTAAATCGGCTTGAGCAGTGAGATCTCTTACAAATCTCCCTTCTAAATTAGCATTTGGAAGTTACAGGCCTTCCTTCGAAAACTGAATTAGGACACAACAAAATAATACAATTCAGAAGCCTATATATAAATTCAGCGAGGTCCAAACCATCAGTGAGACAGGCTGAACGCCATACCAGCTCTGGGGAGATATTATTTCCAGAGGTAGTAGCAACTAAATATCTTCTTTCCTGTGTTCTTAGGTTTTCTCTCTGCTGAGTTTATTAACTGCTCTGTGCTCTTAGCCTGGAGGTTCTACCTGCTGTTAAAAGGTCCACAGGCTTGGGCTGTCAGCCACGCTTCCCAGGAGCATCAGCTGGGGCTTTGTGGCCAGCACTGGTATTGGAAGAGCCCAGACAGTGGCAAAGGATTTGAGATACCGTGGTTAACATCCGCACACCGCCACAGCTGCACAGTCATTGCACACACCAGTGTCTCGGTGTTTAAATGGGAAGGGTGTATATTCAGCTATGTGCAGGAAGCAGAATAGTCCCAGTTAGGTCGTAAAAAAAACCCCCAAACCACATGAAACTGCCCACTTTGGCTATGATATTGGACACTTCCCACATATGAAATGAACACTCAGCTGCTGAAGTGTTTTGATGAGCACCAAGGGTCACGTTAAACATTCTTCTGATGGAGGTTATTTTAGGCTGCAGTGCCTTATATTCCTCGTATACTGCATCAAATACTTCTAAGTCTGAATACTGATTATGTAACATTGAATAAACCCTAGAATATATTGCAGGATGAAAAGGATTTTGGGTTAAGATTCTCTCTGTAGTCGAAGTCTTTCTTTGTGAGCCTTGGCTAAAAAAAAAATTCTTCAAAGATTTGGTTTTTTTTAGAAAATGCTTGTTAGTAATGGGAATTCCATATTAAAATGCAGCAATTTTGAAAAAATATTCAAAAATATGAAGATTAAGTACTTTCAGATTCGACACATTCAGGTTTTGCTTTGAAATACCTTCTCATTTTAAATGTTGCAATTTTATTGCAAATCTAGTTGGAATATTTGATTGTATGGAAACATTGTCAAAGAGTCTTCCAGGAAATTTCAAAATTATCTGTGTATATAGACATGATTTTAAGTTATGAAAATTATGGCAAAATAAAAATGAAAAGCTTGAAGGGACTCAGGTGTACTTCCTAGTCCCTTGTAAGACACGCCTGTTTTTAGTGACTGGAGTGTTCTGGCCTCTGATTCACTTCTACCAGAGACAAAAGCAAATTCTGCTGTTGAGATAACAAGTATGTAACAGGGAACAAAAAATAGGTAACAAGAAGAATGAAATGTCACAGTTACACGAGGAGAAAAGTAGGCCCTGTGTAACTGGCAGTTTCTTGTTTGGGGAAGCTGACAGACTGTTCTCCTGAGCTGATCCATCACGGAGATGTAATGCTTTCTGAGAGGAGGAGTGATAGGCTGGCTGAACTTGAGATTAAAAAAGGAATTTGATGGGAGCACGGAAGAATCCTCTGATTATCTTTTCTTTTGGCACAGATGCAAATCTCCCACTGCGGTATTTAAAGGTCAGCTATACCAAGCAGAGGCAGAGAGATTTAATAGAAGTGGAGGCGATGATGAAGTGAACTTTGTGTTCTTCATCCCTTCTCTCAGTACACCAATATACCTTTTGCTCTGTCCTTTGATCTAATAATACTGACTTCAGATCTGCTGATACATAAATTTGACACTTCAGCCTCTGGCCTAATTCTTGCCAGCGTGTTTTTCAGTTTTGCCTGTATTGCAACGTGACGGTGCTTGCTTCTGGGACTACAAACAAGGGACAGTAACAAACAGCACGTGTATTTAAGTGCATCAGTGTTGTGATGTGTTGATATAGAGCAGCAGAGGCGTGCAGGACACAGAGTGTTGCTCAAAAAACAAGTTTGCAAGTTAGTGCAATGATTTCCAGTGCAGAAAATGCACATCTATCGAAGGTGAAGTTTTCTTAAGAGAGCATTTTAAAAAATTGCATTAAAAGCTGTTAACAAGAAAAGCCCTTGAGTTATAAAAATGCATATTGTTTCTATTTCTTTAAGGAAATTGAGGTTTCAGATATAAATAGATTAAAAATGATTTTTTGTTTAATGCTATTGGAATTACAATGCCATTTTGGCAAACAATATGGAAGAACTTGCATATGGTAAAATGAACTGTTTTCAGCATTTGCAGTTCATTTGCAAAATGTTTGCAAACCTAAGGACAGTGGAAATGATAGTAAATATCTGGTAACCAAAAATAATATTGAGAATAAATTAATAAGCATGCTCAGAGAAACCCTTTCTTTGTCCCAAAAGGCAAAACGCAGCCACTGGCTCTTGTGCTAAAGCTGTCTACATCTGCCTCTTGTGGAATGCAGCTCTGCCAAAAGTCAGTTTTAACACGGAATCTGCAAAATCAAACAGGTTGCTTACTATTTTCTATTCAAACAGTAAACATTTCTCTATAAGTCCAACGGGAGGACTCTCACACTTCAGTCTGTTTTATTGGCATGCATCTAAAAGTGCTCTTATTCGCCACCTTGTCTGATTTTTGTATGTGATTTGATCCTTCTCTCTAAATATAGTGACCCAGAAAAGTGGGTTGAGAGCAGCTTTCCGTAGGTCTGGAAGATGCAACAAAACCATCCTAAAAAATCATCTTACTCTGGTACTTTCCTGAGGGTACAACCAACTTTAAAGCAGCCCGTGGCAGCTGTTACTTTTACCTCTGAACATCCAGTACTTAAGGACTGCATTCTTTGACCTTACTCAGCTTTTACTTGGAGGTAAGGTCCATAGAAATAAAACTACTTGAACTCTGAAAACCAACAGCCTCCCTGATTTGATATCCAATACACACTTGCATAGTTTCCTGTCAGATAGCGGCTTAATCTCAAATGGATTTAACAATCCTTTAATTTCACTTTATGCATGTACAAAGTCCTGTCCATTTGAAGACTCTGATTTCTTTCTACCACCTTCAAAGACAATTGGGAATTGAGTATTCTCAGCACTACTCCTATTTCTATCACTTTTAATCCCAGACTGGTAAACACAAAACAAAAATAACATTTTAATCCTCCATTGCTTCTTTTTTAATATTGATTTTACTGAGCTATTGAAAAACAAAACTACTTCTGACAATGGCAGAACTTCAAAACTGTATGTGTAGAGGTCAAACTGACAGATTACAGGAACATCTTTATTAACTTTCAGAATATCAGAAGAGAGCAGAATCTTTTATCATTCCCCTTTAGAGTATAATCAGGAGACAAGAAGCATGAATCCTGTTATGTGGAAGTTTTTAGTTTCAGGCTGTTCAAGGGTTTTCATCCCCAGATGTAAGATCCAAGTCAAGAGCTTGTCAGTTTTTTTTGCTGTTGCTTTTGCTCTTACTATTCCTCTTTAACCCATAATATACTTTCAGTGGTATGATCATATATGTCAGAATAGCAGTTGAAGACTGTAAGCTGTGGACTGTATCCTCGTATCAATTTTTGTGGTACGGTTTGTGTGTTAGCACAGAAGCGTGCACAGCAGCTGTCCTGAGGACAGAAGGTCCCTTTGCACAATGGGGTCTGCAGGCACAGAACTCCAGTGGGGCTTTCTGCTTCAGAGAGCATCAAACTGTGGAGCAGTTAGCATATGGAGCTGTGGATGCTCGAGAGTGGTCAGCATTTTGGGAATAAAATATATCTGTCAGCAGATTAGGATGTCATTTTTGTAAATAAGAGAAGCTCTTCTAAGCACAATCAATATTTATGAATGGCAAGTGGATTTTCATTACATTACCACACTAATTAACCCTCCTTTCTTATCACATATTCTTTTTTTTTTTTCTTTTCTTTTTTTTTTTTTTTCCTCTCAGTTAGTAACCTAATGCTTTGTTTGTGAGAGGAAAACCACTTAAATTCAGTTTGGTTATTTCTGTGCATCCTCAGTTTGTGTGGTTGGGAATTCCCATTCAGGCTCCCCTTGTTGCTGTCTGACTTTTTCACTTTCAGGAGAGACCTGCATGCCACCTCCCTGTTCAGGCAGGGTTTAGTTCATGGGGACATGGGGCCACTGGGGTTCCTTTCTTGTAGCTTCTTCATAGTTCAGTGAAATCCAAAGGCCTCAGTGGACCCATTTGAGTGACCTGACTGCTGACTTTGCTAATTTTAGCAAGCCTGTGATTAGCAATACTAATAGAACTATTAAAAAAAAAAAAAAGGCATTACCTCATTTTATTTGTAGCTACTTTTTTTTTTTTTTTTTTTTTTTTCCCCTGCAGTGTTTAAAAATCAAACATCTGATATGTGAAGCACAAATGCAGTGCTGGTAAGGCCAAGAGTTGGGTGTAAACCCCAACTTTCCCATTTCAGTGAGTTTGCAGAGTCCCTCAGCAAACTGACCTGCTTGGCAGGAGGGTGTGAGGGCCCTGGGGCAGCCTACAGACCCTCTGCTGCCAGGTGTTGCTCCAGTTGGGTGGGTGTTTGCAGAGGGTCTGCAAAAGGTAAAGGCAGTTTACCTAATCCTGGTAACGCCATTTGAAGGGAAAGGGTTGTGTGGAATTTCTTCTAAAATTAAAGACAGCGCAGGAATGATGCACAAATTCTTTGAATGCAAAAAAAGCGCATTATGTTCTAATGGAAGCAGTCTGGCAAAAGTAATTGAGAGGTGGCTGATGATGGAAGGGGCCTTTAAAGACAGGTAACTTGTTTCTGGATGTTTTGGAGCTGGTAGGTGGATGCTTAATGGAGAGCTAATGTGGTCAAGACAGTGAATTAAGAAAATTAATTCAATAAAATTCAGTTAAAGTCAGGCATGTACTTCTGATTGTGTGTGAGTTTAAGACTTTGAACCTTGCTGTTTAGGGGCTCACAGAGTTCTAACATTTTGCAGCAAGCCCTGAATTAATAATGCAAGGATTTTTGCACCACTGTATAATTAATCAAATAAGGTCCAACTTTTCTATTACTGATTGAACTTCAGGTGATAAATGGTGACATTTTCATTAATCCTCTTAATCACAGCCTTTATTGCATAAGTGTGAAGCAAGGGAACAAAAGCTAAACAGCCCAAAGACTGATCAGACTTTCTGTGTCGGAGGGGCATATTTCAGCAGCTGGAAATGTCAGGGACCTCGTGCAGTGTGCTGGGAGTTTGGGAGGGACGTCGATTCCCCAGCAGCATACACTGGTTAACATCTGTGTGATACTGCACAGAGAGCTGACACAAGTGCATTGGCACTGACTTCCTGCCTTTTATTGCTGCAGAAACCGCGTTTAGAAGTTCCTCAGAATATTAGAAATTGTGATAACTGTGATTTCATTATATCCCCAGAAGTCTCATCATTTTAATACATTGATCTGTAATGAGCCAGTCAGCTGTAACAGAGTAATTCCAAAGGTGCCAAAAAAGGCACTCATCATCAAAATATTAACATGATTTTACTAAAGCTTGTGCTTCTCAAATACCAAACAAGTCTTTGTGTTCATTTGTTAGGGTTTGCTGGATTGTTTTTATTTTCATTTTTTTTTTCATGGAATATGAATGCTGTGATAATTGTTCAAGGAGGAGGTTTACTCTTCATAGTTTTAAACTGAAAGAGGGTAGGTTTAGATTAAGTAGGAGGAAGAAATTCTGCCCTGTGAGGGTGGTGAGGCCCTGGCACAGGTTGCCCAGAGAAGTTGCCCCATCCCTAGAAGTGCTCAAGGCCAGGCTGGATGGGGTTTGGAGCACCCTGGTCTGGTGGGAGGTGTCCCTGCCCATGGCAAGGGGTGGGACTGGCTGTTCCCTTTCAACCCAAAGCATTCTATGATTTTAAGAGTATTTTCCTGACAACTGGGCAACAATTTGGCTTGCTCAATTTGACCACCTCTCTAGGAGTCTTTTCTGATTATATTACCACTGGCAAATGGCTTTTGAACCAGTATTTTTCTGCCACTGCCTGGGTGATGCTTTTTACAAGACGGTACTTTATAACATGAATTTCTTGAATAACATGTTATTTCATTGAAATAACTGATAAACATTTTTGTTCTGAAATGCAGTTTGTGCACAATACCTAGAGGAGCTATGTCATACCTTGTATTTGACACAAGAAAGCAAAAGTAGGGCAGATTTTTATAATACAGGCAGAACAGCAAAAATGAATTAAAAAAGAGAAAACCTGGGGGGAGAAAAAGTAAGGAAATTATCAAAAAACACTGTGGGAAGCCATGGACTAGAATTTCTGATTACAAGGAAGTCAAATGATCATTGTTTATCTGGGATGTTGGATATGTTTTTGTTTATGACAGCTTGGCTGAGACAAAAGGAACATCCTGCTAGGTATTTCCCTTTGGTTTTATTTGTCTTCTGCAGAATTTTTTTAAAAGAATCTGATCATCAAAGGTGAACAATATGCAATAATGTCAGTGTAGTTACTTCCAAGGAATTCACTTGGGTAACATTTTAACATCATTGTATTAAAATGCTTTTAATAACTCAGCCTAGTATTCAGAATACTGAGTTCATGGCGAATTTCGAAAACCTGAAAAGCACAGGCTGGTCTTGCAAGGCGCGAGGAGCCTCCTTGGTAGGCTCAGCAGGGCAGAACTAACCTGTGCAGACATGCTTTCTCTGTGTGAGCTGTCCTCAGTCACACCATCACAGTCCTTTACCCAGCTGAGGCAGCGAGGGAACCGAGGACAGGAGTAGCCACATCCCAGGAACTTTTGTGATGTGAAGTTCAGATCGGCTTATTCTGAGATTCAGCTTTATCAACCAGGAGTCATTTGTAGATTGTAATTCTAGACTTCCTTGCACAGAGATCTGTTTCCTTTGAAATGTGACTCCTGCATATCTTTTTGTTGCTGTTTGACTGGTGTCTGCTGTGCGTGAGGATCATTTCTCATCAGGGTGTTGCTTTGCAGTGAATAACAGTCAATTCACGTGCCTCTTTTCAAGGCCAGCGTACTGTAAACAAGATAGGGTCTCCTAGGAGTTTTTCAGTGACCTCAGTATGATCACATTCCTGCAGTTTGAATTCTGTGCACGTGCTTTTGGGTGAGCCCATACTGATGCTTCAGACAGCACTGCAATCTGCAGTTGGCAGTCTGGATAGTTTTATATGTGAGTGTTGGTTGCAAGGCTTATGAACGGTTTTAAATGTTTTCTTTGTGATCAGTTTCACATTTCCTAGATCAGAGATCACACAGCAAAAATTAGTCAAGGGTTTCTTATAAAATGTTTTCTGAACCATTAAACTCCATTAACAGAAACAGAGACTTCCACTGCTACAGAAACATTTTATGTTAGTACGACGTTTGTTCCATATAAACTGCAGTAGCTATGAGCTTATGTCTGGCTGCACTGGCAGTTGGAATTGGCTGTCTGTACATGGCTTTCACGGCACCAGTTACAAAGAGAATAAAAACGAATAAACCTGAGAAAATTACTGATTCTGATACTGGGACCCTCACACACACACACACAGAGGTGTGAGCAATGGGACCCTCACACACACACACACAAACACTCTCTGACACACACAGAGCTGAGCGATGGGACCCTCACACACACACACACACACACACAAGCACTCCCTCGCACACACGGAGCTGTGTGCAGTCAGCCCCATTTGCACTGCTCAGTGCCGCGCCCATCCTGCCCACTTCTGGAAGGTTCGGAGCGCGTGGGGCGTGCTGGCGTGGGCGGCTTTGGCTGCGCTGCCCCGCGTGGAGCTTTCAACGTGAGTGCTGAGGCTGCCTTTTGGTGAGCTGGCGGTGGAATCCCCCTGTCCCTGCTGCTGGAATTCTGCCCTTTTGTCTATTGGAATTCCACCTTTTTTGCCCGTCCCAGTCCCGCTGTGCCAGCCACCGGCGCTGAGGGGAAGCAACACAACCCTCTAAAACTACCTATGGCTGTGAATTTTCTGCTTTATCATCTACTTCTAGGTGTTTTTTCTCCTTTGGAACCAGGGGCCTTTGGTGGCCTTGCTGCTTTAAGGACTAACTTCATGTAGCGTAAGGTCTAAAATAGCGATCTGTGAGTCAACAGCATGTGAGGAAGCAATATGTTAGGAGTTTCTTTTTCTTGGCTTATGTAGTTTTCAGTCTCAGCTCTTGGAGCCAGAGTGGTGTCCGTTGGGTGAAGGAGTATTGGCTCAGCCCTGGTGAGGGACAAACAGCCTGCTGTGGGGAGTGTTTGCGTCGCTATTGCTGCTTAGTTTTGACATGTCGTCCTTCAGTTTAAAGCTGTCTGTGGATGGGGTGCGTTGTGGTTTTGGTTCGCTGAATTTTCTTTGCCATACTGGGAGATAGGATTTTGGGAGAAAAAGGCAAAACGGGCCCCAGCCTAAGATAAACAGATTTTATTAACACACACTAAGAGAAGCAAAGGAGAAGAAAAACCACAAATGAATTTCTAAGCCAACCCTTTCTTCCACCGTAAACTGTTCATTTTCTACCAACAATGTAAAGAGGCAAAACTCAGAACTCCAGGTCAGTACCACTTAGAAAACAGTCCTTCATTCAGTCTGAGAGAGAGAAGTCTCTCCTCTTGTTTGGTAACTTTCCACAAGAGAAAGAGTCTGTATGTGGCTTCTAACTCACACAAAAGCAGCACGCCCAGGGAACTTCTGCAGTTGTGGAACCTCCCATACCACGTAGCATTTCCCGTGACTACATATGGGCTGTAGACTCACATACATATTGGGGTGGTACTTTTAAAGATAAACGACTTTAAAGGCAAAGGATTCTCCAACTCAGAGAACAGAGATTTCTTCTCACTTCTTTTGCTGGCACAGGGGGCTTCTTCTCATCTCCCTCTGTTCAAGCCTCTCATGGGACCACCCAAGCCACAACTTCTATTCAATATTCACTCAGTAAATCACAGATACCTTTGCTCAAACAATCCACAAATCATCTCCCCAGTTCACATTGTCCACGATTTAAAGGATTGTTCTAGCATATTCATATTATAGTCTGTTACCATGGCTCATAGGAGATTTTCAGCCGAGAATGAAGGCAACTTGGCATCTCTTCCAACTAAAATAACTCACTGTTCCTTTGCTGACTTTGAGGTCTCCATATTGTCCCTTTACATGTCTCCAATTTGGCTGTCTCCCTTACTAAGGAAAAGGTTAGGGCTTTGGAAATTTCATCTGTGCTAAGAAAGGGTCCTATTGGTCAGCCAGAGTCCATCCCCAGCCTCACATCTGTGCTAAACCACCGCAGAGTGTTACAGTAATCCTCTGTTCATGACTTTATCAAGTCCTTTTGAGTGGTAGCAGGACAATGGTAGACTTGGGGTCTTTTCCAAATATTGAAGGGAACCAGTTGGGTTGGGGAGAGATTCCAGGAGTACTGAAAGAGAGAACTGAGTCCTGATGAGCTTTGGAAGTGAGATTGATTTTCTTTCTGAAAAGCTGCTACTTTAAGAGAATTCTTTGAGTGCACATGGTGTGTCCTTGTGTGATGTGGGAGGGCTTGGTGGTTCTACGTCACATAAGCTGCCTTGGGCTCTAATTTGCTTTCTTCAGTAAATTTCTTCCTTTAAACTGGGAGATGGACTTGCACTTGTTCTGGGAAGGCTTTCAGAGTGTTGGATTTCAGATATTGCCACTGGCAGAATATTGGAAGCTGCATGACTTTTATTTTTATTTTTATTTTTTCCTTTTTTTTTATTTTTTTTTTTTGTGGAATATTTGACTAATGAGTAATGAAAAAACATATAAGGATGTGTGCATGCATATGTTTGAATCTTGCCTGTGCTTTATAGATGAAAAAGGCCCGGAATTTTGAGTATTCATTTGACAGCTTATTGTATGTGTTGTATTTTCCTCTTTATTACTGAAGTGCAGGAAATGAAGGTTTGCATGTAGTTTTGAGAACGCTTTGATCCCTCCTGATCCTTACTGAGTTCCACTGGTGATAGATGTTGATCAAATCTTGCTACTGCCAGACAGTTAGGGGTAGTTAATTAATCTGTTTATTAGCACTTGTGCATGCCTCATTCCTTCAAGAGCTGTGTATCCTGGCAGCGATTACTCCTTCTCTTGGTTGTTTTAAGGGTTTGGCTAATTCTGTGCATGACTGGTGTCCCCTTTGCTCCATCCATGGGTGTCTGCTGTCTTATTTGCCATGTTATGAGGCTGAGCTAAGGAAAAGGAGAAGGTTGTGTGATTACAGAATTGGGATAGCCACTTCATCCTTTTAAAACCCTGCTTTCTTCTAGTTTAATATACAGCATAGTTCTGGAAAGCCCCCTGTTGCTAACACTCCAGGGAACGGTGCTGAAGGGGAGGTTTCATCAAGTAGTTTACCTTTAGAGCTTTCCCTTGCTGTTATGTTCAGCCTGTGGCCGGAGCTTTCTTCAAGGATCAGAGGCCACTTCACAGTTAATGCAGTTGATTATGTCTGGTGCTGGTGCAGGCGGGACATTTTTTGAAGAGACCATAAATGAGACACAGGTCACAACTATAGGCAGTTTCTGTTTTTACTAGAGTCTTCAGCTAGCTTTCCAGAGCATGAATATAATACAAATACAGTATTTGTTCTTGGTTGTAACCAGAGCTCAGAATCTAGAGAGGGACTTCTTACCTGAATTCTTCACATGTAATGTGACCTAAAGCAGTGAGAGAAAGCTTAATGGGGCTCTGCATCAGGCCTGACACCTTTATTGAAAAGAAAACGGTGTCTGGAATTTTACTGGGCAGGATTCTCCCATACACGTGTGCAGTGTTTGTCTCAAAGTGTGTGTACTATCTATTTTCATTTTGGTTGAGGCACAATTCATCAAGGCAATCTCCTAGATGAACTTGTATGAGATAAGACTTGTCTGAGAACACGGAACTTGAAATAAACCAGTGGCAGTTATGCTGTTAGGAAAAAAAAAACCCACAACAAAACTCAACAATCCAGTCCATAGGTATTTCTATATGCTTTATTAATTACACAAGCAGAATCTTCACATGCTTGGTAGGACACAGTTGAAGTTCCATAATACTCCTCAATGTTTGAACCGTCTTAACCAGGTGGTTGGTATCACCTGGAGGGCCAGTGATAAGCCTCAGGTGTAGCAGGTTGAGTTAATTTTGCCACATCAGCAGTGGGTTTGGCAGTGATAGAGTTCTGGGTAATTCAGCTCTGCAGAAAAGGGAAGGAGATGGAGAGAGGCATTATTAAGAGAAGTGTGAAAGAAACCAGAAGGTGAGTGAAGAAGCTTGCAGGTGAGTAGTGCTCTACTGTATTTAGCAGATTCAAGAGTGTTTCTGAAAGAGTGGAAGGTGAAAAGCTAAAAGAGGCAGGGAAAGGAGCATGATATATGGTAATTGTGTGTTTGAGTAGAGTTTGTAGCTTTCCCCACAAAAGTAAAAACTAGTAAAAGGTAAAGAGTCTAACTTCTGACCTGAGGTATAACTACTTGACTTGATCTGGAAAGAAATTAAGCTTTATGGTAGAAAATGGATTGGAAAACAAGCAACATTGTGATATTTATTGCCCACCAGAGGTAAGTTTTTAGTCCACAGGAATGTGTTTTTTCACTATAAACAAATACTGTAGTCTATGTAAGTTTTATTAAGCCCATAAAAATGCACATAGTAATCATAAATGCATATAAAAATGCAGCAATGACTGGAAGACATACATACATCAGTGTAGCTTTTTCCTTGAAAAAGTATAGAGTCATTATTTAATGTTGACCTTTGTAGCTTTTTCGTGGCTCTTTTTTGTATGAACACTCATTTTCCTCAAAAGACTTCTTAAGGCTTCATGAATAAAGCTAGTGGTAGAAACTGAGAACACATAAAAAACCTGGAGAAGATATTTCTGAATACCACAAAATTTGAAGCAGAAAATACATGAGTACATTTTTTCATTAATGGTTTGAAGAGAGCAGGCTAACAGTTTTAATCAGTTTACACAGAGTATATAATTTATATTGAAAGCCATATTGACTGCTGTAATGCTGAAATTCAAATGTTATTCCTCAGCTCAGTATTCAGTTGCTGTGCTACAAATGAAATATTGTCTGAACTGTGATTATTCAGGATTAGCCTCCACCTCAGTGCAGTACTGGGCTGTTTTTGTGTCCATTTCTGCACTGTCCTCCCTGGGCCTTAACACCCTGCCTGTGGCAGGGAGAATTCATATACATGTTGAAGTGACACCATATCTGGTTAATATTCCTTAGAGGTGTGTATAAGAAATACTTTTGCTCGGTTTTGTGGAAAAACAGTAAGTTTTTGTTCTGCTATTTACTATGTTTTGAAAAAGAGATGAAATGGTAGGATCAGTACTTTAAACATCCTAAAGACTGTAATTGATATCTTGTGACACACAAGTTCGTTTTTTTGTGAAATTTGAGGCATGCTGGTTTTTATTTCAGTAACACTTTCCCGGTGTAGTACTGAGAATTTCTGTAGGGTTATCAGTGGGAGAGGTTGGGTTGCCAGAGGATTCTTCACACTAGGCTAAAAAAAATCTCCAAAGAACAGACTTCAGGCTTACTCTGCAGTGTAGTGAAGGACCTGGGTAACTTGAGGCTAGGCAGAGCTTTGGAAGATCTTTCCTCAGTGATGCAGTTTCTTGACAGGAGGTATTTAGTACGAAGAACAGGAAATCTTCACCAAGAAGAGGAAACAGAAGCTTTCATGGAATTAACGACTTAGTTATCCCAAGTGATTTAGTGTATAAGCGAGTTGGGGCTTTGGGCAAAATAATGAAAAGAAACTGAGCTTCTATTGGTGGAGCAAAAGGGATCACATCTAGGGAACATGCTGCTTCGTTTTGTACAATTTATAGAAGAGGAATTTAGCTAGTTAGCAGACAATCTGTTCCTGAGCAAATACTTATTTTGGGGAGTTAATGGAGTGAATTTGACTGAAAAAAAAAATCCTTGGGGGTACATTTAATTCTTGCTGTGCAGTGTGGACAATAGATCAGCAAGCTGTTCTCAACTGCGAATGAAACAGGTGGTGAGGCAGTGCAGTGATTATTTACTCCTCTGCTACTTAAAAATCTCAGTTTTGCATTTGACTTTGCGTTTTGTTCTCACCCTGGGGTTAACTCTGAGCCAGGATTCATTCCTGAACCATCGTATTGCAACCTTAAGTTATGGCTGGAATGTCTCTCCCAAGGATTTCTCCTCCTTTCCAGCAGAATCAACATAAGACCCTGACAGAAGAGGCAGTCTCACTTTACGTGTGAACTTCCACTTGCCCCGAGGCTCTTACAGGGTTGGGAACACTTCCCTTTTGTCACCAGAAAGGATATTGGGTTATATCTGTTACTTCCAGCAAGAGATGGCTTCAGGGAGTTGGCTGGTGAGAATTACCACACCCTTCTGGAAGTCCACGGGAAGCAATTAGTGGCTCTCCAAGGTGTTTTGCCTGTATGTTTTTTTCTGGTTTGTGCTAATACCCAGTGGAAAGGGTTGGGAATTCTGAGGTTGAATGAAGATTTCAGAGCTGTAGCCTTCATCCTCTGCTTGGGGAGAGAACATTAGGGAATCCACAGAGTGAATGTGCTGGTGTGAGCATAGGCAAGGGAAAAAGCCACCTCAAGGAAGTTTGGACAACAGAGTGAACTTGTTCATGTATGATGTCTCTCTCACGGCCTCTCAAAGAAAGAGCATCTTTCTTTGCCTTTCAGTTGTTTGGTAAAGAGCAGGAACTGAAAAAATCTGGACACACATTTCCGGTTGTGCTCTCTCCTAGGTACCCTAGTCCCATGTAATGTGTAAATCGAGGAGAGGAATATGATTTGTTGAATTGGTTTTTTTTAACCTAATATATCTACCACACACAAATCTTTACTCTTCAGTAATTTTAGCCTGAAAAGTTGTTGGGTCACCATATCCTAAAGAGAGGACCCCCCTCCCCAATACAGAAAGGTAAACCCTCAGCCAATAGTAAAAACACCATTTAAAGTGCTTGTAAGAAGCTTGTTTAATAACTGCAGGAATAAAAGAAATGTGCATTGGCATATCTTCTGTTTATGGGTAATGGGCATCAAAAAATAAATTCCTTGGTGCCCTCACAATCTGAAAATCAGGTTAATGAAATATTTTATCTACTGCCAGTGCTGCACTTACATGCTCAGTTCAAAGTCTTCCTTTCCCACTGCACCTTAATTAGTGCATTAATTGATGTTGCTAAACCTCATCAAGGATGGTTTGTTCTCTGTTTGTTATGTTTTCAAGGAAAAGCTGTGTAACTGCTTTCTTAGTATCTTAAAAATGTTTGGAGAAAATGACCTTTTTTTTTTTTTTTTTGGTAGAGTTCTGATTTCAATCAGACCAGCCCACAAGAAAGCTTTTTCTGTGTCCTGACAAACTTTGCTCTTCAGAAGGACAATTATTTTCTGACTGAGAGGAACCTTGGGTTTTCATTTTGCAATTTTAATTGTTTTTGAAGTTGCAGTGCGCTCGGGTTTGAAGTCCCACTGAGGGAAGCTAGTTTCTCCCACAGAATACAAAATAAATGTAATGTATTCGTGTAGTTTATGCTGCTTAGGGGAGAGGCTGTGGTGTAACGAAGACTTCTCAGATTGCAAAAATCTTTTGAGATGTGTATGATACTGATGACAGTAAGGTCTTATCTGAGCTGGGGCTTGATTTTTTTCTTGTGGACTATAGACATTTACTATTTCAGAAACAGCTTGTCCTCCTTATTAGCAATATTATAGCCTCAAAAGAGACTTCAGAGTCTCACATGCCCTTCCTCCTGCTTGGAAAAATTACACACAGGTGTTTGCCTCTTTCCATGTGATTTATTTGAATTATTGTGGTTTGGATTTTTGTTTAGATCTCTTCAGGAGCTGGTGAGGTAAGCACCAACAGTGACTGTACTGATGGCTGAGACCATGTAAATGACTTCCAGGGATCTGGATTGTCTTTGGGTGGAATAGCTGTGAGCCTCATTACCTGCTGCTGGGACTGAGAGCCCTTTTACTTATGCATAAGGTACATGTGGGCAAGTGCTGCTTCAATGCCAGAGGAAGAAAATTCTACCCGTTTTCTCATGGAAACAGAAATCTTATTAACATTGATCAGAATGCAAGGCAAAGGTCTAAATTTGCTGCTGGCATAGCACTGTAGTATGAACTCCAAGTACACATCCAAAATATAAGGCGCATTTATTCCAAAGTAGCCAATACTACTTTGTTTAACTTAACAGGGTTTTTTTAAAGACGCCTAATGTAAATAATATAAATCTGTTTGTTGTTGTAAATGGCCTGATGTGAATACCTAGTGCGTATGCCCTTGGTTGGCTGCTTGTGCTTTGGGAATACTATTCTGAATTGGGCCATCACCAAGGAATGCTTAGAGCTGAAGAATCAGGAGGAGAAGCAAAAGATCAGAAAGTTGTTCCTCTTTATATTAAAAACCCCCTTATTCCTATTGACTTTAAATAAAAAGGAATACTTGTGGGTTAAGAGCTCCTTCCCAACCTGAGCATGCTTTGTCAGAGAAGAGCCACACTTTTTTACCCTTCCAGTCTCCCACATGATCTGGTACCACACACACAGAATTTGTCCCCAGATGGTGATCTGTTACATTGAGCCATTGGCACAAGTTGTTTTCAAGTTCATTCTCATATCTTGAACAGGGGGTTGGAGTACATGATCTCTGGAAACCTCTTTCATCCTAATTTATTATTCTGTGACCATGGCACAATTGACATCGAGGATGCATTTTTACTGAAATGTCGGAGCCAGTGTAACTAGGAAACAGGATAAAAAGTTGCTGTAAACCGTCTGTGTCTGCCCTGCTCATCAAGACAGGGACAAACTGCTTAGAGCAGTACCTCACTGATAAACAGGAGCTCTCTATCACACATGGTTGTAGTGGATTCCCAGAAATGGAAATAAACTTTTCCTGGAAACTGCCAAATGAATTTGAAAAATTAAGGTAAAGTGGGAAAAAAATGCTGCTGAGAGTTTTTGTCCCGGTGGAATGGCTGGCATTGCCTTTTCATTTTAGCTTTGAAATGTTACTGCTTTAGGCACAGAAGAGTTCTTTGAATCAATAATGTTTGCATTGAATCTTGCAGAGTGCCTCATTTTATATAGGTGGTGTAGGAACAAAGCGTGTGTGAACACAGATTTAAATTAAGAATACATAAGCACATGAGTGACTGGGGCAAAGGAATTAAAATAATGAAGCCAATATGAATTAATTGTTGGGACCAGAAGTGAAAACTCCTGACCTTCAATCTAAAGAAAAACAACTGTTTTGGGTTTTGTTTTGGTTTTTTTTTTGAGGGGAGGGAATAACATCTTTTGGGGTTGTATTGTGATGATATAAAATCATCTGTGGGTAGTTTAAGCTGAAGAGTCAGGAAGGAAAGCATAGAAGCAAACTTGTTTTTTTCAGAAACTGCATTAAAAAACCAACCCGTGGCAGTTTACTTCAAATAAAAGAGAATACAATGTCAATGCATTGATTAAAAACTGAATTTCTTCACTCTTAACCATTGTTTTTTAATGTGGAACAGATAATACATCACATGGGTAGGAAACCAGTGAATTGTATTGGAACACCAGGGAAAGCTGTATGAAGTATTTCTGTGTAGGCACAGGTGCACATTGAAGGCCATGCATGCTAAATCTCCTCCATTTCAGAAAGTATTTCTTAATCTCTTCTGAATTTTCAATAGGGAAAGTAATTAATTGCCTATGCACTGACTGATGTCTTGTAATTACTTGTATCAATTTAAGTAAGAATAATAAAAGCCTTTGGTAGTAGATCATCAGTGAACTAGTAGTGGTGTCCTGAAATGTTGGTGAAGGAAGATTTGCTGCTATTTCACAGCAGCTGAACTGTAGAAATTTTTGTATGAATTTTGGGTAGCTCCGGAATAACTGCGGCTGTTTGTGTTCGTATTTGCAGCACTGCAGAGGGCTGGTTCTCAGGCGGTTTTTGGTCTGCATTAACATTAGAGTGGCTGTAGGCAGCACAGCTACTTCAGGGAAGGCTGTGATGGTTAACAAGTGTGGAGCGGTTTACAGAAGAACTTGCCATTACTGCAGTAGGATAAAAAGATCTGCTGGATCCCAGTATCCCAGCCTCTCTTGTACCTTTGTCAAACCTGTCTCTTTCAGCCTGTTGATATTAATTTGCAGTGAAATGCTTTTTCCTTCGTCCACTTAAACTTGTGGAGCACTGTGGAAGAGATTTTTACTTTAAAGGAACCTGTGTCTCTCTGGTGTATGTTATAATAGAAGGTAGATTTGTTCTTTCACAGGTTTCAAGTTTCTATATACATTGTCACTGTTGGTTGCACTGTATATGCTATGACCATTTCAGTTGAAAACCATACCACTAATTAAAAGAATGATCTGTGGGTAGCTCAGGGCAGAAATTACTTTGTGTTTAGTTACAAGAAGTCAAGATAAATTCTATTTGAGCTTTAAGGTCTTAAAAGTAAGTTTAAAAGAGCAGTGTAAAAGCTGGTTATGGTTTGAAGGGCTCTGAAAAATTAAGGGGCAAGATCACAAGCAATCTGCTGAAACCTTACATTCTTACTTTGAAATTTCCTCCTATTTTCTAAACACCACTCTGCAGCTGTTACCCACTGAGCCTAAATTGGGTGAGGTCATGAGATTTCTCATCACTGTCACCTCTTTCCACAGCTCTTTTTCCCTCCTGCAGTGTTTCCTCGTTCAAAACCATTCTTTGACAAACTATTTCTCCCTCAAAATGAAGGTTTTCTGGTAGAGATTTTTTTTTTTTTTTTTGCAAAGTCTGTAGTCAGAGCAGGAATACTTGCTTACAAGGCTGTTTGCTTATTTGTTTATTCATTTTATTTAAGGTTGCAAATCTTGCCTGTTCGTTGTCAACGAATGAAGATGGAACGAAAATTGTGCAAATGGCCGCAGATCACATTGAGACTTTGTGCCCTCAGGTAGGACTTGTTCACTTCATTCCCACGACAGTGCTCTCACAAAATACACTATGGTGTTGTCACACCATGCACACGTTTAGTTGTGTTCCTTTAGTCTGAGCTCACCTTCCATTTACACAGCTCAGCGGAGAAAATGGAGACCAAATGATAAATGCAAATGCTTAGGTAACCTGGTCATTTTCTCTGGGGTTAACAGAGAAATGGTTAATAGTCTGTATTGGTTGGGAGGTCTGAAAAGCTGTAAAAAGTGCCGTTGTGAAAATATGCTGCTCTGTTTCTGAAATCACTCCTGATTGAATGAACATTGTAATGTGAAAAAATTGGGAGTAATTTACTCTTAAAAAGCAGTACCTATTTTGACCTTTAACTTGAATGACTCACCACTTGATTTGGTTTTTGTGTAAGTGAGCAGTAAAGTATGAATTCTTCTGATTATCACCAATTTAAAAGCTTGAACTTTCATCTTTAAGGAAATGAAAGGGAAAAAAAGCACAGCTACAGATACACTTTTTCTAAGATATTAAGTACCAAAATTGTGTTCACTTTATCATGTTCAGAGTTACAGAGATATAAAAACTTCTGCAGTTAGATCTTTTAGAGCAAAGACTTTACTGATTTCTTTTGAATCTGATCTGTGTTGCAGCCTTGAGGCTGCATAATTTCAAGATCATTAGTTCTTTGAAGAACACTAGTTTACACAGTTGGCATAAGTATTCTTACCCTTTTGTGGTAATGTAGTTGAAATAAAAGATGAAGAGCAAATATTAATAAGTTCAATAGCAAGTTTGCAAAGTCCATTTTATGTCTTTTGAATAATTGCAAGTCTTGGAGAAAGAAATTTCTGTCAAGGAAGTGTGATGTCCTGAAAATGTCACAAATCAATGTTTTCTCTTGAATAATTCAGTTTCAGTGTCTGTTTTTAAAACTGGAAGAGTTCTGTGTTTCGCATCACACTCCTATGTGATTTAAAGTCACTGGATTTGTAAGAAGGCTTCCAACAGCTTTTGTTTCTCCAGGGGTCAGGTGCAGTTTTATAATGGATGATTATGCATCAAGATGCAGCTTTTTAATCGAAATTGAAACCTCCATATCTGATACCAGAAACTCCTAAAATCTAATTTTGACTAAAATATTGATTTTTCTTTGCAGCCATTTAAATTTCTAGGCTTTTAATTTCCTATAGCAAAACGAAAGTTTCTTGGGTTTTTTTCTTTCCTTTTTGTTTACCCTCAAGGTAAACTGGGGTAAATTAGTTGATGATTATAGATCTGACTAAAAAGAGGATGTGGAATGCACATAAGATTATATTACTACTGCTGGTGTGTTCATTGTGCAGGATTTGCTGCTTTCTTAGATAAGGACCATGCCCTATGAAAGCAATTCGCATTTTACCTACCTAGTAAGAAATAGCAGATTAAGGCTCTTGCATTTTTTCAGTGCATCAGATTATGCCATATCATTTAAAAACATTCCACAGGGAAAATAGTTATCTCTTAAGTTCCCTGTGGGGCATATCAGTTAGAGTTCAGAATGGGGAAATCCACATGCAGAACTCCCCAATGCTCTTAAATCTTCAGAGCGAAAAGTGTTTTATGTGCTTTGCCAAATATTTCTTGAAGGGAAGTATGGTATGGATTGAAATCTGGTAGAAATAAAATAGAGCCTCCCCACTCCAAATGCCCCAGAGTACCAACCAAAAAAACCCCCTAGAACTTACAGAAAACACCGTGAAGTCTTGGGAGTTTTGCAGATTTGGCAGCAAAACTTCCTGTGGAGCACAGAGGAAAAGGCAGCTACAGAATTGGCAAACACTGGAGGAAAGCATTTTGGCTGTTGTTACATTAATCATACCCTACTGTAGGTAAAATGTAGAGGGTTGGCTCTGAATCCTCTTTGTTTTCTCTAGTGAAATTATTATCAAATATTTTGACTGTTCAACAAATGAAGTAAGCTGGGCATTTATGTTAGAACCAATGCAAAACACATGAGGTTGCTAGAATGTTATGAATGTTTCATGAGAAATTAAATTAGTATTAAATAAGTAATAATGGAATAAACAAATGAAGAGCTGGTTGCCTGTGATTTGATGAAGAATTATTTCTGTTCATATAACTCAGTTTTGGTTGGGAGAATTGAGTGTAGTCAGGGAAGTAAGATCTCCAGTGTCACTTATATTGGGAATCCATGTTACTGTCCTGGTGTGCCTGCAAAATCTTTACTTCAAATGCGTGCACGGGAAAGAAAGAGAAGGGAAAGAACCAACAGAAGCAAACAAGCTTTCATTTTTAAAAGCAAGGCTATAAACCTGTAGAACTGTTTTGCTTCTGCCTGTTTTAGGTTTGTTACCCTTGTGCTTCCATTCAATGGTGTGTTTGGGGAAGCCTCTGGCTGCTCTAACAGTGCTCTGGAATACCTGGTAGATGGTAAACCCATCAACATCGAGAGGGAGAATTATCCTGTGGGAAACCAGAAATTAAGAGATGAGAATCTGGTTTCTCTATCTAAATTCTTCATAGGTTTTTACATTTTTACGATCTAATCACCTTTCAAATCCTAAACTGCTGCTTTTGAGAAGAATGACCTTGAGCCAAAAGCTGGGACAGTTGTGTCAAAGTGGACATCAGAGATGCGTGGTCTTAGAAGCAACAGCTAAGATGGTGTTCAGTGTGTCAGAAGGCTCTGCCTAGAGCCTTTTTGTTAGCAGAAGGATCCCTGGAGAGTTGTAAGGAGCAGGGCATTCGGATAGTTTAGAAGAACTGCATCTGAAAGAGTGGATTTTAGGCTCACTTCCTTTGAAAAAGAGCTCTCCCTGGAGCTTGCTGCTGGTTACCAGAGCAGTACAGGGTCATTACTGGAACACCATGAAAGGAAGGAAAACGCAAGAAAAACACACAAATGTTCATGGTTTAGCTTAGTCCTCAGATGGCGATAAAAAAAGTTTTGAAAGTCATTTGATGCCATAGAATATTTTACCCGATATTTTAAAGAAGAGGTGTAAGCACTGATATAAGCAGAGCCTTGGATCTTAGTATTTTGGTGAGCTTTGTTTTTCTCTGAAGTATTGAGAGATAGATAGAAACCATCTGGTTATAGACTGAGGTGAAAAGCAATTCCATGTAACTAATGAAAAGTATGTAACACTTAGCACATTTGTGAAGGATTTGGCTGCAATTTTGAATGCCATCTTTTCTTGCTGCTTGGAACTTAATATGCTGCTGGTAGTTGTTAGTACTGCCTGGTATGTGATAAACCAGTAAATATAGAAGGTGATTTTTTGGCTATGGTGGTTTTGTAAATAAATCACTGTGGTAGTTCAGGTAACTTGGAGAGAGGTATTGGGGTAAGCAAGATGCTGGGAGCTGATCAGTGGGAATATATTTATACCCATTGTGTTTACACGCCACTGAAATACTGATCTGACAGCTGTCTTGAACATCTTGTATTTGGCTTGTCCAGCATAATTCATCTGTTTCTTCTATGCCAAGATGACAGTCTGGAACTGACTGCTGTATTATAGAGCTGTTTCTCTATTGACACACGTGCAGCTGCAGTGAGGAGAAGGGCAAAAACCACCAGGCCTTGTGAGAAACCAGCCTCTGCAGCCTTCCTTTCTTTGAATTTTAATAATTTCAGCACTCTTGTAGTGATGCTTTCTTTCCTGTCTTGCTAGCAGACAGTATTAAGCCAGTCTGTGTTTATCAGTAAATTCAGAAGTAGCACAGAACCAAGAGCTGAGGGGTTGAGGGGTTTTTGGAGAGCGTTTGTGTCTGCAGAAGGGATCCAGGCAAAGCATCTCCATTCCAGTCCAGCAGCCACTTGCATTCTCTGCCCTTCCAAGTACAGAGATGACCTCCAGTTTGGTGCAAAGTGTCACGGAAGCATTCAGCAGCCCAACAGTGACAGCACCGTGCCCCACACACAAAAATCCAACCTGAGAAGCTCTACTTCCCAAGCAGGGCTTGTGTGCTCTCTGCTTGCTTTCTTAGAAAATGATTGTGGCTTTTTATGCTTTATAACTTTTGATCAGTCTTTCATGTGAATGCCCTATAATTTTTTTTTTCTCAAAATTAAGCACTGTATTTGTGTTTTTCTGTTATGAATACGAATGGAGGAATTTAGCTCTTTCTTTGAGCTATGTGTGGATTTCCACTTAAATTGTCTAGCCCTTTTTTTGTTGATACAGACAAATGGATATTATTTCCTTCTGTATAATTTTCTAGGAAGTAGGTAATAGCAAACATGAAAATTCTTGTTCGGAAAAATAAGACTTGATAGTTAATCAGCGGGCAGGATCTTTTGATGTGTTGCATTTTTCAGGTATTGGAGTTTAAGTATGTATTTGATGATGCTGTGGATTTTTGAAGCTAGCAATTTGCATTTCCTCTATATTTACTCTTCCATGAGAGAAAATCGATCATCCATTTTGTTATTTGCTCTGGCTCATTAAATAGTGGGGGACACTGAAGAAGATTTTTTTTCTTAGCCAGCCTCATAAAAAATCTTCACCAACATCACTTTAATAACCACAGTTTCATCCTCTTGCTTAAACCATCTGCGTGGCATCTCCTTTTATCTGTATTAATATTATTTCCTTCAAATACAGGGCAGAAGTAATGGGGGAGAACATGGCAAATCAGTGAGTTCTCTGCCATCTGCTTTAAAATACAGGAAACAGATGTTAGTATCCAAAAGTATTGGACTTCTTAGGTATCATCTCCAACCCTTCACTGGAGAGTTTAATTGAAAGCATGTACTGTGCCTTAGTAAGACTATTTCTGAAAGGAAAGTTGCTCTGGTGAAGTGATGGTTTTCATGTAGGTTTTCACTGTGTTGTGAAGTTCACGCACAGTGCTGTTGAAGATGAGGATTTTGTCATTAACCTTGGTAGCTGTGGTAGACTTGTTGAGTACTCCTATGTTTAGCTGCTCATACATCCTGCTTTCACAGCCAGTTGGTCTGGTTTACACCATCAGTGCTGCTGGAGTCTTCCCTCCCTCCCTGCTCCCAAGCCCTTACTTCTTCCCCTTCCCTCCTGAGTAGCAGTCACAAGGAAGTCGCTGCACTCAGCAGTCTGGGTCAGGAAACTGCTGTGAATGCACCTGGGAGGCAGGAAGGTGAAGTTTTCCTTCAGGACAGCTGCCCAGTGTAGTTTGCTCTGTGGGTGCCTGAACAGGCTTGCCTGGCTCAAGGGTGGCACTGTAGACTCACTGAGTGATGCCAGCCAGAGCTGGCAGTGGCACAGCTTTGGTGACAGAAGGCAGTGTCCGGGGTTGGTGGAGAGCTGTTGTACCAGTTACCAGGAGATATTGTGTGGAAGAAGTTGTCAGTCTGGTCCTCAGATGTGTGGTCCACAATGATGTGTGGCCCTGTTTGGATGGATGGTGCTCTGTGCCATCAGAGCAGTGCAGTGTGCATGTGAAGGGCAAGCTGCACTGAAGGGGTGTGTACAAAACCTGGTTATATGGCAAGTGGGACAAGGAAAAAAATCTTTCTTATACCCCCTAGCATAATGGACTGACACTACTGTCTGCAGGATATTATCTTGCTCAATTTATGGAAATTGAGTTTGTCATTTTCAAAACCTTGCAGCAGGCTTATTGGGGTACTGTGAATTCTAAAGCTGCGGAACACCAAAATGTGTTGGAAGGCACAGTACTTTATGCTTCTGTACAAATAGACTTAGGTGTTTGCTTTGGCTTGAACTTCTCTAATAAACAGTTTGAAGGGGGGAGTTGTTACTTAGGTTCCCCTGAAAGTCTCATGCTGGCTGTGACCGCTTGGCTCTTTTATGATAGCGCTTGGAGAGAGAATAATTAACTACAAAATGCCTTGAGGTTTTCAATCTTAACTTTCATCTTCCAGCATCTGTTGTGTTAGAATAGAATCTTCAACAAATTCTCACTTTGTAATATTAAACAAAAATACAAACCCTGAGTAGGCTCAGCTTCTGTAGCAATACAGAAGCTGTCCTGTGTTATCCTCCTCTTGCCTCACCTTCAGTCAGTGGACGTAAGACACGAGACTGATTGAGATTTTTAAAATTGCTGGAGGGCATTTACTGTAGATTTGGATGGGACCAAAGTGTTATGAATGTTTTATAAGCAATTTGTTTTTCCCTTTGCCTTTAAAACTTGAAAGTATTTCTCCTAGAAGGGTATTTCTTTTTTTATCTCGTCAAGTTTATCCTTTTTTTCTGAATTTCTAAGTTAGTTTGAGATGCTACATTTTATTGGTGACAGTCCTACAGCAAAATGCCAGGAAGGGAAAGAAAGGCAATAAAGTATCATTATTAGAGAATTCTTGTGGTAAAAACCCTACTGAGTCTGGGGAGGGAGGAGGTAGGAAAGCTTAGAGTAGTACAAGACAGCAAAATAATACCACTGTTAGGAGATGGAGTTTTTACATGGTTTTTGGATGGGAGGGATGGACAGCAATAAAGAGCCAAAAATGTAAATAGCTGTAGCATGCAGTAATAGGTGTAAATAGCATAGGCTGACAAGGGAATTCATTGCTCTTGTTGAAGCAAGGAGCTAAAATCACTGACCCATGGATCCAGCTGACATGGCTTATTTCTGGGCCCTTGTGCATCTCTGTTACCAGCTTTACCCCTAACCTGGAGATGTTTTCCAGCTGGAATACTGGCAGTGTGATGGGGATTCTTGTGGGTGCTCAGCACCCTGCGGTCACCTGGGGATGTAGATGAGGAACAGATGGAAGGACTTAGTCTGGCAAACACTTAGGGAAGTGAGGTACACATGAGTCTGGTGTAGCTGCACTGATGGCAGGATGGGCTGCATGGTCCACATTCTGGTGTGTGCCTCTGTGTCCCAAGAGCTGCAGCTGCAGAACAAGCTCGCTTGGAAAGGAAAGGCACAACCATTTCTTTGTATTCCCCACACACTATTCCCTTGTCCTTTGTGCAGGGTCAGACTTCAGTGGTTTGGGGAAATTCTGGCACAGCTCTGAAGAAGGATCTTAAAGGATTCAATCTTCAGGATGTGGTCCTGAGTAGCTGGCTCTGGGTGGTCCTGCCTGGGCGTGGAGTTGGACCAGACTGACCTGCAGTAGTCCCTTCCAGCCCCTACCATTCCATCAGTCTGTGGAGTATCTGACCTGGACAGGGGTGAAAGGGCAAAATGTACAAATGTTGGTTGATTCATGTCTCTGAGCTTCCAGGATTTTAAAAAGAGCTTTTAAATGATTTTATAGCGGTAGAATCAAATTCAAGGCAATGGATGACTACCCTTCTTCTGTTTTCATGATTTCTGAGTGCGAGCTACGATGCTATAATGTCATTAAATGTGGCAAAGAGAGGTAACGAGATCTGCCAGGGGATTTTCTGTGTTCCATTTTGCATTCATATTTGCAAAAATACCTTGCAGTTTGACTGCCTGCTTTACTAAATTCCTAATTAAAAGTAATTAGGAAATGTCACAGCAGTTTTGAAAGTAATAGTAAAGGTAGCAAGTACAGCAGCAGTTTTTCCTCCCTGTATGTCTTAGATGATTGTGCATTATTGTTGACATGGAGGCAGAGTCTTAATTTGCTATTCTGAGTTAGGAAAGCTTTGTTTTCCATCATAAAGCTTTTGCTACTATTGCAAACAGTAATTTCAGGTAGTGTTTACCAAGCTTATTTCCCCCTCAGCGTATCTTTACGTGATGAATTGATGGGTATTAAATTTCAGTTTTCAGATAAGGTCATGCCATTATGTGTATCGTGGGATTGTAGTACTTCCAGAACTACTCTCAGGATTTTGTAGGCTACACAGGCAACTTGATGTGTACTTGTAGATCATTTTGGATTTGTTAAGAGCTCTGTGGAAACTGTTGGTGGTGTCTGTTTTCATGTTTTATTTCCCACACGTGCTGGTATCGGCATCCTGGCAGGAAAAGATGTGGACAACATGTTTGGCTAGGGTGCCCTAGCCTTTCTCTGGATTTTGACTGTCCCTTTCAGTAACTTTCTTGAATATTGAGCTGTTACCCGTGTAGCTTCTGATAGGCAGGAATTGAAATGAGAGCTGGCTAACAGGATGGTGGTTGTTATTCTGTGCAGGAGCGTTTGCTCTAATTGACCTCTGACAGTAAGAGGGTGTACGGTAGAGAGTGTTCTGATCACGTGGCCGTAAGAAAAACATCAGAACAAGCACACATGGCTTTGTGTATAAAACCAGTGATGGAGCCCCGTGTTCCTGGGGTCGGCTGAACGTGTGTCTGAAGATAGGAATTCCTTGTTTTCCTTTGCTTGCATGCATGGCTTCAGGTGTGGTGCTTCATTACTGGCTGGGGTTAAACCACAAGTACTGGTTGTTCTTACTTAACACAAGCAAGCTCTTTCCATTGCTGGTCCTGCTATAAGTAAAGACAGACACATCACCTGAGTGTTGTTCTAATCCTGCTAGAGGAAGAATCTAGTCTGCATGGGGCTGTTAGCTTATTTGTCTGTTCACAGTTGTGTTGTGTTGAACTGGGAGAAAGGGCAGCCCAGGAAGCTTGGGTTGTTGGTAGGCTGCAGCAAGGGAGGCCTTAGCAAGATCCTTGAAGCCTACAGTGGGGGCCAGGAGCATGGAGTGAGGCCTCCGGAGGACAGCAAAACCCTCCAGGACCAGAAAGGGCATGATAGTGTTTGCTGCTGCTTAGATCTTTGGCTGTGGCAGAAACAGGTGAAAAATTGGAGTTTGTCTGACTGTGTGAGTGACATGGAATATAGCTGAGGATGCCTGTGAGTCCCACTTTTTCCCCAGATTGTTTCTACCTGTTCTTTCCTGAGGCACATTATGGATTTTCAACCTCCATGTCCTTGTCTTTGTGTAACTTTCTTAAAGCTTTCTGCTCACTTGCTATTCAGTAATTTGTTTTTGTTTGAGGTTGAAAGCTTGCTGTTGGCTTCAGCTCTTCATTTCTTCAGCTCAGACCATACCATTGCTTATAGATGTTACAGGAAATAAAGGGCATTGCATTTAGATAATTACTAAATTACTAGTTTTGTTTGTAATGTTGATGGTTTTGTTAGAAATCCCAAGAGGGAATGAGGAACTGATTAATACTAATTTAGTAGGCTGTTTGTATCTTCTTGTTGCTGTTTTGGTTGGGATTTTGTGTAATATATACTTAAAAATGTATGTGAAGCAATAGTTGTGTCATACATGTCGGGCTTTAATGATGTCCTTCCCCCCAGTTTGTGAATGTAATCCATACGTGTGTTCATCTTACCAAATATTCAAGGGCTGTAACTGTAGTGTAGTTACACTGCAATTGTTCCAGTTCCATTGCAGTTTTGTTTCATCTCTCTAAAGTTGGGTACATGAATGAATAGTCCATAAGGACCTTTCTGTTTCATATGCATTACATTATAAATTGGACTAAAGAGTTGCTTGGATGTAACATCCAATAAACAGAAGGTTAATGACATAAGCTTCAGGTTTATATTGTAATTTTAGTATACTGCTAATTTGATTGATAATTATGGTTGTTGCATTTAGACACTGGGGCTTTTTATGTTGAGCACCTTTTGAGATTCAGTCCTTAGACTGCATAATTCCCTGGAGAGTTTTCTTTATGCCTGCATGCGCTGGGAAGCTGTACCATAGCTGTGGGAGGGTGATGTGTGCTGGTGGCTGCATGGCTTGCCCCAGTTTGATCAGCAAACCCAGCTATCCCCTGTGGGAAGAAGTTTTATCCCAGTGTAGTTGGTACTGCTGCTGTGCTGGGATAGAGCATTTACACAGCCTAAGAAAATGTGGGAAAAGTTTACATCTCCAAAAAGCTTTGCAACAGGAAGAGACTGTGAAGGAACAGAAAGGTAAATACGTTTATAGTGAGCTGCAGGTAGCTGAGCTCCAGATCTGGATGGAGCACTGTTCCAGATTTGACTTCCACTGTGTTTTGTTTTGTTATTTTATACTCAAAACCATTATAAGCAGAACTCAGAGTGTATTTCTTTTTCTTTCCTCTTCCATGTATCTGTAAGTCTTGAGGAATATTTTAACCTTCCATTTTAAGAATATGCTTATCTTGAAATCAGAATTTTGAGAATGCTTTACTCAAGGCTCGATAAACTTGGACGAAATGTTCTGTGGCTTTCTGAGCAGAATCTAATTGCCCCCCCACGTATACAAACTGTGGCTACAAGAAAGTAATTGTTTCATTAAAACATTCAAACTGTAGCTAAAATGATTTAAAGTAATTGCCCAGTGTTCTGATTTGCTGGATCCTAGGTGAGATCCTGGATAATGGGTGTATAGCTACTACAAAAAATACAGTTGGAGCAACAGTGGGTTTTTGGTTGAGTCAAAAACCGCACTTTCAGTTCTTGAAATAAGCTAGGGAATTTGTGCAATCCACCCCCATACCTTTGAATATCCTATCCAAAACCTTCCCTGGGTCACTTACAGACATTGTATTCAAAAAGGCAGAAACAGAAATGTTTATTCTCCTTACTTGAGTTTCAGTACTGCAAAATAAAGAGAGCGAAAGTAACTGAAATTGTGGTTCCATTCAAATCAGACCTGCAACAAGAGCCCAGCGTATTTTGGGATTTGCTGTTTGCTTCACTTGTCAGGTCAAGTGAGTAAGTTGTGGAAGAAAAGTGCTGTTGGATGCATGTAAGAATCAGTCTAAGTGTTCAGCCCATTCTGCTGTCTGTCTCCAAAAAATAGAGTGACTATCCACCCAAATGTAAATACTGAATATTTAACTGCATTGTCAGTTCTTTTGTGCTTTTGTGACATTTTAAACTAAGTTAATGGAAATGATTGTTTTGTTAAAGAAAACTTTGCGTGCCTTTTCTCTAGAAGGGTTCCAAATTCATTCAGAAATGTGTGTGTAGTCCCTATGTAGAGCCAAAACAGATGTGTACAGGGGTAGGAGGAGCTTGAGAGGATTGCTTGCTGTGTGTGAGTTTGGTTTGGTTTTCTTCCTGAGGAGAGCATCATGCCTCTCAGGAGGGCTAGACTATTTTGGAAGGTTTGCTTTTGAGTGAAATTACACAATTTGTTTTAATAAAATACAAAAAACTTATCCCAGTGTAATGATAACATATTTCTGTGTATCACTGGCAGCCACTGCCCAGACACCAGGAGACAGCCATGCAGAATTTTGTCTGATTTCTTGCCTGATGCATCAGATCGATAATCTCTGTAGAATTTCTGTGTTCCCTCCTTGCCCACAGTTCTGCTTGTTCTTGAGGGATTGCTTTATCTGTGTGCTCTTAATTTAGTCAGAAATTCCTTGGCCAGTAGCTTCTAATAACCATGTCGAAGTTTAATCTTCCTTTAATTGTTGGCATCAAGAAGGTTTTTGCTAGATTTTGGGGTGAGATAATGTACCTCTTTGTTCGCAGATGTTTTTTGCAGAGCTTTGTTGCTTCATATTCTCTGAACAAGTAAACTCACATATAACTTCTCAAACTTATTACCAAACATAGTCAAATAATATTCACTGTTAAACCACGTGCCTTGAGCGAGGTCCCTCTTTCCTGCTTTTTAAATTGTGGGAAAGGAGAAAAAATTTTACTAAGTTCTTTAAATACTACTTCTGCCAAAGTAGGGATGGCAAATAGGACTTCGAAATTTATCTTAGATCATGATTTGTCTTAATTTTTTTGGCCACTGCATTTAGTATTTTTGGGGTTGCTGTGTTCTTATTGCATTGTTGTTTCTTGTTGGATTTTTGAGTCTCTCTCTGAAGCAGTAGGTGTCTTAATCCTGAACATAATGTGAAGCTTTATGGTCATGTACTGTGTGTACACTTATCTCCTCATAATTATCAGGACTAGATAATGCTGCTGGGGTAGCATTTTCCAGGATATTGTGAGGAGAGGAATGGGCTGTGGATGGAAATTCTCCATCAGAAATGGGTGAAAGTTTCTTGTGGAAGTACAACCCTGCTTTGTCTTGATATGTCACTTTTGATATAACAATTAAACAATCTCCTTTTACTCTGCATCTGCTTTCAGGTGTTTCCAGTGGGGTTTAGAGTTCACCTTTGAATTGACAAAACAATTCAAGTCAGTTTTACTAATAAATATAGCCAGTAATTTATTTACTCTGGAATGCATTTAGCCCTTGGGTATGATGTGTCTGCATTGTCTAGAGCTGTTACCAACGTGACCTGAATTGCACTTATTTATACTGACTGAAATGCATTTTATGATTAAATGTGTTGTATACAAGATATTCAGCTTTCAAAGCTTTTAAATTGTTATGGGTTTTTTGTATCTGGGTTACTGCAATCACTTTATAGGCCAGATGCCAAAACAACAGTTTCACATATCTTTGCACCTTTTTACCATTATAGTGGGGTTTTTGCTTCCAAATTTGTTCTACTCTTTTTTGCAGAGCTTGAGTATGTCTGGATATTTAAGCTCCCCCACTGCGTTAAGAGAAATACAAGGCGCAGCTTGATAGAAATAAGTTCCCCACGATTTTGTGTTAAAAGAACAAAAATAGCAGAGTGTCAGCATGTTTCTGTGGTTTCTTTAGTAGAACCATTGTGTCCTAGTAGTGACCTAGGAGATCCTGTCCTGGTGTTGTTGCATTGTTTACATTTCTATTTACCTTTCCTAGGTTACCCTGGGGTAGTGTGTCACTCTTGCCCCAGAAGGAATTGATGTCAGTATTTATCATATAATCACTCTCTAACTGCATTTCAGAACAACAGCACTTAAGGTTGGAAGGGACCTTAGGATGTCTACGGCCTTTTGCTCACAGTTGTTTGTTTTAATGCTCAATTTCAAACTGAAGTCTTACCTTCCTCTAAACTGTGACTGGTCAAGTGATGAAAATCCAAGGGCAGAGACTGCACAACTGTTTGGGCAACTTGTTCCACAGCTTGACTGACCTTGGTGCGAAATTGCTCCTGTGCCATCTTCCATCAGCTCCTCCCTCGGTCTGATTGCTGTCGGAATAGCCTTCCACCATGCATGGCTGGGAAGAGACTGTCTGTGCTGTTTTTGTAATCTCCTGCATGTTGAAGGGCTACTCTTGGCCCTCTGAAGCCACCTTTTCCCCAGGCTGAAACAGAGATTTGGTACGTGCCAGTGCCTATCACCTGTACTAAAGGGGTCACCTCTGCTCTGACCCGATCTCCTTGAACTACTTTGTGCCACCGTCACAGCAGGAGATGGAGGCCAAGGGAGAAGAAGAAGGACCCAGGGCACCACCCTAAATCCTCCATCTTGTTCCCCATTCACCTCCATTCTAAGAACCCCAAAACTACAAAATTTTCCACCCGGTGATAAACTACACTACTGTCTGTCACACCTTTGTGGCTTGTAATCCTTCTCTCAATGCTGGAAGTTTTTCTTATGGGCTAAAGTCAAAGACTGTGTCTTCCTGGGCTCTGTGCCAGGGTCTACAACCCCCCTGCACAGATCTCAAACCCTCTTGCTCGGGTCCCAGACCTCTCTGCCGAGGTCTGTGGCCTTCCAGGACGTCCAAAGGGATGCCCTGGATTCCAACACCCAGGCTGAAACACTCAGTTCTGTCCTGCTCCTTGCAGGGTAAGAGCTCCTGCCCATGACCTTCTCAGTGGGCTTCTGCTGAATGTGCCTTACTTACTGTTGTCTCTGTTGTATCAAAGAGCCCAAAATGGGACACGTGGACACGGTTTTCCAGGTGTGATCCAGAAAGTGTCAGCTCTTCCTCTGCACCATGGCTGTGCCCCTTGAGCTCAGCTGTCATTGGGGAATGCTGCTGACATGGGGCAGGTGCCAGGTCCTTTTCCAGCCAGCTGCTTCCCAGACTGCGCCATGAGGAATATGTCACTCCAGCCCAGCTGTGGGACTGGATTTTACATGTTCAGGTGATCAGTTTGGAAAGAAGGAAGAAAAAACTCAGGTTCTATTCCATCAAAACGAGCTGGACGTGAATTTTCTTCCTTGAGGTCCTAAGCAGTGCAATTTCTTTTGTGATGTAGCATGAGATACTTAGTTTACTAACAGCCTGGAAAAAAAATCCACCTTTTGTAAGCTCAGAAACCACTTTTCTGTGTTTTGTTGTGTTATCCGTGTATGTGCCTCGATTATTCTTGTTCAGGTATGCTTAGAAACTGGTCACATTACATAAATTAATTGGGATCAGTGTTAGATGCGCAGAATAGTCTTGATTTTAAACAAAGACATGAATTCTAATCTCTAGAGATGGCAGACACAAATGACACACTGATGTACTGTTCACCTAGAATAGGACCATCCTGTTATACTTCCCTTAGCAATTAGATAAGGAGCTACAAAGTTCCACCTTACTGTAGCAAAACTCTGGTCAAGTTCGAATGGTGTTATCCTGGGGTGACCTCTTTCAGCTTTGCTGTAGTATCTTCTAGGGCAGAACTGACCCTTCTGTTCTTGGAGGTAAATTTCTCCAGCATATTTGAGAAATACTTGACTGAACTTGGCTCTGCTGTTACTCTGTCAAGTTGATGTATTTGCCCACCTAATTTTGTTGGAAATTAATCTGCTGGATGTACAAGTGAATGTAAAGCTGGGTGGCCAGCTCTTGTTATCTGAAAAGAAAGATAATCACCAAACAAAACCCAAGCTATTAATTTAGGTATATTTCTTGTTAGAGGGACTAACAGATTTTGGTATTCAGGATATCCTTATATTTAATTTCTAAGAAATTTCTTGTTTTCTTCTGCTGTAGTCACTGCCATAACAGGTATTTTCCATTGCTTTTCTTCTGTGTTTTTTTAATGGAAAGACTGTAAAAGCATTCTCCTTTAATGTTAGTCCAACCCTGCATATGCATGTTTTACTCTTGGGTTGTCTCTTTTTTCCTGACCTTGGGCTGGATGGTTCACCCTTCTCTAAAGGCACCATCCCACTGAACACTTCTTCCCTGCCTGGTGTGGCAGGATGGATGTCTGCTGTCCCCAAGCTGTCACCTCTGTAATAAAGGAGTAACGGTGCCGGTCCAAAGCTGCCTGTGTGACCAGTGTCCAGCTGTGGGCTTGTGGGCCTGCTCTGGTCTCGGTGTTTTGTTTTTCTGCCCCCCACACGCCCTGTTTTAGCCCGCTGTGCACAGGAGTACATCCCTGAAAGCTGCATGTCCTGTACATGCCTCAGATTTCATTTTAACTTACCTGTGTTTTGATGGAGCAACCAGCTGTTCAGAAGCTAGAAGAAGGTAGGGTTATCTTATTACTGCCATCATTTTGCTGTGTCCTCAGGCTTCTCTCAACTTGTGTAATCACTGCGCTGTTAAACCTGGTTTTCATTTGATGGAACGTATAGAGTATGATGTGTCCTGGACTTGATGAGGACATATGGATATTACTACTGTGCAGCTAATACTACCAGATGCTGTCCTTGCCTAGGTTCTGCTCACAAGTCCAAGGATTTATTTGAAAATTGGTAATTTAGCTCCTAGTGAAATGCCCCAGCAGTGAGCAGGAGTGGTAGCAGCTTTCTGGTAACCTGAATTGTGATATTTGTGTGCAGAAATAGAAATAAGGAAAAATTATTAATGAAATTTGAGCCGCCTAATGTGCTGTAATAAGGTAGAATGAGGCTATATTTAAGTAGCCAGTAACAAATGTTAACCTTATTTTAGATCAGGAGGCAGTGGTGAAACAGGACCTTCTGATGAGTTTTGCTCTCATTGTTTCTTGAGGCCAATTCAGACGATAAATCTATACCATGAATGATAGTTGGAGTGAAGTAGAAAAGCTAACAAACTTCATGAAGCCTAAGAAAGTGGAATTTTCCACTTGGTGTCTTGTTGGTGAGTCTGAGTATGTGCCAGTGTGAAATTTTCTTCTCCTTTTTTGATTTTTTTCCTTCTTTTTACAGGAGAAAGAGGTTTGAAGTCTCCATTTTACTTATGTAATAATGTATGTCTTCCAGTTTGTTAAGGCAGATTGAGAGTACATGGTCTGAACCACGCGTGTGCATCATGGCTTTGGGATGGTTCCAGACAAAACAAAGCTCACAGTAGATCTGTGCTTAGCCAAATTTCAGCAGCCTTGCTTGGCTCCTAGGCCTCGTACCTTGATGTGGTTCCCAGGCAGGACAAAGACATGGGGTCTGTAGTGTGCTCTGCACTTCAGACATGACAGGATTTTGATTTCATTGCTATCAGTCTGCATTGTTCTGTGGAGTGTTTTTCTGTGAGTTGTTTCCACACTTGTGGAAGCCATGTTTATCCAAAGTGGAATTAAGTCTGTTCTTAACAGGATATTAAGGGTTAGAGCGATTTCCCAGGGAAACCATAAGGAGCAGTGTCACCTTTAATGTTTAATTCAGGATCAGCTGCCTCTGTGTGGGATGGACCTGATTGCGCTTGTAGCTGCAAGTTTCCTGAGGGAAGCCTTAGGTAAATGCTCTGGTTTGTGCTGTTGGGTGATTAGAGATGCTGGAAGCAGCCTTGTGCACCCTCAGCCCATCACACGTGCCAGTGCAGTGTCTGTGTTGTTAGGGTGCACACCTGCCTGGGCTGGAGTTACTGCTGGCTTAGGGACTTTATTTCCAGAGAGATCTGGAGTCTTCAGGATTTCTAAATCCACCCATCTGATAAAGTTGGCTACATTCTGTAACAGTTTTGGTGATCTTCCTGAGCACTTCACCTCTTTATTTCATGTGGCGCGACAAAAGTTGGTTCTTTTTATCTTTGCCAAGATAAAAGATGCTGGTTCTGATACTGAAACGGCTTTTTGCACAGTCTAATTGTTACTTTTGGCAGAGCTAACCTGGTAAATCTGCCAAAACAAAGAAGAAAATTAGTAAGAAAAAGACTTTATTGTATTCGACCAGAAATAGAGTTTGACTTTCAGCTAATATCTAATTAGGGGCTTGAACAGAAAAGTTAGAAATTACCTGTTCAGTATCTCAGTCTTGATGGACACATTTTAAAACCTAAACTAGTTAGTGTGGTAAATCAAAACAGGACCAATGTGACCTAAAAATTATTGAGGTGAAATTTTGGGCCCCTGACTTAGAAAATTGCTCCTGTGAAATTGGATCAAGTGTGATAGGAATGAAAACAGGTAAAGCCTCAACTCCTACAAATTTCTTACTTTTAAAAGTGTTGTGGAAGCTGCTCTCGAGCCAAACAGAAATGGGCTTTTATATATTGCACTACATGTGGAAAGTTATGTATCTTGGGTATTGCTATTGAAATAGAGAAACTGGAGGTGATACCTTGTATGCAACTGTACAGGGATAGGCACTGAACGGAGGTTTTGGGTGTGTTGTGCATCCTAAAAAAATGTATGATTTGGATAGAAATACACATGCTGACTGCTTGAAGCCTGCTTTCCATTTTTAACATTTTCAAATGTTTAGAGTTAGAATTGGAAAAAATACTGATTACAACTTGCATCCCCACTTGTATAAAAATGCCCTCCGGTATGTAGGTGGCGGGTGTTTGATGCCAGCCTTAATGCCTTTTGCTCCTGGCAGTATCAGAGCTTTTGCTCTTTCCCTGTACTGTAACAAATGTTTGTTACCAAGTCAGGAACCCAGCTGACCAAAATGGGGAAGGCAGAATTCTCATTGTTACTGCACCAGCATATTCCGATCTATTCAAGTATCTTGCAAAGTCTTTTTAGGACTCTTGCCGGGGCCAGTGTGCAATTTGAAGGGTTTCTTCCTATTTCAGAATGTGAAAGAGAGCTTGTCATATATTTCATTTGGGATGTTGTGGTTTTTTTCTCGTTTTCCTGCTGCTCTTCCTGTGCTTTTTAATTCTCTCCCATGCTCAGCAACAAGGGTGTGTTATTTTTATTCTCCTTGTGTTTTGCTTGGTGTTTGGTTGATAAATAAGCAATATTCAGAAGGAAAAAAAGGGAAATGCAAGGTAAATGTTCAACTTCTACCTGGCATACGCGTTAGTTTAATTTTAAAATGTTTGTGTATATAACATCAACAAACTTCCATATTAGAAAAAAAAAAAAAACCACCTCTCTAGCTAACTGACTGAAGAAGTATCTATAGAAATAAACACATTGGGATCCACTGTTTGCATCTTCAGTTAGACTTTTCTGTAAAAGATGAAATCTACCCTCTTCACGTGGATATAATTTCTGGTTTCAGTCTGAACTGGTTTTGCACAACCAATCTGCTGCTTTCGTCTAGGTGTAGTGTGTGTTATGTAGACACACCTGTTGTTCTGGCAGAACTTCCCACTTCTCCATGGCAGAGGCTGATGTTCTCTCTCTCAGTGAAGGTATCCACTTGATGTTAAAGAGCTTAAACTCAGAACTGATGTTTGCTGTTCTGGTCAGTGTGTACCTGAAGTGTGTGTGAGTAAAAACCTCCTTGTATTTGGTATCTTGCCAACTGGGACAGCGTGATTTTCCTGCTAAAACCAAAGTGGTGGGATTTTGCTGTCCTCTTCCATCTGCTTCTTAATTTATGAAGCTGAAATGGAAGTTGGCCTATGAAACATCTGACTGATATTTCTGCTTGAGAACAGAACCAAAAGCTGAGCAAAGGTTTTGTTTGGAGAACAGGAATGCTGCTTTGTTATGTTAAGTAAAACAGAAGACTTGATTTCTGAAAAAAATAATTACTTAGTTGGTTTTGTCTATTTTTGGTACAGGTTATTAATGCTGCTTTAGCTCTTGCTGCCAGACCGAAAAGTCAAGTTGTGAAAAACAACATGGAGATGTATAGGGCTACGTGGGAGAATCACATCCGTGTTCTTACTGAAGCTGTGGATGATATAACGAGTATTGATGATTTCCTTGCTGTTTCAGGTATGATAATTTTCAGACTCCAGTTGTTCTTTTGTATGCTTTGAAAATTTTTCATCACTTTTCCATTGGAAACCAGTGGAAGATGAGGTTGTATAATGATTTGTGAAAGCATTGCTGCTGTTTCAAATCCCCACCCAGGGGATATTCCTGCTGTGCACAGTGTAGAGCTGGGCACAAGTCCCTGGGGCTGACCAGGTAGGTGTGACAGGAGTACATTTATCCATCCCCACAGCTTCATTTACCTCTGCAGTTTCAAATCCTCTCTGCAGCTGTGAGAAGTCTCCGAGGAAAGGCTTGCATATCCCTGTGCATGTATCTTAAACAAGAAGCTCTTGTGATACCCTGCGTTCCAGTTACTGTGGAATGCACAGTAGAATTTCTGGAGTTTTCAGTGCCACAGATATTTGTCACACAAAATGTACTTTTACAGATCTCTTCAGTGAAGAGGCCTTGGGTAGTAAACTGTATTTACTGAAGCAGAGAGTGTCTTCAGCATTTAAAAAGAAGACAGAAAACAGTTGCTTCACTTTTTTGCAGTTTAAAGGTCCCAGTTGTGGAGTAAGGTTCTACCCTCACCAAGGAAAAGTGTTTAACAAAAGCGTTTCACTTGCACAGTGCCTGTTTTTTGTGTTGCTCCTGCCAAAGTACACTTTCATAGGCATAGCTCGGACATCTTTGTATTGTGCAGCACGTGTAAATTTGTATAATTCTACTTTTTTGATTTCTCTTAAAGTAGTATAACCTGGAAAGGAAGGAAAGGTTTGTCTCATCTGCCTTAGATGTGGTTTAATTTCTGTGTCTGTATGGTCAGTGGGCCTTGCCGGCCCAGTTCTCTTTGGGCATGTTCTTTGGGCTTAGTTCCATCGGTTTATGCAGCAGTACGAAACACGAGCAGTTCTGCAGACCTAAGTAGTTTAAAACCCTTGTCAGTGAAGCCACAACTAAGTTCATGTTCCCAAGCCATGCTTTGCTCATTAAACATGAGGGTAGACCCTTGTATGAAAAGGGGTAGAGTTTGAGTATTCATTGCTCTAAAGCTTCTCTGGTACTGTCACTGTGGGGACTGGCAGCTGCTGGCGTGGAGTCCCAGTTAACTGAGTGCTGTTTGTTCCTTATGAGCAGGGTGTGGATATTACAGTGCAAACAGCGTGAGCAGAGATGGTTGTTCAGGCCCTTTGTGGGTCTGCCGATGAGGGGATACAGGGTTTTCCTCAGGGCGGGGAAATTCTCCTTGCTTTACAAGGTCAGCTGGTGTACCTGGCAAGTGACTTAGGTCTGAGTGTAGAAGTGTGGCTTAGTCATTCACAGGTACCATCCTGGGTCTATCTCAGCATCTTCATACAGAGAAGCATAACCTGAGAATTATTTTCTCCCTGTGTAAGTTAGCCTTTGATGGAAGTACTTTATGAAATGTGCCTCTTGCTTATAGTGCAAATCTTCCCTGTTTCTGAAATTTCCTGAAATTTATGCAGGTATTGCAAAAGTTGTTAATAAAGAGATGAAACAAGTCAATTGCTATCCTTAAAACTCAGGAGATTTCATAGTACGTTAAAAATCTTCTGTCAGATTAATTGAGCTAAATGATTACTTTTATCTATACAGCTATGATTCATTGAAATGGCACATTTCAGTTTTTTTTTTTTTTCTCAAAATTTCTTGGACTTGAATAAAATTAAGCATTCTAATAATCATTGTGTAAAAGAAAAATCTGTCACTGGGCAGCTGCTCTCTTCAGAGAAGACTCCTGGCTTTTTCATGTCTTTACATTCTTTGGTTGAACACAGTTGAATGATTAATAATACTTCACAGTAAGTAAAAGCAGAAACGAATTCAGGTAGCGCTGATGTGTAGGCCTACATGCCACGAGGTCCAGGAAAGGTGAACATTGCTGTATTTGCTTTAAATGGTGTGTAGAACATCTTCTGTAAGCCTTGGTAGAGCCCTTTGGCAGATGTTAATTTAATTTGTTTAAACTTCAAGTGTCGTGCTTTTTCTTAAGTGCTCTGTTGAAAAGATGTTTCTCTATGGCAATGTCACCTTTTTGCTTTGGGAAGGTTTTTTTTTTGTTTGTTTGTTTGTTTTTTTTTTTTACTAGTTTGTGTACAAAGAAGTAAATATTAGGAGTAATTGTAAGGAACAATGCAAGTCACTCTTGGTTTACTCTACAGGGTATTAGCAGCAATACCGTGTTCTGAGGGATTAAATCGTTCATCTACTGCTCTGTCTGAATAGAAAGGTTAGAAGTGTAATAGAAGATGGTATCTGCCCTTTTTTTGGAAATTACTCTGTAATTAGGAAAGTTAAAGGGCATTGAGGATTTTGCATCGTGTTTGGAAGGAAAGGAACTCCAGAACATGTATTTAATGGCCCTGTTTTTTCTACATGAATTAGTATTGTACATCTCATGCCAACGTGGGCATTCTGGGTTAAAAATACCTTTTTAAAGAACAGGTTTCTTTCAAAACAGATTCCGTGCTGTGCCGGCATGTCAGCGTCTCACATGTGAGTTGGAGTTGCTGAGTCTGCAGGTGCTGAGGGAAATGATGAATCCTGGAGTGTCAGAACTGCATTCAGATTTACAGGGCACTTCTTAGGAAATACAGTAAACACACCTTCCCTAGTGGTTCTGGTGGTTCCGAGCTCTGCATCATACAAGAGAATTGCCTACTTTAAAGTTCATTTAAAATTTCTTCTCTGACTGATAGAGAGGTTAGTTATTTCTGACAATCCTGCTTCTCCCACTGGCACTCAGGGAAAGAGGATTGTAAGCATTTGGAAGGCTGGTTGTTTTGTCTTTTGATTTTTTTTTGTGGTTGTGGGTTTGTTTGTTTTAGTTTGTTCTATGTTCTTATAAATGACATCTAATAATAAACAAAATGCTGTTCTTCTTAGTGTATTGGTCTTGGCTTTTCAAATTCATGCACCTTCTTGAAATTGGATTTTTTTTTTGTTTCAGTTGTGTATTCTTGCTATTTATATATGATACTGTATTCAAAGGACAACAGTGCTACGAAAAAAAAAGATGAAATCAGGTCTTTACGAGTGAAAAAGAGCTCTGATTGCAAATAGCTGAAGTGGAGGTCTGTTCCTTGTAAAGGAAAGCAAGAGTTAATGACTAGTGGGGAAAAAAAAGTAATTGTAATTATGAAGCATTATAAATGATGATGCTGTTGTTCATAGATTTGTTACACCTTGTAGGAACAGAGAATCAGTCTCAGCCTATTGGTTTTGGGTAGTTAATTTATGCGAGGAAGAATGTGGGTGTTAATCTTTACAACCCACTGACATTAAGTTTAAAAATTACTGTCATCCATTTATCATGATGATGTGAAGTCTACAGATTCATAAATTAAAGTGTGCTGTTGCATATGATGCATGAATTTCCAGGAAACCCGTTTTGTTATGCTTGTAATTGCATTCATGTTGGTAAATCTGAAATTTTATCCTCAACTCTCTGCTGCTGTAAACTGACTCATTAGTGTCTTCTCCCTCATACAGTTAGCCTGCAAACAGAGTTTGAGGCTCATTTCCTAACTTTGATTCTTCTGTGTTGTTTCAATACTGTTTTATTCAAAATTGCCTTAGCAAACCTAGTGGGTGTAGGTGGAAAATCTGAAACATTAGTATTTCCTTCCTTTGTATGTATGTTTTCTGCTCATGGTGATGGTGTGTAATTGCAATGACAGGCTAATTGCAATTCACAAGTATTTCAATTTTATCATGTGTTAGAAAACCAGTAAGAAAAGACTTGGATCCTTTAGTCCCAGAATTAACTCAACGTTTTCAAGGACAGTATAGGTGAGATCTGAAGTGTGTTTGTATATACAGAATTCTCAGGACCTGGGATTCTGTTTTTCCCTTTTCTGTCACCTTCTTGAAGATCTTGCATGACAGACCACTCCGCTGCTTCTGTATCCTTCTCTTAATGTCCTTGCCCAAACTAAGATTATTTCATCAGCTGGGCCTTCTCTTCAGCCTCCCCTATGCTGTCTTGAGTTTTGTTCTGTCATATTTATGGTATCACAATGCTTAAATTCCTTTAATTGTACCTCCTCTTATGCCAAAATGGAAGTGCCGTGTTTTCATAAAAAGATTTCCTTGTTCATCTCTTTTCTCATTCTCTTCATGTATGAATAAGTCTGTCTTCTTCAGGTACAGTCCACAAATGACGCAGAGACTTTTCTGTTGTGTAAAATGAAGTCTGTGCTCTCCACCCTTTTATATACCTCCTTGAAATACAATTTGTCTGAACTGCATTTTGTCCCTTGTAATTGCATCAGCATTTTAATTGAACTAATTTTTTAAAGGTAAATGCATTCCAAATAATGGGTAACAAGTCATTAGACACTGAGAGGGTTTTGTCTGATGTCCAGTTTGTTGTTTCCCTATCAGTAGTTCTGTTTGCTGCTCTTCACCTGGTGGAGTCATAGTGAGTGCAGTGACTTACACGTCTGCCTCAGGTGAGGGTTTGTGTAATTCCTCCATGCAGTTTCCACTGCCAAATTGATGTTGGCGAACGTGGACACAGGCAAATCAATCTGCAGCAGAATCTGGAGAGTCTGCCACTCTAAGTCCTGTGAAGAGAGCAGTATTTTGCAATGTATCCACAGGTGCCCCACAAATTCAGCTCCTTACAGGAACTGTAGGAACTGGAGAGGTCTTAAATAGGTAAAGACTTCAGAGACTGCTGAGGAAGTTATGTGATGGGATTAAGGATCATTCAAGATAACTTGAGTAGGCAAAAGGGAATAACATTTTTACTGAAGAATTGGGACCAATCAGTGACTCCTAACAAGAAGAAGAGCCATAGTTCACTTTCCAGTGGTACTCTTGTTCTGGGATGGTGGGCAGACTTTCAGAGCAGATCCAGGGAAACTGCACATTCCTCCCACCAAATGGAGTAGAGAAGATTACACTCCAAATGTGGAGTGTGCAGGGAATTCCTGAAAAGTCTGAAATCATACAAGCTAGATATTTGTTTCCAATTTAGTAATCTTTCACTTGGAATCTAAAAATTGAGCATGGTGGGAAACAGTATAATGCCATTGTGTTAGAAAAAAAAGTTGCTTTTAATGTAAACCTGTGCCATAAGAAACTACTTTTAATTCAAGGAAAGCAGTAAAAGATGGGATGTTATAGTAAAGCTGTTGGAGAAAATCCTTTTTTTGAGTGCAAAGAGTCTTCTGGCGGTCAACAAGAACAAGAGCTAAGAGACCATATTTTGGACTGCTTTTGTTTGATTTCAGGGAAGATTTCTCTGTCAAACACCAGAAAAATAATCAGGAAAAAAGGACCTACCTTATGTATTTTATCCACAGGTCTGTTTCTAAAGACATAATTTACCGATCACACAGAGGGAGCAAATATCCAGCTTCACTTCTTTCCCCAGCGTTTATAGCTCCAGCTGTGGAGCCCCAGCTGCTGCTGCTGCAGTTTCTACTCCTGGGAGAGGTCTTCAGGAGCTGATTAGGAAAGAGTGGGTCAGGTGGACTTGGACCATGTGGGATAACATGAGCAAAATGGCAGAATAGAGGAGCAGAATTAAAGACTAACAGGGATTAGAAGAGACCTCTGGAGATTATCTACTGAAGCATCTTGTGTAGAGCAGGGCAAACTTCCCACTTGCTACAGAAATTTAATTCGAAACTCTTCAGTTATATGTGGTGCAAATCTTGGTTTTAATTTGGTCTTAGCCGTTATTGTACAACAAAACTTAAGCAATGCAACACTTAACTAGTATTAATCTACTGCAATCAAATGTAAAAAATGTCTGCTTGGCAAATCCCTTCTCCTGGTTGCATCACTGAGAGAAGAATGAAGTACATCTGAATCACACCAATGAAGAGTCGATTCATGTAAGTGTATTTCCATAAGATATTTTTTTTGGAGGATGGAGAATGGGGACCTAGTGCTTCATTATTTCTGTGTAGTACTAAACCAGTTGAACAGTTTTAGAAAAGATCCTGACAAAAACCCCTCTTGGTTTGTTGTACTAATTCTTGGCCGGATTGCACAGAAGTCAATTTCTGTTTGGTAATACTGTTCTCCAAGCTGTTCCAGGGTTTAAGGGTTATTTTTGGTTTTTGTTGTGTTCGTGAAAGAGCTGCATGAGACGGACTTTTGTGTCTCAACGCTATTCCTGTGTATATTGTTGATGTTTGTGCTGGTTTTGCATAGATAGATGTTTAGTAAAGAGGGTAAAAGCCACCCTGCGAAAGTGATTTTTCTGGGAGAGACTGCTAACAGCTTCCTCCGTGCCTGACAGGGCCAATCAGGGACTAGTTTTGAATACCGGCACCTTGTTAAACCGCTGCAGCCCCAGTGTGCCCTGAATCTACCACCAACCATCATGACCTCTGCTGGCCCCCCGCAAGATATGAACTCTTTCCTTGCGCAGATGAAACTTGCAAGGCACTGTTCCTCTCTGAGTGAGAGAAAAGGACAGAGTGAAAACATGTAGAGGGACAATATGAAGACATTAAGGAGGAGTCACATCCTGGATGGGAGGAGAAGCCTTGGTTTTAGGCTGAAATTCTTTGGTAAGGCCGTGGTGATGGGCTGTGATATACTAGAATGTCCCTTTAAACAGTATGGGAGGATGGAGTTTTTAAATTACAGACATGGACGAAGACATTTATACTGAAGCAAGTAAATGCTAAAGTACCTGTGACTTCATGAGAAGCTTAAACAGAGAGAAAGAGATGAAGCTAAAGATCTGCTCCCAGAGAGAGAAGATCTCTGTTCCCAGAGATGAAAATGATCTCAAAACTAAATAAAGAAAAACTTTGCTTTTGAACCACTCATCTTTAAAATGGGACCTCCTGAGTTTACATGGCCCATCATGCAGCTGTGGGAAGGCTGCATGATATGGGAGGGACTTGACAAATGCAGATTCCCAGGCAGCTGCTTTTGTGAGAATTAAAGCCACGAGAGAACTGTTTCTCATGTGGAGAAGTTTCTGTGGCATGGCGAAAGAGACTCCTCTCCCTAAAAGAGCTGATGAAAGACTATTTTAGAGGTAATAAACTGACCTAAGTTCTAAATTTTTTCTCTGCATGTTGCCAGTGAGAAAGTAAAGAAACTTGTGGAGGGAGAAAAAGTGTTTCGAAAGTTTTATTCTGATTCTTATTCATTTTCTCCCTCTTGTAGTTAGGTTAATAGTTTTATTTATACCCTTTAAATTTTGAGCCTGCTTTGCTCTTCTCCTAATCTTATCCCACAGCAGAAAAAGAGTAAATAATTCTAGTGGGTGCTCAACCCACCACATTGATTGGTTCATTGTCCAGGAAACCAAAATTTGGTGAACCAAAACCACTACTGTGTTCTTTGTAGGCTTTTTGTTAGTGTCTGTTTGTGATTGATGGCATAAAATAGCTGAATGAAGTTTGTGCAGTTCTTCACTCGTATTCCCAAAATAGCTGAATGAAGTTTGTGCAGTTCTTCACTCATATTCCCCTGGGCTCTGCTACCACTGACTGCACTGAGCAGTTCTCAGACTTCCCAAACTTCATCTTTCATCCTTAAGAGACCTTAAGTTAGACAGTTGCAGGCTTTTTGTGTAATTGTTTCTGCATTAGTATCAAGCCAGTATTTGTTATGAATCATAACTTTTTAAAGAAAAGTAGTTCTTAAATAGGTGATTTTATTATTTTTGCAAAGTCTGATGAGCCTTTCTTCCTCCATCTCCAGGTAAGTACATTTCTAAGCTTAGTCTCCCTTGTTTTTCTTTGATACTCAGTAGGCAGAGAGGTTCATTTTGGGAGAGTCACAGCTCGTTCTGGATGATGCAGTCATTCTCTCCTAAATACAGAAAACGCTGGCTGAGATTAGACTAATATAAAATGTTATTAATTCTCCCCTTGATCTTCCAGTCTGATGTATTTCCTGTTGGCGGCTAGGTTTTTTCAAATATGTAGCAGATGTGTAGCATTATCCAATTTTGTACGTTAGAGGCAGACCTTTCCTCTATTTCTTCAAAATTACTTTGCATCAGTCACTTTAAAAAAAAAAAAAATCTCGTGTCCGTTCAGTTTCTCTGCCTTTTCACATCCCTAAATGCAATTACATGCAAGTACTCTTCCAGGTTTTATAATATTCTCAGAGTGTCACACAGCCTTCCTTATCTCTACCCTGTGGTAGTTACTCTGCTGTTGAATGGTTCTTCATTATCTGGTGTCACACTCTGTATAAAGGTTTTCTGAAGAAATAACTTTCTTGATGCTGCCTGTCCTGTTAATGGCATCATATTCATTTTCCCATGATTGTGTCCTAGTCTACCCAGTGCTGGGTGGTTTTTTTTCCCCAGAACCTCAGATAATCTGAAAGAATAATTTATAGTTGCCATAGGAGGCAGGCAGGCAGGATGGAAAGAGGCCAAGATATGAAGAGAGTGTTAATATCTTTTTTGTTACAATTGAAAGGAGGAGAAAGCTCTGGGGTTTTAGTATAAAACCCCTCTTTCTTGTATGCAACAAAACCAGCGAACTTCAAGGTAAAAATGGCTTAATTTAACTTAATTTCTGACATTTGAGAGAGGAGGCTGCAGAGCAGCAGAGGTGGTTACCATATTCTTGTCTGTTGATTGTGTCTGCTAACCAGTGGTCCTGCTTCTTTTAGGATCTGTGATGGGTTCCCATGATGATCACACATCAGCAAACTATCCAAACCAAAGTGGTAGTTACTCTGGAAAAAGCCTGGCCATCCCTACTATTTCTTCTCATATTCCACTGGAAGTTTTAGATATGCTTAGAAATTTCTTTAATGCCAACTTCTGAAGTTCAGGTTAAAAGTTCTGAAAGGTGGTATGCTGTGTTGTAGTGTTTTGAAGTCTAGAAGCCATTTTGCAAGTGATTTCTCCTCATTTTATTCCTTAATTTGCTCGGCTCTTTTTAGTAGTGTGCATTTCCATTGAAAATTTCTCATTTCCTTCCTCTCTCACCCCAAAATCTCCTCATTTTTTTTTCCTTTGAAGTTTATATTTTAAAACTTCTAGTGTCATTCCTTCCTCCTTTTATCATTAAAACCAAATTAAAAAGCCTTCTGCAAGATGCTGGTAGGTGTGGGTAAGGCTGTAAAATTTTAATGCTTTGTCTGCTAACTTAGGGGAGCCACTTGCAGACAGTGTATGACATCTCTGCCTTTTGATTGTGCTGTGGTTTTCATTCAGTGATTCAGGAATGCGTGTCAGTGTTCATGGTGCTGAACAGCTACACTGAGCCTGCATTATGCAAGGTGGGAGTCTGAGGTCATTGCAGTTCTGCTCCTCTGCAGGCACAGCTTTATGTGCCTTACTGGTCACTTGATTTTTGTCAAAATATGCAGTTTTGCTCAAGTTAGATACAAAGTGTTGGGTGCAATCTGGGCTGATTGGATTAGATAACGTAATATTGCAGTAATTCTCATCTTTGTGGATACTGAAATGCACTTAGGCTCGACTCTGAGACTGGGAGGTCTAAGGGGCTCCCTAGGAGGCCTTGTTTGTAGAGCCAAGGTCACTCTTCTTTTAACTTGGTGACGTTGCTGCATCTTTTATTATGTTAAAAAAACAGCACTTGATGAGTAGCACTTCTGTGTACGGTAAGGCCAGGTCTCGGCAGGGAAGTATTAATAGCATTAGGTTTTAGCTTTTGACCAGGCTCTGTTTCACACCTCTTTGGACAGTTGCAGTCATTAAGATGGCAATCTGGGCAGTTAAGTCACTCAAACTGCAAAACACACTGTAAATACTTGGGCAGGGAGTACGGGAATGATCCAGATTTCTGTCTTGCTTATTTCTCTTGATATAATTCATTTTCTATCAGTGGTTTAAAGTTCTGGTTCACTTTTCCAGTCCATCTGGAACAGTTCATCTGCGTGTTTGCAGATGAATACATCACAAAAATTGCCAATTACAGATTCACCCTTAGCATAGCTATGGAGATCATGGGGAAAAAACTCAAACCAACAAGATGCATTTCAGAGATTTAAGATTAAATCTGATGTTTTCATGCTGGCCTTCTGGCACCTGCAATAGCAAAATACCATGCCTTGCTTTTTGTAGGAGAATAAACATAAGAATCTAGGTAGAGATGTATGCACTTAATTACAGTTCCAACAGGAAGGTAAATTACACAGTGGATTTCAATAGCTTTTATATCAAGTTTGTTCAGCCCTACTGTAATGTGCTTCAGGATAAATATAAATTAGTTAAGCTTAAAATAGTCAAGCTGCCTCTTCATTGTTCTCCCTTGGCTTGTAAGAAAATGGCCTTGAATTTTCCCTTTCTTATGAAGACTAAGAGCTGGATCTGTGTGTCACTGAGCATGCAAGATTTGTTTTTGCTGGTGCAGCTCTTGGCTGTTAATCATCCACCTGGAAATTCTGTCAAAATCGTCATACTGCTTTGTCCTTGCTGGGAATAGCCTCTGCTTTTCCCTGCTCTTTCTTCTAAACTCCTCTTCTTCCCTAACATTGTAATAGCTGCCCTTTCAGCAATGTAGGGATGTATCTTGTGGAGGAGTAGGGGGTTTGGTTGTGCTGCTCACTAAAGTGGGTGTTTTTAAATGGAAGTAAGGACAAGAACTATTTGCAGCATCTTAGATATATCTTTACTACCAGGTATTCTCTGGGAGATCACAGCCTTATTTGCCATTAGTTACTGTTATTTGCCATTAGTTACTGTTGAGCTAGTGAACTTCTAGTGTTTTCTTAATTGACTTCAGAAATTTCTATGCTCAACCGTAGTAACCAATTTATAGGTCAATATTTTGTGTAGGCTTAGGGTTTTTTTCACTACACATTTGAGGACATTGAACTGATTTGCTTGATTCTCTGATCACTTGGTGCTGTGATTCCATCTTCAGTTCTTTGTTGTCAGCTTTGACTGCCTGAAATGAGAGAAGACAAGAAAAATTCCCTCCTTCATTACTTCAATACTTCCCTTTTATATTACTTTTGAAAGCATTGAATGACACTATTTCAGAGCCAATCCCTGTGGAAATGCTGGTTTACAGAGTTGTCTGCTTGTTTCTGCCCCTTGTTTTGTCTTTTGTGAGAAGTAACACCAGTAGGTCTGTCATTTATCCTGTGCCATCTCAGAGGTCTCCAGGAATAGCAGCTGAAGGCGTTTTGGAAATCCAGCGTCCAGGTGGCAGCTGCAGTGCTTCTCTCACTCTTCGCTGGTGCCTCCAGTTTGTGATACACAGCTTTCTACACTGCCGAGCTACTTGGACCCTTCTTAATTATGTGGTATTCCTGTCTCTCTCTGTTCTCTTTTATAGAGTAGTTTATACCACTTTTCCAGCAGAAATACTACACACAGCTTTCTGATTGCCCTGATTCCTCCCAACTGCCTCAGAAATTACCACCATGGCAATCCATTCTTCTTACTCTGTTCTTAAGATAAATAGAACTTGATATGCTGCGTGTCACAATGCATAGTTCAATGAGTCATTTGCTGTTCTCTTTAGAGGAATGTCTTCTTCCTGGAGATTTGTTGATGTCATGGTTTCCTTTTTGTTCTAACTGAAAATCAGGTGTTTTCTCCTGCCTCTCTTGGATATCCATATCCCCGTATCCTTGCCTCAGAAGTAGCTTACAGTCCTGATACACTGGTTGAAATGCAAATTGCTCTTGCAGCACTCCTGGCTTAGACTCAAGGGCAAACACTCTGGTGTGTTACGCTTGTTAGGCAGTGGATGTGTTTTTAGGGACTGCTTGGTTAGGTTTGCCATGTCCTAGCCACCGGATCTGACCGCGGCTCACAGGCTGATTTTGGGAACCATTCTGGCAAGTGTTGTCCCATGAAAACCTGCTATTTGAAATTAGTATTTTCTAAATCAAGATTTTCTGCACTTTTTAGTGAGGTTATGGGAATATTTTAGTGGTGAACTTTTGGACAGCTGTAGAGGGTAAGAGTGAATGGGATGTGTGAAGTCACTGAGCAAGTAGGCAGGACTAAGGAGCTGGCTAGTGCAGTTCAGCAGTGGACTTGGCATTTCAATGACTTGAGGTTTCCATTCAGAAAACCGAAATTTTGTCTTGAATTCCTGCTCTGTTCTTCCTGAATTTCAGTAAATTGTTGCTGAGACCTTTTTAGCTGTGAGATTCATTTCTCATCACAAGCTTTTCAAACTACTGGCATTCTTCCTCAGAAGTTTTGATGGCTGATGCATTTGGATTTCACTTTGTATGGGATTTGGCTGAGTTGAGATTTGGCAGCCTTTGAAGCATGGTCTAAGATGCATGGGTTTGATGCAGATTTGGATTAATTTTTTGTGTTTATTTCCTGACAGGCTGCTTGCTAATGGCTTTCCAGCTGCAGTTGTGGCAGTAGCTTTTAATGATTTTGCGCAGCTTTGCAGGAATTGTTTTGCCTGCTTTTTGTAATGAGGCCTACTGGAAACAAACACAAGTGTTCCCAAGAACTGGTATGAAAATAAGCACAGCCAAATGGTAAGGGAAGATTTTGGTCAACGGCATTAAGAGTTTAAGGTGACAGTGCTACCGTGGTGCGGAATGCAGGACTTTGTTTTGAGGATAAGATATAAAACCTTTATCTGGGACAACAGGTTCCAGTTGTGTTGCAGTCCTGAAACTGGAGTGTGCTTTTATTACTGGAAGTAGCACATCAAATCTGTCTGTCCTTTCAAAATGAAACATGAGAAAACAGGCTTGCATGTATGCAAAAGGTGAACAAAAGCTGATTGTTGAATGTGATGTGCTCCCTGAATGTCCCCTCTTGTGAGCCTGTTATCAAGCACCAGTATAGCAATGAGGTTTTCTTGATAATCCAAAGGCAGCCTACCTTTGGAACCTGCACCAGCTTGCTTGCTTCAAAGCTGGGAACCCTTCGCACTTGGGGGGGGAAAAAAAGAAGTGTGAAATCAAAGAGAGAGATCATTGAGTATGTGGGGTGCACAAAGTCTGACTCATACCCTGACTTCTGTTGCCTGTATGTTTAGCAGGTACCTCAGATTTGGTCCCAGAAATTTGGTGGATGGTAGTGTAACAAAACCTAAAACCAAACACACCCCCCAAACTTAGGTCCTGCGAAACCCAGACAAGTTTAAAAGCAGCCAGCAGAAACACCTGTCTTCTACCAAGAGCAAAAATGGTACCAGCTTAGACTTCAGCGGGAAAACTGATCTAATGAAGAGGCAGCTTTTCTCTGCGAGTGAGAGGTAACTTTTTAACAGCAAACAACACAATTTGCAAAGGAGTGTCCATCCACCAGGAAAACTGACCAGTTTGTCACAGCTTAGAAGTTACCATTTCTGTAGGGAGACTTGGGAGTTTCCTACCCCAGTTGTCTCTTGGCAATGAAATGTTTTCTGCCTGTTAACACTTGCCCCTGTGTGCATTGGTTGTTGTGTCAAAAAGTATTATTAGGTGTTGAAAAGTATTATTAGGTGTTGATCACATGCTTACTATAGCAGGTAGAAAGCTGTAACAAGTGAATGTTATCATAAAGTCAGTATTTTCACCTCAGCAATTCTCCAAGAGTGGCAGATGGCAATTATCTTTTAACAATGTTTTGTGGACCAATGAACTAGCCACCATTTAACATAATAGTCTGCTTGTTGCACACACTGTGAAACAGGTAACGCAGAGCTCTCCAGTTTTACACCCCTCATCTCGCTGAAGGAAATAGATGTATTATCACGTCTGTTAATTCTCCCCTCTCCCCTCCCCTCCTGAGGAAATGAAATCTTTTGAAGGTGACAGATTGTCCAAACCTTCCAGCTGATGCAAAGACAGACACTGAATATTCCCTAGTAATTGCAAACGCTTCATTCTGGAGCATTTGCCCTGAAATCAGGAACTAGGTTATCAGCTATGCATTGATTTGTAAGATAGGTGCTATGAACTATTTCCCTGTAATCTGGCTAGTTATTTCCCTCTACCAAAAGCTTTTCATTTACAATGAGATAAGTCTCAGTGTAATTCCTGGCATAAACTAATTCCTTCAGATAATCCCTTACTCAGGGAGCATTGCTTTTGCCATTTTAAACTTAAAGATTTGTGATTTATCAAGGCCTTTCTGAGTTTTTAAGAGATAATTTCATGAAGTTCGGCAATATTTTAGCTAGATTTGGATTCTGAATGCAAAATTTAGAAAGCAACAATAAATTTTCCATTTCCCAGCCACAGAAGGGCAGAAAACAAATTTATTTATGCCCTGTTTAGGGCCAGCTCATATTTCACCTAGGGCAATAAAAGTGCAGACTTCAGTTCTTCTCTTTTGGCAGAGGAAATGATATGGAAAATTGAATCTCAACTTTCATAGCATTGAGAATATAACTTTGTTTTTCTTTTTTTCTTTTTTTTTTTTTTTTCCATAGCTTCTATCTGCTTTAATTAATGGGGTGTTTAAGCAACTTTGCATTGAAACTGGGCAGGCACGTGAGGCACAAAAGACCAAGCAAAGGGTTGTGGAGCATTTTTTATGTGACACAGTCCTCTGCTTATGTGCTGAAGGAGAATGCTCTCCTGTAGTTCAGCATTCTCCTGCAGACAGTTCCAGCAGGCTGCTGCGAAAAAAAATGTCAAATGAAGAAACAAAGGAGCAAATTGCCAGGAAAAGTCTTTCCCCTTCTGTAGTTCATCTCCTGGAAAAAGAATCTCCCAGAATTTTTACCTGAGGTTTATAAAAGTGACAGAAAGGGAAACTGTCTCCTGTATTTTTTTGAGAGGGAATGTTCTGGGGAGAATAATGAATGCTCTGGCTGTGCAGTGCAGTGGAAATAAAGAGAACAGGCCCAGACTGAGTATAAAGAAAATGGTTATCCTGTGTAATTTTTGAGCTGCCTGCCATATACTAAGGGAAAATGTGACAGGATTTTTCAAGGCAAATAATTTTCCGTTATCCAGTAGCTAAAAGGAAGAGTGAAAAGTAATTATTATGTCTAAGATAACAAGCTCAAAGGAAGCGCCTAAGTTAAGGCTGCCAGTCGGTGGCAAATGTTCTGAACAATTGTACGTCAAAGTCTGTAAAAGGCCTTGCTGATGTGGGAGAGGCGTGTTCCTGTCGTTTGGGGAGCCTGGTATGCCCATGCTCTTTTCTGACTGGCAGTTGTTACTGTTCTTCCCTCTCTGTCACAGAATCTTGAAGCCATTGTGGTTGGAAGGGATCTGGAGGTCTAGTCCGTCCTGCTGCTCACAGCTGGCTCCGTATTGTATTCAGACCAAGAACAACCTCTTAGAGTTCTTTCTATTCTGGTGAATCGCATTATCCCTGCAGTGATTTCCCATCTCTCCCGCCCCAGTCCTCGGCAGCTTCATTTTGACTGTTACTGCTCATTTGCCAGCCTCCCACTGAAGAAGTGAAAACCCAGAGTCAGCTAGCTAACCTTTTAATGCAGAATTAAGATTACGTGGCAACTGCATTCACTAAAATTTAAATACCTAAAAAGCATTGTCAGAGGAGAAGGATGTCTGCTGATGACCTCATGGCTTCTTGGATCTGTCTGGAAGCACTTTAAATGAAGTTTTTACACCTAATACAGTATTAGGTACTTTTTGGTGCAATTTAGCAAAGCTGGGTGTATAAAGCAGGTTAGTTGAAGTAGAACTTGCTATGGAAGAGGAAATGGGGACTTTCTGTCCAGCCCCACGTTTGTGAACAGATTTAGGAGATCACAGAATTATAGAGTGGTCTGAGCTGGAAGGGACCTTGAAACCCATCTAGTTCCAGACCCCTGCCTTGGGCAGGGACACCCTCAGCGAGACCAGGTTGCACATGTAGCATGAGAATTCTAGAATTCTAACATAAATAACTGCATGTTGGAGTATCAGTCTGCCTGCTGTAGTTAAGACAGAAAAAGCTTTCCTAGTCTAGTTTTGCTAGAAAAAAGTTTGCTGTCTCATGTTGGGCAAATGGCATTCTGGTCGTTGTTGTCAGAAGTTAATGTGGTCAAATTAAGGTTGAAGGGGTTTATTACATTGTATTTCAAGAAGCTGAAGTTGATGAATTTGTTAAGAAGGTAAATTACCCTCTTGGAAGAAATTCACTGTTTTTGGTTATAGCTACTTTGGTGAGGAGAATGTTCTTCTTGGAGAGAATTGTTATTAACATCATGATTACCTGGGTTATCAACGTAACAATTGCTGAGGTTCATAGCTGAGACATGGCTAGTCTGAATGAAATTCGCTGTGTTCATTCTGGAATTTAGTAGCAGTTGAAAAGGAGTGGGAGGGTATATCGCAAGCACAGTTTGTGGTTACAGTGATTTCTAAGGATTAAACAAGAATGCTCTATTTTATTTACTCTTCATTGTCTCCTCTTTCCTGTCCTGCTACCATTTCCAAATCCTTGTTTTTCCCTTCTGGTCCTGCAGAGTCAGCAGCACGTTTCAGAGTATTAATACATAAAACATTCTATGTTGCCTCTGTACATTAGAGGGGAAGTATGACCCATCTCCTGTAGGTTTAGAATAAAAACTGAGCTAAGCCTCCTTGGGTGACTGTAGCCAGAGGAGAGAAATGAGCCCGTCTGAGCTCCCAGGTCCTTGCAGACCTTTCCACGTGGATGTGGAGGATGAGGTGGATTGTCCTAGAAGCAGTAATTTCTTCAGCTGACATGAGAAGGGTGTGTTTAAGAGGTCTGGGCCAAATGAAGGGGCTGGGGCTTGGCTCTGTGAGTGTGTCACCCCTGAATGTTTCTGGAGGGAAGTGTTTCCTTGGGCTTGCAGCCCAGGGAACAGCTGAAGTCTGCAGGTGGACAAGTGACCGCTGCCCAGATGGATATGTGGGCATTTTTGCTTTTTGTGTCTTCCCTTTATCTCTGTCCTATCCCAGTGTTCATGCCTGTGGCTTTCTTCTTGTCTGCCTGTGCTCTCTCCAGATCCTTACCAAGGTCCGGGTTGGCCTGTGTGCTTCTGCAGGGAACTTCTCTGTTTTCAGGGCTCTCTGAGCTTGGCTTGTGTAAAGCTTTAGGAGAGGAGAGGCACTGAAATACGCTGAGAGTCTGAGCTGGTGCTTCCTTCATTTTCCCAAGGTCCTGGAGTACATCTGGATGCTGAATGGGGAGGCTGACAATCCTGAAAACTGTCTGTACCTGGACTTTGTGCTCACGAAATGGAGGGCAAGGATTGACGCAGAAGCAGTTAGCTTCTCAGACCAACCAAAGCTTATTGTAATCATGTTAAAAGGAATGAGAGAAAGAGATTAAAATCTGGAAAGAATTAATACTACTGTAAGATTCTCACTCATGCAAGGGGGGAAATTTTCTGTAATCTGAAACCTTTATCAGCTGGTTAAACTGATAATTTTGGGCTGCCAACTCTGTAATTAGTAGATACTTGTTTAAGACATATTTTTGTACTTTCTTGCTGTTTTGGTGGTGATGTGGCAGAGAATTTTGGGTGGGCTTGGTTTTACTGTGTGGATTGGGTTGTTTTTGTTGATGTTTTTTTCTGTGAGTTTTTTTTGTTTGTGGTTTTTTTAGCTTTCATGGGTTTAGATACTGACATTTTAGATTCACTCGTGCATATGTGAATGAAAACCTTAAGGAGATGCTGCCAACTCAATCACTGCTTTGTTCACCCTAAGGTAGAATTAGGAAGAAGTACACACTTCAGTCAGTATTTTCTGGGAACAGAACTGAAGCCAGCGTTTAAGACTACAGGTTGAAGTTTCTAAAAACATGAAGAGTTGTCTCTTTTCCCTGAAAAATAATCTGTAGGGACTTGCACAGATAATGGTAGATCCTGAAGAACATTGCCTAGGGAGGTACCTTTATGCTATTCCCTCTTTTCTCCCCTCACAGTCATCTTCCATCCTTTCTCTTCTGTTGCCTTCTGGCTTTTGGCTTGCAGCCTCCAGCTCACTGCCAGAGAGAGACACCATATTTCTGTCTTATGTCCTGTGGCACTGGATACTCCTGGATTTTACTTTTTTTTTCAAGTTAGCCTACTGTTTCCTGGACCACCCTGGCAAATTTTATAGACATGTTCCTTCAGGAAAATCTGTCCCATTAACATGAGGCATACATGTTAACTCAGGAGGCTTCTCATGTACGTTCTTGATCTTTCTTGGCGTCACAGTTCCCCATTCAGAGGGAGGTTATAGGTAAACAGTGCTGAAAAAGTCTACCACAAAGGGAATAATAAATTCATTTTCTGTAGCACCTAAGAACAACAGCATTTGCACCCACTTGTCTGCATCAGTTAATTTCTGGTCTTCACAGGGAATTTCTTCAAATGTTTCCCTGTGGTCATGTTGGAGAAACTCTTTTTTTCGCTTATATCAAGTCCCAAGTTTCCTTTGCTTTCCTGCTGAGCGATTGTCTGTTATTTCTCCAGCTTGTCAGGGTTAGTCTGGGTGCCAGCCCTGTCCTCTGGAGTATGAGCCAGCCAGGCTGTGGTGTCGATGTCACCTCCAGAGCTGCTCAGGAGGTGCTCTGTGTCTGCCCTTTAAACGGGCCCAGCCTTCTCACCCCCCCTTCCTGAGGAGCAGCTGTCCAGCTTTGTCCTACTGTCTGCTCCTCAGTGAGCCTGCAGGGCTGACTCCTGCCTCTGGCTGTTCACCTGCCCGGGTGTGCCACCCTCAGTTCCCTGTGGGGAGCCTGGGGACACTGGCAGGAGTGTCCTCCAGGTCAAGGATAACCAGAGCACTGCCCCCATGCCCAGAGCCAGTCCGTCACTGGAAGGAACCAGTTTGTCCATGCTTGATTTGCCCCTAGTAGTAAATCAGTACTGTTTTTCTCTAATAATCTTCTGGTCCTTCTGCTGCCTGGAAGTGTTTTCCTTGAGGTCTGGCTCTGTAATTTTTACAGGAGCTGAGGTGGAGCTTTAGCCTGGAGCTTTCTGGATGCTCCTTGCCTTTTAAGCTGGACAGCAGACACTTCAGCACTTCTTATGTTACGGCTCTGTGCGTCTAAAACTGGAGCATTTTGGAAGTGTGAATGCACTTGGCTAAATACCAGATAATTGGAAATCCTGCCTGTCAGTGCCACCCTTGGTCTGAGACAGAACGAGAGTGTTGTCAGATGGAGTAGCAACAACAATATTAGAAACTATCGTTTAGTTTCTTAGATTTGGCAGATGAAGAATGTATAGTTAATATAATTAGAGAAGAAAGGATATGTATTTTCCTTGTTCTAAGTAATTATTTTTCTGCACTTTTCTATTGATTTCAAAATTCTTCTCATGAAAATGCCACGAACTTTGGACATTAAGTGATTACCAGTGATTTTATTTCTGAGTAGTGACTAAGACACTGGCCTGCTTGTAGAATATAGATGTTTTATTAAAAGAGCTGCAAGTGCCAAGAAAATCTATTTCATAAGATTGCTGATGGAGATTTAGCCTTGAGCATTGTCTGAACTTCAGTATGTAGCAAAAAGGTGGGAATTAGATAAACTATTTTTTCTATCTGAATACAAGAAAGGTGATAACAGGGAGTTGTATAGTGGGACTTGCAGTCTCTGCTTAGTTGCTTTGTTCTCTTAACTTTGGTACTAAAACTTGCTAAATCTAAGTATGGATGTTCTTACCATTTATTTGATGGCAGATATCTTTCTGGAGTTCGTCAAAGCATTATGAGCCTGTGGGAGCATGTCTTTTGCCATACTAGGTAGTGCCATTGTTGGAAAACTTGGAATCCTTTTCTGATGAGGACTGTAAGGTACCATGCCCAGGGAAATAGGAGTTGTCTGAAGAGAAGCAGACTTTCTGTACAAAGTTTCTGTGCTTCCCATTTTATCATGCCAACAGATGGGAAAAGATAAAAATCGTTTTTTGGCTTGACTATCTCTGGATGCATTCCTAATTTTATGGTTTAGGGCTTGCAGAAAAGAATGTTTTATTTTCTGTCTTGTCTTCAGGAGACCAAATAGAGTTTTATAATGCTTCTTCATGCACTAAATTTTTAAAATTTCTAATATTCTTTTCTTTTCTTTTTTCATAATGTCTCTGTTTAGTTCACTTTTTTTAAAAATTTTTTTTTTTAGCTGAGCAGAAAAACTTTAATTAAAGTGCTTCAACTGAGGCCTTATCAGTGCCAAGTGGAGTGGAAGGGCATCACCTATCTTTTTCTTAGATGACATGCAGAGGAAGAGCTATTGATTTTGTCCTGGAGACAGTCTGAGTCATGGCTTTGTCAGACAACTTTATTAGCCATCGGTTAGCTCAGCTGAGATATAATTTTTGGCCATTTTTGACTAACACCAAAGTCCCAGAGGGAAATCAGAAGGTGCAGTGCACTGCCCACGATAATTGCTGTGGCAACCATGGCAATCTGACAATTTCCTTAAACATCTATCAATCCACTGTTACAATTAACTCTTCTGCTAGACACTGACTCATGACAAAGAGGTGGTCCATCATCCTAATCTTCCTTTTCTGCTTTGGAAAGTAAGATACTTGGCTGAAAATCAAAAGTTGACCTAATGCATTTGGTCTAGGAGGAGGAAGTATATCTGTAAGAAAGATAGAGCCTAAAACAATCTCAGCTGGACTGTGACCAGTGCTGTTTCTTTTCTCTTAGATCTCCTAAGGCAAATGTATAAGCTTACTTGTGCCTTGGGAAAATGAAGTTAAGCGAAGTTTTATTGATTGGGAAGTAGCTCATCTGGGAAGAGCTTCAGAACATGGTGAGAGGCTACTTTGTTGGCTGTGGTTATCCAGCACGTGCTCTGGGCAGTGCCTGTGCTGGGGACAGGCTCACCTGTGATTTTTGTGTGTGCAGAGTGCACACGGTGCCGTGCTGCCAAGGGCTTGGGAGTGTGGGATACACAGATGGCATTGGGCAGGTCCCCTGTGACCCCTGACGTGTGGCCACGGACGGATGGAGCAAGAAAAGCTGTGGCACTGCTTTTCTAGTATGAGGCGGATGGACAATACAAAATTCTTAAAATCTGTGTCCTTCTTGTTCGTCTTTGAAACACAGTATCTGAGAGCATACATCACAGTCTAATTTATATCCAATTCTAAAGTGGTTTGGAAGTAGTCTTGCCAGTTAGGAAGGAAGCTGCTGATGGGAATCTCAGGCTTACAAAATACAGGTCTAATTGCATTTCTGTTGAGCATCCGCTCTCAAGTTTGCTGTTCCATAAAAGTGTTGTTTGTACCATTCCCTTCAAAAGGTTGGGAAACTGGGAACTTTCCACCATGTGTTCCATTCATACAGTATGTCCGTGAGGCCGTGTGCAGTTTAACTTTTTTCATGCCCCTAAGGTTCATGTCATATGAAATAACCAGGTAACTGTGCTTTTCCATTACAGAGATTTTGCTTGGTAGGTCCTGGAAGAGCCCTGTTTACACAGACCTTTAATTGCTGTCTTTGCTGGACAGTAAAAAGCAGCGTATTCTTCACAGCAAGGCCCTTAAAGGGGTGGTTGTACTATCCATTCTGTCATTGTCTCTACTAACACATGGAGAGTATTAAAACTAATGCACTGGTGGCCCATACTGCTTTATTTTGGATGTAACTGTGGCAGCAGAAGTGGGGCTTTTAGTCACTTCTTCTGCATTCTGTGCATGTCTGACCTCTATATCCATCATTGTGCACATTGACAAACTGGTTCGTTTGGAAGCCTCCCCTCTGTGGAAGCACACAGGAAGAGATGCCTGGAAAAGGAAAGGTGAGATACAACCTGTAGAGCACAGGTTAGAACCTGGAACATCTTTGTGCACCTGCTCCTCTGGCCCCTTGTTTCCAGCTGGACGTGTTGTGTTTGACACTGGAGGAACTGAGGTAGCTGCCATGGAGCCGTCAGCCCACGGGTGCAGCTACCAGATATGCACATGCTGAACACACAGTGCTGACAAAGTCGACATCGCTAAACTCTTTCTGCACACCATGGAGGTGGTGGCATGGATCTGAAAAGGATAAGGATGATTTATGTTTACAGAGACATTTTGTGATGCAGCCATTTCATAAACTGAACCAGAATTCATCAGTTTTTGCATAGGCAGAATCCCAAGATAGTCATGCACAGGTAGTAGTTTAGGATTACCTAATGGTGTGTTTTATCTGTCCAAGTTACTGTGATTGTCTAATTTATTGGATAACGTAAAACATAATTTAATACTCATGTACGGAATGGCAGTCATGTGAAATAACAAGAAACCTGTAAGCTCTGAATTCATTCATGGCTTAGTGCAAGGGAAGTTTCACTGGTACTTCTGAAGATGGAGCAAATCTATTGCCTTCACAAAGTGCATGTCTAATGTTCTTGTAGTACAGTCTCTTGAGAGACAAAGCAGATTGTAGATCTGTGTAGGAAAGGAAATTCGATACCGGCACTAATAGGGAAGTTTTTATGAAGTGTCTAAGCTTTAAAGTATTAAATATATTATCATTTAAAACCGTATTTTACGATACTACCTTTGTACCGTAAATTTAGTTTTATATTTGCATTACTTTGCCTGAAAAAAAAGGAGTATGTCCTTCAATATTGGTTGTATAGATGGAAGTAATAACATACGACATAACCAATCTCTCTAGCTTGATTTGAATCCTTAGTTGGGCTTGTTACACTTCAGTTTAGGACCAGTCTTTAGTACCACTATTTTCTCCTTTGTCCTTCCTGCTGCTGGCTTTTTTCCCCCCATTTCTATATATTTGAGCATCAAAGAATGCTTTGGTTAGCACAAACACAACTTTACTATTGTCAGTTGAAAAATTTTTATCTAGAGAAAGAGAGGGTGATAGTTTGCTCATTTAGCACGAGCATCCTAAGGATGTAAAAGAAGTTAGTTTAATTGTTGGGCAACTGTTTGTCATTGGAGACTCATCTGATTATGGAAGATGTCACAGCGGCTTAAGGTTTCAACAATAAAGTAGCAGCCTTAATAAATTTTTCTTTATTTTGCAAATATTTACTTTGCATGTAAGGTTTTGTGGTTTTGTATTTTTATAACACTTTCTGGCTCAGTATTTTATTGTTGCTGCTGCTTACAGGAGAGTGTGACAGTGCCTTTGAACTGTAGGAATCAGTAAATTGTTAGAGCTTCAAGGCAGTTCGGCGTAGGTTTGCACTGTAAGTTTGGCAGCCCAGCTCAGCTGTGTCGGTGGTGTGTGGGTGCCTCAGGGGATGTTAAAGCCGTGCCTTGTGCTTGCAGAGAGCCACATCCTGGAGGACGTGAACCGCTGCATCGTGGCGCTGCGCGAGCAGGACGCCGAGGGCCTGGACCGCGCCGCCGGCGCCATCCGCGGCCGCGCCGCCAGGGTCGCGCACATCGTGGCCGGGGAGATGGACAACTACGAGCCGGGAGCCTACACCCAGGGCGTCATGATGCACGTGCAGCACCTCTCCAGGGCTGGTAAGGCACTGATGTAATGCACAGGTCGTACACTGATGGTTCCCTCTCCTTTTAGCAGGCTGTTGAGTTAGCATGAGCCTGTGCGGTTCAACACTTAATTTTTAAAATTTTATTTGAATTACGTGATCTCTGTAAGGTTTCTTAGAGTAATGGAGATTGTTACTGGGGTCCTTAGTGCGTGTGACGTTGTTTGGAGACTTGTGACTAACGAGGTAGCACCTTCCTGCTTTGGTGCCTGGCCTCACCACGCCTGCTCTAAGCAGGTGAAAGGCAAACTCAGAGGAGCAGGTGCATGATTTGTGTGTACTGCCACTTTAAAGACTGGTAAGCAGATGTCCCAAAAGGTCTTCAGTTCTGCAAAACAAATTTGAAATGCTCTAGAATGTTTAGCAGTCTCCTTTATGTTTCCATAATATTAAAAAAGAGGGCACCCTATTTGGAAAGTGCCTGTACTGGCCACAGGGGGTGTAACTGCACTATTCTGTAAGTGGTTCCTGTGTTTTTCCATAAATGAATCCCTGGCTTTTCATAATATATACTAAATTTAAAAAAAAATTTAAAAAAAGCTGTGGTGTTCCCAGTACTTCCATGTTTTAAATGGTTGCAAGTCTAATAGTTGAGCAGTTAAGCTGCTTCTAAGAGATTTTCTAGCAAGTCTGTACATCCCTGGAATACAGGATTTGGCTTCCTGAACTCAGAGGTCTAATTCCCAGCTCTGTCAATCTAAACAAATGTCTAATTCCTTACATTTAACTGATATTTGCTTTATTTTACCACAAGAAAGGATGGGAATTTTGTTTGAGCTCTTTCTTAATAAGTTCAAATATGTCCAGGGCAGAACTGTCTTCATGTGAACAAGAGTAAACCGACATTGCAGTGAAGTGGCAAAAGAGAAAGAACAGTGGGAAGAGTTTGAAATAGCCTTGCTTGTTTTTATCTTGCTTTCTGGTATTTTGTTGGGAAAATTGAAAAATTTTTACCATTGCACTCCTTTCTTCACGATTTCTGGAAGTACTGTGACTAACACTGAGAGGGAAGCAGCATAGAAAAGCATAGTTTTGATTCTTATGTAAAAGCTGAACCTGTTTTTCTTGAAACTGATAGTGTTTAAAGACATTAGGAGTTGACATTGATTTCTGTTCTGTTGCCTTGCTTTGGCAGTAATATATATAATATACCTAAACCTGTCTGTCTGCAGAAGACTGGGAGGCGTAAAACTGGTTGTGGTTGGAATGTCTGCTTGTTTCAAGGGACATCGAGAGTGGTCACATTTCAAATGACTTCGCGGTGCTTCAAAGAATTCACTGTCTTTATGTTGTTCAATAAGAGTGGAAAAAAGACACATGGACTTCTCATTTTCACCTGTATTTGTATGATCTGCAGTGAACAGATATTGAACTGTGTGAGGGCTGCTTGGTTTTGTTTTATTTATCTTTTTCAGCTTACAGGTAAAATGCAGGTAGGTTGTAGCCCACAGGTGTAACCTAAACCACTCTATCCCACCTGGGTCTTGTAAAGGGACACTTCACTAGGAGAGAACTCTGTATCTATGCTGCCATAACCTACCTCTTCAGTTAACTTTCACAAATAACCTGGGGCAGTGAAGGAAGAGGTGCAGTGTTATTGATGAGAAATTATTGTAGGCGGAGTATAGAGTTAGTGAAAACAAAATTACAGACAAGGAGCATACATGGAAATAGCAGAGAACTAAGAATGAAAACTGAAGAGTAAATGGGAGAAGAAAGAGGAAGGATTCAAACTGGAGGTAACAGAAGGGGGAAAATTTGCTTAAAGAGGAGCAGATATATTTACTGCTTGTTAGAACAAAGATCAAGGTTAAATTGTAGAATATATGATGAGGTAATTTTTAAGAAAAGAAAGAGGTTTAATTCTCTGCGTTGCAGTGTGCAAGGAAAGAGCAAAAGATTACTGAATCTGTCTCTTCAACTGGAAGACAACAGATGTATTTAAGATGAAGTGAGCTATTTGACAGTGGTGTCTGAATACTGCCACAAAATGACTATTAAAAGCTGGAGCCTAATTTCTGAGCTCAGGTGTAGTCTGGTGTACCTACGAGCTGTTGGCAGCCAAGTGCATCTCTGCAGCACCATACAATGGATTGTCTGCTTTCTCAGGTGTGTTTATCCTGTTCCTCTTTTTTACCCCTTCCCTTTCCCTGAACAAGAAAGAAACCCCCAAGAAGACTAACAACAAGGCTCTGTAAAAGCCCCATCCATGGTGTAGAGTTGAGCTTTTAGAAGTTAAATAATACCAGAAGTGAAGCTGCCTTTGCAGCCTTGCTATACCCCTTGGTTTGCCCTCTGTGTGTGCATGACATGAGTTAGGACATTGTGGTTGTGTGATCACACCCAGCTGTGTTTCCAAAGAGCTGCTTTATGCAGGTCACTGCATGGGCGTGTGCCAGGGTCACGGATTTGAGAAGGCTGCTGTCCACAGGCTCAATTTAGAATAATGAAGTCTCTTCCCAAGACTGTGGGAAGAGAATATATGATCTCATGTTGGCCATAGTTACAGAGGGACTTGGTGATCTTAGTCTAGCTGGAGCGGAATGGTGCTGTGACTCCGTAGTTGCACTGCCAGGGCCCTTGCAGAGTTCCCGCTGATCCCCAGTCCTTGAGGCTGTGCTGGTGGGGCTGTGGGAGAGCGCTGTGCTGGCTGTGCCCCTGTTCACACCACAGTGACACCGGGCCGTGCTCTGTCCCCTGCTCTCGGCTTTGTGTGAGTGCAGATGGTTATGGTTGTAAGCCAGCACTGAGCAGCGTGGCCCAAGGCCTGTGTGAAACCTTGGGGACCCTGGAGAAAAGCGTTCGGCCGTGGGGCTGTGTGTTCACCTGCGGAGGCGGTGGGTGCAGCATTGTCTGACTGTACGAGGGTAAAGTAGTTGCCTTGAGGCTGTGTTCTGGTGTGGTTAAGGCTGTGAAAACTTCACTACTCATGCCTCTGCTGCTCCTAATGTCTGGCACTGTTTGTTAGATTGAACTACGCCGATTGTTGCATTTTGGTAGGGTTTGTGTACGGTTGTGTCAAAGCAAAGTGAAAACCTTTAGGAACTCTGTTTATAAAATCCTAAGGTATTTCTTCCTCAGAACTGGAAGGATGGTCTTGTTCTGGACTTTTAAATACCAGTCTCCTCTGTTATTTTATTGCCTGCCAGAGTCTGCAGCAGTTAAATTTAAGTCAACAATTTATATTATGGCATATATCTGTTGATAGAGTAAAAAGTCTGTATTGTAAATTTGGTCTGCAGTCCTGCTTTAATGCCAAAGTATAATGATATACATATATGTGTAAATACATATATAAATTCTTTAGTTACTTGGATGTCTACAGATTCTGTAAAAAAAAAAAAAAAAAAAAAAGTGAAAAAGGTGGAGAAGTATTTTAACTGCCTCAAGTCTGCAGTGGGCCAAAGACATTAAGCTTTTAGACCTCTGCTGGAGTACTTGGGTTTGTGTTCAGTGATTTTCTTTAAAACCTTCACAGGCCTCAGTTACTTTTTTGGCGGCATATTTTAACATGATATTATGTGCCAGTATGAATGAGTTTATTTATTTATGCTAATGCATTTATTTATTTATTTCCTGGTCCCAAGATTGCTGTTTTGGTCACCTTCCAGTCCTCCCTTTCCCTTCACAGTCCTTTCAGTGTGAGCACTTGAACAGCCCTATATTAATACTAATCTGCTACACCTGAAACAGAGTTTTCCTGTACAGTAATTCATTAATTGATTCTCCAGGGTGGATTAAATTTACTATATTGATTTCCTCTGGGAAAAGTTAATTTTTCTTAGCCATAAAAAGACAGTGGTGTTTTCATGATACAAGCCTCCTTCCTTCTTGGGCTTTTTATCCAGCTTTTCCATGTCTTGCAAGCCTGTGCACAAGCTAATGGCTTGTATTTTCCTGGCTGCTTCACTTGCCTTTTTCAATTCCAGTTTACAGGTTTGTCACAGCAGCTGATGTGAAATGGCTGTCAGTTTCCTTTGTCCCTTGCCTCGAGTCTTCTGCAGTAAAGATTGTTCTTCTTCAGAAGTGTGACTCTTTCACCCACAAGACGCCCTCCCAAGAGGAAATGCAAGAGGGGTTTGTGTTTTGCCCTGCCCGTTCTGACACTTAGTACTGATTTTGTCATCTTTTGGCAGAACTGCCTGAGCCAGCATGGGGAGAGAGGAGCACCTCCAGAGACTTCGCTGGCTTTTCCTAAGATGTATCTTCAGATAGGATCCTTAGATGGGATGAGTGGGCTGTTGAAGGTCCTTACCTCTTGTTTTAGAGCAAAAAATACCAACATAATCAACATTATTCTAAATTATTTAGGGGTGGCTAAAATGAGGTGGATGAACCTTACCCATTCTGTGGGGCACACAAAAAATCATAAGTTTTATTAATTTAGAAAGACAGTGAAAAAATATTTTTCACCAGTTGTTCGTCGCTGTTGGAATGAGATCTAAAGAGAATGCTTGCTGTTCAAGTCTGTTTAGTATTCAGTGATTTTTACCCTTGCTTATGAAATCCAAAGAACTGCTGAAGAAGAGGATTGGTTCTTGTCACTTCAAAATATACAAAAACCTGAAAATCCCCAAAACATTTGAAGGAGAGAGGCCTGAGCATGCAAGCTTATGGAGTTGATGAACTTGTGAAGTTGTTGTACAACCCAGGCAAGGGACAGCTTATAAGAAACTGTTCAGCAGAATTATTTTAAGAACTAAAAGGGGAAAAAAATGGGCCAAGAAGAACACTGCGGGTATTTACATGACTTAGCCTAGAATATGCCTTTTTATGAGGTACCATGATGATTTTAAGACTATAACTTAGGCAGTATCCCTTCATTCTTGTGGCTGTTTCTCTATTACAGAGTCAATAACCTCCATTTAGCGAAGTCTGCAGTGAGGCTTTTTTTTCTGTAGGACTCTGTTCTGATGCTTCTGTGAAATTCTGTTAAAAATTTTGTCTTTAAACACTGGATTTTGCTTCCAGTATGAGAATGTTCTGAACAATAGAGGGGGAGTACCAACATTTTTTGTGTTTCAGGTAATCAGAAAATTACCCTGAACACTGTAAATTCTATTTGCCAATCTCTTCTTCCCTTCCTGTAGCTCGAAAACATCTTTGCTTCACTGTTAATAACATTGTAATGCCCATGTTGATTATAGGCACTGTGTGGGCGTTGAGGTGCCTTTAACTACACATCTGCTTCTTTAAAGTGCTGTTGCACTTAGTGATCATTTAAAGCACTCAGAGGAAAGTGCTCTTCAGTGCACTGCTTGCTCCCCTAGGCCTTGCTCTGTGACAGCCTTGGAGTGCCCAGCACGGACGTTTTGATGCTTTTTTGTTGTTAGGTCATTTCCCTGGATTAGGATCGTAAATACCTTTCTGTTACCTGCCGTGGAGTTGACACATGTGGTCTTGCTCCACCTAAGTTACATGGGGAGCAGGGAGGGAGCTGGGGGAAGGGTCTCTTGGTTTGAGTGACATTGGTGGAAGAACTGGAAGAGTGAGGATGTTGGGTGGATTCTTAATCTTGTTCCCATGATAACGAATTTGCCAGTTTGGGGAAGCCTTCCTTAAAGTGAGAATGCCACTGAACACCAGTGTTGTCTTTGCTTCTGCAGTTTCCACAGGCCCTACAGGGAAAGTGAGAATGGCAGTATACTAATGGGCAGTAGTGGCTTTTTTTCTCTCTCCAGTGTTTTGTGGGCTTGGGTTGTTGGTTGGTTGGTTTGTTGAGTTTTTTCAAGTAACCTTGCCCTTCTCTAGTCATTGAATGTGACATTTTATGATAAATCTTCCCTCACTTGGAGCTACATTAAGAAGTGACTTGTGGCTTGCCAATATCTGTATAACTTTAATATATCCCTTTTAATATATCTCTCTTTTAGATCTTAAGGACCACTAGGCTGGTCTGGTTCAGTAGAGTCCCTTCATTAATGACAGCCCTTCCCTAAGCTGATAAGAAGACCAGGGAACTCCTGCTATTTCTTTTACTGCATATTTTTACCTGAAGCAAACTCTGGAACTTGCACAGGGTTATCTCTACGCCCATATCAAAACCATTACCTTCATTTCAGCTGTGGCTTTCTTGTAGAAGCTCTTAAGTGCCTTGACCTCTGTACTGTTAAGGACATTTCATTCACTTCAGCTCTGTAACTTTTGGAATGTGCTTTCCAGAGCCTCTGGGGCATTTTATTTATCTCATTACCATTGTCATAATGTTTATCTAGCGATCTTGCACCTACAAACCCTGATGCTGTTGCCACTTTGCATTTTTGGGGAGTTACAAGCATGCTGTGTCTGTTGCACTTGTCCGTGGCTAACATGCTGTGTCTCAGGCACCAGTTGATTATTTATTTCCTTTGCCATCACACATTCAAAGAATCATTTCATCCTCTTGTCTTCTAGAACAGTGTAATATGCTGGAGATGGCATCTTTCTTACAGAAGCTGAAGCTTTTGTCTATTTTACAAGCTTTTTGCTATTTGGAGTGTTTTAGTTCTTAATGAGCAGCTTTGCCTTCATCTGACGTGTCCTGGAGCCCTGACATTTACATGTCAGAGCATGGTTTGCCTCCTAAGCATCACTGTGAAGTGAGTAACTTGATTTCATAAATCATCAGTCCTTCAGAGTTCATTGTTTATTTCATTGTTTCTATGAGGACTGTTTTGGTTTAAAATGCGAATATGAATCCAGTCTCAGGATTTCCTTAGACCTGAAAATTTGCAGTGTCTTTTTTTTTCTTCAACTGTAGCTCACTCTTAAGTTCTTCATAGAGATAATTTCTAAATTGGAATTTGCAAAAAGCACCTTCCACAGTTTTCATTTTTGCATGTAATACATTTTTTATGTTTTATAGTAAAATTCATAGTTTTGTGCCATGCCCTATCATAATCATAAAGTTATATGATCGCCCCACCTCCCTCCAGTAATATTTCCAACTACATACATCTAACTCCACTCCAAGATTTTTTTTTTAGTGATTTCTTTCTGGCAGCATGCCCTCAGCCCTTTGTGCTTCCTTCCTTATAAACCATGAACTTCTAGATCTGGAAATGATGCAGGAGCTCTTGATGGGGGGAGCACATGCATAATTTAGTAGGATTTATATATGCCTGTGTATGTATGTTTGGATTATAAATCTGTTAGCATTGTAAAATTGATTCTTGCTGAAATCATAAATGATAAGCTTGTCTTCATTTTGTTCACCTTGTCTCAGTAAGTCTGTCACCACCATCCATGGCAGTGTTTGGAGAAGTGGCATTGAATGCATTATGTGCCAAATAAATTTCTGTAAATAGGGCTTCTCCTTGCTTTCTGGGGACTGGATTCTGTTTTCTACCAGAATCCCACTGCTGGGCAAGGTCATCTCTGAAGCCGGTTTTGTTTGCTGCAGGCTTTGTTTTGTGACACAGTCAGTGAGAACACCAGGCCACCTACTCAGTTTACCCAGTGCTATTAAACAGCTGCAGTTGTTTGGAATAATTCAGTAGGTAGCAGAAAAAGTGTAAGGAATGCATCCCTCAGAACTGAAGCATTTGTCATGGAGCTTCATGCAGGAACGTACAACTGTCTGTCACTCACACTCCTTTTTGATTGTTGTCAGGCATTAAAAATTCAACGCTAGACAGCTTCAGTAAGCAGATGGGAAGGTCTGTATCTTGGGTATTGTGCAAAAAAAGTTGTTGCAGAATTCCTCAGCTTTCCCAAGCACTATAAAGTAGCAGCCATGCTTTGGAATGAAATACTGTGCCTTAGCAGCCAGGTCAGGCAGTAAACTGTTGATGACCCTCCTAAGCAACAGGGATGTTTGGGGAAACCCATAGATGTTTTTAAGCAACTTGTTTAGTTGGAGGTTTTGGGTTTGTTTTTTGTTTTTTGGTTTTTTTTTTTTTTTTTTCTTATGGTTCAAGTTTATAATTTCTTTCCTGACTTGCAGCTTCAAGTAGCATTCCTTGTACCAGAACATGAGTGTTTTCCTGGGAACCTTACTTTTGATGTTTAGGGAGGCTTCTGATAATTGCCTGAAACTGATTCCTTGGTCTGAAGTCCAAAGTGTTTAGTGAGCAATTCTAGATGATATCAGCATACTGTTGGTTTTGATGTGCTTATTTTTAAGGAAGGGGAACATAGATTTCAGGAAATACTGTGAAGCAAATCTCTGAGGAAGCATTCATAGTAAAATAAACAATATTTAATGATAGCATGCCAAACATCAAAGTTGATACATGGATTATAACAGGAGTGCCAAAATAAGATGGGAAAGATCTAAGGATGTGACCCTTGGAAAGAGGATGGTACCCATTGTACACTGCCCAAAGTAGGCCTTGCCAAACTCAGACTGTTGGGGAAAAGCTTTCTGGAGAACTGAGGACACTGAGGATGGGCTGGGCCTTAGTGCAGACGACTTGTGGGGAGGAGGAGAGACTGAGAGTTGAACGTGGGGAGCTGGCAGCCAAGGGACAGTGGATAGAAACTGCAGCTTCCCCAGAGAATTGCAGTGACTCTGGTGCCCCTCACTCTTGGTAGAGACAGGTGGCACAACTAAGGGCAGTGGCCACAAGCTGCAGAGAAAATCAGGGAGAGTGTGGGCAGAGCCGGGGATTTATTCCCTGCAGTGCGGCACTGGAACAGAGATGCAGTGACATTTCTGTCTTTGAAGGTCTTCAAGACTTAGCTGGACAAAGCTGTGACTGACCTGATGTTGTGTTGGTCTTGTCTAAGGAGGGGATATGCAGAATCCTTTTAAAATGATGCATGTAGGATTTCCCCCCTGTGTTAGACACCAGCTGCATTCACCATCTTTTTTGGGTAATTAAGTGTTTTAACGTGTGCATTTATACTCTGTTGTAGTCATCTCAAATTCTTAGAGAAGAGTTTTCTCTGCTTAGTGACTTGCTTGTTATTAGAGATATGTACTGTTACTATTGAGGACTTGGAGAGTAAAAGTGTTTGCATATACTTCATTCAAAATCTGCAGATTTCTCCAGAATGCTAATAGAGACTTCTTCTATGAAGTATTGTGTATTAAATGATGGTCAAGCATAGAAACACTGCAGATGAGTGCAATCCATCTGTGTGGTTTAGTCTGATACGTTTCCAAATAGGCAAAGAAGCATTTAAAATCTGTAGGTGCTCTGTTTTTCAAAGTGTTTGTTTACTCCTCGGCATGCTCTTTTCAAACCGTGGTAATTACTTTCTTTTCCTGAGAACTAAGAGTAAACTTTTCAGCAGTGCTCTAGATTTCTTTCAAATAAGAACATGGTCCTCTAGTGTTTATTTAATTTGTTCACTTGTCTTCTATTTTATTCTGTGAGATAAGTAAGACGAGTAAGAACCTGTTCCTAAAAACACCTTTAGTGTTTGTATCTTAATAGTGTTAGAAGCGATGCTAGTTTTATTCAGTATAGTTTTACTCAGCTTCTAATAATGCTAGTTTTATTCAGTTTCTAACCATTGTTTGTGGGCTGATAACTGAATTTCTTGAATCTTTAATAGTCTGCTGTTCTGTATCTTGGGAGGAAAATCATTATGTCTGCATTGCAGGTTGGGAGGAAGCTTTCCGGTAGTCAGCCTTTGTAAGCTCTAAACCCCAAGCAAAGAACAAAAACTTCTTGGGAACCTTTTCAGCCTTTCCATAGTCTCTCCACAGAATTGGATGTAGCAGGAAATGTAATTGGCAGTTCCTCTCTTGTCTGTCAGCAGTCCACTGCAGTTGAAGTTCTCCCTTAGTGTCTGCACAGAGAAGTCAGTACCTGTTACAAGTGATACTCCAACTGTTCCTTTACATTCTGGTACAGAACTTTCTTCAGCTGAAGAAGTTTTCCCTGCTGGTAACAGCAGCATTAGCGCTAATAGCCATAAATGTTGCTAATTTATTTAAACACTAGTTGATGGAGAGACTTTGGGTAAAAACTGAAGAAGTTTCCCTGTATAAGGAACTCATTAGAGACACGTCACAGCATCCAAAAGAGCAGAAAGATAATTTAAATCTTTTTTGTTGTTGTTATTGGTGGGGATTTTTCATGTTATTGGTAGGCAGTTGGGTAAGAGAAGGTTTCTTTTGTAGGCAGAAGGTGTGATGCAGGATGCAGTTATGGTCAGCCATAAGTGCCAACAGCCCCCTCAGGTTCTTGCTTTGCGCCCTTGGAGAGAGACACTCGTGTTTGTCACCCTGGCCACAAGCAAGCTGCCCACTGGTGTTTCATCTTCTGCAACTAGCACGTTTACTGCTTTTGGATGATATGCTACAATTGAACATGCTCATTGAATGTACCAGCATCCCTTTATCACTCTTGATTTTAATCCATTTCAGTATAGTGTGTTCTAATAATGAAAGCTTTACTGGTGGGCTTCAGCAATTAGAACCTAGTTGCAAATCCACTGCAGCGATTGTCGTGCAGCCCTTGGGCTCCCGTTCCTTCTGACCGTGCCAGTGTTTGTGATCCCACTGCTCCGAGGGGCTGCAGCAGAGGCAGGAAGCACACACACAGTTAGTCTGTCACGAGTCGCTGCTTTCTGAATCATTCTGAGGCTAGCTCTGAATATTAAATTTAGAGATGGTGTTTTTCTGGCACCATTCAGAAAAAATATCTTTTCTGCAGTTGACAGCATTTATTGGTATTTCACTGTAATTAAGTATTTGAGGATTTTGGCTACCAAGCTGTATTTTTCTTGTGCTTACTTTTTAAATGTCAGCAGTCTTCCATGAAAAATAATTCTTCTTGATTAAATTATTTCAGTTATTCCAAGTTACTGTTGCAGTAGACATAGAACTAAACTGTAGTGTCTCTCTTCCTAAATACATTTTGTCCATGGACGTTTTGTCTTGTATGTTTGTTTGCTAACATATGTTAAAAACATGGTATCTGACTCTGCCTAAAAAGCTGTATTAATTTTCTGATGTTTCCCAGTGGGATATGCAAATTTTTTTTGTCTTTGGGCCAAAAAAAAGCTTGGAATCTTGTGCAGTTTTATTCTTTGTGGCTAATTCAATTACTTCAAGGTTTTTGAGGTTGATGCTACACCCACTGGGAACCAGATTTCTAAAAAGACAATATTTCTAGTACTCTTCCAAAATAGCTGGCTGCATTTCAAAATGAAATGCTTGAATTGTTGTCTGCTGTTAATGTTTTGAAGACCAATTCATTGTCAGCATAGTTATATTTGGGAAAATATGGCTCAGTTACATGTTCTGAAATGACGCTGGTGTCTCCTGAAATAAAGTTACTGTAGTAAACAAAGAGCAGCCAGTCCCAATCGCTCACAAGTTCAGCACCACTGCTGTGTCCCCTCACTGAAGGACTGGCTGGGGACAGTAAACAAGTTTGTGTGTTGGGAATTGCTGTGCTCACTTGTTTCTTCCCACCTTTCTCCCTCGCAGGGTGACTGTAAGGTTTTTGTGAGTTAACACCATTCTCTAGCTTAGGTGGTTTATTGCACGGTGCTTCTACAATGCAGCCAAGAAAGGTTCACAGAGAGGGGTTTGGGATGCTTGTAGTTTTATTTTTATTAAGCTCTCAGGACTTTTCTTTCCCACTTAAATTACTCAAAAGCTCTGCTTTCTGTTTGGGTAGTCTATCTCTTATCTAGAATGAAGTCACTCCTCCAGGACCTCTGCTTCCTCTTAATTTCCTTTTTATGGCATTTTCTGTGTCCTGCTCAATCCAGCTGGGAAATCCCAAATTAGGAGTATTTGGTCAGCAGCCTGTAGAAATTCCCTGATTTGTTAATTGTCTCCTTGCTCTTGCTTCCTGAGCTTTGGCTGTGTTTGGGGGTTTTTACAGGTAGACTTTGGGTATTTACTAGTCTTGGCTTCTGTGTGTCTGTGTGCCATTCCATGTAGTGCAGATGCCTCTAAATGAAACCCAGGGACCTCACTTAAAGGAAGGAAGGGCACGTTCTGGGCTGTGGTCTGAATCCACAGCTCATGGATGCCCTGCTGTAGCATGGGACTGATGAGACAAGACAGGCCCACATGGTCCACACTGTCTGCTAAGGAATGAGAAATTAATTCTGAAATTCCTCTCGTCTGTCCTGGGGGGGAAATGTCATTCTCCTCTGGGATCTCATGGTCATTCTGTCCTTGAGCATGGCAGCAAAATGTATTAGGTAGAGGGCTTCAAAAAAAGGAGTATTATGTAAATTACTTAAATTATCTTTCTGCTCTTTTGGATGCTGTGACCTGTCTCTAATGAGTTCCTTACACAGGGGAAACTCATCTGCTCCCTCAAAACCATGCCCACAAAGAACCCCTTTGAAGATCCCTCTGAGGGGTTCAACTGAAGCCTTGGACTGTGATGTTCAGATGCAAGGCACTGCTTTAATTCCCAGGTGCAGTGTTCCTTCCATGTGTTTGTCAGACTGCGGAGAGGGTGCCTGTGTGGGGCAAAGTCCAGGAATTCCAAAAGCCCAAGCAATCAATCCCCTGTGCCCGTACACTTTGGAGAGCAGGGGCTGGTGTGTACACCTAAACTGTGCTGGTGCAAAGCGAAATAACTCTGTGTTCCAGGTAGGAAGCTGAATCGCTGTCATGGGTGTGTTTAGGGGAGGAATAAATTAGGGCTGCTTCAAAATTAAAAGCAGCAATTTACTGGATTGTCACTCATTAATTGCACACACTGCCAATAATTAGGTCTCACTCGCTATCAATATTTTCTCATATTCAGGACAGTTAACTCCTAAAAATCTTACCCTTGTTAGCTGTAAAGATCTAGTACTACAAAACTGTCGTGTTCAGTGTAATTTATCTATAAATATGTCTGTAAACACACGCATACAAAAATATTCATGATGTGCATTTGCATGCAGCTAGGTAATTCTCTGCACACTCGTATATATGTATATGCATGCTCAGCTGTGTGCTTGTGGGTCTGCCAGCAGTCTGCCAGCTTTGCAAGCTGCAAAATGCCTCTGCACAGCTGCAGTTGGCACAGGTTAGAGAGGCAGATACTGGTTGCAGCTTGCTTTCATTAAGAGACTTCTTACATGCATCAGGCCTCTGCCTGGGCTGCTTCATTTTGTATCACACTGTCATTATGCAGAAAATTTAGCATGAAATACTAAATTCCATTAGGGTAACTTACAGCTCTTTATGCTCTAAATAGTCAAGGGGGGGAGTGGACACAGTGGGGATTCTGAGATCATGCCTCTCACACACTGGCCTAGGACTGAGACTGCCAGAGGAATATGAGCTGCTTCAGCTCAACTTGTGGTAAGTTCCACAAATAGTTAATCCCTTTTCCTGCGTGAAACCTATAAGGTTGTTACCAAATAAAGTGATTGAATATGAATGGTAGTATAAGGGGTATATCAAATGCATCTAGTCATAAAGCTCTTCTGCTTCTCTCACATATACGTGTATATATATGTAAATGTATCTCTTGGAAAGCCCTTGGATGCAGTCCCATAATAAAAAGTCACCAATTTAACACTGTATCACAGAAATAGAGGCTTGAATTAAGGGCCTGTACCATAGTGCAATCAGCTTCAGGCGCAGCCCCATCTTCATATCAGGATTGCATTATGTGGATTTGTAAGAGTCACAAGTTGGAGTTTTAAAACTTGTTTGCGGTGTTCAGCTCAGCCTTTTGCAGTGAGTGCACAGTACTCCCTTTTGCAGTAATTCTGTTATTATTTCAATGTATTTTGGAGCGCTTCTAATGAAGCATTCTCCATCAGTCACTGAAACAGTCTGTTCCATTCTGAATGGCATGTTGGGTGCTGTGACTCAGGCTGCTGCCAGCAGATCCGTTGTGTTTCACATGGCTTCCCTTAGCCAACACAGTTGCCTCAGCTTAGATGGGTTTTATTTTTTAATTCTTTGTGTACCATTCTGGATTGAAGTGACACTAAGAGTAGACAAAATACTTAGCAGTGAAATTGGCTTACTGGAATAGGCAATGTTCTTACCATCTGAAATTCTTAGATAACTTTCCAGAAGAAATTTACAAATGCTTATGTTTTAATCACAGGAAGTGCAAGCTGTTATTTGACGTCAAAGAGTAATTAAATAAAGAAATGCTGAGTAAAGGCTGTGTGGCTATTTACTGTATTTCTTACTTTTTCTAGTATTACCTTGCATTTAAGGGATGGCTGTGTTTTTTAATTTTTACAACCGTACTTTTCTTTGCTTCCACTGAATTATTGCTACTGGAAAACCGCTTAAATCCCCTGGAAGCTACCTGTATATACACCTATCACACTGACTTTCATGCTAGGGGATCAGGTTATGGTGGAATAATAAAATACTTGAGGTACACACCTTTAATGTCAAGTCACTTCTCATGCTGCCACCAGCTGTGCCTTGCTGTAGGTCTGGGTTGTACACACCCCTTTTAACTTGCCTGCCTGCACATCTGCTTTATTTCAGTGCTCTGCTATCATATGAAACTCATCTAGCATCTTTTTAGGCCTTACTTGACCATATTTTTGTCTTCAGGTGGGTTTTGGAAGTCTTCCTCCTCTTGGTGTCTTAATTCATGACTAGTAACTTACCCTGATGTTCTTTTCTTCAGAAAGAAAAACATTTTTTTTCACTCCAACTTGCCCTAATTTATTTTTTAACTGCTTATTTTTAATGACATTTTTTGGGGGGGCTCAGAAGATGTCTGCAGGTGGCTGAATGCCCAAGGGAGTCATCTCTTGTGTTGAAAGGCCAGTGGAGCTGAGTTAAGCCAGAGCTGTGGCATGGTTTCAGTCTGTGTAGCTGGGCTCTGAAGCTGTGCCACAGAGAGCTTCAGTCACTGCCTGTGCTCTCACTTCCATTTCAAAGCTGCCTTTGAAGGAGTAGTTCTTCTGTCTTTGTTCTAGTGGGAGCTCTCCAGCCTTTTCCCAGTCTGCTGGCACCACTGGGTATTTTTGGGAAGAAGCTTCCAATGGGGTCCCTCTAGAAAGTCCATTCAAGTGACCCCTCCCTCAGCTGGTTCGAGGAAAGATTTATTTAGAGAGAAGTGGAAAAAACCTGTTTATTCGACAAGTGAAGTGTTCACAAGCATAAAAATTGAGTAATACGAAACAATTAAACCTCTCACCGTTCTGAAGAGAGATGGCAAATTGAGAAAGGCCTTGCTGTGTGTGTAGCTGAGCTCTCCCAGTCTCTGATCAGTCCCTGCCGTGCTGGAAATGCCGTCCTGGGCCCCGACGGGCTGCGTGCCTGAGCTCCGGGTGTTCTCTGGGTTTTCAGTCCACAACAGGTGTAAACAGTTGCAAGAAAAAGAAAAACACGGTCCAGGGCAATTCTCTGCCTCAGCTAGGGAAGAACTAACTGAAAGCACAGGAGGTGTCTGTCCCGCTGTCTGTCCGTGCTGCAGACAGCACAGCCCGGGAGCAGAATGTGGGGCAGTGAGGGCAGCTCCTGCAAACAAACCCCGCTGCTTCTTTCGCCCCTTCGCTCTCAGAACCAGTCTGAAAGGTGCAAAACTCAATATCCAGCATAAACAGAACAGACAACTGGGGATACAAACATCATAAAGTCACCCTAGGACAGTTCACAGTCTTTGTAGATGTGGATAAGCACTGAAGGGAAACTTTGGTTATTTACCACAAATTCTTTTTCTTGGGATAAATTGTTGGTTTGCTAGTTTCTTTCCTTTTTTTTTTTTTTTCCCTGAGTGAAATACCATAGACATTTTGAATTTTTAAAAAAATTAATAGTTCTGCAAATAATTTTTTTTCTGGTCAGTTCTAAGAGCTGGTGACTGTTCATGTCTGGTCAGGTGTGTTTGTTTCGTTAAGACACTCTTCAGATGAGTGTTGGGCACGTGTGGACAGTTCAGCTTTGAGAATGTTGCTTTTTCACTCTCAAGCTGCCTTGCTGGTGGCTGAAGTGTTGTTAATCACTTAACACAGCTGAATTTAGAGGTTCAAGCACAGGGGCTCGTGCTCTCACCCATTGTCAGTGGCCTTGTGCAAAGCTAAGAATCTGTTTTCCTGATCATTTTATCGTTAAAAATAACAGGCACAGGGTTGCTAATTGGAATAAAGGGGTTAGTGAAGTTTAGTTTTCTGTATGAAGAGCTGGGCCCTGACAGCTATTAAGCTACAGATGGGGTTCATTAGTTGGTTTTGATTGAAGATGACAAAATCAAGCTAAAATATTAGAGGACTAAGAAGACATGCCTACAAGGAAATATGAATAGTGTTATATAAAAAACCAGAGGAATTAGGGAACACTTGATGAATTTTAAAACAAATTAGGTTAATTTCAAGAATGCATTTTTGATAGTGTGAAGTCTTTAATTACTTCAGGGACTTCTAACATTATGCTTATGAACATATTGCTATTTTCCAAGCATCCTCCTTTCTGTACCTTCCCCCTCAGGGAAAGCAGAATTACAGATGCTCATATTGAAATTTGCTTTTAATTTTTGTTGCAGGAGAAACAGAACATAAAGAGAACAGAAATAAAATCTACAAATAAAACAAATCCCCAGAAAAATTTAGTGCTTCTCAGTTGCCTAACACTTGATATTTTTAATTTTGCTTGTTTAATTTTGCTTTTGAAAGACTGAAAAAATGAATCATTTCCACCTGTTTTGAGTTGCATTCACTTCTCCACTATACATAGGCTGCCTAGAGAAATTAAGCCTAGTACAGCAAAGATGCCCGTTATTGGTGTAATTTGAGTCCACTTAATGCAGTGTTTCAGAGGGTTGCCTGACCATTCGAGGTCTGTGAAGTATTTTGGATGTCAGTTATCCATGGGTAAGAGCTCCTATATGCACGAAAATGTTCCTCTTCTTTTTTTTCAGTCATGGGTTGGGAGCTCAAAACTGAAATGAATACCAGTAGTCTTGAATTTGAGGGAGTTATCCTATCACTTTCAGGGAAATGACCAGGATAGGAGGCCTGTTTGATAGCCCAAGTGTGTTTTCACACTTCCTTAGCAGATTGGTGTGTACGTATTTTAGAACGACAATATAGTCTCGTGTTTTTAATTGTCTGTGTAGAAGTGCTCTGGCTGCAAAGCCCCATCTGAAATGCTGCCAGAGGAAGGCCCTGTGGTGCTGGTTTGTACCCAAGTGCAGCCTGGGTTGCTCCACTTGGAATTATTTTTATAGTCTAGGGGCCAAAATTTTTGTTTAACTGGAAAAAAAAAATGTTAGGAAATGATGAAAATTTCTCACTCAGTGGTGGCTCTTTGAATTTTTTTTTTAAACAATAAATAGGCACTTGTTCTCCTTTATTATTTTATTTGATTGCAAATGAAAAACGTGCCTCATCTTTTTTCTGTACTGTTAGAAATCTTTCCACTGCCCTTTTTGAAGGTGAGACAATTCCAGTGATAATCTGAAGAGGGTAGCGCTGATTTTAAATACTCTGTTTTTCAAATCAAGTGGCAACTGCTTTTTGGCTCACAGACTGTGAAATTACTGTAGTTTGAGGATGAATTTAAGGTCTCCAAGGGTTATGTGGGTCTCCTCATTAAAGCAAGGGGGAAAGCATTACTGGGGCACCTTTCCTACTACCTAAAGTATTAAGTTGCCAGGTTTTCTAATTCAGAAATCCAGTTGTCTTCAGCTGAAGCTTTGTTTGCCTACAAATTTATTATATGCTTCAAAATTTGCCTGGAACGTTCCAGATTTATCTTATTAGTAGTACTGCTTTCATGTGTTAAGGATTTGTGAACTGCACAGTTGGAATTGGAGTGAAGGGTGGAACACAAACAATATTAGCATTTGAAACCAACACATTGCCGGAGAGAGAGCTTCAGTACACGAGGTTTGTTATTCATGTTGGATATTACACGAGTTGAGGTTTATCTTTTCTTGTGTTTGTTTCTTCTATGTCCTTGGACTCCACGTGGCAGGAAATGAGTTTGGCCTGGGCTTGTTTGAGGTCTTTCTGTGTGTGATGGATTTTCCATCTGCATTCCCTCCCTATTCTGTCCGAGGTTTCCTTTGCTTCAGATTGATGTGAAGGGACGTCCAGTGCTACCAGGTCACCGTGCAGAAGGCGGCCCTGGAGCATCAGAAGAAAATGCCCAGGCTGTTCTGGGTAAAGCATAGGTTAATATCAAACTGACTCAAAATGCACAGTTTGTTTGATTCAATCAAACAAGATAAATTGCCCTGGTAAATTCAGGTTACAGTTGTGGGACTTCCTCACCTGAAGAATAAGCATCGATCTTCTGCTAGTTTCATCTCCATTCAGACTGGAAGCAGATTCTGAAATAGTGGCAGTCTGTTCAGCCGTGATTCCAACTTAGAGCCAGGTTATTCATCCTGATTCTTTCAGTAAAATTGCTATTGAAATAACAAGTAAATTTTTGCAATTGCTTCCCCAGCTCCCCTTTTAAAACTTCTTTCTTCTTTGTAGTACTGTACAACCACCCACAGCTTATGTGCTCACCATGGGCATTTTTATAACTGATAGAAACTACAAATGTATTCTCACTTAAAAGTAATTGCACTATTACTGTAGTACTTTTTAGAAAATTAGGATTTTTATTAATCTCAGTGTTTTGCCAAAAAGAAAAAATATTACATGTTCTGTCCTTTTTATGCTCACTGTATTTTTTTTTTTTAATAGTGATTCCAGAGTTTATTAGTCAAGTAAATATTGCATTGGAGAGCTTAAGCAAGAGCACAGTGCATCTGTTTGATGACAACCAGTTTGTGGACATTTCCAAGAAGGTGTACGATACGATTCATGACATCAGGTGCTCAGTCATGATGATTCGGGTAAGTTTGTAATTCCTTCTTTTCATACTCATGTCTGTAATGGGTCAGCATTCAGAACCGTCTGTGTGGTAAATGCCCCCAAGCTCATATCCAGGTTGAACTGACCTGGGAGATTTGGGCTTGTAACTCCTGAAGACCAGAATTGCATTGAGTACCACATCAGAATGTTGCATAGAAATGTCTTCCTTAAAAATGTGTAGTTATGTTTGCTCGGTAAAGATCTTCGTTTACTTGGTTAAGTACTAACTTGCAGCTACAAACCCAAATCTTCTTACAGTTCTTCAGCTTTAACCTCTGGCATGTAGGAGAGAGATGATTTCCAGGTGATCCTGATAATTCTGTATCAGCTCATTTCAACCTTACACCAGAACATTTAACCTAATTTCTTTCCGTCTTAAGCAATTATGATCACTGTGCTTATCCTTGTGTTTTTCCTGAAGTTCAGAAACTGAATCAGAACAGCTTCTTTTTAAAATTCAAACCAGAATTTTGTTAGATGCAGAATTTCCCCCACATATCTTCATAAAAAATGGTAAACAACTGAGCTGCAATGTCTGTATGTTCAGCAGTTTTGTTTTAAAATAAGATTAAACATTAATAACAATATAGTTGTTTCAAAGGAAGTTTGTCTTCTGCATTGACTTTCCAGTTGAGACCATGGAAAGAAGCAGATTCCTTTTCTTGTGAATACAAATCCGTTGCAGCCCAGCCCAAGAACAGGTCATGGGAGGTGGGTCTGCCCCTCTGCTCCATTTCGGTGAGACCCCACCTGCGGAGCTGCTGCCAGCACAGGAGGGACACGGAGCTGTTGGGGTGGGTGCACAGGAGGCACAGAAATGCTCAGAGGGATGGACCACCTCTCCCACGAGGGTCAGCTGAGCCAGCTGGGGCTGTTCAGGCTGGAGAAGTCTCTGTGGAGGCCGTACTGCAGCCCTTGGTACTCACAGAGGGCTGATAAATAAGATAAGAACAGACTTTGCAGTAGTCCTGTTGTGATAGGGCAAGGGGTAATGGTTTTAAACTGAAAGAGGAGAGATTTAGCTCGATAAAAGGAAGAAATTTATTACAATGTGAGTGGTGAAACTCTGGCACAGGTTGCCCAGAGAGGTGTTGGAGGCCCCATCCCTGGAAGCATTCAAGGGCAGGCTGCAGGGGGCTCTGAGCAAACTGATCTGCTCATGGCAGGGGGGTTGGACTAGGTGGCCTTTAAAGGTCCCTTCCAACCAAAACCATTCTAATGTGAAAAATACTAATCTTAACATACTGTAGTGTGTAAGCTAAAGTAGAAATTCAAATGTGGAAAATGTTTAAAATGTCTCATCCTTATTGTCAGTTAGGAAGCTGTTTGTGTACTGACGGGAGACCCTGAAACATCCAACATGTATCCCATAGTAGTAAGAGTTTGTGAGCTGGATGTAGGTCCAAATCGAACAAACCAGATTGTGGGTAATGCTCTGGTAGGTCTTGGATCAGTTCCTGTGTCAGTGAATGCAGGCGAAGAAGTTTTCATTAGGACATCCCATTTTTTTCTAGATTAGCTTCATTTAACGCCTGTGTTGCTCATCCCTCCCTGCCCTTAGTGACTCAGGGGCTCTTGGGTCTTTCAAGATTACAAAGTTGCTTCTGTTTCTCAGTGAGATCCGAGTCTTCTGTATGTCCAGTGCTCTTAGGCTTGAATTCCATGATCGTGACTGAGCATTTCTTTCTGGAGTGTTGCGTTGTTGGGGAATTGGGAAATGCACTGAGGAGTGTAACACGGCTGCAGTCAGTTTCTGTGACAAGGCAGAGCCAGCTCTGCAGGAAAGTGTGTTTTCTTAGAGTCCTCTGTGGTGGGTGTGTGCAGGTGGACAGTGACTCAGAAAGACATTCTGAGTGGAAAATGCTCAGATGTGAGGAGACTGTAATAGGTGCAAGGCCCAGGAAGTGCCCGGTGTGCAGCACATGTGCTGTGCACCCATCAAACCCTGACTCACTGCACGCCACGGAGCAGACAGCAGTAATAGAATGGCTGCAGTCAGGGCCATCCTCACTGCTGCTTTGCAAGTCCTGAGGAGAGCTCAGGAGATCTCAAACTCGTTAGAAAGGATGTGAGCTTTCTACTTAATGAATTACCGTTGTTCAGCCACAGCCCTGGGAAGGTCTTTTTGAGCTTTGGTGAAATGTTAGTCAGCTACTCCAGCATCTCTTAGAGGCAGTGATTGCCAGCACAGAGAGTGCTGAGGAAAGAAGCCTGGCATTCATTTTCTGAGTCAGTATTTGCATCCCTAGGTAGATACATTGCAGGCAATGGCAGTTTCCTGGAAGAAGCTTTAGTAAATCTGGTGGTTACTCAGACATACAGTGTTAGCGTAGCAGCCAGGGTGAGGAAATGAAATGTTCCGTGGCCAACGTGCTGATAGTGCCAGAGAACAGTGCCTCACTGATTGCAGGGGATTGATTGCAAAGCTTAATCAGGGTAAGAACTCGATCAAAAAATAATTGAGAAGTGTAAATGAGCAGCGCCACTCATTCACCTGGGCAATTTTTCAGCATGGCAGTAAAAGCAGAAATAATCCCGATCAGTTTTTCAGAAAGCGTTTCAAACATGTAATTACACGAAGAGAATACTTTTAAAAATAGAGTTCCTAACTGTAAAATGTTGCCCAATACTATCGTTAATGCAAATTATCATCTATGCATTTCAATGTCCAAGCTTAACCAAAGACAAATAAAACATTCCTTGTAGTCCTGCAAGGAAGTTGGATGATTATTAAACACTAAAATACTGTACTTGAGAGCAGCTATATAGTGGCAGATGTGTTGTACTGCTGAGGTGTAACAGAAATGCCTCTGGAGCATCAGAATGCTGCTCCCCATAAGATGCTTTTCATTGTTCACTTGCAAGGACTGCTTAATGTAATGGTAGTTGTCAATTTGAAATAACTAGATAGTTGATTCACATTTCTCAATCATTTTTTGACTTTGCATTCCATTTTTTGTTTTGGAGATTTTGCGGGCTTGATCTTGCATAGGAGCATTTGTATATAATCTGGATAACATTTTAATCAGGATATTGATGTTACAGGAATAAATTAGATAGTACAATTAAAGGCAGTTCTGCCATGTGAAATATGTAAAGTCAGAGGAAGCAGGTTGATGGTTTTTGAAACAATATGTATCAAATGCTGCAGAATGTTAAGATTAATGGTTGAAGTTTTTTAAAAACTTCTGTATGAAGGTATTTTTAGTTGAAAAGTATGAGACAGCTGGATTGAAGTAAAAGCTAGCAATATCCCATTAGGGTGTAAACTCAGTGGAAAGGAATGACTTCAAAAGAATAGTAACTGCTGGTAGCTGAAGCGCTAATAGCCTTCTTAATAGTTACACCAAGAACAGTGGAAACAAAGTCACCAAATCAAAAGTTTCACAGAATTCTTTGTTCTTTCTGGAGAATAAACAAGTGAGCAGCTGTCCAGGTTTTACAGAGACAAAGAAGAGGGCAGAGGGTTTGTATACTCCATGCAAAATGCTTTGTATATTCATACCTTCATGGGAGCAGGGAGTGAAGAACCCATGTTCCCTACCTTTGTGAGAAGTGGAGAATGTGTGTTGAAATTGCTGTTCTTAACACTTGAAAGCATTTATTAAAAATCCTTTCTGCTGAATGGGTATTCTCTGTGCCGTTTCTCTCAGGATTCTGGCATGGAGACCTCAACAGTTTATGGTGTTAGGCTTTTTGAGTTTGTTTTGCACATTGTTCCTGCCATGATGTATGGGATATCCATCCCCCAGTCCCCCCTGAAAACTGAAGCAAAGCATTTGTTTTTCTTTTCTGTCTTACCTAGGTACTTTCATTTCAGCCAAATCTTCCCTGCATCTCCAATCAATTCCTAATATTCCTGTTTCTTTAGCTAACAGTCCTTTACTGTGTGTTTTAATTTCCTTTGGAAAGTCAAACTTAGTTTAACTATATGTTCAAGAGTCTGCAGCATAAATACTTTTTCATGTTTTGGCTTTCTCAGAATATCCTTGGGATGAGTTCCTTTTTATACTTCTATTGTTGGTTGCAAATCTGGCGTGGTTCTTCATTCTGTTTTAAAGAAATGTAAGAATTCATCCTTAACAGAGCTTGTGAGTTCTTCAGTACACTTGATTTCTCTCAGTAAGAGACATCACAGCAGAATTCATTATCTTACACCCAGCAGAGTTACAGGAATTTTTAGAACATAGACCTCTAGGACAGGAAGGTAGCAAGTGGTGGAAACCTTTCAGCCAGTTAATGAGTATCTAGTTTAAATTCTTCCATGGCTTTTACTAATGACAGAATTATCCTGCACACGCGAGGTTTTCTTCCTATTTTTACTTCTGTAGTCCAAGTGAGTTCGATCCTGTCCAGTAAAGGCAATAACGGACATGACTTGAACCTCTGTTTGAAGGGTAAAGAAAACAAAGCAAAACAGGGAAACATATGAGAAAGGCAGACATTTACTACAGTCCTCTTGTTCATTTTTCCAAGAGGGCCTTGAGACCCCGCAGAACAGACAGACAAGGAACTGTTCATACAGCCTTGTTAAACCTCATTGTTGTTGGTCTGAAATATAGGAGTGATGCTAATCCATTACAAACTCATATTGAGAAGTTAATAAAAACCTTTTTCTTAATCTTCTTCTGTTCTGCACCAACTGCACAAGTGGCAGAACCTTTGCAGCAGTGGTTAGCCACTTGGTCCTGCACCTCTCAGCACTTTCTGGTTGTTTCTGACCTAAGTCAGTCAGAACCTTTCCTTCCTCAGCTCCTTGTCAGCTTCAGTCCTGTCACCCAAAGATTGATACATCTGCATGCGGTGTGACCGCAAAACAATGTACTCATGTGACATCTTTAAAAAAGAGTGCAGAAGAAATATCTGTTGTCTGTTAAGGATCGTGGGACACCTCTTCCTTTTCCAGGTTTTTATCCTGAGTCACATAAAGGAGAATGTTGGTTTGTGCTGTAGAACCCAGATAAGAGGTGAGTTAAAAGTGTTTACTGCCACGATCAACTGTGCACACCTGCAAGTGAAAGCTTCTGACAGCTGCTTGTTCCTGCCATATTACTTGGCCTTTAACATCTCAAGCCATCATCACCAACCTTGAAGTACCATTATGGGAAAACTTAAAGCACTATCCCACATAGGTTACATTTCATGTCTTAATTCACCTACACACATATTTTCTAATACTATCTATGTTCTTTACAGTATACCTGGGAAGCCTTCTCGTAATGTACAAATGCTTGTTATAATTTATATCACTATTAGCATCGTAGAGTCAGTCATTATTATTATGACTCTGCCTTGCAGATATGTTTTCAAAATGCTCTGTACTGAACAATTCTGGGACACACTCAGCATACATTTCAATTTCATATGCAGACATTTTAAAAAATGCTAATCTCCATTTAGTACCAGGGGAATTTGTCTTCCCGAATAAATAAAGCAAATCCCTCTTTTCTGGCAAACAGCTGTACATACCAATTTGCTTCTATTTCATATTTATGTACCACGTAACAAACTCTCAAAGGTCTCAGTTTCATTAGTTTAGGGCCTTCAATGTCTTCAGCAAATCAGATGACTTCCGATTCTTGGTGTGATAGTGTTGCTGACTTCATTACTTTACAGAGCAAAAAGCTGCTCAGTAGTGTATCTGTAGATAAAACACACTTCTTGCTTTTTCCTTGAAAGTTGCATCCATTTGTCTTAACATGTGGGCAGGATGTTACACTAGGAAATAGCTTTAGTTTGGAGTTGCCACAGCAAGCACCGGTTCTTAAAAGCTGAGGTGTTTCCACAAAGGAAAAAAAAATTGTGAGTAGAAATACAGATAGTTTATCGATTTTAAATACAGGTAGTGTATTCACATCTCAGGTAGAGGGGAGGGTGACAGAAGAGGAGGAAAAGCACATGCTTACCCTTCCCATCTTGGACACAGGAGTGGAAGCCAGAGCACAGATAAAATATTATTTCACTCCAGGATTGGTGTCCCTCCTCCTCTTCCTTCTTCAAGTCCCCTTTGCTTAAACATTGAAGTAGAGTCCATCCACAGGGTAGTTGGGAAATGGTGGAATTATTATTATTATGTTGTTGTTGTTGTTAACAAAAGACAAGAGAAACTACCTGCTTTTGTGTGCTTCTGCTCTTCTGCACTTTGAGATTAACAGGTTTCAACTTTTTGGTTCTTTGTACATTTTTCTGACTGCTGCCCCATTCCCATGCTCCAGGCCTTTGCTCAGGCTTTACAGGGAGATTGCTGATTCCTGATTCTAGGTCCTTTTTTACAAAATGAGCAGTGACTAGGAAAGTAAGGACCCCCTTTATCCTCCTGTGTGCACTTCCAAAATGGTCCGTCCACATCCATGTGTTCTGTTATTCCTGCACAGAGAAATCGAGTGGCAGAGCAATGTCAAAAGGAGCTGCCCCCCTTCTGAGGAGCAGTATGTAGAACTGCTGTGTTGCTTTGTGTATGTGCTGGAGGAGCAGACCCTCTCTAATTGCTGCTATAATAAGCTTGTGAGAAAGCCCTTGATGTTGTCAGGGCAGGCTTGTGTACGGGTGTGACGGGCCAGATCTCCTCTCCAAAGCAGCAGCTCACATGCACAACCCTGGTGACTCCACAGGCAGGTCAGTGGAAGTGGGGATTTAAAGCAGTACCAGGAGCTCTCCACTTGTAGTTTCTGTATGTTAACATGTATTAGTTTTTTTCCCCACTGCTTTAAATTCTTTTAATGCTACTCGGTTGTTTTTCATTTTTTATCAAGATATTATGGTTAATGGAACCTTCATGTTAAGGCAGAAATATTGCAGTATCTTTTGAACCCGATCTTACTTTTCACTATCACACACTTCACTGGTCTCACCCTCTTCTCAGTGAGAAGAAGAAGTGTGCCAGAGGCTCACGGAGGGAAAGGACCTCTGGAGATCAGCTGGTCCAACCTGCTGTTGAAAGCAGAGTGTTATCCAGGGCCCCTGTCAAAGCATGTCTGACTTCTCTGTTTGCTTATTAATTTCATCTGTTAAGAATTGGAACAGTAATGGGGAACTGATGGGTCAAACAAAGCAGTAGTGTGTTAAACTTACTAATAAAAGGAAGCTGCTTGCTACACTGTATGCTGCTGCTAGTCTGTAATACTTTTGCTGTTGTTGGCTGTGTTTATGCCTCATTGTTTACGTTCAGCACAGGAATGTGTGACCCATCTTTTCCAGTTAAAAATGGAGTTTTCTTTAGCCTGCCTTAGGTGTCCAGTTTAAGCGTCCGCTAATGGAAAGGATGTTGTGTTGTGTTTTGTTTAAGAAAAGAAAGGAAAAAGGAAAACCTGTATGGGTACATACAAACAAAAACAATAAGTTATTTCCAAAATGCTGATACAGAAATGGTGGTGGTGGTGTCAGCTGCATACTGCATCCATTGTAAGATCCATGTGCAGTTATCCATCCTGGCAAATCTGTGTTGTCTCCTGCCCAAACTACACAGCTCTAGGCATCATGCAGGGCTGTAAAATAAGAGCTCTTCAGCAGCAAATTGCTACATGGCTTTCCATGGAAATCTCCTGGTGCTGGGATTACTAGGTCGCACACAGGAATCAATATGCTTATGGATGGCATAAACAGTTTTGACTTACATACTACTACAAATGTCAGTTCTTCCCAGCGTAGGGATTAAATTACATTGCAAGTGTCACACATGATTATGCTTTTAATTGTTCACAAAATTACCCTTCCCTTTCAGAAAGGCAGAACCTTCCAGAATTATTTGATAGTTCTGCATTAGTGGCTTATTGGAAACTTAAGCATATAACAGTATCTTTTCTGGAACATTAAAATCTTTGCTGAAGGTTTTTTTGGTTTTTTTTCTTGGAGCAAAAAAAAAAAAAAAAAGATGTGTATTCCTTCCTTGCCATTTGGTACTTACTGTCTAATATAAATTATATTCCCAGAGAAATGGAATGAGTATTATGCTGCTAAAAGGGGAGGACTGAATTACTGGAAGGAAAACTGGGGAGTGCAGTGAAAGTGCTACAAATCCTAGATACTCTATTACAATATGCCTCCTGCCACATGGCTCACTGGAGTCTGAGAGCAAGGCCAGCCTGGGAATGGGGGCTGCAGCTCCCAGCAGCTCTGAGAGCTCAGGTTATAGCTGCGATGCTGCCATCAGCCCTGTCAGTGCTGCTGCAGCTCTGCCTCAGAGATCTGACTGTATTTCCCTTCACTGCTCATCACAGTGATCTGCGAGCTCATGGCTTATCTGAAATCTTTTAGTTGCTGTTCTCACTGTGCAACCTACCTTTCTGGTAGGATGGATCTTTTTAGTGTGGCGCAGAAAAGCAATGAGGTATGTCACAAATGTGTTCAGAAAGTCACTGGACTTCAGCAGCTAATGATAATGATACGTGTTAGATTGTGATCTGAGTTCTGCTGGCACCAGGAGTAGGGTAGCAGTGCTGGGGTCTGTGTCGTTCTGTGCCTTGATTCTCGCCCGTTGGTGAAACAGTGTCAGATCTGCATGTCCTTGTTGAGAAAGCAGTGTGGCAGTGGGAAAGGTTTGGGGTTAAATGGTTCTTTATTGCTACCCTGAGTTCTCTTGTTTTCTGTTTTTAGAATTCCTTAATGTTCCATGGGTATAATTGAGTTCAGGTTCTGCTTTTAATGACAACCGCCTTCCTTTTAGTTTGGGGTTTTTTAAATTAACAATTCTTGCCAACTTGAATCACGCCAGGTTGTTGCTTTGAAGGTGTGCTCAGGGTTGCAGTGCAGTTGATGAAGGGAGGTGGACATGAGGAGACATAGTGATAACAGGGAAACTGACTCACAGAAAAAGAAACCTTAGAAAAAAAAATCTTTGGAGAATTGAAAAAAAGTACAAAATACCCTCCACTGAGCCTGACAAGTGGAAGATGGTATTTTTGAGTCCTTTTTTACCTGAAAAGATTCTGTAGATGTAGACAAAACTGATGCTACCTGGTTTCCTGAGAAATGCTGGGACTTTCAGCCCATTCTTAAAATAGAGATAGAGGAGTCCCTTCATTATATTACCAACAAAATGAGTATATATGGGTACTGAAGGGAAGTGTATTGCAGCAGGGGAGTGCTGTGCATCCTCTAGCACGTGGATTGGGTTGAAATTGGTGTTTTACTGCACCATTCCTCCAGTGTAGCCTAGCAAACAGCAACAGGGCCTCCAAGGTAATTGCTGTACCAGGTACTTCAGTTATTAGGAAATTAGAGCAGTAATATTAATTTAAAATTAGTTTGTTACTCCGAGTGCCTTGTGATCCTGGTCTTCATGAAGTAGTCTGCATAGAACTACAGAAAATGGAAGAAAACCTGATTATTTTGCAAGTGAACGTAATTCTTTTGGAAAGTAGAAGCCTTCCTTTTTGCTGAACATGGTCCAGCATGAAATAGCACATGAGAAACGATCATATGGGCCAGTGTGAATTGCCTTTGAAATCTCCTGGACTGTGCTACAGTGTTAAATGCACCCACAGAAGGAGTCACAATTGCATGTTAGGATACAGCAGAGCATGTCCACGTGAGGGGTAAAGAGCTGCTGGAAAGCGTCTGGAGTGAGGCTGTGGCAGCCTGGGGATGCACACAGGTACCTGTGTGTCCCTGAGAAAGGCTTTGTCACCTGGCACCTGCCTCAGGCAGGCTGCACCCAGAGCAGCTCAGAGCCCCATCCCAGCCATCCCATCGCTCCTGGGGCCTGCTGGGCTGCCTGTGTCGGGTCCTGGCCAGCACACCGGGGAGTTTCCTCACGAGTGCATGGACACTGAGCTCACTGCCTCACTGCCTGGCTGTGTGGTCTTGCAGGGCAGGCATGGGTTTGGCCTCAGTAGTCGGTGTCAGAGCTGCCTGGGGGCTGCCATCCATATTTCCTCCACCCCTCTGTGCTGTATGAATCACACCTCTGCCTGCCTTTTGTGTGTGGTTTGTGCATGGAGGGAATCAGATCAGCAGATGTCAGCTGTATGTTTGTGGCTGATGTGTTCTCAGAATGGGGATTGGACCCTTCTCCCCTAGTGAGGAACCACTCTGGCATCTCACCTGAGCAGGGCGTGCCGTGGTTGGGAGCTTGGCTGGCCCCACAGGGAGGCCGTGCCAGATACACTCTGAAATGCTTGTGGGTTTGGGAAAGCTGCATTCCAAACACAAAAAGAAACGAGCATGAAACTTAATTAACATTCAGCAAATGAAGAACAGACATGAATAATTGTTTGCTGTTTTAGTGAGGGAATGCTAAACACAGAAAACAGAGGTAAAGCCATCATAGTACCTGGTTATGTGCTTGAAGTGATGCGAGGTCACACCAGTGCCCTGGACGTGTGGGAGTGTGGAGCTCAGTCTGGCTGCTCAGAGGGCAGCCAATAAAACATCTGCTTGTCACCTTGGGAAGTGGAGCCAGAAGCAGAACTTACCCAGATTTTAAGCACAGCAACATTAGTGGAAATTGTGAATTAATTTACCAATGCTGGGGTTTGCAGTTAATCACTTATTGCTGAAATGGAGCCAGTCCCCAAGAGAGATGAAGCCTGAAATTTTGTCTGCCTAAACTTAGGCTTTTCTTTCCACTTGGTGGTTCCATTCCATTAATGCAGCCTTAGACCTTGCATCATGCAGCTTCCTCCATCTCGGACTGGGCTGCTTGATTTGCTCGTGCAGTTTATAGGAAACTCACAGGTCAGAAAGCAGGTGACTCACCCTGGTTGTCCTTCAACTGCTGAAAGGCAGTTATTTTTTCCTGAATGAAAAGATCATCCGGCATGATAGTGTTGCTGCTGTATTGTTGGTCTGGTTTCCATTATTCTGGTTTGGATTATTAAATGGCATATTAAATTGCACCATGCGTTTGTAGAACATACTGAATTTATAACTCACAGGAGTGTTTTCTCCCAGCTCTCAGGTGTCTCACCTGGTAGAGATAAACTGAGATGAAATTTTAGGCTGTGTTTAGTTCATCAGTAAAAAGCTTCTTTTTCTCCTGGTATTTCTCTTCCGGAAAGCTCAGCAGCAAGTATTAGCTGCAGCCTGGCTCTTTAGAGATGGAATGGTTCAGTCCTACTCATCCTGTGGGATTGCCAGATAGCTCAGGGCTTTGGCAGGCAGCTTCTACCTGGCAGAGTTCGGGTTTAGGCTGTGATACATTTCCACTCCTTTTTGTTTATTCTTGGGTTTGTTTATGAGCTCTGAGATTTATCTACTGCCTGGGGAAGAAAAGAAGGTTGAACAGTATTAATTGCCAAAAAATGCCATTCTCCAGAAAGAGAAAGTAAGAGGAACAATTGAAATTCCTGTCAGGGAGCATTCAGCAACCCACACAAATAGCTTACCACAAAGATGTAGCATGGTGTTCTTCGAGGAGTCGTGGTGCTGATCACAGGCATAACTGTGCACTGTCCCGCCTCACACTGTGGTGTTTCTTTGTATCCTCTTCTTTTCTTTTCCTTCCCCTCCTTTTTTCATTTCCTTTCTCTTTTCTCTCCCCTTCCCTTACAGTTGGTCTTGTCTTGTTTATATGCAGATTCTCTTCTCATGCCTCATGCTAAGGTAGTGTAAGAATTGTCCTTTGTAAAGCCTGAAAACTGGCCTCCCCACAGGGTGCCAGTCTCTTTGGAAAAGGGTAACTAATGCATAAATTCTGATTTTTTTCTGACCTGAGAAAAATGCAGCAATCAAATACGTAATCTAAAGATACTGAACTATGTCAATACTGTCTCCTGTGCAGATCAGGATGAACTTCAAATAATTCCCTGTGTTCATTTGTCTGACCTGTTCCTAGGACATTCACAGCTGGCAACTGGAGGGTGCCTTCAAGCAGTCAATCCCACTCCATTCCCTTTAGAAAGTTCTTCCTTAAATCCACTCCCCACATCTCCTTATGGCGTCTTAAAGCACTTTGTGTCCATCAAGGATGGATGATCTCCTTTTCCTGTACACCTAAAGATGAGTTTGTTTAGGTTTTTTTCACACCATGCTGATGCTTGTTGGATCCTGTTCTCCAGCTTTGTCCTTCCTTTGGGAAGCGCAGTGCCCAGCCCTTGATACAGTACTTACAGTGGAGGCTCAACCCCCAGTTGAAGGGAAGGCATATTTCATAAGGTTTGCTGTCTTTGTGCCTGCAGATTCTTAGAACAGTCTGATTGCCTTTGTTTTCAGGAATGTGATGCTGCTGCATCCTCTTTAACCTGTGCTCCCCTGTGATTCCTGGTGCTTTTCTAGCAAGTATTTATCATGTGTGTTTTCCTCTTTGCATTAAAAAGAAAGGTCCCTAGATTCTGTTCTGTTGTTGTAAAGAAAGACTTTTTAAAATCTGTTGCCATGGGATAAAAATATTTCTATCAGTGCCAGTTACTGATTAAATTTAGGCTGCTTATGGTTAATTTGTGTTTAGATTCATTAGTTCTTGCTGTTCAATTACTGTTCAAGTCAGATAATACTGGAGATGTCTGAAAGACTAATTTCAGCCCATGCAACCAAGCCAAGTTTCACTGAGTTATGATTGGCTGCAGTTATTCAGTTTTGTAGGTACCTTAGTTAAAAATAAGAGAAATGGGCGTTTATGTCCCAACACGAGCAGTGAGAACCTCCAAAATTCCCTAGTTGTTTAAGCAAGTGCCCTCTGATTTATTGCAGCCGCAATACCCAGAGCATTAGAAATTTGTGACCTATGAGAAAAACACCAAATGTGTTAGTCCTAATTAGCCCAGGGAACAGAGAACCAAAGGGGAGAGAAGGGAAGATGAGATAGTTGTTTTCATTGATGTAAAATGCACAAGACTGGAGAAATATCTGTGTTACACACTCACAATGGATTACAAAGAGGATGAACTCTGACTACAAGGGGAAGATTCAGTTTGGACATGGAGAAAACAAAATGTCATACATAAGATTTTGGTAAATTTTCATATATATTAAGGGTCTCGTGTTTGACTTTGTGCCAGTTTTGTCTCTATCAGTCTGTTAGCAGATGACAGTTGTGTTGTCTCTCCTATTTCACTGGGCAGAGGAGGCTGTCAAAGCTGCATATTGTGGGAAAAAATGTGCAAAGTACTGATCGGAATAACTTTCTCATTTGATGTCTTAGAGGGGAATGTTCTGTACTGCCTTTCACAGAACTCAGTCACGAAACCTTCCCAGATGGAAGAATTCATTTCATGTGCAATCAAGAATTTTAGCATCTACAAAAATTCTAAGAAAATCATGTAATAAATAAATAATTTTTTTTTCAGAAGCTAGACCTGGACTAGTGTCCTTTGAGGGGCAGTTGCGGGGGATTGTGTGTGTTTGATTCCTCTTTGCTTGGAGAGCCTACTTGGTAATGAAGGCTCTCAGCCTCCCAAAACAGATTGAAATTAGTGGTTTGGGGTACGAAGGCTGTTTTGCACAGTGCTGGCTTTAATGGGTTCCTTAGTTCCACATCAGCTGGCACTGATCATGCACTTGAACATCATTGCTTACTGAATGAGGGTGGGTGGATGCGTGTTCTGGGCATCTGAAGCCTCTTGATAATTAAAAGCAGGAATGAAAGTGATGGATGCAAGATTCATGGTTAGGGTGGTTTTATTTCCATTGTCTGAGTGTCTGGGAGGAGTAGCTGCTAAACCAGGAATTTCTGCTTAACAGTTGTCAAGTCCTGGGTGGGAATGTGTGGGAAGGATGACAGCAGTGGTACCTGAGCTTTGAGAAGCAGGCTGTGCATTACAGTGTGCATTTCTCAGTGAGGCATGAGTTTGTGATGGAAGACTCACTCTGTGTATCTTTTCTAAAGACACCTGTTTTACTTGCAGCTCCGATAGTACAGAGGGTCAGTTGAGACTGAAGAGTCCTGAGCAGATGTTGAGGTTGTAGTTAATAATTTCATCTACTCCAGTTTGAGTAGCTCATTTGACAGCCTTTTACTGGGGAATAAATTAATCTATCAAAGGGGATTTTTTTAGTGTGATCATTTGGCATAATTCATGTAACAGAAACAGATTTGGCATGTTAGAAATCTTTGCTGAGGGGGGCTACCATTGCTCAGGCTTTATTCACCTGATAAACCTACATTTCTTGTGGAATTCTGAATTGTCTCTTTTTGTGTCTTGTTTCTTGTCTTTTCTGATCCCTGAAATGTTGTTAACACTATCGAACTGAGATATTCGCTGCACCTTTTTTACCTTTAATATATTGATGTATTCCAAAAGCAGTTTCTTTCCTGCATTTCATCTGCCTGGAAGTAATGGTTTGGGTTTGGCTTTGAGATATACTCTCCACCACAAAAAATGGAGGTTTCTGGGGAGGAAAGAGAGATTCTGCAGGAAGGCAGACTCCATCATGTGGTTTTAAAGTATTAATTTCAACTCTCTGGTTCTCAGAAGTGGATTTATCTTGTCACACCTCACTCCATCCCAGGATGCTGTGTGTTGCTGCCAAGGAATGCTGTTGGCTCCTGCCCAGTGTTCTTTGTGCCAAGAGCCCAAGGTCCTTTTCAGCTGGTCTGCTCCGAAGTCAGGCAGCCCCAGCTTGTTTTGTTCGTAGCTTCTGCCTTCCTAGGTGCCAGGATTTGCATTTTCCCTCAGTGAGTTTCAGAAGAATCCGTCTGGATGGCAGCCCTAGCACTGAGCTGGGCAGTTCCCTGCTGGTGTCAGTGCAAACGTGTTGAGCGTGTGCTCCAGCAGCTCCCCTGCCCTTGGCACCCACACACACACACTGTGGTGCTGCTCGTGTTCCCAGGTGAGCACAGCCTGGGATAAGTGCCCTTGGAGCTCCGCAGCCAAGGGCTGATGGCTCAGCTCAGCTACAGCGCCTGGGAGATGCTGTGCAGAGCCTTTCCCAGTGACACTCAGGCCATGACACTCCAGGGACTGACAGGAGGGTGAGCAGTCTGGACTTGGCCAGTTTGTTCCTCTGCCCTTTATTAAAAACGGGAACCATTATGAATTTTCACAGAGGCAAAATGCAGAGCACCTTTGAGGTTAGCCAGGCCTACAGTAAAGATGTTTTCGTTTATCTTTAATACATACAGTCAAGAGAGAGAAAACAAGGTCTAATCTCTTCTCATTTTCAAGTGTTGAGGTGATGTTTAGCAATCTATTTCAAACACAGCTATGAGCTGCTCCTATATAAGGCCATATATAATTTGCTTTATGAAGATTACTAGCAAAAGAACAATGGCCTAATTCATTTTGCACGATCTATTTTTAAACAGCTGAACAAATATTTCCATTATAAATGAAATGTCTTAATTAGCTTTCCACTAGATGGAGCAAATGTATGTCAACTCAGCAGAGGAAACGGGGAATACATTTTAGATAGCTGAAGAACAAAATCACTTGTATTAAAGCCTACTGTTCTATTCTTCTAAATTACCAGTTTTCTGAGTTTAAAACGGAAGCTTCTAAGCCATATGGTGATTGTTCCTACCTAATAAACATAAGCAAAGGCTGTGCTTTGCATGAAGCTGTGTATCAGTTGTCACGGTTCTTGTGAAATCAAGGCAGGGGCTTGGGCTGCAGCAGAGTTGTGTGATTGTAATACCTGCGTTTGATCATCTTTTGTTCTTAGGGGATCGAAATTCTTTTTTAAAAGTTACACCCAAAAAAGTGCTTCCTTGAAATAAAATAACTGGAAAAAAAGTAAAGAAGCTTCCAGGTTCCTAAGTGAGTCCTCAGGTAACCTGGTGAAGGATTTGCACCCCCTGAAATCTTACCTTCTTTTCTGGTCATGCTGTTGGTTTTATAAAACTGTTACCTTGTTTATAAATGTTACCCTGCCGGTATCTTTGGACCCTTTCGGCTACAATATCATTACTACACGGGATTTTCAGGCAGCTGTCAAGTTTTCCCCAACTTTAGAGTTGAAGATGTGTGGAGAGCTTTTGTGCAGCATAACTAGGTCAGTATTTCCAGCAGTAAATCACAGAATTGCTGTAGGCATTATGTGAGAGCGGCATATATACAAAATACTGTCAGGGAAAGGAAAGAGGAAGCAATCAGAACAGGGCTGAAATGCATGTTCCCAGCACAAAAAATGTAGTTTAGGATAGAAAACAGGTGCTGCAACTCTCTGTGCAAATTTATTGGCTGTGCCAACTTCACAGTTTTTCTTTAAAAGGATTTTCGGAGGGCAGTACTCTGAATTTTCACTTTAAACTTTTCAGTTCCACTCCTTAGTTCAGGTCTTCTGTGCCTCCTGGCTGGTTGTTGAGAAGACTGTTTTCCCAATGTTTGCCCAGTGAGACCTGGAAGCACAGGAATTGTCACATGGAATCAGGCTATTGATCTGCCCCTAATGGTGATTAAATTTAACTTTTTTGGTCCTAATCTCCTGGAGGAGAATGTTATAAAATGACTTGTGAAATGAGCAAGCAAAACCTCTAAGGATCCAGTAACAACAAGGCAACTTTGCCCCATACTGTGGGTTCGCGACATTTCTTAGTTTTAAAACCGCTACTCTTTATCCTGTAACATCTTTTATTATTGAAAATAGTTTCATCTTTCAGTGTCAAAGGTCACTACTTATTCTGATAATTAAATTCTTTGTTCCTCACCAAAGTTTATATTTTCACTGATCTTAACAGGAATTACAACTTCAATATATATAAAAAAAGTAGTTTGCATGGTTTTCTCTGTTAGTAACAAGAAACGTTTAGTACCTACATTTGAAAATGCAAATGTGTACAGGCTATGGCAGGATAATGATTTACTATGATTTTTACTATTTTTTGATGACAAATTCCTTGCCTGTGCTTAGTGACAATACTGCTATCAAAGACAGAACTCTGCTCTCTGGCTTAATTAATAATTTGTTGGTTTTTGTTAACAATGTCTCCAATAATGCGGTGAGCTAAAGATACCATTTGAAGGGAACTGCCAAGAATAGATTTCAAGAATAGACACGTGATCATCTTTAGCTGAGGGGATGGTGTTTACCATTGAGATGTCACAATATTGACAGATTAAGAACGTAGTATTTTAATTTGACCTTTATGATGTGGGGTTTATTTATTATAAAACACTCAGCTGCTTTTAGCAAAAAAAACATGCTAAGTACTTTAAATGACTAGATAGGAACAAGTATGTTGAGGCTCTTACTCAGCTAGGCAGAAAAGGTAAAAAATGCTTGCAGTTCCTTGTCCTCTTTCTAGTGCATCAAAACTCTTGCTCTGGCAGTGTGTCATCTGGCAGAATTAAGTGTGAGATAATGGTGGTGTTGTGACTAATACACAAAAATATCACACAGTAGCTAAATATTTGCAGAGCGTGATATTTTTGCATTTGTGACACACGTACCGGGGTTTTGTTACAGTGAGTAACGTGCAGCCTGACAGGATGAGGTGTTAGAAATCTGGTCGTTAGGCAAATGTCCACAGTAGAGTTTCTAATCTCTGTAAAGCCATTGTGTGCTCACTGAAGGACATAATAGACAAACTCTGATCCTCCTGGAGTGCATGCGAGCATTCTGTTGCTGCTCTGGGATTTACATAGCACAAATAACTGCATTTGCAGTGGTAAAATAAAGACATCACTCATCAGCTTAGCCCCTGTTAAGGTGTTAGTCTGCTCTGCATTTTAGTGTATGAATGACTGATGGGGCTGTTGGAACCAAGATAAGATAAAGCATAAGAGCATATAATGACAGTGTGGAGGTCAGCATTTAATTGAATGTTAGATAAGAGGAGATCGCTTCCTTTCACACCATGATGCCTGTTAGTCCATTTACTTTGTGCATCTTGGGATTTTAGACCTGGCTCTGCATTATGTTCTAGCAGCTGAGACCCTTTTATTGGCAGAATTGATGGTTCTATGGGCTGTATGTGACCTTTACAAGCAAATGATAAAGGTGAAGTTCTTTGGATTATCACTTCTGAGGAGGGTTTGCATAAAAAACTGTGTTGGAGAAGGTGCTGTGAGACTGAGTCAAACAAATCGTTCTACAAAGCTTGGATTAAAAACCAGATAAACCAGAAAACCATTTGCAGCCAGTTTAGAAAAACTGGCAGAGATCTAAAGACTAGGGCCAGACCTTGATTTTATTAATTATTCTCTTTAAAATCCTTGTAGAAAAGCAAATTAAAAGGTTTGTCATCAGAGAGTGGTTTTCATTTCATAGATGAAAAGGTAATTCATATCCTGAAATCACCTGGGTGCAATAGTAATGACTTGCTGTTGTGGCTTGGAGTTGAGTACCAGCAAGGTGTCAAATTCATCAATATTAGACTTCGCTATAAATATGACTTTGAGTCCTCAGCCTGAGTCTTCAGTAGCAAACCCACTGAGAATGCAGATTTATTACAATCACTGAAATGTGAAGAGGAGTACATGTACTTGTGTAGCTTGTCAGGCACAGTAATGGAATTACAGCCTAGAATGGATGTGTAGGGATATACCTGAATGTGTTGTTGTCAGGATCAGCGAAGGTTTTTCACAAGGGGCTGGAATCTCTTGCAGCCCGGGCCAGGGGCTGGGGCAGGCGTCCTGTGCACCCCTCGTGCCTCGCTCTCACTGCCAGCTGCTCCATCACCTTGCTGGTGGGGTAGGCTGCTCAGCCTTCATCTTGGAATGAATTTCTCCCCTCCTCCAGCACCTCTAGGGAAGAGTATTCAAGAGTTCTGCTCCAGTGGCCGCTGGAAACCTAATTTTTCTCGGTTTAAACTTGTTTCCAAACTCCATTTGCCACTGTGTTACACACAAGTCTCTAGGTTGTTGCTGACTGGAGTCTTGTGCTTCGTTTTACCCCTCAGCATTCTTCCTTAGATCTACTGGAAATTCCATACTTAATATGTCTCACAGTGGATTTGCCATTTATGTTTTGTATTCATTGTGTCACTGACTCCAGTACTCAAATCTCTCCCTCTTCTGTCACTTGCAGTTGATAAGATGCCTGTTAGGAGTCTTGAACAATACCTTCAGCTTCCTTCCGTGGTTCTCACTCCAGTCCTCCAGCTGTGCGGTTCTCGTGTGCACAGTTTCTGTTCATTGATGCTAGCACACAATTTTGTGTTGCAAGCCCTGATGTTCGTACCAGTTTAACCAGACAGTCATCAGACATTCCTTTTGAATAGCCGCGTGCTGGCACGTGGAATATTCATACAAGCAAATACAAGTGTGTCTCAGGATTTAATAAATAGTGGATCACGAGAATAGCATGAAAAAAATCATAGATTTTGCTTTGAATTACATAAAAGAGCTTCCATGGAGAGAAAACAATTAACTACTTCTGTTGTTCTCATTATTACAGCGGGGATTTTTTTTTCAGTTTTGGCGTATCTGAAAATGACAGAAAGTTTATGGTTTGTGATTAAAGGTTTGATAAATCAACAACTTCCCTCTTCATGAAATGTCCTTTGAAAACTTGATAGATTTGTTTTGTTCTTCTGAATTCTGTGGTCCCAACAATTCAAAACATGGCAGATCTGGGCTTTGGAGAGAGCTTGCTGGGAGTGCAGTCCTCTGGCTGGGAGTGTGGGCTTTGTGCAGGAAACTTCTCATCCCAGCCACGAACAGATTTTACTAACATGAAAAGGCAATTTAAAACCAAAAGGGTTTGTGACAGCATTTAGCCCGTGAGGGGTTCGGGTGAGCAGCACTTAGACCCTGAGTCAATGGCCTGTGTATGATAAGGAATTGGAGAGGGAATCCCTATGCCAGTGCCGCTGGAAGGAGATCTCTGCTCTACGATTTGCAGTTTGTAAAGTGCCAGATCAGATTAATACAATGATGATTTCATCTTTGGAAAGCTTACCTGAGACTGCCATTGAGAGGTGCCTTATCCTGCTGTCCTTTTGCTGACCTCTTTGCTAATGTTTCCTTGTTGAGGCTGGTCATATTTACATGGCTTGACTTCACAGAAAAACGGTATCAGTGGAATTCTACAAAATTCTCTTGATGGCCCTAATATAAATATATTGTGTAAATATATATATTTTGTTGTGGGGTAATAATGGTATAAAGCTCTCAAATACATTACCTAAAATTCATGTGACTGTCTTAAAGTTATTAACCACTCTCCCCTGTCACAACATTTTGAATTCCATGTTTTATAGAAGAAAGAAACTCTGTATTGGAAGTGTGGGATTCTCCAGTACAATTTACCCAGAAAGAAACTGTGCTCTGCTGCCATGAATCCAGCTTTATGATGATTGGGGGAAAAAAAATTCAAAATAATTTTATCGAAACCTAAGAATTGCAATATAATTTTAAAAATTGTATTAATAACCCAAGTATTGTTTAAGTTTAAAAGGAAAATGGTTTCTTTTTTTCTGTAGACTTAATCAAGGCTCTTACCTGCCTGAGGGAGTCAGCGTAATCCTGAGAAGCTGAAGTTACTGTTTTAATATCCCTTATGTTATTGGTCCTCTGTAGCCCTGGTTTCGTGCCTGAGATGTTTTGGTTTTCTGAAATTCCTTTCCCAGAGACTTTTCTGTAAACAAGAGAAGTGTTTTTGTAAACTGTACTTTGTTTTCATTCCTTTTCCTAGGAAAGACTTCTTAATGTCCCTCTAATGTGACCAATGTGATTAGAGAAGTTTGTCTTTTTGTCACCAATCAGATTGGTCTGTGTAAAACAGTATATAAAGGAAACGCATCCCAAAAATAAAAAAGTCATTTTCAGCTTTCTCAAATTCAGAGTCTGTGTCGCTGTGGTGTAAAAGAGCATCAGCCCTCTAATAAGAGTGTCCCTAAATGTTTCAATTAAAGTGAGTTTGTGATAGTCTTTTTTTATTGCAGGGATATCCACCACCACCACCACCATTTCATTTTGCTTTTGTACTGCAGCTTTTTCCTACAACTCTGTATGGTAACGGCCTTTGGCTACTGTGGAATTCTTACTAGGTCTAATTCCAATATTCAGACTGAGACTTGGTCACAATGTTAGTCTTTGCCTGAAAATAAAATGTTCTTTCCCCCCACTTTGGCAGTGTAGTGTTATGCTTATCTTTGTCCCAAAAATGGATTGCCTGTTCTCTTGAGAAACTTTGGGTGCATTTATCACCCCCAGCATTCTATTTCTGCCAACTTGTGCAGTGAGTTATTTGTTGCAGTGTTATCTCATAGAAATTATGATTTTCTTCAGTGGGTGAAATTGTCTCTGTGCTGCTGAAGCAATGAAGTGCTATTTGAGCCTTGTTTCAAGGCTGCTGTTGAACTCTGTGGTTTATGTACCACCCTCTGACCACAGAGGTTCTTTCTCAAAGGACACAAATGGAAGCAGGTGGATTTATTCAGGTTAATGCAGTGCCATTACCGTGCTATGGACCCAGAAATAAACTGACAGAACCCTGCAGTCTCTCAACAGATCTTCTTTGTATATGCCTTGACAGTAAAAACATGAAGGTGAGAATATACAGCAGTTCTGGATTAAAAACATTATATTTGACTTGATTGAAAATTGGGTGAAAATAATGGCTGGGCTTTTTTGTGCCTGTCTCTTACTGAGGTTATCTGGTAGTCCTGGTCTTGTCGTGTTTGGAATGTCGGGCTTTTGGGGGACTCGGAACATCAGGATTTCGCTCTAATTGGAGCTCTGTGTCAAGGTGGTGGTAGATCTGTCATGAGCTTTGTTGAGCTTGGTTCTATGTATTTTTGCTTCTTAAAAGTGTGAATTTACTTGATAAAGGAAAATTTCTTGAGTTTGCCCTCTTGCATCAGCAGAATTAGTATTATTTTTAAGTGGTTGGTAATCTCTAAAACCTTGTATGCTTCATTGTGCAGTGTTTTGCTGATAGAAGAAACTTGGTTTTAATGTTATATTTAGTGTGATTTATTAAGTCATGTTCATTGTGGGGGTTTTTTTCTATGTTATTTATGATAAAATTCAGAGCTTCTGCATGAAACCCCGTTTCTTTTAATAAGATTTTTGGTAAAAGGGAAGCAGTAAATAAATCTGAAGACCTGGATTGTATAGAAAATTTCTTGTTGTAAATTAAACAGAATCACAAAATCAACTGGCAGCTGATGTGACTAAAAGGAACAGACAGTGGCATATGAAATAATGCCACGTATAAAAATAGCAAATTAAGGACACTTATTTTTTTCTGGTAATGCAGGAACTTGTGCTGCTTAATAGAACCGGTAAGTGACACATTCACGATCCATTCTTGTCATGTAAAGGTTTCTTGTTAGACACCTTTGCTAGCAGCAACAGCACCGATTTAAACAGAGTTTGGTAACAGCTGGAACCTTCATCAGACCTTACCTTAGAGCAGCTAGGATGTGTTTGAGATGAGCAGCAGGTTCCCAGTGTGACAGAGAATATTAACCCTGTCCTGCCTTTCCAGACGCCCGAGGAGCTGGAGGACGTGTCTGACCTGGAGGAGGAGCACGACGCGCGCAGCCGAACCAGCGTCCAGACCGAGGGGAAAACTGACAGGGTACGTGTGACCCGGGGTTGGTAACGCACCCCACACCTCCAGCAGGTGCTTCCAAATAGGGAGAGAGTTTCAGTTTACCTTCAGACATTTTAGGAAGTTTAGCTGGAAGTTTCTGTGGGTTTTTCATTGTAATTGGCTCGGAGCCAGCACAGGAGCATGGATTGGGCTCCAAGTTTGTAACTCAAAGTCTATTGTTCATCTCATTGGGCCAAGGGCCAAAAAGCCCACCTAAACTGTTAAGTACTGAAGAGAGAGGACAAATAAACTCCACGCTTTTTGAGGTGTTGTAGCAAGTAGGAGACTTGTCTCTATACCGTGCTTGGCTTTGCCTTTGTTTTTGTATTATTTTCCTTCTTTATTAAAACCTTTTTGACTTTTCAAGACACACTCGATCATGCCGTCTCGCTAAGTGATTTTTGCCACCTCTCTGCCGGGCTGGACCCTCAGAGGGATGGGTATAACCCATACCAGGGCAAGCAGGAGCACTGTGAGCAGGGGAACGCTGCTCTAGTCTCCTCCTGTGTTCTCTTACTGCCACAACACCAGTAGTAGTTTGGAGATTCTTACTGTCAAAATATAATCAGAAGAGATCCACTAAAGCTTGCAAAGATCACGTTTTCATGCATGGTCTTCTGCTCCTCAGCTAAAGCAGAGTACTTCTTTAAGGGGATGATTTTCTTTGGAAAGAAAACCATAAGTAACATGTATTTGAGAGGGCGCAAACCAAGAAGCAGATGCTGAAGACAGTGGCAGGTGGGGAGCTGGCTGTCAGCAATCAGAGGCACAGGTTGGTGCTGTGGGGAGATGCCTCTGGGATGTGCACCTTCTGAGGTGGAAGGGACTCTTACACACAGACTATGGTTAATGCAGCTAACCCCCCCTTCCCTGTACTTTAGCACCATAGTATGGCCATTTCTCTTTTTTTTTTCTATTTCTCCCTAAAATAATACAGTTACTGTAAGTGTTCCTTTTTCTGCCATCTAGATAGAGGTCATGGCTTAAAGCCTGATTCTATAGTTTAGAAACAATTTTCCTAGATTTCAGGTCCTGCTATCAGGGCCAGAAATAGCACATTAGCTCCTAAAAGCAACAGAAAATTATAGCTTTGACTAAATTATATATGTATGTACTCAGCCTGCAGTACCATATTGACAGGCACCTGCACATAGGGGTTTTTTTTTAAAGATGTCTTAACAAATCTAGCAGCTGCAAACAAGACCTGTGATTTAAGGCCTCTGTTTGGAGTGCTATTTTGATATTGATATTTGAAGATTTACACCCAGAAGCTGTTTAGCAATATGAGGAATCTGTGCAGAGAAGATAGATGTTAAGGTTTAGACAGAGTGTGGTTCTGTGTGGTGCAGCAGCTTTGTGACCTGTTGGGAGGCTGTTGTGTGTAGTGTTGGCACCAGGAGTGACTGTTCCAGGAGTGCCTTGGCAAGGCTGCAGAGCAGCCTTTTTCCCTCCTTGAGTTCTTTCTCTTGGGCATTTCAGCGATAATAATTCAGTTTTATTTATACATATCTGGCTCCATATTCATGCTGCATAGGAACACTCTCGATTCCTCTTGCTTTGTCAAGAGTGCTGTAATTTCTTGGATGTCACTTCTCTCACTGCTCCAGTGGGGAACTGGTGCCTCTTTTCTTGCTGTTTTTTATCACAACATATAAAACCAGATGTGATGTGTGTATGCCACTTGTAACAAAGGCTACATCTTAACTAGCAAATCCTGTTTCCCTTATGTATGAGAAAGTCATGTATTATTAATCATACCTTCAGATTCTGTCTCCATAAAGAGAGAGAGTAGTGGTGAGATAGTAGGACTGAGATTTGACCTCGTATTTATCTTCCCGACTCATCTTGAGAATGTTTCTTCATTGATCCCTTCCCTCAGATAATTTCCTGTTTCTGAGATGAATCTGATAGTGCCTCTGGCACCGTTGCGGGCTGGGGGATACAGGTCAACTTGGGCAATGTGCTGTGAGATCTCTGTGTATCTAAACTGGTAAAAATTCTGATGATTATTTGTAGGGTGATTTTACATCCTTGAAGAAGTAGTTCCTTAGGAACTACTTAGCTACTTAAAACAGGTATTAGCTACTATAAAAACAGGTATTGCTTGTGGATCCAAGGACTATGGCAGTTTTTCCCAGCTGGAAGTTAGCTCTTCCTCTGGTGGCTGTGTGTAAATTGTGGAGGCTTATCACAGGCTAGTTAATGCTGTCATGAGCAGAGTAATTCCACTGAGGGAGGTAGTGGCTCGCTATCATGGGATTCAGTGCTGGAGAGCAGGGCGAGTAAGGTTTTGCCCAGTTCATTTTAAACCTAGAAGACAATGTACATGTTAATGACCAGGAAAAAATATTTTAAGTGTTTGACGTTACTAAAATTAGTGATGAGAGCAGCTTAGCTTAATTTCAAAGTTGCTGCTGCAGGTTAAGGTCATCGCATTGAGAAAGAGGCAAAATGTTTTACCTCACAACTTAACCCACTTAGGGGTGGCAAGAGCAGAACTCTTTCAGGCAGCCACACACCCACATTATTTTTCTCAGAGTTCTGCAGGCAGTGTTGTGGATGCATGGACAAAAATGTCTGATAATAGGATCATTTTTTTAATACCCTTTTGTTGCACACTGTGTTTGTGCGACAGTTCTGGGTGGTTAAAAAGTTGATTCAGTATGTTCTGTGAATGAGAAAATCCAGGCAAAGTAATTTCATTGTTTTATTTGTATTGCATTTTAAATACAGAAATCAGTTATATGGCTCTAAAAATCTAAGAATATATAGCTCTAAAAATCTCTAAGAAGAGAGTAAATAAAATAGTAAAGACCAAGAAGATAACTGTTGATGCTTGCATGAAAAAAGTAGTTAGAGTGGAAGTTAGGTTTGCCATCAGATTAATTAGCAATTTTTTTTTCAAGTAGCAAATATTGAATGTCTAAGTTCCTACATTAAATGAAATGCTGATGTATGTTAACAGGAAGCATGTACTATTTTGTTAATAAAAAGGCCAATTTTAGAATATTTTTTACTTTAATTTTTATCAGAGCCTACACAAGCATGAAATACTGATAAGAATTCAAGCATAATGAAAATAACTACTGTAATTTTGAGTAGGTCTGTGAACAGTAATTTTGACACTTGATACGTAGCAGAAGGCTCCCTGTCAGGAGTCATGATCTGTCAAAAGCATTTAATTTTCTTGCCAATTTTTGACGCAATTTCCGTAAAGGGAAGAGATTGAGTTACTGAAATACTTAAGGTTGTAGCATCATATTATGTACTTATACGAAGTAGAGCTGGAAAGAGCCTCAAGAACTCACTCGGCTAATCCATCCACTTGGCCCAGGGCAGAATAAATACACTTCTTGACACACACATTTATATGAACAATTGCATTGTTCCCTCTACTTAGTTCATAACTGGAATTGATGGTTTATTGGGAAGTTATTGTCCTTACACCTCATGTGTTGCAATTAGCACGTTAGCACTCATCTGCAATGGACACAGAGAACGTGAGGTTCCTTTCTGTGTGTATTTTTTTAGTGTACTTGTACATCCTTTTTCCATGGCCTGTCTCTTTTGGGGACTCCAGGCTGAATAACTCCAGTAACCTTGATTTACTCTTCAAGGTGGCATTTCCCATATGTCCTTTTAGTCTCTCTCTCCTCTGGGTGCTTTGCAGCTGGCTAGTGAATTCTGGAATTTTGTGTCCAGACTCTTTATATTGCCAATTGTGTGAAGCCACCTGTGATCTCAACAGCGCACACGTCAGGTTTGCACTTTTCCCTGCTGTGTGCATAGTTCAGAAGGAGCTTTGGTATGAGGTTTGCCTTTCTGCCAAGGGCACAGCCTTTTATCAGCTACAAATGCCACCCACCCACCTGCCCCTGGCTGGTTCTGTCTCAGTTCTGTGAGTGTGCTGTGATTTTTCTGAGGGCTGAACCCTGTCCTTGTCTCAGCTGCGGTACACCCCGTGGTGTTTCCAGATCAGCTCTCAAGTTCCCTTGGAGTTGTGAACCAGGCCTCTTCCACTGCGAGTGTGGTGTGTACTCTTGGCTCTGGAAACGCTGACTGATGCCAGCGTCAGGGCAGCTCCCTTCACAGCTTTTCCTGATGGATCCCTTGGCTTGGTGTGTGTTCTTGATGAGTGCTCTGCAAGGAGTTTTCTAACCAATATTACATCCACCCACTGGAGATTACATCTAGACCTTATTTCTCCAGGTTTTGGTAAGGATGACATGAGAGCCAGTGGCAAAGCTCTGGTGAAGCCCAGACTTAGCACACGATGCTTTTTGATCTACAGGCCTATGGCCCCAGGACAAAGAGAAATTACATTTAATATGCCATAGTTGCATCATCTAAGCCGACCTTCTTAGTGAAGACTGATGCAAAAATGGCATTAAACACGTTTTTTGCTATCTCCCAATAGTTTTACCTCTTTATCCGGTTAATCCAGTTATATTGTATCTAAAAATACAGCAGAACTGGCATGGCAGAACAAATGAGGCACTCTCTGAACTTGTTTAAGGAGTGCTGCACTTCAGCAGCCTTGCTGCAATTCTTGAAACTGGGAGAAGGCAGCTGGTGACAGCAGGTAGTAAAGTATTGAAAGAAACACAGCTTCTCCCCACTGTCAGCATCACACACCACACAGTTCATCTCTGAGGGCGTATATTCACTTAGCTGTGAGCGCTAAACATCCAACATCATCTCTGTCACCTCTTTATCCAAACTCACAAAGTCATTCCCTCAGCAGGAAAAGTAGTAGTAAAAGGCAGTGGACACGTCTTGCTCGTTTTAACAGAATCCCTTTTGACTTGGTCGTGTCTCCATGAATTCACTTATGAACATCCTGGCACTCAGAATCAGACTCAGGGAATGATTTGGCTTGGAAGGGACCTCAAAGATCATCTTGTTCCATGGCAGGGATGCCACTCACCAGCTCAGATTGCTATGGACTCATAAGATACAGATGTGTATTTTACGACAGTGGTCTCCAAAGTTCGTTCAAGAAAAAGACAGGTAAAGGTCATGATTGGAACTGTTGTGAAACAGTGTGATTGAAATATATTTCTGTACTTGGGGTGATTTGCAGGGCTCCTGTTCTTTTTCACCACATGTTCAGCTGACTGCAGCAGGAGGGCAGGAACAGACCAGAGGGTGTCTTGTGGCTGCCGAGGCTCTGGGGGAATGAAAACCTCAGCTCTCGAGACAAAGTAGGGACACAAATCCGTTCTACTGGGATCTCTGCCATTACTGTATAACTGCAGTATGTGAAGAGCAGCTTATTTTGTGTTCTTCCTTATAAAAGCTCTGAGAAGTTTCTCATGTGCTCATTTGGGAAGCTGGGGTTTGTTTCCTGGTAACCTACAAAATTGCAGAAAGACAGTGTTTTCCTCTTTTCTTCTCTGTAGTTACATGACGTCTTGCAGCTTACAAAGCTGGAAGTGTTAAATAATTTTCAAGGGAGATTCTTTGATTTTTCTTGAATGTATTGTGCTAGTTTCTGTTGCCTTTCTTTCCTTCCTGGTCCCTGTAAGTGGTAAGAATGGTGTTGGTGTGGATCTGGCCAGTCATTTGGTTTTAGGGGTCAGGAAAGAAAAATTGCATGTCAGCCTGAGATTTTAAGAGCATACTCAAATTTCATGTGAAAGTCAAATCCCTGGAGAGCAGCCAGAGCCAAAGGCAGGCAAAAGGCCAGTTCTTCAGGCTGAGATGTCATTGGCCAGCAATGTACCAGGGAGAGACGAGTCAAAATCTTCACCACTTAATTACCCCCCGTGTGTCCTTCCACAGCCTTAAAAGTTCAGTTTCTTTGATGGAGAACTGACTGAAACATGGGAAGGTTATGAAAGGAAACACCAGTCTCACAGGGTAAGTCAGGTTGCAAATGGGACAATTTAAATAACACAAACTCCAGTGTTGGAGACTCCAGCTACCTGGGACAAACAGCCTTCAGAAATGTTAAGTCAGGGAAAATTAGGAAAAAAAAAAATCAATACCTTTTTTTTTTTTTTAAATACAAGGAAGGAAATATCACAGATTTAACTTCTCTCTCCTAGTCCTAAGTCTGTTATCTGCTACTGTAATAATAACATTTTGTCTTAGAAATAGTGAAAAAATAATTTTCTCCCGCTGGAGGAAATAAACCTGCACTCACGTAGTAGTCATTCAATTTAGATCTTTATTTCACAATTACTGTTATGTTGGCTATTTCGATACAAAGTTAAATCTGTGCTTAAAAGGCTCCGTATACAATTGCTTTATTTTGTTGGACGTGGTTTTAAAGCAGTATGAGGGAAAGGAAGAAAAGACAAGGTCAGAATTACAATTTCCTTTGCCCTTTGTTCCAGTGGATAATGTCTCATTCCACCTGAAGCTCATTATTATTGGCAGATAGCAGGATGCTGTATGTCACAGGTCCCTCATTAAAATGTCATCTTTCTTGTGGTTCCAAGATCCAGGCCTGTGATCTTGAGCTCAAACCAGTGTTGAAGCTGGGGGCTAGGAAATACCACAGACGTCCACCCATCAGCAAAAATGGATGAGCTCATGAAAGTTCTCTTCCCTCTGTAGCCCATTTTGGGGTTTTCTAACAACATGGGAGCAGTAGCCTCAAAATAGCTGCACTTTCGAATTCTGACCACTATAAGCTTCCTTCCACCCTTAACCATTCTGTGATTGTGTGATTTTGTGACTGCAGTTACAGGCACGTGCTGGGAAACTTGTAATTCTCAGTGATTTGTGTAAGTCAGAAAGCTAACCCTGTGACAGTGATTCTGGCTAAATAACATCTCTGAAAAGGCGTGGCTTGAAAAACATACACATTATGTATAGACCTGGTTACTCATTAATTATAAACAATTCAGCCAAGGCCTTAACTTTTCATTTTATTGGTAGTAGATAATGTTTTCTAAACAAGTCACAGGATGGGGTAACCCATGGCTGCAGCAGGCTGGGCATCTTGCTCATGGAGAGCATTAGGCAAAAACATTCCTCTCACCATGCCACATTTTCAGGAGCTTTTGATAATCCTGTTCACATCCAGATTTCTGACATGTTCATCTATTCGTCTTCTGCAAAGACTGAAGATGAGTATTTGAACAATTAAATCTTTCTCAGTTCCTAAAATGATAATGTAGAACCTTCTCAGAAGAGAGAAGCATACCTGAGCGTTTCAGGACAATTAATCCTTTTCATTGATTATTTCGTACCTGAAGCAACACTGCATTTTTACTGTAACTTTTACATGTATCATACTTAAAACTACTTAGGCTCTTTAGCCCTAAGTAATAGGAAAACTTACCAGTCATATTTCATAAAGGCTCTTTGGAAGAATTTAATCTTCTTTCTCTCACTACAATAAAATTAATGGTTTCAGGAACACCACCACCCCATTACACTGAGATTATTTATTTGGCCCAGCCCAGTGACAACACAGAAATTTTGAAATTTAGAAGCACTCAAACTCAAACAGTTGGCTCAGGCCATAGTGTATTTAAACTATGTATTTATTATTGTACAGTGGTTTTGTTTAAAAAAAAAGAGAAAATACTCTGACTTAGATGTTTTACAAATCAAATCGTTCTGTTTTAGGCCAAGATGACTCAACTGCCAGAAGCTGAAAAGGAAAAGATAGCTGAGCAAGTGGCTGATTTCAAAAAAGTCAAGAGTAAGCTTGATGCGGAGATTGAAATCTGGGATGATACCAGCAATGACATAATTGTTCTGGCCAAGAGGATGTGTGTGATTATGATGGAGATGACTGACTTCACAAGGTAACCGTGTAAAAAAAGGTTCTTGGATACTTACAAACGCTGGAGGCCATTGTCACACTGTTACAGCAGCAAATACAGAGTTTTTAATGTCAGGTCACAGCCTCTCAGAAAAATTGAGTGGCTCAGCTAATGCAACACATCAGGTCGGAGCACTGAAATGTTGGGGGATGTAATGTTTTGAACTGTGCTTATCCCTAGTTTTTTGCCTTTTTCCTCTCTTATTAATTTGTTGGTAGGGTTTTTGCACGTTTTAGCACTCTATTTCCGCTCTGAGTGAAAGGGGAAAAGTAACAATAATCTCGATTTTAAGCTGTAGATTTGTCTCATCTGTTGTTCTGTCTACTTGTATCATAGCATGCTGTCAAGCATGAACCACGCTGTACAGAGCCCACGTGTGACAGTACACATTCACACTCATACATATTTTATATCCCATTATTGCTGTTGCTTTCGTCTGAACCCATGTGCTGCTAGATGTAGTTCAAGGAGTGAAGAGTACCACAGCAGATAGCCCTCAAAGCTGGTATTTCTTTCTGCTGCCAGTGTTTGATGATGATATTAAAAGAGAAAACAAGTTTTAAGTGCAGGAGCTTTTTCTGCCCTGCTCTGAATGAAATTTTGTGTAAAATCAAATTGATTATAACAAAGGAAGGTATTGGTGGTGGTGTCTGTCCTTCCTTTCCCTCCCTGGTCTAGTTAGCAGTAAAATAGCTGCTGACAGGTGAAGCCTTAGAACACACAGCCACTCTCGCAGGACACTTAGTGCCTCATAAAATCAGTTCTTCCATGCAAGGTACAAAGAACAATCTCTTTGTATCTTTGTGGGTGTCAGTGAGCAGGGCTGCATGGAGCTGAAGCTGCTGGGACAGAGCTGGGCTCTGGTGCAGGCTCTTACGGGGGAAGGCAGCTGTTGCATTTTATCACACTGGCAATTTCCAAATCCACCTGCAAGTGAGAGGGGGTAAAGACCTGCATGGAGGAGTCTGTGATCTGTTATAAAGCTGGTTTTAAATATCTCCTTCAGTGAGAAGATTTGTTTCTTCCTTAATGATGCCAGATGAAGTCTGGTAAAAAGAGGATTTGTACATGTCTGAGTAATAGGTGAACACTCGTGACTCTTCTCTAATTGTTGCTTATCAAAGGTGGCAGTTGTATGTGCTGAGAAACACAGCTGGCTCTTCACTTCCTGCTCTGTGGAAATCTGGGAACAGATCATAGAATTGTTTAGGTTGGAAAAGATCCAACATTGAGTCTATCCATTTACCCAGCACCACCATGTTCATTGCTAAACCACATCCCAAAGTGCCACATCCACGTGTTTTTGAACACTTCCAGGGATGGTGATTCCATCACTTCCCTGGACAGCCTGTTCCAATGCTAGACTACCCTTTCAGGGGAGAAATGTCCTTAATATCTAACACAAACCTCCCCTTGCTGCAACTTGAAGCCATTCCCTCATCCTGTCACTTGTCCCCTGGGAACAGAGCCTGACCTCCCCTGGCTGTCCCCTCCTGTCAGGGAGTTGAGCAGAGCCAGAAGTTCCCCCTGAGGCTCCTTTTCTCCAGGCTGAGCCCCTTTCTCATCTCCCTCAGCCTCTCCAGGCCCTTGCCAGCTCCTTTGCCCTTCTCTGGACGCCCAGGGCATGAATACTGCAGAACGCACAGCGAGCACCAGCTCACCTTGGAGTCTGAGCTCACCACTCTGTAACTCCCAAGTTCTTGAACATGGAAGAAATAAAAGATCCTGACATTTTGTATTTGTTACATCAGAAGCTACTCAGACAAATAGTAAATTTCTGTATTTGAGTCACTAGTTACATAAGCTGATTGCTGTTTTTCTCCATATGGTATTATGTTGCATTCATTGTTATTTAATCTCAGTGAGTGGTTCTCAAAGTTTTGGGTTTTTTGCTCTGTCTTCTGTAGAAGTAATTAGCAAGAAATGGCCTGACCTGCTATAACAGTTTTAATAATACTTTAGTGAAAATATTCTAATTTCTGTCCCGGTTGGCTAAAAATGTACAAGAAAAATCCCAGGGTTGCATTTGGTTTGTTCTGTTTTTCCCTAAGCTTTATGTGTAAATGGAGCACAATTTTTGTTTTCCACTGCCAAAGCAGACCTACAATTAAAAAGATATTTGCCAATAAACATACCCAAATCCCTTTTGCTCGTATAAGGGAACGTGTATCTAATTCAAGCAGTGCTTTGGATCACAGCACTGGAACTTGTAATTCCCATTGAGAAAGGAGCAAGGAAGGGTCAATGGTTTAAGCATAAAGGGAGCTCTGCTGTGAAGTTTTGGAGAATTGTTTTGCTGTTTGAGCCCTGTGCACCAGGGAAGGGTTTTTTTTTTTCAAACAGAGAACTGCAGGATGTCTCTGTGTAGGATTTTCACAGCACTTCAGTGATAGGAAAGGTATCACCAGGGCTCAGGTGAGACTGGGACACCAGGCAGAGCTTGCTGCTGTGTCAGAGGTGATTTCATAGATGCACCACAGAGAGATCGGTGCTGGTAACTGACCTGGCTGGGCTGTTCACAGCCTGTCCTGACAGCAGGTAGCCCATGGATTCAGGATTCACAGTGCCTGTTGAAGGCTCTGGGACAATCCCTCTCACTTTTCTGTGGTGTAAACTGTAAATGAGAATTGCTGGGCTTTTAGCCCTTACCCATTTTGTAGGTTATTAGATTCCAAATGGGGCCATATGAACACTTCCTTTAAACAAAAGAGTGCAGCTCTCAGCAAACTGGTCAGGAAGTGTCTCATATTTGTTCTTGCTACTTGACATTTGTTTCTAAAATGGCATCAATATTGGAGTTAATATGAGAAATACAGTGAAAATAGCAAAACAAATTAACAAGACGAGAAAAGAATAAATCTAGCAAAAATATCCTCCAAATCTGTCCCCCTTTTATCCTTGTAGTAAGGCTAAATGTAATTCTCTTGTACTTCAGGGATTGCAGCTGGGCTAAACTTTTCTCTCTGTAGTACTCCTGGTTACTACCAAGTGCAGTTGCCTTGTGAAGAAGGGCTCCTCACCTGGTGATAGCCACAGTCATTAATTCATCTGGGCTTCTGGTCTTTGCTTGGGAGAGCAAAATGGAGATGGCAGTTCCGTAGTTACTGGGCTCTAAGAGACTGTGGGGCGCACAGATGACAGAGGACAAAAGAGGCTTCTATTCCTAGTCAGGTTCATCCATTAAACTCCTCACCATAACTCACTATTTGATTTACTTTTCCTGGTGCCCCTTCCCACTTCAGAGTTACTTGTGATCCTCCTATTTCCCATCCAGCAGCCAGATGCTTTTGAAATTCTGTGGAGCTTTTTCATTGCACTCTGAAATCTGATGCCTTCCTTGCCTATTTGTGGCCCTTCTACCCGTCAGATTTGTGTCAGTTCCATCCAGCTCCTCTCACCCATGTGGAAGTTTCATGTCCCAGCTCTCCTGCTCAGTCTTGTCCCCGTCACCAACCTGGTTTGTCAGTGCCACAAAAGGTAATGGTACCTTTATTACTGAGTGTCATTGCAGTCACAGCTCAGCTTGAGATACGTGTAGGAATTTCCCCTTTCCCTCCCCTCCCTGCTCATCTCAGGGCATTCCCTACTCAGCACTGTTTCATTAGGCAGTCTGGGATGCTTTTGAGAGTCCATAGCTACTCAGTGTTTGCGTCATAAGCTGTATATGAGGATAAACAACTTCCGCTTTAAATTATTTCATCAAAATCACTCAAAGATTGAAGGTTGTAAAAGTTTTGCCAGCAGCGGTGCCTTCGAGCTGAGTTATCAGAAAGGACAGCTATTTTGGAGACAGTGACTTCGGGCAGAGAAAGTGAACCTCTCCTTTGGGTTCTGTGTCCAGAGCAGCTTCTACCTGTGTTACTCATGTGAAGAGATTCTTTTAGTTTGTTTCCTGAACAAAAACAGTTCCGTTGTGTGTGCATACTTGGCTGTGTTTTATCGTCCATGCCTTGTCAAAGAGAGCCAGCAGGATTTCCTTCTTCCTGCACAGAGGGTTAAGCAGGTACATCTTGCTGTTAAAAGCAGCAGCAGAATTGCATTAGCTGCAGTGGTGCCAGTGCTGGTGAAGGGCTTGCGGTGCTTGGAGTTCTGACTGTCCTGCCAGGACTGCCTGTGATGGCCTCGGGCAGTTGTTGCTCTCAAATAAACACGGGCTCACACATTGGTGAGGGATTCTTGAGGGGTGTCAAGTTAAACCGTGTCAGCTGATACTGCTGCTTCTGCCTGAAGGTCACAGAGCTTCTAATATTTACAAATATAAGTCAGGATTTTGAAGGCAGAAATCCAGTATCTGTGTCCTGCCCATCTCAAAAGCTTGTGGCCGAGTCTGAATTTCCTTTACACCACTACTGTGTCTTTATTAATGATACCTGCGTAGAATGTGATATTTCATATGATACTTTTGTGGATGCTTCCGCCACTTTTATAGTAGAAATAATTCCAACTGATTCTTAAATGCATACAGCAGCAAGTATTTAATCTGATTTGGCAGTTGCTACTCAATAGAGTTCTAATAATTAAGTGCTAAATATTCATCCTTCGATAGTAAAGTTTCTAAAAAAAAATTATAAAATCTAAATATATTACTTATTTTATACAACCCTTATTCCAAAGGGAAAATCACCTGGTGGATTGAAGTCTTAGAACCAAAAGAGACACATTTAAAGAAGCAAAAATAATTTAACAGCTTGGCTCTGTGACAGTGTTGCAGCAAGTATTTATATATCCAATTTGTCTGCAAGCTAAGTGGATTTATTTTCATGTAGTAGGCACAATTACCATCAGTAGCAGTATTATTAAACAAACACAGCAGGTCATGAATGTACAGCTGATTTAGATCCTTCTGATGGAGATTAAGCAGTCAGAATTCCCTCAGTGCCCCAGGCTCTGGTGGTGGCAGTGTGCAGCTGCAGAGGGTGTAGGGGGATCAGAGGCACAGGGACACCCTTCACAAGGCTGCTCTTTGCAGGTTAACAAAGCACAGTAGATTCTTGAAACCAATACAGTGAACAGCTAATGGCCAAGCTAACGAGCACAACGTTTCTTCTTCTCCTCTGCAGCATTTCTGTGGCAAAGTACAGCTGACTCATGTACAGCTGCAGTCAGGAAACTGCATTTGCTGTTACTCATAACTCAAATGCTAAAGGGAAAAGATAAACTGTGGCTGCCTGACAACATCACAGCAGGGAGAGGACAGGTTCATACACAGGCCTGTATGCATCAGCTTTGTTTTAGCAGTCTTCGGTTCTTTCGTGTCACCTGTTGTTCCTTAACCGCAACCGTTTTGGGCTCTTCTGTTCTCTGCCTTCGCTGTCAAAGCCAAAACACATGTTTTCTCTCATCTCCGGGTACTGCTGCTGACTGCAGGCAGCACATGACATCCAGAAGGCTCTGGAACAGCCAGGACAAACTTCTAAGTCCCTGAAATCGTTCTTGGAATTTCTGGGAAAATAAAAGCTCTTTAGCAAATGGACAGAAAGGTGTTCTGTTATAATTTCTGCCTTCTCTCAGTGACATAATTACATCGTGGATATCTTTCTATGCAATGAGCAGGTGTAATTATTTCACAGTTTATCTATTGCCTCTTCCCTTGAAAGAGTGAGGCATTCACAGTTTGCTCTTTCAGTTAAAAACTATTTTTAAGAAAGGTAATTTATTTGTGCAACTTCCATTTCCTTGGAACAGAAATGAAAGTGAACATAACACTGTTGTTTTATTTAGCTTAATAGTTGCAGTCAGACTTTTGATAGAAAGGTGACAAAAATTATTTTGGTTTGATATTTGACCTTTCTAGTTTCAACTTCTTATATTGCCAATGCTTGCAAACCATTTTTTAAAAATTCCTATTTTCCTGCATGAAAACCAGATATTGATACAAGTAGCAGGGCTCAGAAATTGAACCTTTTTTATGAATGGAGCCTTTTTCATGTGGACATGAAAGTTAATTTAAGATAATGTCTTCATTGATTTTGAACAAACAATCATTTGCAGCTAGAATGGGAAATGACTCCTAAATTTCATGTATGCCGGTAGAAATCCAGACACATTCTCACAAAGAGAATTCTCCCATTCATCTGGTTAAAAGTCTTGTGTAAAACTCTTCAGCTTAAAAATTCTGGTGGTGCTTTACTTGTGTGATGTGTTTAGTTGACTTACTGCTGGAAGTGAAGCCACTTCTGAATCAGTTCTTGTTTGCTGTAAGATGCCTTGTAGTCATGGAAGCTGTGAAGATTAATTCCTCTGATTAGAGCAATTACATGCTCCACATCCTAAAAGAATTTTATAAATTGAAGTCCAAGAAAATGTGTTCCATTTTAAACAGTAAGGCTCTTAATTGCGCTGTTTGTGTGAAAATCCTTGGTTTGTGCAGATGTGTTAGCCATACCTCATGTGTGGGTAAGCACAGGGCAAAGCAATACTGACACAACCTCCCTGTCTCTGTCCAGGAGTAACTGGTATTTACTTGAAGACAGGAGATCCTCAAAATAATAATCAGAGGGAACAGCTGTTGCTTGTTCTTTATTTTTCCCTGTGGTCCTGTGTAAGATTTTAGTGAATTCCTTGCATTCCTAGCAATATTACAATTAGTGTTACAGTTATTTCAAATTATGTAGTACTGCAACCCTTAGCACGAAAGTTGAGGAAAAAAAGTGAAGAGATTGAGATGGGCAAAGAGGATCATGAGGCCTATTGTCCATGCCTCATATATATAGTCAGAAACAAATGAATAAAATGGAGACATACTCAAATATTGCAAAATCAGAAATAAGGCAGACAAACAGATCTGGGTAGCCTCTGGCAGAAATCCACCCAGGACCAGAAGCAAATCAGCTACAACTCACAGTGTACATTACAGCAAATACAACCCTATTTTTATGTCTTGTGCCAGAAAGAGCCATGTTCTGCCTTTCTTCTTCAGGGTCTGCTGTAGTCAGAGGACAAAGGGATTTCAGAACTCTCGAGTATCGGCTCCTGCTGGCAGAGGCATCAGGAGCGTAAAGAGGAGCTGAGGCAGTAATTTGACAGCTTCCAGGCCAGATGTCCTGGGCAGCTGGGAGGGCTGTGGTGGGACACCTCCTTTGGGCACATCAGAGCAGGTCAGAGCAGTGCCTGTGCGAGCAGCCCCGGGCCCGGCTGGAGCTGGGGGTGTTCAGCATTTCACAGGGGGGGCAGAGGAGGGCTCAGCTCAGCCCCCAGCACAGGAAACGGGAACCATTGAACTCTGGGCTGCTGCAGGGCAGCCACACTGACCGGGGCCGCTCCTCTGCCACCCCTCAGCACCTTCCTCCTTGTCCTGGGGCAGCAGAAGCTGGGTTCTGAGGGCACAGCTGGCCCAAGGGAGGAGAGCCAGAGGTGATCCCAGTGCACAGACACGGCTTGCCCTGAGCACCGCTCCCTTCAGCAGCAGCCCAGGGTGCTGTAACCACTGGCAGTGCCAGCCCAGGAGCAGGGAGAAGCTCCATGGCCCCTGAGGGGCACAAAGACAGGCTGCAGCCCGTCCCTGAGCCTGCCCGGGAGAGAAGGTGCCGGCAGGGCAGGACCAGCGCCCGGCCGGAGGGCAGGGCTGGGGCAGCTGTAGCTGTGAGCCAGGGCTGGGCTCAGGGCAGAGCTTCACTGGGGCGTGCGGGCTGTGCCAGGGCAGCCTGGGCAGCGGCACGGAGGGTCACTGGTGCCCTGGGGCTGTGGCACCGGGCACGGCGGAGCCGGGCTCAGGCTGTTCCTGGGGCTCAGCCCAAAATGGAACCAAGGCCACGTGGGATACTGGGTACGAGGAGGTCACCAGTGGAATCCATCACCATGACAGTGTTCAGGGAACTCACGACAATGGCAGTTCTGCAGCATTCCCCAAAGGCACGGCACGGAACCTGCCTTTTGAGCTGCAGCATCTTGACGCAAGTCTTGGTTTTATGTTTGTTTTGCTCGAGCTGTTGTTGGGTGGGAGCACCCAGCAATGTCTCCTAGGAAGATAAAGAAGCAGTCATTAAAAAGGCAAAGAACCTCTCCCAGCTTCTTACCCTTTAAAATATAGGCCTATTTTTATGGGATTTATTTGCTATATTTTGTATATGCTATATATTTTTGGCTATAACACCATATGTTCAGGTTCTTCCTGAATTAATTAGCAGAAGTTAGAAGCTTAAACCTTTGGAGGGCTTCCAAGAAATATGACTGGAAACTTTTGCAATTATCAGCCCCTTCATTGGAAGGGTAGGCACGGCAGTGAATTAATTACAACCAGAAATTTGACATAAAATATTGGTTACTTTTTTTACTGTGAATTTAATGCTGATTCAAATAGAAGTGTTGCTTACAAGAGATCAGTAACGTTCAGAGTATGATGTACACCCACATTTCTCTTGACAATTTATTGTCTAAGAATGGAGGTGTGGCACTGTTAACCTGGCTGGTGAAACAGGAGTCTGGAGTTGTCACTTGTGCAGCGTTTGTGCACTTGGTAGTACAGATAGCACCTAATGGGGGTACATAAAAATGAGTGGTAGTTTCAGATCGTGAAATTGAAAGGAGACAGATCAGTGGGAATTGCTTTCGAGGAGGAATAGGTTTTGCAGAGCTGATCACAACAATTTGCTGATATCCTCAGGGAAACCCCTGAGAGGCTGTGGCTGCTGGGGTGAGGTGACTGCAGTGAAGGGGTGCTGTTGTCCTGACTGCCACTCTGATCTCGGTGGGGAGACAAGTGGGCAGGGCAGAGAAGGGAGTGAGGTGCAGGGACTTCCCTGCCCTCCTCCCCCTGCTTCTTTACCCTTACCAATGCTATCAACTTTGTATGTCAAAGTTTCTCCATTAGAATATAAAACGGGGAAAAATTGACGCCTTGCGTTATGTTTTCCAAAGCAAAGAGATTTTATAACATAAACTATTTTCTTTTACATTCACGTGTACAATAAGGTCATAAGCATTGGAGGAAAACCAGGTTTTGTCTCTTTGTGTTCTGGACGTGTTTGCTGCCATTGTGTAGGTGAGCAGAAGGCACAGCACACCCTGAAAACCAGGTTGATGTGGTACCCAGCTGTATCCAAATCAGCCACAGGCTCCCCAGATGGTGTGTCCGCCTTTGGTTGTTTGGGATGCCAGAAGTGCATTCTAGGCTGAGGACAAGAAGTATAGTTAGAATTTCTTCTACTGAAGTATATTATTTCAGTCGTTCCTAAATGATTACTTTATTACTGCTTTCCCCTCCTCCCTAGACTAAGAACTGCATCACTTGCTGCAGTCACCCTTTTCTGTGCAGATGAAGGCATGGTTTTTTCAGGGAGCTAAGGCTTTTGTTTTTCCAAAATCACTTCTCCTGTATTATTTCTCATCCCTCCCTTCACCCTACCAAATGTCTGACTTGCTTCTCTCTGAGTGATCAACCCGCAGGAAATAATTTCCACAGGAAAGAACCTTTGGTTTCTTTATGGCCAAGAGTCAGGCTAGGATAGAGTTGCCTTCTAATAAAATATAACTCTTCCCAGAAGCTGCAGGGTTGAAAGAACTCCTACTGTATTTCTGATATAATTAATTTTATTTAGTAACGTTTCAGTTTAGTTTTCTTCCTGGCGTTTGTGTACTTCTGAGAAAAACTATGCACAAATGTTCACCTTGGGAGCACAGTGAACAACAGAATCAGTGCTGAACTGCTGTTTTCTGCTGAAATTATGACTGAAGCCTGCTCCAACCTTTTTTTAATTAAACCAGGACCTTTCACGGTTTGCATAGCCTGCCAGTGATTTTCACACTTCTCTCTTCTGAAACTAAATGGCATTTTTTTAACACAGGTTTTTCAATTCAGTACCTTTGGCAGCTGCGGTTTTGGTGCTTTTGGGAATCCAAACTCTGTCTTTCTCCTCAAGGTGGCACTGGCAGAGGCATTCAGCATCTCTCAGTACACCTCAGACTTGGCTGGAGTACTGCTGTTCATAAAGGATGGCAAATAGTTTTGCCTCTCCATCCCCCTGCCTTGTTGCCAGGTTGAGGCACAGGACTGGAGGACAGAAAGAGGATAATGCCCCTAGCGAGCCTCTAGCCCAACCCCTGAGCTGGTAAGAAGATGGCTAAAGGCACAAGTGCAGAGGCATCTGCGTGGCAGATTGCAAACATAAAAGGTGCGAAGGTGTTCTTTCAGAGTATTTTCTCAAAGCTGGCTCAATCCTGCACTGTTAAGGTCATCCGAGAGCTATTCTTACTGCTTGGAAGTCGTGGGTGACATAAGCCCCCTGTTTGGGGTGCTCTGTGATAGCAGAGGGAAGGAGTGACACTCTTCAGTGTGTCTGGGGTGGCTGAGGGTTCAGTAGGGTCACTTCATCTCATGGTAAACCTATTGAAAAGCTAGTTTAAAGATCCCTGCTGTAGTCATATTTCTACCGCAGACCATTGAGATCATCCCTACACAGGCAGCTCTGTTGCTCCCTTAAAATAAGTAGCTGACACGATCATTGAGGTCTTCTTGAGGCTGATGAGAAGGCCACAGGTCCTCAACGTACCAAGAAGGAACATATGTAATATACAACCAGAGCTGGAAAGGAGGAGGGGAGAGGTGTTGTGAGCACACTTCTTCCTGCAGGTCCGCCCCAGGAATGAGTGCTCTTGTGGAGAAGGTGTGCTTCTGGTCAGGTGCATTGTCAGAGAAGGAGGAAACAAATGCTGTTGCTGCTTTTCAGCATTCAGATCAGCTTCCCGCTTCCACCTGGATGACTTGATCACTAGTTCCGTTGCTGTTGTGAGGGAAGTCTGTCTCTCCTTAGAGCTGAAGACAAACTCTGAATGCTGGGTGTAAAATTAAGAGAAGACTCGACCATTTACCCTCACAGCTTTGTCTTACTTTTAGCGTTAAGCAGCCGTTTATTTTCAATGTTGTTCATTGGCTTAAACATCTTTTTCCTGTTGGCCGAGTCATCTGTGCAGAGCAGCACATTCAGTGGGTAATGGCTGAGAGGCCTCTTTGGTATGTTTGGGCCTGTGGTAATTGCTGGACATATGGTAATGCTCTGCCCCTAAGTAACTTTTTTTGCTAAATAGTTATGAACAGATCGTAGATCCCAGTTAATTTAGTGCTTCAGTGTTCTGTACTGGAATATGCATGACTCTGTTTCTCTCTCTGGAATGTCGTCATTATTGCTGCCTGCTCTCTGTTGATACTGCTTTTCAAGTGGGCCAGTCAGAGGCAGCAGATGAAGATAATATGAATATTCTAAAAGTGATTTCCTTAAAGGGTTCTCAGTGCTTGCAGAGGAAGGCAGGAGCTGCAGACACCAGATGCTGGACATCTGTTAGCAGGAGCTGCGAGAGCTCAGTGCCGTGTTACACCGAGGGTTTGGCATGGGGTGGGAAACACAGGGTACGGCAGGAAGGAGCTGCTGCCAAGGGAGTTACTGCTGCTGGAGGGGGCATTGCAATCATCCAGTCAGTATTGCCTTAATTTTCCATTTATGCCTGAAACATGCATTTCCAAGTATTCAGCGCTGTGCATGGGCAGGTCTTGTCCAGGTTAATCATTGCAGTTTACCCTTGTCAAGAACATTCTGTTTTCCACACAGGGTTGCAGCTTTCCTCTGCACAACCCATAACTTTGCTTTTGGAACCAGCAGTTCAGTCTGGATTAATAAGACAGTCAATGAGTTCCTTCTTTTTCATTTCCTATTCCTTTTTACACTAGCTGGGGGATTTTTTTTTTTTAGGTTTTTTTTTAGGGTTTTTTTTCTTTTTTTTTTAGTATTTTTTTCCTCAAAGGGAACTTCCAGACCTGTCCATGAGATTCCCTGCAAGAGCAGTTGCTGTCCACAGCATGGCAGGCTGAAGACCCAGGAAGGCAAAGCTCTCGGTGCCATCTGGCTGGTGTTTGAGCATCAGCCTGTTGTTGGTGTTGGGAATGCACATCCCACATTCCCAAGGGAGAACCACTCACATAAGGTCTCCCCCCTGGCTTCTGACAGTAGGCAAACCAAACAGAAGGAGGGTGGGAGGAGGAATGTTGATGGGGATGTTGCAGAGGGAAGTCCTCACTAAGTTACTCAGGGCCATTCTTCACATCTTTGCTGTCTCAGCAGCGGAAACCCTCAAGATTTTGTCAGGATTTCAGTGAACAAGCAGCTGTTGTACTGCATTCCTTGCCAAGGCAGTAACTTATTCCAAAAGTTCTCTTCAATTTTAAATCCTGTGGGCTTGAGGAAGCAAGCTGCCACTATAATTTAGGCCTTAGAAAAAAGTGTGGTTTAATACTGATGGAAAAATCAGATGAAGTGGTGTTTTTCTTCAGGACTGCCACATTAGTTTTTGGACATGTTTTATCCATCTGAAATACTCCCTTCCCCCTTTCCATCCTAGGAAATTTTACCTACATGATATAAGAAAAAAAGTTTTACTCACCGGAGAGCCTGTGCCAAACATATTTTCAAATTCTTTGTCTTGACCCAGCAAAGTGACACTGATGCTGATGCCGAGTAACTTGCCTGGCTGAATTGTGTCAGTTGTGTTAATACAATCTTCTGCAGCAACCGGCTGTCCCTTCAGAAAAGTCTCCTGCCTTCTTTGTTAAGAAAACCTGGAAGTACCTAATTAATGTAATCAGGAATGGCCTGTCTTGCCGAGGTTGCACCAGGCAGTCCAAAACAGTAAGGATTGATCCCTGGAAGCCCCAAACTCTGGCTGCAGTTTGCAGACTCTCAACCAGGCCTTTCAGCAGCTGAGTTCTTGCATCACTGTGGGGAAGGAAATCCCTTCCTCACCCCAATGTTGTGCAGCAGGAATGATGGATGCTCTCTAATTGCCAGTCTGTAGCAAATGCCTTAAAGTGGTGGAGAGGAAAGCAAAGTGAGGTAAGCTTTGAACAGCACTCTAAGAGCCAGGACTGCCTGCCAAAGGCTATTCCAGCAAACAGCACCCATGTTAATAATTTCTCTCAAGTCTTTCCTCTGGGTTTTTTTGTTTTGGGTTTTTTTTTTCGGCATCAGTGGTAGATTCTAGCCAGTGCCAATGTTCTCCTGCCATTATCCCACTCATCTCTCACCACTGTGTGGCTGCAAGAGAACCTCCTCACTGCCATTTGATGAGCAGACAGAAATTAAGACCTTTCATGTGTTAACTGCTCTTTTTTTAGACTCATATAATACGTCAGTGATTCTAACTCAGAGTGTTATTAAAAAATCTTTGTATGTGCACTGGCTCTGGAGATATGTTATTGTAGGAGAAACTCACCTACCCCCAGCATTTTTTAATTAAGTTTCATGGTTGCTGAGCAAATCCTGAAAATGGGACCCCTGAAGGCTTGGAAAAGAGAAAGTAAATACAAAGAACTGCAGATGTATTATTTCAATTCTCCTGGTGGTTTTTTTTTTTCCAGTTGTGTGGTATTTTGGAGCCTGACTCATGATATTTGAGTGCTTGGGGCTGACAATACAAATGTCATTCACACAGTCTCTATGTTAGACTGTGTTTATGCAAGCAGAGCCACGAGGAGAGGCCACCATGAAAAACGGGGGAGATCTGGGAGGGTGGGAACATCATAACCGCTTTCCTTTGGTACTGCAGGGCTGTTGATAACTCCAAGTCAACCATATCAAGGAGAATTTGTTTACTTAGTGTTTTTCCCAAAGTGCGAGCAAGGCTCATATCAAATTGATGCAGTACAAAGAAAATGCATTTTAGTCTAAGACTGTTTTTGTCATTATGCAAAGTGGATATTTTTATTCTGAAGGTAGTTTCCTCTCTGCATTTTACAGCCAGGTACTTTTTTCTCTTCAGTGAACTTGCAGTGAAGTAAACTTTATCTGTACCTTCATGAGGGCTTAGAAATTAGGAGAAGAGTTGGTAGGAGAATATGTCCACAGTGAGGGTGAGGACAGATGTGTACTGGGCATCAGTAGTTAAGTGCTGGCATATTAGAAAAGGGTATTATGGTCTTCAGTTTAATAAACCATCATTATTTATACAGTTTGATAAATCTTAAAACAGTGATGCTCAGCTGAAGCTCAAATATTTCCATAATTAACTGCGTTGTCTAATTGTGTAACTAAATTTTCTCACTACAAGCCAATAATTCAGGTAAGGGCATGATCTGTAGTAGTGAGGCAAGAAGAGGGGAGAATTTCTGTTTCTGAGAGTTTGAAGTTTTGTTGAAGTTGCCATATTAGAGAGAGTGTCTCCAAGCCTTTCATACCACATACTTATTATAAACACAACACGTCGTAACTATTGTACCCTGTTGTTGAAACCAAACTGCAAGTTAATGGTGCTTTTCACAGGCCATAGCAGTAAAGCGGGGGTTTTTTGGGAAATATTTTGATAATTGGTTCTGCATATCATCAGAAACTTGTGTGGTATTTAGAAGATGGATTACTGAGCCATTAGCAGTCTAGCAATATGATCAGATATCCATATTAATAAACATCTGTCCCAGTGGCATAGCAGATGTGCTGGGTGCATATATAACATAAAATGAACATTTTTTATGAGTACTTTGTTCTTTTTTTACTACAAAATGTTTTAATTACATTATAGATCATGCCATTAATTTCATTTTGCAACACTGAAAGTGTGTTTTTTTTTAAAAAAAGCAAATGGGGTGAGGACAGTTTTCTGAGAAATTCGAAAATATGACTGTGCTAGTGGTATGAACTAATTTTGAAAGGTGAATTTTACTGTCTTCCATTACCAGCTTCAAGCCTATCATTACAGGGTTGGGGCAGCATTTTGGTTCTGATGGTCCTGGTTTGGTTCCTCTCTAGGTTCAGTAGCCCCCTTAATTCCAATTGCTGCGGAGTTTATAATGAATGGAGTGCAGAGGGCTCAGCTTCCTGACTCCCCCTGGGAAATGTCCCAGTCTGGCAAAAATTGCTGTTGTTTTCTGAAGATGAAACTTGAAAACGTGTTAAATGCAGATATAGTAGTAGTATAAGATACAGTAGTTTAGCTACCAGAAAATTGATTCCCTAACTCCAAAAAATGCTTCCATTCCCACATTATGCATCCTAAACTTCATCCAATTTAAAAAGCATTTATCATAGTTAAAAAAAATCTTTTATAATTGCATCTTTTTTTTCTTTGCAAAACACAAGATGGGCACTCTGAAAGACGACTTTGCCATAATATAATATCCCTTTAGCCCAAAACATCTTTTTGAGCAAAAATGTTAGCAGTTTACTGGTAGCCCAAGTGAGTTTTTAAATTAGATTTCGGTATTAACTTGTATTTTTCCGGGGAGTTTTCCAAAGACTGATTCCTTTGTCGTGACATTCTGGGTAGTTAAATTATAGTTATACCACTGGGAGGTCTTGTTCTTTCAAGTAGCATTGAGAAGCTGTTCCTGAGCAGCTTGTGGGCACCAGTTTGGGAAGTTGGGTTTTTCACAGCCCGTGTTCACAGCAGAAGGGGCAGGCAGTGGCAGCCAGGAGCACAGGCTGTTCCAGGGGTTAAAGGCCAGGGGAGGAGTAGCCCAGGATCCTTCCAGGGCTGTGACAAACCCTGCAGGCCAGAGTATTGCAAACAGGAAGGGCTGCCCTGGAAGAGGGAAGGGAGTGTGCTTGGAGTCAGCTCCGAGAAGCTGAAGGATGTCAGAGGGGAGTGAGGAAGGCACTTGCAGAGGCTCCCTGGCAGAGCTTCAGATGCCTGAGACTGTTGTGGCCATAGCGTGGCCTCCCTTCTAGCCCGTGGTACTACTGCTGTTCAGCAGTTTAACCAGTTCTCCCTGTTTTCTGCCACATCTGGGAATACAAGTTTCTTTTTTCGCTAAAATCACTGCTTCTGAGGACCTGTGGGTAGAAAAACCTGTCAGACCTCTGCTTCGCGTAAGAAGATAGTTTCTGTTGTCAGTTCTTGCAGAGGTGTCCCCAGTGACTGCAGTCAGGCAAGTCAATAACCTTGATTGGAAGGTGAAATGGTTTGGGGCATTCATGATTAAATGCCTGGAGACATCGCCAGTGTGCAGGCTTGAGCCTCAGAAATACCCCCCCCAGTATGCCCAAGTACTCCAAACAGCACAACTTTTTGGATGGTTTTGTGGGTTTTGAGATCTGGATGAGGTTTTTTAAATTACTGTGGTTAAAGAGTCAAGGGGAATGAGAAAATTTGATATAACAGGAGTTATATCAGAGTTATATCAGAGTTAAAACTGCGTTATTGATACAGCTCTTATCTTAGTTGGCTTAAAAGCGCTCTGAGCAGCTGCATTCACACCCCCAGCACTGGGCCTGTGTCAGATTTCCCAGAGTTTCCAGTTTGCTCGGCTGGTACAGAAATCTAGATACAGGATCTTTACCTGTAGGGTGATCTCCATGTAGAGAGTTGCTCCACAAGGTGTGTTATTCTCTTGCCTCAAAACAGATGTGGGTGGTTCATGATGTGAACTCTGGCATCTGAGAGCAAACTGAAAATAATGAATCTACTTCTGTTTGCAGTTCCTTCCTGTCAGATGATCAGGGGGATTGTGGTCAGCTGGATTAGGGGAAAAAAAAAAAACCCAGATCAAAAGTGTAAACCGCAAAAAAACAGGTTGGTCATGGAGCACATATAAATGCACAGTTACAGCTTTTTGGGTGTATCCAACAGCTGGCACTGTGACCCTGCGTTACTGAACCAGAGCTCTCCTGCTGTGACTCTCGTTCATGGCAATCTTTTTGTCTCGCTGGAGTTGATGAAAAAGAGGTCTCTGAACTCCGAGTTCGGACTTTTCAGTGTTTATTTTTGGATGATCAGTTTACTGTCTTCTTTGTTAGCTGCTGAAAAGTCTAAAAATCCTTTAGAAGTCAGTTCTTCAGTGTCTACATTTTCTTTTGCTACCATCCTTTGTTTTCCATGGATAAGTAAAGTGCACCATTGTATTTTCATCTGGGTTTGTGATGATGTAATTAAGATTCTTTACAATTGTTTGTCCAGAGGAAGTTGGCACATTCAACCTCTAGCTTGGACTTCCTGAATTCAGATGTTTGTGCCTCTGCCAGAGTACCTAATGGTCTTCAAGTAGCTTGTGTTTTTAAATTCCATGGATATATTTTGTATTAGTTGATTTTCTACATCCACCAGCAGTGCAGGGCTTAGGCACAGGCTGTGTGGGACCAGCTGAGGGACACAGGGATGTCCTGGGAGGTCTCACAATCCACCTGAGGATGCTGCTGGGGGACACTGACACTGGAGAGGCCAGAAGCTGCTTTAGAGAGGTGATTTCCCCCACCAGCATGGCCCTGGGCCAGGCTCCGGTAACTCACTTCTGCCGCTCAGTTCCTGAGTGTGCTCTGATGGAAAATTACAAAAGGTAACGTCTGCCATTAATATAATTTTTTTTAAATGACATAATTAAGTGAGGAATAAATACCCTACAAAAACAATAGTTCAGCAGTCATTAACCCATAAACTCTACCTTCTGGGATTCACTGAGTTTAAGTTGCTGAACAGGCCTTGCTGCAGGGCATGCTCTGAAAGGATAAGGAAGGAGTCTGGGTGTACATGTGGCTGGATTCTTTAAAGGAAAAGACATTAATAGTGATTTTCAGGACAATCTATTTGCTTGTTATTGGAGAACTGAAAAAAAAAATACACTCTTAAAAGCAAGGAGAATGTTTCATTTTTTAAAGGTTACAGCATAGCCAGAGGATTTTAGAAGACAGTACTGACTGTCTGAAGACAGAAGCATTAAGAGGCATTGCTCTATTTTTACCCTGTACTGCTAAACACCCCTATTTTGTTTCATTAGTACCCTTCCTGTGGCATTTCCTTCTCCTTCCAGGCCCTTGAGACTTGCTTTTTCTAGAGCACGTTTTAACTCCTGTTGAAAATTCAGCACGTGGCCCACAGGAGTGGGAAGCAGCTGGGGGCTCTGTGCAAGGGGGTTCCTCAGAGCTCACCTGTGTGCTTTGGGAGGGTGCAGCTGCAGTTGGGCATGGAGACATCCTGCACACACCTCGATGCCTGCTGTGCCAGCTCTCCCAGCAGACAGCCAGGAGTGTCCCTGCAGCCAGGCTGGCAGTGCCCAGGGGTACCACGGGCAGTCCTGGCCTGCTGGGTGGGGACCAGCCTTGAGTGTCCTTTGCATCGTCCCCTCCCTGCCCTGCCCAGCTCAGAGTGCAGGGGAGCCCTGCATTCAAAGCCTGGTGTCTGCCTACAGGTTTAATATTGCTTGTTCAGAACCCAATCGCTGCTGCTCACGGACAGAGTTCAGAAATTCCTGCAGCACAGTCTCTGAGGCTCTCGGATGGTTTCCTGTACTGGAGAGGTTAAAATCTCCAGGTAATTTTTGTTCATGACAGAAAAAAAATGGGAGAAGGCAGATGGATGAGGCCAATAACAGAGACTTTTCTGCAGTCACTGAAACAGTAACTGTGGGTATGTAACGTAGTGATTAAAATGACAGGCAGCCGAATTAAAGTCCATGATTGGAAAGGTCTGCTGACCTTAGCAACTGGAAATGAAAATGTCCTTTGAAAAACTGAATCTGGAAGCAGAAGGAGATGGAGAAGCATCTGAGAGATAATGAGAGTAAAAAGAGGTGAGAGGCATGCACAGTTGATGCCAGGTTGAGATGGCAGAACACTTGAGATGCTGTGGTGTTCCCTCACTTTGCACTGATGGTGTGAGAAACAGATCAAGGGGAATCTGGGGAGACGTTTCTGCTGGCACAGGAAAAAGTGACTGGGAAATTGCAAACTGGGGAGAGCATTTTCTACAGCTGTAGATAATTTCCTCAGGAACTCAACTTGAGCCTCATGGATGCCATCTGCCTACAAAAGGCATAATCTGATTTATTCAGGCGCACTATCTTGTACAAACCACTGCTTGTATTATAATTCATCTCTTTACAAACTGGCACCAAACACGGAAGTATTTGTCTGTTTATATGCACTTACAGAGTTGAAAACCCAAGACATGCCATACTTTGACTTGTGCACACAGATGGACACCCTTGGGTGTTTGGAATTCTCTTGTTGTCTTTGGTAAGATGTGTCATCAAAGTCCAGTTTATACCCAGCCGAGACCTGCTGCAGGAGAGCAGCTTCCTCTCTTTCCACTTTTTTCATCACTACAGGCTTTTGACATTCCTTATTTTTTTTCTTTTGTTTTTAGTTCAGTGTAAAATCCACTGATTAATAGTTTAGCAACAACAACAAGCTTTGTAAAGGACTTTTCATCTTTAGATCACAATGAGAATTTGATAATGTTATTTTTACGTATAGGTAAAATTATTTAATTATATGGTGTCCTGTTTCTTTATTTAATATTTGTACCTCCTGCAGCTGGTCTCAACTGGACAGAAATTACACATTTTCATTAACATGTTTCATCAAGGCTGCAAGAGAGCTGCAAGTGTCTTAGAGAAGATTTGGACTTTGGGATCTGGAAGTGAAAGGAAAGGTGGTCTGTGTGTGTGCACAAGCGTAAGTGTGGGAAGATCTCACAGTTGTTTGATTTTCATCTCTATAAATAGCGTATATAAACATCCAGACACTGCTGTGTTTCGTGCTGCACACATAAATACTCAGTGCATCAGAGGGAGACCTGTACAAACATACCCCTTGGATGCTTTGCTTCCCATGTTCTGTTGTTGCTGCGATGAGTTTTGTCAGAATTGTGATCTAACAATTTACAGTCAGAATTTCAGCTGCTTTTCTGCCTCCCAGGCTGCAGGTACAGCTTCTCTCCTGACATAACTTCCTCTGTTCCCACCTGATGCTGCTTTGTGTTCTCTTCCATATTATTTTAAGGGGCAGTTCAAATCGTGAAGCATCCTGCTAAGTAACATTATTATGAGCAACTACTCAAGCGACATCAGCATTTTTCCCTCTGAATTGCGTCGGGCGATTGAAGAGACGGGGTCTCCATGGTTTGCATCATGAAACCAGTTTTATTGAACTCACTGCTGCTTTGTAGACATTTCAAGCATGAGCTCAAAATAACTACCTGCTTAAACTATAACAACCATGACAATATCAGTGTTTACCTGTGGGCTAGCACAGACTTGCACAGACCTCTAGAGTCTTGCATACCGAGCACACCCTTCTCCCTTCCTCCTTCAGGGTCCTGCCTCGACTTCCAGGCCTTGTGGCTCTCTGGCACATCTATCTCTGTCATGAATTCAGCAGTACTTTGAGTCCTGCTTCCCAGCTGTATTCCCCCAGAATTATATCAGGATTTCTCCGTTCCACAAGTGATATGGTCAGGATGGTAAAGCAGAGCTCTGCTATATGGGACTACATTCTGAAGCAGGAATTCCTTTCTGGGTTTATGCTTTTTAAAACTGGCGACCAGAAATACTTCTTAGTGACAGTTGTTTTGCAGTGCAGCCAAGTTCTCAGTGCCTGGATTGCTCTAACAAAGTTTACTCAGCTGACAAAATAGAGTATGGGAGCTTGGAACTATGCCTGTTTGTCCTTGTCAAGTTCAAATAGCTTGATTGCAACTTCATTTATCCAAGCAGAGAGGAAGAGAACTCAGGGATCATTAGGAAAAGGTCCCTTCTGTGTTTATGTACACTCAGATACATTGTTCCAGCAGTGCTACAGAGGAAGGTGTGTTTGTCTTGGTGCTGCCTGTTACAGGTGAGAGGTGGCAGCTCTGGGAGGAGCAGGGAGGGGTCAGCAGCAGAACTACTGAGGATGGACCTGGGGGCTGTAGCAGACAGGGACCAAGTCCTTGGAAGCAGCTGGGGTGGATGGGGAGGCAGGGCGCTGCTGCTCGGTGGCCCACAAACCCTGCTACATGCGTGTGGCACTGGAGATGAGCTACAAATGTACCAGAGGCTCTTCCAGGTGCTTTGTGAAGTTACCACAGCGCTCAGGTTTTCCTCAGACACCACGAGTGAGATTGGTTTTAGTGAGATTCGGGGAATTTTGGACACGGCCATCAGAATTGAAATTGATAGTCACTGAAGGTCTCCGGAAAATCTGCTTCTGTATTATATGAAGTGCTGAGAAAATTTTTGGTAGCTGTATTTTGGTCTTGGATTGCACAATACAGCAAGTAAGAGCAACAAAAAATAAATTACTTGATGCCTCACAGAGCGAGCAAAGCCTTCTAAATAATAGCTTGGCTTTATTTAGTAGAGCTGGTGAAAGCACAGGGGACCTGGGGAGAGAAGGATGACCCAGATAAGAAAACTACCAATGTGAGATCAACAATCAGTATCTTGATAGTAGAGCAGAAAAAGAAGGAATCCTAGCAGTGATAGAAAGTTGTATTGATCTAAAAAAATTGCTGTAAATAACAGTAATTTTTCAATTCCCATTTCACTGCCACAGAGGTGTAAAGCCTTTAACTTATCCCATAGGTTTTTGCACTGGCCTTCATTTTCATTATTTCTTTATTTGCATTATCCTTCTGCCTTGGAGACGGGGAGAGTATGGAACAGGGTGGCACTGGGACAGGACAGATGCCTGTGGGACAGGACTGGCAGTGGGTGGGCTGTCACTGGTGCTGGCCCTTGTTCTGTGTGAGTGCCACAACTTCCCTGTGCACAGCACCAGCCACTGCTGCGGGTCAGGAGGAGTCTTAGTGCCACTCCACTGGAATAAGCTGAAGCCTAGAAGCAAACCAAATCTAATCCATTCTGTTGGCACTCAGTCTTCTCTCCAAAACAAAGTCTTTCATCTTTCCAGGAATTTCTCCTGGAATTCTACAGAGACCTCATTAGTGTAAAAAAAAAGACCAGAAGTGTTTATTTCTCTCCTGTATTCGTCACTTTCCCATTACCTCTTCTTCTGCAGCATGCTAGTGCTGATTCCTGATGGATTTGTGATCCACTAAAACTCAGCGCCTCTCACACTGTCCTGTTGTGTAGGGACTGCCTCTCCATGTGTATCTCTGTTTGATATTCCTACCTGAGGGCATGCATCTTTTTTTTCATTGCGTCTGCTTCTCCTTCCTACTTATCTCAGGCTAGGAGGCCAGATTTGGATCTAAGAATTACCTATTTCCTTCTTCTTCCACATCAGTATCAAATGTAAGTTCATTAAACATTCTCTTTATTCCCTTTTTCAAGCCACAAACAAAGAACTGAGCAGCGCCAACACCAAGGCAGATCCCAGAGAAATCAGGTTGCTTGTCTTCGGCCCTCTGCTGTGGCAGCAGCCCTTTGATAACCTGTCCCTCTTGGAGCGTGCTCTTCCAACTTTGGCATCTCCTCAGCAAGCAATGACTTCATTGATTTTCTATGTATTGTTTAGGCAGATCATGAAAACACAACAGGAGAAGGTTTCAGACTCTGCCTGAAAGATACATGGTATTTACAGCTTCTAATCTTTCCAGAAGCCATAAAAGCTTATTTTTCCATTAGCTGAACAATATTTATGCTTGAAAAATCATGTGGGCTGTTACTCATCTCTGTTATATTCTGCCTGTTACTTGTTTGTTTGATTACAAATTGATAGGTTTTATTTGCCCTCAGCAGACACCATTTAGAACTGACAGACAACAGGGGCAGCTGCTTTGCTGGCATTGCTGTCAAAGAGGTTTGGAAGGGCACCAGGGTCGGGGGCTGGCTTCTGCACAGTCAAAAGGTACCAACCCTGAACGGCCTTTACAAATACTCCTGTGCAAAAGATGCAGGTTGGGTTTGTGTGGATCACCCCAGTCCTGCTGTACAAAGCCGGTGCTTTTGGACCTCTTCTCCCTCATTCCTCTTGGAGGGAGACGCAGACCCCACGTGTTACCAGTGCAGGAGGGCAGCAGGGAAGAGAAACTCCTGTATTAAACCCAGTTTCACTTTCAGAATTATGTAACAGACAGACAGTGTTCACATTGTCTGGAACTCCACTGTCCATTCTTGGGTCCATAGAATCCAGGTATTTTTGTAGGTCTTAAATTCCTTCACTCACAAAAGGTATTTCTACCTATGAAATACTGTTTATTACAATGAGTTTTGGGTTGTTTACTTCATGCCCTTTAATGTTTTTTTCACTCTGCCCTTTTCTCATCTGGCTACACTTTAATTTGTATTACGTTAATTTTTTTAAGGAATAGACCTGCTTCAGCCATTGCCCCCGTAAATGTCGAGTGGGGGTTTGGCCTTAATTCAGTTGCTTAGTTTTGCCAGCATTAAGAGTTCTTCTCTTGTAATTTCCAAACCTGTACCCAGACAGCAACAGAAAATGGATGATATGAAAACCTATCTTGCTCTTGTGTCTACAGCTGTAACGAGCTGGCAGAGGTCAGCTCTGGGATCCACCTGTACTATGTCCAATTACCTTTTCCCCATGTGGATTTCCTGAGGAGCTCTGCTGCCTCCCGTTTGTGTAAGCGATAGAGATGTGCAGCCAGATGTAATAAAAAGGGATTTTTGTTTATAGCCATGATTCTAAAAGCATAGTTTTTCCTCCGTGAACACCAAGCCCATCACAGATTTCATCCAAAACTGTGCACATTCAGCTGGGAGGGGCAAGCAAAGTGATCTGCAGGAAAAAATTATTCACTCAGTAAATTCAGAGCATTTGTAATGAGCGAAGTGTGAATTCCGCTTCCTTATCCCCGCTCCCAGGACTGCACACAATCACTGGGTTAATAAAACAAAAAGCAAACTTCAGAAACGGCTCACGGAATAGAGACCGGAATGTGTGACTGGAATCCAGATTTCCCACCATGCCAGTGCTAAAGCGCTTTGCAGAGCAGCACTGGGGGGCAGAAGAAAGGAGAAACAAACACTTGGTGTGTTTGGGGAAGAGCTGCAGGAGGTACAAATGGTACCTTGGAATGAACAACTGAATTAACTAACCACAACAGTGTCTATAAAAGGTAATTATTATTTGTAGGAGTACCTTTCTATGAGCAAGGTAATGGCTGTACCTAATTGCACAGCAGTGTAAGTAATGCACTTTCCTCGGGACAAGCGTATACCTGAAGTAACACTTCAGTCACCTGGATAGGAGCTGTGGCCCTCGTCACCTCAGGACATGTCCCAGTCCACTCCCACCTGCAAGGAGCCCTTGCCAGCGCTCGGCCTCCTCCTGCCCTGATGGATGGTCCAGGCTGGGGCTGCTCGGCTGGACACTGGCCTGTCTTCGGCCAGGATTGCCAGACCTGGTCCCTTTGCTGAGCTCACGTTTGAACAGCAAGAAGTACGTTGCTGGGTTAGGACCGGTCTGTAGTTGTGCCTCCTCTGCAGTGCCCCAGGCAAACTTGCAGTTAGTGTGGGAGCTGCCAGGACCTGCTGAGCTGCAGACCAGGCCTGAGGGCAGGATGGTCAGAGCCTGCAGCTCGGGGCTGGGGAGTGGCCGTGACTGTGGGGGCTGTGGGTTGGTTGGAGCTGTCAGCTCACACCCTGGAGTGCTGTGAAATGTGTCCGTCTGCTGGGTCTGAGTTCCTCAGCCACTGCTCACTGCAGCTCCCTCTGGCCGCTTCTGCTGCGGGACAAGTGTAGAGCGTTTGCTGAGGGGAGCACAGTGTGTAGGAGAAGCCACCAGCTTTGCTTGCAGACAGAAGAATTTATCTTCCTGGAAAAGGTGATGGCAAAGACGTTTTGGAGTTGAAGGATAAGGTTCCGTTGCTGTAAGAATTAAGAGTATCACTGCTTTTCAGAGTGACATTCCAGAGTGAAGGAAAACAGAAAATAATGCCCCGTACTGATGCCTGCTAATCGCTGTGGTTAGGTTTAGGCAGACAGGGATGGAGTTGCTCTTGGTTTTCCTGGAGCAAGAATAACGAGATTTGAGAGGCTTCAGGCTCTCTTTCACAATTACCCAAAACCCCTGGTGTTGTACTAATTAACACAGTCCAACTCCTTTCCAAGAAACACTGAGGTGAAGTTTTGGGATTTTTTTTCTCCTACATCTCCGTGGAGATACTCCAGACTGCTTTCTTTGTACACAATCCATTTTCTTTCTTGTTAGACTTAGCTGGATGTCTCTGTATATATATTATTTATGGCCTATTCCCAGTTTTGTTGTTGGATAGAGCAGTTGATTTGAGCTGTAGTAACAATCCATCACTACCTTGGGGAGATATAATTGCTTGTAAATATAGTACTTCGTGTCTCGTCTTTGTTTTTCATCACCTTGAATGTGTTATCAGCTTGCTCAACCTGTAAGGCTTTATGCTTGGAAATAGTGAGGTGTGAGGAAAATAGATGTATTAGATCTACCATGCAATGAATCCAGAGTCTAGTGTTGTAGGTTATGGACTCAGTGAAATCACTGGGGACGGACTTCAGTAACTGAGCATGTGAGGTGAAGTTTGGCCTGAAACATTAGGGACTGGGAGCAGGAAAAAAACAGTAAGATAAAAGCTGACTTATAAAAAAAAATTTTTTATAAGGTTTACATTATTTCCATAGCAGAGAAATTAGAATTTCTTCAGGGAAACAGGTGAAAAACTCCACAACGGAGAAATTTTGTGATGTTGTTGACCAGCAGATGGTACTTGGTAGAAAGGTTTTTATATATTTGTTTCGTGAACAGCTGTAGGTGTATGAGCTATTGCATGCAGGTCTGCACTATCCATAATTTGGGATGCTTCAGCATGTGGGGGTGGAGGATCAGGGAGTAGAATTGTAGGAGGAAAGGGATGCTGTTACAGTGATACAGAGAAAGACCTAAATATGTGGGAAAGCATTCCAGAGAGTGAGATGGATACCTCAGGGAAACATTGCCTTTCAAGCACAGTGTTTTCTCATACTTTAAACTCGCCTGAAAAAATCACAAGTGCATATAAAACTGGTAGGAAGCTGTGCAGTGGCTGGGGAGAACAACCTAGATGATTTAATAGACTTTATGTGTCTCTTAACATCTGGATTCAGGGAGTTAATCTGAGTTAGGGGCGTTCTGAATTGACTGATTTTGTGCTAAATCAGGAGGAGTGGGAATTCACAAAGTGCGCAGCTGCACTGGTACCATCAGAAGGCAACATGCATTGAACCTGGTAGTTATTCACCAAAACCCATGAAACTCCTTTGCTGAATTTCAAACAAGAAAATCATAGGACTGCAGAGCCCTCAGCAGAGGATGGACAGTCCCAGAACTGTCAGGTGTCCTCCATCGGCACTGGTGCCACAGACCTGTGGCTGCCCCACTCTGCCCCTCCCTGTGGCTGCTCTTCCAGAAGGGGAGCTCTGAACCTCTTTCCTGCCCACCACAGCCCTGGAGCCCCTCCAAGGCTCTCCCTGTGTCCCACAGCCCCTCCTGCTCACAACTCCTCCTTTGCACCACTCCAAAATTCCAGATTGTTGTGGGTGTAAACCCTTCTGTCTCTCCTTATGTTTATGACGTGGAATCATCCTTTTTGCACAGCTTCCCGTTGTGTCCAGGCTTCCTACAAGGAAACCCTGACAGACCTGCAGCTGCAGTCCCACCAAAACAGGGCAAGCTGCAGGAAAGCTTAGTGTAGGTTATTAGCTGTGTGTGCACCTTGGTGTGCTGTGTGCTGTTCTCACAGCAGCTCTGCCTCAGGGACTCCTGTTCACGCTGACCGCCGAAACAGCCCCTCTGGCTTTGTACAGAAATGCTGTAAGGACTCTCTCTTTCTGAGCACTAGATTACTTACGTCCAAATTTAGTGTTTGCAGTTAAACGAGCATCCTGGTGGTTTTTTGTTTGTTTGGTTGTTTTTTTTTGTTTGTTTGTTTTTTTGTTTGTTTTTTTTTTTTTTTTTTTTGTTTTTGTTTTTTGTTTTTTTTTTTTCCCCCCCCCTTCTCTCTGTTTCTTCCATTTGTCCAGTGATTCAGCAGATCTGGGGTACTTTCCCAAGTATTCTTTCCAAAGTACTCAGAATTTCCCAACATCGTAAACTGGGACTAATGGCTTATTATGCCATATCCTAAGGCAGCTAAGCCTCTGCTTCATGTTCAGAGGCTCTGGATTTTACATGAAGATAAAAAAAAGGAGCACAGATAGTTCTTGGTTGTGTAGCAAAGGAGTTTTCTTTGTGCCTGTACCTTAATATGCTGGGGTTTCAGCACTTTTTAACACAAGGCTAAGGCATTCCTAAATATTTAATATTTACTTCAAGGCTGAGCTGTGGCTGACAGCTCAGAGGCATTGCACCTCACATTTCTTAGAGGCTGTAGTGGAGAACTTGAACCATTGGTGCAGTAGGTGCCAGTGGGGCAGAAGTCTCCAGAACAGTCATTGCTGAGTGTTCCTCTGGTGGCTCTGAGGGTGACCATGTTTGTGGTGAAGAGTAATACTTCATTTTCATTTGTCTGAAGTAATTTTTTTGGGGGTGGAATTGTTTCATTCTCATTAGATCTCTGAGTGTACAAGAAAATATCTGGTTTAATTGGAGAACTTCACCCTCAAAATACTCAGCCAGCTTCAAATGTCAGCAAAGCTGCTGCAGATACAAGAATGACCTAAGCAGAAATGGCTTGCTCTGTTGATGCCATCACTCCTTTGCTGGCTGTTTTAGTCTTGGGTTGGACCTTGCCAGGAGGGTCCTGGGCTGCTGGTAGTTTCTGGAGCAGCTAAAGGATGCGCTGTGGATGCCTGACAAACCTCTGGCCTTTGGAATTGCTGCAGTATAAATAAGGATGAGCCCATGGTCTGGAGGGAAGGGTCAATAGGCACACGTAAGAATTGGGTTGTACAACTAGGGATTCAAAGGGAAAAGACCAGGAAAGGCAAGTGAAGGATATGAGTGAGGGTTCAAGTACTTAATCCTAGATACAGGGGATTGCATTTGCAAATTCATTCCCCACATACACTATAGTTCTTTCATAAACAGAGCGATCTGCCAAGTAGGTTTGCCATAACAAGAAGATGCCTTTCTGTACAACAACGATGTGTAAAATACTGGAATCTGCGCTGTTCCAAATGTGGGCTTCCAAAGTTGAGAATAAGGAATTGTAATAAGTAAAGTATGCTTTCCTCCAAGGACTAAGAGGTCTTTGCTGAGCAATATGATTAATCAAGAGGTTAAACATTATTATCTGCCATGTCGTGTTGTCGCCACTGTCGTTTCCTGACGGCAGTGTTTGTGCAGGTCCATACTATAATATTTTTTAGGTTAAATGAGTTATTTACTGGAATGCTCTTTACACGTGAAACCATACTGACTTTGACGAAAATGGTCTTCTCTTTTGACCAAAGAGTTACGTTAATTTTTTTTCATGTTGTGCATTTCCTTTGTCCAGTGCAGAACTTGGAAATTGATTTGGGGCCTTCAGAAAACAAATACATAGTAAACATGAAGTTTTCCCGTCAAAGGTGTTGGAAGGCAAAGCAGAGTTCAGCAACGTTGCTCCCTTTTATACATGCATGAAGTGCAAATAAGTGTTGATTTTAGTTTAGGTGACGTGTTTCAGCATTAACGAGGCTGAGACTCAAGCAAATGTGAAGAGTGGTCATACTTGCTGCCTTGAGTATTCACATTTTACTTCTTAGTTCTTAGAAACATTCTCCTGTAATTAAAGCAGCTTTTTGGGCTTGGGAGGGGGGCATACAGAAAATGAGTCTAACTTTTTGGCAGACTGTTCTCAAGAATTTGGCTGAAATTCTGAAGAAGTTCTGTAATTGTTTGTGGAGTATTTTTCTGATATGGCAGAAAAATGTTCTGAGTGGCATGTGTAGGCTGATTTGCAGCCCTGTTCATATGTCTCTTTTTGTGCTTGGGTGCACCAATTAAATTTAAAAAACCCAACCAAACCAACCCCACTATTTTTCTGACCAGATATCCATGATGGTTCTCAGAATAGACCGAGCTTAACTTCCTTGGAAAATACTACCAGAAAACTCATGGAAGGGAAAGGAACTTCATACAACCCTGGGAATACAAACTGCCCAAGAAATTTCTTAAAAATCAGTATTTGGCATGGGCACTACTTACAATATGAAGAAACTGGAATATCTTTCTGGTACTTCAGCATCCCGTTGATGCCAAACAATGCAAATTTGTGGGACATGAAAACAGTTGGGGGGGGGATTATATTACAGTCACTTGTGTGTGGATTAGTTGCTTTGGTCAGTGAAGTTGTTGTGCAGGTAGTTTGCATGGCCGTGATCTGTTCTGAGTGTTTGTGTTTCTGTGAAGGGGGCGAGGCCCACTGAAGCACACGTCTGATGTCATCAACGCTGCCAAGATGATCTCGGAGTCGGGCTCGCGCATGGACGTCCTGGCACGGCTCATCGCTGACCAGGTGAGTTTCCGTGGGGCACTGCAGGAGCCACACACACCCCTGACACCTTGTCCTGGTTTAGATAGATGGGTATCTGCCAGGGAACATTGGAGTCCACCCTTTTCCAAATTATTATAAATTTGCAAATAAAGGCTGTCAGGCAAAGATTTTGGAAATAGGTATAGCAGTTCTTTACTAGGGATATAAAAATACAAATGTTGTAGTACAGAAGAATAAGCAAGCAAACAAACAAACAAGAAATCCTAAAAAACCCTGACAGAGTCAGAAATACAACCTGAGGCCCTGTTGGTCAGGGTGTTGGAAGCAGTCCAAAGTCAGCGCTCCTGGAGTGGCAGATGTGGCTCTGTTGGAAGCAGAGATAGTCCTTGTGGAGCCAAGGTTCCAGAGATGGGTCCAGTCTTCCTTTGGGAGTCCCGTGGGAACACTGGATACCTGGTGACACTTGTGGCTCCTTTTTATCTGGGTGGAAATGGTCTGGCTCCTTCTCCCTGGGTGGAGCATCCCACAATGGGATGATGTAATGTGCCATGTCATTGGTGAGCTTTAATGGCCCATTAACAGAAGATATGCCCATGGAGGGAATGGGAGGGTGAGCAGAGATAAGAAACACCGCTCCACTGAGCAGAGATAAGAAACAATGCCCCGCCCGGTTTTAACAGCTGGCTTGTTATCAGAGAAGGCAGTTACCCCCTTCCTTCTGGAGTTACAACAGATAAAGAAAATCTCCCCAAATGGGGTTCAACAGATGGAATAGAATTAACTTTTTTTTTTTTTTTGGTTACAAAACCCAAGACATACCTCCCAGGCTCTCCTGCAGGAGTGCCTGTGACACTTCCAGAGCCCTTGTGAGGCACTGGGCACACAGATCTTGTCTGGACCTCCCTGTGCATTCTCTTCTCCATTTGTATCAGTGGTCTGTTCATGTACACCCTGAAATGGATGTGTACATACATCACACATGTCCGGGTGCACACACTGATCTGCAGTGCATTCGTACATGTGTGTAACATTTGTGAGCTCCCTTAAGCTATGAATGCAACATTTTAGACATGCAGTATATGGGAACATGTATATAGACACACACATTTTAACAATATATATTCATGGCTGCTTTAATATATGTTATTATTATTATTAGCATTTTAAGGTATATGTTAATATATAAATAGTTGTATAAAAAGCTGTTGTCCTGGTTTAACCCCAGCTGGCAACTGAGCACAATGCAGCTGCTCGCTCATCTATTCCTGAAACTGGAAAAAAAAAGGAAACCTCATGAGTTTTTATAAAAAAGTTAATAATTTAAAATAGAATAGTAGTAGTACTGATATTGATGCTGAAAGAGAGGGCAAGAGAGGACTGAGAGCAGAGATAAAGAAGTGATGCCCAGCACAATTCTCCAGCATGTGCTCACTGATGCCCAGACTCCCTTCCAGGTGAGTCCCCCACACTGGGCATGATACTCCATGGAGCTGGCATGGAATAGCCTTGGGCCAGTTTGGGTCACCTGTCCTGGCCGTGCTCGCCCCCAGCTGCTTGTGCCCCGCTCACTAGCAGAGGGTGGGACACTGAAGGGTCCTTGTTACCCACTTCCTTCCCGTACCGAACCCAGCACAGCACGGGCCAGCCACTGTGGGGAGCGTGAGCTCTGAGCCAGGCAAAGCCAGGCCAGCTGTGCAGGCAGCACAGCCTCATCCTCTCCTCACCGACCCGGCCAAATCCCCCCGCAGCAATGGCAGCTGCTCCAGGTGAGCTGTGGGAACACAGGATGGTGGCACTGGCACAGAGCTCTGCTGCTCTGGGCAGGTGATTGGTCTCAGCTTAGTAAGGACAGACTCGTCTGGCTCCAGAATGGTTTGTTCTCCACCCTTTGCAGTTACAGAATCCATCTTTTGCTGTACCTTCCTTCTCTGCCCCCTACCCCTAGCACTGGCTGTTTGGGCCTCTGCAAATCTGTAGCTTGAAGGTGATTTTTAGTTTTACATTTAATTTTTATTTACGTTTATAGTTATTTTAAGTAACTCTTACGAGTTATTTATCACCATGAAGTGCAGAGTGTTAGAGTTGGAAGGTGTGCTTTATTGCTGTTTGATTTTTAGATCAGATGGCTCACCCTCCCCCCAGAACAGCCAGCAGGAGCAGGGTAACTGAGCAGCCTGCCTCAGGGAGCAGTGTGCAGGTGTCAGTCTTGAAGCCTTTCTTCCTTTGTGGCTGCCTTTCAGGTCCAGGGCAGCACAGGACAGTCGCTGTTTTCACATCCTCACCTGCTCTCTCTCTCTCTTCCCTTCACTCTTTATTTTCATATTCAGTGCTTGCTTTTCTGCTGTTTAGGAAACAACACCAGTCTGTTAGTGGTTGTCATGTGTCTCCCTGAATTCCAGATAACAAAGAATTCCTATTTTGCATCTATACAGTTGTGATCAGATTTGTGAAAAAAATCGGTAAAATGTCTGGATTCCCTATTCCTGATCTTGACACACATTCTTCCAGCACTGGACAATAGCTCCTTTCAAGATTTTATCTATTACAGATTAAAATTCAAACCTGTCACTGATACACTGGAGAAAATGATGAGATAGCAAAGCCAAAGATGAGTAAGAGTCATAAATTCTTGCTGGTTTTAGGACAGGAACTCCACTCTCACTGAAATATTTCTTTTAGGAAAGAAAGATTTCTGTAGTATTACTACAGCAACTCAGGAATAGAAACCTGAACAAATCAGTGTGAGGAAAAAGTATTCATGAACCATTAGTGGTGATAATTCGTGTGTCCCCTCAGAGCTGCTGGGAAATGTGACATTATTCAGGTTATTGTAACCCTTTTACTGAATTGACTCCAGCTCTTTGTCCTGGCTCAGAGCTTGCACACATTTGACACCCAGGAGCCACCTGAGCCCTGGGATTTGTTCTGTGCATCTGAACAAATGCATCTGAAGGACACTCTTTATTTACAGGTGTTGCATGATTTTAGATGCAGTTTTATATTACGTTATATACATTAAAAGCAGAAAAACCCAAACACAAATCAAAAGATGAACCAAGGCAGCCCTTCTAGTTATGGTGACCATGATTGCAAGTATTGCTAGATAGGTGTCAAACTTACTAAAAAAGAGAATCTTGATTTATTCCTCCTATTACAGATATTCTTAGAATGATCCTCTCATTCCTTACATGGCTAGAGATCTTTTAACTTCTGTAGCCTTTTTTGGCTGTGCCAAGTTATCCTTTTACTTAGAAAGCTCTTTTCTCTCTTTTTTTTTTTTTTGGGGGTTGTTTTTTTTGTTTTTTTGTTTTTTTTTTTTTTTTTAAATCTCGAAGATATTTTCAAATTCCTTTTCTCAGCTGTTGTTTTGCCAGGTTTCCTATGCCCTGCACTCCTGGGGTCTTAAAATAAAATAAACTTTACATTCCTCTGGGCTACCAGATAACTGATCTCTGAATTTGGGCCAAACTGGCTAAACCCATCAGGAATTTGCTGCCCAGGGTAGAACATGAATGCCAGTAGTGCCTTCCTGAGCTGCATTCAGACTTTCTAGTGGAGCATTTCACATGCTGCCTTTTACTAACAACTAAATTATGTAGAATTTCTATTAAGTGGAAAAAAAGGATTTGTATGATTTTTATAGCTTCCTGTTGCTGTGTTTGAAGGGAAGGGATACAGTGTGGTTGTCTTGATTTGGAAAGACAGGCGTCTGCTAAGGAAGGTAGGAGCCTCCCTGAAAATGGAAAATATAAATCCCCTCCCTCTGAATTATAATTTTGAAATGAACAGGCTCTCAGGCAAAGATGTGGGAATAGGAAAAACAGTTTTTTAGTAGGAAAATTAAACAAAAAATGCAGTAGTACAAGAAAAACCGCTGCCAGTCGGAATACAACCTGACGCCCTGTTGGTCAGGGTGTTTGGTAGCAGTCCAGTTAGAATTGTGGCTCCAGTCCTCCTGCAGTGACAGATGCGCTTCTGTTGGAGCAACAAAGGGTGTAGTTTTCCTCTGAAGGTCCAGTGGTGGTGTAGATGGGTCCAGTCTTCCTCTGGGAATCCAGTGAAAACAGGCTGCTCTGGTGTTCCAAATCTCAGATTTTATCCAGGTAGGAATGCTTGGCTCCTCCTGCTGGGATGATGTAATTGTATCAGCCATGCAGTGAGCCTCGATTGCCCATTAACAGCAGACATCCCCTGGAGGGAGGATGGGCCATGGAAGAGATAAGGAACACTGCCCCTCCTGGTTTTAACTGCTGTCCCATTAACAGAAGACAACCTGCCCCCTTGTCCCTGGAGTTATGAGGGGTGGGTTGTGGAAGAGATAAAGATCATTGCCCCACCTGGTTTTAACAGCTGGTAATAGAATACATACTTTTGGTTAAATCTTGCATTGTAACCTAAGACAGTGTTACAATTAGCAGAACTCAGCTGTATTTCAGTCCACAGTCACAAATGCTTCTAGGATGGCTCAGGGTAACAACGGTGAAAATTGTCACAGTTACAGCAGCAACAGCAACCTATGCACATAAATCACAAGTGCAGAGGTTCACCATAAATTCATTATCAGGAGACATTTCCTTTTGGCAGAAGATTTTTGTTCTTTGTTCCTTCTGTCAGAAGACTTCTGCTACTTAATGTGACCTGGAAGCCCTAAGATAACAAAGGCAGTACATCACCCTGGTTTGATGAAATGTGCTGAAGAGTGAGGTCTGTATTAAGAGCCTCCTCTTTATTGCAATTGTTTTGCACCCATTAGGATCACAGTCAGGCAGGCCCTGACTAGGGTCATTTAGAATGCTGTTTGTCAGAGCTAATGACAGTGGTCAGGAGAGCACCATGTAAATAATCCCTTTTGGTGATGGGAACCCCACTGGTGGAGCAGCAAAGCTACCTCCTGTCTGTCCTCAGCACACATTTATAGTAGGTATAGGTGATTATCCCCAGTATTGATTCTCATGAAGACAGATTTGGATTCTGTAGAGAATGGCCTTTGTTAGCAAATGGATGAAGTGAGAGCAAACCAAACCCAGAATGGTCAGCAGTCAGAAGCTCCTGTGCATTGTTCATTAACACCCCTTGTGCAACTGCTGTGCCAGTGAATTTTTCACTTGGATGGTGAAGGCTGGTTTCAGTCTGGTCTTAATCGCTGCATCATTTTAATTCCCCAAATGGTTTGGATGTTCTGGTGGATATTCTGTTGGGTAAAATACCTCTGCATCTTTGAGATGCAGGTAATTTCTGATGCTGTTCTTGCAGAAAGCCCTTGTTAGCAACAGCCCCTGTCCGCAGGATGTGTGGGGATAAACCTCTCAGAATCTGATGGGCTCTCCAGCTAATAACGTGCAGCAATAAACTAGTAACCATCATTTGCCTGTGGGATGATGAAACTCAGAATTTGTTGATTGTCCTTCTGTTGCAGCCTAGTGTTTGGTTTCGCTGGTGAGCAAGTGCTGCTTGTACCAGCTGCCTCTGAGCAGTAGGTAGAAGATCCCTTATGCAGTGTCCTCCCCACACTACATTTGTTCCTAACTTCTGTTGACGGCTGATGGGACGTGCTCCAAGGTGTGAGGTTTAATTTTCAGCAGTGCTTGTTCATGTTCAGAGCAGTGCAGGCCATTTTGTGTGTATGAGAGTGTGTGTGTGTGTGTGTGAGCGGGGCCCTGCCCAGGCCTGACCTCTGCTCAGGTGCTGTGGCCAGACCTTCCCAGCTGCTGCCAGGAGCTAGCACTGAATATCCACACAACTCGGGACAGCATGCTGATCCCAGCCTCCAGCACCCATGCCACAGTTCACATTACCAAACATATTTTTCACACACTTGGCATGTGAAATAGTCCTTGATATTTTTCCATTCATTTGTCCAGTAATTCATGTAGCTATGTAAATTTTAATAGAACCATTCTGTAACAAAGATTTCTGCAATTTAACAACCAGTGTTAAAAACCATTTCCTTTGTTTTGCGCTCCTGGAAGTCACTTTTAATGACCCCTGGGTTTTGTAATGGAAGAAGAATACCAGGATTCATTACAGTCTTCCTCCTTCTGTCTGGAGCTTGGTGTGGCCAGTGCAGGGGAAAGATGCACTCTTTCTACTCAGGTAGTGAAGCTGTGGATATGCCACAGACACATATGCCACGGTTGTGTGATTACCTTTCAGGAGAATTTTCTTATCCAATGCCCTGCATTTGCTTTTTTAAATGGTTCTGACACTGAAAGTGTTTCCACAGAACCTCAAGGTCTTGTTCTTGAGTGCAGTTTCCTGGCCTTTGATGTGTATCATCTCTAGTGCTCCTAAAGTGGTACACGTCTCTTCTGTAATGGTGTGTAAGGGAGACAGCACCTGTGACTAGCCTGACACTATTATTATATAAAAGAGTACTATATATTATATAAAAGAGTATAATCATTCTTGTCTCTGAACTTCTGTAATTGGTATTGTCACTGTTTGAAGTGGATGAGGCACTATATTGGCACCCCATACATCTTTCTCTTGAGTCTTTCTGACCAGAGGGATTAAATCAAAGTGTAACTAAGGAACGAATAAAATGGAGGAGGATGAATCTCATTCCAGGAATACACACCATCTTGGTATTATGAGTTCTGATGCTCTAAGGGATTGCATTGTACTGTACTAGAATTTTTTATTAACTAAATTAAGTAGACAGTGAGTATTCCAGCTTTCTAAACACTGAGGTACCATTATATAAATACTGATTTGGGCAGTCCTTAAAGCAGTGCTTAATAAGTAAGAAATAAAGGCATATTTTAGGGCAGTTTTCCATAACGTGCTAGCATTTTGAAAACATCACACATGGAAAGAGAACATGTCAAAGAAGCGCTCTGGTTTTGCTGTAAACTGTGCCCAAATACAGGAAAAAATGACGGATGTAGCAAAACATGAGGTAAGGACTGATGCTGAGTCATAATACTTAATTTAAAACTGTATGCTCTGACCTTCTTTGTTTACTGTTACCTTTTGCTAAATCTAAAGCATGAACTTGCTTAACCAAACATTGCATAGCCATGAAGGACAGCATTGTCACACCAGCCCTTTGAACATGTACTGTTGCTTCAGCAAAGCCAGGATATGAAATATTCTTGAAATTAAGTAGAATTTGTGCTTTTTCTGGCTACTGGTGGGTATTGGATTCAAATCCACTGACCACTGTTCAATAAAACCACAGGTGAGTGTTGACAGTGTGCAGTTGGTGGGGATGTATCTTTGCTTTTTCATTATGCACAGCTGAGCAGAGTTTCCTGCAGAAAGGAAGGGGCTGCATTTATCATGTAAGTACCACACCTGGGCCAAAACCGTGTCTGCAAACCTGCATGGATCTCATGATTATTTATCACTCTTATTCTTTCCAGCTGTGGGAGCACCACAGGGGCTCACCATTCCCCTTAAGATCCCTTTATTCTGCCAGAACAATGAAAATCAGCCTTAGAACAAATACATACCCAGCCTTTCATGGCTGGCCTGGTACCCACAGAGCAACAGTGCTCCAAGTACTCCAGGTATTTTGGGAAGAAATTAGGTTAGAAAGATCCTATTTTTATTTCTGTAATAGAAATCTCTATTGTTAAAAATATTGAAATCAGTGAGTTTTCCGTAAGACATTCTAATTTTGTTGTTCCCAAAACTAGAGAAGATCTGCAGATTGAGATCAGTGCACTCTGGATGGAACACAAAAAACCCCCCATAGATCATATTTCAAGACAAAACACATAATATATAGATGTTAACATGTCTATGCATGTATGGTTAAATTGCCCACAAAATCAGTCTGGATTGCCCTCATCACTGTTAATGGTGGAGGTATTTTCTTAGAGATCATCTTAGAAATTGAAGTAATTACTCCATACACTAAAGGATGTGTTTAGAAATACTGCTAAGGCAAGCACAGCAGTGTTAAATACCAAGTGCATATGGGGAATTTTAAGCTTAATCTGAGCTTCCAACCATAGCATTAAAAAGCTTCCCAAGAGGAATGAACTTTGCAGCCTGATACAGCTGCAGTAAAAAGCAAGGCTCCAGCAGTCTGCAACTGGAATACTCCTCAGTGAAGTTTTAACATGAGCCCTGAGACATCATTTTGAATCAGCAGTTACTGAAATGCTTTATTTATTGTTCTTTTCAGTGCCCAGACCAGTCGTGCAAACAGGATTTACTGGCTTACCTAGAACAGATCAAGCTATACTCCCATCAGCTCAAGATCTGCAGCCAGGTTAAAGCAGAAATCCAGCATCTCGGTGGAGAGCTCATCATGTCTGCGGTAAGTAGAAAAATGGCATCAAGTACTCTGTTAGTCAAAATACATGTTACATTTAAGTTGGGCTTTTCTCCTTGATATTTTTCAAGCTTGCAGCGTGTTCCACTGTCACTCCAAATCCTGTTTTCTTTTCTAACACCTGCTTAACAGCAAGAATCTGCGACAGTGAAGCATAAGACTTCTGGCTTTAAAGGACTAACTGTCACCTTTTCTTTTTAAATTCTCACAGCACATTGTTATTGCTGTTATTCTGAAGTAGTTTGGTTTGAAGAACTGTAACCCACTTGAAAATGCTGGTGCATTGGCTTACACTCATGGAATGTGCTCAGATGTGTGTCCGAGCACAATAAAAACACTCCAGGGGTGGACTTCCAGGCCAGGAAAAAATGCTGCAGGGCATTCTACAGGTCTGCAGAAATAAATACAATGAGCAGCAAGGTGATACCTCCCACAATCCCTGTGCGATTATGGCCTGCAAAAATTCCCACAACCACATGTCGTAATGCCCCATATGTGGTGATGGCTCCTGGGACGTGCGTGGGGTAAAACCTCCTCTGTGGGCCCGGTCATGATTCCTGTGATCTGTGTGCAGTAATGCCGCAGGTGTCTGGGCATGTGGTCTGTGTATGGCACTGCCCATGGATGGCACTGCCCATGGATGGCACTGCCCATGGATGGCACTGCCCGTATATGGCATTGCCCGTGTATGGCACAGCCCATGGATGGCACTGCCCGTGTATGGCACTGCCCATGGATGGCACTGCCCATGGATGGCACTGCCCGTGTATGGCACTGCCCATGGATGGCACTGCCCATGGATGGCACTGCCCGTGTATGGCACTGCCCATGGATGGCACTGCCCATGGATGGCACTGCCCATGGATGGCACTGCCCGTGTATGGCAATGCCCGTATATGGCACTGCCCGTGCATGGCACTGCCCCTGTATGGCATTGCCCGTGTATGGCATTGCCCATATATGGCACTGCCCATGGATGGCACTGCCCATGGATGGCACTGCCCATGGATGGCACTGCCCTTATATGGCATTGCCCGTATATGGCACTGCCCATATATGGCACTGCCCGTGTATGGCACTGCCCCTGTATGGCATTGCCCGTGTATGGCATTGCCCGTATATGGCACTGCCCGTGTATGGCACTGCCCGTGTATGGCACTGCCCGTGTATGGCACTGCCCATGGATGGCACTGCCCGTATATGGCATTGCCCGTGTATGGCACTGCCCGTGTATGGCACTGCCCGTGTATGGCACTGCCCGTATATGGCACTGCCCGTGTATGGCACTGCCCATGGATGGCACTGCCCGTATATGGCATTGCCCGTGTATGGCATTGCTGGTGTATGGCACTGCCCGTGTATGGCACTGCCCGTATATGGCACTGCCCGTGTATGGCACTGCCGGTGTATGGCACTGCCCGTGGATGGCACTGCCCATGGATGGCACTGCCCATGGATGGCACTGCCCGTGGATGGCACTGCCCGTGGATGGCACTGCCCTGGAACGCTGTCCGTGTGTGGCACTGCCCGGAACGCTGCCTGCGCTCCACGTGCAGTAATGGTGCCTGTAGATGGTCATGGTGCCTGCAGTCCACACACAGTAATTCCTCTGTGTCTGTCTGTGCCTACCACTGGCTATCTGCACTCATCCCTGTACGTGTATCCTGCTCTCTGGCTGTCTGTATGGATCTATACCTGTCTCTATCTCCCTACATCTCTCTGTACCTGTCTCTGTCTTTATCCAGCTCTACCTATCTCAGGTTGCCTATCTCTGTCTCTACCTATCTGTTCCCATCTTTATCTACCTTTATCTACATAACTGGCTCTGTCTATATATATCTACAGCTCTCTATAGTTATCTCTGTATGGCTCTAGCAAACCATACCTCTCTCTGCCTGTCTGTACCTGCCCATACCTGTCAGTATCTATATGTACTGATCAATATTTAGCTCTGTGTCCTGGTTTAGGTCAAATTTGGGTGAAATCTTCTGAATAGGGTACCTCTGGGAAGTACACTCAAACAGCCCCTTTCCCAATCAGTCTGGGAAAGAACTTCTCCAGAGGAAAGTGGGAAAAACTATTAATTTAACAAAGTGCTGCTCACAAGCATAAAGAATGAATAATATGAAACAGTAAAACCTTTTGTTGCTCTGAAGTGAGGTGGTAAATTCAGAAAGTCTTCGCTGTGGGTAGCTCAGCTTGCTCAGTCTCTTATCAATCTCTCTTGAGGTCCAGGCCCCAGTGGGCCGCAGGTGCGAGCTCCTGGTGCTTCACTGGGTTTTTGAGTCTGCAGTAGGTTTAAACAGTCCTAAGAAAAAGGAAAGAAACCAGTCAGAGAACTACTATCTCTGCCTATCTGCACCTCTCTATATATACACATCTCCACCTATATATCTGTACCTATCACTAGTTATCTATACATGTTTCTATCCATCTACACTTACTCCACCTGTCAGTACTTGTCACTCTCTGTCCTTATATATATTTATATCTATATGTCTCCCTCTCTGTACCTGTCAATAGCTGACAAAATCTCTGTCGAAGATCTGTCTCCATCATTGCCAGTATCTCTGTCAGAACCTGTCAGATTCTAAGAGAATTTGTCAAAATATGTCAGAATCGGCTAAAATCTTACAGAATCTGTCAGGATCTAACAGAATCTCTTAGGATCTATCTGTACCTGTCTCTGTATGCCAATGTCTGTGTGTGCCTGTCTGTCTGTATCTGTCAATATCTATCTGTGCCTGTCAAAATCTGTCACCCCTCTCCATCCGTCCATATCTGCCTGTACTCTTTCTACCTATCCATGTCTGTCTTTACCTGTCTGCACCTGTCTCTACCTGTGTCAACCTCCTTGTACCTGTCTCCATCTCTGCCTCTCCCGGTGCCTGCCTAGCCCTATCTCTACACATCCATATCTGTACATATCTATTTCTGCCTCTCTCTAGGCTTTCCCATGCCTATTTATCTCTCACTAAAACTACAGTCATCAGAAATGAAGCCTTCGTTGCTCAAGTGAGATCTGAAACACTCATTTATGTAGGTTCCTTGTGTTGGCTGTTCAAATGGTAATTTAGACACCATATTGAACCTCTGAAACATATAGTTAATTAATTTTAATTGAGTGTATAATTTCTGAAGCCAGTGCTTGTTTTCACTTGGGCTGCACATTAACAAGTTTCTCTTCCTTACCTGTTTCTTTTCACAAGCAGTTCTGTGACTAGTGTGGGTTATAGTAAAGCCAAATGTTGAAACCAAAATTGGTTCTTGCTGTTTCTGCCTCCTGCTGTAGAATACTCACCTTGTTTTCTTTACCTTTTTTTTTTTTTTTTTTTTTTTTTCCTGTCACTGCTGTCAACAGTGCATAATCCACCTGGTGCAAAAATTTCAAGTTCTAAAAACGAAACCCCAAATTTAACTTCATTGATAATCCCAAAGAGATGACTATAGATCCTAACCCTGCTTCAAGGGAGGAGGGTGAGAACTTGTCCTATGTGCATCCAGAAACTGGAGAAAGACAACTGTGCTTGTTCAGATAAATGCTCCATTCCCTTCTAGTTCAATAAACACACATAAGCAGGTGCTTAGTTTGAGTCAGTGGAAATGAAGAACATGCTTAGAAGAGGCCTGAATGGCTTTGGGGGTGTTCTGTGAAGCCAAGGTGAGATGCTGCAAGGTTGCTACTCTTTTAAATAGTCTTAGAAAATGCTCCAACAATGGCTGTGTTCATTTTTTTTTTTTTAAATAATATGGATGTTACATAAAAAAGAGCCAAATTGCCAGCCTGTGTCAAGAGACCTGTGCTCTCTCTCCAAGCCTTTTCAAGACAGTGGAGACACGGTTGGTGTCAGTGGTTGTGAAAAATTTCTAGAAAATTCAAACAAAGGCTCCCTGGCCTCTGTCTGGGGAAGGGGATGCCATTTGTGACTGACTGTGCTCAACTGCCCCCCTGCAATTAAAATTGTGGTTATGTGAAACTGATGGCCTTTTGTATTAATCTAACTATTTGTGTTTTAATTGCTTCAGTTTTAGAAGAATAGCGGTATTTACGCTGTACAGATAAATTGCTCAGTCAAGAGGGAGAGAAATGCACTAGTGGTATAAAAAAGGGCTGGTTATTGAATTGCTTTTCTTAAAAGCTGGAGCAAGTTCCAGCTTTAAAGTGCATGTCGGGGCTTCAGAAACTGATCAAATTCCTCAGTTAGCTGGCCTAGAAAAAAGTGACAAACCCAAGTTCTGTGTGAGAAAGCAGAGGGGTTCTTCTCCCCTTCCCACCTTCTCCCTCCCCAGAAGATAGTATTAGAAGTCCTTTAGAAAATACAAGAGTCAGAACTGTAGCTGGAATAGGATTATATTTTATATTCTCCCCAGTCCTGATCTTCCCTGAATGAGAATCAGAAACGGAGACAGCAAGATGATTAAGAAAAAAGGCCCTGCTCTAGCAGATACTAAAGGCTTTATTGTGCATTAAGTAAAGAACTCAGAGCCTCCTGAAACTGAATCCATCCTCTGGTTAATGAAAACCTGCTATAGGAAAAGAAATCTACCAGAAACAGCATTAGGAAATAGTCATCCTCACAGGTCCCTCCATCGTTTTCTCCCTCCTGCACCCATGTATAGGTGTGTGCCAGGAATGACCTTCCTGGTCCTTGGGCATCCACCCCTCCTCTGGCTTCACTGGCTCCTCAGAGTCCCTCCCCTCCTCTCCCACCTCCTTCAGGAGCTGGGGCTGAACAGCTGAGGGGGGAGGCTCCTCTCCTGTGAGAAATGACACATTTCCACACGTGGACAGGTCAGTTCCAACTTCTACGCTGACAAATCCACTTTGAGAAACAAAAGGAGGGTGAGTACCAGCTGGTGGAATCAGACATAAAAGCACTGTTTTGAGATGGCTCTGATATTGACTCCACACCTCCCTTCTGTAACTATTAGAACTGTGCACAAGGATCTTGGATTTAAATCACCTTCAAGGAAAATCCCTTCTCACAAGAGTAGCAATTCATTAAAAAATAACCCAAACCAGCCTCTCTTGAAGCCCAAAGTCCAACTGAGAGAAAGAGAGGGATGAAAAGCAGAGGATGTAGCATCACATTTTTGCAGATCTGCAAAAGAAAACCATCTTCTTGAAACAGAGCAGCCTTGTCTTACCAGTTCTGGATGATGCTGTGGTGAGCAGCTAAAGGAATCCTAAACCGGCGTTCCAAGTTAACCTTGGATGGGACCATGGAGCAGTGGGTGGCAGGGCCGCGGCACAAGGGCAGCTGTGTCCCTGTCAGCAGCATCGTGACCTGCACTGGAGGAGGTGCTGCTGGCTGCCAGCATAGCTCAGTTTGCCACTTACTCCATGACAACAAAGAGCATTATGCTTATGAAAAACGATATTGAAATCCATAAACACAGCTCTTCCGCTGTTTTTGATCTGTGTGCCCTGGGCCTGCCCTGCACTGTGAAAGGTTTCTTACCTCCAGTTCATCCCGGGCTGTATCGTTAGTGGAGGTTAATTAGGCCACTTTCCCTGGGGCAGCTAGGATGATTTGTGGGCTTCCCAGCTGACAGCTCTTCTCACTGCTCTCCTTGTTTAGCAGCTTTTGGACTTCAGGCCACACGCTCATGTAGTCTGCCTTTCTCACTGTCCATCCCCAAGCTCCAGTACCTTCTTTCTAGTCAGCTCCCCGTTATGGAGGTTAGAAGGGGTCCTGTACAGAAAAAAGAGGAAGAGATGTGGATCATCACCTTCTCATTCCCCATTCACTGTAGTTTCGTTATTTTCATTCATGAAAAATTCCTTGCTCACTATTTAGTCTTTCACAGTCCCCCTCCAATGCTGTGAGTACTGGCTCACATTGCCAGGTTCTAAGCTGCTCAAGTCCAAATGGTGAGGATTCTTTAAGTCTTCATTAGGAGTGATTAAATAGGGAACACAGATTTTCTTCTATTAATTAAATTGGTGCCTCTTCAGGCACAAAATAATGGGGTAACATTTGCAGTATGCAGAGCGACAGGAGTTTCATTCGCTTAAATAAGATAAACTGTTACTTCACTTACAAGCACTGCACAGCAATAGCCTTGCACCTTATCTTGCCAGTTTGCTCTTTTTTCAACAATGGTTTTAGCTAGAGAGAATTATATCACAGGGCAGAAAAATGAACATATCTTACATATTAATATTGTGCTCCATGACTTTTGCCAGGCAATTCTGTTTTGTGCTATTTATAGTCTTTACCTTTCTTTCTTTTATATTGTACTTGGCAAGAGAGACAAAGTTTTTTGGCCTTAAAAAGCTTAAAAAGGAAGGGTCTGGAAGAGCAAAGTCTCCAGAGTCCCAGTATCCCAGAATTTGCTAACTGGCACAGAAGGCCCACCCCCTTCAAGTTGTCCAGCCTTACCTGTGCACTGAGGGCTGTTTCACTCTGCTGTTCCTGCAGATGTCTCATTTATCTCCAGCTCTTCCCCCGGGTATCTCAAGAGCCAGACTTTTAAACACTGACGTCAGGCTGCTTTTGTGCCAAGTGGAGGTGCTTTAATGTGTCTAACTTCATGCTCCAAGGCTGGAGTGAAATACCTGTTTCCCTTCCTGACTTCCCAGGCCCATTAATTCCCAAGTTTCCAGCACAACACTGCAATGAATGTGCTCACAGGTGAAAACGCAGAGGCAAAGCTGTAAGCCAGAAGTTAGAGGAGGGTCTCTGGCCCCAGGCCTTTGGCTGGCACAATCCCAATCCCCGGATACCCATACCTCAGGAAAAGGCTGCCTTGGCCAATGGGTGCTGCTGTGGCAGCTGGCAAATGGCCCCATGCCATCATTACACTGGAAGGGCTTCAGCTGCTCCCGTGGCAGCACGGGAGATGGGAGCAGTGCACTTCTGCTCCTGTGGGGTCTGGCTGTGCTTTCCCCCTGGAAGAGGAGTGAGATGAGCAGAACAGCCTTGCTGTGGCCCCAGCAGGACGGGAGGGAAGGAACAAAGGACTAAAAGCAGCAAGCTGGGAATTGCACTGGAACAGGAGCTGCCCTGACAGCACAATTGAGTCACCACAGGTACCTGGTTCATTCCTCTGCCTTCAGTGCACCTGTCCTGCTCTCTCTTCTGTGTGGGCTGTGGTGGAACAGCATCCCTTTTTCCTTGCTTCCCATCCACAGTGGCTGCTGTGACAGCACCAGGGCACAGCTCCTGCTCCGTGCTCAGCCACTTCTCTTCTCCTGGCTGCCGTTTCTCCTGGGCACTCCTTGAGAACTCTGAGTTCAGCCTGTTTGAATGGGTGGGAGAGGTTACTTGTAGGGCCTCACATCATGCATGAAATCACTTCTTTCAGAGTATTTGACTCTGAAAATACTGAACTGCTCAATTTCTAAAAGCTGACATTAACCCTCAAGAGCTGACACAAGTTTTCTTCCACTGAGAGCTGACAGAAATGTTTCACTCTGGGATTTTTTTTATCTAGTAACACTATAACTTTCCTGGTTTTGCCTGGTGTACACTGACAAGTGTGTGGATATAGAAATCCTGGCCTTTGGAAGCAAAGCAAGGGGTAGATTTTGCTGTCAATCACTTATAGAGAGCTCAGTTAGTATTGCTCTCTAAACTGCATCTACTGAGAAAAACCAATTTAAAGGAGTAGGAAGAATTTCTGGTAATGTATGCTAAAGGACAGTTAACTTTTCCTAGTAATAATTACTCTGGGAATTAGCAAAATCTGGATGTGTCTTACAGTTCTTAGACTCAGTGTATGTCAAAGATTATTGCAACAAACACTCTATTTCTTCCTCAACAGCGAGGAAAGGATTTATATTAAGACACTGTTCTCTTTTTCTCAAGGGCCTGTTTTTAAAAAAATAGATTCCTTTTTTAAAATCCTCCCTGGAAGTGAAAGCAGCAGTACTGGGGAGGAACTGAGCTCTCCGCCTGGCTAAGCATCTGCTCTATTATGGTGTTGCACAGGAACAATTTCACAGCCCTTAATGTAAGTTGTTTATCATTTAACTTGGACACAGGCCTGGGCTAATTATAGAGCTCAGTTTCAGTTCTTTGAATCCTGCTTAGCCTGAAGCAGACTCTGGTAATGGTTAGTTTTTAGTCCATTAGATTCAATTTCCCCACCTGAAAAATGGGTAAAACATAGAACAAACCCCAGACACCCCTGAGGTGTTAAATGCAATGACTGGATGGACACACAAACATAGATAACCAATGGAACAGCCATGTTTTTAGGAGAACTCAGTTCCTTGAAAAGAAACTCAAGCAGTGAAGCCCATTTCCTGATGCCGTGTCCATGGGGATGAAATCTCTCCAGTATCCCAGAGGGAAAGCATGGCAAAGCAGAAGTGAGCAGAACACTGAAGAAACAATTTCCAGAGGAAAGAATCACAAGGGCAAGGCTCCCTTTGGCTCATTTCCTGCCCAAGCTGTATTGGGGTTGAATCTGTGACAGGTTTCTCTGTGTCACCTGGCAGCTGCATGAGCGCAGGTGCTTCCAGTTCCAGCTTTGCTGTGCTTTCTTGGTCACCCATCTTCTGGTGCCACTGTTAGACTGAGATCTCCATTTCCACTAAAAAGAAAAATAACACTACTCTGAGTGGGGAAAAAAGGGAGGCTCAGAAAACCAGGCAAGTAAGTGGTGTTAAAATCCTGGCCAACGCCCAGCAAAAACTCCAATGCCTTAACAGTTATTTCACAATAATTACCTGTTTGGATTGTTCTGCTACTTTTAATCTTAAGGGATTAAATGAATATTTTATGCAGCAACCTTAGTGAAAGAGCCATAAAGTAATTCAAAACAGCAAATGGCTACAGCTAGCAAAAAAGCAGGATTAAAATCAAAAGCACAATGTAGTAAGGACTTCTTACCTGAAATGCAGCACTACTGGGACACTAATTACTCTCCACAAAAATGTAGAACTCATGTTACTTTCAAATGTAACTGTCAAAGAAATAAAAACAGTCTTAGTTTCTTGATACAGTGTACCAAAGGAAATCTGCTTCTAGGAATGCATTTAATGAATCTTGTGTTTTAATCAGAATTAATTTTTAATAATTGACCTTGTTTCCTAAAGAATTCTAAGTTCAGACTTCCAACACTGATATAGAACTGTATTTGATGTTCAGTTCTCAGCTTCCACCTGTATGAAAAACCTTCATGTGGCTGAACTGCAAGTAGGACTTGGGATATTGTAAACAGCCAACTAATGCATCTATTCTCAAACAGCAAAACCTCACAGTTCCCTGCAAACACTCCAAGAACGCTCCCAGCAGAGGGTCCCAGCTGGGGCTGCAGGCACTGCCACGTTTCACAGAACCCTTGGGGGGTGTTGCTGTGCACAGCTTCATCCAGGAAGGCGGGTGTCTGTCTCTGCCTTCTGGCAAAGGGACAGCACCTGCACATCCACACAAACAGCAGCAGCAGGGGCCTGCCTTCTCTGCATATCCTGCAATAAGGACAGTTTGCATTTCACTGCTACACAAGATGCCACTACTGCTGACATGGGACAGTGCAAGCACTTCTTAGTGCGCTGAACAGAAAATACTTTGACAGCAAAAGGGTTCTTCAGCTTCTAAGTCACGATTCTCTTGGTTATTCTGAATAAATAACTTTAAAATAACTGCCCATATCAGTTGTTATATTGTTCAGCATTTCATAGCAATGGATTGCCACTACTGCCAAGACATTAAATTACTTAACAAAAATGAGAAAAAATACAATGCATGTAAACAAACAGAAAAAAAAGTTTCAAAATTCATTTCTTGTCTAACCTTTTCCTTCTGCTTTGTTATTCAGTGGCTTGCTCTCAGGACTTATTACAGAGGAGGTATAAAAGTGCTGGAGATGGGAGAGTGGATTTCAGCTTGAGGGATGCCAGCCCCATTTGGGGTGTTTTTTGTTTGTTTTTTTTTTCTTAAAAAATACTGTCTTCTGCTGTGTATCTTGTGTGTTTCACCCCAGTGTGAAATTACAGTGGTCAGCATCCTTCTGAATTCCTTTTGCAATGACAGCCAAGTACATTAGAACTCACAGGCCAGGTGAGGAAAGAAATGGCAAAGGGATGTTTTTCCTAAAGCCTTTAATGAATTAATGGCTTAACTCACACAGTCACACCTGTAAAATCTGGAGGCTGGGATGTTGCATCTCCATGGAAAATGCTGAAAGAGCAAAAGTGAAGTTAGGCAAAAATGAAACAGCTTTAGTTTGGGGTTGGTTTGTTTTGCTAGTGAATCTTAATGTACCACTTGCTGTGCACTGCAGAGTTTGCAGCCACATCTCTCTAAGTGAAATGAACTTAAACGCTCAATGAATATTTTATCAGTCTTTCATTTATGCCAAGTTTCATTTCTTCAGTTTTCCTGGATATGAGACCTTGAAGAGCCTGCTGAATATCTGAGATAAAAGCATCCAAGTGAAGACAGTTCTTGAGTACATCAGTTTTATAGAACAGATTTCCACCAAACTCTACATTGTTTCTGGCATTGAGGTAGAAAAACAGCTGCTCTCTAAAGCAAGAAAAAAGGAGATTAAATGTATGGCCTGATTGATACCGCCTGTAGCACACATCTAAGAACCTCTAAAACCTTCAAAATTCTGAGTGCAGTTAATACCCCACCCCAACAGAAGCTGTCTCTTTAGAAGGCAAATGTGAGATGCATCAGAAAGCAGAAGGGTCAGGTGGACGCAAGGACACAGCAGTTCTAGTGCTCACCTCAACATTCTCCGTGTTCCACAGTACACACTGAAGTCACAATACAGAACAGCTGAAGTTTTGTAGCATCCTGCTTGGGTGGTACCAGTTTCTTCTAGAAGTCTTTTCCCTGCCAGGCAAACAGGAATTTATTTGCTGCCCAGTTACCCAGCAACTTCAAAAAGGTGGAGCAGTTACACACAGTGGAGTCACTGGGAAACTTCAGGGAAAAAAACTTCCTCTGAAGCCCATTCACCATCTCCCACAGAATCAAAACCATCTTCTCCTTTGTCCCAGAAACTTCATAGTGGTGTTACTACAGTGCCAGTGCTGGAAAAGGGAATGTTAGGTGGTGTGGGGGGAAAGGATTATTCAAAGCTTTCAAGAAGCTTTGAATAATTACGGTGGTGTCAGCTGTTCTAGATATCTGCAGATAATTGAAATTTCATGTGTGTGTGCATGCAGAGTGTGTATAACCAGTCCTCAGGTTAGCATGAAAGAAGGAACTTCCTGTGAAGTCTCCTCCTGCTCCAGTAAACACGGTGTGACAGCATCCAGCAGTGAGGTGTGGTCAGAGCCTCCCTTCAGCTGCCCCTGAGCTAGGGCTGCACCTCCAGGCAGCCTCCCTGGGAAAAGGGCCAGAGGTGCTGGGAGTGTGGGACAGGAACTCTGAGCAAAACCTTCCCCACAGCCTGCAGCGTTGGGAAATGGTTTGTTTCAGATGTGTTAGATGTATAAGGAACTGTTTGAAACCTAGGGGTCAGCACGTGCTTTGAAGTTCCCGTCAAAGTGTGTGACAGAGGCTGCTGCAGGGCCAAGGCTCCCTCGTTCAGCTCATACATCAGTCCCCAAACACACCCCCAGTGGCAGCAGCGCCCTGCAAACACCAGGTGGCTGCTAGAGGCTGGCAGCCCTTTCTAGAAAGTTAACATGCTGCAGCAGGGACTGAACTTTAGAGACCATCTGGTAGCTTTTACACCTTTTCTTGGGGAATTGAGATAATTTCAGTTTGCCATCACACATACGCGTGCATTCAACCAGACTTTTTTTTTTTTTTTGCATTTCCAAAAACCAGCAATGTATTAACTGCAAGATTTTTCTGCCAGTTAAGAGGCATTTCCAAATTACAACTAAATGCAGCCTCTTGGCTTTATTTGCATTTGTGTTACACAGTTGGAATGAAGACAGACAGTAATAACACACCTCTCTCCCCTGATCAATTTGTTTGACCTGGCAAAGGGAGAAGACCTCAGACCTTTCCTACTAACCCCGTCTGTCAATCTGTACCTTGCCCAAGGCTCTGGGGTTCAGGTGGATGGCAAAGGACAGGATCACTCTGCACTAAACACATGGACAGCCCTCCAGAGAACTGGCCTCAGTGCTTTTACACAGGTGTTTCAGCAAAGGGGAGGTTTAGGAGGTGAAGTGTGAAGGCTGTCCCATTTTGAGGAGCAATTCTACTCTTTCTCCCTCCCAGCCATAGAGCATTTCCTCAGTGCTCCTGCTCCCTGTCCAGGGGCAGTGACAGAAGAGAGCCCTGCTGTGGCTGTGCTGGGGAAGGTGCCCGTAGGTGATGGCTTTGTTTGTTCCGCATTCTGCCCTTGGGGGCACTGCCCAAGCAGCTGGAGAGGCCACACAGTCACTGGCTTTTCTGTGGGTTATCCCACTTCTAATATCCCATACAAATCTTAGCTGCTGAGAACAGGTTCAGCAGCTCAGACAGAGCCAGACACTTCAGAGTATCCCAGCACTGCTCCTGAGCCGTGGGAGCCTGGAATGTGCCAGGAGCAGCTGGAGGCCTTACCTGGTGCTGAAACAAGGGGTCACATTTTCACAGCTCTTCTTCAAGTTGGTTTCATTACCCTTCAGTACTAATTGCAACAGGACCCTGCAGACAAGCATTGTGAATTCTTATTAAAGAAAAAACAAAACAATTAGCATTTATTGTTTATTTTATTATTATTACTTTAGTCCGCCAGCACGGTACAGAATTTCTGTACATCACAATAAATACGAGCAGCAGAGCAGGAGTACAGTGATCAAACACAAAAGGGAAAATACAGAAAGTATGGTTCAGTCTCTGCTAGTCTTACTTTTTAACTGTTGTTTATTGCTGTGCCTGCTGTGATTAAAATCACACTGACTTTCAGGCTGGTGTTTCTGTTTCCTATTACAGCTGGACAGCGTCACTTCACTAATTCAGGCCGCCAAAAATTTAATGAATTCTGTGGTGCAGACAGTGAAGATGTCCTATATTGCATCCACAAAGATTATCAAGATTCAGAGTCCTGCCGGCCCACGGCACCCAGTTGTGATGTGGAGAATGAAGGCTCCAGAGAAGAAGCCCCTGATTAAAAGAGAGAAGCCAGAAGAAATCTATGCTGCTGTCAGAAAAGGTTCTGCAAAGAAGAGAATCCATCCCGTGCAAGTCATGAGTGAATTCAGAGGCAGAAAAATAGTCTAATATTTTGCCACTATGTCTTCCTGCCTTGAATTTCTGATGATTTTTCATCTTTTCCCCCACTTATTTAATAACTATATATGCCAATGTTTTGCTCTAAATCTGTAAGATAACACTTGCTTAAATTATTTGAAAATGCTGTTGGACTAATTAGATGTACACAGTTGAAAATAACACTGATTGTCCTGCAGCGACCAACTCTGGTGTCTCTGCACAGCTGGGCCCGTGCTGCAGCTGGGAAGGAGCACTGTGCCACGTGCCCAAAGCCATCCTGCAGGCACCAGGCTTTAGGAGCTCCCTCAGCAGGGGTGGCAGTGGCCCCACTGCAGTGGATCTGTTTGGTGACACACAGGATCTCATGCTGGTGCTGCTGGGCCACCCCGTGACCAGCCCAGCTGAGCCCAGTCTGAGCCCTAAACCTGGGTCCAGGCTGCAGCATCCATAGCCCTGTCCTTGGCCCAGGCCATGCCTTGGAAATGTAAGCCGGAAAATGTTTGATGAAACACACGAAGTGTTGGAACAATGTGGAGGTAATAATGTAGTAAAAAAAAAACCACTGACTGCAAGCCAGCAGGGATGACAGCTCTTTAGAAGGCCTTTGGAAGCATGAACAGGAATCTGTGTTCTGCTCCCTGCTCTCTTCTGTGAGCCCCAGTAAATCTGCCGACTGTTACATTTGGCAGTTCAGATAAATCAGACATTAACAATAAAAAACTTTCCTAATTGCTGCACGAAAGAACAACTTTGAAATAAATCATTATTCCAAGACCAGTGTGTGAAATCCACATATCTTGAATCTTAGGAATGGGGAGAGTTTTCCCAAGCACCTGTAGTGAATTCAGTTACTTCTGACAGATGAGTCCTGAATGCAGGACTGTGCTGGCGGGTGCTGGATGGCTGCACTCAAAGTGTGTAATGAAGGTTAATCCGGCTCGTCCAGACCTCTGCAATGCACTTAAAGAAAACTATTTTTTTCTAAATACTTTTGAATCTGAAATCCACTTGGACTAATTTTTTTGGAAGGATCCAACTTGCCTTTTTGCCATGTCACCAATTTTTCACAGAAATCCACTTGGACTAATTTTTTTGGAAGGATCCAACTTGCCTTTTTGCCATGTCACCAATTTTTCACAGACTGCATTTGTTGCTCAGGATGTCTTTCCTTGGCCGTTCAGTAGATCCTTTGGCATGGCCACCTACATTTCCTACGATGAAAGAACTCCCTCAAAAGCCAGAGCTTCCTGTGTGTCACTGACTGCCATTATGGGATGGCTCCACACGCTGGGCTGCTGCTCCAGGTCACTTATTATCATGTTTGCACAGCAGTGCCTGACCCAGCCCAGTGTGGGCAGCAAGAATAACCCTAAACTGTGCCTTTCCTCTTGGGGCTGCTCTGTTTGTAAGCTGAGGATGCTGGGCCAGGGCAATTCCTAGGCTGTGGATTATGAAACCCTGTGAAATTATAGTGCTCATGAATTAAAAATTCTGCTGATCATTCTTCCACACCTTTCCTAATGTTGCAATCAGTTAAATGGAACAAAAGGAAGAGTTTGGAAGAAAATTGCCTTTTTCCAGCTCCAGTTCCCTCCAGCACGTTTGCATCAAGATCTCAGTAGTGTCTCCTGGCTTAGCTGCTCCTCCTAGGGCCCCAGAGGCAGGAGGTGAGCTGACACAGCCTTGTGACCTGCTCTGGGGGTGTGACTGTCCTGAAACCCTCCTGTCTCCAGGTTACACCTTTGATCCCAGTCACCCTGACGTCAAACATTTGTAACTAATGCCTTGGTATCACATCATTAATAAAAAAGCATGTACACCCCTGAGAAGCTGCTGTCAGTGTTGTGGGATTATTTTTTTAGTGTGTCTCAAGTGCAAGGCCTGCCAGGTGTGCTCACAGGAGCACCAGACTTTCTTCCAGCATGCTGCACATGCTCCATTAGCTGCTCTACAGGTTCTCCAGCATCAGTATCACCAAAGGACACTTCACTGCTTCATTTCATGCTCCTTCCTGCACTGCCAGTCTCTACTCCCACCCTGGCTATGCTCAGTAGTCAGTTTGATCTCAACACAGCACTTTATTACACAAAAGCTACCCTCTAACTGAATGAGGAATTTAAAACCCACTGCAGGTTGTTGAGAGGAGCCAAAAGAACGATAATTAAATCTAGACTAAATTTATCTTGGGTCAAATTCAATCCCAAGTGAAAAAGTTTATTCCTGGCTAAGGAGGCAGAGGGTAAGAAGTCCTGGAGCTGTAAAAAGCCCAGCTCATTACCCCTCAGCCAGTTTGGGAAGCAGGGAACCACCACTTCCCTGCCATGAGGGAGAATTCTGAAGGAGGATGAACTGCTCAGTAAGTTTTATTCCAAGCAGCTCCTCATTCATCCTTCAGCCTCCTCATTCCCTGCTAGCCCAGCTCTCAGAGCATAACTCCTCCCCCAGTTTCTGCCTGCCTCTCCCCAGCACGTCCCCTCGCACTGTGCCCTCCACTGCTCTCAGCCTGGCAGAGCTGCAGCTTTCTCACCTCAGCGGCTCAGATGATTTCATCAGCCTGCCTTGGCCTCTCCCCATTACCACATTACGGAGCAAAGTGTGATGGATGATTGAAGGCAATTTTATATGAAAAATTTTCACTAGAGCACTAAAAAGTGAGAGTCCCACTGCTGAAGCCCATTAGTTTGAGAGTACAGGTCTGCGGCATTTCCATGAATCCCAAAGCTGTTGAATTTTTATTTTTTTTAATAAACAGCTGATGTACTTTTTCTGCCAGCATAGCCTGGTACCACTAGGGAAGGAAGCTCTATAGCTGCATCTCTACTAAAGAACACAACTAAGCAGCCTGACATCAGGCCTGGCAAGGTGTTTTAAAAGTCCTGCAGTACTTTTTGAAAGGGTTCCACCCCTTATTTTCTGTGAGTCCACAACTGAAGCATTTGAGAAAAGTATGTTTATATAGCAAGTTCTTTCATGAGCCAATAGAAGTTTTCTTTTAGACAAAAAAAAAAAAAAAGGTATTTATTAGCAGCAGATAATAAAATTCTATGTAAAACCTATTTTTGCTTCCAGATATTACTTATCCCTTTTGTGTTGCTCCTGGCTGAACTCTGGGGACTTGCCAGTATATAGACTGAGGAAATGAGATGAATAACCCCTGTTGCCTCGGGTGGGATTTAAAACCAGAACAGAACTGTGTTGGAAGAGGCAGGGGGCTGGTGTGTGTGAGTGCTGGACAGGACAGCGGCAGGGCTGGCACTTCTGGCAGAGGACACGGGAGCTGTGGGCGCTCTCACCGTGGGGCTCAGCCAGGGGTGCTGCCTGTTCCTGCCTCTCAGCCCCGCATCCCCACAGCCTGGAAAGGCAGCACTCACCTTCCCCTCCCTACCAGCAGCTCGCCGACACCCGAGGCCCCAGGGACCCTCCCCAGCCCTCTGCTTGGCTCCCACTTCCCTTCCTGTGCAGAGAATCCTCTGCACCCCACGGAGCTGTGCCTGGAGCACTGAGGGAGCTCTGCCTGCTTACACACAACAGGTAATGCCCCTGGGGGCTGGGAGGAGACAGACAGAACAAAAGCGCTCATCTGATATTGCCCAGTAGAGGCAATTTTAGCATATGAGTAATTAAATAATAATTAAAGATCAAGCAGATAATGTGCACGCTTTTGCTTTGTTAAAGGGAAGAAAATGCACCAAGCAGTGTTAATTAAAAAGTCATGGATTTTGTGTTGCACACTGGAAGTGGTGCTGCTGCACTGAAAAATACTGCCTTTCAAATAAAAAACCACAGCTCACTGGAAACTTTCTTGGCATAAAGAAAAACAAAATACATCCAAAGCAGAAATGGCAAACAACCCATGAAAATACTTTAAAGCCCCTGATGTCTCTCATCAACAGGAGGAATGTGCTGTTATGGTCCAAGGAACTGGAAGCTGAGGAACTAATTTTTGGCTCCAGCCTAAATGCAATAGTTTAGATGAAAGCTTGCACTGCAAGAGGTGGATCTAACAGTTCTGTTTTAAGGAGTTTTTTACAGGTTAGGAAATACTCACATTCTACTTCCTGATGGTGAAAACGACTGTGTTAAAGCAGGCTGGAGACCACAGAGATGCCCTGTGCAGGATGTTGTTTCTTCTTGACCCTCAAATCTTTTATCAACCTGGTCATTTTAGAGCCCTTGGCTTTTCTGCTGCAGTTCTCAGTCACCTTCATAGAAGGCAGCAGCTGACTCAGGAGCAGCTGCCAGCACGCCGCAGCTCAGGAGCTGTGGGTCGGGCACTGCTCTTTCCAGGGGCTGGAGGGTTAAAGGAGCTGCTGCTCCCTGCTCCAGCAAGCCTCTGTGCCTTTGCTGCTTCATTCCCAGAGCTCTCTCACTGGATGGAAACAGGATAGGACATTGCTCTCACACTTTGTACCATGCCCAACCAGCCAGCATGGCTGAGAGAATGGGAGAAAACTAACTTTCTTGGGGAGTTTTTAGCTTCTCTGGTGGAGGAAGAGCCATTTAAAGCAATGATTGCTCCAGGAAAGCAGAATCTCCCTGGAGCTGAGGTTTTCCAAAGATGAAAAACAGCCAAAGGCTCATTTCTGCCTTCCACTCCCCTACAAACCCAGTCTAGTCCTCTCAGACATCACTGAGGGTTGGGGTTTCACAGCTTGCTGGGGGTGTGGTCCTTAGAACCTCAAATGAAAATAAGTAAAGAAAACACCAGTGCAACTTGCTGTCAGGAAGGTTTGCATCAGTTTCTCTAAGAGAACATCTGGATGCACAATGCAAAATTTATATTTAGCTCACCTGCCCTTAGGAGCAATTTGAGGACAGAAAAGAGAGGACTGGAGCTCTGCTACTTTACATCTTGGGTAGGAATTCATGGAGGGGGAACGTAGGTTAGATATGGGGAAGGAACTCTTTACTGTGAGGGTGGGTGGGCAAGCCCTGGCACAGGGTGCTCAGGGAGGCTGTGATGCCCCTGGATCCCTGGAAGTGTCCAAGGCCAGGCTGGATGGGGCTTGGACAGTGGGACATGTTGGATGAGATGTCTTCAAGGTCCACTGCAACCCCTCAACATTCTGTGATTCTGCATGGATTATACAGGTGCCACAGGAATAGTAAACAAAAGGCAGACTCCAAGCACACCCTGCAAACCATCTGCCCTTAATGTGGCCGCCTTAGTGCTTGGGTGATCTTTGCCCTTGGCTGACAGAAAAATAACCCTCTCTTATTTACCTATTTATATAATTATATAATTAACCTATTATGGATTTTATATCCGTTACAGCACACATTAGTAATGACTATTATAACAGTCATAAAACATGAGTAACAGAAATTAATGTAATAATTTTTAACATAATTAAATATATAGATATATTTATAGCTAAATGTATTTATATAATTACATAATATTTAGTTGCCAATAAACTAAAGTTGTTAGAATTCATAGCCACTACACGGGAGTACATGAATGTTTCACTTACAAAGGTGCAGCATCTCATATACTCAGCCTCAATTTTCTGCTTTTGAATTAATCTGACAGGGAAAAAATGGCTGCATCTTATGGCAAAAGTATAGCAACAGCAGGAAGCAAACTGGAATTTAAGCCCCCAGCAACTAAAAATAAGCACAGAATAATTATGTCTGCAAACCTTTGAAGAGTTTGAATAGGAAATTCATACTTATTATACTATAAAAAGAAAGGGAAATGAGACAACTTTTTGGCTCAGGATGAGATCTATTACCACTGAAATATTTTTTGTCTAGCTGCAAGCGTTACACAAGCCAATATAATTTCAAGACAAGTAGTTGTTATGTTAACAAGAATGACTAAGATGCTTCACTTCCCCCAGCATCCTGTCCTTCAACTACTCTTCCCAGTTTCCCTCCTGGAAGAACCCCTTGTTCTCAGGGCTCTGGAATGAATACAGCAGATAAAGTGTACTAACATTTCAGCGACTGTATCCATCCCAGAGATTCCATCTGAAGCAGTTACTGTGAAGCAAACCCATAATCTTGGCTAAAAATAAAGACTGTAGACTACCCTGTCACTGGAGTGAAATTCAAGACTTGAACCTGCCAAACTAGTGTGTTCACTCCTCTTGTCCCAGGCCTCCTTCTATTCTGTTTTGCTTTTTAGCCTGTGAGACACTGCCTGTGCTGGATATTCCCAGATACCGATCTCACAATAAAATGGGTCCAGTCTGTGATCAAAACAGAAGTTTGGTTTTTTGGAAATCCAGTCACAAGCCAAACTCTGTTATAGTTCCCTGGAGCTGGGCATCTAATGGGGGCAAGGCTTTATGGTGCCAGTCGTCCTCTCCCCTGTTCCAGTACCTCTACCAATTCCAGCTGCTGTGCCACCTGGGCACAGCTCCACCTTCCCAGTGCCCTGCTCACAGCGGTGTCCCCGGGCTTTCCCAGCTGTCCCCACTCCCTCTTTGGCACTTCACCCCAAGTGTGGAGCCTGTGGGCTGGCAGAACACCGTGTGCGAGTGCCAGCAGCCATCCTGGCTCTGCTCTGCCCTGCTGCTGGGAATGCTTCTGCAGGAGAGAACGGGTACCCCTTTCTGAGCCCAGGGGAAAAAGGGGGAGGTAAGAGGAAAAGTGACATTTCCACAACATGGAAAACTTCTGGTCTGTAATTCCATTGTTAAGGCAGCATTTCCCAAGGGGGCAGAAATAAGTGCTGCTTTCCTCCAGAAATGCCTCTGGGGGGGATTCTTTGTATGGAGTTCCTCCTACACGTGCCCACCTTGTACCGAGCACTTTGAGGCCACCAACTCATTGTCAGCATGCAGTAAGGATTTTGAAAGCCACCAACGACCTTCTTAAGGAAGCTCACTTGTCATTTTCACTGGACTGCTCTCAAAAGTTGGGATTCAAGGGACATTTACTTGTCACCGAGGAAAGAGGTAGTGCTGGGACTCTGACACAGCCCCAAGCACTGGATAACAAACACCCTCATGGGCCAACCTGCTGGAAGCAGATGAGCTGGAACAGCACTCACATCACTTTGCAACGCTTTTAATATTGCTATTATTTATACATGTCCAGCATTTACTTGAATTCCATCCTTGCTTCTGGAGGGAAAGGTTTTTCTTTGTCCTGAGCAATCAATATGATCCCAACCTGCTTGTCTAACCTGAGGGACGAAGAGAGAGATACACTCCCCATATTTCTTACATGTATCTCTTTTTTCCCTTGTAGAGAGATTTTTCCATTGTAGTTAGCTCTTCTTAAATGAGTAAGATCCACTGACCACCTTCAGCCTAATTGTCATCATTCCCACCCTGCCTCCCTGGCAGTAAGACTCCAACCTTTTTTACTCAAGTGCCAAGCTGTGTTAATCACCCACTGTAATGCCTAGAGATTCTGATGCCTAAAGGGAGGATAAAACAGGGATTAGTAGCAAAACACTGAAGAATTAAAGCAGCACATACAGAAGAGCTTACAAAGCACTCAAAACCTTAGAGAGCAGACAGAGCAGGCTCCACCTACAAAGTCAACAACCTTAACTGCAGTGGCCAAAGGCTTCTCCCTCTGATCTGTGCTTTGGCAACAGCAGCAATATTTCCTTGTTTAGAAAATGGTTATGTTTTCAGAATTCCCATCCTTAAACCTGTGTGCTCTAAGAACAGATGGCAAACCATGTGTCATAAAAGAAAACAAGACTTTGAGACAGAGATTAGAAAACAAGCTTTCTCCTTTAAAACCAGAAATCACCCACTGGACTCCTGAAGCCACTGCACTGCAATCTCTTGTTACAGGGCCCCAAGGAAACCAGCTCCTCCTGAGAACTACAGTAACAAAGGGGATAATCACAAGCATTTTAAAGACCTCAGCCACCTCTCTGTCACGGCTTACTACTTCTGTACTGCTGTCTCTGGGTTTTGGAGACATTGCTTTCAGTACCCTGATCTCTGAAGTTCAGCTCTCCCCAGAAGCACAGCAACCATGAGATTTGTACTTGTATTTGAATTCTGAATCTCTGAGGGAGCCATTTCTCTCTTAAGCAGGTAGGTAAGGACGTAACACATACGCAAGCCTGCAGGGGAGTTCCAAGAAGCAGTGTCTACTGCTCTCCATCGAAATGGTACCAGGATGCAGGCAATCCTCCCAAAGCAGAATGGCAGCAGGATGCAGGCAATCCTCCCGAGATGTGCCGAGCAAGGAAGGCTCAGTGGGAGCCCCATCCCCGCAGGCTCCCAGCCCACAGCGCTGCCCAGGCTCCCGAGGGCTCTGCTCCCAGCCTGCAGAGCAGCACACAACCCCAGCTGACCTGGTGTTACCTCCCAGCCAAAGAGCAATTGAATGTGCATGGGACACCTGCAGGCATTTCACTGCAGGACAGCAGGATAACAGACAGATTGGTATTAAACGCACGGCAACAACACAAAACGCCAGTGTTTACGTCCTCAATTCAAAATGAAGATTATTTCCCCTGATGTTTTGCTGGGCCACATAAGCAGCAGGCCATGCCTTGCTGCCTGAGGTGCAGCATGCAATACTCCAACAGGGGAGCTGATCAGGAGCAGCCAGACTGGCAGCATATTATACCTCTATGAACTCCTGCTAACATGTAAATTGCTGTGGTGTGGGGGTGATGAATTAGTTCAGTATCAATTTATAAGAAGTAAAGACCAGAATTACTTATTTGGATAAATCTTTTGTGCATGAGACTGTATCTGGACTGATAACATGAGCTTCTGTAATTTTGTTATATCTGATTGAAAAAAAAAACCTCAGAAACATTTTAAGACTTAGATAATTAATTTATCTAATCCAGTTGAACTTTCTTCTTCCAATTATTTCCTATATTGAGAGAGTGGATTTTTATAATAGAATTGGATGTAATGAAGTTTGTAAAATGAGAAATTGAAATGAATTAAAAACATTGATTTTTCTCCTCTACAGATGGATTTTCTCTTGACATCCCTTTCACTTGTTTCACTATCTTTGCAGCACCACTAAATACCACATTCAGAAGGCACCTGGCATTTCCAAAGCAAAAGAAATTGATTTTTGTACTAACATTGCAGTACAGTAACAAAACTACCACTTTTATTCATCCTATTGTGATTCATACTGTTGGAGGAGGGAGTCTGGACATGAATGGAGCAAATGAATCCGTGTCCCTGTGTTCTGGCCACATCCACTTCTTTTCATGTTAATTAGACTAATGTTAATTAGACTGCACAAAGAATAACCACATCTATGGTACATTTTATGGTTAAAATATGGTATGACTTTACAGTTTTTAATATGCACACGTTTTAACTATGTTTTATTCTGTACCAAAATTTTGTGCAGAAGCTTATTTGTTGTCCAGACTATGAGGTACATTTCAAAACTCTTCTCTCAGCTTTTTAATGTACGATCTTGGGAAAGTCACTTGGCCTGAGACTTATTATAAAGCAACACAAGTGATGTAATTAAAAAATGTATGTAATTAACTTCTGGTAAAGCCATTCAAAATTGATGTAAAGGCTAAGGCAAAACTGATTTTGCCACTGCAGCCAGTTTTTATTTTATTCCGTATGTCAGCACCCTCAAAGGCAAGTTCCATTTTTCCTGCCTTTATATAGGAAGCTGTTTTGCACTCCATAGCTCCTTGTGAGAGTTTGCATTCACCCCACCATTGCAGGGATGACTTAACTGTTCCCTACTACAACTAAGCACCAGGAAATCTTATCACCACCATGCTTGTTTTTCCGACTCTCCCCATTATGAAGTTTATTCGGTACCCTGTTTCACACACGCACAAACAGAAGAGAAGAAAGCCACAGAGGACTTATGTCAGCTGAAGAACAGCAACATATAGACCAAAACCCTTAGGTGAAATCCCTCATAAGGTGACACAAAGGCACAAAGAATGACTGACAAGGTAACGTGATGTGGCAGGGCCGCACACAGGAGATTCACTGACGGCTGGAGAACAAGGGAAATGCTCTTAGAGTTAACAGTGAGGTCTGAGCAAGACGGGAGAATAAACTGCAATGAAAAAATCAAACTCTGGCCTGTTTTGGAGAGGGGGAGAGAGAGCAGAGGGAGATGGCAGGAAGTCAAAGTACTCAGTGTTTAGAAAGAGATTAACATTTCTTCAGTGTTTAACAAGTAAATGTTGTATTTGTTAAAGATTCCATGCGATCAATGCTCCAGTTAGTTACTTTTATTTCCTTTAGCTAAGTAAGGCACAAAAGGCCGTGGGCTGTGCCACCTCTTGAAAAGCAAACTAGGACAGAATGCATTGGAGTAAATTTTACAGGCAACCTGTGTCATTCATGTGACGCACACCACACCTGGCAGCCCATATTGCAGGTCCAAGGCACTGTTCTCTACCTGTTATTCCAATGTAAATTACAGGAGAAGCTGAATAACATTCAGAAGGAAAAATAAATTACATTACTGGGCAGGTTGACAGTACAGCTATAGGAAGTACCGCAGGCAAAACTACTCCAGCCAAACATCACTGTGCACTGACCCAGTATTTTACCCTGTTCTAATAAACGGTCCTGATCTGCCCATAAAGACTCAGGACCTAGAGAAGCAATAACAATAGCACAAAGACAGAACGTTAAGCTGATCGTTCAGAGCGGCACTATCTGAAAAACCCACTGTCAGGGCTCTAAAGATGAAGCACTTCCACTGAGGGGGAATTCCAGTGCAAGGGGCTGGATGCTTCTGGCAGAGAGTATAAATTACCCCTTCTACCTTGGGACAGCACTCCTGGAGCAATTGGAAGGTATCTTGGTATGAATAAGAATCAGAACCTCTATCTGATAGAGATTCTGCTAGAAAATCATTTTCTGCTGTCCTAGGTGCTGGGACACACTATTTTCACGTTTGCTGCTGCTGGTATGTCAGGACAGTCTAGCGTGAATATGAGACACACGCTGGCTTCTTCATAGTAAAGAAGAGCAAATTTAATTTTCTGCTTCAGAAAACAGAATTGCTGGTAAGGAAAGCCAGATAATACCAGTCTTCTCCATGGAGGGAAACACTGAAACAGAATCTTGTAAAGGAAAGCTCTCATATGCCAGCAGTCCTTAACAAGCTGAACTTGGGTGGTACATATGAGAGAAGGTAGAGAAAGTACTGAAAGCAGATTTATAACTCTACAGAAAGACTGTTACTTTTTTTCAGAAATATTTATGTATTTATTTATTCCATTCTGCATTAATACAGCACTTGCAGCTGAGAACTCTTCCTCAGAAGTTTAAGACTGACTGTAAGAAATAATTAATAAGGCAATTTGTATGTTGAAGCTATGATTAAATAAACAGACTATTGCAGTGTTTTGAATTATTATGAAACAAAGAAGGATATTTTCTTGCACTATTTCACACACTGAAAGTGCAAGACAATTAATTCAAAACTATCTTTATAAGCACGGAATTTTAATGAGACATCTAATATAAACCAATAATCTAAGCAAGTAGAGGAATCAACACTACAAATTCTGTTAATGTCAGTATTAAAAAAAATAAAACAATTCTTATTATCTCAATGTGAACTAGAAAAGATGGCTATGAAGCACACCAGACTGATTTTAACCAGTTTCCCACTTGCAGCCAAGACCTGCCCACTGTAATACCAGGGTTGTCACAGCCTCAAGACTTTCCCGTTCAGAGGCTGCTCCAGAATACAAGACACAGCTCTCCTCTGCTTCATTTGCACAGACAACCACACCACTCTGCTTTCTCACAGCAGTCCCATAGTGAGTGGAAACAAACAAACCAACTAAACACCATGACAAGGGCATGACTTTTAATCTTTGTGTCTATGGAGTGTGCTCTTATTTAAATTCTTTTCCTCTGGGAGCCTGTAAATATGTACATTTTACTGTGGAAAGTGGAGCAGCTTCCACAAATAAGCATATTAGATGGAAGGCTCAGCCAACGAAAGCATAGGTTGCATGGATTATAAAATAGTGATTTCTGCAAGGCTTGTAAATGGACTATATTTAGGAGATTTGCATAAGAAAAAAGCAGAACTATTCTAGAACTACCTAAATACAGACAGCCTGTAACTACCCTCTTCTAAAACCCATGTCCTGTGCCCAATATTTTTATGTTATTTACTGAATATAGAAATAACAGCACAAGCAGAGTCTGGCAAAATCGAAGGTGATCTTCAGATTTCAGGCGACTTCAGACAGGAAAAGACCAAACACCCAAGTGTCCCCACGCCCAGTGGGAACATAACCCTAAGCTAGCCTTGCTTGTTTCCTGTGGATGAGTCTTGGAGTTGTCTTGTTGAGATGACTCCTCACTCATAAACATCTCTTCAGAAACACTCCAGAGAAAACATTTTTTTTTTTAATGTATCTTCTTGATCAATTACCCTTTAAATTTAATTTGAAGAAACTCAGCAGGTCAAATAACAAGTTTCAACCTCACCTCTCTTACTGAGATCTTATTTAAGAAAGGAAACGGAATTAATTTGCTTCTGGTTACACACTTCCATGACTACAGCTCCTTATATATATACACCATTTATTTCCTTAATAAAGCCAGTCTTAGCAGAGGCATTTTTTCCCCCAGTACTCACAGTGGAATACTTCAGCACTACTGATGTTCTACCGTGACCTTATGTAATTGCAAACTAGAGTGGCCAGCCACTCAGCTATATCAAACTGAGAAAGATTTCTGTATTCTTTAGAAATGAATGCAGATATTCAAGATGTTGCTGAATTTTTACTGCAGTCTGTAGTTAAGAACAAAAGTTCACAACCATAAGTGCAACTGAAATTTCTAAGGCGTTAAAGCAGCAAGGAAATCAGAGCCTCTTTACTGTATATTCAGATCAGCTCATTTGGGAAAACTTCCTTTTTAAACGTTTAAACCTAAAGAAATCTAAAAGCCAAATTACCTTGGAAAGCTTGTAGTGCTTGTAGAACAGATTAATATATCTCAGAATGAATACATTAGCAATGAAGTCACAGAATGCTTGCATCAGGTTTTCCTGCAACATTTCATGGTATATTAAATAAATGGTTGCACAGAGCAAAGCAGAAATGTATTTGCAGAGCCAGAAATAATGCAAATAATTACATGTGCGTTTTAAAAGTTCAATGGACTGTGGAAGCACCACCTACTAAACACAGCACATTCAATGTACCTGAAACACAGGAAATAAAATATAAAAATCCAAGGCATGAGGTGAAAACCGCGACTCATTAACCCCCGAGAGCAGCCTATGTTGTGAGTTGTCACAAAACTCAGGGTTAGGAAAGGGAAACATTAGGAATAAAACGAAAAAAAACCCCAAACACAACCCCCCTCACGCCACAAGGAACTCAAGAGCTGGACTGCACGTAATAATGGAGGGAAGCTCTGCAGGGAACGACTGGGAAGCTGCCAGGGAAGGCAGGAACACACGCAGGAAGTCATGAAGCTGCAGGGAGAAGAATGTAAAGGAGCTGCAGGAAAAAAGATCAGGCATTAGAAAGAAGACAGGCAGACTGACTTCTGGGCCATTGATTAAAGGCCTAAATAGGTACGTGAGTAACAGAGGATGAACATCAGTGACATGGTTCAGGAAAAAAAATCCAATTTCTCCTCATTCCATTAGGGAAAGCAGCACTTTCAAAGAAAGACTGTAACGAACTGAAAAGGTGAAATTAGGCACTACCATCTGGGACAAGAAGGGACAGTTACTCAAGTGTCAACCCTGAGCAGATTGCCAATCTAAATTTTCAGCCTGTAGGCTCTGGGTATACACGAAGGACACTCCAGCAGTGGAACAGCATCTCCCTACAGTACCTGCCTGCTTCCTCCTCCTCTGCCCCCAGCAAGCCCCGAGGCATGAGATGGGTGTCAGTTTAAAGCCCTGTCAGTGCTGGACCCCAGTATCAGGAAACGGCAGGCACTGAAGGCATCTTTGGCTCCTGCTCCTTCCTTCACAGCCCTTCTGGGAGCGCTCTCCTCCCCCTGCAGCTCCCAGAGAAGTCAGGGTCCTGCTGGGCTGTCTCAGGGCACAGCCCTGCACAGCAGCAATGTGCTGGAGCCGAGCAGCTCAGCCGAAGGGCAGCGCCCAAACAGCACCGGCGGTAAGCGGCAGATGTAATTTTGGACAAATGTTCTCTGCACCAGGTTGATCTTTCAGCTGGCGATAAAGATCTCACCTGGAGCCACCTTTGCTTTAAGTGCTTCTATGGTTCTGCCATTTAGTGTCCAGCCTGAGAATTTAATACAGCTACAGAATTTCATCTGAATTCTAAACCCCCACACACGAAGACACAGTGTTAGCTGTTACTCTGGCTTCCCAACAAAGGGTCCTAATTAATCATTTTGCCAGTATGAAATGCGTTGCATAATTGCTCAGAAATCAAGTTTCATTAACACTGGCATTAACTGTTGAAAATTGGCAGAAATACCATTAGAAGATGAAGCATCATTTAAATTAAATGCTTCATTTGTATTTTTTCCCCATCAAAATTAATGCATAGGAAATGGGCATACCACACTTCAGAAAAAAATACTTGTTGGTGAGGAAGAGAGTGAAAATGAATTTTCCACTGAATAAAACTCAAATTACATTTATTTTGTTACATGTAATTTTAGAAGCAGAAATACACACTTGACCCACTAGTTTTCAACATAAATGTAGGCACTTCTGAAAGAAATTTCAGCTGTTTTCAAGATCAAATTAGATATCTAACTTTGGATGTCTGTATTTGAAAAGCTCCACTTGCATTTATTATAGCAGGATACAATACTTATAAAACCATTTTTCTGTAACCTCGCCAAGCGACAGGTCCAAAATAAACAAAGTGAAGGGTTCTTTTTCAGCATATAATGTTGGAATTCACTGGATCACATTGTAGTGGTAACAGAAAATGTAAGTGGGTTAAAAAGGAGAAATTCTAATGGAGAAGGATGGTCTCACAAATGAAAAGGCTGGGTGTGCAAATCCCTCATTCGGAACTAACTTCTTTCAGGGATATCTTCCCACTTTCCAGCAAAGAATCCCATTACACGTGCCCTGCCCCTACACAAATTCCCTCTGAATTTGCTGCTGCAAGTTTCACAGGCAGTGAGCCAGATAACCCTCTCTGAAGTCAGAGCTTAATGTGGAAGTTTTCAGGATTAAACAGTAATGTCCAACAACCACAGTCGGGCCAAGCTGTGCTGGGAGAAGGCAAAATCAGTGGGAATTGCACCCCCCAAAATCTTCTGACCCTCAAGAAGAATCCCATGCGGCTGAAGAGCCAGAGTTGCCCGTGCTGTGTCCCCTTGGTGGCACCAAGGGTGTCCCTCAGGTTGCAGCTCAGGAACCAGGAACGCTCCCTGCACAAAGCTATCCTGACCTGAGCTCTGTGCGGCAGCAGCTGCAGTCAGAACACTGCTCAGGAATCACCCAAGGAACTGACATTTTCCTTCCCAGTTACACAACCTCCCCTGGCTTGGTTTGGTCTGGTTTTTCCTACAGGAAGAGAAAAGGAGGGATTTCTTGTAGGAAACTCCCTGCAATATTCATAGGCAACGCATGTGAAAGCAAGTAGATGCAATGTCAGTAAATGCTAATTATACTGGAGGTTCTTAAAATCTTAATAAAAAATTCAGTATCCAAATCAAATAATGGTCAAATTAATACACCAGTAAGTTAGCCTCAGTGTTGCTTGAATTAAATGAAATTAATTAGATCAAAGGAATAATACCATGACTAATCAAGCTTCTAAACACAAATGGTAACAATAAGCTAACTTTGTAGGCTGCTTATATATTCAGCTAAAGAATTTAATTTGTCTTGGTCACAACTCAGCTTAGGAGCTTATTTAATATCCTAAAAACTGAAGGCAAAGTCTGAGTCACAGTATCAAAAGCAGCTCCTCTCATGTAACGTAGACTTTTCTCTCTGGCCCAACATTCTTTCTCTCCCAGCAGAAGCCAAAAGGAATAAAAGTAATCCCTAAAAAGCAAAATTGTCATAATCTTTGTGACTTCTAATGGCAGGACATACCTCGACGGGAACTTTTCTAGATCCATTCTCAACAGGCACTTTTCCCAATCTTCCCTCCTCAGTCCGAAGCCAGCTTTAAACTCTCGTGACTCTTGCATTTCCCCCAGACTCCAGTGCTGGTGCTCACACACACACGACCATGGATTCCTACCATAAAGCTGGTAACCAAAGAAGGGCTGCACTCGCCCTTGCTGTTTAGATTTCTCAAGCTAAACAAAGTAACCATGAAATAGAAACAGCACAAGACCTCTTCCTGAACCACTGACCTGTCACAGGCCTCTTGCCTGGGAGCACAAACTAGGGTTATAAAGCATACCCTCCTGGCAGAGAGCTTTCTGATCAAAGCGCTTTTTGAGGGACACAGGTCAAAGACCAGGGAAGAAAAAGTCTAAACATCACCACTACTTCCACCTAAGGCTGCTGTGTTTGGAAAGACTATGACATTTACCACTGTCCCCTAAGATTTTTTTCACTACTACAGAAGGCAATAGGGGAATTTTTCTGTTGTTAAAGTCAGCTTACTCTCAGTGATACCATGGGCTTCAGGGAAATCTGGCAAACTGCTGCTCTGGAACCACAGAACTTGGTACAAAGTTGAACTAGTGTCCAGGCTGGCTACTGTATTTCTCAGCTGTCTCCAAAGCACATTCAGCAGTGTCTCTTTCTTTTTTACAGCTAATTTCTGGCCATTGCACAGAGGAAAAATAGCTAGCTCATGCTGTTCAACTATTCGTTGAAAAAGCCACCAAAATGAAAATAACATGGAAAATACAACCAGTGCGTGAAATTATGCAACTTCCATCTTAGAATCTCTAGCCATTAGTAGACACATTCGTAAAAATTATTCCTGTCACTGCCATTTTAAAGCAAAATCCAAAATCTTAAACTGTTTTCACTAAGCTTCCCAAAAGGTCTGAATAGGTACGGTATAAAATGCGCATTTAAAAAAAATCCTCTAACCATGTATTTGTGTCCTGGGAGCTACTCTGCTTTATGTCACATCAAATAAAGAAAGAAATACCAAATAATTAAAGCAGTTTCCTCTAGTGATATGAAGTTGGAAGCTGTGTGAATAGAAAAAACAGCCATGGGTCTCCTTTCTGCAACACTAAAATACTGTTTGCAGTGTGTCTTGTAGGTTTCATATCAACAGAACCACTAACAATGGACTAATATTTGAATAACTACCTCCCTTCCTGCCTACCCAGAGAAAGGGGAAGCTTCAACATCAACAACTTCAACATTAGCTTCACAGAAAGGCAAACTGCTCCTTGAGGCTCAGCCAAGCCAAAAGTATAACCCCGTGGGTTTGTCTTTTTTTATAAAAATACACCGTCAGTGAGAATAGAGGGTAAAACAAGGAAAAAACAAAACCAAAAAAACCCAAACCAAAACAAAAAAAACCCCCAACCAACCAAACAAAAAAACTCACCAAGGCAATTTTGGAACTAACACCCAGTATTAAAAATAAGCCACGGAAGTTCTGTTTCATCTGGTATCTCTCACTGAATTGAGTACATGAAGCGTAACATTCTAAGTCACTAATTTTTTGGTGGATTTCAGGAGAGAACTTCAAAGTTCACAAGACAGAGCTGGGATCTCAAGCTCAGTCCCTGAGGTTTACAGTCCCAGCTCCACGTTCTGCAGACAGATGTGAACTACAGGTCAATGACTGTCAAGTTCCAAAGGACACAAACCAGACGAGAAACCTTCACAGAAAAAAGGTGAAACCATGGGGCTGCATTTCCATGCCCTTAATACAACATAAATACCAGAACTGAAAACAAAAGTCTAATACACAGTCACGTGGCAAAGGGTTAAGTAAAAAATAATAGATCCAGGACAGGAAAGAGTGAAGTGGGAGTGGCTGGTCAAGCAGATCGAGGAGGCTGGAATTCTGGAGGGTTTAAGTCAGTTTAAAAACATAAAGACACAAAAACACAAGGACAGGCCCCCCTCCTTTCTAGCAGTTCTGAACAGTAAGGTACCCTGGATCCATCCATATTTCACCAACTGCTCTATCCAAGCAACGATATGTACTTATAAGTAGGAAAGCATTTACTTGAAATTTATGTTTGGTGATCTGATCTCGATCTGAACTTTCTATGCAGCATGCCAAAGGACATCGGAACCATATGGTAACAAGCTGGGTGTGTACATCTGCTGGCTTTCTGCATGTCAAGTGTTCCAAATAATTTTCTTTGTGTCTCTTCATCACACACAAAATTAAGGTAAACAAACAATTCAACTGGTGTAACACCACCTGTCATAGATCGAAAGCTGCCCAACGGAGAGTTGCTACATTGCTTCTATTTTGCATTAAGTGTATTTCCACTGCAAGGACTCATTTACATACTACTTTATAAATACAAATGCAGGGCCTAATTTCATATAATGATCTTGCAGTCCGTTTTAAATTGACACTGGTCAGTATGGGATAACGAACCGAGGTTTTCACATTCGTATGCAGCCAGAGGCAATGGACTTGCTGGCATAGTAAAGGTCACAGGCCAAACCAATCAGTTTTTTGAAAACGACACAATGAAACAAGCCAAGAAGGAATCATCAAACACAAACAGATTTTTCATATGTGTGGCTTAGCATCCAAAACTGAACAAGAATCTGTATTTCACAAAAAAATTTTCCCCTTCTTAGAGGGCAGCACACCGGTTCCCAGCTGTAACTCACTAATGTCACTTGTCTAAACAACATCATCAGTTGTATGAGCCAGTAAGATTGGCTGTGTAACCACTTTGACATGGGAATAAGGAGTTTGGAGTTACAGGAATTCTTTTTTCACAGACCTGCTTATCTACATCAGGGAGAGTCTTCATGCCCTGTCATCTTATGCACGTACGAACTGAAGCTTGTTGAAGCAATGAGCTGACAAAGAGGCAGGACCCTGAGTCAGTAACATTCTTTTTTTGATATAAAGAGATTAAACCATACAGTTGTAAACAACCTGCAGGCTATGATAGACAAACCGATCTCCTTTTTGAAAACAGGGATTTTGGATGAAAACTGCTACCTCAAACATCAGCTTTTTCACATAAAATGTCTCCAATGTTTTCTCATTTTCTGTTCTTGCTAAAATGCACAAAAACTATAAAAGTTCCTTTTGAGTTTTAGGACTTGAATGTTTTAGTGCTGAGCCTCCTATAGGAGACTGTAACAAAAGCATTCCCTAAAACAGGAGCAGGCAAAGACTCAGAGGCAACAGAATAAAGGGCTGGGAGCAATGTGTTTTTATTAATAAAAAGGTTAGAGAGTTATGGGGCAAGTGTGCAAAATCCAATGTGTTTTTTTAAACTGCACGCTGCCAAATCTGATTAAAAGAACTTTGTATCCCATATGTGGATGTGCATGTGTTAGTAAACCACTGTGCAATTTCCCCGGAGGTTCTCAGCTCAAACAGCAGCTGAAATGAAGGTGTGGGGTGTTTTCTGCCCATTTGAGGATCAGATGCTGTACGTGGGTGGAGGCTCAGAAGCAAGGCTGAGCATCCAGGTGAAGTGAAAAATTATGGAACCAACAGTTCTGGCATGCATGTTCCCAAAGTGTGACACACATACAAACAAGAACTTGAAAGAAAATTTCTGAGGACGATGAGAGTGATGGTGGGATGCCTCCAGGTGTAGCCCCAGGCTGACTGAAGGCAAGTGCATGCTTCTCCCTCCAGACTGCAATGCTGCCTCAGAACTGCCATCATGATCCCTCTACTGCTAGCATCAAATTTATTTGGACTTCAAAAGCTGGTGTGAATCCTGTCCCAGTTTGATTTCTGTTACAGACCAGAACCATGGGGTAGATAAAAAGCATCAGTTAGTGATACATAATTACTTAAGCACCACTTTTTCAACTTTCTAACTGAATATGGATTTTTTTGTTTTCTTCTGTTGTAGGCAGAGCACATCGTGATGTACAATGAATTCTGCATAATGCACACAGCCTCCTCCTCAGCCAGAACAAGTATTCTTTACTGAGTAACACCAATTTCAGTCCTTAGATCTTGGTTATGTTAATTATTATACTGACATCAATGATTCAGCAAACACTTCTGTAGTAAATACTCCCTAAAATTAAAGCACATGGTTAAAGTAGTGGTTCAGTAACAAGTGAGTTTTCAGTTCTGTGGAAAGACTGCTGAGTTAAAAAAAAAAAGCATTCAAAAGCCTTTACCCAAAGACTTTGCACGTACAGTAAAGAGGCATAAACAGTTTTGTCGTATTTGACATTTCAAGGATATTCCCAAGATTTGTAATAACAGCAAACCAGGTGGAACAAATTTCTGAAGAGTATAAACCAGAATATCCAATCTTTTCTAATTACTTTCCAAAATCTTTATGTCTACTTCACATCTGCCTCCTCCCTGCAAGCCAAATTTCCCTCCAAGTAAACCCTGAAACAGTTGTTGCAATCTCTGACTACTAAGGAATGTGACATCTGGATCTCAAGGCACCCAGATGGCAGCTCCTCATTGAGGACACACAATTTCCCTTCTCCCTTGACCTGCTGCAATCCGTGCTGCCAGCACTGGGGAGAAGGGATGTTCTGCTCTTCCCTCTCTCAGTTCTCATTTCTGTCCTTATGCCTGAGGAAAGCCAAACCCTACACTGCTTCTCTGCTCCACACACAGGACTACCGCTCAGAATACCGGACAAATTCTAATGCACAGCAGTGTTAATTCAGAAATAGAAAACCCAGGAAAATAAGACCAGATTTCTGGTACTTAAAAACTTTCATCCCTCACATTCACAGGAGAAATAAGTATTTTTCAAGAGAAAATACCTACACTCATTTAAGGACATTTTCTTTTAGAGAAACAGGACTACCCATGACCGTAAGGCTGCAGAATGAAGTCTAGAAAAGATTGTGAAGTCAACATGCATATACACCTATTTGTAGACACATACTAATTCCAGCAAAGCTATCAATATGTCATTAAAATATTTTTGATCATCTCTTCTGCAACAAGTTGGTCTCAAAATAATTTTTATTAAACTTAATCTTTCATATACACAGCCCCAAACCAAAATATTTCTTCTCAGAATTCCTGAGAATTAATTCAGCTGGTTTAAAGAGATCTGAGACTTTTAGAATGTATTTTCCATTTTCATATACTAAGGGTGTCATTTTATTGCCACTGTTGCTGTTAGAAAAGCTACTGCTTCAAGCTTCAGTATGTGTAACCTCCACGTTAAGTATTCTGGTGTTAAACTGAGAGAAAGAGTGAGAAGAAAATGAAAGTACCACCATGCTGAACATGTGCAGTAAGTTTTGGTAAGACCATCAGCCCAATCACTTATGACACCATGGAGAGAACAGCATTCTTCAAATATTTACAACACACTTTACTTCTAAAATCTGAAAAAAACCCCAAAAACCTCCATCCTGTTCTAGAGTACAACAGTGCTGGGTACATCCTCGTAATGGAGGAAAATGCTGTAAACCAAACAGACCTATGAACAGAAAAAATAATTTCTGATTCCTCAAGAGAAACAGAAGCAAGGTCTTCACCTTTTCCGATGAGAGGGCAATTAATTTTCTGTTAGGCCAGGCTGAGCTACTTCACCTGATAGACTCAAGTAAGTGCAGAAATCACTGAGACTCCCCCTCAATCCTCTCCTACTCTCAAAGCAGGAAATCTGTAGGTTCATGATGGAAGATAAGGGTTAGACTTTGAGAAACCATTTTTATGATGCAGCAACTTGGCCAAATTCAGACACAGCAGCTACTGAGCGCAAAAATCAAAATCAACAACATTTAAGAAAACATATTATGGGTGTCATTTCTAAGCATCTTGCACTGCAATAACTGTAAATGAATTACAGTTAAAACCAGCAGATATGTTGGGAATTTTGGCCATGAGTCACATCAAAATAATTTAAACACTTCAGCAAAGAACACAAAGAACTTTTATACCAGAGCAGGGACCCATAGCCTACATGGCTACTCCTGCATTAGGAATGAATGAATGAGGGAGTTAAACCGTTGTTATCTTCAAAGGGAGAGGCTCTTAATATTTCACCTAGATGAATACCAAAGTTGGGAAGGATGAAGGAAAAAAAGCCAAAAATAAAAGAAAACTAAACTGAAAGGCTAGGAACTAGTGGAATTCTGTAGGGAAAGTCTGTGCAAGCAAGACATTGCAGTTGTGACTCACTGGCTACACTCAAGAGTCTGAAGGCAGCAAGAGAAGAAGTTCTTGATATGCCAAGAACTGTGTGTATGTAACTCTGTGTATGTAACAGAGCACAACCTGCAGAGAATGAAACTTGTTTTCAAGCAGTGTTAAAACTGTAAGCAAGATCCACACAGAAAGTAGCAGAACCAATTTTAGGAAGACATTACTGTATTTTCTTGAAAAACACGACATTGGAACATTACTACGAAACACGGCTGCATCCTAGATAAGCTAATAAATGTTATTTAGGATACAGAAATATATATAATTAGAGAATAATTTATACTAATTCCTAAAAAATATATTAAAAAAACTTCAATGAGGAGATCAAAAGGTGTACCATTAATAAGAAGCTGACATAACATTTGACTCAAGGTACTTTTAACAGTGTCACTGCAGTGTTACTGAAAAGCTCCTGGTGACAGAATCTGGGGAGAAGAGAAGCCAGCAACAGAAAGAACACTGGCAGAGACTATCTAAGGGTGAGGGACAGATGAATGGTATCCCCTGAGCAGGTAACACAGAACCACCACTGTTACACTGCCAAGCAGCACAAGCTGCTGTAAGAATGAAGAGTGGAGTTCAGAGACAGGATAATGCACCAACACAGCTTCCTGAACAGCAACAGTGGCAAAGTTGATTTCTATGGCCATGAAGCTGTGAGGAACTGGAGGGCAGCCAGGTTCCTGGAAAAGATCAATGTACGTTCCAGGACCTGAGAAAGAGTACTAAAAGAAACATATAACTACAAATCAATCTCATTGATACTGCAGGAAGGCAAGGTCGTTATTCTGAAAAGGATGCAAAGATTAAAAAACAACTCAGAATATCAATGCGGGTTGATATGACATACACTTGGACAAGGCACAAGGGACAAACCTCAAGAGCTCAATCAGTCTTGTTCAAATACTCCAGTAATCATCTCGTTTGTTGACTTCACTAAGTCAAGCCTTTGACTCACGATTGCTTTGGCTGACAATGCCTGAAATGGGTTTTCTATCACTCTTAGACAAGCTGTGGTGTAGACCTCAATCGAAGTGGTTATGCCAGAAGTGAGAATAGCCTAAGAGTGGCTCTCCAACAAGAAAGGTATAGAGGAAATGGGGAGACTGTACATCCAATCCCCTGTATAAGAGCACCAGAAGGTCCCAGAGGAGGCCTGTGACCTTACACATCCAGAGTGTGCAACACCGATGCCCAGCCGGCCTGAGGACCCACGGAACACATCAACATGGAACGTGCACTGCGTGTGCAGGTTCCCAGAGGAGCTCTGAGAAGGCTGGGGGAGCACAGGGAGCTGGGACACAGCAGGACAGCTGACCCCAAGAGACCCGTGGGATATCCCAGACCAGTCCATGCTTGCCTCATTACGAGTGGCACTTCCAAGGTTGTTTTAAATTCGTTACACCCATCTGTATCGGAATTGTATGAGGTATTTAGAACAAGCACAGTCCCAACTCCACTATGGACGGAATTCCTGTTAATGTTTATGGACAGCCTTCTGTTGGAGTACTAATTTGGCTGAGTTTGACCGTTTCTTAGCACAGCTTTCCATTTACTTACACTGGACAAATAAATTCTAACCTCATTTCCATCAGAACCTGGCAGAGCTCCAATGAAGCCAAATTAAACAATGTTTTACGTGCCAGTGTAACAACGGAGGTGTAAGAGGACAGCACGTATAGCAAGAGTCCCAAGCAAAGCTATAAAGCAATTAATAACATGCTGTCACAATCACAGGTCTCAAGGTGAGAAGAAAAAACAATAAGTTAATTGCTTCTTAATGATCTATTAATACAGTCTTTTATTTGGTTAGGTATGTATCCAGAAAAGTATTTAAGCGATTATCTAGATTCCAGTTGCTTAATAGCCTTGTTAAATCCTGTGGATCTCCTCTCTTACAGTCATTGAAACCTACTCTTGATTTGGGACTGGGGACAAGCAGAGGTGAAGAAGTCAGCAGTGAGAAGGCTGTGAAACTGCAACACTTGAAGAATGCTTTTATGATATACTGAATGCAAGACATTCAGCAATGTGAGTAAGCCAGACATGCAGAGTGAATCTCTGGTGGGTCCCAACTACATTCTAGGAAGCACAGCCGTATCAAAGTCATTACACAAAATTTCTAAGACAGGGAGTATTCAGCAAAGACATCTTTGTACTACAAAAAAATTGTGTAATATAAACATGCATAACTTCCTTTCTCCCTGTACCACGAACTGATGCAATCTGCCAACTATTGCAGATGAAAGTCTCATTCCTTAAGTATTCTGCAGCAACAATCTGAGAAGCTGATCTGATAAGAAAGACAATAAAAAGAGCATCTTCAACCCCTAAAATTAAATTGAGCAAGTGTGACAAAGCAAGTGTGAGACACGAGAGCAAACATTAAGAGAATGAAAAACTTTTATAAATAAAAAGCAATAAACTGAACAAAGAGAGGATGATTTCATTACATTTTTGGAATGAATGAGGGGATAAATGTGTGATAGCTTCCCACTTCATGAATTGTTTGTATTTTTTTACCTATTCTTCTAAAATAAATTCCCCTTCCTCTCCCTTATCGGAACACCCCTACTTCTGAGAATGCAGAAATTGTACATATTATTTTGCAGGAAATGCTTAATCTGGTTCTGCAGCTCAGTGCAGCAGCCCCTGAGCCTGGTCAGCTGAGTGGTCTTTCTGCCCTGGAAATGAAGAGGTTGAGCCTCTCCCAAAATGGCTCTGTCCTACAGAGATGGGAATGAAGAGCACCCCCAAACACACTGGGATTCTATGACTTTGTGAAACTCAAATGGCACGAGGTTTAGGGATACAGTAAACCGAAGAGGTTTTTTTACTTCTATTGAGTGAGAGTTCAAGAAATGATCTAAGGATAGGGGAACAAGAACAGGCAAAGATGAGATGCCTTGTTAAGATGTTCTTCAGCATTCCCTACATACAAGTGTTCGGGGAGAGTAAACTAGAGGGGATGGAAAGCATCTCTGCTTTCTCCTTCATAGGATTAATTTTAAAATAGAAACAGGCACACAACAAATTTTTGTTTGTTCTGGACATTAAGAAACCTTGTCCCTATTGACTTATTTGGAGTACTTAACTGGGAAGTCTGTTTTTTTTTTTTTAATCAGAACAATTTTAGGTATGTATTAAGGGCATTCTGTGACATTTATATACAAGTTGCTCAACACTGAATGTAACACTCTGTAGGTACCCTGGGAACCAGAAGCTCCTAGAGCTGCCCCAGAAGTGCTGTGTGACTGGTGACCTGTTTAACCTACATGTCTTCTGGCTCACAACTTACAGCCAGGGCTCCTGTCACAGCTTGGCTGTGCTGGGAGAAGGATTTCATTAACCTTTAAGGGAAGCACTCCATTACCCTGGAGAGAGAACCAGTGATGTTCCTGAACAACCCCAGTGTGGAAGCAGGACACGCTCTGCTCAGGCACCAAGGACAAAGGCCCTGACCTGTATGCTCACCCCCTAAACCAAATATGCACAGACTACCAAAGCCTTCCTACTTATAAAGCAAATTGTTCATAAGACAGAAACCAAACTCAGATCTGATCTGGGATCAGAACATCTATGAGTGACTTGCTGGTCTCATAAATCGATTATTTTACTCACTTAAAAAAGGGGCTGATGGGACAGAAATAAAGCAGTGAAAGCAATGCCTAAGAAAAACGACAGATTCTGAAGCCTGTTCTTGTGAAGAATGTTCAGGTTGTGGATGAAGCTTGACCTTTGCAGAAAAGGCTTAACATAGTACTGCAATTCGGAGCAATTTTTTCAGTACAAAACTACAGATTTCTAATTTCCACTTAACTGTGTGAAAATACTGCGAGTTCTGTCAAGATATTCTAAGTTCCTACAATCCAACAGAAATTCAGTGTGCATTTTAACAGGTCAGTTGAGTGGGTAAGGCTGCAAGATGCCAACAAATCACGGTTAAAAAATAAGCAAGATCACAACATGTCTGGTTAAAAAAACCCATCATAGTGAGTTCCCCCCTTTTTGGACTGGTATTTCAAGCCCTGGTACCCCTAAGTGAATTGCTTTTGTAATAAATCTTACATAAGCCGGCTACAGGAGCGGCTCGAACCCCTCTGACAGTACAAGCTGCAAAATGAGAATAGAACTTTACCATCAGAAAAGCAGTACTCTATCAGGTGAAGGTCATCCTGCCTCCAAGCGTGGCAATAAGCACTTCTAAGGTAAAATTCTTCTGTCAACTATTTTTGGCCTAAGGACGTCATGACTTGGATGGTATTTCTATAAATTTAGCACCCCTTCACAGCCATCTCTTCCATTAACTCATTTCTTGAATTTATCCAAACTTCAGCATCCCCGGTTTCTTTGATGAGGGTATGCCTTGCTGCATAGGAGACCCTGGCCACCTGTTTGTGCTGAAACTGGCTCTCACCACCTCCTCCTACTGTGGGGAGAGCACAGACACCCCATCCCACTTTCCTCCCTTCTCTTGGTTCCCTGCAGCAGCACCAAACCCCCAGTGAGGTCTCTCAGTTTACGGCCCTCGTCTACATAACTCAGGAATCCAAAGACAGGAATATGCAATTCAGCTCTGGGACTCCAAGGGCAGGGGGCCCCACTGTGTCAGGGATGTACATCACCCCCTGCCACGTGCTACGACCCCAGCACAGCAACCCCTTCCAGAGCCCTCGGGAGCACCCCTTCCTTCATCAGAAGCCCTGATTATTTGATGCATTTGTAATTAACTTCTGACCCATGACTCTGTTGATTTTGGCTTCCAGAATTTTCTGGAGTTTTTGGTTTTCTGAACAATGAAATACAAATACACCTGGGCTGCTTATCACAGCAGTCAACCATTTTTCTAATTATAAGACAGCTGTTAATAATGTACTTGATCAAGCTGCATATCTGCATTCCTTTGTGTATTTGGGATCTTTGATTTAAAGAGGCATTAAGACCAAACAAAGTATGCAAGTCTTTCAGTGTTTTATCATTTACTGGGAAAGCTCTGGACCCTCTCCAGGCAAAATAACAAAATACACTGGATTTTTGGTGGAGTTCTGTATCACAAATGAGACAAAGTTCCTCAAGTACTGATCAGAAAACTGCTTTTGAGGCTGTTTAAGGCAAAGCTCTCATCTGTGTCAGCCACTGTCCCTATGAGCATCAAAGAAACTGAGGTGGTGATGTGGAAAAAGGCTTCCCCTAAGGGCAGCTTCCGGGAATTCCTAATGTCAGAGTTATGCCTATGCACTAAGTGGTTTTTTTTACCAGTACACATCAGTCAATGATACTGTTCCTAGCCAAATCTAAAGTTTTTGGTTTGATTACAGTAAATTCCCCAATTCTGCAGGGTAACACATCCCATAACTGAAAACAGAGATTAAAACATAAATTCAATGAAGACTGGCATGGTGTTTCCATTAAAAATGTTCTCCTAAATAATTCCCCAACAAATAACTGATGAATTCAAAACAAGCTGGTGCAAAAATAAGTTTCATATGCCTGCTAGTGGCTTCTTGGCAGGAACCATAGTGACAGGCCAGTATCTAAAAATTTCCTTGATTTCAGGACCCACAATGAAGTCCCAGATTCCTACATGCCAAAAATAACTGAAAGAACACTGAAAACATTTGCTCACTCAAATGACCATTTGCTTGTCTCCAGCACTGTAAGTGGAAATGAAAAGTGCCATAGGCTAAACCTATGAAATAAACCAAATACACCAGGAATACTTTCAAGCTTTCAAAGTTCAGCTGCAGACCGCCAGATTTTAGGAATACCTAAGTAAAAGGATTAGAACAGGCGTAAGAGCCTGAATGAGAGATGTGGGACAGCAGGTGGCTCTTCAAAGTTCTGTTTACTGTTTCCAAGATGTTACAGCAGTCCTGGATTGTGGGTGACAGAGCCACAACTAAAGCTGCCAGCTACAGCTTAGGCAAGCCTAAAGCCAAGTTAGTTCTGGTTACAATGCATTATATAGTTTTCTTTGCCGAGCATCTTAATTTATAAAAACCAATGAGTATCATACACAATACATTTACCATTACCTCTAGCCTATCATAACTATTATCATCACCATATTATGGTTAGTACTACCCAGTCACATTGAGTTAGTATGTTACAGTTTAAGCATAAAGTTATTTTTCTGTTTTTCTTGCAGTGGAAAATTCTTAGACCTTTTTTTCTACTTGGTAAAAACATGTTTTTGTTTGCCTATGGTATTTTCTGCTTTTTTTGAGACTTATTTTTGCTTGGTAAAAACATTTTTGTTTGCGGTCAACATATCCTTTGCTCTAGCCATAAAACCTCCTTCCAACTCGACTTAACCTTTGCTTTCTTAGTGGTACAGTGACAACTGGCTCAGCAATTCTAACTTTAGACATCCTTCATTCTTCTGTAATCAAAACTTTTCACTTACAGGTTTTACATTTAGAGAGCCTCCTGCTAAGCATTTATACCTGTAAAACTTTCTTGTTAAACTTTCATCTTCTCCAACAAACAGGAAGAGTGTGAATAAAACTGAAATGACAGCGGTAGGTACGGCAAAGGCTGTCTTAATGCACCAGGTATTTTCTCAGTTAGATGTAATTTAGAAGGCACTAATAGAATCCTTCTGATTCTGGCCGACAATTTTGTATTAAATGTGGGGGGGGAGGAGGACTTAATTAGTAATTTGGTAGAAGTGTGGCAGGTGGTACTTATTCACCAGCTGAATGTTATTTGCCTGTTAGGGAGAAAGCTTCTTTTGCTGTCTTTCATCAAAAGACTGGCCAGGGAAAGGGAGTCAACACTCCAGCTAAATACTTTCCAGCAGTCCTGCCAAGTACCAAAGAACTGTGAAATGGCACACTGGGACAACTGCTATTATTTAATATCAATATGCTTGACCCCAACCATTGAAGTAACTGAAGGCAACTTATGCTACCCTGAAGAATAAAATATATCTGAAAATCAGCATGTTCTAGCAATGACCAGTATTTTAGAAAATCTTGGCTTAAACAGGGCTTTTCCAACACTGTTCTAGAGAGTTGGATAGATGCAATCTCTGTGAAGGCACGCTGCTAATGAAACAAATGTTTCTTTTTTTAAAAAAAAAATCATAAGCCAATAATCTTTTACTCTACGATAAAAGACACCCACATGCATTGTTAACAAGTTATAAAATTATGATGTCGTGTTGTCTCTAAAATTTACACAAACTGGCAAATCCTTTAATATATCTCTTACAGATGATGAAAGAGGCTGAGGGTTTCTCCAAAATAAAATTACACAACGCTTTATCTGTTGCAAGAAGTCTTGGTTTAATCCCGCAATAGAGGCAATGAAAACACTTTGTAAAAAACATTAACTTACTGATTCTAAGCTGTTAAGATTTTAAACCCATTCCCCTCTCCCCTTCCCCCCCACCCCCAGTTATTCCCAGGCCAAGATATTTTCTTGACTCTAGTGCTTCAATTCTCAGCTGTCATCTTCAAGTTTTATTTTTATTGAGAAAAATAAGAAAGCATTTCCATGCTGGCTGCTTCTTTTAATGACTCTTCCTGAAGCAGCCTCTCTCCTCACCAACCTTACTTGGTTTCAACGTAGGAAAATATTACCTCTCCTGATGACTTCTTTCCCTCTTTCTCAGTGTCAGCATTATTAATTATGAGCCTTGAAATTTTAGCAGGTGTCGTATAGGCCACGTAAACTGGTTAATCTGTGCCTCCAACAGCATTTGCTTTACCCTACCCGGCTGATACACCTCAATACTGACAGCAATAAGGAGCTACTGTGGAACATGCATTCATTTTTAAAGTGGAAGAGGCATTTGTATTGAGGTAACCTGTATGAAAATTACTTTGACCTGTATTGTGCCCATAATAAAGGTAATTTCATTTAGCATTTGAGCTCTACATTAACTGCCAGTTCTAGAAACATGCAAATTTTACACTTAGAACATCAGAAAGACAAAGAAAGTACTAGAAAATTCAAAGTTCAAAAATATATGGGGAGTGGGTATATAAATACACAGAGCAGCAGCTTTTAGAGTAGAAATAGCTACTTCAAAGCCAAGATACGCTGCTGATTGTAGTATTGCTCCAAGACAGCTCTGACTTACTATTTCAACACAAACATTTTGCAAAGCCTTATCACTAATCTGCTTTCATAGTTTGATCCATTCTTCTAATTCAAGTTTCAAATCAGTCCTCACCTTCCTCCAAGATGATGTGGCTTTTGGGGAGTGAGCACGAGGCAGTTTAAGGGGGACGTTTTCTGCAGACAGAGCTGCACAGAGCTGGCTGGTGCAGCACTAACACTGGAAGCACTTGGAGGGCAAAGTCTTTCAAGAGGCAAATAGAACTCACAGCCCCAGCCAGAGAGGACAGAACAGCACCACCCACACATAACCACGGCCACGCACATTCTGTTTACAATTCAAGTAAGACACACCACATCCCCAACTCCCTGCTCCAGGCTGTGTGTGCTCAGTGCAGCAGAAATGAGGCATTTCCACCTCCTGACTCACCATGAGCTTACCCTAGGAGATGGCAAGTCTCTTTTTCACCCTCTGCCAGGTACCAACAGTTACTGAAGCTAGAAGTTTGTGCTAGTTTGATCAGATGTGCAATGAGGCATGGGATGTACCTGCCACAGCAGTATCAGCAAAAATCCTCACTGTAAGTAGTCACAGTATCAAAACTGTTTCTACTACTATGGGTTCATTTTGATCCTGGATAATCCTACTCCTGTAAAGAAGCACTAGAACTTCCCAACATGTCTTCACCAAAATTCAAGGAAGTATTGTGCGACTTCACACCCCAGTGCCCATCTGTTTGCGTAATTTTATTTCTGGTTATCTTACCTTGTTTTCCCAAGGCTTGCAGCTGCTCTTCGAGGTCCCAGTCCAAAACACCTGTATTTACAACAGGGGTTGCTCCTTCCTCTCCCCCACTGTGAGTGACTGCTACAGCAGCACTTTGAAGCAGTGCTCTCACAGCTCTTCTCTACACCAGCCTTTCAAAGGCAGTGCCTGAAACAAAGCTTTACCTTTTCCTTCTCTCTCTGCCCCTTGTGCTTTGTCCTTTGTTCTCAGCCCAGTTCCTCTGAAACACTGCCAGCTGTGGCTGGGTGGGCTGTGCACATTCCACAGGTGGATCTCGTTGCTACTCAGGGACAGGTGAGAGGGATGATAAGGCCACTCCAGGCTTTGGGGGAGGGAGGCTGCCTGTCCTTCCCAGGGTGTTTCACATTAGCTGCTCCCCAGAGTGGGATCTCAGGAGCTGCAGGTTTTGCAGTATGCAGACATGTATCTGATACCTCAAACAAGGCTGTGTAGCCATTTGCCTTCAAAAAGTCAGTGCTATGTTAAATAATGTTGGCATATTTTTGTTTTGTTTCAATATTAATTTCTAACATTCAGAAGCTTGATAAAAAACAACTGAGAAGCACTTCCTTGTGTCTGTAGATGAAGTGGAGGAACTCTTTACTGGAAGTGGGCAAGCACCAGGCCCGGGAAGGGCAACTTCCCTTCTCTTACAGCCCAGGGAGGGCCGAGGCACAGTCAGATTCTGAGGTAAAACAGAGCAGCTCCAGTAAAGCCAGTCTGTTTCTGCAGATAGAGAACATGACTCACTGGATTCTCTGAAGATGCCTTTGACTATTCAGAGTTTGTTTATTGATGGCTCTTTGAGGGACACACTTCCATGTATGATGAGTTCTTGTACTCTTACGGAATACCGAGAAATTTCAATCCAATAACTTTTCCTCGAAAAAGAGAAAGAAAAATGCATCAGCTAGGATCTAAAGAACTCTACATGACATGCTTACTCTGAGCTGTTTGGCTCCACTGTCATATGGCTATACTGTCATGTGGCACAGTCCTCACTGAGGAGAGCACGGCTAAATTCTGGGTGTAGCAGTTTGCAAAGCACCACAACATGGTTTAATCCAGCCATGGCACATAGGCAATAACCATCTCAATTTCACAGCCATTTACACGATGTGTGTCAAGTAATATCAAGTTAAACAGCCTGGCTCTCCATTGTTGTTCCTAGTAACTCACTAACAATGCCACACTATGAATAAGAAGTTGTATTGCAGTGACCAAGCTCTACAGTTCTCAGTCCCCAGCCACACTTTACCACAATGGCTTCCACAACAGTTTATAAACATTCTCTCCTTGGCCACTGAAATGCCCCTGGATATCCTTCAGTGAGGAAGTAATCTGGGGGGGCTGAAAGGTGTGCCTGAGAAAGCTGTCTTCATCACCAAAACCTACAGCTTCTTACTAATTCCTGTCCTGCACACGCATTTCTAACCTTTGAAATCTCATCTGCTTGTATTGCTGATGTTTCTCTCAAACTGCTACACTCAGCACTTTTTCTGCCAAACTTACGTAGGTCAGGCTTTTACACTATTAACAACTTTATTATCTAGACAAATTTCTAATATAATCAATGCTTATGATGTCTCTGGTTCCAGTTCCCCTACTTCTGTGCACTTCTACAGAGCATTTTAGATGTGAAATATTCTGTGACATGTCTTGATAGAAGACTACCACCAATACAAGACTGAACAGGAATGTTGTATCAGTTCTCCTCCATCCTCCTGCCTCAGAGTCGGGATTTCTTGGAGCTGGGTCGGTGGTAAGGCATTAACACTATAACCCTGCTGGAGCAGGTGTCCTGGCAGCACTTGTGACCCTGTGGGGGACCCACACTGGAGCAGGCTGCTCCTCAAGGACTGCACCCCATGGAAGGGACCCATGATGGAGCAGGGGAACAATGTGAGGAATCCTTCCCTGGACGAGGAAGGAGCAGCAGAAACATTTGAAGAACCGACCATGTCTCCATTCCCATCCCCTTGCCCCACTATGGGGAAGCTGGTAGAGAATTCAGAAATGAAGCTGAGCCTGGGAAGAAGGGTGGGGTGAACAAAAGGTATTTTAAGACTTAATTTTACTTCTTATTCCTACTCTGATTTAAACTAATTGCCCTGAGCTGAGTCTGTTTTGTACAAGATTGTAGGAAGAGCCTTTGATTGCATTTTCTTCTCCTGTCCAGCTGAGGAGGGCAGTGACAGAGGAGTTCTGGGGGACACCTGGTGTCCAGGCTGGGTCAACCCCCCACAGTTTGATACACTGAGTTACTGCATCCTAGATGAAGGAAAGGTAAATGCATTGCTGCAATAAGCTGACATAATACAGGAAGCTTGCCAGAAGTCAAATCCTCATTTATGTAATCCTTCCCTTCAATTCTAAGTCTGATTCAAGAAAAAAAGGAAAATCTATTTAAGGCCACCAGCTAGATGATGAAAAACATCCTTCCACAGAAGTCATTGAAGAGACATTAACATCAGAAAAATTAAGAAGTTACTGTTTCATATGGCCAGAAAATAGTTTTCAGTTGGTTTAGAATCAAAGAGTATTAAGCTTACTGATAACACACTGCAAACAAGGAACAAGAAATCCATCCTGCTTATCAAAAAAATAACCAATATAGCCTTCAATGCGGAGCCTTGTCAGTGATTTACCAGATCTTCCTAATCAAAGTGTAGTTCTATATTGGTAATTAACACTGGAGGGAAACTCCATTTTTGCATATGCCTTGTCTGTTCATTTTCTAGTCACAGTTTTCTCTCAGAGTGTGTTTTGGTGTCAGTCTGACGAAAAGAACAACAACAACAACAAAAGCAGCAGTGTCAGGTATTTGAATAAGCAATGTGCTCCGGAAAATTTTAGCTTAACTTTTCTACGTGTGGTGTGACAGTCCCCACCTCGGGGAGCCCTGCAGGACCTCCCACCTTTGTTCTCTGGGGAAGCACGCAAGTTTAGCCATGTTCCTGCTGGCCTTGGCCGTGGGGCAGGGCTGTGCAGGTCTGTGTTACCAGAAGGGCAGTGCACACAGTGCACAGTTACCTTTCCCAAGGTAACGCTACAAACATGCATATCCTGCTGCCCTTTCAGGCTGCTTTTAGCTCCTGCCCACATCAAACTCCATTCAACAGCAGATTCGGAAAGTAAAGCAACTGACTTAAAAAAAAAAAAAACAAACCCAAAACCCACAACCCTTTAAAACTGTAGAATCCTAGAATACCTTTGTGTTCCAACCATTCTGTATTCCTCCCAGCCTGGAGAAAGGCATATGCAGGAGCCACAGTGACATCCAAGAGCTACTGCCTGTGTGTGCAACATGCCACACACAGTGATTCCTCACAGGACAAACAAACAACTCAAACTGCATGGAACCAAGCTGGAATTGCTGTTTTTGGGTTGGAAAGCATGTACAGCATATGGCTACTAAATTTTTTCCGGGACAGTCTCAATGTAAACGATGAGTACAGTAATTATCACCAGGAAACAAGTTAAATAGCAGTAAAATATGTGACAATTCTTAGTAAGAAATGGAGCTGAGACAGGCTCAAATTTCAAAGTCTGCTGATTAAGTATATACTTTTTGCAAAAGCAGTGAATTCAAGCAAAAATGCATACTTAGCATTAGCACAACACTGTATCTGTAATTCCAAATCCCAACAGCTGTTCTAATATTCAACTACCAAACTGGAAGCCAGATAGCAAGGCTGTGATAAACAGGAAAGCACTGGCACCTATATAAATAAGAGCACAAAACCAGCACAACAAAACAAAGCTGTCCCAGCACAAAAGAGTAAGGCTGGATGAGGCAGTTCCCACAGCACACAACATAAGGCAGCCCGACACACAGACAACAAGCCTATTTATCACACTGCCTCCTAAGTCTACTTACATTTAAACATCCCTCCTTTGAAGCTATTTTTTTTCCCATTTATAGATGCACCTGCAGCAAAATTCGAAGTACTAAAAATTAGCTTCCAGGAGCATATTTTTAACTGTTTATTTATTTCTCTTTGAGTTTTGATTTGAAGAGGTAAAGTACAGACTTCTCTACCTGAAAACTAATCAAAAAAAGCTCTTTATGAAACCCTTAAGAAGAAATCCTTAATGACTGCTCTTAGCCAGCTAACTCCTACTGCTGTGCTTATAACCAGTTAGAAAAGGAACAGAGTTATGTTTTGCAGTTCTTTTTCTTACATTGCCAAGGTTCTGCATACAAAAAATGCATTTCTAGATGCTGATGTAAGGTAGAAGAGATATTAAACTCCACAGAGGGGAACCATGAAATAAATACTTTTGTGTAAAATATATGGGAGACATTTTAAAGGGGAAAGAAGAAAGGGGAAGAACTGTCAGCTAAATATTCTATGGAAATATATCAGTGTTTTTATCTTGGTATCAGCTGTGAGATAGTGATTGACAGAGATGCTGGTGCACTGGATCAGTCCTGATGGATTACTAAACTTGCATCAGGTCTCTGCATTTGCTCCTGAATTTCACAAGATTTCCAGCAGCCCACCTGTGACTTCAGCACAGCTCAAGCTACAGTTCCCAAATTCCACATATGCATGAAACGCCAGAAAGGATTTCATGACATTTCTCTTTATCACAAAACTTTGCTCCATCAGGTGACCATGGCAAACTGTGCACAGCCAGAGCTGAGACAGTAGAAGACTAAAAAGTTCACCAAAAAATTAGAACTTAGCTTTAAAGTTAGAAGCAGCTTGTCTGCTGGTGGGGGTAAAACTCTGTCAGTGCCACAAATAACAGTTATAGATCTGGCCTCAAAACTCCAGTGTTTACCCCCTGGAAGTCTTGCTCTGCACTGAGGGACACGCATTAAAATGTTATCCCTATGTTATATGCATATATAGTTGCATGTACTCATTATTTTCTTTATCGCTGCCTCTTTGCTACCGTAGCTCAAAAGCAAATTGTTTTCTTAGCTCTAACTTATAACAAATTTTGTAATTTACTGCTACAGTGAACACACAGGGAGCATTAATGTAATTTTGAATTTTAGAAAGCAACGTGTTCAAGTAGCAACTTCCTGAACAAAACAAAAAATCACTTTCGTTGAGGCTGTTTTCTTCAACAACTCACCTGGAGCATGCTTTCTGTATTCTTACATAATTGTAGGTAATTTCTTTAAAATTATTAATTCTATTTCATGTAATGGTGTATAAAAAGCTCCTCTACTTCTCATGACACCTCATTAAATTCTCATTCCTTACTGAAATTCTGTATGCAATGTACCAAAGAGTTTACTCTTTTGGATGTAAGTCAAAGAATATTACAGTGGACCAGATCAGACGGTTACTATGCAAAGTCCTTTCTAATGAACTTAGTGATGAACTAATGAACTAATGAACTTCTAATGAACTTAACACTGCTCAAGCACATAATAGTAATAACAATAACAATAATAATAAATTATTTCATTGAAAACCATTCAACTCTAAGTAAATATTAAAGGATTTTTAAAAACTATTTGAGAGGTTTGGTAATCTAAATTCCCATTGATTTTTTATAGGGTTCAGCATTCTTAAATGTGAAGATGTGTTGAGAAAGTATCTACTATAAACTATACTGGTTTTACTAGTTCTGGGGAAATAGTTTATTCATATTTTAGTGTGTTGTTGTTTAAAATGTGGGGTCTTTTCTCAAATGATAACAAGAAGTAAATGGAAAGCAGAGGTATTATGCTATGCACTTAAAGAACACAGAATAAAAAAATGGCCCCGATCTGAAAACTATAACAAAGCTTGTAGTGGTAAAGTCAATGTTACACAGGGGAGACTGAGGTCTAGGTTCTAGTCTATGGCCTTAGCAACAAATTTTGTTAACATAATCCCAATTCTTACTGGAACTGTTAGAAATTGCAAAGAGGAATTTCATAAATTTGGTGAAATTCACATCTAGCGAAAAACTACTGAATAGATTTATTAATCAATATTAATTTGCCTAATATATTCAGAAATTATCTTCACAACCAGATTCTTTACAATCACTTGTGAAATTAAACGTTATTCTGTTCCTCATTGAATAGTTTAGATAACAAGAGCAGTGGGAATTTTGATACACATATTTTGTAGTTCACAGTCAGATTCTGCTCGGGCTACTTGTGAGAATTCACACAGGAGAAGACGATTCCCCAGATACACATGAACAGTAAATACAGAATTATTTCAAAGCACTCCACATCAATTATTTTAAAAATCCAAATGAATATTCACAGAAATAAACTGAGTGATTGCTCAATGCTTTGTTCCCAAAGACTTTGTGCAGAGATAACTCTGACCAATATCTGTGTCCTGGCAGGAGAAAGTGCTTTTCTGCAAGGGCCGAGGGGAGCTTGGCAGGCTGTGTCATGTTTCCATCTTGCACAGTGCCTGCAGGTGTGACCTGCAGGGGGTTTTCATTGGTGTTTGGGGGAAAAATTACCTAAAGAACTTGGGGAGGCCTCGAAATGACACTGGGAAGTGAATACTGCTCTAAGTTACAGGTACAGTATAATTTTAGTGGATTATGCAGAGGTTCAGCAATCTACCTTTACCTACATCGTCCTGAGGTCATTGCAAAGGCAGCACCAATGCTCTGTTCCTCAGCACTTGTGCAGATAAAGAAGGTCCCGTTTCACCCCTCTTGGGGGTTAGGTTTGTTCCTTTTTTACTCTAAAGAATATTTTTCCCCATAAGTTACTAAGGAGACTAAGTGTTGTGTGCTTAAGGGTGCTTGATCAAAACAAGGAGGTGGCCAAAGCTCCGAGGGGGAGATAATGCGAGTTTTGGGGCAGATAAAGGACAGAGCTGGAGGCAGCTTTGCTTTCTGGTTTTCGGCATCTCGGGGAGAGAGGACACGGCCAGGCTGCTGCTTGCTGTGGGAGGGGCTCACTGCCACCAGAAAGTCCAGTCCTGGGAAATCTACCATCATCTGCTCCCTTGCCCTGGAATTCTGAGCTCCTCCACCTGCCCTGCTGGAGCTGGGCCAGCCCTGCCCCACCTTCGCGGCTTCTTCGGCACTGCTCTTTTTGCTGCAATGTGACCCTGCACCCCCCTGCCCTGCTGGGACACCCTGCCCCTGCCTGCTGGGGACATCCTGCCATCCCAGCCACCAGCCCGGGACTTTCCACTGTTTCCAGCTTGGTGCTCTGAGGGTCCTGCAGGGGCACCAAGACCAAACTGCCCTGGGTTTTGTGAAGCAAAGCCCTCAAGGTTCTTGGTACTGTTTTGTTATTAATGCCGTAGTTGTTGTTTTTGTTTGCTTTGTTATACATACTAGTAAAGAACTGCTATTTCTATCCCCAAATCTTTGCCTGAAAGCCTCTAACTGCAAATTTATACCAGGAAAAGGTGGAGGGCAGGGTGGCTTACATTCTCCATTCCAAGGGAAACTCCAGCTTTCCCTGGCAGATACCTGTGTTTCCAAACTAAGACAACCCCATATCCAAGGTGTCTGTTTGCTAGCAGCACAATCTTTAAAGCTGGGCTACAAGAAACATCAACAGCCAGCCTTGGAACTGACTGAGACTGGTTCTTACTTGCTGAGAACTGATGCAGTGATCTGGTGCACACGTGGGTGTCAATATCCTACCACCTGAGAAGTAAAAATTGCCACCTTCTTCAGCAGAATACTGCCCAGGGAGGAACCATTCCAAATAAGAAGTTTTGGATCAAGAAATTCAAAACATTTTCTAGCCTTCATTCTTTTAAATGGGGAGAAGTTTCTGAAAAACTCATTTGCATCAAAGTGTATACGGGATTCATTTTATAGCACCTGGATAAAATAATGATAGGATTTCAAGATCACGTGATGGTTTCTTAGAAAGGGGATGAGGAAGGAGGAATAGATTGAATATTCTCAAGAATTAGAAAGCATAGCCGTAGACTAGGATATTAAAAACCTGTCTTGCAGAATTTATAGACTGCCATTAGGACTTAAATCTGTCAGTCTATCCTTGAAAAGACATTTGACTGAAATTATGGGTGGTGGATCTGTGTGTAGGATTAAAAGCTTTCAGCTCTCTGGCAGCTCTGTCTCACTGCTGAGGTATTTGATGCTGAGGACTGATGACAGCAGACCATAATTTACTCAGTTACAATTTCTGGAGCACGTGCTAAGAAGGTGCTAGGGCAGAGAAACAGAATAGTTCACAAGAAACCAAAACTGTAGGGAGGCTTCTCCCCTGGAAATCTCTTGGAATATTGCTAATGGTCTCAACACAGGTAGAGAATGCTCTGCAGAGCACAGCGCTTCAAGCACCTGGGGAAAAATGGGGGCTCCCCACCAAGGGGAGCACTGCTCCATCTGAAGTGGGGACAGAAATTTGAAGGCAAAAGCACCCTCTGGAAGGAGGAGCTGTGGATCTTGCTGTGATTTCAGAGCCATACCCGCTTTGAAGAGTAGCCCTCAATGTGTATGTTAAGTTGTCTGATCCTGGAGACCTTTCTTATTCCTGCTGAAATTAGGTTTGAATGGGTCTTTAGTATTAAAAACACTGGTGGCCAGCATGAACATTAGTGATAAAGTGGGAAGTAGTAGGAGACAGTAAAGGATTTCACCAGGAGGTGACAAGAGAAGCTCCATGCTGCTCCCACTCCTTGGCTTCTTTCTGTAACAAAAGCTGACACTACTAAAGAAGTCAGGATAGCTGAAGAAAAACTGTATACCCTCAGAGGCAGTAACTTCTGTGTAAACTTTAACAGAAGGAGCTTCAAGATGCCATGTCTAATCAGAACATGCAAGCAGGCACAGGTTGGTAATACACAGCCATTAGAAATGAAAATTTTTCAGAGGATATCCTCTGAGGTTGCTAGTCTTTCTGATAATTATAGGAAGAATATTCTGACAACACCCTCCTGCTGTCAAGGCAGCGCACGTTGTCAGTGCTAAACAACACAGTCTGAAGGAGTGCCCTTTTAACAAAGAGCAGTTGGGGATTTATGAGGAGAAAGAAGATGGAGTTTGTCTTCCCAAGTCACCATCACACTTGCTGAGGCCCTGCTCTCCTGGGGATGGATCAGCACCTGCCCAACCATGGGAAGTGGGGAATCAGTTCCTTGTTCTGCTCTCCTTGTGTGCATGGCTTTTGTTTCATCTGTTGAAATGACTTTATCAACCCACCCATTTTCTCCCTTCTGCCCTTCCAATTCTCCCCCTCATCCCACTGGGGGCAAGTGAGTGAGCAGCTGTGTGGGGCTCAGCAGCCTGCTGGAATTTGCCTGTAACACTTGGAAAGCTTCTGTCTTTGTGCTGTAGACCTCCTGTCCAAGGAGCTTCACACTGGCTTTTGTCCACAACGCATTTGTGCATCTTACATGACTGAATGGACACCTGCATTCTTGTGCTGCTATCAGTATTTAAATATTTTGATCTTAAAAGCTGCAAATGGCTCGGGAGCTCAGAAACACACTCCTTGTCACTCCTCGTGTCGCATACAGGGTACACAGGCTGGGACTGCAGAGGTCTTCCTGCCATTTTTCCCCCTCATGTTCCAGATGCTACTGCCGGCTCTGTATTGACTTGAAAGCTGCTCCAGGGGCCAAGACTGAATCTATCACAGCTAATCACAAAAAGATGATATAATGGCTGATTCATAATTTACATTATGATGTAAACGAGCAGAAAAAACAGGGAAAAGCACCCAACTAGTTTCCAAGATCTGAGCAGATAGTTCAAAGGGAAGACAGATATTTTACTTTTTAAACACGCAACTGACAATCTCTCTCTCTCCTTTTCATACACGCCTGCTGTCCCAATCTGTATGAAAATGACCTAGTCTTCAGTAGTAATCAGTATGCCACAATGACTTTGGACATCCTCTATGTATCACTGATAGCTTCTCAGAGGGACACCTCTGAAACCCCTAACTTGTGCAAACAAACTTCCAGCAGACAGACTGTAGATTTTGATATACAGCCGATCACAGTTCACAGTTTCAAAGCAAACTAGATCTCATAGGAAGGTTCTCAAGTATTTAAGTATCTTGCTATACACATAAAATACAGAGCAAAGGCAGATCCAAATAAAAGCAGCCTGATGAAAGACTTACCCAAAGTAAAACTTAACAAATCTTGTCCTTCCCCAAAACACCTTGGATGCATGTGTCCAGGGTTAGCTTAAACCTCAGAATAATAAATGATGCATTGGCAAAAGGTGTCAACATCACCAACTACAGAAAGCTTGGAAAGGGCATAACCCTCAAATCCTGAGGTAGATGGTTATCTTTGGGTTCAACATACTGGCTTTACTTCTTTTTCCTCTTTCACTTCAGATACTTCGGGAGACATTAGATTATATCCAGGCTAAGGTCACTGCAGAAGCACCTGAACGGGAAATTGAAATGGTAACTGCTCAGCAGTGCCAATGGGTGACCAAACAAACTACCTGGCACGGAAGGCAAAAAGGCCCAGCTGCAGCAGGGGAGGGCTGGCTGCAGGCTGGAGTGCCAGAGGCAGAGGACTCCCTGTAACAGAGTGAAGTCTCTTTTGCTGCTGACACAAGGAAAATCCACAGCACGGTTTTGCAGAAATCCTGGAAAGCCTTGCCCAGGGGCTGCCTTTGGGCAGCAGAGCTGGCACTGGGGATGGAAGCCACACTGGGCTAAGGCACCTCGTGCCAGTGCTCCCTGCTCCAAGTGTTTATGAGGAATCAGATTGTGATGCATCTTATCAGACACTGTGCAGAACTACTAATGGTGGTGGGACCCTGTCCAACACACTTTAAAAATCTATTTTAACACAAATATGCATTTCATTTGCCTCAAGGAGTACAATAAAAGTTCTCCATCATATTACTGAAATTAAGTTCCCACTGTGAGAGATTATTTTCAGATTTTAAATTTATTTGAAATTAGATTTTTTTTAACAAGAGATCTTAAATTACATAAAATATTTTTTAAAACTCAAATTATTGTCCCCTTCTCCACCCCATGAACTCACTCTCACCCATGGCTGAATTGTGACATATACAAACTGACAGCAAAATGGGAACCAGATCTCTGTGATACAAAGCATTTATCCTCCATTAAGCTCTGGAATAAATTATGATGGGCAGTTTTTAGTCATTAATATCTCCTTTTAAATTAGGCTGTAATACATGTGCCGTATTTCCTGGATGTGGAACAAATGTTTCTGTGTAATTTGTTTACACCACTGAAAGCCTGGTATCAATAAGCTCCATTCCCCCAGGAACAGTTCAGGTTGAAACACGAGTGCTGTGTAGGGAGCACAGTAAAGTACTGCACTGACTTTGCAAACCTCCAGGAAAATGAAATGACTATAAAATAAGCACTGGTCTCTATATTATCCTCCTAAAACGTCACCTTTTAATCTATTAAAACCACTCCTGTTCATGTCATCCCAAAGGAACGTGCAGAGCCAGAAGCTGGATGAACACATTCTCTCTGCCACAGCACAGCCAGGCCTCTCTCAAGGACTGTGAGCTGTGGGAGCGGGCATCACCTACCATCCTCTTCCCCAGTTTGATTTATGTTGACACTCCTTCTACCCCACAATGTCAGTGATTTGTTTTGGAACAATTCTTTTCCCTAAAGTTCTAGCTCTCCTATGTTTCACTATTGTGAGAGTCTCGCTGGTAAAATTCTTGTCAGAAAGCTCCATGGAATTTTTCTACCTTTATTTTATTATGACTAATAAATTATAGATTCTGATCTTGAGGAGAATAAACAAATAATAACTCCCTTTGTTTCCTTTCCTCTCACACATTACTTCTATCATTCCACCTTGTATTATCATGAATTTCAGTGTTTCTCAAAGAGAGAGATTCAGACTGAAGCTGAGGGGTTTTTTAACAACTTGTTGGCAACAGCTTTAAACTCAGTACAGGTCACACTCTATGCATAACAACTTCCACATCACGCCTGCAACCTGCCAGATAAGCCACAGCAGATCTGATATAGAGGTACAAGCTGGAGTCAAACACTGCAGCTGGAGGAGGATTTGCCTCTTTTCCGGCTCATTCTAACATTGTTTGGCACTGAGATACAAGAGCAGACAAGGACTGTTCAGCAACTCTCCTTTCCCATGGTCAAACGGGTCAAACTTCCCAAGCTCAGGAACATTATTTATTTAACTTTATACGCAGAAATGCTAACTCATACACAGAAAATGAGTGTGGCAGTGTAAGTCACCTCCAAATGGGAAGTGTTTGCTAGCAGCCCTGTGTAATCCTCGTTAAGAATGATAATGCAGGCAGTGAAAGAGTACATGAAGTGATTTCCTATAAGCCAAACCTTCTAATTAATCCTGCATTGTGTCTACTGACATAATTTTATCAATGTCAATGCTGATTTTAGGTCTGCTGACAGTCATTTAGCAAACACAGTGTTCTGAAGAGGTGGAAGGCCACCAACATACAAACTGTTTGAATTTAAAAACTAGAGGAAAAATAAAGTTATCCCTGATAATAACTAAAATTTGGAAGTCTTATTTGATTAATAAAAAGAGGGAGAGCAGTTTCCATCCTGGAATATTACTGTGTAAAGTAAAAAAGAATGCCTATGGAACAAATGCTGAGTATAGGGAATTCCATGTTATTTCAGTCATGGAAACACATAGTACAGAATCCATCTGTCCATCAGTCATATAAAGGCCATATATACTATAGAGTCAGGAAAGGCCATATATACTATAGAGTCAGGAAAGCACTTCCTCAATTCAAGCTTTATTTACTTTTAGGAAGTGTGGGGACATACAAAAGAATGGTGCTCCCAGCAAGTCAGCTTCATCTCTTTCCTCAGCTGACGCTGCCAAGTTGATCAGTAACACCATCCTGTGTGGCTGCTGGAATGTCTTTGCTCTCAGCATGGAGGTCTGCTCTACTGCAGCCACAGTAAGATAAATTATTCCTTCTCAATAAAAATTGGCTTGCCCTGCACAGGAGATTTTATGAGCCAGAACTTGTTTTCCAAGGATTCATAGTACAGAAATTATTTGGCATATTGTCTGTCATAACAAACCTTGAGAGTGGCATACATTTCTTAAAGCCTTCAGCAGGTATTTGAATAATTTACTTCAACAGTAAGACTTTCTGCTTCCTATCATTAGACTTTGGTCAGAACCAGCCGCTAATTCATTCACCATTCCCTAGTTTCTCCACCTTTTTTCAACACAGAACAAGTATGCACAAATCTAACAACCAAATTACTACTCCACAGTTTACCAGGTCACGGAGGAACCTTTGACAGAGCAAAGTCCTGCTCTATAAGCACAATGCCCTTTTTTGGGGACAAAGCAACATGTGTCAATAGGGAGCATGACCTGTCCAAGCTGTAAGACTCTGTGGCTGTGACAGCAACGCTTCCTCAGCAGCTGGGCAGGGGCTTGCCAGGGAAAAGGACTCAGCAGTACTTTTTAGCAGTACTAAAGGCTCGGAAGGCGACTCGTTCCGTGACACTGAGAAAGGCCGTGCGACCTCTCTGCACCTTCTCCTCCTCACCTTCACAAAGACAAACCCCCCTACACTCATTCCAACAGACTCTCTAAAATCTGTAATAAACAATGCTGTGATTTTGTTTATTTGTAAGCAGCTATTACACTTAGAACACGGGGAAGCTCTATGAGAAGCACGTAAAACCATCAAACCAAAAGACAGGTGTACTGCCACAGACTAAGTCTGAACAAGTCCATGAAGAGAACTGTGAGGATTCACAGTAGGTGTTTTTCCTCCACATAATGAGATTTTTTGATTGGCTATTTATTTTTAAACAGCCATAACTAAATAGCAAACATCTTTATCTCAATTAGTTTCTAAATAATATCTATAGCATTTTCCTCCTCTGGAATTATGTTTTCTTGGTAGAAATAAAGGATAAACAAAACCAGGGCAGCCCCACAATCCTTTCTTCAGCTGCATCCTCACCTTTGAAACAAATCACTCGCATAAGGCTGAATGATATGAATCAAAATGCACTTGGAATAAATTCACTTCACATTTGGAAGACCCCAGAAAGTGCTATTATATTGATCAAATTGTTGGAGGCCATGACATCGAAATTCTCTCGGCACCCATGGCATTAGCAAAATCTTTAGAAAATGTAATTGAAGTCTTAATAAAACTCCACAATCCAAGACAAAAAGACACTGAGAAAGAAAAACAGGAGAAGGAGACTATTTGCATTAATAACAGCATAAGGATATTAACATTCTTGAGGCATGTCCTGCCCACAAGAAGCACCTTCATAAACACAAAGACATCCAGAAAGCATTTGTGCCTTGCAAAAACATCACAGCTCATTTTCTGGGTTATCTGGAAATTCTTGATTCCTTATTTTTAACACTGAAATTACCCAGAGGAGTGCAACCCGCCTTCCTTCCCTCTCACCACCAGCACTGTGGATGTAGGAAATGGGAACAAGTCAGCCCTTTTTCTCTGATCACAGGCAGTTAAATCCCAACCAAGAACGAAATGCTGGAGGAGGCCCTGGTGTCTCACAGCAGGTGTGCACACTTAGGAAAACCCACTTTTGCACCAATAGCAGCTCTAAGCTGGGTGTTCTGCCTTTGCAGCTCAGCTCAGCAGGTAGGCAGGTACTTTTTCATCCTCCTTAGAAGGTTTCCTGGTCTCGTTCCTTAGCACTTTAAAAAGATCCCTCGAATCCCCTGTACTGACACATGTGACTTCTGAGACGCGCCTGATGAGTGCAATGTTACACCGTAATCAATGTTCAAATATTGTGCCATGAATTCCAATAAATACCCCTCCAGCACTTCTAGGGGCTTTCTTATGTTCTGGTTTTTTTTTCCTTGGTTCACTGTTTTTTAAAGTTGCCTTTAACATCCTGTAGCGCTTAGCAATGCTACTGCTTAGCAGAGGTTTATTGCTAAGTATTTTTAGCAAGTACCTATCATTAAACAGGTGTTGAGGTAGCCTTGAACTTGTTGGAATTAAGTGCTGGATAAATACTGTGACAACATAACTAAATCCGTAAGAAACTACCCTTCAGTACCTTACATGAACGACATCCATAAACCACATGCACCTTCTGTTAACTCAGAAGTCATGTACAATCTTGAGTTATCTACGTTTCATCGATTCATGGCCACAGATCACACCAAAGGCAAAAAACTTAGAAAAGCATAAAAATGCAATACGGCACGAAAAGCCCCAACTCCTAAAAAACCAGCTTGAGCAGCCACTTGATATATAAATAAACCAACATACAAGGCTTGAGATGGCAATGAAAGGTGAGGCAACATTACTGAATTATTACAGGCAAACACCTTGAGCTGTGCAACCTGGACTCCAAACAACAGCACCCCCCTGCCTGCAAGAACTCAGGAAGGTCTAGAAGACACTCCAAAAAGGATAGGAATCCATGTACCACTCTGGTTTTGCAAAATTTCTCTGAGTATTTCAAACAGTCAACTTCTTTCAACGAAAGAATGATATCCAGGACAGTCTGAGAAAATCCATCCATCCCCTGGCTTCTAATGCCCTTTCCACAACCAGGCCTTACAACTCTTACCGTACAGATAACAAACCAAATGGGATCTTCTCTGGTTTCATATGCAGACAGGCTTAAAACATATTCTTAACTGAATTAAACCACTTAAAAACAGAAACAAAAAGGGGAAATGTCTTCTAAACACTTGACTGCAACCCCCTTACAGCCTTCTCCCTGGATTCACACCAATTGTTATTGCTGGGTCTAAGAAGGTCAGGGTTTAGATATCCCAGCAGGTACCAGCTGAGCTGACAACACTGATTCAGGCACCTCTGTTTCTGACAGGAAGCAGCCACCAAACCATCCAGGGACCTGTCAGAAGTTAGAGACTTCCTAGATTATGCACCATCAAAATATGGAAATGTGGTGTTTGGAAGTCTCAGTGATGGGCTTAGGTGCTTAATGACTTCTACAGGATTGATTCTTCACTTATTTAAAGCGTAACTAATGAAAAAATAACACATAAGTTAAGTTAGCTCAGGCTTAATTTTCATGTATTTGCAGAAGGAAATCTTTAAGGAGTACCATCAACAACTGTGAAATTCGTCTCTCATGCTGAACATCAGTCTGACACAGCATGCTTTGAAGTCAGTAAAAAACCCCGTGTCTTTGAAGGACCAGGAATTTTGCTTACTTGTGGCTGCCTGAGTTTTCTACTTGATTTTTCATCTCTTTCCTCTACTGTGAGCAACACAGAAGAAAGAAAAACATTAAAGTTGCCTCATAGGTTCAGTTTCTCAGACCTGTGATTTATACAGGAGATGATGGATAGGAACCAAAAATCAAACACAGAATGAAGTAAACATCCAGAATGCATACGCTATGAGAAGAGAGGAGCTCTCCCCTTGTTGGATGCTGCCATTTAATGTAGCTTTAAATTAACAGCCTGTTATTTAAGTAATTTAAAGCTACAAGTAGATCCCTCCTATTTTTTTTTTTCCAAGGATTTAAAATATTGGAAGAAAGCTATTCCACAGTTTCTGAAGTTACAGAGAAAAGATGTACCTACTAGCAGAGGAAAGGAGACAGGGTGGTTTCGTAACCAGGCTATGTCAGTACAACAGCAGTTAATTTCACTTAAAACATCTTTCTCACCTTTCTGTTTCCACTGTACCCCTATCATTGCAGCACCAAAACTTAGAGCAGTGAACGAAAAGCGAAGCTCCTTCTGTCTGGCAGCACACTCTAGCTGACCTCAGAAGACGAACGATGAGCAGCAGTAATATTAGGTCACACCCCTAAAACGCCATCATATGAACTAGGGAGAAACCTGAGGTAGTTGCCAACACTGTAAAGAAAACCATTTTATATTCTGAGACAGGCAGCCAGGTTGAACTGAGCTGGTCTCGTGCCTGCTCTGGGTTCATAACTCTCTACAGCCCACAGCTGCCAGCACCTGATAGAGGAGAGCTCTGCAGAGCCCTTGGGGTGCTCAGGGCTGCAGCACCTGTCCTGTCTGGGTTTGCTCTCCAGAAGAGGTGACTTCAGCCTCCCAGCACCTCCCAGCAGCCCCTTCAGTCCTGAGAAAAGGGGGAAAACACCTGCAGGAATGGCCTTGAAAATGTGGTGGGCTGAACTAGAGAGCCTGGGGAGAGGAGAGGGAAAGTATTTCTCTAAGGGATAAATTGCTTGGCTTTTTTTCGCAATATATGGATCACTAATTAAGTTTGTGTTAGTTGCCAATAAATTAGGGAAAATTCCCTAAGTCAAGCCAACTTTGTCCCTGACAGATATTCTATTTGATGGACTAAATGCTTATCCTTATATTAAATTCAGATTAATTTTACCAGAACTACTCCTGCATGAAAATAATTTCTCTCAGTGCCAAGGTGCATTTCCTCCCTAGCCAAGGAAAGAAAGGGTACAACAGAAACCACAGCTGAGAGATCTGAAGGTACTAACAAATCCCCTCATGCCAGTAAAATGACAAAAATTGATTCTTAAAAACTATTAGCAAGCTCAGACTTACAAGAAATGAAGCAATGCTCTACTCAGCGCTGTCAGACGTAAGGTGACAGCCAGAAGAGTTTCAATGATTCAGCCCTACTGTGCCCATTTCAGACAGCAACCAAGACAAGCCTCATGTTTCATCTTATTCCAGTTTCTGGCTTTTAGTAACAAAACTGGGTTTCACGTGGACCCCCACCTGCTCGGTGTGGTATTTCTGATCACTTGTGTCAGGACCTGGAAGCTTGGCAGTGCTGTGACTGCTGTGACACCATGAGCAGAGCAGGCTCCAGCCCACACGCAGCCCCTGAAGTTGGACCTTTGTCCCTGGGAAGGGATTCCACAGCCTGCCAGGGAACCTGTCCATGTTCAGCTGTCCTTGCATGAGAGGCCTTATCTGGGCAGCTAGGGCAGAATTCTGTCTTCTCAGCACCAAATGGCCATTCCTGTTGAGGATACATTGATAATGCAGATCTCCCACTTGAGCCTCTTCTGAAAAATGGGACATCTTTCAGGGTGACTGACAAAAACCAGGCAAATCAATCCTTCTGGGCATCACATTTAGACACACTCTGCATGTTCTAAAAATTGTCAAATCAGTGATATCTAATTGCAAAATAATGAGCTTTCCAGTTTACACCAGGTCAATGTGGTTGCTGTACTTCACAATCTGTAGCTAGGGGCAGGTACAGGCACGTTAAGCAGTGCAAGGAGAGACAAAGTCAGCAACCACACACACTCTCTTACTCTGACACTTTGCAATCAAGAATTAATTAAAAGTATCCAGCATGTTTATTAGTTGTTCTCCAGTTTATAGTTATTGACACGCTCGCCCTCAATCAGTAAACTGCAACTCTTAGGGCTTCTGAATTCAACTAAAAAGGAAAAAGAAAGAAGAAGTATTTTCTAGAGAACTATCAGACATGTTGTTTAACCAACATTCTTTAATCATTGCCTTTGTTTAAAAACAGTGCTATAAAATCATTATTAACACAAGTACTGATGATCTACATTCCATTAGTCCATAAAACGTGATAAACTATCAATAGCTCAACTGCCATCAGCATTTTTGACTGCTTTATGATACAGATAAATTGAGTAGGCTGAGCTTTAATTCCAGTTTTATAATAATGCCCCTGGTGAACTTGATCTGGCTTTCAAATCACTGCAGCACTGCAGATGAAAAAAATTAAAACATATTTTACTGTGAAAGAGCATAAACAAATCATTTTCATTTCAAGCCACTAGCATTCATTTTATTTTTTTATGCAGGTACTCTTTCTGTATCTTTAAATATTTCACTGATGATCTGCCTGCTAGGAGTGAGCAGCAAGTTAGGTCAGAAATCACTGTCTGTGAACTTGCATAACTGACAGTCTAAGGACTGCCTGCATGCTAAGGACAAATCCATTTTTGTGTACTTTTTATGGGGGGAGCTCTAAGCATCTTTCCTTTCTCTGATTCTGAAAATTAACACCTTTAAATATTCCCCTGTGAAAGTGCCATTATTTCCCAGGGCACAAATGCTGGGGAAGGGGAAAGAGGTGGAATAATTCAGGAGACAATAAACTCAGCTGAGCAATGGCAGGTTGATTCACATACAAAATCCCTAAGTCTTGTCAGCTAATACAAGCTCCAACTCAAATCAAACCCCAGTGTAGCAGCTATGGGAAAGAGATCTTCACAATGAACAGAGCGGTCATGAAAAAATGTCTAAAGGGGTTTATCAAAAATACATTGAGGAGAATCACCTTCCTTAACAACGAACAGCAAACCCAAGAGCAGAAGAAGTGAGAGATAATTTGTTCATATCGTCAGTGCAACAGTGGCGCTCAAAGATCCCACACTGCTGAACAAGCAAACACAGGGGAGAGAGACTCAGAGCCCCAAATGTAGGCTCTGTGCCAAAGAGAAAACAAAAGGGCAAAAGGGAGGACTTATTACCCTTATTTTCATGCTGGAGGACTGAGGCATGGAGCATCAGTGCAGTCCAGGGGTAATGCTTTAACACCACTAGAAGCCATTAGAAATTAATAATTGAAGACATTCCAGTGAACAACTCTACACCATCAGGTGAATGTACTTGTCATTTGCATTTTCAGACGATCTAAACTGCACCTATATCGATGCAATATTGTGTCCAATGCTTCCTATTTGTGCAGCTAGATCTTTTATCAAAACACACAAAAAAAATAACCAAAACAATAAACAAAAAAGCACAGTCTTCTTTTTTTTTGATTTTAATTAGAAACTGTTGAGAACATCTCCCTTCAAAAATACCACTCTAACCGGTAAGTGGGTGGTGACAGAGGGCTAATTTAAGTAAAAACAATAATGTGAGACAACTATGTAAATGCAATGCCCATAAAATGCCTCCTCTTTATTTTATCATTTAAGCAAGAACTGAATCGTACTAAAACCCCCCATTTTTCTCTGCAGAAAAAAAAAAGGTTTATTAGAAAATCAGAAGCATATGCCTTTTTTCTTTTCGTCACTGCTTTCCAGCACAGTATTATTAAAGACTTCATAAATTCAGATTAGAAATTGAGCAAGTCATTGAAGGTACTTAAGGTCAATTATTAATAATAACCTAAACCGCTCAAATATTACTGACACTAAAACTTAAGAAGTAATTTCAAAGCACACCATCAAGTTGCATTGAAAGAAATCATGGTATTTCTTCCCTTTTTTTGAACTTCTGCTGTTTGGCAGAGCAGACTAGAAACGCAAGTCATCATTCCGGTCCTCCAGGAAGTCTTTTATTCTAAAAATTTAAATTATTAATACATGACTAAATGAAGTGCATAAAAAGGCTGTCTCCTGTATCATTCTGAAGGGGAAAACACAGGAGTTAATTCAGATGTCTATTAGTATTCATTTGAAACCATTGAATACAGTGGAATCATGGCGCTGTAAAAGCAGAGATATGCAGCTCTTCAGGCTGAGCAGCACCAAACTCTGTGAGCACCATGATCAAAGACTAGTATCTTAGTAAAACACTAAGCTGGCAGCAATGGTGCCGACTGACTGGAGCTCAAGGATCGTTTCCTGTGTGGAACTGGAGGCAGGGTCCCATTCCACACTGCACATGGAGAAGCTACAGAAACACCTTCCTTCTACTTTAACTTACTCATGGCCTGTAAAACACACCACAACCCCAGGTTCTGTCAAACCCTGGGCACCAAAACCTCAGGGAATCCCAGTGTGTGTAAAATATTCCACTCCTCTGACAGATTCTGCACCCTGCTTTAAACAGCACAGTCACTGCCAGCCTGGGTAAAGCTCTGCTGACTGGCATGGCCCCACTGCCTCGGCCCTCAGCTCTCAGTGTTTTGGAAAGGCAATTGTTCTTGTAGGCTGGTTGTGAGTCAGCAAAAATATTTTTGATCGAAAACCCAGATGATTATTTCCTAAGAGATCCAACCATCGTATCAGTGACACCTTCTGGACTTCTTCCTTGACCAAAGTGCAACTCTTTAGATCAACTGTCTTTTCCTCTGGAAATCTTAAAGGTGTCCAGCTCATTTTGTATCTGCCTTTCTTTGCAAACACTGTGAAAAGACAATTTCCATCAGAAAGTCTTATGAAAGTATTGACTGAAACTCATTAGTACATAGAATACCACTTTTCTTCGGGTTAGTTCTCATACCTTGTTTATCAAAAGGAATTTTTAAAGTATCTCTAACTTTTTATAGGGAGAAGCACACAGTTGGCTTCTCTAAGAAAGTACTAAAAATAAAACCTACTAAAACCTGTTTTCTAAGACAGCAGTGTCACATCAGTGCTACAAAACAACTTCCACCACGGTGTTATTCCCAGGAGAAAAGGAGATTTCACACTGCTGGACTGTTTTTCTACTACCTAATTGCAGACTGGAGCTTCCATCTCTTTCTATTACAATTTTCCACAGCCAACAACCTACTGTCTGTGGATACAAAAACTTCTAATGACCTGAAAATCTAGAAAATAATTTTGAATAAGCTGTTATCGGCATTTGGGTGAAAGAATGATGCGTGTTTAACCATCCTCCTCCTCCCTCCCACTCTCCTGGCAACCCTTCATATTCAGGGTGCTAAAATGGAACATAGATTAGTGGCAAGTAATTTGTTTTCCCTTTTCTTCACAGAATTATCTAACTGCAATGGCTACTCTTACTAAGCAATTAAAACTTAAATTGTGTACTCTAAGGGCAGTCACATTAAAATGGAATAGAAAATAATGCCTGGTTGCAAATCCTTTGTTTACAGCGCAGCTAATCATCCTGCAGAGCTGGGATAAGAAGGGTCTGCATATTCTCCTGCAATGAGAAAATAAGTCCAACAACAAAGGGGGCTGGGTACTCCGAGCTCTTGCTGACACCAAAGAAGTCTCATTCCAACAGAATATTGGTGTGAGAGCAAGCGAATCAACTCTGAAGAATACTACCTCACCCTGTGCCACACTGTCAAACTGCAGACAAATGTGAGCCCACCTGCAAGTCCCCGCGGCCCTCCCACAAGAGGAGGTCTGACTGGGAGTCTGATCTAACTCTGCCTGGACAGTAAAAGACTTCGGGGATTTTTGTTGCTGTCTGAGCAAGCAATCCATTTCTGGATGACCATGATGTTGAGAAGATGGCATCTTGAGGGATGTGTCGAGGAGCTCTCATTGCAATCCTAGAAGTCAAATTCCCTGAGACATTATTTTCGTGTGCGTTCCGTGGGCCTGGATGCACAAATGACTGGCAGATGCTCCATGTAAAAATTATCTCTCAAGTGGGAGGAAGAATTCCACAAGTGGAGATTAAAAATATTTCATAAGAATATAAGAGAGTCATTGTACAAGAACAGGGGGATATTTATTCTAATTTACTTTCTCACAGGACCAGATGCTACAGGTGCAAAAATAATCTTCGTTCTGGCATTTGGTATCTCTGCAAACATAATCCATTCCCTTGTGCTTGAGCTATAATCATCTTTCATTACATAATCACAACTCTTCTTCCCAAAGAACTCCAGCCTCAGTTATGGCTCAAAGTGAATGCCGGTCAATTAAGCACCCAGCAGGTATTATTTTGTTTAATTCTTATTGCTCCTATAATGCTCATTAACGTGTCAAAGTATTTATTGCATGCTATTCAACCCTTAGTTTAAAAACAGATTAATGCTGGATAAACTCTTTCACTTTTCTCATCCTGAGGCCTTGGTTATGTCAGGAAAATGATGTAAAAAAATAATAAACTATACATGTGAGATGCTTTTCCTGGAAATTGGGAAGATTTTCTTCTATTCTTTTGGCTAAGTTTTAGTTTTCCCCTTGCCAGCTGGAGGCTGACCTCTGGTGCCAGAGCTTCTGGCCCTCTTAAAATGGTCCCACTGTTTTCCATGCACACACCGTGTTCCAACCCGACCTGTCTTGCTTTGAACCTGCTGTTGTCTCCGCAGCCCCAGTGCTCAGCGATGCTCCCCTGGCCACACAGTCCCAGAGCTGTGCCAGGGGATTTATATCACCTGTGTGTGTGCAAACACACCTGCCTTCCATGGAGAGCAGATGGAGATCCACACCAGGCAACAAGGGTTGCTGCATCACACACACCGGTCCAGATCCACTAAAACACCATCTCTCTTGGTGCACGGCAAAATATCGCTTCAACCCCCTCCTCCTCCTCCCAGCCACTTCACTGAGGGTCATTCTCACACAGCCCAAGCACCACCAACTTTAGCTCTAAACAAACAAAACCTGCTGCTGGCAGGCAGCATGAAGTGGAGGCTGAAAGAACTTTAAAGATCCTGTTTCATCACATTTGCAGGCTCTGAAATAAATGCAGCATTCCCATAAAACATAGCTGACACCTTCCCAGGTCTAGCTTTGGGCCCCTGCAATGATGCACTTGGATCTAGGAAAGGAATATTTAAAGGACAATTCCACAGGAGTGCGTCACAGTGCTGCTTTCTTCCCTAGCAGTGTCCATTATTCCATCAAGTTGGGCAGGCAACTCCCTCAGCACCGCTGCACTGTTTATGAAAGCAGCTCCTTCTAGGAAGATGTAACGATGTTCCATAAGCAAACACCTGGATGAATTCAAACAACAGAAAAACCCTACTCATTTAATTTCCACTGCCCTTATGCATTTCACAAAACTCCTTCCTGTAAGCTGTGGTGGTCTCTGTAAGCTCAAGGTAAGAAAAATCCCAATTCTTCCTGAATCTAAGAAATAATAAATGGTTCATGGGATTTATGGTAATGCCTTTTATTTTAAAAAATACAAATTGCATAGCATTGGTAATTAAAGGAGGATTTACATTACGAAGTTGCAGTATTTTGCTAGTCACCCACAGTACCTAAAGCACAGAAACAGCCGAAAGGCTACTGTGCATTTGTCTTCAAAAGATGTACAGAAGGACTGTCTTTCATTTACTGGCATTTTGTCCTACTACTCCATTTTGCTTTCCTCCTCTTTTGAAAAAGAACAGATGAATTAAGAATCATCTGCTGTTCACGTGAAGATTGATTCTTGCCCAAATCTGGTGTTTGGTTCATGACTCTGAGATAACGAGATCTTTGTTTTGCAAGTCTTATGCCTTGAGATAGTTTGTTCAGACTTAAAACAAGCAAAGAAACAGGAAACCTATTTCAGAGGGATTTTTGTAGGGCAAGTGAGACCAGTTTACTGTTTCAGAGTACAAATCACAATCACGTTCATAGTTCAGACCAGTCCATGAGACCTCCAGTAAGGGAGACAAGAAAGAAAATGTACCCATCCCCAAATCCTGCTGCCTGTAATTCCACCTTTCCTCACAGCTGCTGCTGGCAGCTGTGCTGCACACACCTGGAATAGGGTGACTTTCCACTCCTGGGAACTCCTGGAAGTGCCTGGTTGATGGCAGGTGGACATGGAGTGCTGGGATCCCTCTCCAGTTAGCAGCCACAGACCCCTGCAGGGAGAGCTTCAAACCTCCTGCTCCAGCTCCCTGTGTGTTTTGCTTTTAAAGATGTCCTGAATTATCCGACAGAAATGCCCCTGTCCCCTGCTAACAGGAAGGGAATTCTAATCAACAACCCGAAACTTGCACTGTAACTTTCACAGGTTTATGTTATCATGGCACAGCTAAGTCCAGAGCGAGGGCTTTGGGATTTTTTGTGTTCCTCCCCTGACTGCACTAGGTCTAGAAACAGAGAAATAACATGGCAAATAAGGAGCAAGGAGAGACGGCTGAGAAAGAAGCTTTCCAGATGGGCTGGGACCATGCTATTTTCAAGAATATCGTAACACACAACTTGATTTCAAATACATTAAACCCCTGGCACAGAAGAAAATTAACTGGCAGGGAAGGTAACAGGGCAATACCTGTAAATAAACAAAAAAGAAGGAGCTGTTGAGGCCAGGAAATGTGTTGTGCAGACCTAGAAGAAAAAGCTGCCTTTAGGACAGTTTGTTTAGACTAAAGAGAATAAAATAAAAAAAAAAAAAAACAAACCCAGAAGAGATCAAAGGGGAAAAAAATGAAGTTTAGTGAGAGAAAACACAAAGATCTAGAAGGGAAAAGGTACAGCAGAGTCAGGCAGCTATTTGGTGAGATCTTACACTTTCTGTGGATCAAAGGGTGGACTTCAGAGGAGAGAGCTTCTAAGGCAGATTGCAGAGCAGAACAGCACAAATGCCAGAGAATGGAGAACATAGTTACACAGGGCAGAGAGTGAAAAGGAGCCCTCAAAACCAGGGCTCCAACAAGCACAGGGAATTCTGGATGCAGCAAGATAGTGCAAAGAGCTGGAAAACTCTTGCAAGTGCCGATCTTGCTAGATGGTGTCAATTTAATATTAGGAAAACATGAGACAAACATGAACTCTGGAGTAAGACTTAATTTGCTTGTTCTCTTTAAGAAGCAAGAGATTTCCTGCACTCAAATCTCACTCTACTTATCAAAATGCAAACTGGGGTAGTGATATCTCAAATATAAGCACAGGGGTTCTCCCCTCGTGCTCCCGAGTGCCTCATTTTTCTCAGCTATATTTGTTCATTTAATACAATTTACCGTCTCCACAGTCAAATTTGAATTTAAGAATAACTTGCAAGTTTAAAACTTCAAAAAATGCAAATCCACACTACAAAATGCATTTTCAGCTAGAACCACCAGTCGCCAAAGGGCAAGCAGATAAATTCCAGTTCTAAGATCCCTTTCTACTATAACCGTGTAACTGTTGCTAAGAACTGGGCCAAGCCAGTACAACTGTGACTTGAAAAGTCAAGTTCCACAGGTACTTCCTCATTACCTCTTGCCATGTATTAATTTTCACATTATAGTTGAAACTGTGGCATTTTTGCAGTTCTAATTTGTAGCCTAAATCTTACATTCTTTCTATTAGCTCATGTTTAAATAAGTAATACTCCATACCAGCCCTCTTCAAATTTGGTTTTCTTACTTTTTAGAGTGATTGGTTATTATGAGATTATTTATTATCATGGGGTATTCTTTAGAATCACATTACATCAACTACCACTATCAGTACCCCTTTACAGCAGTGCTTAAACAAGCACTGATGCCTCCTTCATCAGCATTCAGTTTTAATGAAGCCTTCCACCTAATTATTTTTTTAAAATAACATGATATAGCAATTTATGAGATTACAGAGGATAATTGTTTACATTTTTGTTCTCTTTGAGACATTTGCAGCCTTCTGCACTAAAATGGATTAAAGCCCCATAAAACTAACAACTGAAGATTTCAGACTGCAACATATACATATATTTTTGCATTATTATTGGGTAAATGATTTTTGAGTACAATCCAGTAGAAGCATTCTAGAGGTACAGTTTAGGCTGGAAACAACTTGTACTTGCCAGCATGATCCTCTTACACTGCTTTTTCTAGACAAACTGTGCTCTGCTGAGATGTGCAAGTATAGAAAATAATGAATTGAGAAGGAAAACTGCAGATCATTAAAGCAAGGCCATGTAGGAATTTCTGTAAAATGTCCTTGGAAGCATGGTACTCTTCTGTTCTTGAGCTGCAGAGAGCAAGAGGCAATGGGGATTGGCTGTAGGAGGGCACTGACACTCTGCTCTTGTGCAGTCTGAGTTGGTGCCTTGTGGCTGCCAGGAGGACCAAAGCCCCATTTAAAGACCCTGCAGGTACCCAGAGTAGGAGCCAGCCCTGGCCAAGCACTTTACAGCCTAAATGTGAAACGAATGTGACGCAAACAAAGAACATGAATTGTCCAGTGTCACATACCAGTTCTCTCCCAAACCCAAGTGTATAAACAAGGCCCTTTTTGCTATTTTGTTCCCATTCCTGTGACTCCTCTTCAGTGTTTCACTGAAGAAGTGTGGATTTGACTTCCCCTGAAGTCACTGGCAAGTCCACCAACACACACCACGTTCTTCAAGCCGGAGTGTCTTCAGCATTCTGTCTTGTGTGAAATCTCTGGTTACACACCTTCCTCTGTTGAATCATCATTAAATGAAAAGATCAAAACATCCCTCTTGTTATAAATTAAGCAAAGTGATCTACTGTACATGTGATTTTTTTTTCTTCCAAATCATATATTTCCTGATCTCTTAGTATTTCCTGGTGATTTTATTTAAAACTATGTGAACTACAGTTTAATGGAAGAAGCTGCTCTATCCATAAATGATACAGTCAAGGCCATGAGGAAAGAATCCCTTTGTCCGTCACAGCCTCTTTACAGCTAATTTTCCAGAGGGCAAATCTCACCGTACAACATTAATTGCTCTTGTTTCACACCTCATCTACACTGAATTGCAAAGACCAGTGAAATAAGATCCTTACAGTTTTGTCATAGAATAAAAGAAACCAAATTGTTACATGAGTTTCTTGTCCCCCCCCTTTGGCAAACTTGTCGATGTCTCTTGTCCATTTTCCTTTGCTCAGCTCAAACATTAAGAACTGGACGCCCCTCAGTAGGAAATACACTTGCACAGTTCCTGACAAGACATTTGCTCTAGATTATGCTCTGGCACAATTGCTGCTGTCTTTGTCAGCTGTTCAAGAACTACCTGTGGTCTCTGAGAGACTCCTTTATCATCTTGTCTCTGATCCCAACATTTTGAAAATTTTTTCTTATTTTCCATGACCACAGCTGTTATCAGTAGGGGCAGTTACTTCTGATATATCTGTCCTTTTTTTTCTCAGCAGTTCTATCTAACGTGAGCTGTTACCCCAGAGGCTTACCATGTGTCTGAGGGATTTGCAGAGAAAATACAACCCTACCTTATTTTTCATTACTTCAGAAGAACTAAGAACTTCCAAATTCTTTTCAAGGTAATTAAACTAATCTCACCCTACAACAGCCTAGGTAATATTCAAGTAGAATTGAATACGGTATTGCATACAGACATAATTTTAAAAGAAATTTAGAGTAAAAGAATAGCTTTGTTTCTTCTGAACAGTAACATCATCAGCCTGCCACAGAACTCCCATGCCACCTGTATTAGGAGCTGCTAATAAGAGTGTTCAATGAAATACGTGGTGCTCAGTCAGGACAATGCATGCTATGATGAGACAGCTTCACAGCAAGAACAGCCACTGCTTCAAACAGAGCAATTGTTTATGTGCTGAAGAATTTTATGTATCTAGTTCATAACTCTGAAGCTAAAATTGCATATGGCTTTGCATTATTAGACCAAAAGGCAATAATATGAAAGTGCAATCCAGAATATTCAACAGCAGAGCAAATGTACAATGTGAAACTAACAGCCATAGCTTGCAGCAAGTTAAAACCAGAAGCATCTGTCAAAAGCCATATAAAGTAGGATTCAGATGGCAACCAAGGAAATAAATCAACAGAATGCTAAAAAGAAAATTAAGCAAAGAAGCCTCAGAAAGAGCTCTGCAAGAGACCGTTTACAAAGCACAAGTCAGATGAAAGTTGTTAGAAGTAGAAATAACTGTAATAGAAGCAAAAACATCCAGCTTTTTCCTCCTTTGGATTCCAATTTATTCCAATTCCAACAGCCCTCCATAATTGGCTTTATCTTAATTTAGTGATAATGGAAAAGCTGATGATTAACCTATGGAGAGCACAAAAACCTTTGTCTTAAAAAAAGTTCTCCTTTATTCCATGTAGCATAAATAGCATTCAGCTGCAAAGACTATGCACAAAAGGTCAGCTGAACATGGCAGAAGCACAAGGAGGTACTGGAGAAACAGCTGCTGGAGGAGTACTTGTTCTAGGATGCTCCTTAGGTAGAGGTCAAAAACTCAATGGGGAGATGCTACAATAAACAGGATGCACAAAACAAAGCAGCAATTTTAATTGTTCTCTGCAGAAGAGGAGTAGTGCTCTGCAAGCAGGACAAAGACAGAAAGGCTGTAAGGGACAATTTCTCTAATGCCATGAGGGAATCATCATAATTTCATGTACAAAGCTTTTTCAAAAGTCAGTTCTGAAGAGAGAAAGATTTTATGGAGTGGCTCAGTGTTGGTTTGAAGCAGTGACCCAGCAGAACATTTTCCCTAACAATTCTGATGATACTGCTTCAGCCAGAAAATATTCTTTGAGAAAACTCATTCTTCTTAGTCCAAAGAAAGAGAAGTCCCCTTTCAGTTCTATCCCCCTATTTGCATTTTTGTAGCAGCACCATACTGCATGCTTATGTTCAATTTAGCACCCCCATGATCCTGCTTCTCTAATATTGGTTCTTAGTCAGCATTCCCATGTTTTATGTCTTTCATTGTTGGCTTTTACAGAGTGAGAACCTCTTTGTATTCATCTTGATTACATTTTACTCTGTTAACATCTGCCTCTCTCTTAACTGCTATACTTCCTACAGCCTTTTATGTCCAACTTCACAAATGCTAGCAAGCCCTCCTAGATACATTTTTGTCAAAAAATATGATCGCTAGAGTCTTCATCCCTTCTTCCTTTTGCTTTCTTTTCTCCAGACAATTTTCTTGCTGAGTTTTTTAATGCACACGTTGCTTCAAAGCCCTGTGAAAGTAATGGAACCCACTGAATTTTAATCTATTAAATATCCTGTTTTCACTAATTTCTATGCGAAAACATTCAGATAAGCAGGGGTGCACAGAAGCACATTTCATCTACTGAGCTCTATCCCAATCAGAGTACACTCCAACACTGAGGCAGGAAAATGCTACACAGCATGTCCTGAAATGTACTTTTGCATCTATTTTATCAGCAATTTGAAGTCTCTTTTTTTTTACCCCACTTTGAAAAAGGTAGAGCTTATTCACTACTTATTTTACAAGCTGTACACAGCTGTGACTGCAGAGTATCAAACTGGATTGTTGGGCACATGCCCTCTTCCATTCTTCTATACTTCCTGATGTTCTTCCTCAACACAGAAGTTGACTGCCAACAATTCTGAATTCCTTTTGCTGGTTCTCTATGAGTTTTGCTATCTCATACTGCTGCCTCTACACATTAAAACTACAAAAGGCAGAGCAGCAACAAAGTCCTATCTGCCTAAAGCGAGTCGCTGACAAGCCAGGCTCACTCCTCGAGGCTTAGCCAACACTTTGGAAAAGACACATAAGGGAAGCCTCTGTTGCAAACTCTGCAAACATGGTCTTCATGTAAGCAATTAAAAAAAATTAAAAAGCCAAAGGTACTACGAAGATTGTCACATCAGTCTGTGGGCTTCTGGAAGAAAGAAAAGTTGCATCTTTATGGAGGAAAGCGAATTATCAGAATTGAAGGAAAGAAAAGATTAACATTTTACTTTCACTGTGTCACCTTTTGGTATCCAAAGAAAATTATCATAGACACGAGAAACAAAAGGTTTAGGAAAAAGAAGCTATTAATGACTGAGTTTAAGGTTCAGAAATTTTTGCTGCCTTCTGTTGTGGGTGAGGGTCTGTAGTGAAACAGGATCTCCAGGCAGGTGCAAAGAAGAGTTGCTTTATTGCAAAAACCAGGCCTTTTAAAGCAGTTAGGCCTTTATCAGTTACACAGTTTTAAATCATAACAAACATGATTCACCCAACCACCATTCACCACGATGTGAACACACTATGGTTGTGTAACTTGTTTTCCTACCCCTAACTCTGAGTCTTTCTCACAGTCCTTTTCTACTTAGCTGAAGTAACAGGCCTGAGCCACGAGTTTACATGTCTTTCGTTTTGTAAAGTTTTGCTTATTAGTAACATTCCATCTTCTTAATGAACTGTACTTTCCTTTTCCGGCTAAGTGAAGCATAGGAAGTGCTCAAGGGACCAGAATCCATAGAAGTGCAGCCTGGGCTCTATGAAGCACTAGGCTGAAAAAACCTCCACCCATTGCAGTAAAGAGCAAATTAATAAACATATCTATCAAAAATGCAGAGGCTGTTCTTTACTCCTACTGCACACTGCCCAAGAGAATTCATTCCTGGTATTCAACAATGTCAAGCAGCCTCCCCAACTAATCACACCAAAACTATGGGCTGTAATGTGCAGATTCATTATCTTCACTTTCTCTGCCTGGATAAGTGTATATTTAACACAACTTGCACAATTTCCTTACAATGAATCATATCTAGTGTTCTTTTAACGAATCACTTCTTTTGAACGTTAGCAAAACTTTAAAAGTGCAAATTTAGATGTCTTACTTCCAGAAGCTTTTCTTTTCTCAGGTTCTTTTCATTTGTCTAGTAATTAGCTTTCCAAAGAAATGAATCTGACTAGGATACTGAATTCTATTTTAAAAGCAATTTAAAATTTAAAAATCTCAATGCCTTTTGTATCAAACAGCTTTACACCCCCTAACAAAGGGCTTTAACATTAGACATGTGGAGCCCAAGTGTTGATGTTCACATATGGCTCAAAAATATAATGCATACAACACATTTTGAAAGTTGACTTTGGGGAAAAACTCAAGAAAACAGCTCATAGGATAAAATTGTCGAAATAGTTTTTTTTCAGATTAGATTATATGCAACACTGAGAACTTTTACAGCATTTCTAGCATTTTAAGAATTGATAACCTTGTCATACTAACGGTTCTTCTGACATCAGTCCAGCTAGATCAGAAGAAAGCGGTCTCTTCACTTCTACTTACATAACCAGATGAGGATGGCATGGCCCTGGCACAGAGTGCCCAGAGGAGCTGTGGCTGCCCCTGGATCCCTGGAAGTGTCCCAGGCCAGGCTGGACACTGGGGCTTGGAGCAGCCTGGGGTAGTGGAAGGTGTCCCTGCAGGAAGGCAGGACAAGATGATCTTTAACGTCCCTTCCAACCCAAACCATCCTGGGATTCTGTGCTGACTGGGCCACTGCAGACTCAAGAGCCTCTACGGGGTGAGGGGTGCAGGGGACAGAGTTTGGACGGGCTGGCAGAGAGCCAGGACACAGAATGAGGAGCCCCTTCAGCCAGAGGAATGGCCACTCACTTTAACAGGCTCACATCAGCCCAAGGGCTCCAGGCAACTGAGCAGAGCCAAACTGAGCAGCTTTTCTGGAGTCCTCCACCTGTGTCTGCACATAAACCGAGCAGCTTTTCTGGAGTCCTCCACCTGTGCCTGCACATTGGTCTGTCACAGTCTGGTCTGGCGGTAAAGGCGCTGTGACCTTCCTTGTCAGAAATGTCTCTAAAAAGACGCCATGTGTGATGGAGGCACAGGCACACTCAGGTGTTGAGTGATCCTCTCTTTTGTGAGGCTGCCTGAGCAGCAGACCCACGCTTGCCACTGCAGGCAACACAGGAATGAGGCAGCGAGACAGGGTCTTCTCTCCCTCAAGAGTCTTCTTCATTCCAGGACATCCAAAGGGGAAGAACCAAACAGCGCAGGAGGACAGGGACTAGAGACGGTAGCCAGGGGGTGAGGTTTTACAACTTGGCCAATGGGGAAAGGAATTGGGAAAGGGGCCAGTCAGGGAGAGGATCCAAAATACACCAATCAGTGCAGGGGAAAACCAGGAACCAAGGAACTAACGAATAAGAAGTAACAAATTAACATTACATTGCAAAGACTCATGTTTTTGACACACTTTGGTCACCATGAGCCAAGAGAAATCTCCCAGGGAGACTTCCTAGGGGGAGATGACTGTACCCTGAATCAGCCTAGAGGCTGCACGCTCCCCATGGGAGAGTGATGTCCTCTGTGGATGGCCACTCATTGATCTGTCCAAGCTCCCAGCCGCTTCATCCTTCCTCTTCCAAGACTCACGACAGACAAAACTCTTTACGCAACTCCATCTGAACAGCACAGCAGAAACTCAAAAAACAACTACATGCTACAGCTGACAGGGTCTTGAGACGCCTATTAATAGCAGTGGCACTTGTGTGTGAATCATCACATCTAAACCTCTTGCAGCTTACAAACATCAATATAAATGTTACAACACACTTCCAGTTCTAGCCACTGCTTTTTGGCTGTTTTGCTACTGAAGTCTCCTGCTATAGATAAGAACACCAGAAAGCAGTGGCTCAGTCAAAATCAGAGAGAATCTTGAGTCTCTCTTGTGTTATTTGAATTCTCGTAATTTTCCTTTATTTTTTTTCTTTTCAGACAAGAATGCAAAATGAAAAAAAAACAACTAGAATCAAGCAGATCATGGGATTACTTATAAAGAAGCACGCCAGAAACATCCTTGAAACTACACGCTTTCCTGTTTGAGCTAGGGTGTTTACCAAATTGAAAAGTATTTAAAGTACAATGAAATTTCAAGACAGTATTTAGAGGTATACAGCTTTTACAGATTCTCTGACTTAACTTCTATTTAATTTGCAATGTGATTTTCCCAGGGATATTTTTTACCACAAAAGCAAGACTGATTTATATTGCTTTGACTATAGCTTTTATCCATTTACTGATGAATTGAATTTCACACAGGTTTACACAAAAGCCACAAAATAGTATCAAGTGAAACAAGCCTTTGGATTTTCTGAAACTGTTATAACAACTTGAAGTGTGACCGCCCTACAAAGAAACATTTACTCCAACAGTTAATGGAAGACTGAAATCAATATTTAGGGTAATTTTTCCTTTATAAATCAGTGAAAGCTGGCAACATCAATTACTTCTCGATGGCACAAGCTTTCAGTGGGAATTGTAGCAGGTCTCACCAGGGCTGATTTCAATCCTATACAGGTGTGTACATTTAGAGCAGTGAAGCAGCAGAAAAGAACCTGTGCTGACACATGGCAGATGACAGACAAGCAGTACCAGTAGGAAATCTGAAATAAAGCTGATGCCAACAGTCTCCTTTGCTACAATTATCCTAAAACCCTGTGCAGATTTGTATCAAATTCCTTAGTTTACACAGAATTAAAGGTATGCCTAATCCTGTGTGTCCCCTTCCTTAAAATGCTCTGAAACCATACTCCTCCACCCAGGAATCATTTCTTCCTGTGCTTGATATCCCTCTCCTTCTCTCTCTGTTCCTACATAATTCAACGACAAAAGAGACAGCACAGCTATCTTTTTCCAAATGTGAAATGAAGTAATGGCTACGTTAAATGAAAAAGTAAAGATGTGAAAGTTATCTCAGCATTCCATTGTCTGCAGTTCCTTAAAATAACTTTTTCAATTTTGAACACCAATAAGGAACATTTGAACATCAATGAAATTTGGCTGAGAACAAGTGGCTACCCTAGCTATGATTTTATTTATTTACTTATATCATGCACTGCATAAGTAAGACAACAGTTTATCACTCGCCCCTGACCATGCAGAGCAAAGTTTAGTGAGGCCATGGAGTGCCTAAATGAGTATTTATTTGCACTGTAAGATTGTCTCAGTTGTACTGTATACCAAGGGCTGGCATGAAGTGTTCTCAGACCTTTAAGCTTATTCCTCCAAATTTCTAATCACCAAAACCATATAGAATAAATATTATTCTATAAATAATATATAATATTATTTCTTTGATTTCTCTGAGACATGTAACATGTACAGTCTCACACTTTTGTTTCAGGACAATGGGAATGACACTGCAAAGCAAGTGGAACAGGAATTTTCCAGAACAGGCGTGACACCTGGCCTGAAGCAGCTGCAAAGTGTTAGAGGGACAGCACGTGAGAGATGATAGGAAGAGGTCATCCTCTGCCTTTCAACTTCTGCTTTTCTGGAACTCCTTCTCTTCTGCCTGTGCAAATTACTTAATGTAATCCTTAAACTTGGCTCTTGAGAACAGAGGGGAAAAATGCTAACTGATAGGAAATAACATATAAAAATTCCATAGTTGTATCATTTATTGGCAGAACAGGGATTTGAATTTGGAACTCCCACAATGTTAATAAATGCCACCACACAACCAGCCTATGAATTAGTTTGAGACAGGCTTATCCCAATTTTTCCTGCTGGAGCTGTCCCACTGTGTAATTTGAATAATAATTAGAGCAGAATTTGAACAATGGTTTGCCAGCAGGGGAGCCCCAAAATCACAACTTCTGAGTCCACCTCTATCCTTACCAGCTGAGAAACATTTCATCTCTAAAAGATGTATTAGTACACAATGCCTGATGTCTAATGAATCAGAGTTCCTGATAAAGCCAGTTAAACCAGAATTCAGGACCAGATCTGTCACACAGCCTTTATTTCTCTAGGGACTGAAATACCCAGTACAGTCTTTCTTGTGATCCCTAATACAATTTCCAGGAGTTTGATTAAATGAGGCAGAAACTAGACACATGAGTGATTTAAATGTACAGACTGCATTTCAGCAAGATCTCACACAATTCTATTTTAACAATCTAATTAATTTCCACTAAATAAATTATTATATGAATACAAGGTTCTGAGGAGGAACTGTGAGAGAGTTTATTTTCAATTGGCAAATGCGTAGATTATTGAGCAAAGTAGATTATTGACCTTAGTACGACAGATCCATCATCAGGTAAGGGGAAGCCAGAAGTGGCTTAAAACCTGTTCTCTGCTGAAAAAAAAGAGTAACTTTTAGTAGAAATTGCTATATGAAAGTAGAGAACAGGCAGATTGAAAAGCACTGTTGCTGGGGCCAATGCAAATGGACCTTGTTTTTCTTTCCAACACACATTCCAACTTCTAGTTATTATCTCTCTGAATGTTTGGAGATGCTTATCAGATCTGAACACTCTAATTATATGATATTATAATAATACCTTATTAATGTGAAATGTACTGTTGGTAATAAATATATATTACATATAAATTTATGAAATCTAAACATCCCTGTATGTTTACAGCTCTTAATTAGAGCAAACTAAATACACTGGGCAGTGCTCTTAAATGGCCACAGAACAAAATAATTCCTGCCTGATGCAAGAGCAGTTGTGATAAAATGCTAAATCTGTCTCTTTTCCTAAAGCCCAAATACAGAAAGGAAAAAGAGTGAAATCAAAGCAAAGCCATAAAAGCCTCTAGAGGAGAGAACACAAGGCTGAAAAAGCGTCACAGCAGTGATTCAGTCTCTGCTTTCAAGAGGAAATAATAGCCTTTCAGGCTCGGAACCCCCTGATTACTGAGCTATTAAGATCTAACACACTGCTTCAGGAACACTGGAGCTGTCTTTCCCTTGTCATCTCCAGCACAGAGCCACCACCACCGCTCTTTATGGAAGGACACGCTCGTGCTGGGCTGGCTTTCCTGAGTGAGAGAAGAGCTGGACCATTTCACACGTCCCTTGGTGGTTCTAGACAGAAACACAGCAGCGTTGCAACCTGTGATGTGCCCACATGGCAGCCCTGGAAGGGCACTGGAGCAGAGCTGGGCGACTGGGCAATCTGGTGGAGGCCACAACACAGGAGTCCCGGGGCTCGCTCCTGTCTGCCACTGAGGGCACCCAGAGCACACACTGGTGATTGTTGGACATCTAATATCTGGCTGGCCTCAGTTACAGACACTGTAGACACCCCTGTGCTACCCTGCAATCAGATCTGCGGCTGGTGAACGTGGATTCTGCCTCTCGTACAACCCTGTCAGCAATTAGTTATGATAGGGTTCAACATCACATCTGTTCCCCACACAATTCCCTGCCTCTGCTCATCTGGCTGACTCTCCTCTATCTTTTGTTTGTTTCTTCAAAGTGCTCTCGGGCATTTTTCTCTCATGGAGAAAAATAATTACCACATCTACCACAGTTTTTATGAGCAATTCTGCTTATTTAATCTTAACAGAGCTGTGGGGCTTCGTAAAGTCTATTAGCTGTGGTCAAGTTCTTCAAAGGCAAAAAAGCCTTTAGAAATTAAAACATCATTTGAATATATGCCCTACCTTGTAATTAAAGATTTTCTGAATGTAGAAGAATATCTGGGAGTTGTCACCACAGCTGTCTCAGAATGCCTACGAAACTATGAAACTATGAGAACTGCTGGGAGGGTTCTCAGATCCTGCATCTCTGAACGCTTTCTTGTCAAGCTGGATATAAAAACTCCTGAGATGAGTCCATGGACACATCCAATTTTTCTTCTGAACTTCTCCATCTAGTTCAGTGCTCAGACGACTTCCTTCAGTTTGTCCAAGACAGTAAAAATGAACTAATCCAAAAACTTCTATAAATTTGAACACTTCTTTCTGGATGAGCTCATGAAATTGTCTTTCTAGTTCAGTCAAATGAAAGACAACATTGTCTGACAATAGTTGCCAGTGGCGTAGATTTTTCAGAAAAAAGACGCTGCCAAAGTAAAAATGAGATACTGAATTTGAAAACCACATCTGTTTTATCGAACTATCCATCCTTTGTGGACTAAGAATAAAGCTGAGATGTACCCTAATCATGTTATTTATTTTTGAGAACACAACCTGAATATTTGGACTGTTCGTCCTAGAAATTCCACCTTTTTTCCAGCTTGATGTTTGTGTGCAGAAACAATGAGGGAAAATTAATAGATTTTGGGAAGCTAAACGATATGCACAGCTATTTTTCATTAAATGCCTTGTTTTGGTTTTCAGTTTTCAGGAAAAAAAACCTTTCAGAAACCGGTCCTTGATATGATTTTGAGATCTGAACTTGATCTATGGCTTAACACCTGACACACAAGAAACATATTAGTAATACCAGCACAAGTAACATAGATGCTAAGGTAAATATTTTATTTCAGGGTGATTATGCTGGAAGCATCTTCTGGTATTTCTTTTTTTTCTTTTGCAAAAACCGGTCTACAATGGCAATTGTAGTGACTTTCTTTTTCCATATTCACACAGCTGTCTGTTACATCTGTTGATTTGCTTTTTTGCGTGCGCGTTGGGGTTTCTCCCCCCTCACGGCTATCCCCTAATATTTTCCTCCAGATATTTTCTATAAATTCTAAGAAATTGTTCTTTCTGCAGATCATTCATTAAAGTCTTTTTTTATTCTTACATAATGCCGTAGAAGATAAATACCATTATTATCTTTCATCTGATAGCTGGCATTTTGTCATTCAGTCTTAAATGAAGCCTGTGGGCCAAGTTGATTCCTCTGCTTCCACGCTTCTGACATTGTTGGATGGGATTGTGAAGTGTAGGTACAGAATAATTCACTGAGATGTTCAGCTCACTTGTCCAAGTCAAAGGACGTCAGCTGAAAAGCTCCTCTGGCTTGACACACCCCGTTTTTCCTCAGCAATATCAAGCTATGTCATCTGAGCCACAATAAAGCTTCCACTAAAGATAAAATCCCTTAGTCAGTGTTGTGTCACAAAGACCTTGCTTTTTCTGCTTGCTCATTTAAACTGCAGCTACAGAAACTGGCTTCTTTGGCATGGCCATCCCTCAACAGTGACGGAAGTAGAATTCTGAGGTTCTGTATTTGGGAAAACGCTGCAAAGTGGGTCTCACTGCACATTTCCTCCCTTCCTGTGTTTATTATCCTTCCCTTTTTATGTCATTTGGCTGTGGTACAGTTGTGGGACCCATAAAGTGAGCAAACTGCTGTTGCTAGCAGTGTAAGCTCACCTTTGTATATGTAGGTTCTCTTACCTGATGGTCTACTGCAGCTGTTTCTGGATCCTCCATGGGTTAAGATGGCCTGTCTGCTTGTTTTGCTTTTATTTGATGCAACTTTAGGGCTAATTGTCTTAACGGCTTTTTTTTTTTACAGCATTTTTTCAAATTTGGTAGCTCTTGATCTAATGTCTGAAAAATTATGAACGAACTCTAGACAACCCTTGTTTTCAGTTTTTACCAGCTGTAAATCTGCTGTTTTACCACCTGTCCTGGGGTGACTTTATGATGTTTGCATCCCCAGTTGTCTGTTCTGTTTATGCTGGATATTGAGTTCTGCACCTTTCAGACTGGTTCTGAGAGCGAAGGGGGGAAAGAAGCAGCGGGGTTTGTTTGCAGGAGCTGCCCTCACTGCCCCACATTCTGCTCCCGGGCTGTGCTGTCTGCAGCACGGACAGACAGCGGGACAGACACCTTCTGTGCTTTCAGTTAGTTCTTCCCTAGCTGAGGCAGAGAAGTGCCCTGGATTGTGTTTTTCTTTTTCTTGCAACTGTTTACACCTGTTGTGGACTGAAAACCCAGAGAACACCCGGAGCTCAGGCATGCAGCCCGCCGGGGCCCAGGACGGCATTTCCAGCACGGCAGGGACTGATCAGAGACTGGGAGAGCTGAGCTACACACACAGCAAGGCCTTTCTCAATTTGCCATCTCTCTTCAGAACGGTGAGAGGTTTAATTGTTTCGTATTATTCATTTTTGTGCTTGTAAACGCTTTGCTTGTTGAATACACAGTTTTTTCCACCTTTCTCTAAGGAAATTCTTTCCCAGAACAGTTAGGGGAGAGGCTGCTTGAATTTGCTGTCTAGAGGGACCCCATGCAGAGGTTTCCTCCCAAATTTGCCCTAAACCAGGACAGCACCTTGCCATATTTTCCCTAAAAATAGCCTTCAGTGTAAGTGCTTGCAACCAGCACATCACTGTTGTTACAGGTAAAAGAATTACAAAAGAAAGGCCTCATAAAATCAGCCCTGCTCTGCTAAATTATCAAAGTTAGCCTGTCACTTCTCTTCTAAGTAATTCACAAGTTCCCGTGCAAAAACAATCTTGGTATGAAAACTTGCTAGCATAATAACCTATTCCTGGGTTGAAAAACAAATGCATCTGCAACAACAAGGGATTTGTCCCATGATAATCAATAAAGAAAATATATAAACAATCCAAGAATAGAGAGATTTGACAGACAAGTAGAATACCTTTTACTAACCAATGGAGTAATTATCAAGAAAGCTATTAATCAATTAAAGTTGCACAAGAGGTCTGTAAAAACTGTATAAAATGAGTTGTGATAATAAAGAATTGGCTTCTCCCTGCATGAAGATAATGGAATCACAGCTAACTTATTATAATACCTCACCACCTCTCCAGACAGTGGAAGGCAGAGGGAAATTAATGTCTGGTGTAGTTGTGCGGAGAGCACAACATTGGCTTTGCCCTTTCATCTCCGGAGGGCTATGACTGTGATTAACAGGCTAATCTTATGACTTGCTTTAATGTTTCACTAAGCAAATAGTTCCTTGTATTGTTTGGCTTAGTCCCTACCAGATCCAAAAATCCCCAGTGTTTTGAACAGGAAATGGATCATTGTCAGGTCAGTTTTCAAGAAGCAATTTTGTGTTTATTGGTTCTGTTTGTCTGGGTCTTTTTAATTGTTTATCAATCCCAGCAAAGGTACCACAGGCAATGAGGAGGATGAGTGCTACTCTCTCATTGCCAAGAGATCCAGCGTTTCCAGAGTCAATGGCTAAATTCCTCACTAACACAGGACACTGAGCATGTGCCGTCCTAAAGCACTTACGAGCTGAACAAAATTGATTTGACCCACTGCTTGAGACCTGAAGGACAATGCAATTCGCTGAACTCAGGAGGCTATTTACAGAAAATGTGATAACAACTTCTCTTGCTGAACCCATAAAAAACTCCTGTACTTAGGCCGGCGACCAAATGACAATAGGACTGTGTCTTTAGGCACTCTGGTGCCAAAGTAATGTCCCTGTAACCCTGATATCATTAGTAGCATAGTTTAGAGATTGTCAAATAAATAAATAAACGTGTGTGGGAAACAAAGAAGTAGTGACAAACAGCTAACCATTGTAGCTGTGAAGGCAAGCTATAGACGTGGAAACTACATCACCCACAGGTCTCTTCATCCATGTAGGATGTGGGGGCTTACATTTCTGTCAGAGGTTTGCCCAGAGGCCACTAAAAAATACAGAGTCAGCCTCTGGCTTGAGCTGGGCCTTACAGAAGCTCTGCTGAGTTCTGCTGGTTTGCACGGATCAAACTTGGGCAGTTGCTGAGATGGCACTTTGGGCAGAGAGAAGCAGGCCACGCTGATTTAGAATTACACTACAGCCTTAAGGCGTGCACATGTACAATTGTAAAGGGATCTTTGAAGACAGACCCAGCCATAACACTCTTTGCCACAAAGGATGACTTACATTCATGTGGAAGAGAATGGATCTTTGTCAGTGACTTCATTTGGGCAAGAACAGCTCATGTTATTCACAGACCGGTAGACTCATGTCCTGTTCTGCTATTTCTCTTCCTCTTTTTCCCCAGTTACAAAGAAATAAACACAGAGTGGGAGTTGGATGACGTATGTCATGTTTTGCTTTGAAATCAATAAGCATTACCCTTTGAACTGCTTCACGCTGCTTAGGCACATCCTCCAGGATGGTTTCATAAAGAAATTGTGAATTTCATCCGTGCAGAAATTGTAATCCTTCCAAAACCTTTAACAGTCTCAAACTCCCATTTCATTTCAGTGACAGGCATAATTCTATCTTTTCCCTGCCTTCCACAAGATACTGCAGGCATATTCCAAACTAAAACAGGAGCAAAAAATCATATTAACCAACATGTTGCCGACTTGAAATGCTGAATCAGTCTAACGGTCCACTCATCTCCAATTATTCTTCCAAAAGTCAGGAAGTGACTGGAGATGAGATTTGCTAGTTTGTGAGGTTATTTGGCATATTAAAAAAAAAAACCTTCAACACTGAGAGCTTGACAAAGCCCCACACTGAAACTCTGGCAGGCCAAGGCTTGCTCTGTGAATCCTGGAAGAAGGGTGGCAGAAGGATGAGAGGACCTCAGGAATATGAATAAGTAGGGAAGAGGAAATGCAAGACTGAGTATGAAGAAAGGCAAGAGAAGAGAACTGAACTCTTAAAGGAGGTAAAAGGGCAAAGTTTATTGATGTATAATTTGAAGACTCTTAAGTCTGCTCCAAACCCACAGCATTGAGCACAGTGCCTGGTGTGTGGCACAGCTGTTTGCTTTCATTCCTTAAAAACAAATGTTTGTGTCTGACAAAGAATAAGCCCCAATACACATGAAAGCTGCTAACAACACTGGGTTTAGTACCAGTAGGTTTTAAAGTGATGAGCAGAAAAAACCCATATTCTTCAAAATGTGTATGACACAAAGTTCTGCAGAATCTTTAGCATGCAAGGTCTCAAAGACTCCATCTGACAGAAAGTAAAGATTTTAGTGTTTCCATATTCTTTTCCAGCACTATGCTACATATAATCATTTCCAGAAAAAACAGTCCTTAAGCATTTGATGAAAGTGATGAAATCCCTCCACAGAAAAGCTAATCATATAAACATATGGAAAACACAATTAGTAAACAATTCACAAGAAGAAGATTTTCCTCGTTAAGCATTTGCAAAATAACTCAGGAGAACAAAACTGTAAAATTTGAAGTCTGTTGTAAAACAGTTTGCAAACAAAATAAAGAGATAAACCAGTTCAGCAAATGGTTTGCAAGGAACTGTTTGTTTCCAGAATATTTGCAAAATCAACTTCCTCCTTTACCTTTGTTGAAAGTTATTTCTGAACAATATTTGAAAGTAACAATTTGCTCTCCCTGCCTATCAGAACTTCCTTTGAGCACCTCTTCTATGCCTCTGGAGGGCACGTGCCCTTCCTCAGTGACATAACATCTGTGCTGCTGATTCAGTAGCTCCCACAGTAGAAAGCAAACACACATTTGACTAACCTCACTGAAATCAGCCTAAGAACTTAAAACTAAGCATTTGTGTAATACTGACATGATCCATGTTACCAAGAACTGCCATCTAAGGTCTTGTCATTACTTCAACACTACCTCAAAATCCACTAACTCTTGTGAAGACATTTTATGAAAACAAGCAAACAGCCAAACTTTTTCCACACGGTTTAACTTGGGGACACTCTTTGCTCTTTCATACATTTCATAATTGGAAGAAGAGGGTAGGTAATGTCAGGCTTTTTGTGTTTTGCCAAAACTTCGAGCAGCTTTCTGAAAAGCATTTCCTTGAGACTTGCTCAAAGCGATCCATGCGCTGTAATTTCTCTCTTTTGCGGGAAGTGTAACCAGCAGAATTCAGCAAAGCATTTAAACATGCACCTCTGTGAAAATGTGTGATATTGTGTATGTTGCCTGTACTACTCAGTGAAGACTAGAGCCAGTAATTTGGGAAAAAAGAGTAAGATTCTGAAAGGAGAAGACATGGTTGCGGAAGGTGTGGAAGTAAATAAAAACCATAAGGAGCACGGCAGCAGCTAGAGTAGCTGACAAAGTAACTCGAGGGAGTTGCACCTCAAAGAAGGAGGTGAGGACGGCAAAAATAACGAAATAAGAGAAGGTGGTGCAAGGTTATGAAAGAGGGAGTAGAAGGGGTTAGTAAAGGATAAGCTGGATCATCTGCAAACCCTGAAAAAATTAAATCAGGGTCACAAAAGTAATTGAAAATACTTCTGTTGTCTATTATGTGGAAGGAGTGGTGAGCCTGTGCAAACTGAGTGCCCTTCTCTGCTGCTTTTGTAAACAAAAGTCCAAAAATAAGACTCTAACAGTTAAAGGCTGACACCTCACTGGCTGCTAGCAGGCAGAGGGAAATAAAGCTGCTGGTCCCTGCCATAAGTGAAAGCAGTTCACCATCTCTGGGTGGGTTCAAGCCACGGTGCATGTGTGCATTCATTCACAACCAACAATGGCCCACGACTTGTGCTACTACCAAGTAAAAATATGACCATCAGCCTTGATTTGGATGTAGTACAGCCACTAAAGGACTTTAAAGTTGATGACAGTGAGCAGTTTCACAGTGAATCAAGTCATTACAAAAAGAGCTTACCAAAGCATAACTCAATGCCGTCCTCTCTTCTCTCCCTCCTTACTTTACACGGATATATAGACCATCAGAATAGGAGAACAAAAGGTGATGACAAAATCTGGAAGTACATTTCATAGCAAAACACTTCATTATTACATGAAGTATCACCCTCTAGACAAGGACAATTCTGAACCCTCCAAAAGATGAAACACTGTTTCAGGAACATATAGCATTGTTCTCCTTCAAAGTGATATTTAAACCAAGGAAATTAGATTTTTTTAGGAGAAGTTCTTACTTCAGTTGAAAGAGATTCTTTGAGATATGTGTATCCAGACCAGTTCACCCACTTTCTAAACCCACAGTTTCTCATACTTGACAAAACATCCAAGCTCCAGATCGCTTAAATCTAAGATTGGAGACTTTATCTCTGACCTCTCAGGAACACTGACCATGGCACAACAACAGATGTGGAAGAACAGAAGATCTACAAGATGGTATTCTCAGCAAGAACATACCTGAAACAAATTTTACACACAAGCAAGCCAAGTCAAAAAGCTGAAAAGACGAACACAGGATACTCCATTAACATCCTTTACTACTTGATTTATTTTTATAGGACTGTGCCGGCTTCTTACCAGCAGGCTCTGTCTCATCAGGGCATTGTTACAGTGCATTGTTTACCATGCACTGTGTCCAGGTGCTCCACTGAGAATAGGTGTCTGCTAGGTCTACCAGCTCAAAGCATTCAGATGCCTCAATATATATCCAGGTGCCTTGCTAGGAATTCCAACGCACTTGGTTACAACTTCAGAAGAGTAACTACCCTTAAAAACTGTGATAATTTACTAGAAGGGAGAGCGTTTTGTGCCTTGATTTATTCCTGTCACAAACTTAGCTTCTGCTAATGGGAACCTGCCCTCTGGTTGTTCAAAGGCAGATGTTGTATTTTGACAGAGGCAAATAATAAAAAAAAGGAAATAGGAATTTTTAAAGTAAGTGTATTTTTTATCTAGTGAGCATCACAGAAGATAAACTTCGGAATATTTCTTAAGCACATGCACTATGTAACAGCACACCTGATGGCTTTCGTTGGTTCCTCTGAAACAAAAAGAAAGGGAGAGACAGTTGGAAGGGTCACCCGGTGTGCCCTTCAGTATGAACCTCTAACACAGAGTTACCAAAAATCAGGCCTTTGTCTTTAGTTCTAACTATCAACAACTGCTATGACAGAGTCACCAGATCTCCAGTGCTTCTCAGAACAAACTGCACAATCCCTGTACACACGCATGCTTTCAATCTCAGCTACCAGATATTTGTCTAAAATCTGTGAGTTCTGGTTTTTCCAAAAAGGCCTTGGAATCCAGCAGCATTTGTATATCCTTCCAGGTTAATGGCACTTACTAGTGATACTGTGCAAGTAGACCTCTCTTGAGAACAGTGACATCTAAATTAAGACATAAAGTAATAATTACTAAGGTTAAAAAAGAAGGAAATAAATTGAAAAAGATAATATTGCTTATATTGTTTTTGCCACTTTACAGGAACAGAAACAGCTAAAGCAATAGGATGGCCTTATGAACTCATCTGGCTGGAAGTACAGGGCCCACGTGTTTGAGATCCGTATTACACCAGAGCAGTGGAATGCTGAAGCAGCAACCTGGGAGTTTGGCATTCACCTGCTCAATCATGAATCATTAAACTGAACTTCTGAAACGTCCTCAGTTAGAAATGCCTGTCCCTTGGAGCCTTTTATGCATTCAGAGAAAATGAGTTATGAGTAGCACAGGGAAGGAAGAAGGGCTGAACACAGTAAGCTGAAACAAAGGAATGAGTCAACAGTGAGGAAAAAAATATTAATATTGGAATTAACAACTTAAAGAAGAAAGAAATACTAAATATGAAAACTTGTAAGCACCTCAAGAACAGAAGAAAGTAATGCTGGTGTCAGTTAACAGAGCTGTCCCAACAATGATTAACACTGGGTCTGTGGAAACACTGTTTCAGAATGAGGAATATCCTCCAGGATACTGATCTAATCAAAGGGCAAAATCAAATGCACTACATTAGACTCAGCCGTGCTACACTTAGATCTTTAACTCAGTGACTAATGTTAACACAGCTTTGAAACGTAAAATCTGCCCTAACAAAACCAGATATACTCAAGCTAATGTAGCACTCCTCAAAAACTCTTTAACTACAATTACCTCTTAGATGTTGTTCTTAAGGAGGCATTTTCCATTTCAGCTAAATTTTCTTACCAATCTCTTTCCAACAGCAGAAGTCCCTTACAGTACAGAAAAAACATTTGAGAACTGGAGAAAGATTTCTTTGGCAAATTCTTTTCTCTTATAAACATCACACTATTGTCTGGTTTAATCTTTTGTTAGCATTCTTTATGTAGGAATTTTTCACATGCTGCATTTGAGTAGAGGCATTGTCAGATGAAGCACATGTTATCAGATGAAAGGAATTCTCTCCCTTCTGCTAAAAATCACACTGCTAAATTTAGATTATGCTGTAGCAAGAATGAGGTATCTTAGAACTGAAATTCTGAAGTGACTAATCACTGACACTCTGCTTTATTTGCTTACTGTGACACACCATTTTCTAACCAAATTCAACTTAGAGCAAAATGAGGGATATCACAAAAACTTACACATGAAAAAGCCTCTGACTACACTTGATCAAAACCTTTTTTGTGCCTATTGGTGTACCTAGCACAGGTTCATTGTACTTAGTATGGATACACCACTGCCTTTAAAGTTTGTGGTTTGGGGTTACGTCTAGACTTCAAAACAGAAAACCCCTTCTAAAATGGGAGTTCAAAATAAGTACTTTTAGGACTTAGGAGCAAAATTTTATTGACTATCATTGTATTTGTTCTAGTTTTTGTTCCTCTCGGTCATCATCCATTGCCTGAATACTCCTCTTGCTGGAATTTGTCCCTTCTCTGTGCTCATCAGTCTCCCTTGCTGTGTGTATAATTTCTGCACTGTACATTATGTGATTCTTCAAGGATCAGAGTATTTGTAAGGTTTTTCATTCCTAATCCATCTTCCTGTCCCTTCACTTTTCTAGGCCTGTATCTGCTCTCTAGTATACTTGCTCTTTGCTGATTATAGAAAAATGCAATTCTAAATTACCCTACCTCACAGACTCAGTACTTGTAAGATTCACTTTGCTGAATAGAAATTTTAATAAACTTAATAAAAGTGTTACTTTTTGGTAATGAGCTTTTAAAGTTTCCAAACCCACTTTCTATTCATGTGGATTTTACACTGCAATCACAAACTCTCAAACTACCAAATATGCATTTCATTTTCTACAGCCAGATGGAGTTGCTTCCCATGTACTTATTCAATGAATTTCACCATTAATTAGAATAGTTTGCCAGTGGTGATCAATAAACATTTTGGATATTTACAGAGTAAGTATCCTGAAGAACAGCCACAGACTAAAAAGACAAAATTTTAGAGAGAAAAATCGATAAGACTTTATTTGTTTAATGAGCAATGGTGTCATAATCTTCACAGAACATGAATGTTTCGAGTACATAGTAATTTACTCCCCCTCACCCCTCCAAGTAAGTACCTCACTCTTGTCAACAAAGATCACTTCAGGTAAAATCACAATTAAAGAAGGTCTTAAAAAATTTTTAGACCAGAGATGTGTAGCTCTGGTTTCATGCCTAAGAGGTTTTGTTTTTCCAAAATTCTTTTTCCAGAGAATTTTCTAGAAAAAAGTGTTTTTGTAAACAGTACTTTGTTTTTCATTCCTTTTCCAAGGAGGGACTTCTTCTTGATATCCCTCTGGTCTGACCAATGTGATTGAAGAAGTTTGTCTTCTTGTCACCAATCAAATTATTCTGTGTAAAATAGTATATAAAAGAAATACATCCCAAAAACAAAAGAGTCATTTTCAGCCTTCTGAAGTCGAAGTCTGTGTCGCTGTAGTGTAAAACAGCGTCAGAGATGTGTATGGACTTGTGGTTTGGGAGAAGAGCAGAAACAAAACCAAAGTTAAAAACAAGTGTAAACCCTGAATCTGTGGTAAGAAACCTCTAAATACTAAAGGCTCCAGATGTAGCGTGCGATCCAAAATCTGCCTGGGATCCAGATTTCGTGGTCTGTAATGTTTCCTTTCTTATGGGACAATCAAAACTTAGGAGGAACACCAAGGCAGGGAGTGTACAAGGTGCCTGGATAAACAGGATAGAAAGTGCAAGGGATCCAGGGGCCTTGATGTGCTCAGGGAGCAACTTTCCGGGCACACAGGGATGCAGTGCATTGCCTGAGCTGAGGGGACTGGGGCAGCACCGCTCATGTCCTGTCCCGTCCCATCCCATCCTGCAGCCTGTCCCTGCTGACACACCGGCGACTGTCCCCGCTGACACACTGGGACTGTCCCCGCTGACACACCTGGGGCTGTCCCCGCTGACACAGTGGGACTGTCCCCGCTGACACACTGGGGCTGTCCCCGCTGACACACCTGGGGCTGTCCCCGCTGACACACAGGGACTGTCCCCGCTGACACACTGGGGCTGTCCCTGCTGACACACCGGCGACTGTCCCCGCTGACACACTGGGACTGTCCCCGCTGACACACCTGGGGCTGTCCCCGCTGACACACCTGGGGCTGTCCCCGCTGACACACAGGGACTGTCCCCGCTGACACACCTGGGACTGTCCCCGCTGACACACCTGGGGCTGTCCCCGCTGACACACTGGGACTGTCCCCGCTGACACACCTGGGGCTGTCCCCGCTGACACACTGGGACTGTCCCCGCTGACACACCTGGGGCTGTCCCCGCTGACACACCTGGGGCTGTCCCCGCTGACACACTGGGGCTGTCCCCGGTGACACACTGGGACTGTCCCCGCTGACACACCTGGGGCTGTCCCCGCTGACACACCTGGGGCTGTCCCCGCTGACACACTGGGACTGTCCCCGCTGACACACAGGGACTGTCCCCGCTGACACACTGGGGCTGTCCCCGCTGACACACCTGGGACTGTCCCCGCTGACACACTGGGGCTGTCCCCGCTGACACACTGGGACTGTCCCTGGTGACACACTGGGGCTGTCCCCGCTGACACACTGGGACTGTCCCCGCTGACACACAGGGACTGTCCCCGCTGACACACCTGGGGCTGTCCCCGCTGACACACAGGGACTGTCCCCGGTGACACACTGGGACTGTCCCCGCTGACACACTGGGGCTGTCCCTGCTGACACACCTGGGACTGTCCCTGGTGACACACTGGGGCTGTCCCCGCTGACACACTGGGACTGTCCCCGCTGACACACAGGGACTGTCCCCGCTGACACACCTGGGGCTGTCCCCGCTGACACACAGGGACTGTCCCCGCTGACATACTGGGGCTGTCCCTGCTGACACACTGGGACTGTCCCTGCTTGCACACGCACAGATCCTGACCCAGCCCAAGCACAGCAGCCATTGCTCTGGCCAGCACAGCAAACATGGGAAAGCTCCTAATGTCACTATAGGACACGAAATAAAGATGCTTGACTCCAGTCAGGAGGCAGTAGAAATCAGAAGGTTAATTTACATTTCATTCAGCCCTTTTGTATACTGTGCTAGGAAGTCACGTTATAGGTCCACAGGGCTGACACCTCTCCCCTTGGCCCAGTAACAGAAATACCAAACTACACCTGTTGTTATGGGAGAGAAATATTTTTTACACAAGGCTGTTTTGGGAAAAAGAAAAACTGTTGAAAATTTTCCCTTGGGAAGAGCTCAGCAATTCTCAGGCTCCGACAATATCAAGCCCACACCTGTGTGGGACAAGGACAAGAGAAGCCCTTACTGTAGCTGTCTGGGTTTAAAACTACTGGTGTCAGTAAGTGGTCCAATCCCTAATTTCTGTTTGCTTAAGTACATTATAGAAATGATCAATCATTTTATTAGAATTTTTTATCTAATGACTGAAGTCCCTGGGTAAACACCTTCTGACCATGACAGAAAACTTCAGGATTTGACACCACAAATAAGTGCAATACCTACATGCATTCTGAACTGAGAATCTTCTGCACAGGTAGTGTTCAAGGCACAGGGCGTGTAATGAGTAGGTCTGGTTTTGTCCTTGCAGAAGAAACCTGCAAAAACACTGACATTTCAGAGGAATTACGCAATAGGAAATTTTTATTCTAATAAATTTATTTGTTTATTATTCTAATAAACAATTCATAGAGGAAAAGTTATTTTCTTTCTCCAGCAACTCAAAATAGTACATGTGGAGCTTTCTTCTCATGAGCAGCTCAGGGAGACAGAGCTATTACCAACACGGAGACTCAAAACTCCTAAAGTTATCACCCAAAATTTAGTATCATGTCCTTCTGCTCAGTTAGCAACCTGCAATTCCTAAAAAAAGATAACCAATTTATGACATTCCCAGATTTTCATATCCATTCTGATTGATAGTTTTTGTAAATGCTTTGTCCATAATTTCTACACTACATCCCCTTTAGCCTGGCTGTTTATATGGTGTTTCATATGAAAATAAATCATCAGTGTAATTAGCTATCTAGTATCACAATGGCATTAAAATGACAAAAGAAATGAGTGACTCTGGGAAAGCAGGAGAAGAAAAGAAAAACACATACTTCCACACTTTCTACCTCTTCTCAACATTAACATGAAACTGCACTTTGAAAATGAGCTGCCACTCACTGACACGAAACTTGTGAGTTCAGTAAGTGTGGCATAATTGCTCATTCCCTCAGTGCAGGTCGTTGCCGGAAGCCTATTTCTTTGCAAAAAAAAAGAAAAGAATGGCATTAATTCCAAGAAATCAGCAGAGAATTAGACACAGTTGTATTTTTGCACATGAATTTCAGAGTCATGTCCAACAAGATGAAAGAAAGAGATCTTTTAAGAAAAAAGGGACTAAAGGGGTAACTTATAAATAACCATTAATATAGTTAAGTCGCCATGCAAACTACTTAGAAAAAACAATTCTGTAGCTAAAGCTCTTCCTTCTCAAGCCTTTAATGTGGTTCTGGGTCGCTCACACCAGGCTCGGATTCCACTCCAAGTGTCCCAAGGAGCACCAAGTGCAGAGCAGTGCAGGAGGGACTTTCAGTGCCACGGCTGGGGCCGTAGCACGGCTGTGTGGGACACCTGGGAGCTCACCAGCAAAGAGGGGCAAAGCAAAGCTGAAACCAGCTTTAGCTCAAGGAACACACATCTGATCTCCAAAGCACTGGTTCTACCAGGGGATTTCATGCATCACAGCACATAAACCTTCAACCGAGCACTTAGCTTTTTTTTTCCCCAGTAAACCACAGTGTACTGAAATTAAATCCATATGGTGTACAATGTAAGTAGTTTTTAATCACTCTTGTAAAGAATAAAATTCACTAGTTATTTCAATCCGCATTTTTAATACAAATAATTCTAATCACGACTGTAATAACCTAAAACTGAAACAACTGCATCAGCAGTTCAGTCATGCCACACTCTTCTGAGATAAGCCTCAGGGTCTGTGGCAACTTAGAGCTGTAAATCTGAGCTGTCCCTATGATAGCTACTGGCCTCGACACCTCACATATTCAGTGTCACTTGCTGTGCATTATCCCGTTGCAGGTGCAGGTGAGGGACAGGAATAGACAGCATTCGTGACCCCAATCCCTAACGAGATTTGTTACTTCAACAACAGCTATTTCATTTAGCACTGGCACCACAATCATCTTCCGTTTCAAAAAAGTAACTTGAATAAGCTTTATAAATTAGAACGTGAAGTAGCAACTTTTTGAAAATGCCATGGCCCCTCAGAAATCAGGAAATGTACAGGGGCACACAGACAGATTTGAAGGAGACTGTCCTTGGTAAATGAGCAGACATGAACAGTAAATACCACTGCAGTTATCTGGGCCATATTCCCACCTCTTGGAAGAGGCAGCTATGAAGATCTGAGGGTGTCACAGTCGTTGAAAACCAACCTGATTCTAATAAGAATTATTAGGGGTAGGTAATAACAAAGGAGATACGCACTCCAGTCTCAATTTGCAAGTATCATTTTCCAAATAAGTAAAAAAATAAAGCTGTCCCCTTCCTTTTTCATGCATTTGAAAGCTCTAATTATTTAGCCCCTCTAAAGTTCCTTCTACAGTCACTTTAATTTCTCCAACTCTGTTATCTTTAATTTCAGAAACTTGAATGTAATTTAATTATCATTAATAGTATTTTCAAATTAACATAATTTCTTTCCAATCCCAAGTAATCAGACACAGCTATTTCCTCCTAAGTCATCTGTAATGGTGTTTGAAGTGCTCTTCATACCTTTCTTCCCTATCAGTATTAAAGGGGACCTCGGCATCTCTGTTCCTCAATGTTGCAATATCTCAAAACCCTATTTATAGGTAAAATTCTTTAAACTGGGATTTTGCCTTGCCAACCCCCCAGATGCGTTCTGTGATACCAAACATACACCATAAATTTTCAGGATAATATCGTAACATAAAATAGAAGAACAATAATGTGTTTTCCACTTTTCACATAAAATTCAATTTTTCCAATGCGTCATTACCAAATAAATAATTTTTTAATGGTCTACAACTCTTCTGTTTTATCCCAATATACCTCAAGTCTCACACTCTACATGACTGTGGGTTTCCCAAGACCTTTCTTGGCAGTGCCCCATCCTCAGGACAACTTTCCCTTCTTCCTGTGAAGAATTCAAAAAACCTCATCAGAGTCAGATTAACATTCCCAAACTATCACACAGTTTGAAAACTACAGTCTTGTTTTGCTTTGCTTTCTAAAGCATTTTTTTCCTTAGACAGCTTTTACCTCTACGATCAAAGTAGCCTCTGATTTTTTTTCCCCACAAGAAGAATGTTTGCCTCAACTAATATGTAACATTATACAGCATTCTTCCTGAATTTACTGCAGAAACAGAAGCTGCAAGCCTTGCTGGGTACGCTCAGGGTGTTTTCTGGAGTGCACAAATCTTGAGTAGTTACAATTTGAGTGATGCTTCCCAGGAGCTCAATGTGTAACTACACCATGGCACTCCATGAGCAGGTAAAATGACACAAATCTGAGGCTCCCTTTGAAAAGCACAGTCCAGAGCACCTTTAATGAGATTATCATGACACAATCTATGTGAAAGCTTCCAGTTCTTTCCTGTGGAAAGATCTGACAGCGGATAATGAAAAACCCTCACTGACTTTCTGGGTCTTGTTTGGCTGCTTATTTTTGCTGTTGTTTTCGTGGAGGTTTGATTGTTTATTGTTGTGGTGGGTTGGCTTTATTTTAGACTTTTACGCCTTTTCCTTGAATTATTTTAAACACACTCTAAGTGACTCACTCATAGGGTGTGTTTAAATTTCTCAGCTATCTCCCAGAGCCTGCCCTTTGCAGAGTTCACACATCCTGTGATCACAGCAGGTCCCCATTTCACATTTGTTCACATTTGGGCTTGTTTTGCAATAAGGCACTGCCAGAAAAATTATTTTCACATCATTATTCTACCTACTGCCTAGGAAGTGATGGTAACATTTTAGGACACAATTCAAGTCTATTTTCATTAAGAGACTCCGCTCTCTGTTCAAGAATCCAGTCAAGAAAATCCAGTTGAGAACTCCAAAATAACAGTGCAAAAGGCAAAATAATGTATTTCTAACTCAAATATAGGAAATAGTGTAAAAAATAAATAGGCTATGATCCATCAGAATTATCTGTAGTGATTATCAGGAAATTAAACAAATATTAAGTAATCGGAGCTGGACTCAATGATCCTTGGGGGTCCCTTCCAACTCAGCATATTCTGGGATTCTGTGATTCTGTAAATGAAAAGCTGCAGTTTTCTCCTTCACAACACACAGTATCTTACATATTAAAAATCAGTGACAATTGAAAATTTAAAGGTCTAATCTATTTAAACTGACAGATAAAGACAAGAAACAAATCCTTACAGGAGGAAGTTTCCATAGAACTCACCAGGAAACGTTAAAAACAGTTTTAAAATGACACCTGGGCCAAAGGGAACAGAAAAGCAGCGAATCTTACTTTGAAGAAGAAGGCATGAAGAAGTAACACTCAATTAGGTATCGAAGCTCCTTCTGCAGTTCTGATTTTGTGCAGCAAGGCAGAGGGGAAAGCGTGTCTGACAGAGCTGTGTGAGCTCCAGGTTTGTGTGATTGCAATCCTGGAGAGAACTGTGGTTGAATCAGAATTCCTAGCTGACAAACACTCCTCGGAAGGCCTCTCCCACAGTGAGAGGAAGCTACAGTGCTGGAAGCTACAGATGTGGAGGTGAAGAACCCTTCAGAAGAGTCCTCTGTTGGGCTGCTCCTATTCCCATTACCTTGAACAGCATTAGCATTTAGCTAAAGAGCATCAGAACAGCTGAGGTCAAGAACTTTCAAAACCCCATCTTTACGGGGTGCTTTCGGCACATCTTTGAAAGCACAGCTTCTGTTTGCCATACACCCTCAGAGAAAAAACGCTCCAGTTTACACTTCGTGATGGCCCTGCACTGGTACACAGCAGAATCCAGAACTGTTTTCAGCACAGTAGCAGTCTACTTATACTTTGATAATTCCTCTTCAAAGATTTTCTTTTACAAAGCATGTCATGTAAACATAGACAGCCAGTATTCATTTCTCAAGCTGAGTAACTGCGAGCTGAGGTAAATCCCCCGGCAGAATGTCATTACAAGTTATTATGTTGTAGGTGCTTTATTTTTTGAGAGCTGTGCTTGACTGAAACAGAGCTGAAAGCAATCACGGATCCATATATTACAGTGCAGTCTGAAAGCCTCCTTGGGGCACCTGAGAACTTGAAACAACCTTTGGTTGCTCTGACCTACATTCTGCTTCAAGGGGCTCCAGGCAGTAACTAGGAAGCAAAAAATTTGGGGGGAACATAGAGCACACCCAAAGTAGTGCTTCCTTCAGCACTGCACCACTGTGCAGGCAGTATCACTTTGCACACTGTCAAGACTGTGTCATAAATAATTCCCAGTTGAAGGGTTACCTGTGCCAAGCGGTCTTGGAACTGTGACAGTATTGCTTCCTAGAAGGATATATCCTGTAAACTCAGTTCACTACTTACCTTTCTTTTCTTAAAAGAATTTTTCAAATTAGAGCAGAATAGCGGGTCTTAATGCTCACACATTTATTTCGGCATAATACCCTCTTTCTCTTTTATTTTACTGAAACTAAGAAAATTATGGGAAATAAACCAAACTCTGACAGACAGATCCAAACATGTTTTTTGTCCATTTGAAATCTGCATTCCTCAAGGATGCAGAACTAGAGCACCAGGGTGCAAGGGAACAGACTAGTGTCTATGTGTAAGGTCCTCCACTCTCAGAAGTGGAAGGAGACTTACCTAGACTTTGATATTTGTCTAAGAGATTTTTTGCACATAATGATTGGAGGAGGTCAACAAGATTTACCTTAAAGTTCCTCTGAAATAGGAAATTTCATAGCCTCATTATAACAGTTCCTATCAATATTCTGAACCGTGTCCACGATTGCTGTGATGTCCCCCTGCCCCTGGCTGCTATCTCACTGCTATGCTGTTCTGAGGAACACACTGATTACCCAGACAGCTGATTATTGTTTTGCTCAATGTTATGCTTTGGCTGTTTTGCACCCCCTGCTCGTCAGCTGTGTCACAGTTAGGTTTGTCTGCCTTCCTGCTGTACCCCCCCTGTGAGCACACCTCAGGTGACTGCTCTGCAGCACCTGGGCAGGTTTCTCTCTCCATTTGCTCTCATTTCCTTAGACACAAATAGCCCTGGTTACCACAGGCCAGCTTCTCAAATCATAAGCTGTTTTTCAGGCCTAAGGAAAGTGGTTAAGGTGCTCTACAACAAACCCACTATGATCATATCTATGTCTGGGTTTACGTGCTTATTCTAAAATTAAGTGTCCATGATACTTGAGCTGCAAAACACAGTATATGCTCCCACACTTCAGTAATAAAATATACAGCATGCCTATAAACAGAGTTCTATTAATTAATAAGCATGCATTGGAATGAAATACAAAGCTCAATTTGCATTTACCAGCTTCTAACATCTGAAGATTTGAGGACAGCAAACAAACCAAATTTCTCTCTCTTGTTGATAAGATTTGCACATACATTGTTTTCTGGAAGTCCACCTTTTTGCAATTAAATTTCCAACATAAACTGGATAACTGGTATCATGTTCATAGAGCACAGACATAAATTCTGCTGTGAGGCTCCTAATCGCTGTGTTTTTTGATCCACTCAACCCAACTGGAAAGGCAGTTGTCAAATGCACACAGTTATATCACAACTAGATTCTGATGGATTGATAGGCATCACATATAATGCCTCCTTAATTTTTACCACCTCCATAAAATGTTCCAGACTCCTGTGTTCATTTGAGGACCATTATCCAAAATGATTTATACCTCATCCTCTGCATGGGAGGTTCGTTTCATTCATTCATTAACAAAGGCGGAAACTGCATCATGTTTTCACCAATAATGAAAATGTTTTCTTGACTTCAGTACCTGAACACCAGTACTTGCTTCCAAATTCAAGTTGTCTCAAAAATTATTTTCTACTATGCTGGTAATTCCGGGCTTATTTGGAGAGGTTTAAACACTAGAAAAGGAGTGGTCACTAGTTCCTAAGCAGAGTGCACATTACCTGCTTTGAAATAACTCTGTCAGCGCTATGTAGGTTTTCACATTGCAATCAACAGAATGAGGAACACAAATCCTAGAAGCTCTCCCAAAGCTCAGACACTCCACACGTAGCAGATTTTTGAAGGTAACCTGACTGTTCACATTCACTTGCATGTTCATAGGCACACATTTTTCTCTATTAGAGCTTCCTTTTTGGCACTCCTGCTATTTCTGTGAAATGGATTTTGAGCCAGCTGAACAATCTACACCCCTTTGTTCCCGAAGGAAATACTCCATTATCATTTCCCTGGCATAAGTTATGACAAATAAGAAATGTGTTGAAGTGTAGCCACAACACACGGTTTTGTTATTGAGTCTGATTACCTGCCCCACTCCTTTGGGTCACAGGCCATCTCCTGACATGGGAGAAAGGTCACAATTCACTACTGGAATAGTATTTCTTTGCAGAGCACTGGAGCCAGGTCTCCTGTGGTGCTCAGGGATGTTATAAAAATGAACACACGCGTACCAAGAGACTCATTCTTGCTTCAAGGCACTTCAGATCCTGCAGACTTCATGCGGTGCTCAAGTTTTAATTCCAAGCAGTGACTGCAGTTTAGCTAAGGCAACAGGCCCTTCTGCCAGAGATACCACACATGGAAGGGCTGTTCTGGGAGAGCTGGCAGAGGGACAGAAATCCCCAGCTGCCAGAGACTGAACCACCAAAGGCACTTGTCACCACACCTGCATCTAAACCAGGAGTCTGCTGCTGGCATGCAGTTTGTTCCCAGTTCCTCAGAGATGTTACTATGGGAACTTTTGTAGTGGGAGTTCCTTACATCTGATGCATATTTCAGAAAGACAAAGCAAGGAAGCTGAGGAGAACCAGGAAACCATATCAGCACATTGTGTCCCATTTACTGCCCTACTGGAGAATCCCAGTAGAGATGAGGCACTTCTTACAGGCAACAACCAGGCAAGATTAGCAGCACATTACTGATTTACAAAGTGTTTCATGTTCTTAACTATTTAACTACTGAACATTTTTTCCATTAAATAAAATACACTAGAGCTTTACCCAACTGCAGTGACATAAGACCAATGTCTGCTAGTCAAAACATGTTCAGAAATTCTTCTGAAATGCAACTTAGATATATGTCTCGATACAGCTCCAAATTCCACAGTTAAAAGTTAAACAACAAAAATGTGTATGTTTGGCCCAAAAGCCCGCTGTCCTACCCCAAATACACAAGATCTGCTTGCTTGCTACCGGAGAGAACATAGTAGCAATACTGACACAGAGTTGATTACCCTACAAAAAGGGCCAGATAACTAAATGGAGAAATGTGTGTAAAGCTTAATATGTACAGTGACAGCTTCTGCTTTTACATACACCACAAAACCTGTGTAGGCTGTAACACAGTTTTCACAAAAATATTTTAACATAATGGTAGCTAGGATAATTGACCCAATTATGGAGTAGTCCTTGTCTGAAATGCAGCAGTGTTACTGGAATCACCATTTGTCTCAGGGAAATGAAATGGTAGGAACTGACAGAAAATGCTTAGCATATGAGAAGTTGTAGTCAATATTAATTATTTTGCCACTATTAATGATGGCAAGGAACAGTGCTCAGCCTCTCTTCCTCTCCAGTGTATTTCTGTTTCAATATACATATCAATATTAATTTCCCCTGCAGAGTTACTGTCATATCTAATGAGCAAACACATGCTATGTGACATGTCTTTTTATGCCCTTGATTTTTACATTAGCTCCAATTAATTCAGATCACTAATAATATATTTTGAAGTTGTCACAATTAAAAAGATTTTCTGTAAGACCACACAAAGTTAAAATAATGCACAAACTCACATGCCGGATATACTTTCTTGTTCCCTCCCACAAAAGAGTTTTCTAATTTTTCCTTTCAAATTTTCCTTTTAAAAACCCATCAAAAACTAAACATTGAAGCTTCACAAGGTATTATTACGGTACTAGAAGGGATGCAAATACAGCCCAGCAATTTCACTCTAAACACAGTATTCAATTCATGGTGATAAGTTGGTTCTGCAGATCCACACCCTAAAAATGTCATCTTCTTCAAGACATGTATGCTTTGGACCAGTCAAGCATGTTGAGAGCACCTTTGTAACAACAATTCCATACAAGAAAACTAATTTTTAAACTCGGGATGAATCACAGTTTCAAATTAATTTCAAATGTCCCTTTCCTTCTCATAATTTTGATTTCATATCGGATCTAAATTTAAACACTCCTGATTTCTGTAAGCCATTGCATCAGTCAACAAATATTAAGCTATTGCCTCCCCAAGAAGTAGAGTGCTTTTTAAAACAAAGACCACACAGAGCAATCCTGGATTCACTGCTCGTGTCTGTATTTGCAAATCCTGTGGCCTAGCAGTAGCAGACTTACAAAATTAAACAGCAGCACCCAGGATTTATTGCCCATGTTACATCCATTTCAGACCACCTTTACTTGGATTAGCCCTTCTCAGCTCCCATGGTCTGACTGCTCCTTTTGAGTGCGTGAGTTGTCTTTCTGGAGTACATCCTCAAGCTCAGTCTGATTCAACAGGAACTCAAGTTTGTCTCTACAAACACTTCAGGATGTGAGCCAAAGCACAGTAAGTGCTGATGATCTGCTTCAAAAGCACACTTCTGAATCAAAGGAAAGCACAAAAGGAAATGCGGCCATTGAAGTCAATGGCACCTCTGCCATTCCTTTCAGTGAGATAAAACTTACTTGATCCTTCCCCCCCTTTGTTTTTTTATCTCTGATCTTTCACTTTAGGTTTAGTAAGAGGTGAAGAGTAAAACAGAATTGATAAATACAGCGGACGAATCGGGTGTTAAATAAAGAGAAATTTTGCTGGTGTGGTTATTCAGACAGCTTTCATTTACTCTGGTTTTTCTCTTTCTCTCCATCATGCACATAGAACCAAAGCAAGGGGTAAAGCTGGTGATATTTCCATGGCTGTGGTCAGAAATTCACAATAGGGTCATACTGCTGTGCCCAAGCTGATTACTCCTGGAGGCACTGGGGTTCTTCAGAGGCTGAATAGCCAGCTCACATTCAGCTAATTCTGAGCACTAAAGAAAATGTCTGTGATGGCAAACGTAACATCTGTGAGCTCTTTAAGATCCTTTGGTCCCAAGCACTTTCCTCAAAAACACCTCCCCTCTCTCTTGCTGATAAGGAAGGGGAATAAAAGTAAATGCAGGTGAGGCACCATCACAGGTACTACAGGGTCCTGAATCAACATGAAAATCTAGTCATCATAGAAGGGGCTGTTTAAAAACATCACACTCAGAAATGAGAAGAGTTTTTATTTTGTGTTATGCCTCTCCATAATCTCCTGTAGAAGAACTTCCTTTATAAATGATGCATTTTTCTTTAAACTGTTGAAGCCATTTATCTTGTGATGTTTCATTTATATAGAAATGATGAGGTGATTATGCATACTTCCTGTCCACCACAGAGATAATGCACCAAATCCAAACATATATTAGGAAGATGGTCTGTATGGCATCACACTGAGACGCCTAATGAGCCCTTAATACATCCATACAGCAAGTGACAAAATGCTGAGCACACTATAAACACAAAGCCCATCTTTGAGCCTCGTCGTTACTTACACACCTTTTCCATGAGTCAGATTTCACTTCCCCCACAGGAAGTCCTAGAACTGATACCACTTCTTTATAAGAGGAGGATGAGTCCTGCATGTCTACCCTTTCCAAAAGCACACTCAGTACAAACTACTCCAAGCCAGGTATGGGAAAAAAGTGAAGTGAGCTGCATTTTTTTTTATTTTTCCCTGGTCTTTAATAAAAGTGTTGTAACTTTAGGTCTACATAGGTTTGTTGTCAGTTTTGCTCCCGGGGATAAGGCATCTGCAGCCTTGAAAATTAGGAAGAAGTAACAGATTAGTTTTCCAAGAAAGAGGAACATCTAACAGTGTAAAGACCATGCCTAACAAAGCTGTAAGTGTCAGAACTCTGTAGTACTGATCCAGCCAAGGCTGATAGCTGAGAATAGGTTACTGATGTTTACAAGAACATTTGAACAACTCTAATCCAGATTACACACCAGCTCTCAGCCAGCATGTGTTTCTGACAGCTTTTTCTAGACTGCCTGTGGCAGCTGGGAGTTTTTACATTTTCAACAAGTGGGGAAGAGTTAGCAGCACTCCTAAGATTATCAAGGACTCTCACACCTCAAGACTTTTTAAGACACTCATGATTTCAAGAGCCCTTGGAAGCAGCATTTAGCAGTCACAAAGTCTTCGGTTTCTTTTCAATTTCCAGCAGTGCAGATGTAGGAATGCTGACAGGACCTGGCACTTTGCAGACCATCCCTGTGCTGCCAGAACTGCTTGGACAGCAGCTCAGGGCTCCCTGCAGAAGGTGTGATGTGGGCCAGTTTACACATTACCACCCAACACTGCCATTCTAATTCACCTGTCACCGTCCTGGAGCAGACAGCTGATGTATGAGACATCTGGAGCCACGTCTGCCTCTTATTCCTTATTTATCCAGCCGGCCCAAAGGAGGGCCTTCCTTCTTCCCTACTGCATGCCTTGTAGGGCACACGGCAAAGTGGTCCTGAGGGCAGAGCACTCACAGTCAGCCTGCCTGAGGGTAAGGATCAGCAGGAGGTACACAGGTCCTGTAAAGCCTCACGCACTCCTGCCCAGCGTTGTTGGAAATGGCAGTGGATGGCAGGAGAACTAAAGCTGTACAGAGCGGCAAAACTGCAGCATATCATTGACAAACTGACCCTCTGAAAAGCAAGAAGTACAGTATTCAGTAAACAATATATTTCTGTTTTGAGACAACGGAAATGTCGTCCTACAACAAACAGCCTTCAAAACAAAACCAAAAAGGCACTACCTATGAACTTCTGACACATGAACATTTTCAGCTGAAAACATAATGCTCTTAAACTGTCTTGTATTCGTTAGAGAACTTACTTAGATCTTCTTCTCTTTCAGAAAATTAAGCCGCCCACAACCAACCTTTTGCTGATAGCAACACACATTCAGCAGGATGTAAGTCCAAACCATTTTAAATATTGCAACAGAGGGCACACGGGTGGGGCTGGGGCAGTCATGGGGCAGCCACACATGATGCTGTGGAACACTGCAAGGAGCCAGGTTTTCCATTCCCTTGGGAGCTGCAAAGCCTGGATGCCAAGGCTAGCAGAGAAACCATAGTCCCTGTTCAGGTTTTTAATACATGAAGGGAATGACAAAACTTTCAGCTGCTGACTTGTGCTTCTCACTGTACCTGACAGAGCCCTGCCTACACACACTTAGTGCCGAAATGTAACTAGCAGGTAATCTAACATTAATATGCTGTTACGTCATTCTTTTAAGACCACTGCATGGGTTAAATACACTAACTGACCTTCCAGATTCAAAATATGTGGAGCTAGCAACACCCAGAATAGGACTGTAAAGAATTCACAGATAGCTGTACCTGTTTATGATCTTTAAGTGCTGGTATAAAACAGACCAGCTACTCCAATGTTACCTGTGATAGTTGTAGGCTTCTTCTAACATAACTCTTCTCTGTTTGAAATTCTAACATATCCTGTCTGAAATTTTAACCTAAAAAAGTCCCAAAGGATTTAGGATTTAGACAGCTTATGTTCTCTTTAGGTGCCTCTTGCCCTTTCTGTATTTGGCACACCCTCAGGCTCCTGGCAGAGCTTTTGGCTATCACATGTTTCTATAACACATGACCAGTTGAGCTACAGAGCTCACAACAAGGCCTCCTTCTGCACCTTAGAAGAACCAAGCAGAAAAAAAATCCACCATCTATCTCACTCTGCAGAGTATCTAATTACACTGAAACGGTAAACTATGATAATGTGTGACCAAAGGGAGATGATATAATCACAAAGGAATGTGGAATTCTTAGTTGCTGATAATTTTTGAGCACAAGTATTTGTAGAGCTAAAGGAAAAGACTGCAAAAGATGACTAAAATTTAATTTTTTCAGCTGGGAAAAAAATTAAAAATCTTTAAGTAACTGAATGAATAAGAGTCAAAGAATATAAGAGCCAAACTACCCTGCCAACCTAGATCTACAAATCCTGAGAGCTGAGCTTCTGGCCTCACTGAAACTTTATGGCCCAGTATCTGCTGACTCGCAACAGGACACAGTCCCTCCTGCGATGTGCTGGCAGCACTTTCACCCGGTTTGCAGTTCAGAATACTAATGCACCACTCCTGCACATTTCCAGGATGGGCTTTAGGAATTGCACCTGTAAATATCTGTGGTGATGATGCATGGATACCCCACACACTTGTTTCACTTTCCGTGGTAGCTCAGTTGTCACTGATTGCATTGTCCCTGTGCCTGAACTCCTCTGCCAGAGGCTCCTCCGTCTCACTCCTGCTATGCTCAACTTGGATACACGGAGCACAGGTAATTACAGCAACAACTGGAGTCATGAGGAAGACAGTAATGCTACATATGGACTCTGCATTATATTATCACGTCCAATTTCCTGCCCGTATTTCAAGGCCATCAAGCACATAATAAAACTAAAGGAGAATGGGCCAGATCCCCACAAGGATTTAGAACGGATTTAAGGGTTTGTCTGATCAAAAGCAGAAATTAACTCTCTCTTCCCCCTTCTCTCAAATCCAAAGAAGCAGCCTCATGCCTTTCAGGATGCCCAAATTCAAATGTGGCCGCTCCCTTTAAAGGCTGCACTTGCGTTAAAAGCTCCACGGACAGTTCAGCTCTCACCCAAGCTCAGGAGTCTCAGCACCCTGAGCACTGAGCAGTTCCCACTGATTTTGTGGATGACTGATAAGAGGTCTGAGGGTTTATGCATTAGCAGACCCTGTAGCAAGGCACAGGGGTCTTGTGACCCCTCCCCCCCCATTGTTTTTATTTTCTAACAAGCTGAGAGGAATCCTGCACCATCTCAGGCTTTTACCCCAGCCAAACACAACTTAAATAAACAGATGTTTTCTTTGGCTTACACCAAGCATGTAGGGACCTTTTCCTATTCCCAACCAGTTTTCAGCTTAATAGTTCAGGCTTCCTCCACCAGGTACCTTGACATAATTTCCCACAGAGAAAGGAAATGCAACTGTCAGTTTTCAGCCCTGCTATGACTTGCAAAGCTCTATAACAGGGAGTTCCATGCTAACCAATCCTACATCATCTGCATTGTCCTATTCTTTGAAAAGTGGGAGGAAGGGAATTTTGTTTACACATCTCTGTGCCAGTAGATTCTCACCCAAATTTCTTTTTGATGCCTGAGCTACTGCACTTCACAAGGAGGGTTAAACACACCCCCGAGTTCCAGGCACTCCCTGAACCTCAGCTCCTGACATTTTCCATGCCCCAGCAGCTCCATTCTGAGCCTGATTGCCCTGTGCAGCTTTTGTGCAGGTCCTGAGCCCTTGGAGGTTGTACTCTTGCCCTGGGAATTGAGATGAGCTCTGCAGAACCTGGGCTTTACTAGGAGCCCCAAACGTGGACACCACAGTACTCCAAACTTTTTCGGAGGCTTTCTTATTCCATGAAAAAATGCTATGTACCCCACACATCATGGGATTTCCATGATAACCACAGGACAAAACCATGGAAAAAATTCCTTAAAGACAAAAGGTAAAGCAAGCACAAATGAAAGTTACTTTGGAAGACAGACTAAATGATCTTACGTATTTTCAACTCTGAACACACATTTATAGTGCTCTTTAGGACAAATTCAACCACATAAACAGAATAATACAATTTTATATCTGTAAGAAAAATCAATCCAAACCACAAGTAAATCTTATTTCAATTGTTACTTCTTGCTAGTTGCTTATACTACGGAGCCACTGTGATCTGTCTTCAAATTTTATATCACATAAACTGTTAGATATTATTAAGAATTATGATATAGCCAACTGCTGATGATCACTTTGGAATGCTTAAGCACGTGCCAAACACTGCTCTCTTTCTCTCATTAGAGAAACAATCTCTGCTGTTCACAAAATTTAGATGTTCACGTGGATTACAGGGAGGAGGAAGTGGGTATCATTTCCAGGTATCCTCTACATAAGGAAAAACGATTTTGTAATACTAAGTAAACAACCAAGCCACACATTAATATTGTGCTGAAGTGCCAAAAACTGTCAGTGTGCAAACAGTACAGTAGAACTGAACAATGACAGCTTTGTGAATTCCTGGGATACTTCCTAAAGGATGTGAGAATGAATATTTTAAAAGTGCTCAGTGAATCATCACCTCTGATTACATGAGATGAATCACAAGACACATCTAAACAGACTGCATTACAATTTATAACTTATGCAGACTTTTTGTGACTTCCAATTTTCAACAGACTGAAAAGAAAACCTTTAAAACAAAGCAGTTCTGCAAAATCCCCAAATGCAGGGAGTCTGTTTTCCTGTTGTGCCAAGCAGCTTTCTTTTCCTTCAGTACCAAAACCAGGAACAGCACAGAGACCAGAGATAGGAAAGGCAGGGTTTTTATCTAGTTCTGACTGCATGCTCATATGGTCCTCTGGTTAACAACGGGAGGAGGCAGAAACAGATCCTACAACATATTGAAGCACTTGCACAAGTATAACTTGTACAAACACAACTTAGAAACCCCTTGATATCTATGAATTATTGTTATTAGACATTTCTTACTCATCTTTTACTATTGTTTTATGAGTTCTGGATCTCTCCTAGACATCTAAACCAGAAATCAAGCCCTTAAAATGAAACAGACACTGACATCAGGAAACAGCTCCAGAGCCAGGGTTAGATGCTCAGCAGGAATAAACTAACATCTCCTACCTTGGCCAACACTACCTATGTATTTGCATCTGCAGAGAGGCTATTGTAGGACTCTCCCCTCATCCTCCCCTGCTGTGAAAATGCACAGTGCCTTCCTTGTGGCCAGACTGGCAATTCACACCTTCTCCTGTGCAACCAGAAACCAGACGCTCATTAGTATTCTTGAAACCAGCTCTTTTGGTTTGATGCAGACTCCTGGCAGCAGAAATAGCAGCTGGATTGAACAGCTAGGCAAGCTGGCAGCAGAGGGTGTGAGATTCAGGTCTCCAAGAAAGAGTGAGGGGAATACAGGTTGAAATGGGATGTACCAAAGTTCTGATATTCACTTGACAAGAGCCTTTAGCCCACGTTCGTTCCTCTTCTGTTCCGGACTTGGCATAAAGAAATGTAAATGCTCACTATAACCATGAGGTAGTGTACTAACCACCAGGCTGAAAACCCAATTGCTGTGTCTCAGTAATTGGCTGTGAGTTACTCTCCAGCCTCAAGAGTCTACTATATTTTAATTAATTTCTTCCTATTACTATTACTTATACCTCCTCAAATCACTTCCTGCAATTTCTTCCATCAGCTTAATGAAGATGTTTTTAACAGACATCGCACTGGTGTGCCATGTAACAGACCTCCAGAACACAGATATGTTTGCCAAGTTTCATCGCTTCTGCCTACATGCTGAACTGCTGCTGCTCAGGCACACTTTCCTCTGAAGTCCAACAAGAGCTTCTCCCATGTAAGACATTCTTAAACAGGCCATTTGTGAATGAAAAGGGCCAGTAGTAAAGCTTTTAGGTTCCCACTTATTATAATTGCTTCTTGCTACTCGCCCAATTGAAATCAATACGATAATAACTAATTTAATTTGTATTGAGGTAGAAGCTGCCTTTCATTCACCTGTAGTAAAAATATGGGGGGAGGGCAGACATGGGGGAATAGATCACATTTCTTTCCATGAAAGTATTCCACCTCTGTTGTGACCACCACTCCATCAGCATGTAATGAAAACCACTGCATCATTGCAGGGTCATTTGGCAGTCATCATGGCAGCCTTTGCACAAAGAAAACGGTGTCCTAAAGTCAATGTGAAGTTACAGGCCAAAACTGCCCCAGAACCACGCTGAAGTAGGTGACAATGCCTCTCAAGGTCCTTCAAGGACATGCTGCAAAAGGGAGCTTCAGGATGGGAAAAGGAAAGTCCCTTTCCAGGTAACAAAGGTCCCTCCAGTTCTCATGAGCACAATGGTCCTGACACACATCTTCATGAGAAAAAAACCACTTTCATTAATGTCATGAAAGCCTTTGCCAAACTTAAGCTGTATAATCAAACGATTTGCATTCAAAGAACTGAAATGCTGATGATAATCTCAGCAGAACATCAAAATAGCAACCCCTGAGGTTGCTGCAGCCAGTGGAAATGTAATTAGCAGTCTCCAAACACCAAACAGTTTGTACAGCAGTTTCTTTACCACTTTGCTTGGTATGGAAAATGTTCCAGTTTTGAGGGGAGAAAAATTAACCACCAGATCACTTCCAGTAGGTAGCAGCTTGCTTTTAAGAAACCCCTACCAGAGCCCCCTTGTATTATTTGCTTTGAGGCATGCACATCAATAACTGGTAATATTTGTATTTCAAATAATATGCAGTAAATAATCCACTTTTCTTAGGTTGGCACCAGCAGCACTTGGTCTTTCAGACTGAAATAACATTCTTAGAGTTATTTAAAGCACACATTTTGGGGACAACCACAAACAGTTGCTAGGGAAACAGCAAGGTAAGAAAATGGATTGCTATCATGAGGCTAATTAGGCACATCCACATTTATTTTCTTTCCTTTCTATCCCCAAATGAAAACTGTGTTCCCATATAGAGTTACGAACGTGTGCTTTTAATAAACGTAAGTCTCTCAGAACTGCTGGGAAGCATCTTTGGGTTTTAAGGCATTCTGAGACGTGAGAGAGAAGGTGGTGAGGAGAAGGTTTGACTGAGGGCAGTCTGTGAATCTGAACTGTACAGCACAGAAAATTACAGCTTAACTTGCTTATGGCGTATTTAAATTCACACCAACTGTATGAGGATGTTATGGAGCAGTGCCAGGAACTGAGATTTTCAATGGAGTAGGGCAGTTAAATGAATAAAAAGTGGATTTTGAATTTTGAAAAGGCCTACATTTCATTACCATTTTTTTCAATTTATCTCTATTCTTATTCATTACAGAGCACCCTAAATTAAGCTGTAAACTTGTAGTATTACTGAGGAATGGAATCAGCTCAGTAAAAATCTTGGAACTGCACAGAAATGCCCAATCACCTGCTGTGTTAATATTTGCCTGTATTTCTGTACGTGAAACTAAAAATATTACATATTATTTATTTCACTTCTTCAGTGCCTTTATGGTTTTCAGTAACAAAGAGCAGGGCCCTTGCCTATGCCCTCGCCAGCTGTCTCAGTCTACTTAAGTCATTCTGGCACATCTGTGTCTAATGTGCTCTTAAATATTTCCAACACAACAGACAGCTTTTCCAGGCAATCTATTTTCATGATTTCTGCTACAAATAGTTAATAATAAATCACCTTTTTTTTTTTTTCCAGTGAAATTCAAGCTTATTTCTACTTACCAGTTAATCATGGACAAAGAAAATAGACTAAATTATATTAAATTATGCCACAGGTTATTTATACCAGACCTTCTCTGGCACATATCTCTTTGTCATAACTTTTTGTCCTGTAATTTCAATGCTGAACTCTTCTTTTTTTTTTTTTCACACTGCTGATTTTAGCATGACAATGTACAGCTTCAGATTCAAAAAAACTCCCAAGGACTAATGGAAAAAAAAAAAAACAACCCTCTTTTTGCTCTGTGTAAGGGTTGGTGTTTTCAAGTAAAAAAGCATTATTTAGTAAATTAAAGTCTGTATGTAAGAGCCGGAAACATGTCAGAAGAAGCTCGTAAGACATTCTTTCAGAACAGCTGTGCGGTAATCTGATGCCATCCCTTTAAGGGGGCTCTGTCCCATCGGTGTCATACAGGTCGCTGCCACCTCCCAGCACGCGGGACAGATCATGAGTGTCCCTCACTGGGGTGAGCACATCTCCAGGGAATGCAGCACTGGGCACGCTGCAGACAGAACTGCACATCACAGCACACTCCGCGGCAGCACAGAAGCGCATCTTACACTGACACTGCTGTATCCTTGGTGTATCCCCAGCATCAAAGCTTTTTTTTTATTATTATTATTTGGAATCCATTTAGAACTATTCAATGTTTCTCAAAAACGGAAGGATTCTGCATAAAGCCCAAGTCATGAATCTGTCCCAGACTGCCTTTTTGAAAACTCAGGCAATAATACTCAGGCATCTTATAAGATGGCTGAGGAAAGTAATTGCTGCCTCCACCCATGCATCTCAAATATGAAAAAAGTTGCTGACTGCATATGAAATTCCCTCTTATTCTTACCCTGTTGAAGACAGATCTGAAAGCAGCTTATCCTTTCTGTCACAGACATTTTTTTTTTCCCCATCTTCTTCAATAGGACAGTGTCAACAAATCTCTTGTAGGACAGAATAAGAGTAAAGATACAGCGAGGACAAAAACCTCAGAAAACTATCTGTAGGCTACAGCTGAAAGGGCAGGAAGAGTAGAAGTGCCATTAAAAATCCTCAGTGGGGCTGGCTTGCACAGTCCTCAGAAGGAAGAAGGGAATAGTACGAGGAGTCTGCCCAAAAGGATTCACTGGGAGGCAGGATGGAATGGGGTGGTGCAGAAGAAATGTAAAGCTTGAAAGATACAGGCAGAGCGTTTTTTATTCAGTGTACAAATTCCCATTCTCAGCTTGTAATTTAACCCAGCTTCCACCAGCAATTATCTGTGAAATTTAGGAGTCAAGTGTCCTCTGTAGTCCTGGAATTGCCGCAGGTGAAGAGTAATCCCCAACATCAACATCTCAGCATGCATAGAGCACACGCCTGTAAGGGAGAGCCAAAGCTTTGCCCCCGGGCACTGCTGGGACTCCAGGGGTCTGAAAGATTCAGCCCTGATGTGGTGGAGTTTCTTCAGCTTTTCCTGAAAAAGTTCTAAGGAACTCAGGAAATATTTGAATAAAAGTTATTACAGTTGTAACACTGAATGCTAAACCAGTAGGAACTGTTAAGATCAAGGCTGCCTGTAAAATTCGTGTCTCATCTATGCGGTGTGGGACTGCACATTTATTGAGGGTTGGATATCTCAGTCTCTGTCCCAGGTGTCACACACAGCCACCAGCACAGATCTCCTGAGCAACGAACGAGGCACCTGCCCTCTGCAGAAATAATGTGCCGTGATGGGGCTGAGTGCAGGGATCAGACTGCAAATGGAGAAAGGCAGAAATCGTTATCCTAATTATGGAAGTTTCTAGCTTCTGAGTATTTGGAGAGACAGGAAAGGTACCTGGGAGAGAGAGAAAAAAATCTGCAAGTCAGCAAAGCCCTAGGTCTTCCAAGAACCTTTTCTGTGGCTGTCAGTTCTGGTCTCAGTCACAAAACAGCTGCCACAGGGGGTTGATTTGACCAATGTTTACTTCAATGGGGTGTTGCTTTAGCTATATTTCACACCAACATGTTTTACATTCACTTCTGTCACGATTCCAATAAACTGATTCAAAGGATTCTCAGTTTTGTCTTCATGCTAAGCTTCTCTCTTTTAATTCTGAGAATATTCATTAGCAGCTGCATACACTGGGAACACTGAAAACAAGTTTGGAACTACTAGACAGAGGGAGCAACTGTTTGGAATTTTTTTACTTGGGCTTTACAGATCAGCTTTTATCCACTTTTATCCAATCAATTGTCCACTCAATGTGATCCATGTCCACTGTACAGTATGAAGTGTTTTTACTGCAATTCCCTGTACTGCTCCTATGCTCGAATTTAATGGGAGGCTCAGCAGGAAGATTTGGAAGAAGAGTATTCTGCAGTCAAAACACACTGCTTTAAATACCAGTGATCCTTTAAACCATACATGACCAATTCTGCAAATCCCTTAATCCCCTGCTCTGTACTAGGTTAGTACACCCTCTCTGACACTGTCCTGCTGTTTGCAAAAATGAGTATGGATGAATGTGAACACTAACTCTATCCATTACCACTTCTGGGTCAGAAAGATTTATACACATGCAACACCAGTGAGAAATTCTATTATTCCACGAAGTTGAAACGGAAATAAATCATAAGCTTCAACACAAGGAAGCAGACACAATTCAGACCACTAGCCATGATATGGGAACAAGATCTTGGAGTAAGATTACAATCCACGAGAGATGTGTTCTACTGCATTCGCAGGAGAATGCTATACAATGTATTTATCTGCTATTTTAAGAGATTTGGATCAAGCCAGTAAGCCTCTGTTCCGTTTGGGTTTTCACATCACCAAAACTAAAGGCTTTGAAAATCAGACTTTAGAGCATAGTAGTGTTCTAAATGATTAGAGCCAATTTCCAAAATCAAAGATTTATTTAACAAATTTGAAAAGCAATTTCGGGAAACGCCACGATAAATCAGGACAACATCGATGGAATGTTGGGTGGACAATCCGGGAGCAGCAAAGGGTGCTTCTCCGGGGTACTGCCCACAAATTCGGGGTCTCAGGGGAGGTGTTTTAGACCATTTTTCTACCCTGAGGCGAAAACAAGACGGTAACAAAGAACCCGAAGAACGTGACATCATGTACAAAACAGAATCATTGGAATGTCTGGTGTCCGCAAGGGATGTCTGAAAGAGTTTCCTGAGAAATTGAAAAGACGTCTGCATGAAAAGTCTCCGAATCTTCTGTCAGAAGGTTTCTGCCACCCTCCGCCCAGATTGGTATCGGATTTCCTGATGAGCTGTGAAGATGTGGTCAGCCCATGCTTCACGGGCCCTTTCCCGCTTATCTCTCTGGCAGATGTCGAGGTAACACCTTTGGACTGTGAAAAGACTGTGGTATGCAAAGAGATGCCCTGGAACTGTTTCCAGGAATTCAGGGGTTTTTACCTTCCACTGCAAACTTTTAATACACACAATTTTAATCCACCAATTTAATACTATGTATCTATTACAGCAGGTTTTCAAAACTGAGGTTTTTTTGGGTGAGGGCAGTCAAGAGGTGGTTGTTTGGGTTTTTTTTTTTTTTTTTTTAAAGAAATGAAAGCCTAAATCTAAACCATTCCAATAAATACTTGTCCAACAGCTGCATCTACATAGGTGGCCATTAGTTTTCTGATGACCATAAACTGGAGGCTACTGAGAAACTGATACTCAGGTCCTTTACAGAACACAGAAGTACTAGAAACACAAAGAAAAGAAAGCAGAACTAAATACAACTCAAGTCTTGCCAGTCCAAGAAAAATTTCTAAGTATGGAGAAGTTGTCCTAAGAAAATCAAAAACAACATGTGAAGTTTAGTCTTTGATACACAGACTGTATCAAATCCGATGCTATGAAGTATCAAGTAAATACTCAACATTCATTGAGTTTTGGTGTTTAAAAGAAAAAATAACCACAGAAAAACTCCACGACAAAACACAAAAAAAGTCCAAAAATCCAACACGACCCCAAACCCAAAAATAACTGCAATTAAAAAGTGAAAAATTAAACAGTGGATGAAAACATTTCAAAGGAAATTAATCCACACATAGGGAGTTTTGTCAGCTATTTTAAGAATTAAAAAGACACAAGTTTCTCAGCTTGCAAACAGACAGCATGAAAAACAATATGATATTTATATGTCACAGAAAAGGTGTTTGTATTCTTATTAGCAATAGAAATATCCTTCTGGAGATCATGACTTTTTTACAGGTATAGCAGAGTGGAAACAGTAATAATTTTTTTCCAGAACAGGCAGGGAAAAAAAACCCACTAGAAAGCCTGTGTTTTCTTCTTGCAGCTAGAAATGTAAGAATTTATCTGTAGTGCATATACCAGAAAAACTTTGCAAAAGGAAATCACAATGCAATGTTATGGATGTAAAAAAAAAAAGGGGAATGTAATGTATTCATCTTTCACAAATCGAATATGAGAAATGAATGCTTATTGATTTGCCTCAACTTTAAGCTGTGTTAGGATTTTTGACACTGTTCTGACACTTATGTCCAAGAACTCCCAATGTCCCAATATCCACTCCAACTTTTGCTATATAAAATAGCAGCAGCGGGCTTCAAGCCTCTTAAATTATTTCACACTCAATTAAGAGCCTGGGAATTTTGATAATGTTTTAAAGACCACTAAAGGTTCCTCGTTTCCCTCTTCAGTGCCTCAGTTCTACAGATACAGAGTGGGTTGAGAATATTTGAGCATTTAGCCCTATCTTAGGGCTTTCAAGAAAGAAATACTTATTAAAATACAGCTAACAGGGCTATCTCACTTTTGGCTTTTAAGCAGGTCCACTTCTCAAAGTGTCATAAATCTGGCCTAAAAGCATGTTGGACACGCAAAGCTTTGACCGGCTTTAATCAGAGAATGAACTTCTTATGGAGTTACTGCTAAGTGCATCTGACATTTTAATTTCCAATTTTTCCTCCCTTCATTACCTTTAGACTGGTTTTGTATCTGAAAAGCCCTTGCATAGCTTTAATGACTGAGGACAAATGTCCCGTAAAATTTCAAGACAACTGGTCAAGGGTCCTCAAAATGTTAATTACCAATTTTTTTCCATTTTGAAATTTTTACTCTGTAATGGATTTGTCTGTCTTCTTTCCTGCAGAAAAGCTGTGATTCAGTGTTGTGCTTGAACTGGGGCAAATGGGAGGAAATTTCCCCATAACAGGTAAATACAGAGGGACCCAAATCAAACGTGTGAGCACATTTGCATGACACCCTAATTTTGGCTGATTACACACCGAAGGCTGTGATGGTGAAATGCTGAAAGGCTTCTGCATAGGAAGCATGTGAGAAGGGATTTTTCCTCCAATGCTTGTGCCCTTTTCCATGCATACCAGGATAGGCACAAAAGATGGATGGATGGAAAATTCAACTGTTCATTTTCTTCCCTTGTCCAAAACACCCGTAAAAATACAAAGAGTTTCCCCTCTTTTTGTATGTATGGTTATGGGACATCAATTTAATAGTCTGTTAGCACACAAAGCTGGGAACAGTTGGAAAAAATAAAGCAGCACTACCATTCTGGACCTCTGCATGATATTCACACAGAGGGGTGAAAATAGTATAAGTGAGAACAGAATGAAACATCCCATAAAAATGTATAGTTCAGTTACAATGTGTATGGAACTTCCTTCATGGAAAAGCACTTACTGAAAGCAAAAAAGAAGCGGAACCTAAAACTGGATGCATATATGCAGAAAACTCCTCCAGTGCAAGCATTTTTAAAATATATGCATTTTCAACTGGATTAAGTATCTAGACAGAAGAAATTACAACATTCTTTGTGTGTTAAAATGCACCTTGATGCTTAGTTAGTGATGAGAAACAGTACAATACTCGTCCTCCCTGTTTATCATAGAAACCAACTTCTTGGGTACAAATGCTTTTCCAGAAAATCAAATTACTACAGAATGTTGCATTTTGTGAAGTTTTACATATTATCTATTTATTTTCTTATCATTTTACATGTTACTAATACTAATCTTAAAAAACAACTTTTGCTTCTTAGCTTATAATAATTTATTCTGATGCATTTTCATTTCAACAGAAAGATTTCAAAACTGAGGTAGAAATCAAGTTTTCCTACTTAGAACGCTCTCTAGCTAGTCTTGAAAGAAAAAATTACTTGTTTCTATAAAACCATTTAAAAATTCCCCAGAATTCCCCCCAGAAGCAGGTAGCTAACAAGTGCAAGAGAAACACACTTTGTTATTAATAATTTTATTTCAAAATGAAAACGGTCTGCTGTTTCAACTTACAATTCTTCTCTTGTAATTTCACCTAATACACCTCATCATTACCATGTCTTTCACTTGTACTGCTGAAGTAATTTCTCCTACTAATTCTATGACTATAATTATATTTTATCCCAAGATAATGCTTGCATAAGGAATGCAACCTCCTTTAATAACCATTTCCAATAATTACACTGCATGCTTTAAGAATACTGAAACACAGCCTTTATTCTCACTGAAATGAACGGGATTGAAAGCTCACGAAGAGGGGCTGCTTTAACACATACATAAAAACATAAAAAGCCTGGAGCGCGCTCCTATTCCCAGGGATGCTAACCTGGTGACATTCCTATCATTGCCTCCGGGGGAGAACACTGAAGAGAAACAGTTAAATATTGACTAGAACAGCCCTAAGTAGCTGTTTCTTACTCTTTTTGTAGAAGGAGAGTAAAAAGGCAGAATTCTGAAGGACTTGGTATTTTACCTAAGAGGTCAATTTTTTCACTCCCGTGACAAGTATTAAAAGCCAAGCACGGAGCACAGGCTTACCAAGCACTCCCACAGAAAGCACAGGTCTTCAAAAAAAGTAATAGTTTCTGAACCTTCCACGCGAGCAACAAGAATAAAAAGAAGCTACACCATCTGCTCCCATAACATGCTTTTTCTCTTTTAACAGAGTCAACATTAAACCTTTTCAGAGGAAATCTGTATTTAGTAGAATTGCCATCACCCCAAATATGTTCACCATGAAATGTGAGCTGTTATGATCATAAATATATCACTCCTATGACTGTAGAAGAACATTTTCACTTAAAGCAACAAAGAGCACTGGGGATCATGCTCTGAATATTCCTGTGGTCCCTTTCATTCCTGCAGTACGAGGAGGGTGAGAGCACACTGAAAACCTGTGTGAGTCGCAGCACAGTGATTTTTCTCCACTGCTTCAGTTCCTCTGAAGAGCACATACCTGGATGCATGTTAAAATGCTGAAAAATACTGATTGTTTTGGTGAACTGTCAATATTCAGGAGAAATTCCTGTAAGATGTAGGACATATAAAGAACCTCTGTTCTTTTAATTCTTAACTGATACAGGTATGACCCTGTTCATGGGGTTGTGACCTGTTACCTACCCCCAAAACCACAGGTCCATTAATGTATTACTGTTCATTAAAGGTTTAGAGGTGTTAAATGGAAGGAGAAACACCTTTGGACCATATGAAAATGGACACAGGTAGTCGTAAATCAGGAAGAGCTGGCATCTGCTTTCTAGATGTTGTCTGATTTGGTAACTGAATAGAGCACAGGAGATGGCTTTTCAGTAGCATCTCCCCTCTCAGCGTAGCAAAACCACCCTCTTTCTTAGGGGTCAGTAAGGAAACGGAAGGTCTCTAGTCATGCCTACAGACTCTCTCTGTGGCTCCTGAGGTAGTTTTTTCTCAGTCCTGTGCTGCTTCTTGTCTGGCAGCACTCCCAAAGCTTCCCAGATTTCTCTGTGAAGGCAAGCCTTCATAATTGTGTCCCCTCCTGCTGCCAGTCCCCAAGGACACTTAGGTTTGGCTCCTCTGGTGGGCACTCCCATTTGCAGGCAGCTCCTCGTGCAGCACCCTGCCTGTTCTGAAAGAATATCCCACCAACCTCTTTCCACCAACATGGACCTCAGCTACACAGCTCAGAATCACAGAATAGCCTGGGTTGGAAAGAGCCATGGCAAATCACCTGGCAAAGGGCAGCCTAGATGAGGTTATCTAGCACCCAGGGAGCCTTGCTGTCTGCAGTCCACAGTCAGCACATGCAGGACTGGCCCTACGAGGATGCATCATTAACGTGTTTAAGGTTAAACTCCACACAAGCTGTCTCTGCCCAATGCTGAAGGCTCCTGTCCCCATAATACCCCTTCATGTCCTTTAGAACTACTGGGTCTGTTCCAATTCAGTCAGCATTTTTTAAGTGTTTTAGTCAATGAACATGTTCCCTGAACATTTCATTAGGCCACAAATCAAGCTCTCCTTTGCTGCCTGATGACAGCTGCTACTTCTGTTTTGTTTCCACTGAATTCCTTTGGTACAGCACTTTGGCTTTACTTCAGGATCACACTCCCTGGCTCTCATCAGTTTCTGGATCAGGACACCCTCAGCTCACTGCCCCATCACCACTGCTCCTTACTCCTCATATTTCTTCTCCTTCCTGAGACAGCTGCTGTTCCGGTCTTCTTGTTACTGGCAGTTTTCTATTTTGGAGCTTTACATTAATTCACCTCTTGTTCAGCTCCTCATATAGGAGAGTCATGAAGCATCTTCTCTATCCTTCTCAGCAGCTCTGGACGTGTTTTAAATTCTCCAGACACCTTCCAGTTTGAGTGTGTGCAAAGGTGAGACTTCTGGAATTATGGTATCCCAGGTTGTGCACGTCCTTCCCTCATCTCTTTCTCCTCTTTGCCATCTTTTTTTTTTTTTTTCTTTGCAGCAAGAACTGAACATGCTGTGTTTCCAGTCCACTTCTAATTGTTGGGTAAGGTCATTTGCCCTTGAATGCAATGGGAATTGCTTGGGGGATGTCTGAGTGTCACAGTGAGAGACACACAAGGGTTGACTCTGCCTAGAAGTGAAGGTAAAAAGGGCCTCACCAATAAGTCAAATAAAAAGAATCTTTTTTTTTGAAGAATGCCTGAAGACTTACAGTTGTGAAATCCCCCTCCGTTGCTGGTAGTCTTCCATCTCTGCAGGCTCTTAATAAATCCTAAATTAATAATTAAGCTGCTCCAATTGCCCTTTCTGGAGCTGCAGTTTTATTAGGATGAAAACAGATCCTCCTATTTAGGGTCCCTGAGAACTCACATTCCCTACTACTATTCATCAACCTGGCCCTGAAATATTTAGGCAGCCTTTTTGTAGATGATTACTCCATCTTTGACATTCTTTTTTTTATATACATGAATTGATATAAATGATGGCATTTCTCTCTGGATACGGAGATTTCTGGGACAATGGGCACATACGAATTCACAGACATGAACTCACTCCAAATCATACTTTTTTTTTCTTTTCCGCCAGTTGAGAAAACGGCTTTATGTATTCATAATTTGTCCAGTTGATCAAGTATGATGTGTGTACTCACAAAGATAAAATTATTTCATTATTAGGCGATCAAGCTGAGTTTCATGCAGGAAAATCTTTGCCTACACTTCAATGCTAAGTAAAAGGAATACATACTTTGTTGAATACGTACAGAGTTCTGTTTCGGCTTAAATCTTGAAATTGTAAATGCAGTGAATGGACAATCCTTCTGTAATATGTGAAAGCTACACGAAATAAACTACATTAAATTACTTAAGTGCTTCAATTTGGTACCTTGTCATATTATGGCTGCAAAACCCATTTTAAGAAGCCACTGATTACACTAAGAAACATTACCGCCTGCACATCAGGAAACATCACTTATGTCCCACTGACATCTTCCCACACCAATCTGCTAATTACAAGAAAAACAGCAAAATTGAAGTATTTCTCTACAATCTGCAAAAATTCCCCCACTGTAATCAACCTGAGTGCAAGACAGTGAAAGGCATCTAACAACCTTTAATACACCTCCCAGGCCACTGATAGGCTTTCACACTAATAACCACTTAAACACTTGGAAACTGCTTCTGGAGACTCCCACCACTTTTCATCAATCGGTTACCACTAAGCGGTGATCACTGTAGCTCTACGTAGCTAATTATCTTCTATTTGCACCTAAGACTAAACCTTTAAAAACGCAATTTAATAGACTGATTATATGAGAGTGACCTTATTAATATTGCCCACATGAACGTTTGTGCCCATTAATTCTACCACAGAAAACAAACAAATGAACAAAGCCCAGGACTCTTCCAAGCAGACAGATAGACAGACAGACAGACAGACATGCTCATTAACTCTCATCTATTACTGTGACTGCAGTAGTTTCCTGCAGTGGTGAGCACTATAACCAGCCCCAACTTGTTACTGGTCAGGCAGGCAGCAGGTCCTGCCCTGACACTGTCAGCCAAATGCAGCAGTTACCACAGGAACTGTAAATGAGCATAAAATGCTACTAGTGGCAGCAATGAGCCGTCACAGCTTTTCCTTCTGGATGAAAGGCAGATTCTCCTGACTTTGTTCAAAGTGAAAAAAAAAGATGGATCCCCAAAGCACAGAAGATTAATGGCACAGTTATTTACAAGGGGAAAAAGAGTCTATTCCCCGGAGAACAGATTCAGAACAGCTTTATTATCACCAAATCCAAAAACTTTTCTATATAAGGACATACTGGAAATGTATTCGAATAAAAGGTTCTGGAAAAATGAAGACCTGAATCAAAGAAACCTGGGTTTTAGGTATTGGGAAAAGGAATAAGACCATTCTACCTGTGCGAGGATCCTTTCAAGGATTTGTAACCATGTAGTGCTATGGTTGGTTCTACAATGGTTCTACACAAATGCTGAAATCCATCAGCTGCAAACAAACGCAGAAACTGTGACTGGCAGAAGTATAATGCAGGATGAGGTCTGTAAAACAGGAGGAGATTTCTAACAGCAATTATCTGGGCTTTTTTTTCCCAACAGTTTGTAGTAAGCCCTGAGTTCCAGGGTTGTTTTTTTTTTTTTTTTTTATTTACTGTAGTAAAAAATGGCTTTTAAGATGTTACCAGGGGTATAGGGGGGTAGAGAAAAAGGATTCCCTACACACAACACAGAACACAGAAAGATTAATTTTAAATGCCTGTAAGAAAATTAGGTATCTGTAATAGACTTCAATTCTCAGGTCATTGACATTGACAGGACACCCCTGATGAACAACAGATCATGAAGATCACACTGATTTTTGCTAGGCATGCTACAGCAACAACTGCCATGGCACTTCTGGAGCCTGGAGAGCAACCCACAGGCTCCTTTGCAAGAAAGGCCGGCTTTGCAGGTAGGAACACACAGTTCTCATCATTTCTCATCTATCACCTGTAGTTAAAACAGGATTGAAACACAAAAGAACAGTGATTCTTGGTCCATAATAGTTGTAAGAAAGCAAAAATGCCATGTAATCTTAACATATTATATGGGGACCTCAAAACTACAAGGTCAGTATTGATGTAATCTGTGGCTGAAGGAATTGAGGATTTGCAACGGCACATTGGGATAGAGAATGATAAATGAGAAGGCAGTAGGATTTTCAAAAGATGCCTGAGTCTGTGAACATGGCCCATGGTTCCAGACAGTAAATTCCTCCAGATCTCCCCTAGATATGGAGACTCTCCTCCACAAGGGTATGGAGTTATGAACGTTTAAACCACATTTCTTCTGCTTCCAGAAGGAGGGGGATTTTGCCTGAAATGGAAACAGACTGAGCAAGTGGACTTTTACTATACAACTGCAGTTTACAAGATAGGTTTACAAGTTAGATTTAAAAGTCAGGATGTCTTTACAAGGCACCCAAAACCAGCTGAGTGTTGCTGGAAAGCTACTCAGTAGATTAACTATATGTATTTAGAACGGTGTTATAACAATTTGTGAAAAAAAATTATTGTTAAGAATTGACTGGAATAGAACATTGATAAGTGCATTACAGTTCTGTTTCTACCATGCAATACAACTTGAAAGCGTAAGACTTAGTGCTGCTGAACAGGTGCCACTTTGACATTGCCCTTACTACAAACTAAAATTCTCTTTTAAGGAGCAGACATTTATTGTATTATCTGCACTGGCTACTCTGAAAATCCACAAACACCCCGCCCTGTGCCAGAGCCACAGACCTTCCTCTGAGCACTGATTCAGAGCAAGCACAGCCTTGTAAGGCAACACTGAGGAACAGCGAAGCCTCTGCTCCAAGTGATCTAAATAAGAACTGAGACAAGAACTGCATCAATTCAGATCAGTTAAAACCACCAAATATGTAAGGATCCTCATATTAAACTTTTTTTCATCTAACTTCTCCTATGCATTACTGCGGGTTTCCAAGGCAAGTGTGGCATTACTGTTCCATCATTTAGACCTACAGGTGCAAGGAAAAACCCTTGTGATCTTTATAATTTGGTATACCTCAGCAGTTTTATTTCCAGCAGAAATTCTAGACTGAGATTGTCCTTCTTTTCATGATGAATCTTCTCATTTTTTAAATTTTGTTTTTCTTTTCTAGAATATTTAAGGATATGCTGACAGTGCCTATACATTTCCCTAAAGGTTTGGCTTGAAACGTTTTGCATTCCATCTCTACTGAAATGATTTACTGTCAAAATCAAAACAACCACAGCCCCAATGTGGTGCTGCAGCCTAGTAATTCTTTCACACAGAAAATGTAACGTCTCTTTGCTTATATCCAATGTGACACTCAAAATACTCGAAAGATGATTTATGTATGTAATATACATCAATATGTGGAATGTCTCTTTAAATTAAGTTCTTGTGACTCGATATTCTGTTCTAAATATTTTAATTTGGGGAACATGGTTCAGTAGGAGTCAAGACACGATTTAACACCGGTCTGCATGTTTATTATGCAAACACTACTGCACTGATGCATCCTGAAACTCTGAATGCCTGTTATAACTCGGGTGATTGCAACGCCTTCTCTAGGGCGCCTGCTATCCAGCAGTTGTTGATGAACTACATTTGGGCAGCTCTCACTGTATTATTTTAAGATGATTCAACTGTCAATTTTTAGACTGTCACAGAGCTAAGCTTTATTGCATATTGTTAAAGAGAGTCTCTTCCAGCAGAGGGTTTGGGGTTTTTTAACTCTCTTGCCATTTTATACAGTTTTACGTTTATTTCCTAGTGGAATAATAATCCACATTATTTTTCATGTTGTTGTGATTAAAAATACTTTAAAGTAATGTTGACTTAAAGCACCATCAAATTACCAAGTCCACAGATAGAATACAGATTGGCTTTTCTAATGTGCTGTAGCTGATACTCCATTACTTGATGAAATGCAAATAGAAGTAGGAAAAGAGGCAGCCAAGGCTTATTATTCCATGCTGAATTTTTTCTCAGCTCTGCTAAAATCAACAGAAACGCAGATATTGATTTCACTGAGACCAATATTTTTCACCTAGGAAGCCACTGTGATGAATACTTGGTATCTTGCGTTCATATTTTTCTCACTCTGTATTTCACACTCCACAAAACCTCATTTAAGAACTCTCCATCCCTGCAGCAGTTAACTAGGAAAGGATACAGGCTGGAGTCCAGTGCTCCTGTCAGAGGCTCTGTGACCCGGCAGGGCAGGAGTGCAGGAGGTGCCCCTGAGCCCCACCACCAGCACACCTGGACTCAGAGCACAGGAAGGGCACCGACAGGTGTGCAGCAGCACAAGGGTAAAGCCACTGCTCTTTGTCCTCTGAGGGGCAAGAGCCTTCCTGGGCAATGACAAACCCAGCAGAAGCGAGATGCTGCCATGGGTGACACGAGGGAAAGGCAAGGTTGTTTGGCATAAAGGAACCATGGCAGAAGGGTTTTTGCATAAGTAGGAAGCACAGCAAGGAAGAAGCTTTACCTAACATCAACATATTCCTAAAATTACAAGATTCTGGGAAGGAAAACTCCGTAACAGTGCCAATGGTTTAGATCAGAGAGCAGGAAGAAGCCTGCAGGTTTCTGTGGTTCGTTCTGAGAGTCTCCTTGCTGGCCAAAGTTCGCACAGGCCAGGCACACAAGGGATACCTTCCTTAGAATTCAGAATGCTGCACTGGATTAAGGACATGCTACATCTAGTCAAATCCTTTGGAATGCTGGCAAGGTCAGTGCAAGTAATGCCTTCTTATTAAATATCTCCTTATATAAGGAAAATCACAGTGCATGGAAAAAATAAGTCATTGTTAGAAGTCAGTTCTAACTACATGGAAATTGTGTTGGGTTAAAATAAAAAATTGTATTTGATACCGGCCTCAGAGTCTGCCAGAACATGATGCTGGCCAAAACACTAAAATGCAGACCTCTAAAGGCAGAAATCATTCTGTTTTCTTTTTCTCCCGTCATTTTTCTGTACTCTGGAAATCTCTCTCTCAAATTGGAGCATTTGTAACTAATATATGATTCCCTAGGTCAAATATTTTCAAAATTAATGCATTGCATACTTAAATCTGTATTACTAAATCAAAACAAAAACGCCTTGACTTCAAAAGGAGCTAAAAATGCAAACTTGCAGTTCCCTTTATTTCAAGAAATGGGTCTGTTTTTCTGTGTTACCTGGGATTTAGAATCTCAGGTTCAGGTACTTACAAGGCATACTTTGACACACCAGAGATTTCTTCTGTGAGTACAGAGCCTGAAGTCCCAAATAAAACAGCCTAGTTAGCCAAGAGATACACCACAGCTATTCTTCTGTTCTGATAAAATTAGAAGTATGTAACTTTTAGCAAAGTTGGAAAATACACTGGCATGAAAACAGTTCTTGCTACAGGCAAAAAATAATTTTACTTTTGGCAGGTTTACAGCAAAGCAAGTCAGTTACATTTTCACCTCAGGTGGTTTGTGGTATCAAAAAGGCAGTTTTTGCAGATGGAAAACTGTCATTACATGAGGACAAGCTGTTTGCTGGGGGAAATGGAAATATTTTGCTCTCTGTCAAACCTGTGAATATTGGAGAGAAAATCTGTTTTCATGTAGGAATACTGAAACCAGAAGCTGATAGTTTAATGGAGTTCTACTTGACTGACAGAATGGCTCACCCAGCTGGAGAGTGGCCAGCTTGTGCTTCAGTTATTACACCAAGCTACCCTAAAATTTCAGCAAGGAGTTGCACATATCCACGAGAACAGTCGTGTGGGCTGAGAAGTTGTTCCAGATCACCTCAGATGGATCTGGTGAGCCCAGCTCGGGGAGGTGCCTCTGGAAATGATGAGTCACCAAGTCAAAGACCTCACACCGCATCTCCTGCGGGAAATGCGCCGGTTGTTCACTCGGGATGCTCGGGGGGACTTTGTTCCTGCTGCATGCTGTCCATCATGAACGCCCACTGATGCCGAAAGACCTCCAAAGAAGGCATACAAACCAGTGGAGAGCTGCTAGAGAAGGTGGTGCAGCTCATGAGCTTTCCCCAAGCTTCCCATGTGGGGCTGCAAAGGCGGGGTGTGGGAGCACTGCCTGCTGCCACTGCATGTGTGATGCCTGTGAGTTCATTCGATTGGAATTCAGCTGCGGGTGGAAAGCACCAGAAGCACAAAGTCTTCAGAGGTGTATCTGGGAGCGTCTTTGAAAGGACTCACTAATGCTACCTTTAACAGGGCAGAGTCATCAGAGCCAAGATTTACACAAAGGATGCAAAGACCACAGTTGTAGCACTGTTACATAAATCAGACAATTTGTCACGGGAAATTGATCCGACAAGGAAATCTTTACCTTCTTAGCAGAAATTCAGACTTTAAGCTCAACAAAATGCAAGATACGTAGCCTGGGAGTATATTCAAGCAAAAGGGATATATTTACATTCAGCTGATTTAATATTTATGATGTGTTCAAAACTTGGGTGTGCCTACCCTATTACTTAGTTCAGCCTTACTCTTTGGTCCCAGACTCTGGTCTTATCATCCACGCTCCCCACAGTCTCTTGTGTGACAAAACTCACAGGGCAGTGAGTTTATGCAGGGGGGTGGTAGGGATAAGCCTCTGTGCCCCCCATGCTGAACAACTCCCCAGTACTATCCAAATATTTCCTACATTTCTCTATGTCCACACACATCTTCCTGCACCAGCAAGTGAAACATGTTGACAAAGCTCTCAAGTATAAGCAGCCAGCTCCCAGCTCCCAGCCACCCACTGCCTGCCCAGCACACACCTGCAGTGGATGCATAAACCTCACAGCACACACTGCCCAGCAAGCTGGCCCTTTATTTCTGCCTTTCCAGGTTCAGAAAAATACTCAAAGCATGAGAAAAAACACAGAAATGATGAATTGGAAGGTCTAGCCCTTATTGATATGTACCAAGGTCTTTCACGGAAAGAAATTTGATTGCAGAAATTTGATAATCAAGGAGACAAAGTAGTACAAATTAAAAAATGAAAGGTAAGACTGAATGGAATGTGATGGTTAGGAGAGCTTAGCATTTAAAATCAAATACCCAGTGAATGAAGAATATAAACCCCATGTAAACCCACAGGCCTCCATCAGAATACTTTCACTTTGGGTTTATTTTACTCACAGGCCATGCCAGATGGGCTGAGTGATCACGACACTGGGATGGGAAGGTGACAGGGTTTAGTTGCCAGGAAAGACTGCTTAAAACACCCCCAGTTTTTTAGGAAGATCTGAAGAGATGACAACCTCAATTTGGTGCCAAGGAGTATGCAGGAGGTGAGTGAGAATCGCACGGTGAAGAGGATGCGCAGCAGTGTGAGTACTCTAAAGGCCAAGGGATCTACAGACCAGCTTGGCAGTGGAAGGCAAAGCCTGTCACCTACAAAGAAACGCTTCAGGAATTAGTGTACATTCCTCTTACTCCTTGAAAAAGGGGCAGAGCTGGCTCAAATAAGCAAGTAGTCAATATGCATTTGCGTTCACCTCTCTTCTATGAGCCAAGGAATCTCTCACAACTTAGAAAGTTTGGCAGCACGTTAATTTCCTGCCTTTAGGAGACTCCAAATCGTTTTTTTCATCACAATTAAAATCCATTTGCACAATCCTTTCCCCAAACTGTCTTCTCTCTCAAGAAAGGTGAATTCCAATCACACCTAACTCATTGGTTTCTGTCTGAAGGTTCAGACTTGTGAAGCTTCAGAGGAGTTGGACTCCGGTGTGGAATTTTGCTTTAGGTTCCATCTCTCACACCTGAGTATCTAAGGAATGAAGTCCATGGACAACGTTTCACAGTTTAACAGACTTCACTGTAAGTGTCTGCTTTCCTCCAAATCTCAAAGTTTTTTTACTCATATTATCAAATTTTATGAACTATAAACTGTTCTTATTCTAAATTTTCTTCGATACATAACGCTGTAGTACCTTTTTAAAACAAGTTTCCCACCACAACAAATACCTGTTTCTTCGTAAAAAACATCTTCCTCCTCTTAATTGCTCTACTGTGATTTTCATTCTGCTATGGGGGATTCCCAGTAGACTTTCAGAGGCACTTTGCATGATCTGCTGGCAATGCTCTAATGCTCTTTATCACAGAATTACAGCAGTTTTTATCATCTTTTTTGGCAATTTATGGAATTCTACAAGCCTACTGTGTGACAATTTAAAGCACTGTTCTACAAGATTAATGTACAAAAGTGTGAAAAGTAAAGTATGTGCTTGGAAAAGGTCACAGAGAAGTGTTCCATAAGAAGGAATCAATATGATCACAAACAGATTCTGAAGTCATATTACCATTTTAATTGGCTGGCACAGCCTTTTCACAATTCCACCTCAGTGGAAACATTAATTCCAAGCGTGACAGTACAAGGCTGTGCTACCACAAACAGGAAAATAATTATTGTGCACCGACTGGCTATCTTTTGCTACTCCCCAAATGTATCCAAATTATTACAATTAATATCTACCATTGCTTTTTACTCAAGAGATTAATCTCTTTCTTGGAGTGATTTTGACTGTCCTTCAGAATATGATATAAAAGCATTAAACTCAAGCACTTCCAGATGGAGTTAGGAAAAATTTTAAAAAATTTAAAGGGAGAAACCCAACCCAGCAACCTTCAAAGCCACACTACTCAGCACCATTAGGAGTGGCTAAAGGCAATGAACTGCTCTGCCAGGGAAAGAAGAGCTGCCAGGCAGCTGCTGTTCTGTCCTGGTGGGCTCCAGAGGCTGCTCAGGGTGCAGGATCAGGAAGGCTGCCTGACCCCACTCTCCTTTCTTGACTCCTGTAAAAAGCCAACCACATCCCTTCCACTCTGCCTCCTTCTCACAATCACTTCTTTTTCAACTCCTTATCACAGTCTTTCTCCCAGGCTCTTGTCCATATTGATCTGTTTGCTTTCCTCTCTATCCTTTACACAACACTGGCCAAGTGAAAGCTGCCTCTCACTGTCCTGCTCAAGAACTGTGCCCCCAGTTCTGTCCTTCCTCCTTGGTTACCACATCCCAAGCTCCTCACACACACAAAAAACTCCTCATCCTTGTCTGCCACACCTGGATCTTCAGCTCAAAGTACATGCGCACTGTGTTGTCTGTATCTTCATTTTTAATAATAATCTTCTGTATATTCTTGGGGAAGAGGAGGTATGGGATTTGCTTCTACAAAGAAAAGGTTTAGTGACATTTAGTGATTATGTAAAATATATTTTTAAGCCCATGTACAGTTTCCTAATGTTAACTGACACTAGGAACACAAACACAAACAGATCAAAGGTAGGATTTGGATAATATCTTGTATCTGCAGGCTCTGTGCTGGAGACAGTCAAGTATAAATAGGAAAAGGAACTGTGATACATTAAAATTCATTTTAGAAATGAATCTGATGATCTATAGCTGACATTTGAGATAAAGCTTCATACAAGAGAAATCTTTTACTGGAGAATAACTCCAGCATGTGAAAAAAATGTCAGCATGTTCTATGAATAACCAGGAATAAGGAGACAAAGGCCATGTTTTAGCCCAGGGATGCTGAGTGACTTTCACGCCTGATGAGACCTTTGGACATTATGAGTGCAGCTCAAGGTTCTGCTGTGGCAAGGTACCTCTGACACATGAAAATGCAGTGTAGTCAATTAGCAGGAGTGCTTTGCTAAGCAGTGAAAACCCAAAAAATATTTAGAAGAGGCTTACATTTCCAAGAGAAAATTATTTTTTCTCCTTCATAAAAACATTTGAATACGTGTTTCACTTCAAGGATATTAATAACCTTTCTAGGAGGAATCTGGGCCCACCCAAGGCTCCACGCCAACCTGCTGCCACCAGCTGGGATTTGTTTTGGTGTAGGCAGATAAACAAATAAAGGACTGCCTGGTGATACTTGGGAATTGCACTGCGTTTTCCCTGCTGTTGGAGAAGGGCTGTCAAATCAGAAAACTTACCTGCTTTGCAAACAAGGCCAAGCACGGGCATAATAAGGACATTTTAGGAAAGAAAACAAACAAACAAACAAAACCCCAAAAAAACGAAACAGGTATTTTTGTAGTTAAGCTGAACAAAAGGTAGACAGCTCTACCTCCTCTTCCCAAGACACTGAACCCTCCACATCCAAGGCAGGAGTCATATTAGTCCCAGTTACACAATTTTTCATGGTTAACCTAGCTCTGATTTGGGCTGTTTCTAGGAATACTCTCTCATTAATGTGACTGGTGTTCCACCAATGGTCTGCAGTAGTGAAAGGTTTTTTTTGTTTAACCATTACTCTCTTATTTGAAATAAAACCCAGTCAAGAAGATACACTGATTCATGCAGTTGACATTTTTAATGTAGACTAGGCCAAATTAAGTTTACTTCAACCAACACCTATTTCTATTTGAAAGGTCGTTTTCTAAAAACTGGATTTTAAAGTCTAAACAAAAATTTTCTTAGTGAATTAGTCACCAGAGATGGTTATCTAGCTCAGAGCACATAGAAAAAATACTGACATTGGCAGAAAAGCTAACCAGCTAATTAAAATTTACAGGGTGTTCAAAAAAACCTCTCAAATGCTCCATGCATTGCTGAACATACCTAATTTATCAAGACATTAAGAAAAGAAGATATCCAAAAGAAAGGGAAAATAATAGGACCAAAAATAACTAGAATAAAATCAAACTGTATTTGCCAATCTTAAATTCTGCATGCAATCACCCTTCCTTGGTTGGTTTTGATTGGTTAGTTGGATTTTTTTAAAATCTTGAATATTCTTGAACTATCAAACAAAATTCTGGAGTCTCAGGCTGACAGAGATAAAAATATCAGCACCAATATTACATGGAGGAGAAAAACTGCAAGGGAACATTGTGAATAAAAATATCACAACTTTTGTAGAGATGGAACTTTCATCCACTCAGCCACATTCTTTCACTGGTAGCCAAGTGAAACGGAAGTTTTTAATTCACTATTGGCAGAGGAGAGCAGAACTGAAATCCCAGTAAATAGTAAATGAACCAAACTGAAATGCATCCTAGTGCCTATATGGGACTTACAGAAGTCTTTGTCACCAGAATTCAAAGAACATTACATAATACACTATAAATAAATTATTGTAGAACCATTAACAACATTTCTTTTTACAAACCTATGGAGACTAGTTGTTTGCCTCTACATAATGTGTGTATCATCTTCAGGGTACCCTTACCAATTTATACACATCCTCAGAAGCTCTTCAAAAGTATCTTTTTCCCTGTACCATGTTTACATATATATTTCAGCATAAACTGGTTGCATAAGCACAGTTAAATTCAGTTTCATGAGGAAAAATTCAAGTTAATCTTAGAAGACTTCTCAGTTTCATGTCAAAAAATTCAAGTTAATCTTAGAAGATTTCTATCTGATGCAGGAAGCAGTATCCAGGGCTGGGTTGATACTTCACCAGCCGGCGTTTCCAGAGTTTTGCTATGCAGAAACTTGGCAAAGTTTTTTAGTGAAACTCTGTTTGTAAAGATCAGGTCATGCCCACAACCCTGAGGAAAACACTTAAAAATAGAAGGTGCCATTAAGATTTCTCCTCTTCAGAAGAGAGGAGCTGAAGCTAGGACAGATGAAGTGAATGATCACCAGGATGACATGGGAAGTGAGAACCTGTCTTATGAGACAATGTAGTGCGCAGCAGAATAATGAATCACATGAATAAGCATCGTGGGGCTTTGCCCCAAGGAGGGAGAACAGCCGTTTACCTGAAAGGACTATCCACTGCTTAGTCCAGGGAACAGTTTGTATTTCATTCCTCCATCTCATGAGTACACGAAAGGCTCAATCAATCAATCAAACCAGTGCAGAGCTGTATTATTGATGAAACCTTGCTTCCAGTATTGAACTTGGCCTGAAGAAACCCAGCCTCTTAATGAAGTTTATCCATACCCTGAACCGAACCACCCCCCCTTATTCTCCATTTCTATTGTTTCAACGCAGCGTTGAGCTGCTCACATGAAGAGCACAGACAGACCTTGCTGCTTAGCCTGTCCCCAAGTTGCATTACTGCAGGCCTCTGCTTGTGCCTGAAATGTCCTGCTCAAAACCCAGTGAGGGAAAGACTCTGCAGTGCTCATTCATCAGTGACTGTGCACTCAGGGGGGCAAGCAGTGTGTGCACAGGGCTGCTCGGAGACACTGGGAGAACACAAACCCTCCTGAAAGGTCTGGGCATTTCCAAACTTTGCGAGAGCTCTTGAGAATGTCTGTGTTGATTCAGCACAACGGAAGGACAGGAAGGTTTTGTCTGGAATGCTGCTTCAGCATACAGGCACAATCTGCTCTGAGCCAGGGAAGATGCTGTAGGATGAGGTTCTGTGAAGCTGGGGGAAAGCCTCTCCTTGGAGAGCTCGCTCCAAAAGGCTGGAGATGGAAACACTTGCCCAGGGGGAGGCAAACACCACTAAATGCCAGAAAGAAAAATGTGATGACTTGTTCTCTGGGAATTTTGATGACTTGCTCTTCTCCAACCACCTTGCTGTCTAGAATTATGCCAACACCAGTGTAGCTCCATTTTACATTGAGAAAGATAGAAAGAGTTGGTTGAAAACACTTTTTCTTCTGTGGCCAGCCTTGCCCTAAACAAATACCAAAATGTTTCTGATAGCTGTGCATTGCCATTCACGTGCTGAAAGAAGAATAATCCTCACCTTCATTATGACTTGCAAAATAGAAATGAAGCTGCATGGAGAACCTTTGAAAATACATTTGAAACACAAATATTTTTAAAAATATGCATTAAACTAAAATGATCTAAATTCTAATATGTGTTCTTTTTGCATAATGCTACCTCCAAATACAGAAGATTCCTTTCTGCCAAGAATCAAGTAGAAAATAAAATGAGTTTCTGCTTTCACTTAATTATACAGTTTATATTCTGCTAAGGAAATCTACAGCAGAGTCTTCATTTCACCTTCTATAAAAACTTCTAGGTGAGTTTTTCTATTCTCCCAATAGCGTTTCAAAACTACAGAGATATTTTAAATGGGCTTCAAAGTCAATTACATGAAAATGTTAAGCAATGTCCCCAAAAAATGGTTATCTTTATGTTCTTCAGCTGTAAATAAAAAAATATTTTCTGGCTGTGAAAAATCAATCTTCTCCTCAATTGAGAACAGCCCAGTGGCTATTTTAAAGTTCAGTGGGGGTTGGAAGGGAATAAGGATGATACAAAAATGCTTTTAGTGGCTGAATACTGAATATATTTCTATTAGAGATCAAAATAGGAGAAATCAATCTAGTATACATTGAATTTTAAGACATAAGCATCTGCTTTTGTGTCACTTGAGACCAATAATTGGTATTTCAATTCTTTACTGATAAATGTAATTCCTATAAATACAGAACTCAGCAAAGCAAAAAATGCAATCAGATTTAATTTGATCACTATACAAGCTCTCCAACACCTGGCGTAACTTTTTTTTTTCCTTCAAGAAAAGTATTACTTTAATCTAGATCAATTACTTTTTCTTTTTTTAAAAAAGAGAAATCTTAAAGAATACCTAAGCATTAAGTAATTTGACTGAAGCTTAGTTATGGGCTATTAATGTGAGAGACCATTTTCTCAGAGGCTCAACAAAGTGTAGTTGCTCATGCATCTGGAAACAATCTGATACTCTGTCATTAAATTCTTTTTTCTCACAATGCTATGAAGCTTCTGCAAATTATTACCTTGAATGCAATAACAGACAGGTTTTCTGAGTGACAGCAGATCTGTGTAATCCAGAGGCATTTACCAGGCCCTGATTCAGTAAAGCTAAACTCCAAATGAACATTGATTTTACTAACATTGCATTTCTGAAGCATTTTATGGATGTTTTAAAAGAGATGCATTTCTCAGTTAGGTTGTGGAAGTTATCTCACCTGTCTGTCTCTCACAACAAGGAAGTGGTCTTCATATTTATTCCTTTCAGTCTGATATTTCTATAAATTATGAATTTCAGCAACAGTTCCTACACAGTGATTTCCTACAATTATTTCATAAGGAACTGATACTAATCCAATTGAAGTCAAAGGAATTATTTCCACAGACTCCCACTGACATTCATCTATGCCCTAAATTCTTAATAACCAACGAAGGAGTCTTTGTATAGCACTGTAGGAATAGATTCAAAGAGTAAAATAATCTGCTTTCAGTATTTATCATATTAACCATTTGGCTCTGGCTTTCCTCAGTGGATTAGTTTAAACACTGAAACCATGGCACACTAAACTGCCTTGAAACATGAGGGTATCATTTCACGAAGAATCTAAAAGAGATTAGAGCTTAGGAGGCTTCTTTCCTCAGACCATTTTCTTAAGACTTTTTCATAAATGCCAATACCTATCAATTAGGTTTAGATTGAAAACATGCAGTCTAATTTAGAGAAGCAAATCAAAGTTGCATTTTGCTCAGAAAGGGATCACTACAGCAGCTGGCCTGAGATTTTCTGCACTTTGTGTGAGCCACTGCTATGGTAGCAACCCTCCAACACTAACACACTGTGTCTCAGAGATGCAAAGAAAGTCAAAGAGATGATCACAGAGAGTGTAACCCTAAAACACGTTCAGAAAGAATAAAAAATCCACTAGATACATTTAAAGATTTGGTGAGTGATCAAGGCAGTCAATCTTTTAATAATAATGCTGTATTTTTTTAGGATACTTTCCAACCTACTCATGACAACTTTGTATTAAGATGCCTGTTTTCTTGTGGGCACTCTGGCTAGAATAAGCAACCTTTCAGATGGGAATTACATGTAAGCCAGCTAAGAGGAATGCACACGCCACAAGAAACACCAGTCCAGAAAAAATCCCTCCCTCTTCTGTGGTAGATTAAAACCCTCAGCAGCTGATGGGGGCAAAGGAGCAGGGCAGGTGCAGCAGGAAACTGTTTAACTTTTAGGGCGGAACTGGACAGGCTCACACAGGGAAGTGGCCTGTGAAGAATCTAATGAAGAAAAAGCAGGGAAAGAGGGTGTCCTGCTTGAGCACAGCTGGTACAGGTAGGAGGTGTGGAAGGGGAAGAGAAAGGTTATCCTCTGAGGGTAAAAAGGGAAGGAAGTTTATCCCCTGCCTTAGCTCTTGTTCAAAATGGAAAGCTCTAAAGTGTCGGCTTGTCCTACCTCAGCATGTCCCTATAAACAAACCCACAAGCTGATGAATGAAAACACGGTCATCATCATCATGTACACAGAGCCTGGAGCTGCCAGGGACCTTCAGAGGTCACTCAGTCCCTCCCTGAGCAGAATGGCAGGAACTGCTCCTCAGAGGGGCTTGTCTTGCCTGTTCTTCCAGGCTTCCACAGGACCCGGCCACCTCAGGGCAGATTACTCCAGTGCTCATTCGTCCCTGCTGAACAGCCTCATCTCACACTTGATGGAGAGTAGAACTGGTTTTTGCTCCATGAAAACCCATCTAATTTGCACATTATATGTTTGCATGAACTACTGGCTGGAGGGTGCTGCAGCAAAATTACAGAACTAGTGGTTGTGGATCAAGCAGTAGTTCCCATACATTGCTGGGGGGAAAGGATATGGACAAAACAGGGAAACAAATGAGTGCATGAGGAATTTAGAGCAGGGCTATGGAAACCGGGAAGAGGCCTACTCTCAAACAGCAGATGAGAGAGACTGGCTTTTCACACCCCAGGAACTGGTGTCTTGTACACAGAAATAGCTACAAGGAAAAGCAGCTATCAGCTTGCATGATGGAGATGACCGAGACAAAATTAATATAATCTCCTTTCCAGACTTTCAGAGCTCAGTGCTGTATCAACTTTACCGATGTAAGTTACTTAAAATGCAAACACATTTGTCCCAGCTTTCCCAGCTCAGCAGACCTGAATAGAAATTCATCCAGCCCCAGAGCTAAAAAGCCAGCAAAGATTTTAATGGGCCTTTCAAATGAAACAGCTGCATATGCATCCTCACATAAAGGATCACCTTGAAGAAATGCTCAAACACTTATATCACTATGGAGTAATTCCACACAAAAGGTTTTGTTGTTTCTGATTAAACTGTAAAGCGTTAGCAATGCAGGGTGAAAAAAACGTTCTCCTAGAAGAGAGCGTTATTGTCTTAAGTTAATTACAAAAGATACAAAATACCAGCACAGATTTCAGAAGATAGCCTTCATCTGTGCACTATTTGCATGGCAGCTTCTGCCAAGGTGGAGAAAGAAGAGACAGAAAACATGAGAAAACTGCCTTCTCAGAAGAGCAGAGGACAAATCCCTGGACTTTTAAGGCACTTTGCTAGGATCTCGAGAGACAGTGGCACAGAGCAATAATGTCACAACCCCTCAAACACTCCCAAAGCAAGGGGCCTTTTATCACCAGTCTGAAAAAAAAAAAAAAAAAAAAGCCAAAAAAACCCCCCAAAAACAAACAAACAAAAAACTCAACAAAAAAACCAAAACAAAAAACCAAAACCAAAAAGGCAAACCCACAAACAAACAAACAAACAAACAAAACCCACAAAAACAAACAAACAAAAAACTCCCTAGATAAGATAAAGCCAACACACCCCTCTGCCTAGGAAAAAAAAAAAAATTAGACCATCTGGATTTTTCAAATAATCTGACTTGCAAATTTCCTAGAAAAAAATTCAAGCTGGAGTTTCAATTCCAAAATTAAGTCCCACAGAATTGGTGTCTGGGATTGGGCTGTTTTTACTCATTGCATTCAGTTCTCCTGCCACAATGAAGCAGAGGACATAAAACAACAAAGCCAAGAACAAAAACCTGGTTTCTGAAGGAATTCTACTGAGGATTTTCTGTTCTATTCCCTCCTGAAATAACATAATGTATGTGACATATGTAGAGTTCTTGTAAAAGGCATTTTGGTCTGAATAAACTCAGCTGTTTTAAGAAGAGTAGCATTAAAAGCAGCAAAAATTAGTAGACTCCACTCAGACAAAGCAAGAAGCTGCCACCTTTATGGACAAAGGGTATACTCCAAAAATTCATGTTCACAGTTAGGAAGTAAATGTTATCTTTTAGAAGGTTAGGTATTATTTTGCTTTTTGTTGCTGAGGGTGGGACAGTACAAGTAAGCAAACAGCCTGACTAGTAATTTTGTTCCACACAGGGTGGGTGGATCATTCCCTGTCTGTGGACTGCATGTGACCAGTTCATTATCAGGAAGTATTTGGGGTTTAAACCTCGGACTTCTCTGTTAACCACTGAACCCGTGAGCTGCACGATTTGCTAGGAAGAATTTCCGCAGATTTTTTGTATGAATGGTCATAAATTTAAAACCTGTTTCCAAGACCCTGTTCCAACATTTACTCAGCTATGTCTGTTTCCAGGGACAGACATCCCTGGTTACCGAACCAGAATATTTAGGAACATCTAATGCAGAAATGAGCTCCTGCAGCCTAGGGCATGGTGTAATCCAAGTGAATATTCTTTGAAAACTTGCTCAGCAGGATTGACCACATCATAAAAGGCCCTGATCCTGCATGATTGAAGGTAATGGGATCTTTGTCACTGACTTTCAATGAGCACTGGAATGAGCCCCAAGGTAGCAGCTTTTCAGAAAGGGCAGCTGCTTAAAATTTTTATTGCTCTTTTGCTTGAGAGCTATCAGAATAAAACATACAGTATATACATAGGCATACAGAGCTGCAAAGGTGCCCACACACAATACGTTAATTTTTCTGAGGCTTTTGTAGCTGCAAACATCTACAGATCCAACAGATTGTCTGGGAAGCACTGCCAGAATTTTACATTACCAACTAGTCGGCTTCAAGGACAGTGGTTTCGCTGCTAGCAATGTAAAAGGCTGGCAATTCCACAGACTTGAATTAAGCCCCCAATATTTGCTTCACTGTGCATTCACTCAGGATCCCTGGAAGCTGCCTGACTCTCCTTTTAGCTCAGCACACCTGTGGGTTTGCCTCTTCTTAATAGCAAGAAAGCCGAACCTAAGAGATCTGGCCCAAAGGAGTCTTTCAGCTGATTACTTTTGTCAGCAAGCACTTTAATCCAGGCCCTGCATTCAGGCTGTTCATTCAGTGTGCTAGTGCAAAAGGGAGCAATCCAACACCTTAAGGTTCTGGCTCCCTCAGGAGACCTCTGCTTACAAGGCAAGGAGGGACAGCTGGGTTCCCAGCTCAGCACCACAGGGCAAAGGTGAAGGGATTTGAGCCTGTTTACAGGAGACTGCCTGAAGATTTACTAAAGGAAACTTTCGTTCAAGGAATGTTTGGTAATGGCCAATCGACACAGTGTTTTAAGTAGATGAGGAAAGAAGTGAAGTGACAAGAGACGGGGTTTTTTCTCACTCAGTTTCTTCAAGGGTTTAGCACACGTGTAACCATCCTGTTCATTACCCTGCCCTAGCTACCTCTCAAGGATGACGCTAGCAGCTTAGCTTTCTCCTCCTATCCCATCAGTCACTCCTTCCACCTGAGCTTTTTTGTTTGGTTAGTTTTTAGGCTCAGGCTTCCCAGTCCTTTTCTTTTGTCCTTGAAAAAGTGAAATAAACAGGGATAGTGATACTTTTCTCTGTGCTGATTGATGAAGTATTTTCAACAGTAAGTTCTCATCCAGAAACTGGGGGATGGTGAAAATAGTATTCATAACTTCATGGCAGACACTGGATGACTTGAACACCATATGAAATCCTGGACTGTATTCAACTGTCAGCCTTGTTGTCCCCTTTGATAAACCATATAGCAATATACTGCCACATTAATAATATGGTGTATAACAACATAGACTATTTGCATACGGTCTTACTGTAAAACTCCTTTTGTTTTGATGCCTCTTGTATTCCGCTATATTCATGGAACATTAGTTCTAGATTCCTTGCCAGGAAATTAGCAAAACCAGCCTGTTTCAGAACAAAAAGACTTACCAGTAAAATTATGGGTACTATGGTTTTAAAGCATGCAGTTCCCCCTGTTTAAACCCCCTGACTTTTATAGCATTCTTTCCCAGTTTTGTTTACATTTCAAGGGACAAGGATATGCAGTTTTCCCAACCACTTCAGTTTATTTTTCCTTCCTTTTCCCCCCCATTCATTCTTTCTTCCATCAGATTCCTGTTCATGATACTTGTATTTATACTCATAACAACATCTTCTCCATTAAAACACGTCCCAGCAATTCTGCTGCCTTAGCTGACCCCTCAAACTTGCTGTTTTGGGATGGAAAGCAGTCCCTGTCTTTTCCCACCACCTCAAACACCAAGTGTACGAATTAATACACGTGGAGGAGCTCTGCAAGGTGCTGACAGCTGCTGGAACTTTCCACTCCCAGAAAATGCATCCACCATCACTAGCCAAGGGAAGCCAGAGTTACTCAGATTGCTGAGGATCCTGCTTATGCAGGATGATCATGAACACAAACTGCCTAGAAATTCATGCTTCACTGATGGAATCTGACCAGAGAGAGACCATGCTATTTCTGAAATGTATTTTGAATGGGTTTTTTTTTATTTCTGAGTGAGTACGGGGTTTTGAACAATTTATGATGTACCTTTTTCTTATGAACAGCAGGAAAATATTACCCAAAGGTTATTACTTCAAAATATGAAACAGAGCTCTGTAATCCTCCTCACTCTCCTTCATCCGTGGCAATTTGCATTAACTGTGCATTTTTATTTTGATTTTTAGATACACAGTTGTTTACCATTTGCATTACATTTTATTTCTAATATCCATTGATGGGGTCTTGATCGTAGTGTTGCATGAAATTCTGATTTACAAGCAATTTAGTATACATTTTCATGGTAGCAATTACAATTATGTTTTTGAGGCTGACATGTTTTTAGTGACTGCTACTGAAGAAATCTCTCCTCCAAATATCTTCAAAGCAAATCCCTGGATCAATGTGAAAACCAAAACTAGTGGATTTCAGTACAGACTTTCAGAGATAGGCTAATATATGTTTTATAACTGCTCTCAATGAATTTTTTCTTACATTGACTTACCCATACACTCTTGAATCTATATGTAATTTTGGCATCTGCAAGTATGTAAATAGTCTTATTGGCCTTGACCTTTTAAAAGATTGTATCTGTATGCATGTTTTAAGGCAACAATTCTAAAATCTCAGTGCTCAATACTACAAGGTTTATGTTATGTGTGCCGCTTCTTTCCTCTAGGTACTGGAGACTGTCATCTGCTGAGAGTGACAACATAATTTATCAGAATGCAGGAAGAGGGCAGGAATAAGAAGCTTGGAAAACACTATACAAATACAAACCATACTGAAAGGCAGAGTTACTGCAATGGCTCAAAACTACATTTTGTCAAAATCTCAGTCTCCCATGTATTTTATATTGCTAGCGAAGACTCATGTGGAAAACTCAGCATTTCTTGCTCTTCCTGTAGTCACCTGGTCGGCCTGGTTAGATTTTATGCAAACTGCTCATCGCAGATTACCTGGCCAAAACTACCTATCAGATCCTACTAACAAATTAATATGCAGCCTCGTGTTACAGAATCAAAGAAAAAGATGTATAAAGAACCCAACATCCATCATTTTTATATTTTCATAAAATCTCAATTTTAGGGATTTAACTCCTTATTTTTATTTCTGAGGTTCATAACATCCCCAATAAATCTCTGAAAGACTTGAGCTCCCATTGCATCACTGTTTATGCTGGAGTCAGATGGCTAAGCAGAAGAGCCATGGTTTTGTTAAAACTTACATATGTGTACGAAAGCCAAACCCAGATCTGTGCCTGTAGACTGTAGTCAAGACTGTAAACAAAACCATGCAAAACAAACTCCCACAGCGTGGGCAGAGATTGCAAACAGTAAGGAGAATATTGTGCCCCAGTTTAAGAGCCATGACCACTGCTGGCCATCCCCTTCTGAACGATAACTGCTGACTCCAAAGAGGGCTCTGCACTTGTCCCTGTGCCAAAGCCGTGCATATCCGCTGCACACACGTCCCATGTGGATCTGCAAGCACTGCAGCGTCAGTAAGAGGCACACGATGCTTCACAAAAACTCAGGATGTTTATTCAAAGAGTAAAAAACTCATCCATTTTCATTTTTCTGTGAAACATAGAGAAGATGGGAAATGGAGAGGTTGGCTCAGGGTCTAACGTACCCATAAGGTGCAGAGCAAGGTTTGGGCTGGTGTCCCTGAAAGGCAGTGACAAAGGAGGAGACACAGCAGCAAGACAAACTATCGAAATTGCAACAATGAGGAGGAATTGCAGGGAACTCAGATATATGAGGGAATGAGAAGCAACTAACTTGGCTGCAGAGAGATTACAGAAAGTGCAGTGTAGCTTCTGCTACAGTTCTGTGCAGCTGCTGAAGAATCAATTAACTCCTCATGTGTCTGACCAGCACCTCTCCAGCCCTGCCGATGCACAGCCGGCACCAGCATCCACCAACAGGAGAATGGAATGTGGTGGAATGCTGCTGTCAGCTCTGAAGCAGAGATCCACTTAATCCAAATTTTGTCCTAAACCTTCTCTCATTCTTTAAATAATGACATCAATACAAAGACTTCTCTCAGTAGGTAAACTATAATATAAATAATGAGCTGCAAAATCTGATATGCCAATTGCCAGCTTCAGTATTTTTCTCTTCTCTCTGGAATTTTGGATCTGAAAACCTAGTTCAATATATTGAACTCTGTTTTCACATTTGCTGTCAATGAAAGAGCACAGAAAAGTTTCAACTTTCATGGTGCTAATTTTTTTTTTAAATGCGATGTTCAGTGATAAATTTAATGGTCATCTTTACAATTTTTTGTAGTAATTGAGACATTAGTCATAGACGAAGATTTGCTCTGGCAGGAAAAAACAGAGTATCCCTCTGCGGGTTTTATTTCTCCAGGGAAAACAGATTCTGTTTAATGAAACTATGGAAGGGTCGTGAGTGTAAAGGCAAGGAGTAAACAAAAATTTTAAAAATTGTTTTCAGAACAAAGTCAAAATTGATAAACTGCTTCCTCTCAGACATTTTGCTTTAAAAATTTTTGAAGATACCCCCAGTGCCCTGGTAGCTGACATTCAAAACAAAACCAAAGAACTCAGTTTCTTGGCCTCTGGAGATTTCTAACAGCTGTGCCACCCCCACACCCCTTTCTCCTGCCCTCTGTCTTTAGGGAAGAGTTTGTAAGTTTTCAGCATACCCCCTTGAAAAGAGCACTCCAGGACTCTACTGTAAGACTGCCCCATTTTAGGAGTTCCTCAGTATTCTGGCTCCGTACCTTAATGGGGTTAGCAACCTTCTTTTTCTTTAAAAAAGTATCTTCCAGCTGCAGTACACCTCAGTGGGATTTGTTCTGAACATTCTCATCCTCTTTTTCCTTATCTTCAGTTTCACTCACTGCAGCAAAGTGTGCTGAAGCCTCACTCTCTTCCACTGAAGAATTTCATGGCTTTTATCCTAGCCTACCATGACACTGAATTTTGGTATTTCTAAAATGTCCACTTCCTCCAGAGAACATCCTTTTGAGGCTGGCTTCACTGTGTTACCCATGCTCTAAGGATGAGATGCCTCAAAGCAAATAAATCCTGAATTGTCACCAGGCTGCGGGGTTAAATTGAGCTGAAGTGAGGCTGTGACCAGCAGGATGCAGCTGGCCAGGAACTGGAGCCAGGCAGCAGCTCAGTGACCATCCTGCTACCCCAGCTGTACACCAGCCCACTGAAGCCATGACATTCAGTTTACTGCATACTACTCAGGCTGATTTGGGCTTTAGAATAGCGAGAGCTGTTTTGATGACAGAGATAGAGAGTGATCTTTGAAGCCTATGCAGAACTGCACTTTACCTATTGGGATTGTGCCCACATCAGTCTTTCTTACATTTAAGTGATAAACTTACTGGTAAATTTTGTATTTTCCTGATAAGTGTGCGGAAAAGGCTTTAGTATGTTTTGAAACACGGGTGGCTTCTTAAGGGAGCACAATATCTCCCTTAAGGAATTACATTAGGATTTTCTAAAGAGGATCTAGAAACACTGTGACAGTTGTCACCATCCACTACTGTGCTGAGAAGCAAAAAAACATGCAGAAGCTTGTAACTCTTGAGTAGCTGATATATAGGAAATCATGTTAAAACTGTTCCAGAGACTGATGTGTAACCTCACAGGTAATAAACATATTTTCATTGATTTCGGCAAATTGTACTTTGGAGCACTACTTACTGGAAAAGAATGTCAGCAGTAAATACTTAACAAATACTTAACAAATTAACTTGTTACTCCACTTGGGCTTTTGGTAGAAAGCAACCAGGTAAGTTTCAATACTTTCTGCTTTATAACTGACAAAGAGTATTCAAAGATGAGTATTTGCAGTAAGAATTTATTACTCTTTCAAGTCTTTACTCCCTTACTTCTATCCATTTCCAGCTTTCTTAGTTCCAGTCTACAAGTCTTCCATATCCTATCTGAACTAAATAAGAACGGAGCAAAACCAATTCACTGTGTGCCACCTACAAATATGATACGTACATGTTATGCTTCTTGATTTAATTACACTGTTTGCCATTTAACTGCACTCTGCATTCATTCTACATGAACATTGGTCGGGAACTTCCCTTGTGCTGTCTTTGCCCTAATATTCATACATTTCATGATGTCCTCACAAAGAAAGGCTCACAGGCCTTTCATAGAAGAAAGTACATTTTGCAAAATATCTTCTAACCACAAATCAGCTGGGAGCTCCTCAGTACCAGGGAATCTTCTGAATGACACGTGTACAGGAAACAACTCTACAGTGAGTCTACAAAGTCATGGCTTTGGGCAAAGCTGTGGGGCAGATTTGAGGATAGTGAAGATGAAATGGTACAGGTTTAAATGAAGTGGGTGAACCCACACCTACACATAAATACACCTACTATGAGAGACACTAGAGCAGATAGATTTCCATCCTAAGAAACCAGTGACAAGACGTCTGGAGAAGGGTACCATGGATGCTCAGAACAAGAACTGCTTTGGAGATGACATCATTTCTACACTATGTGCTGACTGACCAAAACCTTAAGATAAAAGCTGCTGAAATTTTTTACAGTATTTTCTTGTTACTATTCTAATTGCTTCCTATGTGCAAAAGTATTTCCAAGTGTTACAGTATATAAAGAAAAAAAAAAAAAGATTTCAACTTGTCTACATTTTTTTGTATAATTCTCCAGCAGTGATAAAAAAACAAATCTAAAAAGAAAATTTGATACGTAATTAGCTGAAAATGTAATTGCACTTTCAAAACCACTGTGAAAATTACCAGAGCAATATTCAAGACATAAAGCTCTATTTCTAAAAAAAAAAATTTAAGCAAAAACAAAACGGAAGATCCCAAAACAAACAAGCAAGGTCAGGAATCACTACTGCAACTCATTAGCTAAGCACCCTTTTCTTTAGAGGCAAGTCTTTTTTTAAAAGAGTGTACAAGCACATATTGCTGTTATGTATTAATTTAAAATTCTTTCTTTTCTGAAAAATATAGATATGTTTCATGACGATTACATTCACTGTGTAGGTAAGGCTTTATTTCATTGTGAATCCACACAAATTGCTGTAAAAATACATTGATTTTACCTTTTAACTTCCACTCTGAATTGTCTGACCAGAAGAAGGAACTGGAAAAGTAACCACTCTGCCAGCACAGTCAATCACTGCCTCCACTGCCAATCCAGCAGAAACTCCTTGTCATTAAAAAAAACAATATCCCATGCATTTTAGGGTATTCTTCAAAAAAAAAAAAATCACCCCAGGCGAACCAGTGTAAAAATTAAAGAGGGAAATACCAAAAAATAACTCACCTAAAGATAAAAATCCCAATAATATAAATCAATAAATAATTAAAATTAGAAAGAGTAATAGAAAGGAAAAAAGTTGTGTCATATTTCAAACTGCTTTAGAGTTGTTTGATATTTTACCAGTTCTTGTTTCATAGTGTGTTTTAAAGTTCTTTATGATGAATTTTTAACCAATAAACACTTTTTTTTTTCCTGCAATTTAGCTCACAGACATTTGAATCACCAACTTCCACTAGCACATCTGCAGCAAGAGCAGTTCACCTCTAAAATTCATCTGCTTCAATGATTGCTTTCTCACCTGAAGTTCAATGGCTCTGTATGGGATGTAGGCACCTTTCTGCTGCTCGGGGCCATGCTAGAGGCTTTACAGGAACACATTCTTTCTCTCTACAGGAGACTCAGCTGATGGAGTGGTACGGAACATGGTGCAATAAAACTGGAAGAGAAAAACAAGACTTAGCACCATTAAGTGAGAAAAAAGTTGTCTGAAAACCAGTGCATATATGTGTTAGGTAAAGACAAAAATAGGTAACAAAATCCAGGAATTTTGCATACTGCACATTTATTTACATATTATAACAAAATACTGCCTTCCCCAATTCTCCTCAACACAGTATGAGATATCTTCATGCCTGAACCTCTTTTAAAGTAAATTTTCAGCATGTTTGTTTAATGTCTTTTACTATACTGGCATAGGACTTTCATCAACTGGGGTATATTGAGGATTTTTAAATTTTTAAAATAATATAAATAATATCAACATACAATGTCATCTGGTTGATTTTTTTTAAAAAAATCCATCTTTAAAAAAGAATAGTATTTTGGCCCGCAAACGGTCAAATACAAAATACCAGGCACTTTTCTGCAATTTCTACTGATCCTATTATTGTTATTATTTACTCAATAGTTTAAAAAAACCCTGTATTTTTCAACCATTACTTACTTCATTTTTTTTTTCAGAAGTCTCTTTCAGTGTAGAGAGCTGTTTTGCAGATCTTTGGCAATACTGGGACTATTAGTGACACATCCAGACAATATGAATTTGACAAGGTTGTTTGCATGGACTAAGTTTATCCTGACTAATAATTCCATTAAAGGACTGAGCTCAGCTTCCCTTGCAGTCAATGAAATAAATAATGTGCGAAGTGACTGCGGAAACATGAGACTAAACAAGCGACTAAATGTAGAAGGCAGCCAGGAGTGTTGTGACAGTTCTGATCTACTCCCACACCACGCTGAACGGCGCAGGAGTTGCCTTGCCATGCTGTATGGATGTAGAGAACGGCACCAAACCACGGTGCCTGTGCAAAGCCATCCGAGCAGAGACAAGTGCTACAGGATACAAAGACAATTGTAACCGTGCCACGAACCCACAAGTGTTCTTCCAAAACTCTTAAGAGCAGAAGCAGCAGGAGTCTAAGAGGAATACAATGAGCATTGTTAAGGAAACAGAGAGTCTCGTGTGAACAAATATTAAATGACGCAGTTCACCCCAGGGATTAATTAATGTGGGATATGCCAGGAGAACCCAAAGCAATGGAGTGTACAGGCAGAGTAAATCAAGTGCTCTCTCACAATACAGACAAGAGGCAGTTAATGGAATCACAAGGCTGCATATAAATACATTAAAAACTGATTAAGTGGATGTTTTAACACAACATAAAATTAACCAGGACAATTCACTGGAGAAGAGTAAGAGATTAAAAAATGGATACATTTCAGTGGCTGTACTCACACAAAGTGTGTGTGATCTCATGGTTGAGGAAGCAGTCAGCCACTGCTGAACACAAATGGGGCTGAACACAAATGGGGCTTATCCCTCTTTCTCTGAGCTGTTTATTGACCTGTGAGCGGTAAGACCTAGAACAGTCCTTCTGGCAGGAAAAACTCTAAAAAATGGCCAGTACACCGTGCTGCAAATAAAAGTCACCCTGTGTGAAGTGAGCTGTAACAGCTGGCCGTGTGTCTGCTCTTAGACACAGCACTCCCAAAGCACTTAGGCTCAGCTTACTGCTCTTTCAGGAGGAAGGGCAATGACAATCACTAAAGAATGACTAAAGGGAACAGCTAAAATTGGTATTTCTTTGAAAAGCCCAAATGCACGGTCATAAAAAATTAAACCTGCTTCCCTACACACATTACCGTGGCGGTAACATTGTGCTCAGAGACAAGTTAAGAAGTTACTTGAGCCGCAGGACCAGCTTTGTACAATAGTGAGAACTGCATATGGAAAATTGTCCAGCTGGATCCTGGGTTAGGTCTCAGACAGAAAGAATGCTGCCATGGGCCACGGATTTGCCAGCTTCAGGCAGTCAGAGGAGTGCTGACTTCAACCCACTGTGAATATGTGAACAAATCCTGACACAAAGCCAGCCTGAACTGCAGGGGTCCCACTCCTGGGTGACTGCTCAAACCTCACAGACATCTCAGTTTGCTGTTTCAGCAAATACTTGATATTTCACAAGCCTTCAACAGCTCCCAGAGACCTCAAATCTACATTCCATCGCTGGAGGCTGGACCTAGTTTGTTCCGTTTGCAAAGTTAACAGGAGTTTTAAGAGTAGCAGCTTTCAGCATTACCTCGAGCATGCGAGTACCCAGGTCCCTGCACGGACCCCGCCTAGGTAACAGGAACAGAGTGCTTTTACTGCTGCTCCTGGGCCTGATCCTTCCTGGTTTTTGAGACAAAGCTGACATGCCGTCAGGGGCAGCTAATGCCACAGGGTAAATCAATTTTGAGGCACTAGGTCAAGAAACTCCAGAGAACAGTCCTACGAACCTCAGCATGGAGGCCTCTGCCCATGAGCAACACCATGTCAGCCCCAGGCAGGTAAAACGTGAGGAAACTGTGCTATCAATCATTAAACAAATATACTTCCCCTGGCAAAACTGGGAGACACCCATGGCGAGACAGACAGACAATCAAAATGATGGTGCTCCCACTGGATTTTTGAAATAAAGAAATGTACTGTGCCACTGCTCATCTCTACACAAATGTTAAAAGCTGCTTTTATAAATCAAACCTGGATTTCTCTAAATGCCTCTCAGAGCCCAGCTGAAATGCATCCAACTCTAAGTGTCTGGTTTTATCTTCCTAATCTGACAGGTAAAGAAGCGCTAACATCAGGATAAAGGAACATTACTCCCACCGACCAGACTCATGCCTGACATCCCAGTCCAAGAGAAAGACAGACAAGCAGATGATTTTTCCCCATGACTCCACTCACACTTGCCAGACAAGTCTTAGCCAGCCAACACTGGCTTGAACATCCAAAAATAAAAGAAAATAAAACTAAAAAAAAAAAAAACACCAAGAAACAAACAAACGAACAAGAACCCCACCACAAACAAGAACCTCAAACAAAACTGAACAACCCTCCAAAAACCAAACAAAAACCCCATCAAACCCTCATTTTGAAAAGGTTATGGTTATAGCTGGGGGTCTTTTTGTACACACTCTTTTTCCCACTCAGGCCTGTGAATAGAAATGTTAACAGGAGTATTAAGACGTTTCCCTTCAAGTTGCGATTGTCATAAGAAATGAGAAATCATCTTCAGTCTACAGTGATTTCTTTTAGTTTAAAGGAAGCAGAATAAAGGCAATGTCACTGGGATGTGGCACAAAATATCGATGCCTTATTAACACCTCAGAAACTCAGAAAACAAAATGGCTGCAGTAAAAAACAAAATGACTGCTGCACCACAACGTTCTGATGAGAGAGGCCCTTCCCAGAACACAGCCACATATACCACATTTCGTCATCATATATGCCACAGAAAACCTAAGCTCTCTTGCGTAATTTAGAATAAAGGATATATTGTGTACTATTCTGCATTTTCCTACCCTGTAATAAACTTTCTGGGTTTGATGCTATCCCTCCCAGCCAGGCAATGCTGCAAGTGCTGGCACCAGCTATGATACAGAACATCAAATCCATAGCTGAGCTTTTTGATGCTCCACTACCAGTGCTGTTTACATCTTTTCCTCTTAGAAACAACCTTTTGTCAACAGATTTGTCTTTTCTCTCTCCTTCTCTCTCTACCTGGAACCATTTGCTGTCACTGCTCTTCAACAAGGACTATGCATCCTCGGGATTAACACTGAGGCACCTGATTTTACCAAAGCTTTTCCCCAGGATCCTGTCACAACACTGGATCACTGGGGCCCAAAACCGGAAAAGGATTATTTATTCCCCCAAAAGATACAAAGCAGACAGAAGAAGGATTAAAGAAAGAAAGAAAAAAATCTCAGATAAATAGTAATCTTTTCCTGCCACTGCTGGAAGTGCCTTCAGGCCACCCGGCTACAGCCTCTCTGACAGAAAACCCTCAGTTATAGCCGGCAACAGCCGACACACTATCTTTTCTCTTTTTCTTTTTGTGGCCTTCTTTAAGTGAGACGTGTTAGGAATTTCCTCTGAATGTGTGTTTTTCAGCTGAGAACACAACCCTTGCCCATGAAGAACCTCCGCAGTGCCCAGCACTCCATGCCCCACCCACGGCTTCCCACCACTGCTGGCTCCTGCTCTGCTCCGCGCCTCAGCCTCCCCAGAGGGAGCGCCTTCCACTCTCACCAAACAACATAAAGCTGCACCAATTAAATTGGACTCAACCCTGATAAAGGACAGTTTCTTCATTTTCAATAACACAGACTTGCCTTTCATTTCCATTTCGGTTCTTTTGGGTTCCTTGTTTCTTTTTGTTATTCTGGCTGCTGGAGCAAATTTTAAATTAAAAAACCCCCACACATCTAATGTTACAGGGTTCTGAAATGTAGCACTTCTGTCAGAACGAGGACATACATCTCACCAGTGACACTGCACAACAAAAGCACTATTTCTCTCCCTTACCCAGTCAAATAAGCTCTTTGGGTATGGACTGTCACTCTTCGAACTAATATCTGAGTGTCTAAGGACATCTAAAGCTCTGGCAATATAAAATATGCAACATACCAAAGAAAGACTTGCTTCTTATTCATTTTAATTGAAACGTTTATTCACTACACTCAGATGTTAAGGCTTTACCTTATTACACTGATGAATAGAGATCTTCCTAGTTTTGTATGTTGTAATGGAATGCATCCAGTGATCAATATGAAACAATGACCAATCTTAACAATTTTGCAAATAATTTCAATAGTGCAGCTGTTGTTTTAATATAACTATAATTTATTTTAATGTTCATATTGATTTGCTCTATTTTATATAGGGACTTCACCTTTTATATATGCATTTCACCTTTTGTGACAGTCATACGATCATTTAGAGCCTTCCTTGGAATAAATGGAGCTTTATGAATTTGTAATCAACAAACATGGTCTCCTTGTCAATTAAAATGTTTCTGAGAGTCAATTCTAACAAAAGAAACCAAAGAACTTGTAGTTAGGACAATACTCTCCTGTTTCTGAACAGCAGTAAGTTACCTGTAAGTGTCACCCAATTTAGCATGCTTCCTTCTGCTTCAAACTATTGAGAGATAAAGCTAGAGAGCTTCTTGAGTACCACGATAACGGGAAAATCAACAACAAGATAGAAACTGATATAGCAGACATGCACTAAAGAAAGGTAAAAGTGGCAAGAGTTGTCAAAACAAAGTGCATAAACTCTTCAGAGTCTCATGTTCTCAGATATGGTGTTTCCTTATCTATCTTCTTCCATCTACAAAGTGAAACTCTGAACCACAATTCCTTGGCTTTGTTTTGACATAAATTAAGTATGAGGCTTGCTATTTTTGAAATAGTTGAAGGAGACTCTAAGTTAAATTTGAGCTGAACTGAAGATGGCAGGTCACTGCATTTTCCTGCTATTTGCCTCCTTTCTATTTTGGGGACGTAAAACCATGAACAGAACTTCAAGAGTCAAAGGCTATAGCGTAATTTTGACCTTGCTGTTGCTAAAAAGGAAGGCAACATCTGCTTCATGCTTCCCCTGTGCAAGCTTTACAGTATCAGTACTGAAATCTGCAGGAGTTCTATTATTAACTACTGTACTTTATTTACCCACTGGTTTCAAACACTGGTGGGCTCGCTTTCTGGTTGGCCAGAAAGAGTGGACAAAGGAAAAAAGAATTGTTGCAAAGTATTTTTAAAAAATCACACCAGCACCGTTTTTAAAACATGCTCAGAACGATTCCAGCAATTGGCACACTGAGAAAATGGTAAACTTTCATTTCTTCAGTTTTGCCCGTGACATGAACAAAATATGCCTGTTAACTGCATCACAAGCAGCTAAGCAACACCCTGTATTCTTCACTGAATGGAACAAGGGACAAAACAATCCCATTCTTGAAGAAAAAGTGGGGCAAAAGTACGTAAACCGGAATAGTACAATCTATAGGCGTAAGAAACATTTTCAAACAAACTACTCTGTGAGCTCTGCTCATGAGGAAAAGGTTCAGAACTTCTGAAACTACTGGAAACTCTGCTGATGGTTCTTTCTGCCTGGATTATCCACAGCACTCTGTGGCCTTTCCACCAGAGATTAAGACCTTTATGCCTGTTTACAAGATCAGCTCCAGACAGATAATCTGGTATAACTCCCTGCCTTCTTTTGATCATTCTTCACAACAGTGTCATCGAGTCACCAAATATATCCTTGGTATAAAAAAACCCCAAAATGTAACTTCTCAGCATAAGGGAAGTCTATAGTCAAGGCACAAATTCCCTTTAGACTCTAACACAGAAAGCCTGCCTTCCCTACTTATTTCAACAGCACAGCATTTCCATTTGTGTTGCCTCTTGCTTTCTGAAACTTGGCAATGTAAATTCTCAATGTAACACAACCTCTCTGTATCAATGAACACAGTAGATGAGAATTATGGGTTGAATATCCAATTGCAAGGGTTGCTGCTAGCGAAACACTAACAGTTTTATCTTTGAGATGAAAGAGATTTAAGAAATTGCAAGTCCCTGAATAAACACATGCAGTACCTCTGCCCAGGCACATTATACTGCTTTATCAAACTCATGTATTTCATTAAATCTACTAAAATACTTTTCCGCAGCTTGCATAGATCTCTTCCCGCACATCTTCTACAGACATTTTATGGCTGAGTCTATACATGGACTACTTGTTATCTTGAGAGGAACTGTACCCAGAGGCTTTAAGAGCACACTCTGGGTTTGGAGAGCACACCCTGGTGTTTTCCTGCATTTAAAAAAATGGAGAATTTTGCTATTAGAGGCTTTTCCTGAGCAATTTAAATTCCAAATAAATACTGACAAGCAGAAAGCTGATAAAACTGCCAGCTCACTATAAAAGCACAACTGAAATACAGTAAACATAAAAAAACCAAGATGAACAGAAATCTGCTATGTCCTTTATTCCCTGCCTCTTTCAACCCTCCCAAGTGTTTTTCATCTTTCCAAGATACATTATCAGATTTCAAACTGGGATAACAGCCCTCTGAAAGGGTTTCATTTGCTGAATAATAATTCTTCCAAACATATTCAGCTGAGTTCTCTCACCAGGTATCTACTAAACAAACAGGATGTTGAAAATACTCTTCTCTGGCAAGCGGTCTCATTTTCTTTCAAAAAAGACTCATGCTCTCTCTCAAACAATTTTTCAAAAGATAATTCTCGACATGTGGGATTAATCATAGCCCAAAACTTGCTTCTGCCATGTGATTAACTATTTCTACCTGACTCAAAGGACACAGGCCTAAACTTTTCAGCCTCGATGCTCTTCCCTCACCCCCTGTACCTAAAGCTCTGCAGGATGGAAGAGGGAGAGGGACTGCGTTATCATCCGTCATAAGCCAAAGGCCAAAAAGTAGTATGAGGAGAAATTTTTTTACAATTTGGTGATCTATTTTGTTTAAGAACTGTCCCAGAATTAAATTTCTCTGCATTTATCATGTCCCAAGGATGCAATGATTTATGCAGTGCATCAGATGCTACTACAAGGTTTCTCACATCGTAAACACAGCCTGTAATGCATCTCAAGCATGATATGCATCACTAACAATTTCACTTGATGAAAGCTCTCCTTATGCCTTTTATCATTCAGGCTTGTTAGTGAGTTTCCCCAAATGATTGTTGAGGGGTCTAATAGACTAAAAACCTACTTCAACAATTCTTTTACAGTCTTTCAATGAAGCAATGTGAAATTCTGCACCTAAATGATTCTTCCTATAATAACTCAGGAATAATCGCATCCTCTTGCACTTGTGCCAGGCCACTAGGGTATTTTAACAAATTAATGAATTTATAATTTCATGAGAAGCTGTACCAGGAGAGGAACTATCCTTTGGAAAAAACACCCCTACCTTGTATGAAAGATGTTTGCACTGAAGGGCTTAGGCCCTCTTCTTCCAACATGAAAGTGTAAATGAGGAGATTAACCAAAAAAAAATCAGTGTTGTTAGCAAGAAATACCACAAACCATTGCGATCAACTTCTCTTTGATCTTAAGGTTCTTTTTCTAACTAAGTACCCAACATCAGTGGAAACATTCAGTTATTCAGAGGATTTTCTTTCAGTTAGTTATTTGAATATGACTCTACACCTCGTAAGTTCTTAAGGCAATGAGCAGGTTTTACCCTACTACTTAATGAAAAATGCTTAAAGTCCACCAGAATTCCTTCCCTCATGACTCAGAGAGACAAAAAAAGCTTCACACAGACATTATGGACCTAAAGCTGGGTGTGAAAAGCAGCTCCCATGTAACTGATAGAGAACATAAGGAACTGGATTTTCTAAGCTGAATGAATTTCTGCCCTCCTGCTAGTTCAGTGACTTTCCTCTCTTGCCTGAATGTATTAAGGAAGATTTAAGTGAAAATCAAAATGACAATAAACTACATTAAATTCTTAAACCTGAGCTTTGTATTCTTAAACTATTTCTTTTCCTCCCTACCATGATTTCCATCAGCTTCTTATTTTAAAGAACCAAATTATTTTCCTAAGAATAAAATGTTTAGCAATGCCCAGCAAGAGATCCTTTGCCCTTGTCTTGGCTGCCATCAGACTACTTCTTTGTCTTCACACTTCCTTTATTCTATAATAGACCTTGCATTTCAAGTCCTTCAGTACTCTTTCTGTGTTCTGCTTTAAAGATCAAACTACAAATTTGTTTTATCATGTAAAACAAGTTCTTGCCACAAACCCAATATTACATTTCCTTTTTCTAGTTGCATTTCTAATTCTTTAGTTGTGTAATTTGCCCAAATCATTATCTTGTATTGACATAGTTGGCAAGCTGCACAATGCAAAAAACATTCTATTACTGCACAATATTCAATAAGCAAGCTCTGCTACATTGAATTTTACACAGTCTGCTTGAGCAAGGTCAAACCCGCATTTCCAGTTATTTCCTACATCAGTCGGTGTGATTAAATTGAAAATATAAATCACTGAGTTGTTCAGTGTTGAACTATGAATAAAGACACTAATAGGCCATTTTCTGTTAATTTTCCTCCAGTAAAGTGGGACTACTTGCCCAAGAAGAGATCTGAAAAATACTTTAAAGATTCTAGATTAAGTAGGAGATTTTTCTCTGACTCGCTAATATTTTATTTCTAGGTGACAACAATCTAGAAAAGGTTCATATCCACAAAGTTCTTTCTGCTTAGCTCTTTGAAACTACCCAGTGGAAAAAGTCCTTGCAAGCCCCCTGCAGTCTGCCTCTTCTGGATGTCCCTATTAAAGATTTCAAGAGTCTTATGAGAGAGGGGAACCACAACAGCCATTATCACTGCCCACACTAATACATTTCTCAGGTGTTTCATGTGTGATTATTGCCACTGGTATTGGAAATCTGAAAAGGGAAACTTTCCAGCTCAATAACTAATGAAATGTAAAAAGAAATGAAGTGAACATCATTACTCATCCCTTTACCTGAAAAGACAAGACAGAAAGCCCACAGGTATTGGGTGCTAAACTGTGATCTGAAACCGGGGAAATCAAAAGCAAGGGTACACACCAGGATACACACCAAAAGCAGGGATACAGTGCAACTTTCAGTCACCGGTGCTGCAGTGAATTTCCCCTCCAAAAGAAATGGTAGCAGCTTGCTCACTGCTGACAGTGTTTTTCAATACTTTATTGCTGTATTTCGTCAGCTTCACAAGTCTTCATTTGTTTGTAAATTTGTTTCCTTTTGGGAAACTTCATGAGGTTTCTGCTGAGCCGCTTCACCACCAGAGTGTGATCTCCACAAAGTGGCAGCACAGTCCTGCACCTTCGGCCCCCTTGCCATGGGGACATTCTGTGTCATCATCCAGGTCATTAATGAAGGCCCCAGAACCTGGGGTGTGCAGCCCATCTCATCCATTCTCTGCATGGTGCTTCCCAAAAGTACCCCAAGTTTAAATGTCATCACCTGAGAAGTCAATAATATGCAGTCAAGAAAATTGCAGCTCAGGCTACTTTCTTGGATTTTACAGGATGCTATGGCATAGGCTGAGATGATACATGGCCAGTCTGCATTTCTCTGGGGCAGCTTTCTACTGCCTTAACCATGAAACTATGCTTTTTATCTTCCTGCAACGCTCACCCTGCAGATTCAGCTGGAGTCTAGGCAAGGAGAGTGATAGCATCAGTGTTTCTTATCACATGACATTGATTCATTCCCTGTGCTCAACAGGACTCACAAACCGAATGTAAATCATCATGAAAAATCATGCAATTTAAAAGAATTTTATCACAAAGAAAGCATTTCAGAGGGGTATTTATATCTCATTAAACAACAAACTGCTGGGGAGGATAAGTTCCTTTCAGCTGCAGGAATTAGGCAACTGCAAGAAATGTGGCTGCACGCCTAAAACCAGCCTTCCTTCTGAAGCAGAGCATTGTTTCACCTGGGGGTATTTAAACAGCCTATAAATCAGCCGTACAAGCTTTCTCCCAGCTCCCGTGATTAGATGGATTTTCTCAGATTATCTGTTAAAATTTAAGGTAATGAATCTCCCGGAGTACTTCTCTTTCCCAAAGTCACTCCCAAAGCAGATTGGAGGATGACAGATACACTTTATGGTAGTTCTAAAATCCTTCCACCCCGACTAGAGAGAGGTTTTAAAAAGCTTTCTCTGAAATGATAACAAAACCACAGATCGGAGACCTCCATTTCTCTTCTAAAAGTTAGGTTCTGTGTATTTTTCCTCATGGCAGAAGTGTTAAGTTGGCATAAAAGGACTTTTAAGAACTCAAGTCTTTGCACTAGAATATAGGAATTCTCCTTGCCTTTTCGCCTTCTTCCTTTTCCCCACTGTTCACAGAAAAAAGGGATAAAATCTGTCCAAATCTGATGTCAGAATCATCAACAAGTCTATTTCTGAAATATTCTGACCTGTAATTGCCCAGCAATTTATCATTTCCTTTATTTTGTTTTTGAAGTATTTGCACTCTCGCTATCTTTGGTCATCTAGTCTATGAGCTCCAGAATTGTTTACTGTGTCCTTTAAAATGAAAACATACCTAAGTTTGTCCAGAATCATTCACTTTCCACATACACAGTCCTACTATAAAATATCTCACAAGTACCTAAACTACCCTCAGTCAACAGGTCGACAGAAATTTTTTTGTCACTTTGAGAGAGTTGCATGATGAGACGCAGCACAATGAGATGATGGTGGTCACTGAAGGGGAAAATAGTATCTTACAAAAGATGAGGTGCAGAAAGGATTTATTACCCAGCTGTTTCTGCAAGAAAGCCCAGCATGCTCAGTAATGAGTTAAACAGACACTAATTTGTCTTGTGCTTGTGCTATTCCTTTCAAATGAAGCAAGGCAGGAACACCTGTCGGATTAAAGTATGAAAAGAGATACAGACAGATATTTTTCAACTGTCTGAAACTGGCAAACATCCCCTCTTAACTAATGTACATACATGAACACTACAGACACCTGGAGACCTGCAAGGCAGAGACCCCACAAACATCCTGAGCTCTACTACAATCTAAATATAAAGAACAAATCATTTGAGCAGGATTAAGTTTGTGCATCTCTGGAGATTACTCTGCAAAGAACAAGACACAAATGCAGCTTCTTCAAAGCAAAGAAATGAGAAGAGAACATGTTCTTGTCGCTGAGCGATGTAAATAATGATGCCCTGGAATCAAATGTGGGCTGAACTTCCCCAATCTAAATTGATTCTTGTATGATCTGACATTCCGTTGCTTTTAAGAAGTCAAATATAAAATATTGATGAATCAGACAGATGTCTTCAATATTACAGTGCTGTCAGCAATCCTGCCTGATGTTTAATATTTCATAACATAACACAGAGTATTTTCAGAGAGCCACTGTGTGGTGAGAAACCTCAGAGGAGAAATCTGGGGCCACTGATGTCAATGACCACTCATGATGTGCTCCAAAGGAACCCTGGAGTGGCCATTTCGTGTAATACTGGCTACAGAGTGCAAACTGGATTAAACAGAATTTGAAACACGTTAACATCTGATGGTGCTGGATCAAATCTCACTGTAAGAGCACGGAATCTTTTTCTTTTTCAAATAGAACAATCTTTCCCTGTCCAGACCAAAGGGAATTTGGCACCTACTTTGAAGGGATCAGGCTGTCAACTTTAATAGGTGTCAGGTCAACCTCATTCCTCTTTATGCAGAACTGCTAAACAAAAGTTTGAACACCTGTGTTTAATTTCACATTCCCCATAGATTAGCTGCTAATACATCAAAAAGGATTAGGCTGTGAATCAATAGTTAGATCTCAACCACCCTAATGCTGTTACCTCAAAACAAACCCAAAAAGCCAAACCAACACCTGGTCAACCAACCGAAACAGAAATCAATGATTGTGTTTACCTACAACGAGCTCTAAGGCGGATTCCTGCTCTCACAGCCTAGTTACTTGCCCATGGATTGCCGCAAAGGACAGGAATTAAGCTCTCGCTCTTCCTGGCACCACCAGACTTGATCACAACATCCATAAAATTAAAACTTTTTTTCTCAACTAACGCCATCACAATAATAAGCTACAGAATGAAAAGGGAGAAACCTGTTGAGCTGCAGATTTTCCTGACATAAACTGGTGTTGATCCAGTTATCGAAGTTTAATGTAGTTCTAGGCTAAACTAAAGATATTGCAAGAAGAAAGAACTTCCTCTCCTATTAGAAATTCTACTACAGCTGTAAATCTGATAAACGAATCTGCCAAATGAGTTTTCCAGTACCTTTAGAGGAAGATACCTTACGGGCTTATGTCAGGTTAGGAATGCGGCTGGTGAAATGAGGGAAGGCATAAAAATAATTTTAATTCCTACCCTGTAGTTCAGCAAAATTGGTAAGTATCCTTTCAGCCTTCAAAGATAGTAGAAACATTATTTCATCAGTTCTGTATTTCAAAATAAGTTTCTTTTAGAGAGTTTTCTTCAATTTTATGGAAACATGAAAGCTGTTTTGGTACAGTTCCTTTTGGGCACACAGCATTAATTATGCATTTATGCTGGCCAGACATTTATTGTTTGATTTGTTCCTGTGGCAACACAACAAAACTTCCATAACTTAATCTAAATACCTCGTCTGAGACCAATCCTAATTTTGGAAACTTGTCACCATTAATATCCATTTTCTGTTTATAAGACAGTATTTATTAAATTCCTAGGGTTATTAATGCCCTGTATTATGTTGAACTTCACTATACTGTTCATATTTTGTATGTACATACACTCACACACACTACACTACACTTTTTTTTCCCTTTTCCCTACAAAAATATCAATTACAGATCAGTTTATTTTCACATCTATGTTTCTTTACTGTTCTTTTAAGTCCTTGAAAGCTGCAGGCTTGTTAATAGGTGCTACATGGATACACAGCAACTGATACCAAAGCCACCAGGTCAAAATAATGCTCACTTAAGGTAGCACTGTTTGTCACCAAGATAAAATGCCTTGTTAACATCATGCATAAAATCAATTGATTTTCATTTTCTGGCATCTGTTTCAGTTCTCTTCACTTATTAGTGACTAGCATTCATCATTCTAAGGGAAAATTACTGAAAAAAGATATGTTTCATCTCCAGCTTAAGCTAAATAGCTGGTAAAAAATTTTCAGAGGTGCAACAGTTGCTAAAAAATTTGAAAGTTAGACAAATTCAGGTACAGCAATGGAAATCCCTGTGACACACGAATGGTAGCATTTGCAAGATCCCATATGCTCCACACACACAGTAAAAAGTTCTAGCCCCAGTTAAAGACCTGGAAACAGCCTCAAATTCTCTATCGCAGCCACTAGTACACCACAGATGTCCAGTTAAACTTTCTGGAATTGCAGCACTGCAGTGTCAAAGCCTCCACAGAGCACACGGCTCACCCTACACAAATGTGGCAGCTGCAATGGCCAGGCTTCCTCTGAGCAACTCTACTGGAGCTCCTGAGAAGTCCAGCCAGAACTCATGTTCTGGAATAGCCTGAAGCAGAACAAATACAATGAGAAAGGTAAGTATGGTCTCCTGAAATATAAACTACATGAGCTTTAAAAAAATGTTATTTCATTCATCCTGGGTCTCAGAGAGTGAGAGGCAGGTGGGAAGCACAGGTAGCAAAAGACTGACTCCGCTGATTAGTGCAAAACAGGAAGTCAGAGCAAGGACATTTTCAGCCAGTCACATACAGATGGACCAGCAGCTATGAAGGAGATGACAAAAGATTCCTGCAGCAAATTCCTGGTAATCTCCAAACTGAGGAGCACATTCAGATTCCAAGAGGAGAGCAGTGGAAGGACTATCTCAGATGCTTTATGTAAAGAAGAACACATCTTTATAATTGCAGAAAAGAAGAACTCTTGCAGAAGGAATAGTGAATAAATATGGCAAAGATGGATAGTGGACCAAAAGTCAGAGAAGTGACGTAAACCCAGAGAACTACAACCTAGCCTGGACAGGATATCAACCATGGTGAAGTCTCAGTGGAAAAGGCAGACAGCCTTTGATAGATATCGAGGAAAATAAGGATGGAAATTCATGGTGTATCAGCAGGGCCTAACACAGTTAATAGCGAACAGATTAATAAAGGCATGCATGAGGCAGTGCTTATCCATAAAGATCCTCAGTAAATAAGGAAGTTAATTCTAGCGACAATATCCCAAAAGATACTACAAGGATTTCAGAAATATCTTGCCTGTGCAAAAATTTCGTTTTTCTTGGGAAGATTCAGAATGTAGGAGAATATTTCTATTCTACTATTTAAAGAGAGAGAAATGCTATAATAAATCCTGTGCCTGAGGGTAACCACAGACAACTCCAAGGCTTACAAGCAGGCTTTGTGATGACTTCTACTCGTGGTGTCTGAGGACATCCCTGATTTCAGGAATCAGGCTGGGATGCATTCTGGGCTTCCCACACGACTAACTCCACCAAAAAGCCATTGCAAAGAGGTGAAATCACAGGCAGTGGTGAGCTAATGAGAACTGCAGAACAGCACTCATCAGCAGTGAGGGACAGCCAGTATCACTCAACACGGTCTCCGTGAGCAGGACCGGGCAGTGCTGCAGTAAGAGCACCCTGGGGGGGGGGGGGGGGCAATTCACTGCCACAGCCACCTCCTGCACTGGTGGGCAGGAAACCGCTCCCACAAGGAGCAGGAGCAATGCAGCTGCCATGCAAACCGCTGTCACAAGGAGCAGGAGCAATGCAGCTGCCATGCAAACCGCTCCCACAAGGAGCAGGAGCAATGCAGCTGCCATGCAAACCGCTCCCACAAGGAGCAGGAGCAATGCAGCTGCCATGCAAACCACTGCCACAAGGAGCAGGAGCAATGCAGCTGCCATGCAAACCGCTCCCACAAGGAGCAGGAGCAATCCAGCCATGCAAACCGCTCCCACAAGGAGCAGGAGCAATGCAGCTGCCATGCAAACCGCTCCCACAAGGAGCAGGAGCAATGCAGCTGCCATGCAAACCGCTCCCACAAGGAGCAGGAGCAATGCAGCTGCCATGCAAACCGCTCCCATGCAAACCGCTCCCACAAGGAGCAGGAGCAATGCAGCTGCCATGCAAACCGCTCCCACAAGGAGCAGGAGCAATGCAGCTGCCATGCAAACCGCTCCCACAAGGAGCAGGAGCAATGCAGCTGCCATGCAAACCGCTGCCACAAGGAGCAGGAGCAATGCAGCTGCCATGCAAACCGCTGCCACAAGGAGCAGGAGCAATGCAGCTGCCATGCAAACCACTGCCACAAGGAGCAGGAGCAATCCAGCCATGCAAACCACTGCCACAAGGAGCAGCAGCAATGCAGCTGCCATGCAAACCACCTGGAAGGATCTGAAGTTCCTTACAGGACACAAAACACACAGGCTCCTCAATATGAATGTTTGCCATCATTTTGATCAGGATAACTGTAACATCAGCCCTGATTCTCTGAAGAAGGCCTTTGGCAAAAATCTGCTAGTCTTGGAAACAAGGCGCTCGTGGTAAAGTGAGGTGACCAGGTCAGACGGAGATGACAAAACGTAACCACGTGAAAGACACTGTGACTCAGGAGAGGACCCAGCTGACCCAGCAGGTCAGACCCCAAGCAGCCACTGGCAGAACTCTGCTGCTCTCCTCTGGATAGGGGGAAGTCCATCACAGGCAGAGCAGAAGGGGCAGCTGCCCCCCAAGGAGCTCCACTCGGTCAGGCAGAGCACCACACATGATTACTGCAGCACTGGAGCCCCTTCCCTCAACTCCTGAACAGAAAACCCAACAGGACTGGAGACAAGGTCCTCACCTGGTCTGCAAGCAGTGCAAAACCTGAATTAGGCGCCTTTCCACCTGATACTAAAAAATGAAAATACACAACCAAAACTCTTCAACCAGAATATGTGTACAGAAAAGTACCTGTGGTGGCCTCGAGTGTGTAAAGAAATGAATAATTTTTCACTATGTGGAACTTAAAATACTCTAAGTAGGCAGTAGTTATACTACTTGTAATACTCCTTTGTGTTTTCCTCTGGATTCTGAGTATAGGTGCTGCCATGGAAAACATCTGAAAGCAGACTCTTCTTTTTGAAAACAGCACAGAAATATTAAGCTGAAAGAATAGACTAAGGAGGATGGCAGCATTAACAGTGAGTGCTAGGAAAAAGGGGAAGTACCAAGTGGCTAACATTATAAATACTAATTGGATTTTTCAAGACTAAATTACTTTTGCATTTAAGGTTTAGATTTTGATTTATTTTTGGATGCACAGAGACTATAAAAGCGTAAAGTGATTTATAGAACACATATACCCAGAATGCAGAGAAATGAGAACATGTGATGAGTTATGCTGTGTGTGTGCTCTGTAAGGACCACCATAAAGTCATAGCTTTCACACCAGGAGAGTGCTGTACAATCCAATTCAAACCTCATATTTTATATGAACTTAAATCGATTCCTTGTTCCAGGGGCAGAGCTAAAGAGGGAGGCACGGTTTGCTGAAGGGAGCTATTAGGGGGGAGTGCCACTCAGCAGGCCACAAACACATGTGAGGAAAAGGAGGACCAGGATATGCAACCACCAAGGACCAGCCATTCTAACGGCATTCCTGACACTGTAAGAACTGTATGGGCAGGGAGATCCAACAATAGGAAATATAAAGTTCCCTGGGTCTTGGGAGGGGGAATTCTGGTGTTTCATTTGTTACTTAATGAAAAGCACTGCTGGGAAGAGGGAATACCACTTTTATTTATACACAAGTCATCCATTTTTTAAGTGTTGCTGTATCTACCTGTTAGATTCTTTTATCTTCCAGTAATACCATCACTGTGATTGTTTACTGCTTTTCATAAGGTGCATTTTTATGCAAGACATCATGATTCATTTTAGAGCCGTGTAGAGTTAAAAATTTCAGTTTCATTCAGACAAATGTATATCTGATCGTTATCAAGATCAGCTTGATTTTAATTACCTTATTCAAATTAATTTCTCTTCAATAATCACTAGAATATTCTGTCTGCAAGGGCCAAAGCTTCCCTGGCATCCATTTCAGAAGTTTGGTGTAACTTGTGGGACTTTGGATACAGCTACTGAAAAAGTCCTGGAACACATTTAAGGTAAAATTACACACCCAGGCAGAGGCAAAATGGGTCCCCTGATCTAACAATTCCCTTCCACACAGATGCAGGAAAGAACAATTACAGGGACAGGTTTGATTTTAGACCATATCATACCTTTCCAGTACATTTGTTTAAAGGTTCCTCAGTTACTGACAGCTCAGCGTTTTACTGAACTAAGCTTTTTTAAAGCTGCATTTAAAATGAGCTGCTCAGAGAACCCTGAGTACAGCTCTGCAACAGTGCTGGTTGTGTGACACACACCAGTGTTTCCTAAGCCCAACCCCAATGCTTAGAGGGTTGTTTTATACTCCATTTTTTTTAAAATTACTACTTTTTCAAGTAGATATTTCATTTTATGAAAACATGAGGCATTTTATGTATGATAGATCCCTTTACATATGGAAGTTTATAAATATTCTTCTCAGATTTGCTGTTTTCTCTCTAAGTTTTACCCCATGAATTAAGAAAGATTAGGAAAGATATCAGTTAAAAAGTGTCCACTGCAATCCCACCTCTTACCTTAGAAGAAACAAACATTAAAGATTCATTTACATTAATTAGGGAAAGATTCCCTTTATTAGGACAATATCTTATGCATTGTAGACAATTAATTAGTACCAACTACCCTAAAATTCTGTTATTTTGCATAAACATGGCATTCAACTCCAGGTTACATGAGTTGCTTAATTTTTTGCTTTGATAGCTTTCAAAGTTTTGAATGTGAACATTGGTTTAATAAACTATTTGGAATGAAAATAACAGATAAGAGGAAATGACTGAAACAGCTGTTATGAAGGAAGTTTCAGATCATTAATTTGCTATACAGAAGACCAAACCCACCCAGAACCTGTGGCAGCTATAGAGATCCACGCACACATGTTGCATGCATGGAAAATTCTCCAGAAAAGAGAATCACCAAGACCAATTGTGAGTTCAGCAGCTGTTCTGCACTATTTAATTCAGGGTTTATACCATTAGTTTCAGATTCATTGTTTTGGCTGCTTTGGAGGCTAGAGAATGCCTTACTACAACAGAGAAAAGCCAGAGCTACAAAAAAACCCCAGCTCTAGGTGGTAGGATTAATACCAAACTCTGCAGGAAAGGGCTATGTGACAAATGCTATCTACGGCCGTGCTCTACATTTTAGCATCAAGCTCTGATCAAGTGTCCCAAATTCACTCATAAGATATCCAAAACTGCTCCCAAAGTTATTGACAGTCATGAGATGATGGGAGACTTTCATAGAAAAGCAGAGGAAGATACCAGAGGCCCCAGGAATATAATCACTAATAGTTAATTACTGTCCCAGAGGGAATGTGACCATGAAACTGGCTTAAGAGACAGCAACGTGAACAAAGAGCACAGACAAAGAAAGAAAAATACAGTGATCCTCATTATTCATGAATATTACAGAGTAGGAGCAGTGCTCTGTTCCCTCTTCTTTTGCCTCCCTGAGAAAAGGAGGAAAAAAAAGGTTAAGTATGCATGTCTGTACATAACTTGAATTATTTCATGACTGTCTCTCTGACACCCTTCCAGTAAAACACTGTCTAGATTTTCTTATATCCTCTAAGATATTTTATTTCTCAGATCAACTGAACCTGAGACACGTTAAATTTAAATGTGACTTTTTCTGGAATGCAGAATTAAGTGAAAAGACTAATGCCATTGTCCTGGGTTGCAGTGTAGGATGTGCCCAGAGTATGTATACTCTATCACCATCTTCATGAGCTGTTGAATCCAGGTGGGGCAGTGTTTTCCCAGGCCCCCTCCCTCTGGGCTATCTTCTGTTAGTGGCCCATCAAATGCCTTGCCCATGACTCATAGATGACCCCCTCCAGGAGCTATCTCTGTTTAATGGGCCATCAAGGATCCCCTGCATGACTCATCATCCCATTGTGAGATGCTCCGCCCAGGGGGAGGAGCCAAGCATTTCTAATCTGAGGTTTAGGACTGTACAAGCAGCCTTTACCCATTGGATTCCGAGAGGACCAGCACTACCAGACCTTTCTACGGGATCACTGCTTCAGGAAGACCACCTCATCTGGACTGCTTCCATCACTCCACTCAGGTTGTATTCTGACTCTGTCAGTGGTCTTTTGGATTATTGCATCTACTTTGGTTTACTTTTGTTTTTTTTTTGTTTTTTTTTTTTTTTTTTTTTTTTTTTTTTTTTTTTCCCTTCCTATTAAATCATATTTCTGACTTGGAGTCTCTCACTGGTTTTGCTTTCAAACCACTACAGCCATTCAATAGAATTCAACAAACCAGCTGCCTAGACAGTAATCAAAACAGTGATTTACAATGGCTACCAGAGGAGATTTAGAACAAATATTTGTAATCAATATACAAATCAGGCCTTGAGAGCAATGGCTTATGCTGGCAATACACCCTCCCTGAAGGCTACAAGAGGTTTTTATTTCAGGCTATCCTTATCCACTGTCCTTACTCCCAGCAGTTGTGACCCTCCCTGGCAGGTCCCAGGGCAATGCCCTATCTCAACAGCATAAAGGTGTCCAGCTCCCTCTGGCAGGCTCATGCTGATGCTGTGCCTGAAAGCTGCCAACCTTGCAGTTGGCACTGCACCTCACACTAGGTAAGAAGACACGAAAAAATGTTTGGAGATTAAGAAATGCAATAAAAAATTTAAAGCACTGACAAACATTTGTTTCTGAAAAGCTCTCACTTTTATGATGACATCACTTGGAAAAGTCCCTTTCAGGTCCTGTTCATCTACACTGGATTTGGTAACTTTTACAGTTTTCTGCACATTCAATATTCTTTGCATAACAAACCTTCACAGTTCATCTATGTAGAAAAATATATCACTGCAGCTGGCACTGGCTCATCCCTGAATAAACGACCATTTCTTCTCATAAGAATTGTCCTTATTCCAGAGCCAGAGCCAATGCCATTTTTTTATCAGTTATATAGCTGCCGATCCCATTCAAAGAACAGAAAGAAGAAAATCTGTCTCAATTCCTACACAATTAAGACAGATCAGGGAAGTATCATCCCTAAAAATGACATTTCCATTCTACTCTTCTACTCTAAATGGAGACAAAAGCAAAGAGAAACAAAGCTTTTGAAAAGTGAAGAGTTTCAGACACTCATGAACTCTGAACTCATTTCTGACTGCTGAAGATCATGATGTGGGGGAAAACAATTTCTCCACATGACTGTTGCTTTCATTTTTCCCTAGGGCTGTTGGAGAGATAAAAACGGGAGACTGTTTTCAGCCATGATTCACTGTCAGTTAGCAAGAATTCCAAATAACCCCTGAGTAGAACTTTTAGAGTAATCAATCTCCGTCCAAAGAGTAGTATAATTTTCAAAACCTGCTGGATTTGGCATCCTAAGAAAAAGCAGTTATCTCATATTCACATGTCTTGAATAGATCTGAATATATAATAGTATACCTGAATAGATCTAATCTTCATTTAAGCAATTAAAGAGACTTTTCAGTATGGAACCAACTGTGCAGACTCAAGTCAAGTCTGATGCTTTTTCAGACAATTTTGCACATCATCATCGGTCGGTTTCTCTCTAGTTCTTAGCCAAGAGTAAGTAGTTCCATTACCGGAGAAGTGCATTCAATAATCTACCAGCAGGACAACATTTCAATTTTACAGAAACAATGCACATATGAATTGCAAAAATCTAAGGCACACAGGAAGCCAAGGAGGATTGCTAGTAATTCTAGGACTGTGGTCATCTTCTTGTCAAGGAAGAACCTCAATACCCACAGTGATCTGGTTGAAGACAGTCCTCTACAGAGCAGTAAATATCATTTCCAGCCTGTAGAATCTGGACAGTTTTCCAGAGTAAGGAAAAAATTCTGCACTGTTTTTAATTTATAGGCTCAGCTTCTTTCCATCATAAAAGACCTTGACCATGACATGTACAAGTGCATTTTCATTGCTCCTTACATGCCCAAAGATCACGAAGGAGCATTAAATGTGGGTAACTGTTGGAACACACAGGCACGCTGCTGGAATACAAGCATAGAGAGAGATTTACATTTATTAACAAGCAAATGTAAAAAAGGCTGAATTGATGACTACAAGATTCGACATGGTGGGGTCCTGGTAAAGTATCTGTCAAGTCATGTCACAAACTATAGATTGGATGCAGATTTCATGAACAGCTGCGCAGCTTATGGTATGAGACAATGATGTATATGAATGAACGTTAATTTAATATTCAGCTGATACAACTTGACTTCCTGATGTTCAACACAGTATTTTTAGTCTAAGAAATACTTCTTCTTAGTTACCGAAGGAGCAGAGCTTCAGTTCAGAGAGAAGCACATAAATTTTAGCAGCATTAGGCTGTGGAACTTGTAGCTTAGGTCTTAAGTTTTAACCATAACAGTGAGAAGCCCCTAGCACTGCAATATTTAACTTACCAGTTCTCAAATGTTCATCGAGACTATCTATGTTCAGTGGCAGCAGCATGCCACCATAAAACATACTGACACTTCTTTTTCATCAAAAAGCCCCCTTTGTGTAACAGGACAAAAACTCCCCCATCCCCAACTTGTAAAGATTATTCTGTTACGCAGACAGCAAAGCACTGATCCAAACCTTTAGGGAGCAGGAAGGAGATCTGTAATTTTATTATCCGAGGCCTCAAAATAAGGCCCAAGTTACCCTCCTGATCGAGGAGGGATGCAGTTGTGAAGTGGAACAACTGGGGCTGAACTCACTGCTGCACTTACTGCATGTCTGAACCACAACTAGGGGTGATTACCAAGCCAGCATTATCTCCCCGCTGAAATAAGGAAATAAATAAATTGGGAAGGAAGGCAGCACTAGTGTAACAGACATCATTAGGATCAGCTGGGTTCCCTAAATGAGGCATTCAGTGTTGGATCACTTATCTCAGCTGACGGCTCCCTGTGCTGGTTCCAGGCTCCTCCCTGGGGCGCTGCTTGCCCAAGTGCAGGAGCTGCCCAGCCCTTGCCCAGCCCTCCCCAAGGCACAGCAGGGCCAGCAGGACTATTGTTATTATTCAGGATGGCTTTAATAACGATATTACTCCAAATCTTCTTGGAGGACTTAAAAGCAATGTTTATAAAAAGGCACATCCTTTTTATACAGTGTTTCGGTACAATTCGACCGATTGGTCATTTCAGACCAACGCCTCTTAGTAAACATCTTTGCAAGTGAGCAAAAGGATGAGAGAACTCATTAAAAGAGCTAAGAATATATGGGGATCCTCCTATCCACCACCAAAGTCCACTTACTGTTCATAATATCATACAAACAGTATCCCTCATTCCAATCCTGAGTCAGCAACAATACCATGCAGTTTTCCAGCCTCAGACCATGAGAGATTTTGAGCTAGGGAGCTGACAGCAGTAACCTTTTTACCTGATCTGAGGCTGCAGAGAATGGGATATGCAGTACAGACTGACGCCTTGGCGTCCTCAGTGTTTGTTACAATGCAGCACATTCAGCATCTGCATGTGAGGATTTCCAAACCTTAGTGTCTCTGTGTGCAGCTGGAGCACCACTGCAAAGGAGGTGCTGAGATGTGAAACACATTCTGGTGATGCAGAGCGTTCAAGTTTCATTTGATGCTGTGGGCCGTATAATTTAAATTGGTTGTTGATGCTGCACCTTAAAATTTTACAGCTGCACTTATTTATTCAGCTAACTTCCAGGATATTTCTGATATAAACTACTATGGTTTTAAAGAAAAAGGTATTTTGAAATTTATGTTGTTTTGTAAAGATGAGCAGATACATAATTTTTTATACTCAAAACTTTCTGGGAAAAGGGATTTTTATATATATATACCTTAAAAAGCAGCTTATTCAACAGCATTTGGCTAGCATTTAGACAGATGTATGATGAATGATGCTTTGAGAATATCTGAAGATAGATGACTAGTTAAAACAACATTTGAAAAGCAAATATTTATTTAAAATATAGTAACTACTTGGGCTTTCCGGTGTATACTGAATATTCATAGTCAATCTTAATGAATATTTCCCGCAAAAGTTCTCTGTCCCTTCACAGTGTCATATTTATCACATTTTCCCGAGGACAGAAACATTTTGCCATTAAAATTTGATTGCTTCACTTGCAAGTTATAAAGATTGATAGCATCTCTCAGGTGGTCTAGGAAGCATCACTTACACAGAGGTGTTTCAGGGACAAAACTGAGAAATTTTAGATATTTTTTAGATTACAAAAACATTTGCAGGGACCAGTGTTGGTTTGAGCCTTTGCTAAAACCCCTGGATCTGCTGTTGCAATTGGTCTGCACCGGTAGCCCTTGCTTTGCAAGAATCCTGTGTTCTGGAGAAAAAATTGTTCAGCTGGGATACATCAAAACTGCTGTATAACAATGATCCCACAGAACACCTTGGAGGGTTTGCTCCCTCCCTTCAAACCCGGCTGTTTAGACCAGGGACCTAATTTTCAGAACCAACTGATGCGATTTCCATGGAAGCCATTAGGAACACTCTGCACTTCAGAACATCAGACACCCCTCTGCACTCTGAACAGCATTCCAAGAGAGCTCCCTTAATTCCAAACCCATGGAAAGCTGCTGCAGCTGCTACTGAGTACTGAAGAAGTCTAATGTCACAAGGGGCTTTCTAACTGTGGAGTGTTGCCAGGGCTGCTTCAGCTCTGGCCGGGAGCTGGGCTTGCTGTTCCCCTCGAGTTAGAAAATCTAATATTCCCTGTCCAAGGGGAGCTTCTTACCCGGACAGTGCTGGGTTTCTCTGGAGATGAGAACAGAATAGCCACACCAACTTCTCCTCTTAAACCTGGGTCGCTGAGAATTGAAGATGAGGCAAGGACTATCAAGATAGCATTTAAGGAGAGAAACCCTGGAGGAAGGCTGGTTTTTCCTTCCTAGCCTTGTGTAGTTGTCAAGCTGCTGCAGGGCAAGATTTTGCATATAAATCAGAGCTGCGGGGTGATTTTCACAGAATAATTATGGCTTGTATCCAAACCTCATTTACCACCTCCCCAAAGAGGCAAGAAAAAAGACAGTATCTGGATAGGGGGGGGAGGGGGGGAGGGAGAAGATAACACATGTGGATATTTAAACAAATGAAGATAAACTGATAATAAGATTTGTAGAGTAAAATTAACCAGCACACCACCGGAACTTTGCCACCAGTGCCTGCTGACAGCACCTCAGGGGGATCCCCTGGGAATGCAGTCACTGTTGTTTGCTTCAGGTAATGCTTCCTGTAGTCAAAATTTCCCAGTTTCTCTGAGCAACTGGGTGTAAAGAGATCACTTCCCTGTCCTAATTTGATGACGTGAATTTCTTAAGGAGGAAAACTAGTTTTCACACTTTGTCATTATTTTATTGTCAATTTTCCTAACGAATTACAAAGACCAAGAACTGTGCTGAAAGCCAGTTCTCGCATAGTAAGGGTGAAGGAAAAAAAAGCTCAGTAAAATCTGATTTTCCTCATCATTGGCTCTTTCATATCCCAATATTCCATTTCTGGAACAGATTCTAATCTCAGGTAGAGTGTGGGTATCCCAGCATACCTAGGAAAAACCTGTTACTGTGCATGATGTGTGATATTAAAATCTGGCCCTTCCAGTGTAGATGGAACATTTGCATAAAGTTCTTACAACTTTTTACAATAGCCATATTTTCTAATATTTGTAACCGTGTACATTTTATCCTGGACTGCCTTTCATTCCACAAATGGCAACTCTGAAAAGCCTTCACATACGACAACTACAAAAATAAATTTGTCTGAGACTGCAAATGTACAATTCCCCACAGCCCCCTGAACAAGGTCCCTTTTCTGAGACTCGGGCCATCCTTAGGCCCTACTTACTCCCGCAGTGGAGTCAACCAGCAACGTCAGAAAGTCACTCAGACCCAAGAGATGTCAATTTCTATGATTCTACCCTGATTTATTTCTCCAGCTTGAGAGGGAATAAACCTTCTGAATGTATTCAGGAAACCCTCTAGGCATATATGTAACTTCATAACACAGAACCTGCCCCGGGGAGATCAGTCACATCTCTGCTTGGACAGATGATCAACATTTTGTTCAGATTTTTCTTTTCTCCCCCCCAGCCAAGTGTGTTCTTGAGTTCCTGAGGCACAATACAGATCTCATGTACCCAGTGGCCTTTCTGAGCAGCTCTCACTGCTCTTCCAGGAATGCTGAGGAGGGGGACAAGTTTTGCCCCATCCCTGGGCTGGTTCTGGGGGGACCCTGGCAGAGAGTGTCTGGTAGGCAAACAAACACTGGGGATCTTAGGGTGTTGGATGCTCCTCACCAGAGGAGCTCCTTAAACGTCTTTAAAACAATTTTCAACAGCACAGTTACTTTTCCTTCAGAAAGACATAATGTGTTGTTTGCCAGGTTACTCCCTTAAAACATTCCAGTCAGCTCCACTGCAGTCTCAAACACCAATTACTTTGTTTTCCAAGGGCTGCTCAACTTAACTTCTAAGTATGTGTTATTTTTTATTAAACCTTGATAGAAAGCACTCATTCTCTTAGTTTTTTTTGAAATCACCTGTAATTCTTTAGTCACAGGCCTCCAGTCTAACATCAACTTGTTCAATAGCTACAGAGGCTCTAGAAATATGGCACAGCCTTTCTTTCCGTGCATCTGAGATCAGTGCAACTTTCTGCACGATTTAATGGGCATACAATCTGGAAATGTTAAGTGCTAGATAAATGTATATCATTATTTTGCCTCACTGAGCTGTTCAGAGCACTTTCATCTTGAATTTTCACCTGTCATTGACTAAACTGTCACCCAATACTGGCCTCAAGATTTACACTTGTGTCTGCATAATAATTTTCAGAGCTTCAGATCAAGCTCCACAACATCTCTGATTTTTGGTAGAAATCCAGCTCCAGGTTTTGTGGAGCCTGCTGTTCTTTTAATAATACAGTAATAACTTCATCTTTTTCATGAGGCAGAATACAAATCATTCTTGCAAGGGCATTAATATCCTGGTGTGTTTTCCTGACTTATCTTTCCAAGTCTGTTGTCTAGCTACATACTGTTTATTTGACAGAAATATGTAGAGGAAAGGCTGAGTTCCAGGCACGCACTGGCGTAAATCTGCACCATTTTCTTGGAAGCAGTGGCATTCTGCTGATCTCAATTACATCTACAGCAGGTGATGATTTGGCCTGAACGTGTTAACCCTTGTGCCTGCCTTCAGCACACAGCTACGTAAAAAGAATAAAAGCTGAAGTCTTCTCTAGTTTATCAGCAGATACTTGAACCCTCCAAGTAACCATCAGCAAACTCCAACCATCCCTATCGTTTCTGGCTCTAGTAACTCCTGACTTGAGGAATGCCTCATCTGCTTTCAGTCAGCCACTGCAGCAGGTTCTCAACATTGAGCTTTTGGACTGCACTATTTCTGTCCTATTAACTCAAAATCCCTCTGCAGCTTCAAATCCCCTCTAGTCCTGCTCGAGGCTATCAGCCCCCTTTTCAGCTGCTGTTCTCACCAAGGACAGTAAAAGCCTTCAAACCTCAAACAAAACCGATTTGTCTCAGTAACATCAGGACATCACATTGGGTCTAATTTACACCCACTGAAATCCCAGTAAGGTGCACAGGATGCAAATCAAGCCACAGTGTAACCCACCATCAAGTTTTCATTACACGCGAAGGAAACTGGCTTTTCCCCATTAACTGAACTCGGCAACTCTTTCCTTCTGATAGTATTTATCTTTTCTTGAAGAAAAGCCTTCAGATGTTCAGTTCCTCCAGCTCCTCAGCATTTTTCCTCTGAGAATAAAGCTTTTGTTCGTAACAATGATACTGCAAATCGGTGTTTCCCAGCGTCCTTCTGAACTTCTTTCTCCTTATCTTTCCAATAATTTCCACGCTATTGAAATCTAACAGCTTTGTTTGCCATCCTGCCTTCTTGTGCTGTTATACATCAGAGCCTTTGCAACAGCTGCTTTGATGCACTGTACATCTAAGCCACTTTGCTCATTAAAGAAACAATAATTAAGAGCAGTTTGTTCGTTTTCAAGTAAGCAACAAATTCAACAATAAAAATTCAACTGAGAGACTCATCTGGCTCTATCCATTCTATCCTGGCTTCCTTGAAACATAATAATCCAAATACAGCAGCTGTTCCAAAAGCATAGGCCTCTCCCATGAACCAGACCCAAATATAACCTTGCACTAGGTGTGCTTTAAGCACGGCAGGAGTTAACCAGGAGAGGGTGCTTGGTCAGAATGGCACTCCCTGTCTTCCCGAGGTTCTCCCTGCATCCAGGCAGCAGCTCCCAGCTCATGTACACTGGGGAGAACATAAATCAGGAGCCTTTGCAGACAAGTGTATGCATGGTGGCAGCAGCATTTTACAGCATTGCTCTGTTCAATGTTGAAATCAGACTGTGAGCACTCACGGGGAGGGACCATATTTTACTCTGGTCCTAAGTGACAGGTAAGGAACAACAGAGATTTGATTCTACCTAGGCTGGGTGTGTAGTGCAAATAACATTGATAAATGTTGTTCTAACGCTCTGGTTTAAAAACCTGTCCTCTGAAAGAGTGAAGATCTCCTGTCTAGACGGAAACTCTAATTTTTCTGTCTGGACAGGAAACCAAATCATACTGCAGTGAAAACTACAAAATAGAAATGAGGGAGAAAAGAAAAAGGCAGAGAGGAGTAGCAAACCTACTAATTTACTTTTTCCCAAGACTGGGGAATGATAAAGATCTTTCAAAACACATTTAGAACATTAAGCACAAAAACATCAGATCCTGTTGTAACCACAAGGCAGCATCGATGTTTGTGCTCACCACTGTCTGTATGTGTGAACCAAAATCCAACAGTTCCCCAGAGTATCCACCTTCCCTCTCATGACCCCAGAAAAAGAAACTTTCAGGACAAGGTCATTGTATTCCTGCAAGCTGCAAATCCATGAGCCCACTTCCCTGAAACACTTCATTCATCTATCTGTAATTAGGAGGGAGCTCACATTTATATTAGAGGAATTTAATGACTGATGAGTGACGAAAATGCATTTCTTGTCCAGTGACCTACTGCAGTTGTTCCAGCAATGCTGGCTGTGTTGGGTTTGCGCAGCTTCCTCTGCACCTGACACCAGGCAGGAGGCTGTCCCAAATCATTCACATCATGGGCTGTCCTATTCGGATTCCTCAGCAGATTCTTCTGGCTTCAATACCTTTTGGGACTGTATAAAATAAACATTGCTAAAATGGTCCTGTCATTGCGCAGTTCTCAGCTGAAGTGGCCAGAACAGTGCACGGATATGGCACAATTCTTCCCTAAAGGATGTGTGCCGTGCTTGTAGCTTGCTGCTCATTTCCTCTATCAGTGAAATGAGCAGAGTATTACAGAAGAGCACAGTTGAAACAAGGTCAGGAGGTCAGCTTTTTCCAGGATGCTGCAGTGAAATGGACTGTGAAAAGCTCCTGCTGTGTGTGAGAGCAGGAAGAAAGGATATTATAACAGCCATGCTCAATACAAGGTAGAACCAGAATTTTAAACACAGGCTGGTGATTGCACTTCTCTACTGGAATTCATTATAACTGCAACTTAAGATGCATAGCAGCATCAATTCCTAGAGCGTTTTTCCTGTCCTGTAAAGAGTGAATAGGTTGCCAGAGTGTCTCCCTCCGGAAGTCAAGAAGGTGAAGGTGTGCATGTAAATGCAGCACCCTCAGAGCTGCGAACGGCTGAGCAGTTCCCAGGGTAAAGGTGGCAGCAGTTCAAGTCCCAGCATCTCCATATCTCCATTTCTCAGTTGTGTGATTTTATCCCAGAGTGAGATAGGCTGTTAGTGCAGCCCTACACTGCATTGGCACTTCTGCATGAACAGGGAAATTGCCCTCTCTCCTGTGCCTCCATTAACGCACCACTGAGCCACACATTTCAGTGTCTGTGCAAAAGCCACAGCAGCAAAGGGTAAGCATTCAGTACTTAGGGCAGCTGGGATGTGGGAGACAAGGACTAAGGACATCTTTTTGACTAATTAAGATGATTGGTTTCAGGCCTCGGCTTTTTTTTTTTTTTTGACGATGCTCTCATGCCAGCTAGCTCTCTGTCCTTAACAAGTACAGGGAAAGATCATCCACATCCAACTCTGATATTACTCTTTAATTCCATGTCAGAGGCTTTGTCTCCTGCAAACTCTTGAAGAAGAAATACTTGACCCTAAACAAAAAGTTCCAACAGGTTAGATGGTATTTTTGTGCTAAAAATAGATCTGGAAAAATTCCCAAAGCAGGCCCCTTTGCCTATCAACTAAGATCTTATTTTATTTGAGTGAAGGTATTTTTGTGCACAGTGTAACAGAATTCTTCAGAGTGCTTCCAAGACAGATCAGTGTCTAATAGTTCCGGTCTGATAAGCAGCAATGCATGGCAAATAGATTAATCATTTGTCCTTTAGAAGTTCTGCTACAAAATCAAAATGTTTATTTCCTCTTTTGAGTGGGAGGGGCAGATAGCAGACTTCCAGAGAAACGGGAAACATTTGCTCAAACCTTAGGTCATTGGTCTCTCCTCGTGACAGAGCATGCTCTCTCCTGGCTTCTCCGAGAATCCTCTGGCTGGCTGTGCTGGCAGGAGCCCAGCTACGGTAGCACAACATTGAGAAGACAGAAATTATGGCATTTAGTCAGGGAGGGGTGCTTCAAAAGCACTTCCATGACATCTCCATCTGCGCAGGACACCTGCAAGATGATTAGGATGAGCTAGAGCTCTGGACTCCAGCTGGACTTTTTGAGGCTATTGGATGTCCAAACAGAAAGATCTGGGCAAACAGAAAATCCACTCAACACCTCAATAGCCACACTTGCCTACGGCACCTGGTAGTGGTGAACAGTCTCTTTGGGAGCTGCAGCCACAAAGTCGATGGATTAATACTTGGGAATGAAGCCACAGTTGACTGAAGCAGTCCAATTAGCATGAGAAGCAGCAGCCCATCTGCTCACTGGCAGGGGCCATGGAAACACATCCCTTTGCATACCTCACTGCTCCCGGTGAAATCAACAGCTCTGTCCTGAGCATCAGAGCACCACAACCTGCTGGAGTGCTTGGGAAAGGAAAGAGCACAACCAATGGCAGCAAGCTCACTGCAGCATTGCCACAGAACTAAAAGGTGCTCCGTGGAGAAGAATAATTTTTTCATTTCCATTCCAGGCAGAAAGGTCTCTGCTGGAACAGCACAGCTCCTACAGAGGCAGAGGAGCTGGAGTGAGGGCAGGAGCTGTTTAGCCACATTGTTCAGGCTGCCAAGCACAGGTCATGCAGCTTTCCACAGCTCACCAGATTCAAGACAGAAGGGAGTATGCTGCTCTATAGAGGGCCTTCCAAGCCCAGGTCTGCAGGGGAACCTGAACTGCAACTGAGTTCACAGGCCACTGGGCTTTAGAGAAAGGCAGCGCAATAATCCTACGCCTACAAATGAGAAAGATACGGCTCAAACGAGTCACGCAGTTCAGAACAGCACTGCTGCTCTTGTCAGACAAACACTTTAGTTACATAAAAGGCTACAGCACAAATTCTGATTTTAATCTGTGTAGAGTAGGAGAGTTTGGGTTTTTTCAGCCACTGCTGTCATGCATCACTGACAACAAAACTCTGCTGTCTTGGTCAGCCCAAAAGTCCTGCAGCTCAGCACATGATTTCTGGCAATGATGGCTTAGGAGAAGAATATAAAACCACTGCGAGATTATTTCATCTTTCCTCTAGAAAACTCTTCAAACTACCTGAGCCAGATGTGGTATCTTCATATTTTACAGCCTCCTACAGGATTTCCTTTCATGAACCTGCCTGCATAATACTGTATTTAATCCAGCTGTATTTTTGGTATCCACAACATTTTTGAGCAGCAAGTCATGCAGTTTAATAATGGGTCTGGGGAAAAAAAGACTAATTCTGTTTTAAAAGCCAATTCCCAGTATTAACCTCACTATGAAAAACATATACTAATCCTTCCCTTCTCACTGTCTCTTTTCTACTTATTATTTTACAGGCTCTCTATTTCATACCACTTCAGTTTTCTCTCCTCCGAGATGAAGACTTGTCCACTTTGTTATTTCTTGTATAGAACAGTTTCAAAAATGCAATAAACCTTGTTGGGCTCCCCATTTATCTGTCTGAGAGGGGGGAGGTGGCAGAACTGTATCTGAGATGTGGACGCCGAGCACCAGAGTGATGCAGTCACACGATCATCCAAAACTGCCTGGAAGTAATAACCACCACTCCAGTGCCCTTTGTGTTATATGCACAGATCAGGACTGGCTTCTTCAACGTACAGTAATTTCCATTTTCAACACTGAGCTTCATTTATGATTTGATCCCTTAATCACTTGTTATTTCGAGATCCCACTATACCTCTTCACAACCACTTTAAATTTTATTACCACAAATAATGTCATGAATTAAGCAAGTACCTCCTCATTCCTGATACACTTGCCTGAGACTACAAGTAGGTGATGAGATCTCCCTGGGACCTGCCAGTGATCTCTGTCCTCAGTGAAAATGAACTATTTAGTCCTTTTTTTGTTGTTGTTTTATATTTTTTATCAGATTTCAAGTCATGTTTTCTTTGTATCCTTTGACTTTTTAGTTCTTGTAAAAGCACTCAGCGAAGAGACCTCATTTGAACTTTGAGGAAATCCAAACACAGTTCCATACCTTAATGCATTTTCCAACATTTTGTGCATTTAGGCTCCAGATTTTCTCTTAGATAATCCCATATTAAACTTATATATAAGCTAGAGGTTGAAAACACTGATTGTGGATATACTTTAAGGAAAGAAAATACTAATTTTCATAAATTGCAACACTGTGATATGACACATCTACACAAGGTAGATAGAAAAAAAAATCAGCTACTTACCTGGTCACCTTGAGAGAAAATACAGCTTTTATTGAAAAATAATCTGTAGTTCACATTAAGAATGTCAGGGGTTGCAATTTTTTTTTCAAAGAGGAGCATGACTAGGCTTCCTTAGTGACATGTATCTATAATGTCAATTAAGACCTGATGAGATTCTTGAACAGAAAATTATTTACTTCCTTGAATGCTCACAGCAAAACCCTCCCTCCCTCAAGTAAGATCAGTTTTCCTTTATTTCCCCCCCCTCCCCCCCCTTACAACAAGCAACCTTTAAAACCTCCCACAGCAGGAAAGACAACAGAGAAATTAAATGGCAGCCATAGCTTCTGGGAACTCTTGAGGGAGTACCTTCTTTCACAAAAAAGGAAAATTACATAGTAATACAGAAAAATATGATAAAGAAATATCCTCAAACTCTCTGGAAAAACAAAGTATTTTCCACTTAAAAAGCAAGGGAGATGGAATACGCACAGCCTCAATTTGCAGGAGCAAAATATGTAAGACCTGGCAGTTTGCCAAGGAATCATGAGTGGACGGTGAGACAAGATGGAAATACTGTCTAAAACACTCCCATGGCCAGTGTGAGCCAGTTTCTAGACACAGATAAGAGAGCTGGAGTATAACTCTGGCAGCACTTCCCTGCTTTGTCATGCCAACAGTATAATGGAAAAGGAAACACGGATGGGTGGAACTGCACATGACTTGCCATGAGATATGAATGGTATTACAGGACTGTGAACGGCTTCTCAGTAGCTCTGCTTTGTAACTAGCCTGTGTTTCATTTTGAACCACTCAGAGCTGCAGTGTGCAGATGGAAGTGGCTCTCACGTCTCTGCTTTGCTTTACTTTGTGCCTCAGACACTGCTGTGCTGTGGCACAATGTGCATCCAGGGCACTGCAAACAAACCAGTGAAATTCCCATGCAGTAAAGTCCACCTTTGGCTTTAGTTGTGTGAATAATGCAACATCCCACTCTGCACGGCAGTCCCCACAGGCAGGCAGATTTTACTGAGCCGGGCTCTCGGTGGAGCCAAGTCGGGGCCCAGTAAAATAATGAAGGTCCTTATTCAGCTATCACAACTGGTGTCCTCGAGTGTCCCTTGGAATTACAGGACAGCGCTTTCCCTGGACAAACACTGCAGTCACTTTGACACCTGCTGCCAAGGCTGTAAAAGGCAGCAAGCAATTGCCGCTAAAATGCCCAGATCCTGAGAAGTGTGCAGAGTAACAGTGCTGCTGAAAGCCATTGACTGTGTGCGAATTCCCTGGTATAAGCCAAGATTACCAAGTGAGCTGGCAGATTCCAGCATATTTTTGATATTAAAGTGATGGGAAACTGCTTAAATACCGATGCATTCATTACGAAAACATCTTTTTGGCATTTACTTCCAATTAACGCTTGTGCCTTGGCACAGCCAATTCTCCTCATTATATTCAAACGTTATGGCTCTGTGAACGACCAAACACGATTATGGAAATGTTGGCTCCCATTCCCTGAGATGGGTATTTGTAAGGAGGCTGTCAATTGGAAATATCTGGAAATCTATCAGGGGTCTGAGCACATTTTAAAAGGCCATCTGTGTACAAAAGGTAATCACAACGACAGCATTCTCGTGCTGGGCACGGCAGCAGAGGTGCAGTTGGTGACACTGTGCTGCAATCAGAGCATCTCCTTCAGCTGTGCTGTGCCACTGCCAGGCCTCCCTGTGCAGGCAGCAAAGGCATGGACAGCCAGGGACAACTGCAAACCAAAAGCTAAATCACGAGGCTGCATATCAAGAAGGGAGTAATTTGCTTTCAGAAGCCAAAAGGCTAAATACAAGACCTGTTATTAAAGAGTGTTCGCAGTACAGAACCAAAGGCTTTCATGGCACCGACACAACTGGAATCACAGCCATGTCTATCATCCAAGTGGTTTGCTTTAGAAATGAATTCCATAAATTTTCAAACAGCTGCACAGGACTTAGCTTCAAAAATCTGTGAGGGTAAATAAAGCATGAACCCTGCCTGTCTCCTCATCTAGTTGGACTTCATTGTTTAAGCTATCTGATAGCTGGGTTTATTTGTACTGCTGGATTTGATTTTTAGTGCAGGGAATTATTCCCATTAATCGTGTGGGTTAGGAACATTTCACTGTAAGAGCCAGAAGGCTGGGTTGAAGCTTTCTGATACATTTTAGGCAGCATTTTCACCTGCTCACCAGCTACATCCTTCCAGCCACTGTCCCTCCTAACTGGCACCGGTGGAGCAGCCCACGGTGCCTGGGGCGTTTGGGCAGCAGAGCTCCCTGTGCCTGGAGCAGCTCTGCCACTCTCACACACGGGGCAGCTCAGGAGCAGGGCTGTGTTCCTGTGCTGCTATGAATGCTAGGAGACCAGCTCCTTAGTGATTTCAGCTTTACTGGGAACAGTCTGGGAGGGGAACCTGCAGGGTTGTGTGCACACCACCTCTGCTCTCCACCATATTGGGCGTGGAGGAGGAGGAGGAGGAGGTCAGCTCTGTCATCTGGCAAATCTGGGTCTCCCCTTCTTATAGAAGTCCCCAAAAAGATGCCTGGTAGTTTCAGGTTCAGGGTCCCCATGTCACTCCTGGCTCACTTGGCAAGGAGTCCTGACTAGAGTTTTGACGTCGTCCGATGTCCCCTCTGGTTAGAAGTGTTACTTCAGCTCTTTACCTGCATGGTGGCCCGTGGCTTGTTGTTTTTAGGGGTCTCCGCTAGGCGAATTCCCTCTCCCCTAAGTCCCATGGGATTCTGACATTTGCATACCAGGTGATGTCATCCTCCTCCTCATGGTCTCTGGTGGTTCGGCATCTCTGAGGAGTGAGGAACAGTGGGGGCCACACCCGATGGTAAGGGAATTTACCAAACAACTCATTCAACCAACAACTCATTATCCTCATTGACTTATAACATGGGAACTTTGTATCAACTTTCTAACAATTTATTATCCTCATGTGCCACCACAGGAGCATTTCCCTGTGAGGCTGCTGAGGGCAGGGGGAGCTCCTTGCTACTCCAGCCACAGTAAATTCATACGTGGAATTAAGCAGCCCTAGGTGAAACTTGAAACCTGGGCATTTGGGTTTTTTCTTATGGGATTTGCTCTGTGCTCAGCCTCTGACAGGAGGAATGTTGCCTGAAAGGCTTTGAACAACAGCAACAAGAGAAATACAAACAGGGAAAAAACAAACCTATTTTAAGTTTTTTGAGTGTTTTTTTGGTGGCTTTTAAACATTATTTGTAACTATCTTCAAAATCTGCTTACTTACAGTACACAACAGCATTAGTATGCAAAAATAACACCTGAAATCTATCTCTAAAAGGTTTAGAAGATTTGCAACTATAAGACAATGAAAAATCCAACCGCTCAAATTTTAAAGCTGTCTTAACAATATTGAAAACTGCAACTATTTTTAACACTCATTTCAAACAGATCAAGTATTGCCATTTCCCAATGTGCCATCACTGCAGTCAAAATCAAAACTAAAATCCAAGAAATACTCACATGGCATGTTATGGGGTCTCAGTGCAGCCAGTTTGGTACACAATGGTTGATATTTTTCATTATTTCTCAATAATTTTACATTGATAACTTAGTTTCAAATTTTAATGTCTGTGAGAGCAGACATTTTTCTAAAACACCTAAAGAAAGCATGAAAAATTTTTAAATTCAAAAGAACAGAAGTAGGAAATCAGACTGATTTGTATATCCAAATGAACTGTAAGACTTGAAACACGTGAGGGGAACAGAGGGATTCCTTCCAGGTGTTTATCGAGCAGATATTAATTTAGAAACAAATATACAGCTGTATGTGACTGTACGTGCCCTGGCCAGCTGCTTCACACTTAACAAAAAAAAAAAAGCAAACACAAAACTCCAATGTGGTCTAAGACTGGTAGAAACAAGCAGGAGACAACTGTATAAACACAGAGGCCATGTTTGTGAGAGCTGATTAATGCCACATCAGAGTGAGGAACATGCAAAGGTCTGTACTTGTTCCAGGCAGCGACTGGAAAGTGAGCCTTTACCACCAAACAGTATTTTGTGTGAATCCAACTGGTTTCTTTCCACTCACAAACTCCTACTGAACCAACCACCAGGCTGTTCTCAGGACATTTTTGGTTGACTGAGTGCCAGAAATGATTTTTTAATGGGACAGTGACTGATTACTAGAGGCAGATGTTCAACCTTGCTTATTAAAATATGCGTCCCTGTAAGCTGTTTCCTGATGTACTTGTATGACCCACAACCCACTTAGGCAAGCAGGAGGGCACACAGGTGGCAAACCTCACCAGTCACCCCAGACTGAACTGTCGTTTAATGAACTGTGTTCTGCAGGATTTTATTATTTCTCATCATGACCAAAGTTACTTCTTCTGAAAACAGAAAGTTGCTGCTTTCGGTCTGATAGTGTAAACCTTCTGCTACCGACAATGGCTTTGGGACTCTAGAATTAACACCTCTTCCATGGTTTACTTCCAGCAGAGCCATGCTCAACACAAATACACCAAATGCAGGCAGTAAGCTTTATTCAGCACAGCCCAGTGCTGTTCTGTCACATCAGATAGCCATACCTAGAATCTCATGGCTGATGTAATCTGAAGGGTTTTGCAAAGAAGCTGTTTAACACCACCACATACTTAAGGGAAGACATAGGAGAGCCACTTGCTGAGGTGTCCTTCTGTGTAAAAGGCAAATTACCAGAGACACTGTGAATGTCAAGAACATACCAAACACATCCGTGTGTGTGAAGAGGTCTGCCTGGGATTCTTCAGCCCCGATTCTGCCATAAAAATTAGCTTTGTTTTGTGGAAAGTGAATCTAGCAGATAGATACATGTTTTCAGCCTGCAAAGCAACTGCTAGAAATTGGAGGGGGGAAAGTTTGCTGTCTCGGTCAATCTGAGCTCCAGTAAGGAAACAAGCAGCAGCCCACTAGCCAGAGCTGACAGGATGGATGGAGAAAAGCTGCCCATCCAAGTGGGAAACTAAAAACTCCAAAGTGCAAAGAATATCCTGCACTGCTCAACAGATGCAGCAGCAGCAGATCCCTGGGGCTGCCTCTGTCAGCACAACGCCCAGCAGCCAACTCTTCCAGGTCAGCAGCCCCTCTTGAGTAGAAGGAGGGTCCTGGGGTCAGGACGGTGTTGATGAGAAATCCACCTCACAAGAGGTAACTACACTCTCAGGTCAGGTTACATGTTGCAGCCTACAGTGCTGGGTAATTCACCTCCCAGGAATAGGGCCAGCTTTGTGCAAAGTTGCTGAAACAGAGAAGTGGAAGAACGCTGATGGGTGCAGAAAAGATCTCTGGTGGAGTCAAAAGAATTTATATAAAAGATAGGGTGGAAGCTAGAAATAATCAAATAGGAAACGGCAAAGAAAAGCAACAGTTCTACGTAAAAGAAACAGCTCTACAGAGATTAAAAATACCTTACACGTGTTTTTCTGCAGCCATGTGAGCAGTAAGATGGGGAACTTGCCTGCCTGCCTTGCTGCCCTACACACTTTGAACTGACAATATGAAATATGGGAATAATAAACGCACAGGATGCCTAGTGGAAAAGAAAACAATCAGAGCCCCTGGAACACGAAAATCAAAGAATATATCAAAGGTGGAATAAGCTGTACCAAGCAGTAAGTGGAATCCTATGTTAAGGAGTAGTTTAAAACTAATTGGCCAAGCCCTCTAATCAGTTTAATAAGCTGTGATCCCATGAAACTGATATTCTGGGCAAGAAGAAAAATACTAATTCTGTCATATTTGAACTGTGCAACAACACGTTGATGGCAGAGCTTCACTTATGCCCAGCACAGAGTGGCAAACATACTGGGACATGTTGCCTGGAACCAGAATTTCATAGAGAGCCAGGAAACTCAGAGAGGAGGAAGCAACTCTTGGCTTTGCTGGAAGCAGTGCCTGGACCAGGTTTTCCTTTTTTTGTTTCTAACCAAGTAAAATTTTTAAAGGCAACGGGAAGAGTGTTCAGTGAACTTTGTTCACAAATAAATCTCACCTACTAGAAACTTAGAGAAGCCTGAAAAACCCAGCACTGCTGAACAGCAAAGTAAGTGGTTCCATGTCCAGATGAATAAACCAAGAAGGGGCCATAAGCTCAGGCAGATACAATATAAATAAAAAAAAAAAAAAATTTGAGGAACAGCTTTCAAAAGGCACAAAAAACACAGATGAAAGCATTCTGATGAGAATCTCTAGGGTCAAAAAATGATGAAGATATAACAGAAGAACTTAGTGACAATAAATCCATAGATAGAAAAAAATCCTGTGCACAGTTTTGGTAGAGGAGATTGGAAAGACTCCTGCTCTGGAATCTCCTCTCTCTACAGCAGTATACGAGAGTGTCTGTCTCAAATCAAACTTAGTGACAGAAGACACTCCAAAAGAATTCTCTGATGAGCAAATGAGCAGTAACAAGTCACCAGCACCATATGATAACTGCCTACAGCAGAAGAAACTGAAGACTTAACTACCAATGGTGTTGTTTAACTTCTGCCTAAATTTGCTTTGATCCCAAAGGAGTTATGGGCAAACATGGGCCAAAAGGCCAAGTAAATTGGTAGAAACTGTTTTTAAAGAACAGAATGAGTCCCTTTATAGACGAATATATTTACTGGCATTGACGGAAACAGATTTTGTGAAGGAAGTTTTGCCTCATTATCTATCAAAGTATTTTCTACAGGCATCAGTAGGCATACTGACAACAGAAATCGAGGCTATATTTGTATACTCAAAGGCATCTCACAAAACCTCAGCCAACAGAACTTAAAAAAAACAGCTGTTATAGAGCAAGAAAGTCTTCAAATGAATAAAGGAATGCTTAAAAGGAGTAAAGAGAAGTACATCTTTAGAGAACAAAGAGGTGATGAAGGCCACTGACGTGGTTTATTAGGCAAAACATACGAGCAGAGAAACAGCAAGGGGTGTGGTTTGCTGTCTGCAACTTCGGTGTGCCAGCAGTGACCTGTCTGTAACCAGCACACAGGGTACACCCTCAGCAGGAAACACATACAGCCACACAGATGGCTCCCCCACACTGCCAAGGCAGAATCTATTACATGGAAGACGGCACTTTCAAAGGAATTTTCCTGACAAAAGACAAAGACTTAAATGCCTGGTTGCTAGCGGCAATTGAACCTTTGGGAATTTATTTTTTCACCATAAAGGCTTGTCAGATGTTCCTATAAAAAGATTTGGATGAAGAACCTGAAATACTAAAGAAAGAGTGAGTCTCTATTTCACTTCAACTTTGATGCTAATTTTATTTTATCCACATTTAGTAAAATCAAGTAAAATCAAGAGAGACACTCCATCCACAAAGAGATGCTCTTGATTTAGGCCTAAATGACCTTTCAGTTCTTCCACAGCTAATATTCACAGCAGCTTTTAGAGAAATTAAACTAGGGAAAACCATCTCCTTTTGACCCCTCTCATCAACTGTGCACATCTTTCTCCACCTCAGTTAGTTTCTCTGGTTAGTTCGTTCCTCTCATATGTGTAGTACGGGTAGGTTTTGCTGTATTTTTTTTTTACTTCTGCTATTAATGAAACTCAGAAATAAGTAGCATGATGAATACACATATTTCTTAGGCTATAAGATGATATTAAAGTAAGGGACTGTTTTCGTGGCATCTAAACCGGCTAAACCAGAAGGATGGAGAAAATCCTTGGCATTCCTGAATTATCTTATGCAGATGAAGAGTACTGACCAAAGCTTCAGGGCACCTCTGTGACCAGTACCTTATTCTGATGGTCAAAAACTCTAGGAAAGATGCTGCCAGGCAGAATGGAGCCGCCTGCAGATGGGTGTACAAGATAAAATGGGGGGGGGGGGGTAGTTGAAACTGACCAAAGAAATTCACACTCGAAAGGAATGTTTGAACCATGCATGTGATTTTATGAATATGCAACAGGCTGATATTTTTAAGGAGCAAGCCTTTTCGGTAGGTGTGCTCTTGGCTAAATGCAAGGTCACCTGGCCGTATAATATTTTGCTTTATTTCTGTCTCCTAATTGTCTAATTTTTTTTTTTTATTGAACTTATAAATTTTTCTAAGAAAGTGAACCTCGTTTTTCACAAACCCCTTCCCCTGAAAGGCCTCAAGCTGCCTGTTCTGAAAAATCTTCACGGAAATTGCATCAAATGTAGCAGGCCCTGAAAGGAGAGTGGTGCTTCCCAGTGCCACTGTTGGAGGAGCAGGGACTGCCCGTGCTGCCCCAGCTCACGTGGGGCTTTAACCGCTCCCACTCCACACAGGAGACTCCCTGGGCAGAAGCGCAACAAAATTTATCCACAGCAAGAGGGTGAGTTCTTCACAAAAGAAGAAATTTTCCATTTTGAAAATAATAGGAGAAACGCCCCCCCAAACATCTAGTTTATATGAAAAGTGTTAGAAAGACTTTAAATAGTGAATATAGAACAGCAAAATTAACTAAGTTCAGTTCTCTTTCGAAAAGAATTGTTATCCTGCATTAGAAAAAGAGCTATATTCCCCTCTGACTTTTCCTTGAAACACTATGTGTGGAAACAAAATAAAAAATAATATTTTCCAAGATTCTGAGAGCCAGTAGAGTGGGATCTCTCTACTGCTATTTGTAGAGGTATCCTAGAAATTCAGATAATTTCTTTTTATCATGTTTTTTGATCCTCAAAGTGTTACTAAATTTTAGAAAATACACTCAGAATTAAAAGCAGATGTGTCCCAGTCAACGTTTCACACACCTTATGGAATTTGCCGGCCTGAAGCTCTCTGCTCATGCAAGTCCATTGGTGGGTCCAACCCACCGGCCAAACACAAAGCTGCAGAAAGAAACTGAAATGCTCAAGGAACTGCTATCAGGAAATTTGGTTTCCAAGATTTCTCAGAAGATACTGATGAACAGTAACGATAAAATAAAATCTATTCCAGGGAGATTTTAATGCAGTTCTTTATCTGTTTAAAATGACAACAGAATTAAAAAAGAAAAAAAAGAAAGAAAAGAAAAACGGAGTTCAAGAATTCCTGAATTGGTAAAGGGGTACCTAGATAAGGAAGTACCTAGCCAACAAACTAAGACAAGATACTGAATTTGCAGCATGCATTTTTTCCACTCCACACTTCATGCCCATCAATATTTTTTTCACACTAGCAGATTCTATGAAACACACTCCCATTGAAAATAGCACAAACCCATGTGTCTGGTCCTTCTTGCTATTCATACCACTTATGTTTTTACTGATGTACCGTAAAAATTGGGTAAATATTATTTATATTTGGCAGTGGCTGGGAAGATGCTTAGTGAACATATTAACAAGACCAAAAAAATTAAACAAAAAAACAAAAGAAGTTACTTTAAAAAAATGTAAGATAAGCTCTTCAGATTAATGTAGTGTTCTATAATTTTAGCATCAATATAGGTATGTTCCATCTCATTTCTTCAAGTTTGAAACATAGCAAGGTTAATTATGAGAAGAACTGTAACAAAGTAATTATATTATCATGTAATTATTTTTAGGGGAAATAAATCTTTATAAAAATCCTATAGGCTAAGAAAGGCCTCAGGAGATGGGAGTGGAGCTGTTAGGAAGCCTTAACTATAATGTCAATTTATTTGCATCCAGCTGTGCTTATTGAACAATGATTAAAAAGGAAAATTGCCTACAAGGTATTTACTGGGTATGGAAATCAATACTCCTCACTGCCAGGAAGCTGGCAGCCTGTTAGCCACAAACCCGCAGACTCAAGGCATCCTGAACACAGTGGTGATGGCAACAGAGAGTTCCTGTGTTCAACGCGCTATTTTAGTGTCCTGAGCACTGCCCCTGTAACAGCCGTGGGAATCACCCAGGGGCAGGGAGGGGAGGAAGTGCTGCAGTCTACAACTGCCAGGAAGAAACTAAGAATTCTCCGGTTTTGACTGAAACTGATGTAGAAGTGTATGACAGCAGACACCACCCTGGAAAGGAGATGAAAGAAAGGCCCTACTAGGATTTCAGTTATCTGAGTGCAGCAACTGGTACCTCAAACAGAGGGTGCCCCAATTCCAGCCCTGAGGCCACTGGGTGTGTGCCATACACAGGAGCTGTGCTCACAGCACTCTTTAAAGGCTTTACCTTGGCATCCTTTGGGCTCCTCATCAGACTTCAGAACTGCTTTAGTTTTAAAATAATGCTTTATTCTGTAACATCCCATTTGGAAACCGGAGTTTGGAGTGGAGTTTGCCTCGCTGTGGAATTTCGACAGCCTGGTAGAAGTCAGCACAAATCGCAGCTGGCCAGAGGTTTCATTCACATGCAGCTTACACTGGCCGGTAACCCTCCAGCAGCACTGAACCTCACAAGGCATTTCCTCCAGTATATTCTTGTAGCAGGCACCTGAAATCACACACCTCTAGGCTGTGTATCAGTCTCTCAGGAGCCTGGCTGCTGTAATCCCCTCAAGGCTGCTTCCTCCCGGGGAAACAAGCCTTGCAACATGCTGTCCACAGCACTCCTTGCACCTTCCAAGAGGGACAGAGGGCTAAGGACAGCCACCTCTCACTGAAATCCTGTGCTTCATTTGATTTAAAGCGTTTTATATGACAACCCAGTCTGACTGAAGCGGGTAATTAATTCAAGCTACTCATGATGTCACTTGAGTCTGAGCTCTGAATGTAAGACTTTCAATCTGTCTCAGGCTCGTCCAAACCCAGAACATCCATTTTGGGCACCCATGCTTTCAAAGAGTTTGGAGGGGAAAAAAATGCTGTAAGCTTTGGACATCAGTGTGATATGTGTGGCTGGTTCACTCAGTGACAGCAATCAAGTTCTTTATGGGAATTCTTAAGCATTAGGCTTCTTTTGGTTTTTTTCCCCAATTCTCTTATGAGGAAGAAGTGCTTTGAAGAAAAGCATTTGAAGATCATAACTGCTGCAGTCCTAATAAAGTTTAATTCAATCCAATACTGTTAACACTATTGGCACAGACAAAGGAATGTACACAGCTACAGCTGAATATGCCACTTGGGAGGTGTATGCTGTGAAAGGAAAGTTTCAGCCTGGCAAAGTAGAAAGGCTGATCTCAGAGGCCCTAAAAGACATAAGAGACACTCCAGAGGGAGTTATGGATTAATGACAGTTCTGACAGTTTTTACGAGATCACCTGAAATAGCAGAATTTTTGTCTGTTGCCAGCCATATCCTACTGGATGAATTTACTGAAGCTTATGAATTTCTCTACAGAATTAGCAAGAAATAATGACACTTGGCATAGCACTGCAACCGGGGCTTTTCCAAATGAAAGCACTGAATATAAAGAAACACTTCTTGCCCCATGAGGCTATTAAAAAGTACTGGAAAACCCAAATCAAGAAGTGTTTACAAACTGGTAATGGATGATAGCAACAATATCCACCTGAGCAGAAAACAAGTCAGGACATTACAGATCAAGTCCCAGACAAAAGAAGGGGCACATGTACAAGTAGGTGTGCTTTTATCTGACGACTAAGGGAAGGGGTGTATGGCTATGCAAACCAAAGTACAACACAGAGGCAGTGCGATTTATGTATGCCAGAGTAACAGTAATAACAGCTGTATCAATGGCTGATTTTTAGTTAGTGCAGCTAAACTACTTCTATCACTCTCAGTTAGGAAAATTCTGCAAGTGTTTTTAAATTGCCTGACCACGAATCTCGCCTTCGGTGCTGGCTTAAAACATCACAAAAAAAAAAAATAAATCCTGAGCAGAACTTTTTCATCCAAAGTTCTTAACACTGTAATTTCCATTTTATAGATAGAAGGAACAGACGAGTTATTTGTCTACTCCTATTTAATGAGCCAGGAATCAGCCACACTGAATTCACCCTCCTGGAAGCCTTTAAGACTCTCCCCAGCTGAGCACCGGGTCAGGATGCAGCTGAGGCAGATTCAAAGGAAGGTGCCATGCCCTGAGAGCAGGCAGGTGATTGTTCCCTTCTGCTGCCCTGGCAGGTCCTGTCTGGGCAGTAAGCAGAGGTGCAGAGCACAGCAGAGAACCAGGCACAGCCCCACAGAGCTGCATCCTGCCTCCAGCAGCCTTTGCAGTCTGCCTGCTCTTCCCTCAACTCTCCGGGCTGCTCCGGGCCCTGCAGGGTGTGTAACAAGCACTGCAAGGGGTGAGGGCAGGCCAGCACAGAGTGAAACCTTGCACTGATGGTTTCTCTGAGGGGAGAAAGCCAACAACCACCAGCTGAGCAGGTTCTGCTGTGCCTACCTTGTTTTCTGTTTGCCAGGATTGCTTAGTGATTAAGAAGAAATTACCCTAACTCTGCCATTTCTTATAGTCATAATTCCACTGCTATGCTTATACAATCTCTAAAATGTTTCAAATTTCTATAAAGATGATCCAGTTTATGACTAGATGTTTTATATTTTGAGCCTGGTAAATTATTATTATTATTAGATGATACTCAAGTTTGGACTGTCTTTTTCTGTAACTGAATGTGATTGCTCTCACTCACCAGCATGCTCACACTATTTTATTTTTATTGGATAACTGAATTATTAATGTCTAAGACGTACAGGATGTACCACAGCCCCCACCATGTTAGAGAGACAGAGAAGGACAATGTAGAGCATGAACACATGCTACTATTATAAAAGAAAATGGCATTTGCAGACACTAAATTAGGTTTGAAAAAGATACATTAAGTGTTAGAGAAAGCTGATTTGGCAGTGCTCATTGTGTATTACTTTGATATCACCAGAAGAGTGGCTGATGCTAAGCAGAGTAACTGGCAGCTGCTAAGCCTTCAGGTCATTATAGAATTTCTTGGCACAACTGGATTATTTATGTGATGAAATTTCACTAAGACAGTATTTTCTCCAGAACTCATCATCATGTCACTCAGGAAAAAATGCTGACATTCAGTAGTGTTTAGGTAATAGTCAAAAATTCACTGCTTCAGTAACAAATGCATTCCTTGTAGGAACACGAAAAACAACAATACTGTTCAATCTCTTGACTTTCCAGTATCAGCTGTCTGATGAATATTCTACATAGAAGGAAGCAAACTAAAAAAACCCCAAAAACCACCCAAGCAATTAGTTGTTAAGTTCTAATTGCATAAATAAGGCTAATTATACAGACGGGAAATCTTTTCAGCACAGAAAATCAGATGTTAAACATTCCTCCCATTGACAGAAAAACCCTTCATACAAGCAAACAAGTGCATGAAAACCAGTGAGCTAATCATGCTGATCCTTCTATAAAGGGCTGCCTTGCTCTGCAAAGGAAGAAAAAACCTTAATTCTGTTTCTGTGCTGGAGACCCACACAGATGCTGCTATACTGAGGGCCTGTTCTTTGCAATGAAGGACGTGGCAGAAGCAGAAAAGAGAGTAAATTGCAAATTGCTGTTGTAGTTGGGATGTTGCAGGCAGGGCAGCAACAACAACCAAATGATGCTTCAGGTCATGCTGGCTGCACAGAACAGGGTATTTCATGAAGACTGGGCAAGTTGCTCCTGCTGAAGGCACCAAAATCACAGAATGCTAGAATGGTTTGGCTTTGCTTGGGAAGGACCTCGAAGCTCATTTAGCTCCAATCCCCCTGCCATGGGCAGGGACACCTTCCACTGTCCCAGGTTGCTCCAAGCCACATCCAGCCTGGCCCTGAAAACTTCAGGGATGGGGCAGCCCCAGCTTCTCCAGGCAACCTGCCCCAGGGCCTCAGCACCCTCACAGGGAAGAATTTCTTTCTGTTATCCAAACTAAAGCTACCCTCTTTCAGCTTTGAAGTCATTACTCCTTGTCCTATCACTCCATGTCCTTGTGAAAAATCCCTCTCCAGCTCTCTGTCTTGTAGCCCCCTTCTGGTACTGCAAGGCTGATGAAGGAAAAATAAATGCAAGTTCCATTATACCCAGGACCTGGGTTACAGGCAGCGTTCAGCCCTGAGCTCTCCAGTGGCTGACTGCTCTCCAAAACAATTCCCCACAGCATGGCTCCATCCCCAGGCAGCCAGCCTACACCTTGAGTACTACCATGGAACTCCTGCAGAGAGAAAACCTGGCATCCTACCAGAGCCAGGGCCCTGCACCCCGGAGGCACAGCCAGCAGCGAGCTGAGTCCCCACAGCACTGACACAAACACATGGGAGGCCAGTCTCAGCCGAAGAGACCAAGTAAGGGACTAAAATTAAACAGTACTTTCTGCAGCATCATATCCAACATGTACTTTTCCTTTGCCAACCTGAATTGTGCATGTGTATACAAACTCTAACATTCACTTTATTTCATTGGCTGTGACACCAGAGCTGCATGAGTGCAGAGGAAATACTGGATAATTAGAGAAAGAGTTGAATACTATTCAACGATAAAAAACTTTATTCAGTATAAAATTAATATTATTTCAATAATTACATTTGATTTCCACAAATGCTACCAAAACATGTAATACTTTAAAACCTCTTTCATGACACTTGTGTTTTAAGTGGTAAGTGAAGGATACAGCCAGTATTTCTGTTATGTGATATATAATAAACTAGAAATGTTGGCAACATTCTCATAAGAGCATTGAAAAAAAAGTTATATTACTTGATTACTACATTCCTAGTATTTGCCTATAATAAAAGAAGCAGACCACATCTCAGTACCGAGGGAGCCTCTTGGCTTTGAAAATTCCAATTCCAAAATTCCACTGAGTTTCAAGGCTGGTTTCAGCTCGTACCTTCCAACTTTGGCAGCAGTGCTGTAAGGCAGTACGAATGCCATCAGATTTCTAGGGAGGACTGCAAGCTGCTGGAATTCCTGAGGGCTATGACTGAGCTGTGGCAAGCAGGGGCTGCCACAGGAGCTTTGCAGAGGCACCCTGCACTTCCAGCACGAAAAACAGTAAGAACTCTTATAAGGAGAGGGCCATGAGCACAGTCCAGCCACTGGCAAAATTCTGTTCTCATCAATCAGTCAAATGAACAGAGTACACACTTTGTACCCTGATTTTCTAGATTTCAGCAGCACATTGTCCCAAACACACTCTATGCGGACCAAGTGCTCCTACACACTTGGAGCTTCACCAGCTGGACTGAAGCAGATAAGAACTGGTATGTTTGTTTTCCATAACACTATTTCCTTGTCCACAGTCAGACTGATGGACCAGACAGATTCCACAGGATGCATCAAGCCTTTGAAATTGCTTTGAAAATGGACAGCTATTCCTGGATGCTTGTCTGACAGTATAAACATGTACCTAAAATGACATATGACTGGCTATACAAGTGTCTGAGAGCAAGACTCTCTGAAAACAGCAACATGCTTTCTCGGAGTGCTGGTGAGCGCAGCTGCTCCCAGTGTGTCATCCTGGCAAATTCTCCTTTCCTACTGCACCATGTGCATCAGGAGGAGACCAGAACTATAATCCTCCATCGTCGTTCCTTGTCATTATACATTTCATGTCCTCTTTTCCTTCTCTAAGCAATTGCAAGACTTGTCGAACTTCAGTCAGATCTTGGTAACCCACAACAAAGAAAAAAAAGGGTATTGTTTGCAGATGCCAAACAACCTGTTTTGTTTTTTCTTTCTCAGCCTAAAACACTTGGGTGAGATATCCCCAGGCTACCCTTCAGAGACTGTCCTGGTTTAACCGCAGCCAGCAGCTCAGCCCAACACTGCCACTAACTCATTTTCCTCTGGTGGAATGGGGGAGAGAATCTTAGGAGTAACAGTGAGAAAACTCGGGCTGAGACACAGTTTAATAGGTGAAGCAACAGCTGCATGTACCAGGAACACAGAACAAGGATTTATCCCCTACTGCCCATGGACTGGCAGGTGTCTCAATGTCCCCATGTCCTTCTCCTGCCCCCAGCTCTGTGTGCTGAGCGTGGCCCCACATGGTCTGGGATGTCCCCTGGGTCACCTGGGGTCAGCTGTCCTGGCTCTGTCCCCTCCCAGCCCTCGCTGGTGGGGTCGGGTGAGGGGCAGGGGAGGCCTTGGCTCTGTGCAAGCTCTGCTCAGCACTGACCAAAAGAGCCCTGTGTAACCAGCCCTGCTTCCAGCACAAACCCAAAGCACAGCCCATAATAACTACTGCGGAGAAAACTAACTCTGCACCAGCCCAAACCACCACAGAGACACAGCCTGAACATCAACAGCAGAACAGTACCAATATCCCCTTACTGCCTGACCAAAACTAATGAGCACATTTCTTCCCTCTGGCTCAAGGATGGCAGAAATCACTGCCTCACCCTCTTGGCTAGATTGAGATTTCCAGGGAAATCCATGTGGAGTCAAGCACTGCTCAGTGTGACCACAAATGACCCAGCTGTTACCGTTCTCTGCACAGACTCATCCCATTGTTTATGGAGCTGAAGAGAGTAATAAAGGTTTATTCAGCACACGACAGCCAAGACTAATTTAGAAGACTTTCCACTTGACATAGCAGCATTGTTTCAAACTACTTCACCCAAGCAATGCCTGAAAACTAGAAATGAACCAGCTTTAGTCCTCCTAAATCAGGTGAAAAACATGGAATATACTTTCTAGGTCAAAGTATTGATTCAATATGAATTCGCATGTTGATTCAAGTGATTCTTTTTTTTTCTTTTTCCTAAAGAGTTACCTTTGTACCACAGTTTCTCTCAGTGCTCTCTCAGTGCCTCATCCAGCTTTGCCATTATGCCTGATCCAGCACCAGTTGCTGTTTTATATTTGATGTGGAAACTTAAAACCCCTTAGACTTGCTCCAGCACACAATGGATGGTTTCAAAGAACTGGATCCCGTGCTGCATGTCTAATCAACTTGGTGTGTCAAGCTGCATGTGCCTAGGAAAATCGTGGAAGCAAAGCCTGTTCCCAGCTGCTCTTGCTGCTCTTCTATGTTGGTTTGGTACTGGAAGAGGGCGGTGGTTTTAGTTACTGACACACTCTGCCGATTACATACAGAGCCTTGAACTTTTCTGTATTCTGCACCGCAGGACTGAGAGCAACATCTTTGCCTAAATGTACTCAGAATTTAGCAGGTATATTGCAGAGGTGACTAATGATTTCTTGCAACCTGCTGATGCTTCTTTAGCCCCACAATTAGCTCACCCAGCTGCTTTCAGAGAAAATGAGGGGATCCTTACTGTGCACCTGCCAGAAGCTGGCAGAAAGTCTGTTCTGTTACATGGTGTCCTTAAGCACCTTAATTTATAGGGCTGGTTTAGCTCAGGGCCACTTAAGAGACACAGAAGAAACTGTCAACAGCTTTTACCTGGGACATTGTAAGAACCTGCTTTCTCTTAGGACATTTGTTTTCTATTGGTGACAATGACTTCCTCAGCCAAGCCTCTCTCTGCTACTTGCTTATGATGATAAATATTCACAAACCTGGGAACATGAAGAGACTGGGTTTTTATTAGATAGCAAGCTGCATACATAAACTATATCCTTATGCATCTTTTTCTGTTGGCATCTCTGAGTGCACTTACTTTAACAGGTATGTAAACTCCTTCTTGATGACCAAGTAATTTAAAGACCACAGGGAGGTACACAATACATTATGCAAAAAAAAAAAAAAAAAAAGCCCACCAACAAAACCACCAAACAAAAAACCCCGACATTTTCAGAGCCTGTTGAAAGGAAAGATTTCTGCAGATGAGTTTTACTTTAAAAGTTTCTAAGAGGTTAACTGTCAGTGTAGGCTGTAAACAAGAGAAGTGAGAGAAGATGTTCATGCAACCAGCATCTGATTTATTTACAACAAATTAAGGAACATTCGGCTGAAAGCATCTTCCTTCTTTGGTAAACTTGGCAAACATTTTCAAGAAGGCTGGGATTTGGGTTTTTGGGTTTGTTTGTGGTTTTTTCGGAATGGAAACTGTTTTGTAAAAAAGAGATGCCTGGTAGGAACAGCTGGTAGGGTGGCCTGGCAAGGCACTGAGACTACATCTGAGAGAGCAGCCTGGCAGAACCTCGACTGTGCCTCTCCTTTTCCCATGAGAACCCTACAGCCCGTAAGGTGAACCAGCTGCTGTGGGCTTTCAACTGCACACACACACAGACCTGGTCCACTCTGCTACATCAATACTGCATGGTACAGCTGAGGCAGCTTCCAAAACCTGAATCTAATTATGCCGCTGTGCTGGTCATAGAAGGGGAAGGAAATGGGGGAAAGAAGTAAAGTTCAAATGTTTTCAGCAGTCTTTAGTGAAAGGGGTGTGTGTGCATGTGTGTAAATCTCTGCAGTACACACAGGTTTGCATTCGCAACAAGCTGCTGCACTCAACACTTCCTCCTGAACACGTACCTGGGGTTGAGCCCTGCGCATCAGTGCAAGGCAGTCAGGAAGGCTGAGTTTGTCCTCAGTAGCAAAAGTGGAAATAGCTATTTGCTGACACTCTGTTCTCTTTCCTTATTCCTCAGAAGAGTCCTCACGAGCTGAATCCCAGCACAACAACATTGGCAGGCAACAAATCTGTCTGTGTGGTCTGGCAAAGGAGGGGAAGAAAAAAAATCTCTTCATCTACAGCAACAGGCCAGGTAGCTCTGGCAAAGATGGACACTCAGGGCCCAGGCACCCAGAGGCTGCTGTGCACAGCCCCATCACTAATCTGACACTGTCAAGAGAAAAGAGAACTGTTGTGTGCTTTACAGCACAGAGCTGAATGAAGATTGGCCATCTGTTTGTGCTGGATATTCCCCACTGGTTCAGAGACAAGCTACTCCGTGACAATATGTTCAGCAATTCAAGAAGCCCCACAAATGGTCTTCCTTTATTCTTTATGAGTCTGCTGAAGAGAGCAAGTAGCACCATTTTCTATTCCTAGAAAAAGCAAAGAGCCTGGGATGCTGATGGCACTGGTCACACATTTCTGGATTCAAGGCTTCTACAGAATCTTTGCCATTCCTCAGTCTAAGCAAAAGCACACAGGATGATACACTGGAGTCCCTGTAGGTTACAAATCCAGTGCCAAAACATAAGAATAGAGGCATTGCATCTAGCATGGCATGTGAAGAAGGAAAATGATGCTCCTTCGTTGATCTAAAATAGTTTCAGCTTTCTGTGAGTGTTCCACCCTCCTGTAACTCTTGTACTACTGCTATAGAACAATGGTGGGACCAGAATAAATCGTGCTCTGTGCAGTATCTGTTCCACACAGCCAGTTAGTGCCACTGTCTGTAGAATACATAGTAATAAACTACAGGGATTGCCCAGCAGCAGTTTGGCTTAGTCCACTGGACATCCTGAACTTTGCTTTGTTTCAAGCTATGTTCTCAAAGTTGCAGAGAACTTTTACAGCCTGTGGAGTTGAAGCCTAATTTATGTTCTGCTGTATGGTACCTACAGCAGCAGCCTGAACAGTTCCCTAAACAGTGATATACAAGATAAGAGCATTGCCTACAAGGTGAGTTTCTACATTGGGTCTTCCTTTTCACTTGTAGCTCAAAAGGGGAAAACTGGCAGGATTTTGAGGCCATTCTCACACCATGACCAAAAGGGGAGTGAGAGCTTATTTAAGATCCTTCTCCCTCAGTGAAAGTGAACAGAATGTGCTGACTTCAGAATTGCAGTTGTCCAAAAGTTAAATTTTTTTCTTATGCATCAGCTTCTTAGGCAGAAATAAGATACTAAAGGAGGCCAGTGAAAGCATCTCTTGAAAAATTTCACTGTAAACAATAATAAAAAAAAATATAGCAAAGACTAGTGGTTTTTATTTCTGTTGTTGCTTTAAAAAGATTTTTTTCTGTTCGGTGGATATGCATTGCAAAAGTTTCTAAAAGAAGTTCCATCCTCCTGCTCTTTTGAAGCAGCTTCTGACACCACACTTGAGATGTGGATGAGGATGTAAAAAGTGCATTTGATCAGCACTGTAACTGCTGCTATACTCTCTTATTTCATCAGAGAGTCTCTTGGGGTTTAAACTTCCTACAACCCCACAAAGAGATTTCTGAAGCAGTGACATACTCCATACATAACAAACACATCAAAAGAATTCGATGGGGAAAATAGTTAATGAAAAAGAGATAAATCACAGTATTGCCGGATTAGTAAATCATATTTCAAGGCAATTTACTGAAGATGGAGACACAATACACATTCCATAGAATCATGGAATACACTGAATAGGAAGGGACTGATCAAGATCTTTCAGTCCAACTCCCAAGGCTGCATAGGACACTCCAGAAATCCCACCCTGTGCCTGAGAGTGTTGTCTGAGCACTCCTTGAGTTCTGGCGGGCTTGGGGCCGTGGGCATGGCCCTGGGGAGCCTGTTCAGTGCCTGGCCACCCTCTGGGGGAAGAACATTCTCCTGCTCTCCAGCCTCAACCCCCCTGACACAGCTTCAAGGATGTTCCCCTGCTTCTTGTAACTTTTTCAGCTGTAGTTTATCAGGGGAAATAAAGGCTACTTCACCTTCCTTTGGAGGGAATAGGTGGCCTTGGCATTTTAAGTATCTTGATTACTTGTTTTTCCTTACATTATAGAAAGCTTTTTGGATTCTCTGTCATTTCCCTAACAGGAATAGCCAACTACAAGTAGGAAGCTCCATCTTGGGCAGTGTAACAATATTTCTTCTTATCACATAGTTTTGTTTAAACAAATGCCAATGCAAAAACCAAAAGTAGGCTCAGACCTAATTGCACAAGGGTTTTCTAATGCTCACCAAAATGAGGCTTGAGTTTGCCTTGATTTTTCTAAATTCTTATTCCTCAAACTTCCCTTGCCCGTGCTTTCACAAACATGCTCTACACAGGAAGCTAGCTGGAAATCCCGGTAAACATCGCTCCTCCTCACGGTGAGCATAAAATTTCATTAAAAAGACTTAGTTGGAAGCTTTTCCTGGGCTTTCCAGAGAGCACCTCAGGATTCCTGCTCTTCATGAGCAGCAGGATGAAGCGAAATGAGCAGACCACTAGGTATTTCTACAGCAGGTTCCCAGTCCCCATTGAAGTATCTGTGGGGTGCAGAGAACCCTTTGTACCCAAAGGAGCCATTCCCTTCTGGCAGAATGTCACTGTAGGACACGAAAGACTCCAAATATTTCTGAAGGCAAAAAGCATAGAAAAAAAGGCTTTATTTTCTAAATCCTTGCTACTTTTTATAAGGTGCTGTGATACAGAGTTCACATGATTGGTGAATAGGAATGACACGTCTCTAATCCCCTTGGTTAACTAGAGAAACAGAAAACACCACCTGGAGAAAGATATTGTTACAAGTACATTGATACCTCTTTGCAAAGCCACCAAGAGGGGTACCTCCAAAACTGAAAAAAAAAAAAATGTAGGCTATTAAAGGAGTTTCTATCTAAAGGCATTTGAAACTAAACCAGATGCTCTGCAGTTTGTAATGCCAAGTAACTTCAAGAAGAGTGTCACTTGAAAGATGTTCTTTTTTTGTATTATTTTTGCTATTCAGAAATACTTATGTTTGGATGAGTTATTTCAGTAAACCTCTCTTCTAAACTCTGTGTCAAAAATTAACACATGCTCATTGCCAAGTTCTGTGCAGTTTATCTGGAATACTAGAGATACCAAGGTCAATCTGATAGCATTACAATTAACAGGCATATTTTATCCAAATATTTGGGAAACCTCTTTACTACAGAAATCTGAGCGCTTTAATAATTTCATTTTTTTTCCCTCTCCAAGCACTATCCAGGGTGGTCTTCAAAAAACATGGATTCATAAGCAGCTGAATATCATTTGATAAACTGGAGAGAGCTGCAGGTTTTTCATTCGTCTGTGAAAATGTTACTTGAGCTATGAACACATTTCACAGCATGCTCTTACAGCAGAAATAGAAGACCCTTTAAAAGCACTATTTCCCTGAAGTTTGAGATGCTCTTTAACAACATATTCATTTTTTTTACAGTTCTGGGGTTTTCCTTCCTGAGCCTATCTCTGACCAAACATCCCTCCATCAAATATGGGGGGGTTTCAGGTTGGATTTTTTGTATGTTTGTTGTTTTGTGTGTTTGTTTCATTTGGGGGAGGGGGCGTTGAGGGGGTTGTGTTTGGTTGGTTGTTTTTATTCTTTGCTATTTTTTTGCAAAGATTTAGCATTAAACTGTAATAATGACCCACACTATTTCAAGGCCCCCTTCAGACATTCTACTCCTCCTCTTCTATTTTTCACCCTACCTCCCCAGAATGCTGCAAATTCAAACATTACACCATTTTTGAGCTTCATCACTGGTTCAAGTGTTTAATGTCTTTTATGATCTGTGTCTGTTGTTTTATTATCTCATCTTTTTATGTCAGGAGCTTTGTTTGAGGCTTTGTTCGAGGATCAAACTTCTACCTATCGATACTTATTAGATGATTAGTGCTTATATATGTATGTCTTAAACATTTCCATTATCTCTGAAAAGAATTTACAATACTATAAAACTTGTGCCTTTAAAAATCATATAGATTATATTTTGTTCTACCTCTGAATTTTTATATTTTTATGCCGTGGAAATTTACATTTAATACATCCTTCTCAGGCAGAAATAGCTGGTTCTTCTAACATGTACCTTTATACCTACTGCAATTTTCATCCAACGTGCTGTTGTTTTTTAGTAACCCACTAACACACCAACACAGGAAGAAAAGCAGTGCTATTGATACTGAAACTCTGCTTCTCTCATAGTGGCAAGAGATTTCAGTTTATTCTGCATGTTTATCAGCAGTTCTCTAACAGTCATTACTTGAAAGGTACATATGGGGAAGAGTGGTTATATTTTATGATTTATAACGATCCCTTTATGTTATAACCTCTTGTAACACTTAAACATGCAGTTAAATGCTGTATAAATTTGATACTGCACTTCTGTAATTAACTACAACATTGCTGTTGACTTCAGTCAGCAAGATGTGAGGCTCCAGGGAGAAAGATCCCTGCTCATGAGCACTTCAAGCACAGGTGTCACTCTGGAGAGTTTTCCCTTCAGTATAAATGCTGATCATACCCCACGTCCATGGTTAAAATTACTGCCTCCACTGTGTATGTTTTTAGAACATGCACAGAAGTCTTCTTAATTCCCAATTTCAGCAACATTTACAGCTTCACAGTTTAAAGCTCTTTACTGCCACCTAAGTGAACGTTTTCATCCACAAAAACTGGAAAACACTGGTGAGTTAAGTTAGCTCAATCACGACTGGAAATGCACACTGGCTTTCTCTTTGACTGGGAGATTTTTGCCCACGTCCCTCAAAACGAATTTTCATAACCACGGAGGAAATGTAACAGAACACTAGGAATGCAGCAAAATATAAACTGCCTTTCCTGGTTTTTGCTTGTGTGCCTCACAAAGATCTCCAGCAGAGCAGCCTGTGGAGCATTCCCACTGCACAGCCAGGAAAGATTCTGGTTTCTGTATGCTGAGGAACAGGAAGGGTCCACCACAGCAGGGTCCACATCTTGCCAACAAGCCACGATGGCCGTTTTGTATCTTTGAATATTCACCACTAAACACAGCTGAGCTGAGTTTCACTGTCTTTCCCGCTCTCTGATTCCATCACTTTCAGATCCTGGTCTCACCTGTGTCTGAATCTTTCCACGGTGTTTTCCTGTGTCTTTTCCTGAAGGTTACAGACCAGTGCAAAGTTCCCACAGGTTATTATTTATCCTCCCCATTGCATCATCTCTTCTGAGATGATTACTTACTCTTTAATTTCTGAAAGAACTGCCATGTAGTGTTACTTTCTGCGATAAACCATCTGTTTTTATGAATCAGTGCCAAAAAATAACCTTATGACCTTCATTTCAGGGCCATTCCTTCTGCAGAAAGATTTATCCCAGTGCCTGTAATACTTTTTACCATATGCCTGACACATTGTGGAGGAAACCAGGATGCAGAAAAAGCAGCCCCAAAAAAAACCAAACCAAAACAAAAAAAACCCCACCAAAACCAAAAAAACAAAAACAAAAAAACCACAAACCAAACCAAACCAAACCAAACCAAAAAAAACCCCAACCCAAACCAAAGACAAACTAACAAAAAACCAAAACAAAACCCAACAACCAATCCAAACTCAATGTGAATTACCTTAAAACATCTAGGAATCTTCTGTGATAGTATTATTTAACTGCACATCTCTCTGCGTTTAAAAAAATATTTGTTATTGAGGTAACCTAGTTCTTTACAACAAACCAACTTCATTGCTGTGTTAGCACTTAGAAAAGGAAGCATTGACTCTGTTAGGCTTTTGGGTAGTTTACTTTCCAGTCCATTTGACCATCAATTAAAATTACACTGCCAGGCTGAATTTCTCTCTGTGGTAAAAAGACCCTTCAAAAGCTAACTCCAGTCTCATTCTCAAACATGTACGTAAAGAGAAAATCCCTGAAGCGTTTGCAAATCGGATCATAGCCTGAAAATCTGAAAAGCAATATATGCTGCTGTCTACAAGGATAGAGAAACAGTGAAACTGATACAATTCCAGAATTAATTTCAATTTCTAGAATTAAACTAATTTAAGAGAACTAATTTATTTTTGTTTATCTAAAGATGAGGCTGAACAACAAAGGAAAAATGCTAAAAGGAAATGTGAAGAGGGATAGAGAAGGGACAAGTCAAATTCAGAAAGTTTAGCATAACAATCACAGAAAGAGAGAACTAGGAAAACAGTAGATTTGTTGGGGTTTTTTTCACGTTCTTTTCTTTTTTTGAGTTGGAGATGGAGAAATCTTATTTTAATGTGTAGTTTTTGTTAATAATTTATTGAACATTGTAAGAGAACAAAGAGAACACCTGATTCAAGTGAGCAAGGAAGCTGGGTCTCCTGAAAAGAAGGATTAAATGGAAAATCATAAGGAGAAAAAAGTGAAGAAAGATCCTCTCTCCTCTGTGAGTCCTTGCATTTCCGTAGGCTCAAAGCCAGCTCAGAGGGGCAGCACTTTGCAGATTACCACCATGTGACACAGTAGCTCCAAGGAAGCAGCCTGAGGTCCAGCCTTGGTGCTCAAAAAACTTCCAACACAACAGTAATTCTTACACAGTGTTAGAAGAAATATGTACAGCTCTCAACTGGTGGCAGGTCCACAGAAACTCTGGCTCAGATTCTTATCCTGAGTCAAATAAAAGCCCAGTAAGTCATGGAGTTTCCTGGGTGTCAGCAGATGAGGCTCCAGGCATTCAGATATGATGTATGAGACACCTGAGGGATGTTGTCAGTCCCAGCTGCGTCTCAGGCTGAATAACTGGGTGAAACCCACTAGCTCCAGTGATATCTTAGCCCTGGTGAGACTGAGTAATGACTGTGGGCTTGAGCACAGCTCTTTGCACTTCCGCATACCCTCAACAGCCCTGACAGGAGGAATGCAGGCCCCACTGAGATACCACCTCCTAGCTGCCAGTCTAGCTTCCAAAACCCGCTCTTTGCCACTGGCCATGCTCTTGCGCCTGCCAACATCTGCTCCAAAAGTGAAAGTGTGGGAGCAAATGTAAATATATTAAACGTACAAGAAAAAAACCTGGGACCGAAGCCACACGGACGTGCTTCCAAATCACAACCAAGAGAGGAGAATCAGTGACATGTCATTTTATTGAGACTGTAGGGCTGCACAGTATTTGTTCTGTTGCACATTTCAAGAACTTTAATTCCTCTTACTATAGATTAGCTATTACACTCCTGCCACTAATAACTGGCTGTAGTTAGCAGAGGAGTACAGATCCAAACCTCCCTTTTCATCATAGAAATATCAGACATATTACTTCCAGCTCCAAATATCCCAGGCACTGTAAGCAGCAAGTAAAAGCACTTAGCATTTCATTATGAAATAATCATAAAACAGCACAACTGTTCTTTTCTTGATCCTAACAGACAGACATAGATCTGTTATGCCATGCAAAAACAATTGGCAGTAGTTCCCCAGGTTTAGAAAGCAGCCAGGTAACACATACCCTCTCTTCCCCAAAGCAAAACAGCCCCTTTTATATTCAAAACTGAACACATGCCTTGAACTATGCGGCACTGCTCTGCACCCCCAAGTTAAATCCACTTCTAAAGGGAAAGGAAAACCAAGAGCCTCCATCCCAGCCTGATGGGGGGCAATGGGCACAGAACCCTGGCTGGTCTTGCACAGTCACATGTCTCTCCTCTCCCAGAGGCACATTCCAAGCTGCAAAGGTAAGGTGTACACCTAAATAATTTAATGGCTCTGAACCCTTCGTTCTCAGTCTCCAAGGTTACCACTCGTGCCTTTCATGAAAGCTACTGTTTACTTCCTTTCCTTCTTGTTTACCTGTTTAGAGCACAGAAAAACACAGACACAAAACCCACTGCATTACAGACATGTGCCCTTTTCAGATGAGGGCAGAAGGCCAGGTGCCAGTGACAAATTTGCCAAGGATTTTCCATCTCAGCACAATCTGTGAAAAGGGCTCAGAGAAAGCTACTTGGTTTGGGGCAGCTGATGTTTATGGCTCTAATCCAGTCCTGGATCACAAACCTCTGCCTACGCCAGCTTTTCACACACAACCTGGAGGAACAAGCAGCAAGAGATGTCTGGAGAATGCAGAAAGGGAAACAGAACTCCCATGCTTTGAAAAAGATAAGATCTGCAATTAAAACTATGCCCCAGATAACTTTTAGCTTCAAGTGAGCCTTATCACTCTCTACAACTCCCTGAAATGTGGTTTTAGTCAGGTGGGGTTGGTCTCTTTCTCCTGGCTGCAACTGACAGAAGGAGAGGACACAGTCTCAAGCTGAGCCAAGGGAAATACAGGTTGGATATTAGGAAAAAGTTTTTTACGGAAAGGGTGATAAAGTACTGGAATTGTCTCCCTGGGAAGATGGTGGATTCACCATCCTGGGATGTGTTTAAACAGAGACTGGATGTGGCACTCAGTGCCATGGTTTAGCTGAGCTGTTAGGGCTGGGCTGGACTCAGTCTCAGAGGTCTCTTCCAACTCGGTGATTCTGTGACTGTAGCTTTATGTGTACATCAAAAATAAGTAAGGGTTGCTGTAAGAACTTAGAATATTATTAAAAATGTTTGTATTTACACTGGCAGTATTAATTGAGGCTTCTAAAACTTTCCTATTGCTGGAGAAAACTCTCATTTTGGAAATAAAAATCCATTAAATCCTTAAAGTCCTTTTGCAGTAATGTCTTTAATGTTTTTGAACCATAGGAACATGCATTTACTCTAACTGTGTTTTGGGCCAAAAGTACAACTAATGATACCTGCAATTCCATTGATTTTAACTGAACTACAGTTTTATTAACATACCTGCTGAGCTATTTGGCACGTGGAAGCCAAACCACACAAAGGAGATGTGTTTCAAACCTCAGGATACACTCAAGCATTCTAGAGAGCTTCTTGGAGGAGAGCACAAGCATTTGAAATATTTGAAGTTAGACTCAAAAGAGGGTGCCTTGCAAAAACACTATAAGTATCAAGTCTCCTGTCTATATTAATAATTTCTCATCTATCCGAACTATGAAGTGGAGAAACTGTGAACAAATGTTTCAACGGGTAAGTAAAACACTCTTTACTACAACAAGTGACTCATAAAAAAACATATGACTACATAAATACTCTTGAAAACATTGTGGTTTGAAGTGAAGATGCTTCAGAAGAAGAAAGGTATTAGTTAAGGAACAAAATATGACTCAGAGGAGCCAGGTGGGAAAAGAGACTGCAAGGCAAAGGCAGGACTACAATCATCAGTTTTCCCAGGTGCACTGAAAAACAGAGAAGGTTACTGAAGAGGAATTTCACGCTAACCAGAACTTGGTTTACTCTTCTTTCTGCTAACACAAACTTCACCCCTTTGCCTTGCCGGATCCCATCTGTTGTCCCCTTTGACAGTACTCTCAGGTGACGACGAAGAGCCATAAAGCACAGGGGCAAATGAACCACCAATAAAAATGTGCACATACCCTTCAGGTCCATGCTGCTCAGGCGGGCTAATGAGTTCCTGGATTTCAGATTTATGTTTTTCACCAAACTGAAGTGATATGAGGACTGGCAGAGGCCAGGTGTCCCAATGAGCTGTTTCCTGTATGTAAGGCAGAACCTTTACAGGAGAAAGGACAGCCAGCAGGGAACAACTTGACACCCCAAAGACTCTGAACTGTCATACCCTGTAGTGGCAGGTCTCCAAAATCCCTCACGGACCTCCCATGTTTTCAAAGAAAAGAAGGCTGCTACCAGGATAAAAGTTCACATTCTTCGTTCTTCGTAACACTCGTTCTGAAACTCACCAAGTAAACGTGGAAACTTCCCTTTACCTATTGGACAGTATTTTTCAGAATTCAATGCCATAAATTTTACATAGGCTATCAATTATGACAAGCACCAGGAAAAATGCTTTACACAAATGTGAGGGAGGGCAGGAAGTCGGACATGGCTATTCCTTAAAGAAAATAAAAATGACACATGAAGATGACAGAGAAATTCCATTTTTCTGGAAGCAGAGGGAAAGAAAGGCCCTGAGTGTAGTACCTTTCTCACTCAGCACCAAAAACCATGTCTGAAAACACATGCAAAAGACACTGTATCCCTTGTCTATTTATATAAAACACATGTACAATACTGCCAAGGCCTCCTCTTAAAAATGTCTGTCCCAGCACACTGATGACAATAAAGGTTATTAATTACATTAATTATCACAGATATTTGTTAACATAGTAATCAGGCTGTAGAAGTATCACTAGAACACCATCTAAAAGTTCTGGAACTAAACAAATAAATTGAAGTGGTTACCTTTTGTTGAGCAATTACTAAACTTTATGTTATGTATTTTGTAATGATTTTATTCAAGGATATCTAGGAAAACCAAAGGGTTTTCAAAACAACGTGCACATCTAAACCAAATGTAAATGTATGATCCATTTTTTAAATGCTTGGGCCTGTCTCAGAAAGGCAAGAAAGCACATATGCTGCTGCCCTAAACAGGCCCAAGCAGTTTTTGTTAACTCAGAAGATGCTTAAGAAATACAACTGCAACTACATACTTCACTGACTGGGAATTGGGACTCAGTTTGATTTCAAAGGTAAAAAAAGGAATATCATCCGTTCAGTGTGGAGGAAAGATGCAACATTCTAATTGTAGTAAACAATTTTTTTAGTTTTATAATTTCCAGTTCTAACTTGATTATAAAAGCAGTCTGTTTTTATAGGTCAAGAATGCCAGTAAATCTTTCTTCAGTTTTTTTACAAAAACAGTGGATTTTTGCCAAGCTGCATTGGTGTTTCCCCCTCTCCCTTTCTGAACTCTCTCACACTACCATATGCAGCGGTACCTAATGTCTCTCACATTGATTTTATCATATTGTTTTGGCACTTTCTTTCATGTGCTCTGTGAACCTCAGATATTAACAGCACGGCTCCTTTACCACAGAAAGTTTACAGAAAAGGAGCAGCATGCTTCACCTCTTTCTAGGAGGCAAAAATTATCACAAACATTTGTATAAAACTCTTTCAGAGTGAAAACTGCTGTGTTACAGGATATTTGATCATCGTGGAAAAAAGAATAAGCAGAGTTTTGTCTGACTTGTGCCTTGGTTCAGGAAAAGGACGCCCTGAGTTTTTTAGGATTCTCATCAACATGGTGGTGTCTATCAGAATTTACAAGAAATTTTCATAATTGTCTCCTTGTGGATTTCTCCCCTTCCAAAGGCAACCTCAATAACCCATGACTAGCTCAGATCTAACTCACCATAATTATTGGTATTTCTACGTTTGATGTTACCAGAGGCTGAAAAAATAAGCTATAATGGAATGATACCACAGAGTAGAATCTATATTTTATGTTGTTGGCATGCTTAGAATTTAGCAGGGCACGGATCATTTCTTCTGTTTATTCATTTATCCTGAACTCATCTTATGCCAAATGTAATTTCTACTTATCCTCAGCTGCACTCAGTACTGCACTGTTTTATTAAAAATCGCATATTGTTACATCAAGTACATAAGATACTTTCAGTCAGTATGCGTGACTTTCTTACACACACTCTTAAAATTCCAGTTATCCAAAGCTAAGCTTTACTCACAGTACACTCTAAAAACAGTAGGGACAGATTTTTCACTCTTAGGAAAGCCAATTTCAAGTGAAATCACAAATACAGAACAAACAATTCCAAAGAGCAAAATGTCCCCCAACACAAAGCAATGCTGCTTCACAGCATCCTTACTACATTTAGATACCTGAATATAACTCATTTCACTTCATGACTCTTCCCTCAAAAATGTTCATAATGCATGAGATTGACTTTACACAGGTTCACATATAGAGGAAGCGACTGCCTGCGTAAGTGGCTTATCTTTGAAGAGTTGTTTAATAATTTAAGCCTTAACTTTTGCAGTCACACACACCACATAATTCAGTTCAAAATCTTATGCATAAAAATTTCTTCTTCCTCCTTGCTCAGCTCAAAATGTCCCTGCACGCCAGAACAGGGTGCTTTGCCGCATCATTTTTGGGAGACATTTACAACTGAGGGAAATCAATCTTCCAATACAGTGTATCACTGTCATCACTTCTCCTACAGATCTTACATGGACATTTTAAAATGCAAGTGTAAGAAATTTTCCCCAACTCACTGTGCCAAGCCTCAGACCCACTTCAAACACAAAAGACAGGGCTTATATTTTCCCTCTTTTTTTTTTTTTTTAATGCCATGAAGTAACAGCTGCCAATACAGGGTTTTCATATAGGTAATAACTGTAATTATCTAAAGCATGTTAGGAAATAATCGCACAGAATTTAAAAAAAAAAAAAAGTAATACAAGATGAGAAAAACTGGAACCACTATTTTCATTACATATAGCATTTATTTCAAAACATGTGAATAAGCTTATTAAAATTTTAACTAGCACAGAGAATGTAATTTTTCTTTTGCAGTCCATGGCATAAATCTATTAAATCTCTGAAACTACACCAAAAAACACATTGATGTTAATAAACTAAATAATTCAGTGTCAGCAAACAGAGTAAAATTCAAAACCAAACGTCAAACTAACTCTGAAAATCACATATCCATGCAAATTATCGAAGGTTTTTGATGAAAATAAAAAGAAAAAAAATAAAGTCAATGCTTTTCTTATCTGTTTTACTGAGAAAAACAAAAACTATTTGATTCTTTCTAAGCCATAAAAAACACCTTAAGCAAAGGGAGCTTTATTAGGCACAAACTGTCCCACAGCTCAGAGAAACAAACTTGTTACAGTTCATAAATCATTAACACAATCATAAATCATTATTTTCAAATATTGCACTCTCACAGCTACATTATTTTTCATATTTGTAAAGGCCTCATGTTTCGATGTTTGTATTGATGGTTAAAATTTAAACATCTGTAAAATAAATAGAACTTCTCTTCTGAAGTCAGGAACCTCTTACAGGTTGATTTGTTGCAATTAACAAATCTGGATTCAGCCAGCTGCAAGAGTTAATTCTGCAGAGGTCCCTTTCTAATAAGATATCAGGACTTGCCTCCATTCCTTCCCAGACTGACGACATCAGAACTCCCAGTAAGCCCCTGGCTCGTGAGGAAGTGGGTGGCATCCCTTGGGATGCAGCCACAAAGCAGCCCACACACCACCTGGTCTCCTCCCGGTCATATCCACAACCCCAACAGCAAAGGCACTACCCAAGTGATACAGGAGTTTCTCAGGATGCACTGAACCCTCTTCAGGCTAGAGAGGAAGGCAAAACACCAAAACCTATTCTGACCCCATGCACTGCCACCTACTGGTAACCTAAGCAGGGACAAAACAAGTGCCATGCCAGCCCTCAGCCCCAGCTCTCACCCCAGACAGGGCTCCTGCACCCCCAGTTCTTCATACGAGCATCGCATCCAAATGTCCGGGCATTGGCAGGAGGCCATGCCTGCAGAATCTTGGCAGAGCAGATTAGATCCCTTGCCCAGAGAGGTTATGGACCCCTCATCCCTGGGAGTGTCCAAGACAAGCCTGGATGGGGCTCTGAGCAACCTGGTCTAAAGGAAAGAAGTCCCTGTCAATGGAATAGGGGGTCAGAAAAGGATGACCTTTAAAATCCCTTCCAACCCAAACCATTCCACGGCTCTTACTCTGCACAAGACCTGCACAGCCTTGTGGGCCTGATATTTCTGGGTCTGAGAGATTTTAGCCTGCTAGCAGCTGCTAACTTTTTCCCAAGGAAAAATTTCTCGAGAAAGCTTCTTCTCAAAACAATCTTGGCAAACAACTCTCCTTTCTCGAAACAATCCTTCTCCAGGTGGTGTTTTGCTGTTTCTCTAGTTTAACCAATGGTATTTAGAGAAGTGTTGTTCCTATGCACCAGTCATGTTGTCTGTATCAGAACACCTTATAAAAGGTAGTAAGAATTAGACAATAAAGCCTTTTTTTCTACGCTCTTTGCCTTCTAAAATACTTGGAGTCTCTCATCTTTCTTTCGTGTCCTACAACGACAAAGCCTCACCCAGCTTTTGAGGCTATGTACTAGTAGAAAAGAACTTGGAATTGTCAGGCTGGGCTGAGCTACACATCCTGCTGCTCCATTAGCAGCCAAGAGGCTGAATGAGATCAATCCAGGCCTGCTGGTTGATGAGGCAGGTGACAAAGAGCAGACAAATGGAGGCAGCTATTCAACACCCCCTTTGCCTTGGCCTTCTCTAAAAATGCCTCTGTACTTGGTTTCAAGAGGTTCAAAGAGAAGCTGAACTACCAGTAACATATAAGAAATTATTTGAGATCGATCCTTGCAAGTCATTGTAATCCAACCAGTCTCATTTGAGTGTATTGAGGAAACTGGGTGTGTCCCTTTAAGGCCATTCTCTGTCACTGTTAGAAATTGGCAGAGGCCAGAAGAAACACAACAGCTGGAGAAAGTGTCTTCAAAAATGTCAAAAGGCCTGTGTGGGGAACAGGCCGGACAACCCAAGTGGCTCAGAAAATGGCATGAGCCCTCTTGGAGCACATTTTTGGGCATACAGTGGATAAGGTGACTGTGAAATGTCAGCACAGATTTATTTAGGATAAATCAAACCTAACCAACCTGATGATCTTCTATGATACAACAACCACACCTGTGGATGAGGAAAGCGCATCAAATATCACTTCTTTTGACAAGGCTTTCAACAACACCATCTCCCACAATTCTTGTTAGGTCATTACAGACTGGAAAGATGGATTGAAAAGATCTGGATCAGAGGGTGATGGTAATCGGGCTGCACTCTGTCTTGATGCCTGTGACAAGTAAACCACCCCACGCACGGATCAATCCTGAAATTCCTCCTCCTTTAACATCTTTATCGATGCCACTGAAGAAGTGACAGAACACACACTTTTCAAATCTGCCAGACACCAAGATGAGGGCAGCTGTCAATACACATGAGGGCTGGGCTGCCATCAGGGAGAATCTGTATAGGCTTGAGGAACAGGCAGACAAAAAACCTTTCCCTCCGTAAGAAAGCCCAGCAGTGTACCAGGTTTCCCAGAGAGGTGGTTCTGCCTCCCTCCTTGCAGTTTCCAAGCTGTGACTGAATAAAACCTCAAGCAGCCTGGTCTGACCCCAGGGCCAACTGCCTCAAGCAAGGGGTTGGACTTCAGCCCTCCTGAGGTCTCTTCCAAGCCGAACCATGCTGGGATCCTACCCCTGCCTGCAACCTCTTGCAACCTGAAATGGTGGGAGTATCCCAGGAGCTGCCTTCACACACAGGAGAGAAAGCTTAATGTAAGATTTAAATAAATGGTGTGGCTTTGGTAGTCATCTGCACCAGGCACTTGTCCATAAATTTGTCTGCATCCCGCAAAATTGTTCTCTGGAGCCTGTGTCTTGCTTTAGAAAAAAATCAACACAACCTCAAATCAAAACCACGTGTCATCAACAAGCAACAATACCGACAATTCTAGATGCAGTAACACTGGATTTCCCTGCACACGGGCGTACAGGCCAATACCCCTCTCTGTACTGTAACAGACCTTTAGTCTGGGGAGGGGGAAAAGCCCCAACAAACCCCTAATTAAATGAGAGATATATGAAAATGGAGGCTGTTATCTTTTCAAACTCAGATGAGCTAACGACCTTCTTCACCCCCATACAGATGTCCTTTGTCTGCCAGTTACCAATTTGTGACTTTAATAGGCTCCTTACAGGGGTTGTAAGTCGCACAGCAGAAATCAGCATATAAAAAGTATATGCTTTTTTCTCCTCTCACTCCATGGAAATATCCTCTTTTACCTAATATTCCTCTGCTCTAATAGTCTTCCCTCACCACTCTTTATCTCCTATTTCACTCCCCTTCCTCAAACCTTTTGTTGTACATGTAAGAAACTTATGCCTGCTGAAGTCTCTCTTCCCTTTTTTTTTAACCAAAGTATGATGAGCCAAGAGACAATGTCACACAGCTTTCACGTGACCATAAAGTCCTGAATCTGGCTCTCTGCACACTGACATTTCCTGTGTAGCAAAATGTAATTTGAAAGTTTGGTCCAGGACTCTTTGGATTGATCAGAATTACATAAGACTGATAAGAAAAAAACCAAATACCTTATATATGGTGGGTAAAAAAACCCGACAATTTTTTTTTTTTTTTAGTGCTGTGAAGAATAGACTCTTGCCGTTACATCTGAGAAGTAGAAAGAGCTCATAACATATCCTTGTGGGAAAGGAGACAGTAAATTGACAGTCACATCTAACAAGTGTCATGGAAAATTTAGGCATAAGGCAATAAACTTAAAATAACTGAAGTACCTCAATAATTTTCTGGTAAATTATGAAAATGTTATATAAACTTGAAAAATTTTATTGCTCCAAAAGGGAAAATGAGTATTTTTAGTAAAAACAGGCCAGCAAATAAAAACAGTCAATGCTCACTTTTTTGGGTTTTGTTTGGTTGTTTTAAGGTTTTCTTCTGGAATTTAAATATTAGTTTCAATAATATCAGAAAAATGCTGAAAAGCAATTGCAGGCGTATGGGCTGCGATAGAAATACCCACAATAAATTAATTAAACAACTGAAACCATCTACACGTCATCAGACAACTTTTAAACCATCTAAAATCATGCTCCTTTACATTTGAAAAGAGTATTAAAATTAGACAGTTTTAAAATGGAGAAAATGAGGACCTTAATGCTTTATGCAAACTGCAGACAACCAATAATCCCAAATTTCTGTCCCCATTTTCAGAAGAAATAAAGCCAGTGCTCTGAACGGTGTGTGGCTAGTTCCAAGCTGCGTATTTAAAATCACAAAGTCATTAAGGTTGGAAGATCCCTCTAATATGATCAAGTCCAACCACCAACCCAGCACCATCACCACATTCACTACTCTACCATGTCCTCAAGTGCCACAGCCACACATTATTTGGTATTTCCACTGATGGTGACTCTCCAGCTCCCCTGTGCAGTCTGTTCCAGTGCTTGACAGGCCTTTCCATGAAGAATTTTTTTCCTGATATCCAATCTAAACCTCCACTGCTGCAACTTGAGGCCGTTTTGGCTCATCCCGCCACTTGGATACCTGGCAGAAGGGACTGACTGACGCTCACCTCATCACAACCTCCTTTGAAACACTTGCCCATGACTGGAGTCCACTGCTGTGTTGTGCTCCTTTACTGCCACCCGAGAGCTCCCTGCTGGGTAAGGAATGCAGTTTCCTGCTGAAGGGTGGCTGTGGCTTGAGGGGTTCTTGCTCACAGCTCAAGGACAGCAAGGGAGCCTCTTGCAGCAAGGCCTTTGTGTACTTGTGAGTGGTGTCCAGGCCTAATTTGGATTTTTCTTCTGCCTTAGTGAAGGTCTGTGAACAACTCCTGATTGCAGTCACTTGTTCTTTGTGTACTACACTCAGGCCTGCCTACTCAGAGGCTGAATAAAAGGACAGAAATTTTCTACGCCTCACATTTAAGAATGCCTCAGCACTATTTTAGCAGATCCTTAAAATATGGGAATAATTTTTTAATTAGAATCTTGAAATACTACTCATGTATCTGAAAGATAAACTTTTACTCATTTGTTAATTTGTTTGAACTGACATTAACAACACAGCCAGTAACACAACATCAGAGATCTATTTCCTTTATATGGCACAAACCAGCAAAGCACTTTAGAAATATTTGAGTTCAAAACCCCAGATATTAAATTTACTTTTGAATCTAATGCAGTAAGTTTAAATGAAAACCAGAAAGTTTGTCCTGAAAAGTTTAATGTCAGTTTTTAATTGACACCTTCCAGCAGCATCCCCAGCTATTGAGCTCAGTGTTAGAAACCTTCATCATTAGCATCTCTGATCTTCTTCTATAAAACAGCAAGCAGCAGATGAGTCAAAAGGACAATTAACTATGGATCAACCGCTTGCATAGGACGTGCAGGTGTTCAGGAGGTTTGGAAGGCTGTGATAAAGAAGAAAGGCTGTACCTTTTCCATAAGAAAAACTCAGCTGGGGAGTACAGAGAGGGGGCATTCAATGCTACTATACAGGCAAAGTATTTGCTCGCTTTCGCTGAGAATTCCCTTACTGGAATTAATGCATAAAAGTGAGTAAACTGAAGGCCATAGGGAGATACAGGCTGTCTAGAAAAAGGCAAATGAAGAGAGATTGGAAGAATTGGAACAATTTAATTCCAACAGGGATACATGAAAGACAGCAAGATTTACACTGACATACGGCTTTCTTACAAAAAGTTCACTTTTGAGCTTTATTGTATTTTACTGTCCTTTATTTAGGCATAAATATTTGAATAAAGAAAATTAAAAGTAGGTATTTTAAAATTTCTAATTACATTATGAACATTTGCCCATAATTTATGTATGATCTGAGATAGAATGTGCTCCAAATATTATAATTCCAATTTACTGCAATTTCCTGAACTCTGAGTTACAGATTTTTATCAACTCTGTGCATCACCTTTATTCCTTTCCAAAAAACTGTCTATGTATAGAGGCAGGAGAACAAGAAAGGAGAAGGAGAACAAGAAAATTATATTCCTCTTGCCCTGTACAGTTATGATTATTTTATAGCAGAAGAAATGAATCCTTCTCCCTTTTTGCCACATAAAACTCCCATTTTGACAATTCATGTTACTGAACCAATTTAAATAATGAACAAGAATTACATGAAGGAAAAATGAAACCTCTCTAAAGCTGAATGCAGCTTAACTGAGAGACAGAAAATGGGCAGAGACAACTGAATCAAGCAGTTACTGAAGTCATCACGAGCAGCCAAAGACTGGATTGTCCAATAAAAAGGTCTGTAAAGGTACTGATTACATCTGGGACTGGAATATCTCCTTGGTGCAGCTCACTGCAAAAGTAACATGCCAAAAGGAATGCTCAGGCCTAAGGAGCCATTGAACTGTTTAAGACTATGAAATTCCTTACTTGCTCAGCAGTACTTTTACATTCCAGGATTCATCAAAATATTAGCAGCTAATGAATGCATTTGTCTTCCCTCATTGATTCAGACACAACTATTTACTTTGTGCAAGTGAGTTGAGACATCTGCAAAAAACACTCTAATTCAGAGCCTGTTCTTATTGCCAAGTCTTCAGGATTTAGTTCCAACTCTAAAAATGTAGAAAAGCTAAAGCACCACTTCTACCACCCTGAGAGGAAGATGACATCATCCAAAGAAAGGAGAGACTCCACCTGACCACCTGCTGTAAAAGATAGTATTATTCACATTCCATAAACACCTGGTGAAATGGAAAAAGCCCCCAGTGCTTAGTGCTGAAATACTCAACAGAGAAACCTTATTGTTTAAAATATAATTCACAGTTTAGTCTTCATGTTTCAAGTTTGCTAGAGTACTGACAACACTAATATCTCATAAAGTCAGATTTCTGTGCCAAAACCATTCAGTGGTTGGAAATGCACAAACTGGGAAATTAAACCTATCCTAAATATCTCTGAGATGCCAATCCCTAGTAATAATAATAATAATAATAATAATAATAATAATAATAATAATAATAGGGTTCATTCCTGTAAGAGCTACCTAGGCAAAGCAGGTTTCAGATGGTTAAGTGTAGCAATGTATTTGTATGACAGGCTATTTTGATGCACCAGCTAAACTGGTTTAGCAGTTTTGTTGTTAGAGCTCTCAGGAATTCATCAAGGTTACTGAGAAAACAACAGGATCAAAGATCAGAAGAGAGCTTGAGAAAATGTTTTCAAAAATGCAAACCCTAGACAGGGGAAGCACACCGTGAGGATGGACACTTGAGCAATTGGATGTCCTGAGGGATGTGTGCCTGCCTCATGAAGAAGCAGCTTAGCCAACCCAGAGATGTGTGCCCATGTGGACAGTAGACCTAGAATCTATATCTGCCATGTAATGTAAACAATAAACGGGTTCTGTTGGAATCACATTGGTTCTGTTATTCAGTGGCCCATTTCCCCCCTGCAGCTAAGCTTGCTTGTAAACCCAGGACATGGACTGAGCTCTGGAATCCTCATGGGGTGGCAACCACTGGCTGGGAGGTGGGCATGGCCCAGCCCCGCTCCGGACCCCTGGCCAGGCACTGCCACACCCCTCCCCAGACACACCTGGGCCACACCCGCCACTCCCAAGACATCTGCACGGCCCAGGGATTCACCCAGGCTCCCCTCCCGTGCCTGGGTGCAGCAGGACTGTGCTCTTCTCTGGAGAGCCCCATGTCCCCAGGTGGCTGGGGGGTGCTCTGATGTTTCACCACTCCAGGCTCAGGTTGGCTTTGCAGACACCCAGCTGATTTTGGCATCCAGCAGGATGTCCGAGGTCGAACAGCCAAATACTTCACATTGCACCTACTACTACCTCTTAACAGCTATGATCAGCTGAGATCATCCCTGCCTTGCTGAGACCGAGTATGAAGCTACAGAGTACGTTATCATATACTTCTGAGTATCTGTGCTCATCTCAGGAAAGGGGAAAGACACTTTGAAACCTATACATATGCTTCTGACTCATAGATGAGCATTAAAATGAATACAGTTCTGTGCCTTACTTTATTCTACACTATCCCATATATTTCCTGTAAACTTCAGAATACTTTGGATGTACTGCATATTTCTATTTACAGAAATACTCCATCTATGAATCAATGTCACATACTTTCAAGCACCATCTTTAAATTTTTACTTCACCATTGGTCATAGCAAACCAATAAAAACTACAGCTAGTCTTAATACTCAGCACATTTAATTGTCTAGGAAAAAATTCAGAAGTCCAGCTCATGCAAAACAGTTTCCAATGCTCCCTGCACATCCACAAGTGTTACAGCATAGTAATGCTCTCTTCTTTCACATGGATTTCATTATTAGGTAAGTTCTGAGCTTTTAGGGATACTAAATACAGTTTGCACACAAGTCAGTCCATATGACATCAGGAAAAATTGGGATCAGATTTTGAAACCTAAGAGCGCTGCCCTTTACATGTGGCTATCCTCTGGACAATGAGGAGGAAAAGCTATTCCCTTTTCCCCAAGCTGAACTGTTTCACTGGGTTATAGCCCACAGTGACACAGCAACTGGTGTCTCAAATGAGACTCACCCATGTCCTGGTTGGCACTAACAATCTGCACAAACACACACACGCACAGACTCTACTTCCTCTACTCCAGAACTATTAAAATTCAGCTAGAGTTCCTTTCATCCCATTCAACATTGTTTAGTAGTTTATACATGGGATCTAGTATGATCATCAGCCTTTGCAGATAATTCATGGTGTCAACTGAGCACATTGGCACAACACTGAATTCTCTAGCAGAAGAACAATAAAGCTTCCAGCTTCTCTGGAAATGCTTCTGCCACAGGAAGCATTTCTCTGGAAATGCTTCTGCCACTGGTGCTGCAGAAGAGCAAGAGGGATCACATCTACACTCACTCTGCTTCCTACCTCCTGTTCCCTTCTCCAAATGTGGGTGTAATGAGACTGACATGGGCTTGAGTCTGTCAGAATACATCCTGGATCAGAATCTTGTGCCACATTTTGAAGACAAGCAGCACAGATCATGCCCAGTCCTCCCGGCATTTTCGGTACTCCTCTACGTATAGCAAGACTTATGGGGGTAATAAGGTCAGTTCAACATAAATAATAGGCAAGGGCAAAACTCAGCACTGACACTGGTTTACTATAGTAATTCTAATAACAACTTAGCAATGACATCTAATTTCATGCTTCCCAGATGGGATTCATAGATTTTCATATGTAGGCAGACAGACATTACTAAAGGCAATCTTGCCCCCGATATATTGCAGGTGTGTTAATTACCAAAGAGTGGGAACAGCCTTGCCCTCACAGCTATGGGTGTGATAAAAGGGTGAGTTAGTTGGTAGAGAGTCAGTTGGAGTATGCTGGCTGTGCTATGAGGAGGAAGGGACAGATAAGGTGAGGTGGCCGTGCTAGGGACAGGAAACAGTGAGCTGGGACCGCAGAAGGAAGAGAGAAGAAGGAGAGAAAGAGCCAGAGCTGTGGGGAGCTGCCCATAGGATTGCTACATAGAGAAGGTATGAAAGACTTCTAGGTAACATGGTGCTGATTCTTGAAGCCCTCTGAAGTTTTTATTGAAGCACTCTGAGTGCCATGGCTGTCTTGACTCTGACATTTATATGTTTTCAGTAGCCAAATAACCACAAGTACAGTTTGCTCAGTGGCAGCTGCCTGTTTCATACAAAGGTAGTACATGGCAGAAGACACCAGTTCCTAAAAAAAACTCTTAGTGCAAGTATGTTTCAGTTGCATGTGGTTTTCACTATTTACTATTACAGGTTTCTCATGCATTTCTGTGTTTGTGTTTGTGACAGGTCTGTCTGTGCTCAGTGAATGTCAGACAGCCTGAAACTTGCTGGCTAGCATGCTGATTTTGCTCAAGTCGTTTTTTAGGCCCTTACTGGGACAAGCACCGTGCCCAGCAGGTGCTATGCAATGACTAAACCCTCCCATTAATAGCCAGTCTTTGCTCTGTGGATGATGTGAGGTGTGAGGCAGCAGGAAGGAGCAGACCAACAGGGCAGTGCAGCCTGACACTGATGCTCAGGGCTGAGACAACACTTCCAGACCTTCAGCAGCTTCAGCATGGTCAGGTTGTTTTCATGACTCATCAAACAGAAAAGTAGAAGAGCAGCTCCCCCTGAGAGCAAGGAGTAGCAGGGCAGAAGGAACAAAGGTGTATCTGCAAAACACAACACTTAGGTGGGGGGCTGGTGTGAAAGGTTTTATCGAATGTAGGAACCATCACCTTGTCTGAGAGAATGGTATCATTTAATGAGGTGAAAAGTGTAAGTGACACAATAAAACCACCAAGAGAAGTGGTTTGAACAATGCGGATAAAAAAAATGAGCTAAGCAGCAGTAACATATGTGGGCACTAGATGGACATGTCCAGATTTGTTAAAACCTTAGAAAGCCTAAAAAATTCTTTCCCTAACAGTAGCAGGAATTCAGCAGTGAAAACTGTGTCTATATGCACTGCACAGCTGGGATTTCTGCATGCCAGGACTGTGCTTTGGTACAAGGACATAAAAAGAATGACATAAGCAGGTGACAGCTTCATTTCCTTCCCATGGTGCCAACATGAACTTGCTGGTTCAATGTGTCTCAGCTGCAGCCATGTTCTTCACTATTCCTCTTCAAGGAGAAATCAAACAATACAAGAGGCACTTGTGCACCCCAAGCAAGCTCAAAAGGTCATTGCTTGCTTTAAATGACAGGGAAGTCAGGCTTACATCTCTCTTATGAAAAGAAAAAGTTTCAATCTGAGACAGGAAAATTCGTATGTTTTTCCCCTAAACTTCATTTTCAACTTTAGCAGGTACAGGAAGGCAGAGCACAAAACCATTTTATTCCGCTCTGTTGTTACTGGGTTGAACCTTTCTTTCCACTGCAGGGAAAAGCAGCAGAATCAGACACACCAACACTCATGCTCTGAGGGGAAACCTGTCTCTTCCAAACAAGACTGCGAGTAATCAGGGATACTCTTGGGGAAGCAGATGAGGCTTTGCTTGTGCAAATCAAATTTAATAGATCTTCTGTGTCCTTCAAGCATTCGTAAAATTCCATTTCTTTTAAAGAGAACTGGCACAGCTGCCTGAGGCTGCCACTTCCTTAAGCCCACACTGCTACCTCACACCCCACAGAAGTTGCCTGGAATAGTATGAGGAGATGAAGAACTTGCCCAAGCACCCAAAGCACATCGATTTCCTCTTCTGTTCATCTCTAAAGATGAGCACATTGTGCAAGTGCTACAGGTAAACAGATGTATCCTCCTGCTGACCATTTCAAGCAACTAAAACAGTTGCTCATGAAAGTCTGGAGACATTTTTCACTTGTTCAGTGACTCTTAGACCACTACTCCTCTTTCTCCACTTTTGACACTTCTCTCCCTCCCTCAGCCTGTAACAGCACTTTGCAAAGTTCTCATTCAATGGCAACATGGAACAGGGTGGCCAAGTTTCCTGCTATCCCCCCTCCCTCAGCCTGGATTTGTAGGTATGCTGTCTTCCAACAAGTTCAGGAATCACCTGAGGGACAGGTTTTCCCTACTACATCTCAAACCACTCACCAGCTACAAAACAAAAGCTCTTCTCTAGGCTGAGGAGTCTAAATTAAAAAGTTAGTAATTTTCCATATGAATTATACACCATCTTTGATCATGCTTGCTACTTCCACCTGTACTGTCTTATTTGACTACATCTTTTTGACTGCATTTTAGGCCATGGATGTGTATCCTAAGTTAACAGAAGTACACGATGACATCTTTTCTTTTTGTTTTCTATTCCTGCCATAATAATCTTTAACACTCCTCTTTACCGAGATCTATACTGAGCAAAACTGCAGAAATTTTCTGAACTGCCAATTTCAACTTTCTTGTTAGTGTTTGTGTTCAGATCAGAACCAAGCACTTACATGGAATTCTTCTTTCTCATGTGTATTATCTTGCATTTTATTTACATTCAATTTCATTTGACATTTTGTCAGTATCATGAGAGATTTCATTGCATAGTCACATCCAGGTCCACTTCACTGTCTTCCTGAATAACTTTATCTCACATACAAGTTTAGCCATCACACTGGTTTATCTCCTGACCATTTCTCTGGATGCCTGACTGACTGTTTAGTCCTTTGACAAATACAGTGTGGCTAAGTTGTTTTTTTTTTTTTAATTACTTGAAAGATACCTTGTCAAATGCCTTTTTTAAAGTCTAAATTGATTTTATACTATCAGGCTTTATCTTATCTACCTGCTTAGCTAGTCCTTCAGGGAACTGCCATGGATTTGTGGGGTTTGACTTGTCTTCTGGAACTATGCTGACTTTTCCCCAAAATACTCCATTCATCTCTGTGTACATTCATTTTATTTCTTATTATGGTTTCTGTCTCTTTTCCCCACAAAAGACATTGGTGTTAATTTCTAACATCCTCACCTACCCTGTCACTTGGGAAGGCTGAGTTTCCTTGGATTTTCCTGAGGGTTTTTTTGCCTGGTGACAGACCTTAGCTCTACCCCACCACCACCCATACAGCGATTTGAGCTGTACAAGACACAACAGCCATGGTGTGAGCAGATTCTGACAGCCTCACATCAAGGAGATCATGTCCCAACCCACTGCCATCATTCCTGGGATTTCCTTGGTGGAACACCACATGCCTCCAATCTCTCCTCTGTGGACAGGGTATTGCCTTTCGGTAGCACCGTTATTCTTAAGGACCGCGTGTATGTGGCAAGTCAACCTTGCAAGCCTGCGGGGCCATTGCAGGGGACCTGGGTATTGAATTTTTCAGCAACAGACTACCACAAGCATGGACAATTCCTGCCATCTCTAGTCTCATAGGCAGTTTTTGTTTTGTACAGTCTTTTTACTTCTGCAGAACCCCGGCTAAGTTTCCAGCACTGTAGGTGTCCTGGTTCTCTGTTTTCTGCTAAATGAAATACTGTCTGATGAAGGGCTGCATTTCACTACTGCTATCCTGTAATTAAGAAAGCTAAACATAGATCAGATACTGTTTCTCAAGGTTTTTTGTTCATTGCATGCTTCATTATTCTGACCTCGTTTTCCATTAGCATATTGAACAGAGTAATGGATATGTATTGCTACCTATTTAAATCCAAACTACCCTGCAATCTGCTTTAACTTAAGTTCATAAGTAAGTAATTGCTTTTGGATTTATAATCAATTCTAAAGTCAATATGTTACTGAAAAATAACTCTTTTCTTGGAGGATGGCAGTATTTTCTGGTCAGCTTAGTGTTTCTTCTGTGTTTCCAGCAATGGTGTCCCCAACAGACAGAGACATAAATCCTTGAAACTAGGACCAGAAAAACATCTAGTTCAGGATAGTGATGTTTAGTTTCTATGAGAACCTGCAGCCTTTTAAGTCAGTTTGTATCATACCTGAAAGGGCTGTGGCAATGCCCTCAACAAAGGGCAATATAAAAACTTCCGTTTCATGGTAATTTCCTTGGTGGCACAAGGACTTACATTATGTCAACCCTTCCATTTCAAAAACTTTCTTTAAAGAAGGAAAAAATATCATCCTATGTTTATTTTACAACTTATATTAAATGGCTTTATAATACACCTTTCTGTATACTAGAGCATTATGAAGAATCTGTACACTTCCTCCTGATGTAAACTCAGCATTACAAGAATTTTGTAACACTCCCAATGGAATCTAAAGAAAAATCCTTAAGCCGTTCAAGAGGCAGCAAGATAACAAAGTTGTCCCTAATGCAAGCAATGATGTTCACTTATAAATAGTTTGAGCTGGTGATTAAATAATGGCTGCAAAAAAACTTTTTGTTTCACTACAGTGACCCAGTTTAGCAAACATTTGCCAGCATTACACAATGTCCTTTGTTCCTACTGCCCTCTCTATGTTTCAATATGCTTCATACCTTAAGGGTTTGGGTCAGAATGTCGGGAAGACAGAAGCCTGTCCATGGCTGTGCCCCTCTCCAGCACACAGCAGGACCAGTGTGAGTCCTGGGGTAGGCTCCCTCCACAGCACTCCTCCCCCTTTGCACATGGATTCCCATAAACAGGTGTCCACCTTCCCCAAAAGCCAGACCCTTCAGACGAGCAAAAACAACCAAACAGCCAAGAAACCATCCCAGTCTCCTCAAACAAGGATGAACAGAGATGGCATGCCAGTCACAGGGTCTGACTCACACTGACAGTGCAAAGAGGTTACCAGGCTGACCGAGGCTCACACACAGCTGTAAATGTACGTGCACACAGACACAGGCACACACGGACACACTGAGGCTTTGTCAAAAAGAAATTGATTATGGTAAAGACATGCTCCCCTTATTCAAAAGCAGGGACAAGCACCTTCTCCCACCCATAAATACGAGAGGTAGCCCTGTGCCAGCATGATAGAAGCTATTTCATCAAAGCTACAGGTTTTAGGGGGTTTTACTTATTTTGTTCTTTTTAGTCTCCCGGCAAGCACTAAAACCCAGTGAAAACATCAGTGCAAATGGAAAAAATACATCCTATATGAGCACAAGCCTTAGAATCCTAGCAGCTCCAGTTAAAAAGCCAGAAAAACCACAGCTGTGCTGTTCTAGCAGTTTCCTGGAGCTGTGCCCCCTGTGCAAAGCAGGGACTGAGGCAGGGCCAGGCTGAGCCCAGAGCTCCCAGGCTATCCTGGCCAGGAAATCCTCACTCCCTTCCTTTTCTCTCTGGGAAACACAGGCTTTCTTGAAGATCACTGTGAAAAGGATTCTGCCTTTGTGGGGCGGTCTTAATGACTAGTTTTCCTAATTCAAACTTCTCCACCAGCAAAACAGTATTTCATCTTCACTGGAAAAATAGTGCTTTGTAATTTTCCCAGCAAACAATAAGGATTAGGAATATAACTCCATATTAAATAGATAATTTGCCCTGAAAGAAGTTGTTTCACTTTATTTAAAAAGTACCAAGCCTTTTAAACAGTTTTGAATAGATTTTCATAATATTCAAAATTAGCACTCTAAAACTGGAGAAGACTTGAGAAACTCTCCCACAAAGTAAATAGTAAATATTTATTTTGAATTTCACAATTATGCATCTAGTCTAATAATCAAACATTTTTTTAAAAATCCCCTACACCTGTAATAATAGATTCTCAAACATCTTCTGGTTTATATCCTACAATTGTTAGCAGATAAACACGAAAGACACGAAGTTTATTCAGAAGTTAGGAAGAGACTGTGGCATTTAAAAACACAGTGGGAGTCGGGTATATGATTCTTTTGTACAGAGTCTGATCCAGTGTTTCCAAAATGAAGAGATAAAATAGGATACAATTTTTAAATTATGTGTATTTCAGCATTATTTTATTATTTTTCAACTTCTATTTTTGCATATGCTTTATACTATACATAATCATGAGTACAGTAGTATAATAAATACATAGATGTATTGAGGAGTGTGCTCAAACATATTTTTAACTGTCTTGATTTAGATAGACAGGTATCTGCCAGGGAAGATTGGAGTCTCCCTTGGAATGTAAGCCCCTTCCCCCCTTTCCAAACTATTATAAATTAGCAATTAAAAGGCTGTCAGGCAAAGATTTTGGGAATAGGTATATCAGTTCTTTACTAGGGATATAAAAAATACAAATGTTGTAGTACAGAAGAATAAGCAAGCAAACAAACAAGAAATCCTAGAAAACCCTGACAGAGTCAGAAATACAACCTGACGCCCTGTTGGTCAGGGTGTTGGAAGCAGCCAAAGTCAGCCCTCCTGGAGTGGCAGATGTGGTTCTGTTGGAGTAGAGATGGTCCCGTCGAAAAAAGGGTCCAGTAATGGTGATATGGGTCCTGTCTTCCTCCAGGAATCCAGTGCAAAACTGGATAACTGGTGAAACTTGTGGCTCTTTTTATCTAGGTGAAGATAGTTTGGCTCCTCCTCCCTGGGTAGAGCATCTTACAATAGGATTATGTAATGTGCCATGTCATTGGTGAGCTTAAATGGTCCTTTAACAGAAGATATCCCCGTGGGGGTAGTGAAAAAATGAACAGAGATAAGCAACACTGCTCCATCTGATAAGTAACACTGACCAATTTGAGCAACACTGACCCAACACTGCTCCACCCGGTTTTCAATAGATGAAATAGAATAAACTTTTTTTTTTTTGTTACAAAACCCAAGACATTAACTAATAGGGGTAATCAAAAACAGTTTGGAAAACACTGAGCTAAATGTGAAATTAAATCACTAAATCTGATCTCATGATGATGACTGCCCTCTGCACTATGCAGCTCCTCCAGAAAATACCAAATGAGTGAAGACCTGAAATGATGGAATATAAAAATAGAACAACTATGAGCTGTTTTCTGTGTTCGTGTTCACATGGACAGTAGAGCAACTTTGCCACAAAGGGGAGTGTATCTACAGCACGAATACATGGCCACACACGTGCTGGCACTCTGCCCTCCAGGAAATACCCTTTACAAAACACAGCAAGCCACATTCTTTTCTCCCTTACAGGCACATTTTCCTGAACAACAATTTGAAGCACTGCAGTTTGACTTCTCTAAATGTCAAGAATGATAATGGTGTTTTTCCTCCACTAGCTGCCTCAGAAAATTCCTCCTAGAGTTACTGAAGGTGTGAACGGAAGGAGCTCAGCTGAAGAGTAACACTCAGCTCAGGGTGCAAACGTGAATCCACTGATGACTACCTCGCTCTGTAGCTTCTGTCATTGGTCTATATTCAATTTTTACTCAGCTTTTGCTGAAGACAGAAGAAATTCCATGCTTTACAGTAATTTGCTTGAACAAGACCTACAGTTCTGACTTTTTTTTTAATACAATGGATTTCAATATTCACTGGCTCCACAACAATTCTTTCAGGAAATTGTCAACAGTGAGAACATGGCTGTTCTTTCTTGAAACAATAGTACAGTCAGCAACGAACAAAAGTAAAACAGAATTTTAGCATTTCTAGTGAGGGTAATACAGATTTCAGGTTCTTCTCGAACATATCAGTCATGTCCAGTCACTTCCAGTTATGCTACTGAGTGCAGCAGCTGCTTGTCACAGCACATAAATGGCAACTTTTAAATAAGGCAGAACGCTTAATTGTTATCCTTGAAAGAACCCATAAGGAGGTTCAGGTAGCTGGTGCTGTACTGTCAGCTAAAGACCATCGTGGGGAATTGTTTTTGAACCTTAACCTCCCAGCCCCTGTGGAGGATAAGGAGATGATAAAAATAGATTATAAAGCGAAGCCCTTCTCCTATTGCCTTCTCTTTGTTTCAAACAGACGTATTTTATGCACACTGTCATTATACTCATATTCTAAAGGGCAATTATAAAAATCCTTTTAAATAAAATCAATTTCTTAGACTCCTGTACGGGTGCTGCTGACATCTGATGTGATTTGACTTTCTCTTAGTCACATGATATAATTTCTCCCACTAGGCCCTTCAATAAATTTTTCTGGAGATGCCTTCAAGGTATAATTCATATCTTACTAGTTTGATCATTAGCTCCTGTTTCTAGAAAAAGCCTAGTAGGACGCATTATGAAATGTATTTGCAATCATCTAGTGCCCCATGCAGAATTTCAGGTGAGCAATCTGAATATATTGCTTGAGTGCAAACCCCTGATTTATGTTTTCATTATATAGAAATCAGCCTTTCAATTACTAAAAAAGGCTTCCATCTATGTGTCCCGGGACTGCTAAAATGTGCATAAACCTTCCAAGCGGCATTTTTTGTCTGAAATCACATGAGGTAATGATTGACTTGATGGGACATTCCAGACTAATGGCCTATTACAGCAATCAGTAACATCAGCAATTATTGAGCTGCTGGATCCATGCTGTACATAGGAGGGCTGTAAACTGGTGGGAACATGCTTTTGTCACTCAACCCTTAAATATGAGAAACCCACCTCTACCCTGAATTAGTAGAGAAGCAGTAGAACTGCTTCTAAAATGGCAGAGCTGGCTGCACACACACAGATGGGGGAACCCCTCGCTGTTGACCCCTGCAGAGGAAGCAGGTTTTTAGCAAGGTCCATTTCTGCCTGCCCCGTAACCAGAGCTCTGTGTGACGTGGTCACTGGCCAGGGCACTGCGGAGCCAACCCTGAGACCTGCCACACCCCTCCCAGCAGAGAAAGGTAAAGCAAAGCAACCCCTTTCCCTATTCAAACGTTGGCTGACAAGAATCAAGTCCTTCCTCCTGTATTTCTCTCCCAGAGCATAATCTCCTTTACATTTAGTGCCTAGAGCCTGCACAGCAAGATAGGCATTAACAGATAACTTCCATTCTGGCAAATTCCAGTTTCCAGATGATTTTTAATTTGAATGTGGTATTATTAGCAGGTAGAGACAGCTTTTCCTCAGCACTACTGACCTAATAAGGTCCTCATAGATAGAAAAGTTACGGCCTCATGTCACATCCAGGTAGGAGTCACATGCCTGAATATGACCTAAAGAGCAATGACCCTGAAAAACGGATTGCTAAAGATCCTCAGGAACTGGTATGGAGTAGAAAGAGTACTGCAGCACCTCTGACACAGTCTATGGTCAAGAAAATGCTTGATCCTTTGAGATGTGTTTTTTGTTAGCTCTTGGTCACAAAATACTGTTTTCCTTGCCTTCTCTCCTCTGGTGGTATGTAAATCACATGCAAGAACAACAGTCAGCATTAAGCTCCTGTGACCAACTCTTACAAGGCCATTTTGGTTATAAAAAAGGGTGGTCCCCTAAGCCCACACCTTTCTTTGGCAGGAATTTATGAACTAGCTTTAAGCACCATTGACAGCCTGATACATGGGTCACTTGCAAATCAGTTTTTCTTGCTGAATTATTACACTATTAACTCTACAGCTTTCTGAGCTTTACAAAGTGTACTTCAGCAGTGTGTGTGAAGGATGAATAGCCTCAATAAATTCCACTATAGAAAGGAACAATGAGGAGAGCATATTGCTGACTTTAGGATAATGAAAGCAACGCTGGATTTCAGATTGTTTTGATGTGATTAACATTGTGTTCTCAGAGGTGAATGATTTTTAAGGTTTTAATTTTCTAGAAGCACATCTGAGAAGTGGATCCAGGAGATGAGACAGGATTTTATGATTATTTATCCCAGGATTATTGTTCCAGCAGCATCCCTAAGAACCACCCAACCGAAGGGCTCACAATGTTTTCTGTTTGGTGCATGTGGAACAAGCTGCAAGATGCCCCAGCCTCTGAGAGCAGGGTTAGAGCACACACAGAGCAGGCAGCAGGAGGGGTCACAGCCCCAGGCAAGACGCTGGGAACTGAGTCACAAAGCCCAAGTTGCCAAACTTCAACCACTTGCCTGAACTGCCACAAGATGTGGAAGGATCAAGAATTCTCCTCAGCCACATTTCTTGGCAGTAGTCTGCTCCAGACTGCGTGGACCAATCTCAGACCTAAATATCATTAATGACATCCCAAATATTGGCTGTTTGAGAAATCGCTGCAGTGACATTCTCTGCATATAGGCACAAGACTTCACAATAGGTGTGCAAATTGCCAAATCACCGCTATCACACAGAGCCTGGACAAGTAAATGCCTCAAAGGAGAGCCTTTCATTCCCCCAAGTACCTACCTCAGACTGCTTCTCATGGTCTCAGTCAAATGTTAGGTGTCAACATTTATTGGTTAATGACAAGTGCTGCAGAAAAAAAAAAATAACAACAAAACCACACAAAAAAACAAACCAAAATTATTGTTTGATTATGAGCCTCAGTAGAAAATCCAGAAAAAACTCCTATCTGTAACCCATAGTCTGACAACCATTTTAAACTGACCTTTTCAGCTTCAGATCTGTTCACAAGGGGCAATGAGCTACAGCCATGGAAGCTGTTTAACAGACATGAGCTGCTCCCTCTCTTTGATCAACACAACCGAGACTCATTATTTTGACCACCTCTGTAATTGTCTCAGACACACATGCCCTCAGCAACACAGAGAGGCAAAATTCTCCAGAACCAAGCCACATGTTTTTCCTTATAGGCTGGAATTTAAGAAACTGAGAATACAATACCTGGAAAACCTCAGGAACTATGTAACAGTGTTCACACTGCAAAGTACCATAAGTGAAGAAAAATTAAGTCCCCAAGGAAAAAGACCTTGAAATATATTAGCAATTTTCTTTGCAAACCTCTTCTGTCAAGATCTGTCCTGTGATTAACTGGCCATAATCATCATCATAAGGGCATCTAAGCTAAATACAAAAACGAGGACATAATGTCTTAGAAGAGACTTTAGGGTTTACCATGAAATAAGATAGTCAGTACCTAAGCATCTGACAGAAAAATGAAGAAAACCAGTATGTTTTAACTTATCGCTGCTAACAGCCAAAGGAGCTGCACAAGCAAGGAGAGCAATGCTGGGTCAGTTTGTGGTGCTGCAGTTCCACGTTCTCCTGGTCTCTCACTGCTGTATTCCCTGTTCAGCACACACAGTAACTGGATACTATGAAGTGTTAGGGAGAATCAAGAGTCATTTTAAGAGAAGAATGGGTTACTCTCATCTCCATCCCCAGAGATTAACAGCCTCAGAGAATGGAACCACTCACATCCACATTAAAAACTACCATCCATTTCCATCAAGAAACTAAAGAGAACAGGACCTTGAATTTCCAGTACTCATTCAAGCAGCCAACACACATGTATTTAACCAAAATACCATCTCTAGGAAAGCACATGGAAATTCACTTACTTTATCAACTTACTAAAATCCCCCTTTTGTTACACTGAAAGACATTTAAGAATTATTCTAAGCAGAAAAAAGCAGATCCTCCCCTTTCCTCAGTGAACTTAACTTACTAAGTTGTACCTTACATATAGACACAACACTGAGATACCCTGCACTATCCATTACACACTTCCATTTGTTTGGAAAAAATAATCCTAAATGTTCCATTTCTAACCATTTCATTTTACGTGAGAATAAATCATTTCAGTAAGTCTACCTGTAATGGTTCACTCAATTATGTGGAAAAAATTCTACAAGCACACTACCCTGTGACAAAAGTATCTGAGAATTCCTTTCTCCTGCTGTACTCAGTGTCATTCCTGGGCACAGAGCACACACGCAGAAGTGCTCCCTGACAGCAGCATGTCTGCAGTAGAATTTGTTTCATGTAGTATTTTGTACAGCACTTAACACCAAAGGGATCTCAGCAGGGGATTCTAGATGTTTTTTAATACGGATAAAGAATAGTAATGATGTTTATCAAAGCAATGAGGCTTTCAGATGAAATGCACTACATCAATGCCATCTATTACGAGAATTCAGTCTTTTCACTGGGCAAACTTGCAAGTCACCACTTAAGAAATCTGACAAATGATGCAGCTCCTGCAGATGGAGTGCATCTTGCTTTACCATGAAAGCATCCTATTATCTGAAAACATTAACAGCCATATGATAATTAGACTCTAACAACTATTCCTCATAACTAAGCTTCTTAATCCATTTGGTATATGAATAGAAAAAAAAATTGCTTGTGGAATATTTATGGTAATCCCTGGACATAAATAGCACAGAAATTACTAACTGTTGGGAACACATCAAATTATGAGAAGGCAGCAGAATGCTCAGTAAAATACACAGTCAAATACTTTAAACTACATTAACAAAGCCGCACATGACTCACAACTTCAATACAAATCAATCAAAACATTAAAGGAGGTCACATTGTGTGGCGTGTTTGAACTTTTGTAATGCAAAACAAAGGGCATTCCCCTGCTTCCCCATCCCCACCAAAAATAGTGTTTGGGGCTGATTACATAACCAAGCCTAAATTAATGTTTCTCTAGTCCTTCCTGAACTTCAACAAAAGCACGTCATAGAGAAATTCAACCCGCCTTCCATGTCCAAAACATTTCAAGCTCCACTTGCTGCAGAATGCTGATACCCGCCATTACCTGACCTAATTGAGAATCATTACGTGCAGCTGGAACTGAAGGTCCCCTGTGATCTCTAAAGCTCCTCTAACGTCTCCAGGAGGGGCAGCACCCAGAGAGTGACTGGTGTACAGACCTCTTCTGAAATGCAGGCCCATGAGAGAGTCCAACGTATCGTTTTGAAAGAATGTGAATGGAGGTTTAATGACTCTGGTTTGAACATGTTCAGGGACCACCGATGCAAAAGTGGTTAAGATTTTTTTCCGTGAATATTTATAACTGATATTTAAACACTTTACCTTTTGTTCTATTTTAGATTGATTACTCATACAGTAATCTGACCTCTCTTGAAGTTAATGACCAAGAACAAGTTTACTTATTTGAAACCTACAGGATGCATGAGGCTGAGCTCTGTTGTTACAGTTTTAGGCAATTAAATAAAACAGCTGCAAGAAAACATAAAAAAGTTATCTCTAATTTCAATAAGAACTCCAGTAAAAAAAAAATTTTAGGAGGAATAAACAGTAATACAGTACATTACAGTCTTACTTAAAATATACAGCGAGTTGTGAAAATATGAGCAAGAAATAATAAGTTTTTCTATCAATACTATCAGGTATTACAGAATGACACAACCTGAGAAGTGTTTTGTTTTCAAATAAGATCATGAAATTGCTCTAGAACAAATAGAAGGCATTTTAATTGCATTTAACAGACAGAAAAACTTCTCTGGTTTTGACAGGCTTTTGACAGAATTTGGTACTCAAATTCAGATACAGTTAAAAAAGGTTGAAAACACTGGATTGAAGTTACAAAGAGACAATAGAATTAAGGCCCTATAAAGACAAAGATATCTAAATAAATCAGCTGTTTCAAAGGCAGCCAGCAATAGGATTTAAGTTGTGCATAATGTGCCCTTTTCAAAACCGACTAGTATCAACGGAAAGACTCCCCCTGACAAAAGAGGTCAAATCAGCCAGCAATCATGGTACTTTACTCAGCATTAGCAGCAAAATAGGAGAGTAGCCCAACTGAGATAAAAGCATAATAACTAAAAACTCCATTTTCAACTAAATCAAACATACTGAGGCAGTGAAAGAAAAGATCTAGTCAAAAAGCGGTGCTGATATTTGGAGTCTCATTCAACACATCAAAACAAATCCCCTCCCTTCAGTAAGGGAACACAGAGAGGGCTTCTATCAGCCACTGAGAGTTTTCATACTCAGGTTAAGGTTTCATTCAAGGACAGTGAAAATCAACCTGACTTTTGATTTTCCTCCCAGAGTGAAATCGATGGGGTTGTGATCAGTAGTGCTCCTCCAGCCTGGGGTAGAAACCTGCCTAAAATCCTGCAATCCCTTTAACCCCAGGGTGCTGAAACAGCAGTACCAACCCATGGCTCATCCAGAAGCACTGCACAGCCCCAGTGCCACTGGGCTGGTGGCCGTGCTTGGTGGCATCCAAGCTGATGACGCTCAGTGTGCCCTGCCACGTCTGGCATGAGGCAGAGCTCTGCACACCCAAAACAGCAAGCAGCCCTACCCTGCAAAGGGACATTACCCCTCTGCAAGGACGTTGTGCTAAGAGCTGCTTTTCCTGCTATTATTTACTTGTTTTTTTTCACAGCATATTAAGAGTACTGGATCTGCATCTCTGTCGCTCATGCTGTAAAAATAAAGTAGAACCAGCATAACAACAGTGAACCACTTACAAGAGAAACACACAAATAACTGTACTGGAGACAAAATTAAGTCTCTTCTTGTCAAAGTGAAAAAGCACAGAACACCTGAGAAAACATCATAAGTTTATCACTGCTGCCAGCAGTACAAGTCATTCAGCATCCACACAAAGAGGCTACATAGACTCTGTGACTGCTATAAAATTAGAAGAAATAAGTGTTCACCTTTGCCCTATTCCTGAAAAGAGAGAGATGATGGAGTAAATTATGGATCATAGTGAAAGCCATTGAACTCATTACACCAGCAAACAACGTCCCTCAAGCTTTGCCCAAGTGTTATGGGAGAGAGGAACACTGTCACAAATGACAGAGAGAACAGAGAGAAGCTTTCTGCACCTCTACCTGGTCCCACTGGCATTAGCTGTACTGGAAGAAATACAAAGATATTTCAAAACACTGGTAAGTGTGAGGATAGAAGATATCATGATGAGCAGTAAAGCAGAAGAAATCACGTCTGTATTGGATAAGACAGAAGGTCAATCCTACAAACAAGAAAGGTAAGCACAGAAGGTAAGTTTTGTTTAATGTCATAGGGGAAAGAGCATACTTAGAAAGAATGGACTCTAAAAACTGCTCTGAATACAAAAGTAGAGACAGTCTATATCAAACAAGAGAAATATTGACTGACTGTCCAGTTCCTGGCCACTGACAGAGCAAATGGCAATGATGGAGACATAAATCTGACACCAGACTCTTTAGTCATTCCACATCTGCCCTGAAAAACTAACTATCCCTCTAGGGAAGTATTCAACCTCTGTGGGCATAGTTGGGCAGAGTTAAAACATGAGTCTATTTCTGGCTTGCCAGCATTGGGCCAGGTTGTGCTGCAGTCCCCAGCCTTCTCAGGCTCTCCATGGGCCACAGAAGCAGAAACACAGTGCCAGTCATGGTGCAGCTTCCTGGATACTTCCTGAAAGGAGGCTGCAGTAAGCTGGGAGGTTGGCTTCTTCTCCCAAGTGACAAGGTCAAGAGAAAACGGGCTCAAGTTGCAAGAGGGGAGGTTTAGTTTAACATTAGAAAAAAAAAAAAACAAACAAAAAACAAAAAACAAACTTCCTAGGTGGAAAGGGTTGCCCAGGGAAGTGCTGCATCACCATCCCTGGAGGTCTTTGTAAGATATGTAGGTGTGGCTCTTAGGGACATGGGTTAGTGGTGCACTTGGCAATGTTAGATTTATTGTTGCACTCCATCTTAAAGGTTTTTCCCAACCTAAATGAGTCTATGATTCTAATTCCAAGCCTTGCTCATTTTTTTCTTCCATTAAGCCTCAACTCAGAGTTAAAGAACAAGGAGCTTTGTGCAGCACAGCAGAAATTACAATACTCTTGCACCTGACCTTAGAGTGCCTTCAAAGCTGAAGAAAAGGTACAGGGGTCTTCCACAAGTACTATGCATCATGGATAAAACCTATGCTAGGTGACTAAGCTTGTAATTTTCATGAGCAGTTATTTGAATGCAGCAAAGCACAAGATTGACTAAGTACGCTACTTTTGCTTCTTACTTTTCCAAAAATTTTAAAACCAAGAGATAAAAATGAAAAAAAACACCACCATATACCTAACTATAGAAATGGTACAGGGGAAAAGTTATTTACTTTTTCTAAAGGGTCTTGATCCCCACAATTTTCAGTTTGTTTGTGACCTGTTCCTCTACCTTCATGAAAGCGAAGTCGTTTGACTCAGCACATTGCACTCCGCTACAACCTTCAGTTCACCTAATCTACTGGGACACAATTTGCAGTTCCGTTAGATGAAAGTGGAGCTCAGAAGTAAAAAGGATGGAGTTGTTAGCAAAAACTGCTAAGCTAATTTTTGCCTGCAGCAATGTTCATAAATCTGCTGCAGGCAAAGTCTTAACTCTTTCACCTGCAAAACTAAGAAAACTGCTTTCCAATTCCATTCAAAACAAATGAATCACGTTCACTTCCAAGTTCCTTAGAAGTGCAGGTCATGAGAAATAAGTCTGCAACAGCAAATGAAATTTAACAGAGGTCCTACGTAAATACACATCTCTATACTTTTACCTAACATGACAATGCCTCTGCAAAATGAAAGAAAAGGAGCTGTTAAAATGTAAAGTAACTTACAATCAAATTACATGCTTCTCTAGTACAGTGAACATGCTATATTTAATAAAAAGTTAAATGCTAAGTGAAAAGCAATTCAGTAGAAGTCTTGGTCTTTACTGATAGGCAGACAGCCTGTGGGTTGTTTGATCCAGTTCTTTTCATCCCACACAGAATCATATCAAGGCACAGCCTTTTTTCCAATGCTCATTCATCCCTAAAATCTGTTGCTTTGTTTCACTGTTCTTTTGGCTAAAAAAGAATTGGCAAGAACTGCCTTAACCACACATTCTAAAATAGTCTGACTGAGGCCTTTCAGTCTTGCTTTTTGAGAAATGCTCAGTTTTGATTCTTAGCTCAGGCAGTTCAGTGGCCATTACACACCAGTACCAGCTCAGAAATACTGTCAGATAAGAAAATGTTGCTCTCAGAGAAGACTGATACTGTACAGGTTTGTACGGGTTTGATGGTGCACACATCCTGAACAAAGGATCCCATGGCTTTGATAAGCAGTTGATATTCTGGGGATGTTCCAGTTTAAAGGCAATATTTTCATAATCCATATCCTCAGAAAAATCTGAAATCTTGAGGAGGCAACCAGGTTTTTTTAAGATGATGATTTATTAGAGAGGCACTCTGAAAGGAAACCACTGCATCCCAGTTGTGTCTGTGTGATAGTACTGGGAACTCGCAGGTTTCTACACAGCTACTCCTCACTCTTGGAAGAGTAAAGGCCAAGGAGTAAAGCTCTTTAGAAGAACAGGAATTTCACTACAGATTTTCACACTTAGATCCATTTCTAGTTACCTTCATTATCTGATGGAAAAGGAAAATAAGAGAAATAACTTTATCAGAACAGCAACTTCACAGGTGCTTCTAGTGTGAAGAAGCAGCCCAGTTCCCCCTCCTCCCTGGGCTCCTACTGTTAACCAGCAGAGGAAACAACCTGAGGTGGTTGTGTTCTCACAGCTAATACCGACCCAACAAGCTACCAGGAACCAGCTCTGTCTGCTCAGGTTTCTGTCCCAAGCTTTATACACTTCCCTCTGTGTTTCTTGGAATCCTTAATTTCCAAAACAAGACTGTCAAAAACCTAGCAAGAAGAGACAAGCATTTCCTTCCTGCAAGAGCAGCAGAGCTCAACAGGAGGCACTGGAAACCAGCACACACTAGCTGAGCTGCAGATAAATTTTGTGTCTCTGTTCGCTAGTTACAACAGCAAATGAATGTGTCTGGTTGTTGCTCACTGCTGAGACTGAGCCCTTGGCTCACCCTCAGTGCATGTGGAGCAGTTCTGGGGATTGATGCAGACTGCAAAAAACTACTACAAGAGAAGACAATGGCAAGACGTAGCACTGATCTGTGCATCTCTTTTGCTGGTGCTTACCATCTTAAGCTGCAGCTGCCTCTGCAGGAACAGCACAGATCACTGAGCTGTTGCCACCTTGGCTTCAAGGTTTTCACTTCTTTTCTCCCAAGTTTTAAGTACATGTTCCAAGAAAGACCACCATCTTTGTGCATAGACCCTTCAGGTTCTGACCCAAACCGAAGCTATAGCAAATCTCCTTTGACGCAAACACAAAACTGAAAAGATTAGGGAAAGAAAAGCCAGAACATTGAGACAAAAGTCACAGAAGCAGCATTGGTTGTACTGTTTTGCTCCAAATATCCAGGAGATGATTCAAGTTATGGAAAACTGAACTTTAAAGTCTTTCCCACTAACCTTTCTACCATCTGTTTCTTGATTCTTCCTGTGCTTTACAGGTCACAAGTGTATTGGTTACTGTCATCCACAGCAGTCTGACTGCTCTAAACTGTCTGACTGTCAAAATCACACAGGGGATCCAAAACAAGTCCTTCCTCGAGGTACCCAGTATATTCTCCTCTAGTCGTCCCCTGCTACTGCTACAGTACTTCTTTCTGTATTGACCCGTACCACCTCAGTTGCTAACACCTGAGCATTTCAAACAGCTTAAAAAGAGTCCTCAAATTTTCCCTCATACAAATGTAGGAGAAAGATTATCATCTTCACAACAGTATTAGCTGTGATTAGGGCTATATTAGGGATTTAGTTGATACCTCGACAAAATACAAGCGAATCAAAATGAAGATTGACATTTTGAAGTTAATCTCACCAATTCTTTATCAGTACACGTTATTCTTCTGTGCCAACCTTTCTTTCTATGCCCTCCTCCTTGCCAAGTATGAAAAGCTCTTTGGTCAGACTCTGCCTCTTATCACCAAATTGTCCTTTACTATCATCTACTCAGGAAAGGTCTCAATAGCTGTAAATGACCTCACACTATTGTAAAGAAGCTAAGATGTAGCTTGGAGTTGGAATCTTGAATTTTCTTTTGTTTCCAGTTTTAAACAAAAAGACAAACTCGTTTTCTGTGACCTGCCAAGACAACTTGGGACATGAAAACTGACCTTGATTCCCTTCCTATGTAATTTTCTTCAAAGTGAGCAGCGCTTGTAAAACCCCTGCTAGCGTGGGTTTGGTGAGGGAGCAGGAGCATGTTGTGTTCCAGGGGCGGGTGGGGTACTGACACTGAGCAGGGCTGAGGCAGCAGGGCCAGCAGCCCCCAGCTGCAGGGAGCATGATGGAGCCATGCTGCCTTTGCACGCTGTCCTTGGGCACACACACCCACCAATACAGACAGATCCTGAACGGGCTGCCACCCTCACTCAGCCACTGGCCTCGTGTCATTGAACTGCCTTTGGCTTGGCCATGCACTCCAAGGGGAGGAACTCAGCTGCACTGCCTTTCTTGGCATTGAGCTGCTCAGACAGGGAAGGGAAAATTGACTGCTTGTTCTGGGTGGCAAACACAAAATTCCTGAAAGGATTACACCTATTGTTTGAAGAGCAGGAACAAACCGCATCTTATCGGCGTTTGCAGATTGAGTGGTTTGTAAGATTTTGATCTCCAGCTTAGCTTAAATTAATTACTTTATCTATCTCAAAGCTACCCGGGTAATACAACTTTCAGGTTGGCTGGATAGAAGGAACTGTAATTACTGAGGATATAAAGATTTTTGATCCATTCTATTTCCAAACGTATTTTCATCCTCTAACTATAAATGAGGAGCATGTAAACAGTTTTGGGTCTACAGCTGGTATCGATGCCTGCAGGCCAGATATACTGTAATAGGAAACTGACCTAATTCCACTGATCTCAAAGGAAAGGCCCTTATTAACCTTCATGGGCTCCCATCAGCACTTGAAACAATCGTATTTAGATGAACTGGGCAATGCTTTCTTTTTCATTCCAGTCTAAATCATGCTTTTCATAAACTATAGATATATTTTTGTGTTCAAAAATAAGACAAGGCTGAAGGACAGGGCAGTTTTACTGAAAAATCTAAACAAGGCTTGCCCAGCTGTACCTTTGCAACCACTCTTTTCTGTGATTGCAGGTGACCACTACTCAGTGAAAATATGTCATTCAAGTCAGTTCCTATCTAGGAATACCAAGTTCAGGATTCTGCAGAAATACCTGGTAGGCATTTCTCCTCTTTCACTGAAATAAATTTGTACTGACATCTAAAAAAGCCTACCATCTGCTGGGAGCAGGTGAACCCTTATTATTCCTTACCTGAGATGAGCAGGCATTTAAAGTTCATTTTCCCATGAACAGTCTTCACATTCCTCTGGTTAGCAAGCAAAGCAAAGCCCATATCACTCAGGTGGTCAAGAGTAGTGTAGTAAATACTCTTAATACTAACAGAATAGTTGGGTCTAGAATATTATCAAAGTCTAGCACAGGAAAAAAAAAAAAAAGAGAAAAAAAGAAAAGCTAAGAAAATTTCACTTTACTTTTCTTTATCACCTGTGGAAGTAAGTCTCAAAGGTGCCAGAAATTACATAATTGAATACACCAAAAAGTCAGATTTTCAGCTTTCAATTTAGAGCAACCATTTATTGGCAAACAAACTGTTTGGCTTGGGTCTTGATCTTCTTAATGAGCCCAAACCTACCAAAGAGATTTTTATCTGAAAATCTTTTCCTGTACTATACGTCTATAGCTCCTGCCTTAGCAATAATCAGGTAGATGTAGTCTCCATCAGCCTCCACTTCCTTATTCTGAATATCCTCAGTTCCCATCAATATTGCAGTTCCACCTAATTTCGTTTGCTCTGCCTTTATTTAGGGGAGTGACATTAGTATTATCTTACACAAGCTGTATCCTGAGGAAATGTAATTTGTCATCAAGGAAAAAAAACAAATTCGAAGTCAATCCAGTATCAAAGCATCTCCAAAACTACACTGAGCTCTGTTGCCTGTGCAGAAGTGACTCAGAGCAGAGAGCCACGAAAGGTCTATTGCTTTGCCACAGCACAGACTCCATGGGGCAGCACACAGCTGGTGGTGAGCAGGGAACCTGGCGGGGACGCACTGCCAAAAGCACATGGGAGGGCCACAGAAATGTCTTCCCAGTAATATTTAGGAAACATCAAAACATGGAACCTTTCTCAGAGGCTGCATGAAGCAGCTATATCAGAGCATTATTGTGAAGGGTTTGGTCCCTTCGGCAGTCACTGTTGAAAGCTTTTTCTTTAAGAAATGTAGCAACATTTTGGGTTGCTGAGACCAGCTCCCTTAAAAATTAGGGACCCTGGCCAAACTGAAAATGCATGAGGAAGTCTTCCTATTTAGACAACCTGAATCAATCTTGCTGTAGGTAAGATCTTTCCTACACTCTATTAAGGCAGGTAATATTTCCTAATTACTGTTGCTGATCTGAATAATTAGGACTTCATTCTTTTTATGAAAAGTTCCCTAACATGTCTGAGCAAAGTGAACTAATGCCAATTAACCTGCCCTTGAAGTGTTTTCAACACATGCTTTCAACACATCTTGAGATGCAGCCCCTGCCTTTGTACAGTTATTGACTTCAATGCCATGGAAAGGTTCCGTTCTGCCATAGGGAGGCTCACGCAGCATCAGCTGGCAGCAATCTCTGAATGCTGCTCTGAACTGTATTTGGGTTTCTTATCTGTTACACAGTCTCACTGGTTTGTAATCCTCTCTAGGACTTCCTGTTTAACACCCAGGTGAAAAGAATCTTTCCTTCTCCTGAATGTAAATGGTTCGCTGTGGCACAGGTCCCCTCACGTTCCAGCCAAGTGCCTTAGTTTATCACTTTCTATTGCGGCACAATGGGGCAAGAACAGCCTTTATTAGCACATGGCAGTTCACCAGACAGCACATTTGTGCTTGATTGCCAAGTGAGAATTTGTGCCAAGTCACCATTCCACACTCAAAAATTCTGGGAGGAGATACTGTGCAAAGCCTGGCAAAGCATTTTTCATTAAAATAGTTTTTCATTTTCATTTTCCCATATATCTCCACCCAGAGTGAGAAAACACATGACTCTCACAGCCCATCCTGACCTCACCACAGCTGAAGGAGCCTGTGAGAGAGTTCTGCTGAACAGAAGGGGTTCACTACTCCTAGCAATGAAGCATCAGAAAGGAGAAGTACATGGAAAGAGATTATAGGCTATAAAGAAGCCCTGTGGATTTCCAGAAGTTTTATTTTTCTGTGGCGCTGATGATACTATGCAAGGAGTCCCATTTTTTCACTTAATGCCAGCTTTACCTCTCTCAGGCTACACATAACACTAGAAATCCCCAGGAACACTGCAACTTGAGGCCAAAACTCCTGTTCATCACACTATGAAAGAAAATGCCCCACATACATCTACCAGGCTCTGCCCTGCACCCTGTCCAGGAACTATCTGAGCTACAGCCCCCGGAGCCAGCAGAGCCAGCTGTGTCCTTACATATTTTTCTCTTTTAAAAAAATAATTCTGATCAAACTAGTGCTCTCAAAACATTTCAAAAGAGACAAGATAAACATTTATGCCACTCTAAAGTCCCCAGAGCAAGATGCTGGCTGTAGATGACACTACCAGGTGCTGAAAATGCTCTGCCAGTTTCTCCAGTTGTTTCTAGACCTGCTCTGGATCATGTGCCGTGTGCTGCCTTACACTGATTCCTCAGTTTTGATTTCCTGCCTAATTGCTCAATTCAGCATTCATTTGCTAGCAGAGTCTGCCCTTTGCCAGGCTATCATGTGTTTTTCCCACCATTCTGCTTCACTGGTAGAACTGGTTGAACAAACAACAATCCATAACTCATTCACATTTCCGCATCTAAAATGCGCAGTTTGGTGCAGAGAAATATTTAAAGATCCTACAGTACTAATTTTTGGTACATGTTTGTATTTGATTAAATACTCTTAAATATCTTCTCCTGTGCACTTCTTTCACAAGGTACTTAATTACTGTTCTCTAATGATTTCCAGCGTTTCTATCCAAATATGCCACGATGGGCATTAGAAGCTGAGTCTGAAGCTGCTGTGGTCATGAAAGGTCCATTGATTTCAAGTGGAAATACACCCTTTTATTGAGAAAAATACTTTGTTCATCATGTTCAAGCCCTTATTCCTGAAATTAGATAACCTGCAAATAGCACCAAATAAATACAGAACAGGAGCTCCCGTGTGCAGAGCAGGCAGTTCAAGATTGAGTCTCAGGGAAAGTTCTTTCCCTCAGGCTGAACCACGATGCCACAGATAGAAGCAATCAACAGTTCAGATCACAAACTAACCCTTCCTGCCCTAAATTCCAGAGTCCTTCCAAAAGAAAGTCTGGGTTTGTTCAGATGGAGAAAGCCAGGCCACAAGTGCCTACACACCAAGGCCAACTGAGGGACCATGACTCCGAAGAGCCATGCTCAGTGTCCCTCCCAGTTAGGTTTCTGTGAGCCTATAAATAACATGTTCCACAGTTTTATTAATTATGTCAGCCTTGAACCGAGCCTCCTAAATCCATCTCTCTTGGGTTGCCTAACTTTGGAGAAACTGCTTCGAATAAAAGTGTATTTGACCGTTTACTACTGGTAATCAGGCAGAAAACTGTGAGATAGAAAACATGTACAAACTGATATATCTCAATTAACCTTGAGAACAATCTCTCTCAATGAGTTTGCATATATTCAGCCCTTCTCTTTGTATAACGAAATGAATATAAACTTTCTCCTATATAGTTTGAAGACAGAAAGAATTGTTACCTAGGTAGTCATTTACCCAGTATCACTGTGCACATCTTAATGCATAAAATGCTATTTATTGTACTAAAAGAACTACAACAATCATAAAACATTAATTTGCTATCTTGATGTTAGATAACCCAGTTCATTCACTTTACCACTGTTTCCTCCATTTCCTTTACTTATTCTATAGTGCTGAGGAAACTGGCTGAGATCATTGCAGGCCAGTCTGCATTACCTTTGAGAAGGATGATGGTCACTGGGAGAGGACTGGAAGAAAGATAAACAGCACTCCTTTTTTCCAGGGCAAGAAGCAAGAGCCAGGAGCTACAGGCTGACCTGCCTTACCTCACTCATAGGAAAGGTGGTGCAGTGAATAATCCTGAAAACCAGTTCCAAAAAGAAAGGACAAGAAGGTGACCGGCAGTAGTTAGCATAGTTTTACAGAAGGGGAATTACGTTTGAACAGAGTGATAAACTTCTGTGACAAGGAGGGTGGCTGGTGGACGAGGGGAGCCAGCAGATATTGTGAGACATGGACAAGCCTTTCAGCACAGTGCCCTGTAGCATCCTCATGGACAAAGTGAGCTACTTCAGAGGGGAAAAGCAGAGAACGTGCTGCATTTGCTGAAGTGTCAGGCTCAAAGGGCTGTGACCAGTGGCAGACAGTCCAGAGGGACACCAGGCACTAGCAGAGTACCCCAGAGTAATACAGTGATGATGGGACAGCACCTCTGGGAGCCTGCAGGTGCTCCGTGGGGAGGAACAGCCCACGGGCCAGCTGGACCTCGAGGAGATGGAGAAATGGGCCCACGGGAGCATTGTGAAGTTCAACCAAGTTCCCTGTACCTGAGGAGGAATAAACCCAAGCCAGTACAGGCCAGGGGGTCTGACTGGCTGGGGAGCAGCTATGCAGAAACATGGGCATAGCTGAAAGTGTCCACTAAAGTGCCACAATCATTATTAAGAATCTGGAACACTGATCATATAAAAAGACGTGAAGAGAGCTGGGATTGTTCACACCTAAGGAGAGAAAGCTTCAGAGGGACTTCATCAACACCTGAGGAAAGAGAAAGATGGACGTAGATCCTTCTAAGGCACTAGGAAAAGAGGTAATTTCCGTTGAAATTTTCATTTCAGACATACAGAAAAGTTTCTTTTGTAAGGGTGGTTGAACACTAGAACAGGTTGCCCAGAGACGGTTGTGGGGGCCTATCCTTAGTGATGATCAGAACCCTAAGTGCCCTGGTTGAGCAGGGTGGTGGGAGGTAAATCACCAAGAGGTCTCTTCTGGCCCCCATGACTCTGGGAAAAACAAGGCAATGGACGGCACATTCAGCTTTGTCCGCTCACAGAATGGCTGGTAAAGGTGACAGACCTGGACACAGCAACAGGAATGTGATTTACAAAATACCATTTGCTCTGGCTGACACATCAGGCCTGGCATAGCTGCACTGCAGCCTCACGGTAGAAGCAGCAGCCAAACCTTCCTCTCCTGGCTGCTCTGTCAAAAGCAGAGAAGTTTCCAGCTAACTGAAAATACGTCAGTGAGCTGAAGTTCTTCCCTTTCAAACATAGAAGGTTGTTGTACGAAGAGGTGCTGAGTGAATATTTTATCTTTATCAAACATCTCCATTAACTTTCAGTGAAATGTCCAAATGAACGTGGAGTCTCAAAATAATTATTCTCGGGGCATCCTAAATCACAACCAACCAGCCTCTGGCGCAAAATTTTCAGTGTGCCTCCATGGTCAATTCACCAGCATTCAAAGTCTGATACGCCACATAAACTTGAGCGCTATTCAGCACTGATCCTTCTTTGCACACACATGTCCACTATATAAGCAAAATACATTAAAATAATAATAAACACAGCTGCTCCTCCACACGGTGCTGCCAAAGGTGAGGAGATTGATCCTTTCACAAAGCTCTACCAAGAGCACAACCTGCAGCCTAGGACATGGATTGCAGACAGGGAAAAGTTCTGAGCAAGATTTTAAAACTGCTTATCAAATATTAAAACTGCCTAAAATCAAAGGCATAATTACAGCATATAACATCAAATATTCAAATGACTCTGCACTATTAAGCAACAAGAATTAGAAAGGTTAAAAAATATTTTGTCATTTTCACCTAAATCTGAAGAGGTTGGGATTTTCTCTCTTACAGATCAGCTAAAAGCCTGCCAGGAAGGCCAGGAAAGAACAAGCTAAGGAGCAAATAAAATGAAGAAACAGTTGAAATATGTCTGAAGAATTTTTTTCCCCTTATTATTTCAATTAAGGTAACAACCTATTCTGCCATTTGTTGATTGCTTTTTGTTTTTAGTTCACTGCTTTTAAGTACTAGTCCATTTCTTCATGTGATATCAAAATTATGATATCTCCAGATTTAGATCTCCACATTTTGCTTAAAAATTTATGAAACAGTAGGTTTCTGCAATGACTGTGAGTTTTCCAACCCAGAACAAGGCATTTGTGAATCTACCTGGTGACAAGTGACAGGGTTAAAATGACAAAGCAACTATTTTTCAGAAAAATTCATACACATGTGGCATGCCATTGTATGACTATTCTGACAGATTTTTCTAAATTGGCATGTCATTTGGGACCATCCCTCAAGGAGATTCATGCTCCTAAATCCTAACAGACAGAAATTTTCATCCCACTTCTCTCCCACAAAAGTAAGTTTGGGCGAAGTGGCAACCCTTAATGAAACAGCCATCTTTTCAAAAGCCATCACAGGAGTCAGCTGAATTTACAGCAGGCCCTGACTTAAATCCTGACATTGTTGGCGTGTCATTAAAATGGGGAGACCCATCTACATATGGAGATCAACTCCAACAGGCGAAAGCAAATGACACGACTATGCACATGACAACAGGAAGTGCCTTGGGATAAATGCCAGAATGTCTATGGAGACAGCCAGTGGGATAAGCACCTGTGATGGCTGAGAACGAGGGGGAACACAGCAGCACCCTGTCACCCAGGGTACTCTGGTGAGGCTGGCAGAGGGGAGCAGCACTGCACACCCGAAGGTGCTGAGTGGGACACATTGTGCCCTCACACCTCACGCCTGCTCCAGAGGCGACACCCAAGCGTTGTTCTGTGGGCCTGAGAGATTTTTAGCCTGCTAGCAGCTGCTTACTTTTTCTCAAGGAAAAATTTCTTGAGAAAGATTTTTCTCAAAACAATCTTAGTAAACAATTATCCTTCCTCAAAACAACCTGTTTCCAGCGGGTGTTTTGCTGTTTCTTTAGTTAACAACTGGCATTAGAGAGGTGTGGTTCCTATTCACCAATCGGGTTAAGTCTGTATCAGAACACCTCATAAACGGTAGTGAGAATTTAGACAATAAAGCCTTCTTTTTCTATGCTATTTGCCTTCGGAAATATTTGGAGTCTTTCATGTCCTACAGCGACACTGTTCCACTCACTGCTTTCTGCCCTGTGCAGTCCTGACTCTGCAGAGGGCGGAGGAGCTGCTTGCTCTCAGCTCTCTGGTCCCCTGGGCTGACAGGGCTCCACTGTGTGATATGGACAGGCACAGCCCCAACAGCACAACCCAGAAGCTACAAATGTGACAGGGAATTTTGCAGAGCACAGTGCACCTACATGCCCAAGTGAGGAGGACCCTGGGCAAGAAGCCCTTATATGACTCATGCTAAAGATTTGAAACCCCGTACTACTTTGGGTTGTTGCAGTTCATCAGAATGTGCACATCTTCCCACACTTACACCACAGAACACCTCCAAAACCCAGAGAAGAAGGTGACCAAGTCATCTGGCAGGCACAGCTCTGCACAATTGCTTAATATGACATGAAACCAATGCCAAACTACACCTAAAAAATTCTGCTGGTGTTCAGCTAATATGGCAAACATATGAAAATAAGATAGTTTAGTTATGTTTCCAGCTCCTCAAGTATATTAATGATGCTGCCTAGCTCTGGTGAAAGTGGCTTTAATTCTGACAGACTGGTTGAAGCAGGCTGCAATCCATGCCCAAGTGAGTGAAATGCTTTCCCCTGTCAGACAAGCAGAGAGCAGTCGCTGCTGCTTGGCTGCTGTGGTGCATCAGGGTCACCAGGCCCAACCCAGCTCACCTAACGCTGCACTGAGCCCTCACCTGCAGCAGGGGATCTGCACAGCCCACACAAACTGCTCAGGGAGAGCTAAACGTTGAGTGCACTGCCCAGAAGTACAGAGTACTTCACCACAAGCAGCCCACAGAGACTTCGGTGCTGTCCCAGCTGAATCCTGAAGAGGGAAGTTCCCTGCTTTTCTGTAGTACAGCCTAGAAACAGCCATGCAATTTCACAGTGTCTCATCACTCCTAAACACCGTGAGGGCGCCACAAGCCTTCTGCACGCACCATGTAGTACCGTGCTAAAGCTGCAGAAATGCTCACTGGCAGACCAAACGATACACACGCTTACACCCTATTGTGTTTTGTGATTTTGTCTCTGTTGCTCTGCCCACCCCCTGCCCTTGCTCTGACCGTACAATCACAGACAGTGTCAATAACAGCAGTGAGTGTTCTACACTGGTTCCATCCATCCCACTCCAACTGAGCTTCAGCACATCCCAGGATAGCAGTGCTGTTATTCTAAGGGTTGTTGTCTTCCTTCAGAGTTAACTATTATTTTCGAGCAGGAAAGCTCCCTGTACTTCTGGCCAAAGACTACACTTAGGATTGGCACTGGAAAGTGTAAACAGACATATTACAGAGGCTATTTATTAGGTAATAAATATTAGAAGTATGAAAAACAAAACCCTCAAGAAAAATCAGATTTTGACAGTTGTTTAACCTACAAAAATGTTTTGGTAGAGAGGACTCTCACTGCCTACTCACTGAAGCATAAATTACTCCTTTTTTGAATATCTTGACAAAAGTGGAATACAAAGATCATTATTTACATTTGGAGGCCTGATGCCTTATGCTTCATTGAATTTGAAGACTGAATTGCCCACTTGAATGATCTAGTAGAAAAAGATCACTATAAAACTTTCCAGTAGATTAATAATGCTAAAGAACTCTGTTAATTTTCTAGTAGTAATCAAGAAAAATATATTGGGTTCAAACCAGAAATTGCAAAAGCAAATCCTGACACATGAAAGGGTGAGAGGAAGAAATGTAGGTCTGCAATGTTCAAACACACCATCACAGGACTCATTTTGCTCCTTTTTAATGAAGGTGACAAGGATGGAGAAGTTTCAGAAAGTCCCTAGCCAAAAATGGGTGCCTTGAAAACCACATGCTATCAATCCTGCAACTTCTGTGAGCTGCTGAAGATACAATCCAGGTAATACTCCTACTCACTGTCATGTTTCAACAGAGCCATGAAAAAAAATAAATTCAAGTCCACACATCTTCAACAAACCACACAATAAAATTTATCTCAAGTTTAATGAAGGACTTCAAACATTATGTTAAGCCAAAAAGTTATCACCCCACAGTACCACCCTAGCAGTCACAAGTCTCACGTATTTGGCAGAGTTCATTAAACACAAAGAACTCACCCATAGAATACTGACCTTATTAAGTAAACCAAAAGATAACAAATATTTTAAATTTAAATACAAGTAGGCAGGAAATACAGATTTGAAATATAGATATGACAAGCACTGGTCATATTCTAAAAGCATATGTTTTTATTACTTGGAGATTCCCACAGACACTCATCCTTATTTTTCTGGATTAATGGTTTAAAAGCAGGTTGTCTCCTCAAATAGCTGAGGTACAACAACAAACAGCTGCTAACCCTACCACCTGCACATGGAGAACAGGAAGGGCTCAGACACCTGAGAATGGTCCCTCCTGATGGAATTTAGCCAAGTTCTCGCCTTGCTGCAGACCGGCACCCAGAGCAAAGGGGCTGTTCAGGTCCCAAGCATCAGCTTTGTGCTGATCTGACACAGTGAGCTGAGACCCCAGAGAGCCTAAGAAACAACCTTACAATGCAGTCACCCCAAGAATTCACATTACATTATTTTGTTTGGTTTCCAGAGGCCTAATACTGGCTTTATTCCAAAAATGCCCAGTTGGAAGCACACAAGAAGCAGCACCTTCAAGCCAGCAAAAACAGCCTGATGGGCTGGAGAACACTGACCTCTTTCCCCAGATGAGAACAGTTTGTTGAAAGGACACTACTGCATGTTCATAAACTCCCCTCTCTAGCCCATTTCCCTGCCCCCTGAAAGTCATATTTAAACAAAAGAAAAATTTTCTGGGATTTTTATGGTCTATGTAACCATTATCATCAAATTCATTAGATTTTCTAGAATGCCTTTTATTGCCACTGTGAGAAGGCAACCCAGCTCACATTACTGGGCATTCTATAGTTCTCTGTTGGGAAAACACAAGATTTCAGACAAAACTACTGTACTTATTTATGCAGAAACTGGATATTTTGGGTAAGGCCCTTTTATCATATTAACACATACCAGCCTTGGGAAGTTAAATTTATATAGCAAACTATTTTATAATTTAAAAAAAATATCTCTTTGTTGGTGCAGTTATATAACACTGTTGTTCACAAACTAATGAAAATCACTAAGTGCCCTGATTACAGATTTCTATGAATTATCCTATTTAGATGTTGTGCTGAGACCTTTGAAGCCACTTCTAAGTTGCTCCTCTTTTCAAACATCAATCTAAAAGTTTTGATAATAAACTGAGAGATTAGTATAAACAAGCCAGAGAAAATACACGATAGAACAAATATCAATCAGAATTCTAAAGTATTTTGAAACTTTAAAGAATTGAAAACACACTGTATCCAGAAATGGGGTTTTTATGCTTTGATTCCTTTTAGGTGGTTTTATATAATTTAAAATTTTTTTTCTAGTATTCTCTAAAAATGAAATCAAGTTGAATTTAGCAGCTTGACTTTGTAGAAGAGCTACAAGTTAAGGACTAAAGTTCATTATTAATTAAATGCAAAGGTGTAATTGTCATCCTTTTATTCAGATATTACACAGTACTGTGAAATTATACAGCCAACTACAGCTCTGATAGTGTGGCACCCCTTTCTCCCTGCAGCCCAAATCCATGAGAGACATCCCCCTCCCTAGTTCAAAGGGAAGGCTGGTGGCGGGGCCAGAACTCCTGAAAGCAACACTCCTGCTGGATTTTTATTTCCTTTACTTGGCTCCCAATTCCCCCAGGCTTCATGATCCTCTCCCTGATAACCCATGTGGGCAATCAGAACAATCTTAATTCAACGTAGATAAAACACCTCCTGCCCTACCAGTCACTCAAGCACAAACATTTAATATACTTTGGGTATATGAAGAACAAGTCCAATTCAATACTATAATCTTTGCAGAGAGTCTCCAGTGCTAAGTACCTCAGGATTCTAAAAGGGCTTGGTCAGACTGGCTGACCTCCAGACACCTCAATTAACTGTAAAAGTGAAGTATGCATAGTGCAGTACTCAGGGAATATACTGCAAGAAAACAAGGAGTTGTTTCAGGAAACCTGAAAGAATTGAAATGGCCAAGTTCGGTTTACACCAGTTAAAAGCCAACATTGAGCAACCTGATGTTTCCAAATATGCTTGTTTTGGATGCTGTCTGTAGCACCTGTTCAAATGTTTTTATATAAAGACCAAACTAAGCAGCAACACACAGACAACTCAGACACAGTATCTTATTAGTCAGCCTTATTGGAGATGCAAATGCTTGGCACAAATCCTTGTCACTTCCAAAGAAGTGCAGCCATGATCTGGGAGGATTTGTGCCTCCCTTGCAGCAGGCTGCCAGTTACTGAGGTAATGTCCTCATGCTTGCCATGTAAATTGGCACTGCAGAGCTTGTGGTCCCTCAGAATACACGTGACAATCCCAGAACATCTCTGCCCATGAATGGAATGCTATTTGGGATTTTACACCTGTTAAAGGTCTCAAGAGAAAATGTGAACAGGGAGGACATGATAGCTGATGATATGCTAAGGCAGACAGTCAACATGAAGATTGTCAAGAGCCACAATAAGTCACAAGACAAAATCTCTTTCCAAGAACTAAATTCTCATACTATGACCATGCTCCTGTAATACTTGTGATACAAGCAATGTCTGTGTTACATTAGCTACAGCATTTTCAAAGCCCACCATGAGCAAGCTTTCAAATACATGATGCCTAAAATGCTTAAGGAGACAAGTTGGACGATTTTTTAAAATCAGAGAATTACCTCAAGTTTTCTTCAAAGCACCTATGAGGAAACCAGGAGACAGCATATAAACTACCTGGCCAGTGAAGGCTTTGCAAAGCTAAGTCTGTTGTGTGATAAAGGGGTCCATACCCTCAATCAGATCATGCACATGGGGCATAGGGATGACAAAAGTCGGTAGCTACTTCTTTTCTGTTTTTAAAGTATACTTGAAAGGCAGAAATAATGCTTTACTCTTCCTCTAAGCACAGTGCAAACCCAAGGACAGAAAGGTACCACTGTGCCACTGTAAAAGACTCCCTGCCTTTCTGAACTCAAGCCCCCGTGCTCTGAAACACTTAAGTTGGTACTGAAGAGCTCTACTCAATCAGGGGTACAGGTCTGAGAGCCAGGAATTCTCATCTACTAATTTCTGAGCAATGCTCTCACAGAAACCCATTGGGCTAAGTCTGCATGAGGTACTGTGTGGGCATCACAAGCCCAGCACTTCCAGCACTCAAGCAGACTTGTTCTGCAGAACAGTGTGAGAGTTGTGGTGTAACAGTTTTTAATTACAGAAAATGACAAGGCTGCCCAGCTCGAGGAGTTTGCCTTCTCTTTATAACTGACCTGAGTCCAAAACATTCTGAGACACAAAAAAAACCCCGTGGCACAGCTTCTGTCCCAGCAGACCAGGGAAAGCAGATGGCAGAATCCATCTCCGTGGTGCACAATCCACAAGCAGGGCTGGTACAGCTCTACAAATTCCAGGTGCTACGTGCACTGCTTCCATATTGGCCGGCAGCCTGTTGCACTGATCAACTAGGCCTTCTTCAGCAAATAATACTTCAGATACATATACCCACATTTTTAACAGGTACACATAGAAATCCATATAAAATATGAAGATATCATTGTGCTTTTATCAATTTTCACAAATGCTTCCTTTTCAAGAAACGTAGGGAGGATGAGATGTTACCAAACGTGGAGAACAGTTCAACTACTGCAGTACTCACTATGTGTCTACTTCAAAAAGAACAAACAGATGCCTAATTTCTTACCTCTACCCTTAATGTAAATAAGTAAGACAACATACAATTGGAAATATATTTTCAAAATGTATTTGGGGATACAGAAATGACCCACCTGTTGATGACACAGATTCAATCCATCACATCATACAATCCATTTAAGTGTGGTGAACTGGTTCTGTACCAGAAAAGCTTTCACAATTTGATTTGTTAACATATAATGATTTTCACGATCAAGGTTGCTCTTAATCAACAAAGTAACTACCTGAATGATTATTCTACTAATTGCTCAGCTACTCAATAGAAAAGGAAGTAATTACTAAAATAATTCAACCATCACCAAAGGAATTATGAACATGCAGAGGCTGGAAATACAAAACATAATTTGTAAAATGATATGCTTAATTGAAGACAGAATATACAAGATATGTCTCAAATTCCATGCTATTTAGTTCCATCTAGAATGACTGCTCTGAAAAATCCAACACTAGCTCCTTCATGAAGGAAAATCCAATACGCACAATTTAGCGGTGAGCACTGATATTTATTCCACCTGTAGGAAGTACCAGCAACTAGAAACCAAAACAAATTTTTATGATGGAAATTTAGACAGATAAAGCACACTACTGAGGCCCTCTGCAGATCAGTCTGTAACAGTCAATCTAGACAGAAACACACAGCCAAGGAAAAAAAGTATTACCAAGGCTAAAAAGAAACAAATAAACAAACCCCCACACAAATAAAAGAAACCCTGGGTGTGATCAGTTCAATTTCTTTTCTCTTGATGAATACAAGAGAGCCTAAAAGAATGAAGAACAGAATTTGCAAAAACGTTCCTCAGGGAGCTGCTGTAACAGCTGATTTGCAGTAGTTTAAGAACTGGTCTATTTTGGGGCTTTTTCTGTCAAGTTTTTTAATTAGTACTTCCCCAGCATTGAAACTATGGATGTTGGGTGAAGTAGACAAATTTCAAGACACTACATCAAGTAGGAAAAGTAGTTCGCTGTTCCTAAGGGCAAGATGGCATAAAACCTTTGCCTCCCAGACCAGCAGCTGCAGAGCTGCCAAGCTGTTTTATCCTCTGAAGGGGGGAAAGCAGTGCCTCTGTAGAAGTCTCCGTGGAGCGGGGTGGCTTCTCTTCATAGGCATTCCACTGACTACAACATTCTCAGGGTCCAGCATTGGTAAAACCCGGCCCTCACAGCCAAACCCCGGCAAACTGGAGCTCTCTGCAAAGGCACAGCTTGCACCGCAGACTCTGTTAGAACAGGACATGAAGAGGTCTCACACGGGGAGACAGGGAGCCTTTAACTTCACGGTGCCCATAAGTAGGAACATCAGAGCAATCAAAGGATGGTTTCAGTTTTGGTGAGCTGCAAAAGTCAGCAAACCAAGCGTGTCTGTTCTTCATCAATTCAAGCTGCCAGCAGTCAAAAAGAGAGGCTAATGAGGCAATGAAATATTCTCTAATTACTTCCTGGACCAAGGATGATCCTTTATATGCTAAGTTTCCCCTACAATCATTTAATATAATTAAAATGGGGAGTCTTTCCAATTTACATCTTATTTAATGCCTTTTTTTTTTTTTTTTTGGTTACTTACTACTTGCTAGGTTTCAGTTTGAGTGCAGAGACTTTTTAAAGCAATTTTTGACTTATTTTTCTAGGACTTCTGCATACACATTAGAAAAAAGGAAAAGATGAGTAACTTTATCGAACTCCCTCATTTAGTTCAGCACCATGTTTACATAAGAAAATCTTCCAGGAAGGTAGAGAAAGAGTATTTGGAGAGCTGCTCTGGGACAATGATTTGACTTTTCACTCTCTCTTTAAAAAGTTAGGTCAGATGTAGGGTTCTCAGTAGGACTTGTACAGCTGCCCCTCAGCTGTTAGGACTTTCACAGATTGCTCTGCTGTGGAGCTGCCAGATTTTGAAGGGGCAGCCTCGTCATCAAGGGAAAGAATTCCCTCTAAGAGCTCCTCCAAACTCAGAGGCTGATTGATTTCCTCCTCTCTGATGTCCTGAAGAGCATCAGCAGAGAGTACTCACTAGCCATTCATGTCCGAAGAAACCATACTGACTAAAGGCCAAGTTCTATTGTGCCATCAGCTGCAAATCCTTGTCCTCTACCTCACATCTTCCTGAAAAAACAGGAAACCCACTAAATCCAGAGTTCCGTCTAACCATGAGTTGGTGAGATAAATCTTTGCTCACATGGGCCAATCAAGAAATTGAAATTAACTACGTAAAATGAGAAACTTAAAACAGTTCTTCGTCAGTTATTTTTGACAAATTCTAGCAGAACAAAATAAACAACAGCACCTCTCAACAGCTGACAGAGATAGTTACACAACTACTATGCAGGAGATTTTATTTTCTGGTCTGCATTTTGTAAATGTAGATTTAAAACAAGATCTGAAGGTTACACAGCATTCTCTCGATTTTCCATATTTGGGAAAAGGTACTGTAAAAACTAGGATACTCTCAAGCTTCCACATTTTTCCCTCTTTAAATTGTTCTTTGATAATGACTTCTCATTCCAGCCAGGTGCTGCCCTTCCCTCCCTTCTTCCTCTCTTCAGACCCATCCCTAAAGCCTCATTCAGCTGCAGCACCTCTGGGAGCAATTAATGATTCTCCATCCATTGGCAACTTCCCACCCTTCTGTCCAAACTGATGTTTCACTGCATCTCCTTGAGAACAACTGGATAGCCCCTCCACTCGGAGTGGCAAATCCTCCAAAACCTCTGCTACAGCACATAACCCCACATGGAAACACAGGAGTGTGGAAATGGCATCGTAGTCTCCAAAGAATAAAGGTTTTCAACACAAGCAAGGAGACGCTTTATTTATAGACACAGGCACTATTTTGGAAACAGCAAACTTGTTTCCTAAGATGGCAAATTTGGACTACATGGCACTTCAGCAATCCTATCACTTCACAGCAGCACATGATTCATTAATGGGTTCTTCTCCATCTGTAAAATTCTGAGGCAATTAAATAGGAATTGGTGTTTCTCCAGAGAGGCTTCTCCAGCTAAAAACAAAATAGAAGTGCGACAGTGACTGGCATTATTTATATCAACAATTCTACTGCAGTGATAATACAGCAGCTTCCATATGCAATTATACATACATTTAAATGATTTAGGATGGATTAAAATAAGGAGCTTAATAGATTTCTTTGCTTGTGCTCAATCTTTTCATTTGATTAAGAATCTTAGGAAAGCTGCCTCTCAAAGCAATTCTTTTGGACTGTGAAATGTCATCATACTACACTGAAAATGTTCTTGCCACATATGAAAGAAACAGCAAGTGGTTATAAAGACATATAAATATCTTGTTATGAAAAAGTTTACTCAAATCAGCATTCAACAACACACTAAATCTAAAGGAATAACGAAGATGTTTGTTTGAACGTGTAAACATCATGAAGATAATAAAGGTTTCAACAGAGGATAGGATCATTTCCCCAGGATCTATCCTTTAAAGACAGATCTCATGAATAAATAGGAATCTACAGTAACATGGTTCTTAGCACACTTAAAATAACAAAGCACCATCAAAATGGGCCCCGCCCCACTGTTGGTATCTCAGCATATGCCGTAGTGGTTCCTGTCCAGGGTTAGACAAACAAAAATAAAGTCATGTCTGGAAACTTCGATTTGTGTTTTCTGTGTAGCATTCATACATGGGAGGAATACTGCAAAAAAAAAGTTAATTTACACTGAATTTTCACAAGCGTATTTTCTCCGGCAATTTTAACACCCTTTAGTAACTGTAACACGGTGCTACAGAGAAACAAACACTAAATCAGACTTCAGATATCAATATTTAATTGCTTGAAGAACAATACCTTGTTTGCAAGTTCCCACAATACAGAGTTTTTCATATCATGATGTATAACTACAGAAATAGCACGTATTTCTCTGAAGAGCTATGCACACACGAGGTTTTCCCACCCACTTTATTCTAAATTCCTTACCTACACCTACCTCAGCATTACCAGTAACTAAACAACTGCACACACCTCGAGTTTCACTCTTAAGATTTCTGATCCTCATACTGCTATGATCAATACTGAATTAGCGCAGACACTTAAGGGAGATTTCCATTCCAAAAGGCTAGGAAGGAAAACCAGAATGAACCCTAATAGGCCTACATAGACATGAGAAACTAACAGATGTTAGTTTACAAAAGAGAAAACCCTCATGCCTACAGCCAGTAACAATTTTTAGCACTTCAGACCAGCAAGTGTAATCCAAAGTATGATTTTTAACACATTATTAATTAGCATTCTTTTGGAGGTCAAAATTTTGCCAAAATTTTGTTGTTACACCGTCTCCATATGTTTGGGTGGACTTTTTTTTATGAAATCCAACATTGCCTACAGTGTTTGTGTAGGGGACAGCATTTATGTAACCAAATGTAGAAACCTTTTTTTCTTCATGTTAAGATGTCAAATTTAATGACTCGCATTTGTAAGTTTATAGAAGAAAAAATTTAGCAAACAGTTATCCAAGCAAATAAAATTTAAGTGTCCTGTGAGGTTTCTTAGTTCTATTTTAGAAGGAGCAAAATATGAGCACTGAGCAAAAATATCTTCAAAACTATGACTTCCTCCTGACCTGTTTATCGGATTCTCCCTTCGCTGTCATGAACAATGTCTCTCCCTATATTTAACCTCTAACCAGTATTACAAAAGCACTTCTAGAAAATCACTGGCAGTGCTTTTCAAGCTTTCCTAGGAAGAAGGTCAGTAGTTCCATGACTGATCCTGCTATTAAACACTGGCAGCCCCCAAGTTTCCACCTGCTGGAGCACAGAGGGGCTGAAGCTTCCCAGTGGAGCTGCTGAGGCACTGAAGGCAGACTGGCTCTTCAGGAAGCCCCAGAAGCCAAGGAGTGGTTCTCCAAAACTAACTGCTGGCTGCCACAGCACACTTCCTTCACTACTGTGAGGCACATATGCCACCAATAAAAATAGACAATTTTCAGAGCAGCAAGAAAAAGGAACTCTTCTGATCCCTACAAAAGCTACGGCAGGGGCAAAGAACAAGGGCTGGAGTAACTACTGCGTTGGCAAAGATTCTCTGCTTCTAATTCCAACATATCATGGTACATGAATTGGCAAATAATGCTGAGCTAGCCACTCTGTCTCCCTGGAATTGTCCCTCATACGTGAGGATAAAATGTGGGGAGAAGAATCAGAATCCACATCTGTCCTTTGGAAGGAAATGCAAACAGCTATGGAACTCAGTTTGCGTGTTTTCATATCAAAGATTAAAGACGCGAACCTGACCCCTCTCCTATTTTCTTTCTCAGTTCACTCCCATACACTCTGTATATAGATTAGAATTCCTTTTTTCTGTCCGAATGCACCTGATGCCCCCCAAACCTAGAAAAAAGTGCTGAATTGCATGTCAGCACAAACAAGGGGTAAATTCTAAGTAGGTTTTCAGAAAGCCCTGCAAATAGTCTATGGCGTTTCCCTAATTTACAGACATGTTACACTGAAACAAAGCACCAGGATTTTGCTTTACTGGCAATGAAGATATGTGACCTGGATTAGCTCTGAAGCGTTTATTGCCACCGATGATGGCAGCCCAACAGGCCAGGATATTACTGTGCCTCTAAACCCAAACTCACAGACAACACTTTGCCCGGATCATTCCAGGTGTTTCATTTGAGATCTTTATTTAAAACCTGCAGAGTCCAATCAGATTTGGTTTACTACTGTCCAGAATCACATACCACATTCTGTATAGCAGATATTGAAACTTGGACAGAATTTCATACATCACTATCTAAATGTGGATGTACTTTAACTAATTGATTTCATTTCCTTCAAGAGCACCTTATTATGTTTGTTTTACTTTACATAATAAACACAATCTCAAGTGATAAATTACAAGTGTTCCAGGGAGACTAGTGTGATTCTTTCTCATTTTTTTCGCCGATATTTAAATTGTTAATGTTGTGCCCTTGTCCAGAAGAGTTTATAATGCTTCCTGGAATTTTTTCCCTTGTGGAAAGAAAAGAGTAATGATGTTGGGTCAGACCTATAATTTATTTGCTTTATTCATTCACCTCGACCAGTGTTTTAATCTCTCACATTCCCTCCACAGCAAGTGTGAACTTCAGCCTATTCCAGATACTTTTACTTACTGAACTATTTCTTGCTGTATTATTACATAATAAGAAGTAAAGTTCAGCTTGGTCATAAAACCTGAAAAGCAACTTTTGTCCTGGACATGGCACACTTCTGTTTCATTTGTGTCAAAATAGGTTTCTGACAAAATGTACTGGGATTTTGTCTTCCAAGTCTGTAAATTTTCTCTCAATATAACTTTTGTTAACTAAAGAAAAATATTTAAATCAGCTCTCTAACGAAATGGATCTTTTAACTAGAAAGAGTGAAAAAATATTTCAACTTCTCAATTATTTCCCATTTCATGCTTGAAATAACTTAAAAATTGCACTCACACCCCCTCCCCATCTGGCTATAAATATGAATTAAGAAAGCAACAAAACAAGCCCATAGTTTGTTTTCCAAAAAAAGAACAGTAGAGAGCAAGTCTGAAACCCAGGAGATGGTTGGTTGGATGCTCAGAGGGGAATAGCAGCCAAGGCAGTTCCACCAACCACTGTCACTGAGAAAGGAGACAGCAGCTGCACACACGAAGGACGGGAAGGATGGTTTGGATATAAGAAAAAATTGACTCTAGAAATTAGTAAATCTGTATAAGCTGTACAATAGTTTACATTTCATAAATGCAGAAAATCTCAGTGGTGAGCCAGACCAGATGCCATCCATAGATCCTTCTCAAATTATGTCATTTATTAAATTCTACAAAGTTTCAGAACAGCCTATTCCCCAGACACTTTCCTTCATACCTTTGAATATTAAGTCCACGTTTTGATTTCAAAAGCTCAGATACATTCTGGTTTTAAGCACTGGCAGGAAACGAACAAAAAATCCAAGCCAACAGAAATACTTTTCCTTTATGTCAAAAATATCCATATTGATTTTTTTTCTACACTTCTTCATTACGGTAGGTGCATCATCACACAATTATTAATAAAACTGCTTTACTGATTAGATTTCAGACTTCTGAATGAGAAGAGAAACCAAATTATTCTCATTACCAAAAATAAGATCTCTCCATGAGAGCAAAGAGATAGCCAATGGGAAACTCATGCAGCAGACTTTGACTTTCGCTTGGGTCAGTACAGCAACATTTACAAGCACCTGAAATAAATGGCCTAAAACTTGGTATCCAATACAAATATTCGCCAGCAAAATTTTAAGAAGTCAACAGGAGCCTTTATGGGATTTTTTTGCTGTTAACAGATTCTGACAACTTGCAGGTGTATACTTCATCCATTTTCTGTTCAGAGAAAAACCTGTTGGGCTTTCTAGGATGATGGAAGTGTTCATTGCTGCCTGTACCTAGTTTTAACGATACCAATTAACCCTCTTCCCAAACTTACAAGGCTTACAGCTGACAGTTCCATTATATGAAGGATTGAAACATCAGCTTTGTTGAAGGGTGACTTTGAATGATGCCGCTGCTCAGTGTCCTCAAGAAATCACATCTACAAGACTTGGGTGGCCAGATTTGCAATATGAATGGAGTCAGGTGTCAAGCTGCTCTTTTCAGTAATGAGGGATTCATTTCTCCTCAAAAGAACTGGAAAAACTGGATAGATACAAACCTGAATTCAGTGCCAAGATCACAGGCTCCCAGTGGGTCAGAGTTTACAGGAGGGCTGGTTTCTTCAAAACCTGTAAAAGAGCATCCTGAGTTTGCCAGGGAGAGTTCATCTTTAAGACAGGTATTTTAAATGGCAATAGACTGACCTCAGCTAACTGAAATGATCCTTAAATATAACCTTACAAAGCTGTTGCAGAGCTTGTTACCTAATATGGATGACACACTTTGCACAGCTTAAACAACACTCTATAGAAGGACAAAGTATAAAAGGAGTTGTAAATTCTGCAGTACTGGAAAGTAGAGAATGTACATCACAAACATCACATTTCAGCTCATTGTTGCCATGCACTTAAGGAAAAAGGCAGCTACCTTATAAAAATGCATAGAGGGGACACGGTTACTCTTCATTGCTGCTCTCAAAAAGATAAAAAATCTGTGGTTATTTTGGACACTCAGTACAATATACTAAAGGCCAAGAACTAGCACAGTCCAGGCTTCCTTTTCTAGAGATGGGAATGTGACCACAAACTTCAGTTTTCAGTAGCCCTATATTGGAAAAAAGCACTCCAAAAGCCTCTGAAAGGTCCCAATAGTAAGCAAAGCCCCAAGGCTCAGGGGACAGACAGAGCTGAACATAAGACCACACTCATGCAATGTCTGAATCCAGAGTGGCTCTTTCCAGCTTTCTTCCAAAACCCAAAATCTGCAGAGCCTGAGGTGAGGTAAACCCCTCCAATGTCGTCTCTCCAGGTGCACCTTCCTGTCACAACAGTTTTGATTCCCAGAGATGACCCCTTTCACTTCTTAAGGTTTAAATTTTGGTCCAATTAACTGCACACAGGCTCCTTTGCTTTGTTGAGGCATGTGCCAGCCAAATCGCAAGTTTCACTTCAACACTGCTGCTCCCCAGACACACACAAATGCTTCAAAGCTCAGAAAACAAGAGCCAAGGTAAGGTGAAAAGAAGCCTTCCCTTCTGGGGCCCACCCAGTCAAACTCCTACTCAGAGCATCCAAACTATAGCTCTCACATATTCAGTTCAGTGAGCCTGAACCATCTGTTGCAGACGTATTTTGGGTGAGATGCTAAGGACCAAAGTCAAGAGCCTAGGGATGCCTCTTCCCATGATCAGCTCATCCAGCTGCATCTGCACGCTGAACAGGGCAGTTCTCTGGCCCTACACAACCAAACCATGTTCAGCTGGGGCTCTCCTACTTCCTGCTGCAATCCAGTACAAACCTCAGAGGGCTGCAAGGCAACCCAAACTACTCAAATGATCTGCCAGAAACTCCTGGGCTTTTGGACCACTGAAATGACCTCACTCTGACACTGCTGAGTCCCTACACATTGCTGGGAAAACCAAGCACAAGGTGAGGACTCCGTGTTTCTGCTACAGTCCTAAGTCAGGATAAATTTGATGTGAACATGTGCAGAGATCCCTTCTGTACTGAAGGGAAATAAAGCTTCCAGAGACCCACTTAAAGCATTTCAGAAGCCGGATGACAACCCCTAATAATCTTTTTAGCTATTCAAAGTAATCTGACAGGAGGAAAACATCTCTCAGGACTGCAATTCGTCTCATTTTGGTCAAATACACAACCCTCAGGAAAGACCTATTTCTATTTATTGCCCAGAAGTAGGAGGTGAGCTCACCTCCTCATTTCCATATTCTGAATGTCTAAAGATAGGTAGGATGATTTCTCACGGAAGATTTTTAACTGAATTACAATGGGCTGAAAGAGGATTTTGACCTACCTAAAGGGGAAGATGGACAGAAGCAGTACAGCAGTTCCAGCTTCCTCTTCACTAAACTGAAATCCTCATCCTCAGCTATCTCCCTCTGCTTGTGCACTTGGGTTTATCAATCTTTCTACTCCACAGGAAGTCAACCACTGTTATTACTGCATGGAAGACAAATACTGCTTGGAGATCTGTATTTTTTAAAAAAACCTCTTATTAAAAGACTTTTATTAAAGGGGCATTCTTAGGTAGGTGTTGCTATCTATAAATACTACCAGGCTGCCATGAGCCAGCTGTGAATAAAAACTTTTAAGCTGATTTAATCTAGAGACAACTACCAATACTAGTTTAGTTCAACATTCCATACTGCTGATTCCAACAGGAATAGGCATGGAACCAAATCATTAAGATTTGGATTTTGCAAACTCCATCAGCCCAATCGCAGCCTTTGTTTAATTAGAAGGGTGCCAAACAATACCTGTGTGCAGCCTGAGCAGGGTGAAGCCAAAGGCACTACTGTAAAGCACATTCGGGAGCGTGTGAGGGATCTGGAGGCTGTGTGACACGTGAAGAGCTTCAGTCATTTAAAAACAACAGTCCATGAACTAACTTTTAACATTCCACTGTATTGCACAAGCACTTACAGACATTCACACAATCACAGAATGGCCCTGGAAGGGACTTCAAGATGATAATCTAGTTTCATCATGCCATGGACAGGGATACCTTACACTATCTCAGGCTACTCAGAGATCCAGCCTGGCCCTGAACGCTTCCAGGGATGGGGCAGCCACAGCTTCTCTGGGTAAAGCTGTGCCAGTGCCTCACCAACCTCACAGGGAAAGATTCTTTCCTAATCTAAACCTTCAGTCCAAATCCATTCCCCCTTGTCCTGCCACAACACGTCCCTGTAAAATGTCTCTCTCCATCTCTTTAGAGGACTTCCTTCAGGTGCTGGAAGGCCACAACTAGGTCACCCCAAAGCCATCCTTTCTCCAGGCTGAACACACCCAATTCTCTCAGCCTTTCTCACAGGGGAGTTGTTCCATCCCTCCCATCATCTTGGTGGCCTCCCCTTGCTCCAACAGGTCAATTTCCTTGCTATGCACTGTGCAGTAAAAATACAGTATTTCAGTATACTGAAATAATACACTGAGCAGGGCACCAGCTCTGTTGTCTGGCAGTGATACATCAGTTTGGGGAGTTTTGCTGGATTGGATTCATTGCTTGGGGTTTTTTAAATAGCATGGCTAGACTACATGGAACCTTCAATGTATAAGAAATAATTGTCTGCAACAAAGAACTAAATCATTGAACAAGATAGAACATTGAAATGTAGGCAGCTAGGAACCTTTCCAACCACAAAACCAAGTTAATCAGGGTTTTCTAACTGGAAACAGAAAGCAATAACCTTTCTGTTGGGCTGTGAGTTCTTTTCACACACCTGCTCATCCACTCAAATTTCCAACAAACTGTTTTTTGAAAATTAAATTTCATTTCAGTATTTTAAAAAACAGAAATTAAGATGCTGCAGAAACTTCAGCAAAGTAAAACAAAAATCACTTTAAAACAGGAATTATTTTTACAAATGCAATGGGTTAAACCATATGTGGTTTAATTTACTGAAAATGCCAAACACTAATTTTTGGGAGCCTTCGACTGGAAGGAAAGCCAGCAGGCCCAATGTGTCACTTAAAGCCTGAAGGATACTAAACTAACGTGTCCCAGCAATGCAGGGAAGTGAGAACTGCCCAAGCAAGTGACCTTTTCACTGTGTCTGTTCATCGCCAGCAGCTGTAGTGACACCAACTAAAACCTGATCCGCAGTGGTCTCCATCATTTTGACAACTTTTGCCTTAAATCTTCTGATTTAGTTGTGATCAGGAATCCTAGTTGTTCACACATAAAAACATTCTCCAGAGGATACCATGTTAAATACTCTTTGAAACACAGAAAGGTAGTATTTAATTAATACTCAACAGATACTAAAACACTTTTTTGCATGAGAGCCGGAATAATCAATCATACATAGCAACAAAACATCTTTGCATTTGAAAATTATACAGATTTCACGTGGGAGAGAAAAAATGGGTTATTTCACCAGCTGAATAATAATGAACTGTTCTATCTTGGATCCGTAAACTGTAAGCACTGAGTAACCACCTAATTTTTTAACCAACCCAGCAGCAGTTTACAGCTCTCCCATGGCACTAAGGCATGGATTCAAACCACAAGGTTACATATTTAGCTACAAGCTTTCCTTTGCCCACCCACACTGCAGTTCAGCACAGGACAGTCACAGAGGCAGATCCCGTGAATACAAATTCCTTCACTCTTCCACCAACAGAGCTCTCTTCCATTGTGCCACATAAGAAACCTTCAAATAATTGCATTATAAATAAGTGTCTTCCTTTGAAACAACTTCAGCGCGAAATCCAACAGCTGTTCTGTTTGCTGCTCCATTCTAAGGCTCAGTGAACTTTGGGTACGTCAGCTCTGGAAACAAAATACATCAAGAACAACAGAAAACTGCGAACACGCAACCTCTTCTTAACCTCCCTTCTGCTGCTGCAGTCTGACTGAAAGCTCTCACTTCATTCCTGTAAGCTTTTCCTTACCAATTCTGTTGTTCCATGCCATCAGTATGTGAGTCATGGAGAGAAATGCAGTCCTTCTAGCCATGAAATCTGGATTCTGGAAATCAATGTAGTTTAACACAGTAAGTACTGCAGACAATTCCATACGTCTCTAAGGAGAAGGATGGGCAGTACCAACTTCCCCTGGTTAGTTTTGGGTATCAAACCAGAATATCCAGTGAGACATCCATCTCTCCTTGACTTTTTTGAATGGGAGGTGTTGGAAAGGATGAAGCTACAGAAAATTTCCGTATCTTACAGAAAGACGGATGAATTAATGGAACATTTATTCCTTAACTGTTCATAGCAAAAACTTCCTAACTCAATAGATTGCTACTAAAAAGAGGAGTTTAAAGTGCTGAAAAATAAGACAAATTAAAATTAAAAGGTGACAGAAAATACTTTTCTCTGGGGATTATTATAAGTCATTAAATCTTCATAAAGGCTGTCCCAATTCCCAGCCCCCAGAGCTTTTTTTTTCTCTCAGTTACTCTGATTACAGAAAAATCTCTATTAAGACAGACTTCAAAATTCAGAATTTTTCCTGGTTCTCTATTGTTCAAAGACTATTATCAATGAATTTCAAATCTCTCTGATCAAAACCCCAGAAATTTACTTCCAACATCATGAGAATATAGGTGACTGCCTATCAACACTGAGATGTGAGGAACAGATCCAATGTACTGAGGGAATTTCACTGCAGTAATCAACAACAAAATCAAAATTTATGGAATCACATCAACAATAAGCAAACTTGAAATTCTGATTAACCACAGGGCTTACCGTAATGGCAAGCAAGAAATTGTCAGACACCACCAAGTCTGCATTTAGGAATTAACAGTTTAATTGCCAAAAAAATAAGTATTTTTGACAGTTATGAACTTGAGTGCAGGTCTTTTTTATTGCAATTTGGTATTTCTTACAAGAACTGAAAAGCTGCACCAACACCCACCAAAAGGACACTGCACTGCTGCCTGTATAGTTCTTGAACTGATCTGCTCATATCAAAGGAGCCCTGACAACCTGGGGATAGGAAGCAGTTCCAAACGCCAGGTTTGTGACTTTATAGGCCACAGGACACACCTACCTACCCTGTGCCACAGAAGTGAGTGTCTCACGAATTCTGTGGAAATGCAGCACATGGTGATCTGAGGAGCAATGGCAAGAGAGATTCCAGCTTGGCTCTCCTAGTTTACACTGACATGTCCAGTCAGCCTTTGGCCAAAACCAGCCTGTAGCTGAGAAAAAGTACAAGATTAGGACACGTTTTATTCTCATCCTCTGGCCTCAAACCCAGCTGTCTGAACACTGGAAATACACACAACCACTATGTACTTTTAACAAAATTAGATTGCAAGTACTTTGATTGATGCCTTTGGCAACTATCATCATACAAGACTCTAAGGTTGTTCCTTTCACAGTGATGTTCTGCCTGTGCAGAGGAAAACCCATCACCAATGAAGAAGCAAAAACCAGCTGATGTTACCAGAGAAAAATCCTTACCACTGGTGCTCTGCTGCGCCGAGTACACTCAGATCAAAACCTAAATGTTGCTCGCAGAAAATTCATCAGCATTTTCAAACTTGTGTCCTTATTAGAAAGACTCATAACTACCCTGGGAGAAAAATATCAGATCTACAGCAGCACTTCAGAACCAGTAGCTTGGCTTCACAGAAGAGAAGCTTAAGGGAAAAGCACTAAATCTCTCAAAATCCACCATAATTCAACAGCATTCCATAATGACATAATTTCTTATTTCTTGATAAGGATTTACAAAAATAGGTTTTAGTCTGAAAGCTGATTGACACGTGTGTTTCCAATCAACCTATTCAAGCTGAATACCTATGTACATTGGAATCCTCATGCATAGCCTTGTTAAGAAATTATTCAAACATCCTTTTAGGCTGTACTCCCACAATAGTCCTGTTTACTGACTCTATGCTAAAGGATGAAAAATTTCAAAATAAAGAACATGTTATAAACCTCCAGTGCCAGACAAGTTGCTCTAAGTATTTTTGTAGCGATTGATCATTTTTCATATACTGATTTTTTTAATGTTTGCCATAAAATTCCTGCCACATTGACAAAATTCTATGTTCAGACTTGAGAAACTACAGGGGAAAGAGAAATTGTGTGTGTGTATATTTAAAAAAATATGTTTGCATGTATACACATATGCATATCCTAGTAGCTCTGAGGATTCCTTTTAGTGTCAAGCATTCCTTGCAGGTTCTATCAGAGAAACACTCCCAGAAGGAAAAAAACCCAAAAAACAAAACAAAACAAAACAAAACAAAACCTAATCCAGGTAGTTTCATTTCATTTCTTTGGAAACATACATTTTTTCATCACACCATCAGTCTATTGAATGCTTAGGGAAGTGCAAGATTCATAAACAAGCAGCTCCATGGTACGTTTGCTGTTTGTCCTCTGTCTCTTCAGTGTGACTCAGTGACAAATTAAAAAAAAAAATCATCCAACGTAGTCTGTATTTTCATTCAGCTTTTAGCTTTTCTGCTGAAACTGATGACAGTTGGGAAAATTGCTTCTGTTACGTGGGTTTTTTTATCCACTGAACACTACACAGCTAAGAAATAAATCTACACTGGCTCCTCTGGTCTGTCCAACTCAACCTGACCTGAGGAAGTTCTCAGACTACCAGAGTCAAGACACCTTAATTAACTGTGTCAGCCCTCCAAGAGTTCGTAGCTGCTTGTTATTTGACCCTAGAACTACTCGGGAACTGGAGATATTAGGGTTTCATATACATAAAAGATGATCTCTGGTCAGGAAATCAGCTTAGTTATTAAAAGATGCAAATGAGAAGTCAGTGGCAGCTGCTTCCATTGACGCCCCATGTGAATGATTTCTTTGTTTTAGTTTGTAGAAGTCATCTGAGAGCCCTGAGTGGAGGCTAGGAATCTTTTTATGGCAGAAGATTAATACTGGAACATTTAACCATTAAATCATATCATTAGGAGAAATAATTAGCACTTCACAGACACAACAAGCTAAATATCAAAGGCAGTTTATGAACTATTTTACAACATTTTGTTTGAATGAAAGGGATGTACCAGAATAAAGACAGTAATCACATTTTATTTCCATGCTTAGGAAAAGCTTAAAAGGACCATGAAATAAGGCTTCAGTGAGGGTCTAACACTGGAGGATTTACCCCTGCTTTATCCAGCACAAACAGTCTATTAAATGTCACTGAAAAATGGTCTTGTGAAATGGTTTGAGGATTCAACCAGTGGACAAAATACACCATTTCACATGTGGATTATTTTGCAGTGACGTAAATGTAGTTCTAAACAGTCAAGGAATGTTATCACATCAAAAACCCAAGCAGTGACCAGAGGGAGGAGTGCAGAGCTCTGTGCTCACATGTCAAAGCCCTGAACAGAAAAGGTTAACGTTTACAGATCATGGCAGCACTCAGAGACGCGGCAGGAGCCCGAGGCAGTTCATATTCTTGCCTAGCACGCTGCCACACCAGGCCAATGCAGGCTCCTCTCCCCAGGTTACCACCTTTAAATACTTTTGTTACTTGAACCCCATATGCCACACGGGGGATCAAACATCCTAAATGGGCCACTAGATACAGGAAAGCCAGGAAATACACTGCAGGACAGCCTGACAATGTCCTTCCACATGCACACCAAAACAGCTGTGCAATCCGTATTTAAAATAACATCCAGATTGTGGCACTTTTCCCACTTACACTCTGTAGAACCAATTTTAATTCTACAACATACAAAATGAATATGTCCCTCCCCACAAATTTATGCCTTACGTAGCTACCTTCACATATTGAAGAAACTCCCCCAAAAATCAGCAGAGGCTTGCAATTTTCAAACTTTTTTTTCTCACTATTTGTAAACAACTGAAAAGATGTTTAAGACAACTTATTCATCAAACTTACATATGTTTGTCTTAGTTGCATTGCTTTTCATTTATATTTTTGTTACTCTATTATTACTGTATTTTTTTTTATTGTGAGAGGTTTTATTATATTTTTTGTGCACTGTAAAATCTTATCTCTTAGCTTCTTGCAATGTCTTTGTCAAAATTCTACGTTGCCACTCACTCAGCATCATTATACCTACCTAAGCTTTAATGAAAAATCAGGCTTGCTTGTCGGAAGTCATTTATCTTTATCTCTAAAATTGCATTTGGCTGTCATTTCCAAAAATTTCTGTGCAGCATTAAAAATTATGCAGCAGCACAGTAACAGGGAAATTACTTTTTTTTCTAAATGCCTCATTACTGATATTGCTAGTATTGTGTCTGTGCATCTGATACAAAAGGTATCTCAAGGGTAGTTTTAGGAAGTGATACACAAGTGATAAATAATTTTGTCCTCAATTATCTAACAAGAAACTCACACAGATTTCCATATTCATAAGCCATTAAAAGTATTACCAAAAGCCATATTCTTTGACTGCCTCATGGTAAGATAGAAGTCACCATCAGAGGTGTCCAGAAACTTCGATTATCAAAGGCAGTAAGAATGCTTCCAACCCCCCCAGCCACCTGAAGTGTTCAGCAGCAAGCTGACCTCTTGCAAGGCAGGGCCTGTGAAAGGGGAATTAAACCCCCCTAGTTTCCTAAAATGCACCAAAGAGTGCCTTTATTTAATAATCACTAAAATAATAATAAGCTGGACAACGAAGAGCTGGTAATACTTGTGTATCAGTAGCAACAATGTTGTAAAGGGAAAGACTGGAGATTTAGTCTTGATTTCCACAGCACACTTGCCTGCTTTCAGAACGAGAACTGATCCTCCCAATCCGCTGCTGATTATCTCAGCAGGGAAAGCTGAGCAGCGGAACGGATTCACGACATTTACTCTGCTGTACTGTTTTACAACCTGTACTATTTTACAACGCACAGGTACGAAGACAGACACAGCCTTCAGCCTGTGTTTGAACAGCACAGCTCTGACAGGGTGATTACCCTGCACAGGCACGTGCAAAGAGATTTTTCTTCCATGACTCTGCTGTGTAGTGCTCAGGCAATAGAAGATGGCAATACCTGCATCCATCCTCTGCACTCCAGCCTGCGGCTCCTGGGTAGATTTTGGGCCTAACAGTCCAGTTTAAACTCGCAGAACACATTTAATAGCAGTAAAGAACACTCTCCCACGAAAAGTTCATTAGGCAAAGTTTGAAAGACTAAAACTGGCATCGCAAATTCTTTCAAACCAAGCAGCCAAGGAAATCTGGGCACATCTGAAGGTTCTTCCAAGGGAGGCAGTCCTTTTTCACACATCACAGACCTTTGCTTACATCAGATGTCCAGGACCATTATTCCTTTTGTAAAACACATCAAAATGGAATAAAATAACTGCTTGAGATACTTCAAAATCTATCTATCCTACTCATGTACTCTATTGCAGATAAACTACAGTGCAGCATAACCTACTGGAAAGTCTTACGCTTTTTAGTTATTCCACAGTATAGTAAAATTGTGACAAATACAAAAGGTGCACAGGTACAAAAACATGAATAAGTCTTCAGTAGTATATAACCGTCATTTAAACACCACGGAGCAATCCCTTTTTTTTTAAAATAAAAACATCCTTATATTTCACCAAAACTGCTTAAAGAGAATTTAGAATACCCCAAGTTAATGTATCCTAGCACTATATTTCTTTCAGAATTTCTATTGCACACTTAATAAACACACAAAAATCTTCGGTACACAGCAAACAATATATTTCCATTACTAAAAAGAAGGAACAGAGAAAGGAAAGACTGAGTGGGTACACTAAAGCGTGTAACAACTGATTTAAAAACTGTCTGGGTAATTTAACTACTTATTTCTCAAACTGAAAAAAGACGCATGTACTCTCTTATGGGGAGTGGACCTAGAACTATAACTATAATTATATAATATTAGGAAAAATGTATACTTTGTAAGCATTAGCTAAACCCGGTATGTATTCAGTCAATGGATTCATCCTTTTTCAGAGAAACCACCTTAACAGTTACAACTAAGTTAAAAAGCCTTACAGTTTTTTAGTTTTTAAAGTTAAGTTACAACTAAGTTTAAAAGACAAAAAAGAAACCAGACTGGGCAACATGGTCTGTACCTCAGACTCAGAAGAGAGAGAACCTGTCAAAGACTAAAAACAATTTGAATCCCACAGAGACCAATTTTTGAGAGTCCTCGTATGAGGCAACCAAAGAAAGCAATCACCAAAGCCTTGAATTGCCAGCAAAGGTGGAGGGAGGGTATGGGAAGAGCTCACAAGAATGTCTCAGTATCTCATTCTATGGCTCTGTTTCCTCCACATCACTGTTATTGCTGTATGTGATGGGCCACAATAGAAACATAAAAATAAACCTTTTAATTGCCTATTCATTTCACAGTTGGCAGCTTGCACGCAGTCAGTAGATGTCCTTAAAATTCTAAATTCAGACCGTAAAACTCTTAGTTTAACATAAACTGTTAAAATGTAAGTTACAACTAAAATTAGGCTGGTAAATGTACATATAGCTCTCAGGTCATGATATTTCCGAATTTAGTAATTTGGAATGAGAGCAATGGGATGCTGTCAGTGGCAATTCCAAGTGCTCATTACTTCTCAAAACACTTGTCTGAGGTATCTCAAGGGGCTCTTTGGGATGGGCCTTTGAGGTGCATTTCAAATTCTGTGCCTTCTCTCACTTCCACCTTAGTAGCTTTACGATATAGCCACAGGACAGTGGCTTCTTTACCCCCTCTCCTTTGGTTAATTTTCCCCGACCCCACTCTAAGAAGCTGACCCTGTAAAACTTATTTTTTTCCCTCCTAAATCCTAATGCACTAGTATAAATGGATGCAATTTGTGATTAGAAAGCAAGCTCTGGAAAAGGCTTAAATTTCCAAGTTCAAGTTGCAATGCCTTGAATTCTGCTTCTTTATTCCATCAGGTAGCATATCAGAAGTCATTAGCTACGGTCACAAGAAGGTCCCTAAATATTTTTCCATGCCAGGTTCCAAGTACAAAACAAACAAAGACAGTGTAAGATCAGCTTCAAAACACCTATCATGAGAAGGTTTTAACAATACAAGGTATTTTATTTATTTAATTTACAACCCTTATTCTGCCCTTATCAATAAGAAAAGACATAAAATACTTGAAATTCCCTAAAAAGTTATACTATCCTTTAAAGAAGTATTTTATCGTAATTGATTCGCCAGCTCTTGGGAGAACTGTATCACTGAAGTACTGGGGCTTTTCAGACATTCACTTGGTAAGGATGACTGTGATTCCTGCAAACATTTTCACATTTATGCTTGGGGGTGGGTAAAGATAGCAGGATGATGGGGAGGCACAGTGACCATATGAGCAATACCACAGGCAAGGGGCAACCCCAGTGCTCACACCCCTTTCCTCTGTTTGCCTTCGGTACCACATCAGCAAGGCCTAAGTTAGAGATGGTTTTTTGTTAAGCTTTAAAGTTAAGGACCGCACAATAACAAAACACCTTTCAGCAGACATCACAAAAGGTACATTGGATAATTTTCATAAATAATCTCTCTTACTTCTTTGCATGTATCTTGTCATTTTCTTAGGCACACGGATTCACAGAAATGTCAGCTTTTTAAAGGGAAGGGGGAGGGGAAGAAAAATTTTGATTAGGAAAACTCCAAACACTGTACCTCACAAACAGTATTTCAGGACTCCATGTTCCCACTATGCCCTTGAGGCTGAGTACCTGGAAAAGTCCCATCTCCCATTATGTGTAACACTACACACGCTTGCCTTATAACCCTCCAAGCAGCCACTCACTTGCATGACTCCATCGTTCTGAGCACCCTTTTCCCATGGTCCCTGCAGTAAGACCATCAACTGAGAACCTTTATCATGAGCTCACACTACTCATCTCTCCAAACACACCTGTGCATCTACGACTACAACACATGGCGAAACCAGAGCACGAGAACCTTCACAGCTAAACTCCTGGTGGAGTTTAGTTTTTCCTGGTGGAAATAGTTTTTCCTAGTGGAATAGGAGACTTCTGGAGCAGGATTTCTGTAAAGAAAGAAGATAACTGAACTGTTTTCGCATACAAAAAAAGAAGAGGAAAACAGCCTTTTGACTTAATGTATATCCAAGAAGAAAGTTGTCACTACCTTCATGGAAAACATTCTATTGAAGTGTTTTCCTCTGAAGTAATAATGGCTACTGTGAAAACCCGGCTCTGGGAGGGGCCAGTGCAGAGCTGTAGAGCACCACTGAACTGAGTTTTATGCCTGAATATTGATGCACATTATGGAGCCATCTGGCTGTCTGGAGTGTGTGGAAGAAGCAGGTTAAGCTATTGGACACAAACAGCAATGCAGTGCTGGAATGCTCTGCACAGAGAAGCAGTTGGGAACGTAAGCACTTGATATTCAAGAGACTGAGCTCACATACAGGAGGAACAGGAAAGAACGAGTATGAGTCAAGCTGTTAAGCTCTGAATTTGCTCCCCTTAAGGTAGAACAGCAGAATTATAATATAAACAATTACATAATAAATATAAATATTTATCCTGAACTATACTATTTAATATTTCAATCATCCATTTTTCAAGTGTTTTGGTAACTAAAATACATCAGATTCCTGCAATTCCAGTTTACTTTCAACAAAAATTAAATTATGCAAACAGCACTGTCACAGGGATGCACAATCAAAAGGACAAGTTCTGAGGATGCCTTCTGCTACTACATTTTCCCAAAGATGATTCACACCTATTATGGCCAGAGATTTCACACCATTTGAGCAGATATTCTGACAGTCATCCTTAGGAGACACATTGCTGCAGCAGCACAACCTGGGCTATAAACATTTCTTTTAGAAACTACTTCACTTGTCTGCTTTTCCACCAGGAGCTCTCTGTGCTGGACATTTTTGAAAAACCCCATTTACAGAAAAAGAAATGGATGAACTTTTTGATGTTGATGCAACAGTAACATTTCTTCACACACACAAAAATAAAACCAAAACCAAAACAACCAGAAAAACCAAAAACCAAACCAAACCAAAAAAACCCCACAAAACACACCAAAAAAACCCAAACACCACCACAAAACCACCAGACTCTCATCTGCCCTTCAACCCCGTGTCTGAGAATACAGCATCATGGATGAGAAGCAGGGAAAAACAAGATGAACAGCTTTTTTTTTAAGATAATATTCATATATTTTCTGAGCCAGTCATTTGCTGTATAAAATGCTTAGATTTTCTAGATTGTTAGCAACCAAGCAAAATGAAAACTCTTTCATTTGTTTTTAAGCTCACTGTTTACTTCATTTTTTGTTAATCTGTAACCCCATTTTGACTATGATATTGGCTGTTAAGGCAAATGCTGGGTTTTGGTCACCCAAAACATGACCAAAAAAACCAAAACAAAAAAAAAAAACTAAAAAACAAAACCAAAACAAAACAAAAACAAAAAACCCAAACAAACAAAAAAAACCCAAACCAAAAAACAAAAACCCCAACCAACCAAACAAAAAAGCTGGTTCTCAGTGTCATGCATAAGAAAAGGGAAGATCAAATCTTTTCCAGCACATGTGAAAACTATTTCCTGTTTCTTGAATGCACCAATATATCCAATTATGCACACATATCGATTATAAAGGTTTTTACTCTGCCCCAGTGGAAGTTCTTACCTGCAAGAAACCAAGCATCAGCCGTGAGAGAAAACCACAAACAGGTTAGGGGGGTGATGAATTGTTACATCTAAAAGAAAATTTTGGTACAGCTGGATGTTGCTGAGAAATCCTAAAACCATTAAGTGCATGGCTTTTTTCCAGTGAGATGTTGTGATCTTACAAGTTAACATTATACAAATAAAGTATCACTAACAGCATAAAGCTCTGGCTGCATCAATTACTAAAATTATTGACATCACCATTACTCAATTAAATCACAACATGAATGAGAACAGAACACCATTTCAACAAAAAACCCACAGCTGACTCTCCACATCCCAGGTGAGACAGAATCACCCACCAAATGTCAAACACATCCAGATGTTAGGAAAGTGGAGAACTATATCCAAGTTTTCTGATTAGTCATTTAGCCTTAAGAGAAATTTCATATCAATTTGTATGTATTATAAAGATACAGTTCCAGAACTTCAGCCTGCACCTTTAGCCCTCATATGCTGACACGATGAATAAAAGCTACCCAGCTGTATAGGAGAAACCTTCACATGCTTTTGGTTTTCCTCTCTACTAGCGGGTTTTTCTGCTGCTCAACGAACTGCATTCCAAGCTGTCTGTAAACTGAGATTCTCTACTTATTTTGATATGCAAAGGCTGTAGGGAGAAGTGTATCAAATGTTTGTTTGACCCCCATTCAATTGCCCCAAATTACAGAATGCATGCCGTCAAATGTCATGTAACAGGTTAAAAGATAATTGAGAGTCAGTTCAATTTTTAAAAATTGCACGGGAAAGCAAAGGGAACGTCATTTTAAAGGTTCCATACTAATCACAACTGAACGAGTGAATGAGTGAATGAATGAGTGAATGAATGAATGAATGAATGAATGAATGAATGAATGAATGAAGATACCCAGTGAACTCTGACCTGAGAGAGTGTCAGTCTATTTCTTCCTACAGCCATCTTCAGTGACCAACATTTGGCTACCATACTTAAGTCAATTCCACAGATTTTCTTTAAATACCAGACAGAAACAAACAGAAACTGCAATTATCCCTCATCTTAAACAGGTCTGAAAAGGAGCAAACATGCAAGTTCTACACAGTTCCTCCCAGTACCCTTCTGCACAACTTCCACAGCAGCTGTTCTAGTACCCACCAGCTGAGATGAGTGGGATAAAGCATCAGCTGTTTGAGAGACAAATCCCAGTGAGCTCCTTCCCTGACTCCTTGGAAGCAGCTACCTCAGGCTCCTAGTCTTGTCTCTGCTAGCACAACCATGCAACTTTCCACAACTCAGGGCCAGCAGAATGAGTTAAATATTTCCCCATAGCCCTGTGCACTCTGCAACAGAAAAACCTTTTCAAAACCAACATAACTAATTTTGAAGTTGAAGCAAAGCCTTCTCACATCACTACAGATGGTTTTCTTTGAGGTGAAGGATTGACTGCTGATGTTTATTTCCTCAGGGAAATAAAATGTCAGAAAATGCCTGTAGTCTTCTGCAACTAGGAGAAACTCTCCAAAGCGTTTGAGTTTGCTGTGTATCTTTGGGCATTTTCCTGCATTGGCATTATCTATTAAATATACTCAAGTACTTACTAAAGAGCAGCTAACATAAAACATTATTTCCTCTCACCTTGCTTTGTACCTAAATGCCAACTAGTAACACAAACTCATGAAGTAAACTAGAGCAGTACAGAATTTTATTGAATTATAGAATAGTTCCCAATCCTTCAGTGTATTTTGCAATTTTCTGCTGAGCCAGGCATAGAGTAAAGAACATACGGACACACAGAGGAGGTCGCAAGAAGAATGGTGTATATATGACACACCTGGAACATACCCCAGCAAATGAACAGGCATGCATTAAAAATGAGAAGTTTAACACAACATTATTACTCTGGATAGCTGTTGTATTAGAGCAATCGGAGTCTTAAAAGCATTCACATGACAAATATGCTCAGAGGCCTCTGATACCCTAGACAATGAGCAATTTTTTTAATATTCAGTATAGCAAGGATTATAATCATCTGTACTTGTGCTCAATTTTCTGTGCAAACTGGAGTCTGAGGGGAAAGGAGAAGCTAATTAATATAAATTACAGAAGCAAGTGACAAGACTGTTGAGTTCTTTCCCCTGAGAGGGGACAGACATCCTGAACCAAACAAAGTCAATTAAACACAAAAAACAATCTGATTTAATGGCTACTAACACTGATCCAGATGCTTGCTGAGTCAAAAAAAAAAAAGGACAAACTGATAGACTGGTGTATCCAGGCATGCCTTTTTGTTGTGCTTTGTAAGCAATTACAAGCAAACCTTGTCAATGCTCCAAAAGTCAGGAGAAAGCCATGTGTGACCAAGGCAGGGTGAGAGTCTCCCCTAGGATGAACAGACCGTGTCCCTCACCCAGTCCTGCACTGGGGGCATTTGCTCAATTACAGAAACAAACCTTTCTCAGCTCAGATCAGGAGGGGAATGAGCTCTTGTTTGTGCACAACCTACACCTGTGCACATGGCAGGACTGTGCAGAGAGTGGGGAACTGCCAGCACAGGGGAGCTGCTTATTGACTCAGCACTCATCAGCTCCACACTGCTGGCTGCTGTAAATAAAGACCACGTCTTGGGAAAGGTGGTTAATTAGCTTTGTCATTATCCCCAAATTGTTCCAGAACTCAAGACACTGACTACAGCCATACCAAAGCTATTACTTGACTGTAAAGGGGTACAAGGTGACAGTCACAGAGGGAAAGCTGAGTGATAAAGGCTACTGCCCCAGAGGGAGGAAAACCCCTAACCCCACAGCCAGCTCCTAAACATGACACCATAACACAATGCTTTCACAGTAAAAGAGACCAGTCACACTCTAGTGGAGTTACACTGATTAATTTAAACATTGCTGACATTTGAAAAGTAAAGGAGTCATTTCCTCTAGCAAAATCACTTCTCCTGAACCACCCAGGTCTCAATACAGTAATTCTGCACTCTTTTCTCAGTGTTTGCAACATATGCCACTATAGAAAGCAAGTATTCTCATTCTCATGACTTAAATCAGAAAGTAAAAGGATATCTCAAAAGAGGAGGAAAATTATTATAAAATAATAATCAAAATGGTAAAGCTGGAGTTTTGTTCAAAAAATTATTCTTCCTCTTCTGGTTTTGAACCTTCTAGATAATAAAATAAAAAAATTACTGTCTTTTTTTTCCATGCTTATTGAATGTTCCTAAACCATTCATACTTGAATTTCCATTAGCAATGAAATTATTCCTATTAAATACTTAAGCCACACACTGATGTTATTATCCCCAATGCTATTTTTACACATTTACCAAAGAGTTCTATTTGCTGAGATATTGATAGCACGGTCCATACATGAGAATGCATCCAAATCTTACTAAGGACCAGGGAGCCCAGAAGATGATTCCTGGAGGTCCCAAGTCCTGGTTCAGGGCAGCAGAATGCAGATTCCTGATGCCAGCAGCTCCCATCTGCTGGATACAGCACTGCACGGCTGTTTCCAGGTTTGGTTGTGCCTTTCTACACAGCACATGGAATCTGGACCTAGAAAGCCTGCAGAGCAGTGGTGGAAAGCACAGAAATATTTTGCCAAGTCCACTCCTTGAAGCATGAGGCAGGTTTTGAGCACAGTCTGAATTAACCCTATCAGCCCTTCCACCCTTGTCCTCCCACAGCCCCACTCCAGCCTGGCAGCAGCACACACCTGCAGCTCCTGCTGCAGCTCAGGTGAACATCCCAGCTTTGCCTCAGCAGGAAAGGAGAGACAAAGGAGGGAGGATCCCCTCAAAGGGCAAGCAGGGACAGGCAACTGCAGGGGAATACATATTTTTCAGGTACTGGACATTTTTCTTCCTCTTGTTGCTGTGCCAACTAATAAAAGCATGCTGATCTAACTTCACTTCAACTTATGCAATGATTGACAGGCAAATTATTTTAAAGACAGCACAGGTGAGCTTCACTTGAAAGAAGCAAAGCTGCTGTAGGAACCCTATGGACTGCAAGGAAGAAAATCAATACCTCTCAAAAAAACCCCAAACAAACAAAACCCTCCAAAAACAAATCTAAAAGAACCACACCAAAACCCAGAAAAACAAAATAAAGCATCTCACACACAGCCAAACAAAAAAGCCCCCAAGTGAGTCAGGTAAAAATGCAGATGAGTTATTCAGTGGTTCAGTGTCAGTCACACCTGCCATACGGACAGTATGGTAAATCCCAAGGTCCCATTACTGCACTGTATTGGAGTGGTACAAAGTCTAGTGTATCAAGGGGATGCTGTATTAATCCAGAACTGTAACAGCATCATGGTAAAAAGTCTCTATATTTCCAACTGATAGTGGTCAGTACCTTTCCAATTCACAATGCCATATTTTAATTAAATTATCTTACAGTAAATACACTAAAACCTCCATCACTTGATGGTATTTCAATTTCAGCTTTCAAATTCTCAGACGTGCTTGTAAAAGGTAAGCTTGGAAAACAGTGCCACCTAATGCTAAGGAGCATAAAAAAGCATAAAAATAAAAACTAATAAATGTAAAAAATAATGTTGCAAATTTTTTTACACTTATTTTCCACACCATTCTGTAAAAATCAATAATAGCTTAAACAGAACTTTAAAAAGCATCTGCCAAATGACATAACAGATTCGGCAAACAGCATTGCTGGTTCAAAAATATCTTTTATGGCAGTAGGAACACCTAATTCAGGTGAGAGAGAACTACTTGTACTTGAAAAGCAAATTCCCAACTATTGCATTCACTTCACACTGCTTGAGAGCACCAGGGAAACCTGAGGACATGTTCCAAACTAGATCTATTTCTATCAGTAAAAAAAAAAAAAAATGATGACAAATGAGATTACTTGCAAATCATGATACTGAACAGCTCCATAGAAGATGCAAAACAGTGCTGTCATTAGCCACAACTCATAAAAAAGACAATTTACAGTGAAAGAGTAAACACCATTCCGTGGTGTTCTTGGTCAGCTTTGTCCTATATGTGCTTTTAAATGTTCTTTTGCCAAACTTTTATCCAGGAGAAGCAAAATGAGCAGGATCCTAATGTACAGAGAAAGAAACAAAATGAACATGCCTCTCCCAGAACAAGTCTCCAGACATCCTTCAGCTTCAAGCAGTCTGGAGTGAGGGCTTTCCTCTCAAAACATTCTGGCAAACAGGTTCCTGAGGTTGGTTCTTACACAGCAATGAGGTCTGTGCACAACTGAGAAGACTAGATTTGTTTTCCATAATCTGAAGGATGTATTTAAGTGCTGACAGGCAAACAGACATTACCCTGAATGAATCAAAGACTGCACAGCAAGACAAAACTACAAGTTCATTCCTAGTTTAATGAACATGGGAAACCAAGGAAAAACTGCTTCTTTATAGTTCAAGTAATCCACATACTAAAATCCAGCCCTGACCATTAGAGAAATTCACAATGAACTGAATCAATGCTGCAATGCATCCACTGAAATTACATGAACAGAGCATCTGCTTGAATTTTCAGCCACTGGACTTTTAACTCATCCCATTACACATTGTGAGGAAAAGCCCATTTTCACCTAAATATACGAGCACTTTCAAAAATTACCTTCAAATAAAGCACATGTAGTAGATGACTCTCCTGCCAAGTCATTAAAAAAAATCAGATTCTGTCCAAAAATACCGTAACTTTTGATTTTAATCCTTCAATTCCTTATTGTATACAACAATACTCTTCTGAAAGCTGATCTGCTGAGAGGCTCCATCCAGGATTTTTCCCAGCTAAAACCCTTCACTAAAATCCTAGAAACATAATTTCTGGGTTTTTTCAGTACTTATTACAGGACTAACCAAACATTACAAAAAGAGTGTATCTTGCCATGACCACAGCCACTGTATCCTAGCCCTGTTATGTTCAGTGCTTTTACACCAAAAGGGCAATAGTTCCACACAACATTAATTTTATCTCAGTTGAGAATTAGTCCTGTAATCTTCAGCAGGCCTGCTAGGGAGATCAGGAATGGATGTGGCTCAAGAGGTTTCATTCTCCATTTCTTTTAACTGTCATGGAATACAGTGGTACATTAATTGTGTGGGGCTTGAATGATTTAGATTTTCTTTATTGAGGGAAACACCAGTCTGGATTGAATCCTCTTTATTTATCTTCTCTGTTCTGTTAGTATACTGTAAATATCATGCTGTACTAGACTCTTATTATCATAACATCAAAACTCTTTGCTTTGGTTCTAACACACTTCTATTAAATTCTCACACATGCACACTAAACCAGAAAGTACTTCTCAGTAGAAGAGAGCTGGTGAGGGACATATCACAAGGGCTGGTAGTGACAGGAAAAGGGGGAAGGGCATTAAACTGAAGGAGGGTTGATCTAGAATAGCTGTTAACAAGAAATTCTTCCCTGGGAGGGTGGCAAGCCACTGGCACAGGGAAGAACTGGCACAGAGGAGCTGTGGCTGCCCCATCCCTGGAAGTGTCCAAGGTCAGGCTGGACGGGGCTTGGAGCAGCCTGGTCTGGGGGAAGGTGTCCCTGCCCATGGCAGCAGGAGTGGAACTGGATGATCTTTAAAGTCCCTTCCAATCCAAATCATTTTATGAATAAAGGCAGGCACTGCTTTGGAGGCTTAAGGTAAGTGCTTGCCTTCAAAACTAAACCAGCATTGTAAACATCAGACAAAAAACAGACCTGGCTAAACACTGGCTAAAATACCAAGATGTCATCTCTAGGAAAACTGAAGGTTTGTCTAAAGGAAATATAAAGGATCATAAATACTGGCAGACTAGATGCCAGAATGTGGTCAAAGATAAAGAACACAAAGTGGTTTAAGATCAGCTTGTAAGACTCATAAAACCTAGTAATACATCCTTCTTCAAAAGGAACAGAATACCTCTCTAGGAATCTGCAGAAACAGTTCAAGGTATAAAAGGAGTGCTCAGGGAACATGGTTATTGCATTAAAAAAACAAGTTTTGGTTAATTTTGAACTGTTTTTTACAGTAAGACAGCTTAAAGGTATTTCCTTACAGATTTCCCTTACAGCATAAAGCATATGATAGCATTTTTCCACCACCTTCCAACCAAAGGGCTGCAGGAAAACACTCTAATAAGAGATGAGAACTTTTACTCTGAACACTGAAAAACAACAAGCCACTGGCACAGGTGGTACCACAGGCGATACAACTGTGACCTTCTAGGCAAATCCATGGGGAAAGAACTGCACTGTCCACTGTGCTGGGAAACCTCTGTCTTGAAAGTGCCCAAATACAAGAAGTCTGGGTTGAAAACCAGTTCCAGGACAGAGAGACAAGGATACACCAACAGATCTGACTGACACCTGTAGATGGAAAACTGCCAGAAACAATTGTAATAATGCTTAGAGCATTAGGTAATCTGTGAGTTCATAGATAGGTGTGATATACTGGGAAAGGGTCAGCATGGATTGTGTGCAAGTTGTCACATGGCACCAGTCCAAGGGAATTCTCTAGCAGCCATGCAGTTAAGGACTACCCAGTTGATGTAACATTTCAAAGAAGCTACAAGAAATAAAACTGGCATAATTGGAAGGAAGAAGAGAAGGAAGTGCTTACATGACTACATAACTAGTTTTCATTTATAAGTAGCTGTAAGTAAAAAAACCAGAATAAATAAGTAAAAAGGATCTTCAGTTTCCCTTTTTTTTTTTTTCTTTTTTCTTACGGAGCTTAGCAATTTGCAAGTGGTTCTACACAGAATTCTTATCTTTCCAATTCCGTTGCTGCAGCTCTGTGGATTTTCTTTGCTAAAACCTCAGATTCCTTCAGAATAAACTTCCCTTACCTTCTTTCAAGCATGTCATTCCTTTATGATATGCAAAGATTTAATCCTCAGTGCTCAGATAGATTTCCAAGTAACTGCACCAGAGCCGGTGTTTGCAAAAGAACTTGGTTTTGTTTGTGGGGAAAGATCTACCTTTGCCCACAGTTCTGAACAAAGCTGTCCACATTCTTATGCTATTTCTCCAGAACATGAACAGGAGCTGCTACAGAAGGTGCAATTGTGTTCCAAGCTTCCTCAGGAGCCTGTTTACCTGGGTAGACACCGAAACGTCCCTCTGCAAGGCAGCAGAATTCACCCATTTTTTCCTTGCAAGACAATGAACTGGTCACAGGACAGAGATTTTCAGCAAACAGTGCCACCACAGTGAAACACAAGACAAAAGAGGGGAGAGGAAAGCCTATATGCTTCCTCTTTCAAGTGTTCTGTGATGGCATGGCTGCATAAATTAGTAACGGTGTTAATCAAAGCGTGTTTCTTTTCCTCTCTGTCATATACAAAGCGGATAACCCTAGGTGTAATGTTTGGTTTAGTCTCCATGCAGTATCTGCCTGAATTAATATGATGAAATGGTTTTAACAATTCTGCAGCAACGGTAGCTTTACACTACTCACCTCTGGAACAATGTGTACTTAACACATGAATAGGTTTTGCAACATAAAAATACACATTATCATTGTGAACTTTGGGGTAAATTCAATATACTAGAGAATGCATGCAGTTTGCTCTTCTTTCTACACAAAAAGGTAGCATAAATTATTCTGGTGGTTCACAGCCACTTTAAAATGTATTACCTCTAATACACCATGTGCCATTATGAATCATCACAGGAAGGATGTTTTGATGATGTATGTCACAATTTACACGCTCTCCTGATGAGGCAGATAATACACTAATGTAATGCATTCCATGGATTTAGCAGGGAAAAAAAATCACTTTTGTTCTCTTTGGATGATTATACACAGACATATGCTATGCTCAATTCACCCCCACCGATATTAGAATTTATAAAAGCAGATATCCAACAATGTTGTGGTGTCAGGAAAGGGTGAGGCCCATGTCTAGCAAATACATAACCCGCATGTTTAGTTGCCTTGCATCTTTCCATGACCTATGAATGATGAGAGCCTTGATTCCCACTGTGTAGCAACAGTATGATTGTTATGGCTCAACATGCACATGACACCAAACTGACTCATGTATTCCATGTTACAGCCACTCCAGGAGAGCAAACACAGCATTATGATATTGTAACCTGAACCACAGGAAATCATAAACTCTATTATCAACCTGCCTCTCTTACACTTCCTGTAAAATCTATTCTGAAGAGATCAAATTAACTTCAGGTACAAGGTTGGGGGCGGGGGGGAACAGCAGAAGATGGGATTTTAGACTTTGCTCTGTTGCCTTCCCAGCTAAAAGGAAAAGAGACTCTCCAATTTTACTGCATTTCAATTCCCTATTGCAAATCTCTCACAGTCTGGTAAATATTAAAATAAATATTGTTCCAGATAATTGTAATTGACATTACTCTGCAGTCAAAAGTGAGGCTATAGCTCCTTCAGAACACAGAAGTTCTCTGTAAAGGATTAGAACATTCCAATTTAATTTGGTCTGAATAACAGCACGGTGTGACAGTCATATCTGCATTCCAGTCCTTGCAGTATTATTCCTTTGCTGCATCTTCATGCCTAACCCCAGAGACTTCTCTGGGAAACCATACTGCTTGTGTCACCCCGGGATGGCTGTCCCCCAGCTGCTCTAGATTTGCAACGGGCTCAGAACACTGACGGCTTAAAAGCATTGAGGAAGATGCATCCCACTTGTAAAACAGAAGTTCCCAACTATCGTGCCAGTGCTACTGGCGTGACCAGGCAAAATCAGATGCACTTTGAACATGGGAGGCACAGGGGATGAGGATCATTAGGCTGTCGGTGTGCCTCAGCACTACCACACGTTGCCAAAGGCAGCTCTCCTCCAATTCCCTAACACAGTGTATGGGATGCAGATATTAGTCCTGCGCATCAGGTCCCACAGCAGACGGACGCTGAAGCACAGGCTGGAGCTGGGAAACATGCCGTGTCCTCAGTGCACCACCAAGCTGTGGCTGCGCTGCAGGAGTCAAACATGCCCCATCACACCATGCACACACACAGTGTCCCTTCCTTAGTGTCATGGCAGCCTCTGTCTTCAACTCTCCCAAGGCCATCAGACTCATTTGTGGAATTATATGAATGTTACCAGAAGCATAACCCTACCGAAGTTACATTTTGGTTCATGGTACATTTGATTATTCTGTTTGCAAGTCCCTTTGTCTGGCATGGCCTGCTAAAGCACAAATACTGATATATTTTGACAGCATGAGGTATTATAAACAGATTCTTCTTTTTGACCATTACACTTAATTTTCAAATTTGTGTTATTAAGCAACAACAACACGACAGGCTTCTAAAGATCCATCTAGCATATTGTTCTCATTATCTAATGCAGTTATAAGTATAAACCAAAAATGGTCATTATAAATTCGTCATGGAGCAATTCACATGCTGCACTGATTTCCTACCCAGAGTACATGGCTTTTTGAGAAGATAATTCTAATTTAAGTCTTGACAAGACTGCAATGTCTGTGAGAACTGTAATGAAAAGCAGTTCCTGTGCTGTGCTCCCTTGTGCACAAAACTAACAAGAGAGCAGCACAGCTGCTGTTGATAACTAAGGAAAATTTTGACTCCAAAGCTAAATGGGAAAGTGTTTACGACTACTTTGGGTTTCAGACTCCTACAGAGGAAAAACAAAATAAAAGCAAAATGCAACAGGGAGATGATCCCATAGTGTTCAGCTAAAAAAATGCTAGGATTATGCATTTGTCATTCTACTCCAGTAAAACTACTTCCATACCATTCTTCATCTTCCCTTTCAGCTGAACAGAGACCCTACAGCAGAAACACACAAAGACCTCCTATGGCACCACATACCTGTAATAAATCAATACCTAGACAATTGTCTTCCTCAGATTAAGTAATTCAGAGTAATCAGAGCCCTGCTATCCAGGCTGTACTGTGAGTTTGTGTTAGCATCTCCACTGTCCTAAGGTTGCCAGTTTCTTAGGGTGTCTTTCATTTTTGGAGAAAGAAATCCCTATTCTTTTTAATGATTTACATATCCAACCACGACAATCACTGCTTTGTGCACTCTTCCAAAGCAGATTATTTCTAGGATCAACATGTCATCTTAGATCTACCTAGCAGAGAGAGAAACATACTCTTGCTCATTTTACATACTGATTAGGCTGTATCTCAGATAATTTTATCACTAATGATTCACTTCTAATCATAAAGGCAGAAATTTCTACAGGAATTCAGATCAGTGTTAACAGAATGAATCTGGTTTGAAATTTTTCATGCTTCAGGCCTCATTTATTTATTTAGGCCCATTGATTTAAACCTTGATGAGTCTCACAGAAATACTGAGAAGGGACAGACAGAAATAACTAACTCAGCTTCAAAGAACTACCTCCTGCTAACCCACGCTTCTTTCTCATCAGAATCTGCAAATGGAAGTTCATCTGTGAATTAAATTTGTTCCATGGTAACAGGTATCCACAAACAAAACTGAATTTTGTGTCAGCATTGTCTCTGCCATAGTATCAGAAAATAAACTCTCAGTGCAGTCATGGAGTCAGTTCCTCTTTCAAAGGATGCATTTATGCTTAAAACCCACGTCAATAAAAACTGGCCAGCCTGCCAGTCTGAGCTTCTCTGCACTCAGCCACAGTTTTATCTTGCACATTACACTCCTCTCAAAGGCTTTTTCTGTAGCCTTTACACATCTCTAGTCCATAGTTACAGTTCCTTCCAAACCTCTACTGATAGCAAAACCAATTTAGAGGAGTTCTTTTCCCCCTGCATCCTCATGTTGTTAGCCACAGAACAAAAATGATCAATAGTGAAATATTCCCCTATCTCCAAACTGGGACAGTTCACTGATATAATTTCTAAGACACACTCATAAATTTATGTGAACTTTCCAGAAGCAAAGCAGGACAACAATTCCTGTTTTAACAGCTGCCTACTTTGTGGGAGTGAGAACACCAAGAGAGCCCACACTGTACTGTTAGCATCCCCAGCCCCCCAAAGTCAGAACAAACACGGCATTTTATTTCCAGAATATGTCCCCAGGATTAGTTGCAAAAACAAGTAATCACACAGTACCCTGGAGATGGAAAAAGAGGTTAAGACTTCCCACACACCCAGCCAGGTACTGCAACAGGCCACTCAGAGAGGTTCTGCAGTGTCCATATCACTTTCAGCAAGAGGTTGGACTAGAGCCCTCTGCAAATCCTTTCCAAAATGTGTTATCCGACCTTATGATGCAACAAAACTCTTTCCTTCTTTTAAATTCTGTGAAAAGTTTGATCTCCATTCTCTATATATACAACGTAACTTCACTCAGGAACAGTCATCGAGGCTTTGATTCTGTTGCCATAAATAAAACAAGCATTCACAGAAAAACAAACAAAATCACAGAAGGTTGGAACAGAGCTTATGGGGGTAAATATGTCACCTATAATAAACGGGAAGAAACCAAGAAACACTCTGGCCTAGCAATGTATTCAGAGAAATATATTTGAAATCTAAATATCTATGCCCAGTTGTCACACAGCATTTACAGACTGGCAGAAAGAGCAGCAGTCTTGATTTTCCACCAAAGTATTTTCTACATTGCCATTTGAGGGGCGGGGAGGGAGAATCTCAGATAAATCTGATGGAAATATATGTGCAAGCTTCATACTGAACTGAATATTTTTATTTTTTTTCTGTAAACAACAGTAAAAATGAAAAAGAGAGCAAGAGAATAGTTGCTTTTTCATTATTTGGACAGAAGCAGTTCAGAGAGGGAAGAAAGGAAGATAGATCTTTACTCAGTGTTTCCTCTCTTTCAATTACAAGTAGAATTAATGAAGGACAATCATCCAGGAAGACTTCTACTTTCCCTCCTCAATACCCTAGTCTTTCTCCAGACTGGTATGCTGCTCTTGCCATTTTTAGGGCATGTTGTAAAAGAAACCATTGCTTACTCAGAATAAAAGGCTCTCCACGTTCCCTGAAAGGACATGGACAAACCTCATACTGCAGGACAAGCTATGCTGAAGGCGCACTCTGAGCACATTTTCAGCAAAGCCAGGCATGGGGCTGTAACAAGCAGTCAGCTGTCTCTGTAGGACCCGAAAGAAAGACTCCAAATATTTCAGAAGGCTAATAGCATAGAAAAAGAAGACTTCATTTTTTAATTCTTACTACTTTTTATAAGATGTTCTGATACAAATTTAACATGATTGGTGAATAAGAATGACACCTCTCTAATCTTATTGGTTCACTAGAAAAACAGCAAAACACCACCTGAAGAAAGATTGTTTTCAGAAAAAATCGTTGTTGGCCAAGACTGTTTTGAGAAGAAACTTTCTTGAGAAATTTTTCCTTGAGAAAAAGTTAGCAGCTGCTAGCAGGCTAAAATCTCTCAAGCCCACAGTCAACAACATAGCATCCTCCTTCAGATGCCAAGAAGAAAATGACTAAGTAGTCTTACTTCAGAAGCACCCCTCTGCTATTGCAAAGATAGATAGTTCTACTGCCTCCAGATGGAAGGGGGAAAGAAAGAAAGAAAGAATCTGCCTTTCAGGCAGACAGAGGTGGTACATCCTTGATATGTAAAGTCCTAAATCAGGAGTTTACCAACTTGCTTATGGCACAGAAGGACAGACAGGATTCACCTATGGTGGTTAGCCCAGAGTTAAACCCAGAGTAGGAATGTTGCCTTGTTCCCTGATACTTCTCCTTCAGTTCTGTGATTAGGGTAAGGTATTCCACTCATCCAGATCTCTAGATGGGGAGAAAATAGAAAGAACTATTCCCATCTCAGAACTGGATTAGTCAAGCAGAGTTTTATGGCTAACTCACAGATTCTGGACAGGAACGGTCTGAGGCTGTGACAGCTCAAAAGAAACATTCCCTTTATAGCAGTTAGTGGAGACCCACTAACCTCTGTTTTCACTGCTATCACCACCTAAAGTGACCTAGCATGCCCTCAGATCCTCTGGAAAAAGACTGTTTGCCTCAGGCAAAATCCCATTTACTGTTTCTCCTGCTTTTGCGGCATTCAACCCTACACAGCTACACTAGCACCAAGGTCGGCAGGGTCAAGAAAAAAAAAATACCCAACTCTGCTGTTATTCTGGAAACACACATTTCAAAAGTGGTTTCTTACGTCTCTTTGAACGAGTCTACTTTGCTCCAGGCCTGTAAGCAGTCACAGTGTCAGGCAGATACTGAAGAAGAAAGACAGACCTGAAGGATGTCATCAGGAAACTAGTCACCAAACCAAAAGGATGCTCAGGGCAGTGAACATGACTTAAAACACCTTTCAGGTGATTCAGTATTATTTCAGTAAGCTCACTGAAACTGATACAGGTTCACCATTTAGAATCTTGATATAGGATTCAGGTTCATCGTATGTCAGATAATTTTTGAAAAATATATTAATTGAAAAAACAATGGCAAATTATGTGGCTGGTTTTGTAAACTAATTCTAATAGCAACAGCGCCAAAGTATTTTGCTGCAATGGATTTTATAACAGTTTTAATAAACACAGGGAAGGTGTCTTACCTAGAAGCAGCACTTTTCACTAGCCCAGCTAGTACTCCTGGAAAAAAAGGAGCAGTTCCCAAGGTACACGAGTTGAGCAGCACTGATCAAAGTTCAATTATCAGTTGAGTAAACCATTATTTTAAAGAAAGGAGAATTTAAAACAAAACAAAACAAAATCCTAGCACAAATACAACTTAAGACCACTGAGAACTTAAACACAACCCTCCTTCAGGAGTATTTGTTGAAGAGAAAAATAACACAGACAAATGTAAGGAAATCCAGGTTCAAGCACACACCAGGTTATCTTGCTTTTCAGCACAGGACAGACAAAGATGAATGTGTTCTCAGTAGAGAGCACATCACATTTGCCTTTTGGAAGGAACAATATTTCCCAAACCCTTCCAAAATTCTACATAAACAGTTCACTCTTGTACAACCTTTGCAGCTATGGGTAAACAGAAAACTCATTCTAATTTGGGAAAAACATAATTTACATTTTTTTTTTCCACTGCAAACGGGTCAATGCACCCACTTTTTAGTTTGTCATTAAAACATTACTGTTTTTTAAGCTTTGCTTGAGAGCCTATGCTTTTCTCCTTATCTACATAAACTGCCTTTAACATCTCTCTGCAAATGAGGGAGTTTGATACCAACAGAAACTCAGTGCTGTAGGGTAAAATAGTCCTGATTTATTCTAGAGAATATATTTTTACAAAACAGAAAATAAGGTGTACATAGATTTTTAGCTTCATTATGTAAGAATTAGTACAGCTCTGTTTACAAACTCTTGGCTGCATTAGGGAAATATCAATACCTCTCTATAATTTTAATGATGTCACAGGGTCAACTGAAGCTAATGGAGTTGCACTGTGGATTAATTCAGACCAATTAGGATGGTAAATTAATTGAAGACCTGTCACTCTTCCACAACAAAAACACGACCAAACCTTTGTGGGAATTTCAATTGCTGCTGCTCCACCTCTCTGCCCAAAGTGGAGACCTTTAGCAGTGCTGGTTGAAGAAAACATGTGCATGTGCCTGAGCTGCTGCTGAAGGGCCTGAGAGCTGACAGGATCCTGAGGGAATTGAGGCTGCAATGCAACTCTCACCTCCAGTCACTGCAGGGGGAGCAGCACCCCTGTGCACAGGCAGTGATAGCAGTAGCACAGCAGCTATGTGAGGTAGCAGTTTAAGCCGTAATCACTGGATCCCATCAGGGCTGCCTGTGGACAACCCTGAAGGGTCACGAAGCAACACAGGTGGATCCTGCCCTCCATTCCCTGTGACACAACAGAGTGCTGCTGTGTAACAGCATCCATTCCTCTCTGATCCCTTGACATCAGCTTTACGCAGCGGAGCTAACTTATTGACATCAAAGAGACCTTGACACTGTAAATGCTGATGGACTTGTACCCCTTTACCTGCAACAGCATTTGGGATTTCATGTAACTGGTTAGAGGTACTGCCCTAGTGCCTGGAACCTGGAGCATTGCGGGGTGTATCCCCTACAGCCTTTGCCTCTCCCTGCACTTCATGTTTCTGATCAGGTGTGCAACTCAACTGCCCCCACCCTGCCCTGCCTGCTCTACTTCAGACACCCTTCACACACCAATGTGAAGCATGGCCAACCAACAAACACACAAACCGACACACCCACCCATCCACCGTGGGGGGATGAACCTGGTCGTAATTTGTATAAGTTTTGGCTGATCTATGTCTTCATGTCTTTCAGCAAGAGGCAATTAAAGCTGTTCACAGAGACAAAGAAGACACAAAGCTTGATTTATTCAAGAGAATGTATTTACAAAACAGAAAGAAAGGTATATGTAGATTTTTAGCTTCATTATATAAGAATTAGTACGACTCTGTTTACAAACTCTTGGCAGATCAGAATGTCAAAACAGGCAGAATTTTAAAATACTAATTTTGAAAAGCTGCATCACACTCACTCTTCAAAACGACTGCTTTTAATTGAACCATTTCAAGTGAATTTTCACTGAATTCTAACTTTCATTACTAAATGTTTATGACCCAGGGTATTCAGTGATTGGGTAAGAGTTTCCTTTTTTCCTTTCTTTTTCTCCTCATGGACACTGCCATGAGAACTACAGTGAAATGCATTCCTCCTACTCTGGTAATAAGGTATACATTCAATTTTAAATTATAGAAGGCAATGGTTTTTTTGGTGTTGTTATTTTAGTAACACAAATCAGGCCGGCTGGAGATGTTATTTCTACCCTGGAGAGTCTTGCGCAATGTTTTAAATTGTAAAGGGAAAGAAGTGATTCCAGCTTTTATGACAACACAATTCTCAGTGACTTCTCCTGGTATTATTTTTCTGGGAATTGCTGCACACTGCAGACTAACATAAACTTCTATGAGCACCTTGAGAGAAATATGCATTTAAAAGTTTATTTAGGCAAGGAAATAGATTACACTGAGAAGACTACATTAGCACATGCTAAGAAGAATAGAGCCTGATCTCCACTCTGCCTACATTTTCCTCATATGTAAGTGGACAATTTAGTCTAAAATTCCTGCTTCCACTTGGATGCAAAGTTCTAATCTTCACATTCCAGTCAAGTCAAACAGATTCTTTTGTGAGAATAACTGGGAACAGATCTTCCTAGGAAACAACCAGTGACAATCTAAAAGATGTAAGTGTAACTGGATTGTATAAAAGAGCTTCCAAAAGTAATTTAAGAATTTTGATACTGAAAAATTAATTTCTCAAGCCAAAAGGAAGCGAGCATCATGAGGAGTTCTGTGGTTTTATTCACCATTGGCTCAGTTTAGATCCTGGGATAGATGGCACAAACTGAAAACAAACAACTACAATTCAGGTTGGTAAGCCTGAAGTAACAGCGCTAACACCTTACAGAATTCTTGTGTCCTATGGACAGTTTTTTTCATTCTAAATAGCTTCTGTGCCACCACTCTGCCCGCCTTCCACTTGACATGAAAACATAGCTCTCTCCTAAACAACTGTTTGCAGACAATACCAATTACAGTGATTTCCAAACCCATGTGGAGATCAAATTGTCCCACCCCCTGCACACCAATGCAGCAAACAGTTTTGAAAGGAAAACCACCAAGTTCCTTTTCTACTAATAAGCTTTAAAAACAGATCTGTTGATACTAGTAAAGAGGGGTGAGAAGAACCATTTGGAAACAGCACTCCATAGTAACAGGTGGCTGAACACAGAAATACATTGGTTTAGATTTTTAACAGGTTCTAGCTCTTTCTCCACACAATACATCCATCTTTGAAAAGTACCAAGATTAATTCAAATAAACACCCTTAAAAAATGAAATTTGAAGTCAGTAGCATCCTAAAAGGACATAACGTGCCATTTTTCTACCTGTTTCACTTCTCTGCCTGTATTTCCCCAACACTGAAAATAACATTAACTGTATGGACAGACAGCTAAGATAAAGTTATCTTCTGGCACAGCTGGCAAGAAGTACTGCACAAAAAGAATGCACAAGGACTTCATTCTGCGATAGGAATTGGTATTTTGGTATTAAGTGTATATAAAAAAATTACACCAATAAATTTTCTTCACTCAGGAGAAATATCAGCCTAATAGTTCCATAGAAATGGCAGGAAACTGTTTCAAAAGAAACTTGTTTCTGTGGGGAATATGGAAAGAATTGGACTAGTGTACTGCAGACGCTTTAATTTATCCCTGTATCTGACGTGAATGTTATTTATTTAAGTGCAAGATTTGTAGATAAAAGTAGTCAGCCTTCTCCCCAGTGTGTTCCCAACTTCACGAAAACATACACAACTACTCCAGGAAGAGCTAAGCTAACTGCTTTGACTGAAAATGAGGATTTTAGCTTTCTCACAAAATTGCAGGGATTTCTCAGAAAAACATACGAACTGGATTTCCAGTTTGCTGGTTTTGTTACCCAGTCCAGTTCTTGGAATAGAGTGTTTTCATGCACAGTGTTCTCTATCTTAAAATGACGACTAATTACTCTGTCTTTTCCCTTGAGTGAAGTTCCGAATAAGCAGTTCTAAAGAGCTGATGTGTATAAACATTTGCACAAACAAAAGCTACAATAGAAAAACAGGAGGAGTTAAAGGGTTTGGGTCACAGCATAGTTGGTGTGCTTTGTTACCCTCCTAAAAGGAGGGGAGAAGAGACCTACACCCTAACTTGCTTACAGTTTATATACCAAGAGCCAAAGTTAAAAGGTAGCTTTCCACACAGGAGACAGAGATATTCTGAGGGGTTATATCAGCTTAGTTTTGTTGGCTTTTGTTTGTTCAGGGTTTCATATATGACACAGATTTTAATAAGCTTTAGTTAATTGCTTCTGAAGGGCTCCTGCTGGAACCAATCCCTATTTTGTAAGAAAGTAAACATGCACAAGATTTTTAGTTGTTTTTCTGAATTAAACTCTAAATTTGTAAATATGAAACAGTTTTTTCCCAACAAGAGTTTAACAGCTGCACTTTTCTGAGACACTGGAATGTGGAGAATACTGACAGAAATTAGTATGGGAGAGTTGTGCTGTGCAAGGAATTCAATACGAGAGGTGCACAAGGAGCTCAAAGTTTTTACAGGACAACAGAGGTGACATGCAAAAAGAAGGTATGACAAAACTCTACACAGAAGAAAGAGAAAGGCGCAAATCTCCAAAGTGTGCAAGGAGCTCAGCAAAAACAACCTCTCAGAACCCTGCACTTGAATTCCCTAATTTATTCTAGTCTAACACAACTGCAACTTCAGTCTTCTTGAAGCAATCAACAAGTCTGTTGCTCAGAACATCAAACTGATCGTTAGAGCTAAATGGTCAATCGTCAAGCTGCCAGAATGACTCTTTAAAAGAAATACATTATTGCAATTTTAGGAAGTACATTAATGTCACAAGTACAACTGGCCTTCATTTTCCCATGTCAGTGACAGGCATGCACATGTACAGCTGCCAGGATGAAGGGCAAACTACTGCTGCAGCTATTCTATTTATGTCTCTCAGCTTCCAAACTAGGCTAGTTCTTCCCTGCTTTGCAGTCACATGCTGAAGACTCAACTGGGATCAGGGCTCTTGTGGCAAGACACAATCCTCGCCTGAGAGAGATCACCGGTTAAATAGCCAAGAGTAGAAAATGGTAGGAGAAATAATTGAGGAAGCTGGAGATAAGGTTACTTGCCCAAGGTGACAGAGCAGGACACGAACACAGCCCCTATCTAGACTTCCCTTCCTAATAGGTCACATTTTCACTCACCTTTGGCTGACCTTTGCTGCTTCTCCTCAGTTCTGAATAATTCTTTCTCCAGCTCTTAGGGCAAGACTTCTGTTCACACATGATAATGTTAACCAGCCAAGAAGTCACATGCTGCCATTAAAAGCACTGGCAGGATCAAAAATTTTTAGCCAAGAATTTTGCTGTTGGTTTCTTTATCCATATACATTTAGAATTGTTTCTTCTTTACTGATACGGGTGTAATTAATTCTGTCTCTATCTGCCCATGGCAAGGACTTAATTTCTGTAATTCACAGCTCAAGACATGAAGAAATTCTGCGTTCAGATTAGCTCCAGCATTTCCTCTGCCCTATAAGTATTTTGATTTTGTAGAGTTTACTGCAAATACAGCAAAAAAACTTAGTAGCATAAAGGCAAACTGTGAGTTCTGCTACTTATGCAAATTCATCACTTTTACATGCAAGGCTGGATCACCCATCCAAATTACTTGGAGCCAGAAAGAAATTCTAACTAGTTACTTGTTCTAGATAAACAAAATGTTTGCCTTGACATTAGCCAGGCAAAGTTACTGCGTTGAATAAAGTTGACAGACACGATTTCTGGGAGTGCTGAATAGAGCTCCTACTAACCCTAACTGCAGTAATAAACTGACATTTTTTAAACTGTGACTGTCCATTGTTCAATTATCCTAAATCAGTTTGTCTAAGAGGGTGTCTTCTCTCTAGCTTCTATTAATTACAGCATAGCAACTGAAGCAGTTTTAAGTAAAGTGCCTTAAGCCTTTAAACAGAATGCTGGTCACATCACCTTCTGTCGTTTTCCTTGAACACCACACCTAGACTCTGTACCTTCCTGGTTACATTTTCTTTGAGGGGTACAATACAAACTACTGTGTAATTCCAAATCACCCAGGAAAAAAAAAAAAAAAAAAGACTGTGTGATGGTTACTAGGGAAATTGGAAGTGTGCAGTAGACAGTGAGGATGAGTAATAGCAACAGTAGACTTCTTTCTGTTGTCCAAACTGATGGTGCACATCTCCCACAGTGGGCCCTCTTAACTAGTCAACAGCTTCCAGTAAAAACTGCAGGATATTGGGAGTCTTTCATCTAAATGTCATGAAGTATTGTTTGAATAGAGGACAGTGTGAGTAAAAATCATCTAGAACAATTCTCTAACACTTACGTAAACTACATCACCTAACTTTAGATCCTGAAATACACCATAGCAAGTATTTAACAGTACACTTTATATAATAAAAATTCAATGGACCATAAGGTGGTTGCTATAGCAACTGGATGAAAGAGCTCTACGTGAACTAGATGAGAGTGAGAAAAATGCATGAGATGTCCTGGTAAGAAATCTGGATGCTGATGCCTGATTACAATGCACCAACCTAAAGTTTGCTCAGTGTTCTTCAGACTATGGGTGATGAAAGAGAAGGTGAACTCCAGACAAAGGGCTGGCTGTCCCACGGTCAGGATAGCAAATGGGATAGCACAGCTCTCTTGGACTGTGGTTGAGTGTTGTGACAAAAGCTGGATGATGAATTCTTTGGTTCCAAAAAATGGGCAGGTTTCCCTGACTGAAGCGTAATTCTTGTCCCCAAACAGTTTTATTTACAACAAATCCCATGTCAAAAAGTGAAGAGAAACACAGAAACAATGAAGCCACAAACCCAAAGAAATATCAGTCTTCAAGCTGAACAGTGACTACCGAGAAACATTGTAAATTTGCTTGCATGTGGGTGCAGAATTAGACACAATGACTTCTGGACATGTTTTAGAGTCTACACACCATTCCGTGGTGCTCTTTAAGCTGAATGTTTGGCCTCTCATTTCAAAGCTTGTCCTGCCCATAATTCAGGCCCACATACTGTTTCTCTTGAACAGAAAAGGAATGGAAAAGGGGTTTGAAGGCAGAAAACTCCCACTACTTACTCATGTTTGAATAAAGTGAATTTTCAAATAGGATGAAGGAAAAGAATAGAATTTATGTTTTAGAACCATTTCTAAAGCAGCTCCTGTAATTTTTTCCAAACAGAATTTCAGAAGCAGTAGTCTGCTTCAGTTTCAATCAAATAAATGCCTGAAACCTCAGGATTAGAAGCACTGATGAGAGGGTTCTCTTACGAGGGGAGAGAGGACATGTGGTTAACTTAGTCACTGTTCACACGTACCGGACATAGAACTTAAAAGGATAGAAAAAAAAAAAAATCCATGCAGCCTTAATTATGCATCCTTAATCTAAAAGCCTCACATTTTCTACCATTTTCATTTAATTCAAAACATAAATGCTTTATTTTTGCAGTAGTTTTCCCTGCTGTGGTGTCTTTTGAAATCCCATAGCAGTGCAAGCATATAGTAAATTTGTCTGTAGTCATTCAAAAGACAGGCTGAAAGATGGACTAGGAATGAAATCAAAACACAGAACCATATTGCTGTGGTAAGTATTTGAGCTAATATTATATATAATTGCACTGCTAATGCCAGATTCAGCTTAAAGAATCTCAGATGCCCCCTTGAACATTATAACACAAGAAATATCAGAAATCAGATAATAAAGGACAGGCGCCAAATGTGACTTTAAAACTCTGGGAAGAGAAAAGTTGTGCAAAAATCTTCTCAGAGGGAGAAACCATGTGGTACACAGTGCATAGCAACTTGTTCCTCACCATTTCCAGCACCGTGCTACCACAGGATGCACTGGAGGACGGACAGTTTGCTGTGAGATGATCCTTAGCTGTAAGCACAGTTTAACAAAGGCAACCTAAGGAAAGCACATCTCCAGCTGAAGGGGGAGGAGGAGAGATCTCAATGTCTCAATGTTCCCTTCCACTGTTGGACATTAGCCTGAGTGGCCACAGTTATAATCAACATGGCTGGGAAATTAGCTTCTTGGAAACACACAGCAGTGAAGAGAAGCAACCATTAAACACGGAAAGACTATTTGAGTATGAGCTGATACTAAATTTGCTACTCAAAGTTCTGCATTCACATCCCTTTCTGAAAAAATACTATTCACATATCGGAAAGAAAAGGGACTCACCTTCCCTTTCAATTGACAAAAAACCAGTGCCATCACACCTTTAGGTTCCATAACAATGTAAGGAGGAAACAAGTGTGAAATGGTTCAAATGTGAAGCTGACCCACGAGCCTCCAAAAGACAGTTTTTCTTCAAAGACTTTTCAGGATCATGGGGGTTCTCTTTCCACTAACTTCATTTATCCCAGCCAAGCAGATTCAAATCTTACACTGGCTGAAGTGCCTTCAAAATCTGGCTACTGCTTTACACAGTTCATTACTTCTCACTATGGTTCCCTACCTAATTTTTGATCCAAGCAGTGCTTCACACTCAAAAATTCGGTACAGTTTTAACGTACTGATTAATGTAAGAAGTTATGTCTTATCAGAGTGTCTTGGGACAAATTAGGAGGAAACTTCCTGAAGAGGATGTCTCCTCTAAAAGAAAGGACCTCTTTGTTGAATACCACGGCCTGCAATCACAGCTTGGGTTTGAACACAGGCCACTGAAGGAATTCCACTGCCTTCCCCGCCATTGCGAGCTTAAAGGTCCAGGATTCATATCTGGGCATAAAGGGGAAAAGAGCGGATACAGTGCCATAACATCACCCCAGGACACAGACATACATAAAACCATTTCTTACTAGTTTTGGAGTAGGCAAGCGAAAACTCACAAACAAATATTTTTAGGGTGGGGAGGGGGCTTCAGGGGGACATGGGGACAGACACAACACAGATTTTGGATAACCAGAAGCTATGTGCACATTTTTAGTTCAGTTTATTCATTGCTGTAAGTGAGGATAAATATCTGGGAATGTAGTTTATCTGTTTCAAACCTGCTGTCACAGAACTTGGGGAAAAAAAGTAAACATCTCTCAGTTTAGAACTACCATAAGGAAACCACACATACATTTTTGTCCAAAGAAACATTTCACATCTAGATTACCAAAAAGGAAGGCAAAACAAGCCTCTTACCTCAGTTGTAAGTGCCTGAAGTTCCAACAGCAGCCCACAACTTCTGTGAACAATTTTCTACCCCCTGTAAAAACACAAAAATTTTTACTGTTCACAAAAAAAAGTTTCATTCATGCCCTTTGCCAATCCCAATCTCACATAACACTAAGTACTCTATTTCAAGCGTGACAGTGCCAGCACCTTTCGCAGTAGGACATTTGATTCAGTGACAGAAGATGCAAAAAAACCCCAAGAAACGAACCAAACTTAACCAAAATAGCAACAAAAAAAGAAACCAACAAAACACCCATACCACAAATCTGAATCAGTTTGAAAACAAACTGAAAAAGGAATTATTTCCAGAAATCTTAACTTTATAACTTTTCCACTCTATGAAATATTTTACAGGAATAAACTGCAATCTAGTTATATCTTCATAAACAAAGAATTAAAGTACAGTAATATAATTAATGCTAACCAGGATGTATTTATGGGAAAAGCATCTCAACTAACTTGATGAGATTAAAAGTTCATATTATAAAGAAAATTGCTTGATGCAGTTAGAATTTTATGTGGATAAATTAGACCTGGTACTTCCTGAAATGTTGACTGAGAACTTGAAATGAAAAACACACATATCACACGCTAATCAAATTAAAAACTGATTAAGTGACAAATCTCAGTTGAAAGTTATAGCAGAAAATCCTCATCAGGGGAGCAAGGCTTTTAATGGGTTCCTGCAGGCTCTACAGGCTTTCAATAATTTACTTTTTATAATTAGCTACCCAATGGGAAAAAATAACAGTAAAATCTGGAGATGAGACAGAGGTAAAAGCAAGAAATCGGATGTGCCATGAATGCGCAAGGACAAATACCAGCCACAGCAGCTTCCAATTTAATACTTCTAAACAAGCTAACATTTTGGCACACCTAAGGCTGGGAGAAGGAACCTCTCTGAATCCCTGTGTCACAGGATACCAGTAGGAGCTCCCAAGTGTTTTGGTCTTGCTTGTTCTTCTTACAGAGGAACTTCAGCTCTTGAACATTTTTGATTTCAAACGGCTGCTCTGTATGTGTCTGTGCATGTGTGGACTCACTCCAATGCGCATCTACGGAAGAGCACTGTCTTGGTTTGGGGAGACAGGTATCTGCCAGGTAATAAAAAACAGCTGGAGTTTCCTTGGGAATGGAGAGTGTAAACCCCTCCCCCCCTTTTTCTTTTCTTTTTCAATTATAAATTTACAATCAGAGGCTCTTAGGCAAAGATTTGGGAAATAGGAATAGCAGTTCTTTACTAGTATGTATTACAAAGCAAACAAATACAAAAAAAAAAAAACCAAACCCCACCAAACAACTACAGCATTAATGACAAACGACAACAGTACCAAGAACCTTGAGGGCTTTGTTTCACAAAACCCAGGGCAGTTTGGTTTCGCTGTCCCTGCAGGATCCTCAGAGCACCAAGCTGAAACAGTGGAAAAGTCCTGGGCTGGTAGCTGGGATGGCAGGGTGTCTCTGAAGGCAGGATGTCCTGGCAGCGCGGGGGGTGCAGGGTCACGCTGTAGCAAGAGGAGCAGCGCCGAAGAAGCCGAAGGCGAGGCAGGGCCTGGACCAGCTCCCACGGGTGAAGGGAAAATTCAGGATTCAGGCCGAACCGGTGATAGTAGATTTCCCAGAACTGGATCTTTTTGGCCACAGTGAAACTCCTCCAGCCAGCAACAGCCGTTCTCTCCCTCCCCGAAGGCCAGAAAAAGAAAAGCCCGAAGCTGCCTCAAGCTGTGTCTTTTACCTGCGTTATCTCCCCCTTCCACCTTTTGTCCACCTCTTTGTTTCGGTTAAGTACTCTCAAGTATCCAACACTTGGTCTCCTTGGTAACTTGTGGGGAAAAAATTCTTTAGAGAAAGAAGGAACAAACCTAACCCCCAACAAGCACCTTCTTCCTTGGGGTAACAAAGAAGGGGTGCACATGCTATTTACACAAGAGGATTAACATGTTGCCAGGGAGCTATGATACATTTTTTTGATGGATACAACTTCCTGACTAAGATGAGGGATGAAATTAAACATCCTTGTGTCATTACACTCCAAACAATGCCAGAATCAGTGAAAACCATCAACTCCTCCCCTCCAACACGCTTCTGAGGACTGGGAAATTTATTTATTAAAAGATACAACAAAAACTCAGCTGAAGATAACTAAAACTTCCCATAAGTCAAAATTCTGTTATTTCTCAAACTATTACTGTAACACAACATTACTTTTCTCTTTTACTATCAAAATTTTCTTTAAAATCTCTAGTTTGAAGGCAGCCATGGTCACCATTTTAAGCATCTCCAAAGCAACCATTTGCAAGAAAACAACCTATGTGCAACCTTGAGATCAAGGGCCAGCAGAGTAACTGCAGCGAATGAGAAGCCATTTGCACTCACACTGATTTCCCTCATCAGGTTCAGAAAAAATGCTGACAAATTGTTCTTCACTTTCTTTTTTTTTAAAGCATCCAATCCTCATAAATTCCCATCATACCATGATATTTACAATAAAAAACACTTGCTAGGAAATAAAAAATTAAATCTGCAGAACTAAAAATTGTTTTTTCTTATGATCATCAAAGTCCGGAATAAGAGCTGCTCTGAAAGGTAATGACTGTCCTTTTTTCAAACAGGACACTTTCATAAATAATAAATCATATCAAATTCACTGCCCAGGTTGCCCAGAGAAGCTGTGGCTGCCCCATCCCTGGAAGTGTTCAAGGCTGGGCAGGGTTTGGAGCAGCCTGCAATAGCAGAAGGTGCCCCTGGCCATGGCAGGAGCTTGGAACTGGATGATCTTATAGGGCTGTTCCAACCCAAACCATTCTATGATTCTATCAGTTTCAGAGCATAACCCAGTGTTTGCTTCACAGGCATAGTTCCAAGGAATCAGTTTGTTCAGGTTAAACAAATGAAAGTAAGGGGTGCATCTCAAAAGTTAGTGACAATTGAAAGTCACTTTTCAGAACTGAAACGTGGTATGATTTCATGTTGGCTATAATCCTGTGCCCTTGCTAACTGGTCTCAGAAAAGCAGACTCTCACTCTCATCCTCTGCCCTCAAGCACTTATTCACAATCCCCCTGCCTTAGTGCACGTGTTGATCTGACAAAAAAGCAAACTCAAAAATCAAAACAACCCCCATCATCTTGCCATTCAAGGACAGAATAAATTTATATTTCTCAAGTTATTAAGGGACCCAAAGACCCATATATATGCATAAATACCTTTCCAAACATAGGCTTTGCTTGTCAAAAATCTACAGTGTTCAAATGAATGATAGGATTCCAACTTGTTAAGTGGCACATATGCCTCAGATGTGACTACAGCTATTAGTTGAAACATCTAGTGTTTCAACATCTCCTGTGGTAAATTATTTCCGGTAACTGAGAAGTAATTATCACAAAGTTATTGGGTTATCAGACTTCTAATGATGTTATAATTGCTTTCATTATGCAATTGATTTGTCACAAATGTTCATATTACAAATATTATTGACCTCCTGCCACTCCTATAACGTAATTAATGTTTGCATGCTGCTGGAGACACATCACAGAAGCCACAAGGTACCTGCAGTCACTCTGCAGCTCAACAGCTGTATGAGAACCCAGCCAGATGTTATTTTGCCATCTATTCTCCAAATTCTTACTTTCTCCATATTTCACCTTGGTGTTTCAACACCTTAACTTTGCTTCCTTATTTCACCACGCTCCATTTACCCCCGCTGCATCATTTTTCTCTCCATGCACAGAACTTACTTCTTGTTCTGCAGTTTTCCTTCGGATGCTCATCACATTTGCACCAAAACCAAATTAGTTTCTGCTTCCCTTTGCCTAGAATTTTTCTTTTTGATAAAGTAATAGCCTGATTAATTCAATTCCTATTTTTTTCCCAGAGTGTTAAACTTCCACCTCTTCACACAATTATTTTTCTCGTTCATTTCTTTCTGGAGATTTTGCTAAATCCCACTCAAGGTTAAGAATAGAACAAAGGAAGTGCAAATACACCAGTTTCATATTGTCTTGTTTAGCAGCCCCTTCAATCCATGTCTGTTTAGATAGATCTGCAATGGAATTCTTACCTTCCACAAGCTGTTCTGAAATAACATGAGAACTCTGTGAGTAATCTTTTGAAAATGAGCCCTAAAATCTAATATTATTGACACCTTTATTCAAGATTCCACCTTCACACAAACATAAGCAAGACCCATCTATCCCTTGTTTTTCTTGCCTAGCAATATAAAATTCAGCTGATGGAGGTTCACCAGCCTGCCAGCACCAGGGAGCTCATAGCCTTTGCATACTGACTTCCGCAAGTCTATGAGGTCGTTAAACCATCCATCTGCTTAACACATTTTTTCCTGCATCTCAGAGACATCCACACTTTCAAAGCCACAGAGGATTAAAAACATAACAGGGGAGGGGGTAAAAATCATGGTTAGTATTATTCTGTCCTCTAAAATCAAGTCAAGATGACTAGGAATTAGGGAACTACATAAACATAGTACTATAAAAAAACAGATGTCTGTAACAGTAGAAATTCTGCAGTGTGAGAGTTAAAGTATATCCTTCAGGTAGTAAGAAGGGAAGCTAATACCAAGAACTGAATACTGAAAAAAGTCTAAAATACAGGAACCAATAAAAACTCTGGAGAAAAATCTTTGTCAGAAAAAGTAAAAACAAATTACATGTTTTAGGTGTTTTGGCATTGCTGGCATTTAAATTACTGCATTACTAAATGAAAATTACTAAACGAAAAGGAAGGAAAAAAAAAGCCCCGAAGTTATGTAACTTCATATATGAATCACCATTGTCTGCAGTGAGAATCAAAGATCCAGTGACTCTTCTAAAATGTCTACATTTAGACAGAATTCTTGCCTGTGCAGGAATCTGAAATGCCGTGTCAGAAGCAGGCTACATCTGACTCTGGGAGTAGAATAACCACCTGATTTGCACTGAAGATAGACCAGTGTAGATCAGCAGCAACTTCACTGAAGTCAAGGAATTGACAACAAATCTGGCCCTTCATTCAGTAGCCACGTATCCATTCTCTGATAGGCAGGAAGAACATTCAGCAGTAAACACGTAGATGAATTTTAAAAGGTAAATTTCAGAATCTGTTGCTCTCTAATGCCCGTCATACTATGTCCCCATTTAAATGCTTGTGAGGATCTCCACAAATTCTGAATGTCACACTCTAAGAACCTATGACCAGCTGTGTGATTGTTTGTCTCAGGAGAAGAGGTCTGCCAACAAGTGGGAATCAGCTGTCTCACCCCACGTACCTCTCATTTAGATCACAAAAATGATAGAAACAATAGGATGAAACCCTTGTGAAGCTTGAGTTACAATCTCTACCTTAAAACCAGCTTTATTAGTATGGACATTTGCATCTCCCAAAATAGCATTAATCTGCTTATGAGAACCACCAATGCCAGAATATACGTATTAGCCCTATGGACTTGGAAAGAACAGGAAGTATCTTACATCACACAAGGCTTTTGCAGAAAAGCTTCCGAACAGACCTGACTGACAGGCAGCTTCAGCTACAGAATTCAGAACAAACGCCACAGATTTGGAGGCAGGAGAGGCTGGCTAAAAATTACGAAACTCTCACACAAAAAATAAAGTTTATGTCACATAAATATTTCAAACTGCTACCGTACTACCAGTTGCTTAGCAATGTTCTCTCCTCTAACAAAAAGCTGCCTTTTGTTCCTAACAAGCTCTAACACCAGGGACAGTAATCCTGGTACTCGGGCTTTAAAGGCACTTTGGAGGACAGTGAAGCTGATCCTGAGAAATCACTGCACACTGAGTGCCTGCACTGCTCATCTCTCTCCAGCTTGCTCGGTGCCCGGCTGTGCAGCTCTGTCTCTCTCCATGCCCCCCATGCCACAGCTGGACAGACTACTTTGACCCAGTGACAGAGCAGCAAACTGCTCACACTTCCCACTTGTGTCACCTCCCTGCAGCTTAAGGAGCTGCTGCAGATCCCTGAGGGGTCAGAGGGCCACACACAGGCACAAGTGTGGAAGGAGCGAGATATCATCTCTTACTTGGCACAAGCTGTCCCACCAATTTAGACCATCTCCTCCAGTTTCCACCGTAAGCAAGCGTGACTGGAGACTCAATTAAACTTTCTATTTAAAGTCAAGAATGTTTTCTTATAACAGTGGTGTAGGAGAAAGACAATATTGCTAGTCTACCAATGCTTAAGAGCTCTTTACAGGAATTTCACTCTTAGAACATTCTCTTTTCAGAATAACTAATCTCCAGCATGCTGATAATGCTCCACACAGAGAGGTGGAAGAGATCAAGCAGAGCCAAAGAAATCCATCAGGCATTTTTTTTGCCAGTCTGGAAGCAGACTTTAAAAAAAAGAACTTACTTTTCATATACTCCCTGCCATATTGTGTTCTGCCCATGAGTGCACAAATAAATTTGAACCCCATTTCTGAAACATTAAATCTCTCCAGCATGCTCCATTTGGACTACAGGTAATACAGGGCTAAAATAAGATGCACTAAGTCACAGCAGCAGGGAAAATTAGAGACCTAGTTAAAAATATCCAGAGAAAATTTCTTTCAGAGCACAGCAAGGCATGACCTGATGGTGCAAATGTCCATTTGTGGTTTGTGGGTTTTTAACGCAGAGCACAATACTTAAAATTATTAATTTACTTCTTTTTCTTGAATCCTGAAATACAGAAATATTTTCCTCCAGAATCCCACCAAAATAACAGAAACAATTGCATTTGATGTAACAGTAATTGTGAATGATAGGTGACAAGACATGAAACTAGTTGTCATTACATATACCTTTCTCTGTTTTAATCAGTTATCTGTCAGTTAAAGAATTTGATTATATTTTTAATTATTCATGCTACTTTCAAAAAAAAAAAAAAAAGAACGCAGATGATGACTGCAGTTATTTTCTAGCTATTCTGAGCTCAAACTTAAAGAATGTCTTTTGGGAACACAGTCCTTATTTTCTGCCAAATGATGCAATTAACATTCACCAGCATGATCAAGTAATTGTGAATTATACAATCAATTGGTTCAGGACATTTTTCACACAACATTCACATACATGTACCCCTTTCCATTTTCACACATAATCTAATCACCACTGAAAAATACTGTGCATACTGTAGATCCATCATTTCAAAGAGGACGTATGGAGAAACTGACAATGCATTATCGAATTTTATTAGATGTAATTAATCACTCTGTCAAGTATAATTCCCTATTCCTGTGCTAAATTCAGGCTCAAGTGACAATACCATTCATGACCAGACTCCCATCAAACTATCCATGTGTCACTGAGCCATCCATCAATACATTCCATACACAATGTAAAGATTTGTATGGTGATGATAAGAAAATTCTTGCTGGAATACATGCTTCATACAAAGCAATCCTCTAAAATATCTGAAGAATAATGCAGCAAACTGCAGTGATGACTGCAGACCTTGTAATCCACAGGGGTTTTGTGCTCTTTCACACGGCATCTTAAAACAGGTTCTGTCTGGTTCACCAGGGGATTGCCACTATTATCAGCAGCCTAATGACATCGTAGGAGAAGGTGCCATCAGGGCAGCTCGGGATCCAAAGGTGACCCTAAGACTTCCATAAAGCTTGCAGAGGTGAATGTCCAGCTGCAGCTCCTGGGCTACTTGCTGCAAGCAGCATCCTGTCAGCCCTCAGAACAGCGAACCTGGCAGTGCTACAGTCATGTGGAGAGTGCCTTTTACAACATGCTCTAACTTTTGATCAGCCCCAAAGTGCTCCAGCAGTTGGACTGGAGGATTAATGTAGGGGTACCAGTGAAAATCAGTCCAACAGGAGTCACAAGCAACCCCTTAGAGAGGCCGCAATGCTCTGGCAGAGTAGGCAAAATCTCGGAGGTTTATGACTCTAAATGTTATAGTGCTGCCCAATCAGTTAGTGGCTCAGTCCCTGAAATTTGAAGCCATTTAATTTGAAATGGAAAAGTCTCCCCTAGATCACCAGGAATGCTTGACAGGTATTAGCAGCCCAGCACTGCAAAATGAAGAGGCAAACAGGGAAGTTTCCTGACACAGGACAGGGCATTTATTTAAAAGGTAAAAACATGAAAGAAGTGAATTATTTAAACTTACCCAGCAGAATTGGGAAAAAAATATTGAGAATCGAAATCTGAGTTTCTCTGGGAAGCTCATAAGCACAAACCATCCAAGCACTTTAAACAACCACAATGAGCTCCAGGAAGGAAAGTCCTCAAGGAGCTCTCAGGGCTTTACACTCTTAAATCCTCAGGAACTTGCTAAAAGAAGGTGAGTGTTTTGATACATAGGATTTTGTATGTTGGTTTCTTGACTTAAATGACAGTCAAAACATTTCACAAAACAACAGAGTATTAAGACAACTTTCTATACTTCAAAAGAAGTTAAAAAGCACTGAAGTGCTGGTAAGAAACAGCAAGGTATCAGACCAGGATTTCAAATGCTAGGTTTCAACTGGACTGGAAATTATTTAGGAAAAAAAATTTCTTATTAAAATACAAAAGATGAATAAATTTCAAAAAGCTAAAATACTTTGCTAAAGACTGCTGTCAAATAGGTATTTCATCCTCCATCCCTATCAATGGGCTTGTCTTTGTGCGAGGTCTGCTTTAATGGATTTCCCCCAGTCCCCACAGTAATACACATGAAAGACCATCTCTAGCACATCACCAGTATCAAGTAAGAAACCCTCACTCACACAGTAAAAGGAGAGGAGGAAATGAAAATTACTTTCAGTGAAGTCATGCACTGAACTGATTCTCATCTTGAAATATTTTGACTTTATTTCAAATACGGGGATAATTTTTTTTTTTTTTTTTTTAGGCAGGCTTACTTTATAAGAAGATCTTTTAATGGAACAATTTTCCTTTGAAAAGATGTTTCAAAAGTAATCTTCTCTTCCAGACTGTAATTTACAAACTATTAGGTTTGTTCATGACAGACAAGAACACTTGTGGTGATGAATTCTATCAAAGGCACATTGGCCAAATAATGTTTTCCAGATGATTTCAGAGGTGAAGGCATGAGGAAAGTTATCATCACCCCGCAGAAGAATTTCCAAGCAGGTTTTACTTTCCTACTTTTCTTTCCACATGTAGTTACTCTGCATAACACGCAAGGTTGTATTTCCACTCCACAGCAGTGCCTCTGCCCAGATAAATGTTCCACTTAGATGACTAAGTAGTAACTCAACAATTTCTGTATTTTTGGTCTAAGCTTAATGGAAAAAAAAAAACCCCAAACCCCTTTTTTTCCCCCATACAATGCTTTGGTGTTCGTAGTTTCCTTCTTGGAAAAACTAAAATCTCAAACCGAGATGAAAGGCTTGAGAGCCTGGGCCAGAGTCTCATGGGCCAGGCCCTTGTAGCCTGTGGCACTCAGCCCTTGATGGAGACTCACAAGAGCCACAAACGTCACCACTGTCTAAACACAGTGCTTATTACTACATCACAGCTTCACCAATTCTGCAGTTCCATGAAGAAGAAACAGTGAGTTCCAGGAAAAAAAAAAATGCTACAACTATCTCAGGAAAGAAAAGGAAGCAAATCAGTGGAAATGCCTTCGCATTTTGACATAATCACTTTCAAAGTAACTAACTCTTTGTAATTTTTGTATTTTTATTTGAACTTCCGAAAGCACAAACAGGAATTACTCCAGCTCTAATTGCTCCACAGAATATTTTTTTTATCAGATTTCATGTTATCATGTATTTTAAAGCTTTTAAAGTATTACACAGCTGTGTTATCTTACACTAAAAGGGACGAGTGACTATATCTGTCCCTAAACATCACCTGCATTTCTTTAAGTCCCTTTTTGTTCTCTTCAATTTAGTTACTACCATCAGTGCAGGAGGCTGCCATTTTTCTTCCTTCATACTTCAAAAATAAATCCTGCATGTTTTAGGATCATATTTAACTCCTATTTCCTTATTAATTAGTGGATTTATGATGTTGACAACCACAACGCAGACACAGGATCCGTGCTTTGCAGCTGCCAGTAACTCCTCTAGCACGAAAAAGCAAGTCACCTCTCAGCTCCTTCATCTTGCACTTCACTCACCCAGATGCAAGTTGTAGACATGGGGGGCTGACTGTCCATCATCTCCATAATGAAGAGATTTTTGAGGAAGTGCCCACTCCAACTAACAAATGAGCATGGTAGTTGTACCTCGTAGCACACACACTGGAGTATCTGTATTGCGCTACAATTTGTATTTTTCATATATACCTAAAGGAATACTCTCAAGTGAATGTTCCACATGCTTTAAAATCATACGTATGAGCAATTAACTGAAAGATATACATCTTTAACAACCGAGAAAATGAGTAATGCATCTTCTAACTAATGGATGGCAAATGCTATAAAAACTTCAGGCTTTCAGAAGTGTTCTCATCCCCAGACCCTAGCGCCTTCCAGATAAATACCTAATTATTTTAAAGTGTAATTTCAATACATGAATAATCTCAGCAGAATTCTCTAAGTAGATACTGATGTATTCCTACAAAGATATCCTCACTGGCTGTACAACCCATTTAGACTTATTATGCCTTTTGTGTATTTTAATTTTTTTTTTAATCTGCTATGAAAGACTACATATGTTTCTAATATACAATTTTACGTCAATTAGAATTCAGTCTGGCATCGACACAAGGTCAGTAGAAGCTATGGGCACCTGGCTGAGATACAACAAATCCATCATAAATCTCATCTGAAAGCTTAAGAAAATACTTTCAGATTGAGCAGCACTTTATAAAATAAGAGATATTGCTTATAAAAACAATTTCTATTTAATAATATCGTTTTAAAAAACTCCTAGCAATTGAAGAAGAGGTAAGAGCATTAAAAAATCTTAAAATTAAAGATTAGTTAGTAACTTCTGTAATTTCTGTCACCCTAGTATCTGCTTCTTACATACCTCTGCATAAGAAAGGTTCTTCAGTTTAGGAAATTTAAAAAAAAAATAAGGTAAGCCTAAAAGAAGTCCAAGCCCACTTTGTGAAAAAGGTTACAGTAACCTTTTTGGCTAAAAGTGAAAAATCAATTCACTCTCATTGGTCTGTCTCTCCAAGGCAGCCCACTCGAATTGTTAAGAGCGTGTTTTGGTTAACAGTGAGCTAAGCAACAGAAGTCTGGGTAGAAAGTACTCAGGCAAATGTCTAACAGCAAAAGCATTCAAAGGAAAAGGGGGATTTCTATTGCTACATGAAACTAAAATATCTATATATTTAGAGACAAGAAGTACATTTAAAAAGGTGCCTCAGGAATGCTTAAAGAAAGATCTCCTTGTTTGTCACTTTGGCCCCACGGACTGCACTAGGCTCCTGTTATAACCAGAAGGTGCTGCTACATTTCTGATTAAACGAACCTGTGCTTTTCTCTAACAATTTTACAACTACATGTCACAAGAAAACTCAGCAAAAGGCAAAAAAAAAAAAAAAAGGGCAGTCTGGTCTTAGTCTAGTCTGACCGATAACCAAAAGTGATCCATTTTTATACACAGTACACTGCACGCTTCAAAAATCAGCGTTTGCTTGACTGCACCCTTTGATGCTGGAATTGTACCCTGTCTCTCCAGACTGTTTGTTAAGACCTTCCACAGGATCCACTAGGAAGCACCTCTGAAATAATTTTATTAATGAAGATGCTGGTGATCTGAATATGATGGAGAACGTAAAATTAGAAAAACCAGCAGAAAGTGGTTCTAAAGGAGAACTCACCAGTTTTAGAAATTACACCAACATCAGAGTTAAAAACTGGTAGCAACATGGAGCTTAATTGCTGGACAAAATCAGAATTTAGGGCTGGTCTGTACGTAATTGAACATAATACCCTGTTATACAGGAAAGACTTAACAATAAAGATGGGCTGTTCAGTCCCTGACACAGTTTTGCAAGAGGTTTATCACCCTAAATACATGGACAGAACTCTGTATGTATTTCCTTTTCCTAGACAAGGATTTAGGTTTTGAAGCACAAGGCAGCACTTCAGTCCACAGTGTTAGTGAAGAACAAGAGTACAATATTGTTTGCGCACACACACACACAAGATCACAGCCAGTAAGGACAGATGCAATTTGGGAGGGAAGAGGAATTTTGCTACACAAAGTGCTTGGTTAATGAGCACATTTAAAAGAAGTAATAGCATAGTGTTTCGTGCTTTGTCTTCTTGAGAGAGAGTGGCCAGGTATCCAAGAACACTGTCAAGAGAACCATCATTTTGTAAAGCTGACATTACACTGACCCACTTTCAAAAGCAGTTACAACAGTTTGTCATCTCAGGAAACTTAAATATGTCTTGTAAGTGTTTTACTTGCACAGTGAAATGAGCTTAAAATCTAGCTTATTTTGCTTTTGCAAGGAAACATGATCAGCATCAGAAGAAAACTAGAATATTTTACCAGCTATAATTTCTATGAAGTCTGACTGCTTGACTTGGCATTACAGCTCCTCCAGTCTTTCCAAACTAATTAGAGATAGACTAATTATGACACTCACAAGAAATGCACTTCGTGGATATCTGAGTTTTAATAAATTCAGCATGTCATTTTATTCAGTGCCTTCTTTCCCTATTGCATGTGACATACATCACATCAATTACTGGGTTTTCAACTACATCTGCCACAGGTTAAAATAAAGCAAAAAATAATTACTTACTGTATTTGTCATCATAAGATGCCTTATTTTATAATAAAAATATTTCTACTGCATACTGAGCTGTAAGTTCAACAACTGCTTTCTGAAACTCGTTAAAGTGTAGTTATGTGAACAGAACATCCAGATTTTACTTCCACACAACTCTTCAACAGTCAAACCTCCTAATGGGCCAACAAAATTAGGCAAGAGGGAATGCCTGCTTTTCTAAACTAATACTAGAAATGTTGGTGGTTGCAACCTAAAGCTGACTGAAGTAAATGGGAAGCTTTCTACCGATTTCTTTACTCTCATCCAAGCTAATCATATCATCTGTGTTCTGCATAGATAGTTCAGTTAAAAAAAAAAAAAAAAAGAGAGAAGACAAACCAGACAAGTGATTCAGAAGGCAACAAAAAATGGGATTAACTGAAGAGCTACAAGCGCACAAGGAAAAGCTCCTTCAGTAAAAAATGTCATCTACATCTGTACAGCAGGAGAGTATCTTGGCAACAAATGCTGCAAGATGAGGGCTATTCCATTTCAACCCCAGGGCAAGAGGAACTCATGGACAGATATAAAGGGTCTCAAAGGCCCTCTGCCTTACTTTAAATGATTCGTTCCATGAAACCTCCCAAATCTCGGTGACACAGCATGAGGAAACTTATTTATTTACACCCTAAGTTGAATTTTGTGTCAATAAAGACAGAGTATTCACGTAGTACAGAATCCTGTTCAATTGTGACTCAAACATAATTTAGGTTATTGAGTTGTTTGGGTGGGGAGGTTGTGCAGTTGGCTGGCTTTTTTGTTGGCTGGTTGTTTTTGGTTGGGGTAAGGGGGTGTGAGGGAAGGAGCCTTATTACTTCATGTTACAGATCCAACAAAGTGAGAGAATGCACTTGGAGTTCCTCCAAAAGGGTGGCAGAATGAGCAGAAGATGACTCTGAAGACTTGAAACTGGTGAGATCGCACACAACACGACACTCTATCACTGGCTTACCAATCTTGCAAGGGCAAAAAAGAATTGACTTTGTGCTGGCAGGGAAGAGAGAAGGTAGGGTCAAGGTAGGCAAAACATTTGCTGTTCTGCTGGAAAAGAAGTTCAGAAGCCGAGTTCTTCATTTCAGATGGGCAGGAGAAAGGCACGGAAATCACAACATCCATATCTTCCATCTACACACACCAGAAAGAAAGAAGGAACAAAGATACCACAGAAAAACTTTCTAGTTTTTAGTAATTAGGCACAAATATAGACATCATTAGAATGAACACGTGGACACCAAGGAAATTTGTACTTCTCAAAACAGCATGCAGGCACCATGAAATGGATTCAGCACTCCAAAAGAACATTGCTGCATCCCCCTGGTTAACAAACACGGACCACTGCTGAGACACATCATTTAGCTCTCTCTTTGAACAGTGCTACCTTGGGTGGTTAATTGGATAGTGCCATGATGTAATTGCACACAACTGTTCAGTGTAAAATCCTCAGTTACTGGAATCAAAAAGTTTGAGAAAAATAGAGAAAAACTCCAATGATTGTTTTAAAGTACGTTGATAAGATGTTTTTGCTTCTATTCCATTGAGCAGACTTCTCTCTTGTCTGCTATAAACTTATGCTACCAACATGTCAGTTCCATGACAAAAGACAACCTCAGCAATGCAAGGAGACATTATTAGATTCCAGTGGCTGAAGTTTCAAACTATCTTCGTTGAGACTCAGTCACTGTCTCTCATATCTATTTTAACAATCCACAACTGCCTACCTAGTTTCAAATTTTGAAATTTAAATTAGTCTAGTAGCTGTTACACAGTTTTGCAGGATGGTTCCAATGCACTGACCCCTCACAAGAAGAAAAACATTCAAAATGCACATGCATTAAGTAATTAACTGCTGAAGTAGATCTGAAGCCACAGCAACTGTATGTGTTAGAATGCAGAGAAGAACAAGAGTGAGAATTTCTCAGCAGGAGACCACCACTGGCCTTTACTGGATGTCAGGAGTCCAGAGCATTCCTTTGGACACCCTGGAAGGCCACAGACCTCGGCAGAGTGGTCTGGGACCTGAGCAAGAGGATTTGAGATTTATGCAGGGGGGTTTGAGATCTGTGCAGAGGGGTTTGAGATCCATCCGGGGGGTCTGGAATTTGCACAGGGGGGTTGTAGACCCTAGCACAGAGCCCAGGAAGACACAGTCTTTGACTTTAGCCCATGGGAAAAACTTCCAGCATTGAGAGAAGGATTACAAATCACAAAGGTGTGACAGACAGTAGTGTAGTTTATCATCGGGTGGAAAATTTTGTAGTTTTGGGATTCTTAGAATGGAGGTGAATGGGGAACAAGATGGAGGATTTAGGGTGGTGCCCTGGGTCCTTCTTGATCTCCCTTGGCCTCCATCTTCTGTCATGACGGTGGCACAAAGTAGTTCAAGGAGATCGGGTCAGAGTAGAGGTGACCCCTTTAGTATAGGTGATAGGTATTGGCACATAATTGTAAATAATATACACGTTATTATCTGTATAAGAAGGCAGCAACCTCCCATCAAGGGGGAAGTCGTGCTGTGTCCGAGCAGCAGAACAGACCTCGGCCGGGCACAGAGAACATTGTGAGATAAGAAATAATAAACAACACGAGAAACCTGGAAAAGCAAGACCTTGAAGACTCCATTTTGTTCTTATCTCTGGCTCGGGCTTTCGGAGGGCAAAGATTCTCAAACACCTGAATCTCGGGTGAGAAAAAACCTGAGAGCTAGCCAGCAGTGAGGGGAGCACACCAGGACAGCAGCACTGCAGTCCGCTCAGCAGCTCTACTGCCCGGATCTGTGCACGTGCCTATTTCCAATTATGTTTCAGAAAGTCAAATGCACAGAAAGCTGTGGAAATTGTCAAAAAATTGGAGCAACTCTTCACCATCCGACCTTTATGGCATACAATCCCTTCCAACACCATAACGCACACTTAGTTCACCTCAATCTGTTAAATGCTTTTTGCTGGTGGTATTAACACCCCTAACAATCAGACACTGCCTTAAGTGAATCGCTGCATCTGTCTGCTGGAGTCAATCATGCTCCATTTATCAGTTCTACGATTTTTAGATCATAAAGATCACCAAATCAAAACAACATTTAATGGTGTTGAGGGAACTATTCAATAGATATATATACAATTACTCTAAACAAAGGTGCCGTTTTTCTGGTGATAAACCCACTCTCCTGAGCCTGGCCAGCTGAGAGAAAATTGCAATTTCTTAGAATCTTCCTACAGCTCTAAACCTCACTGGCACCCTGCTGTATTTCTTGTACACTTCTAATAGGTGGTGCAACCACATTAACCTCTTCCAACTAAGGCAATGGTTTATGACGCCCAGCCATCACTCCTGATATTAATAAATGAAGTTTTGCAAAGACACAATACAGTCAAAATACTGTGCACCTGTAAAGCCAAGACACAGGCACATGCACTGGCAAGAGCATGCATAACAAGAAACAAATAAAAGCAAATTAACTTTATGGATTATCAGGCCATTTCAAGAACAAGTGACTTCAGAACTGGATTTCCTCTAAAATCTGGGCTTTATTTTGGCCTTATTTCTTGGGAATTTCCATTCCTGTTAGAATGACCCTGGTGCATTACGCATGAATTGACACTTGGTGATCTTTGCCAGTGGGATTGATACTGCTACATAACTAAAAGGCAGTAAAGCATAGGCAGTTCCCTATCTGTATTACAGTCATCATTGTTGGTTTACATTTGCTGGAATTTAAGCACAAAGATGGATCTGATTTCTGGTAAAGCAATTTCCCTACCACCACCACCCCAAAATATTCCTATACCATGTGATTTTATAGAGGAAGAGTTGGCAGCTACTTCTGCAGTTAAAGCATAGAGTCAAAAATATGAATGCTGCTATACTTAATTAGATATTCTATATAGAGTCTTTTTTCATCAACTAATTTATACACAGATTAGGGCTGGTTTATTATGCTATTACATATTTTAGATATGTAAAAATATATTCAATCTGAAAGAAGACAACTTGCAGTTAAAAGAAAAAAAGTAATCTGATTAACTTCAAGTTATTTAAGTAAATATAAGTACAGCTAAAAAACACCTCATGCCAGGATTATTAGCCAGCAGTGATCCTGCTACAGCAATGGTGGTAAAACATTTGAGCAGTGTACTATATAGCCATTGAGTCCTGAGTGATTTTAGTTCTTGCTTATCTGAGTTCATCTGCATTTTTTTGCCTTTTTTTTTTTTTGCTAATTCTATGCACAGTCTTGTAATGCATCTCAATGCTTTACATTACTGGATTCAGAGAGAGTTTCCACCACATGTTAATGTATATTCTTAGGGAAAATCTGCTTATTATATGGACACTGAGAACAGCTAAACTGTGCTCAACCTGAGAAGAAATCCCTTCGGTCGCATGATGTGTGGCCACTCGTAATCCACCCATCCCACATGTCTCCCATGGGGCATCCATCTTGCTTGGCAAAGAAAATGAAAAATTTAAATTTTAACCACTTTTCCTGACAAGAGAGTCCAATCTGAGCCCACGGGAAGCTCAAAAACGGGGACTGTCCCTTAGACGGACCCATGCAGCACAGCTCCCACCTCCTCCTCACGGCCCAGACCCACTTTTTCCCTGCCTCAACCTTTCCTGCCCCTTGGCGCTCCTGCCAAAAGTGCTGCTCTCCTCACTGCCTCGGCACCCGATGGTGCCGCCCTTCCCCTCAGCCCTCTGCTTTGGCCATGCCACAGTGCCTTCCCACAGAGCTGTCCCGTTGGCACGCTGCCCCCCATTCCAGCAGTGATCGCTTCAGAGGCCTGAGGCAAGCCGACATCATGGCTGCAATTGCCCAAGCCCACAAACGACGAAACACCGCAAGTAAATCCCTCCCTGTGCACAGAGAGCAGGGGACCCAGAGGCGCTCCTCAGCCCCTCTCCTGACGGACAGCCTGCCCTAAGCTTCCCCCACGTGCAGCCCTCATGCCGGGGAGGCGTCGCCCTCAGAGCCTTCCAGAAGCTTCTCATTCCCGCCCTCAGGGCGTGACAATGTCCTGCCTAGGAAAGCGTATGTCGTGTGTTTAAAGCGCCCTTGGTGCAGCACTGCACACCCACAGAGACTAGGAAAACCTCACTTCACAGCCCCTGTCTTCACAGGAAGGGCAGCTCCATTTTCATTCAGCCCTGAAGGCTCAGCATGCCTGAGGAAATACAGCTCCTAAACAAGACATGGTGCAGTGCACTAAGGAAGGGGTTTGCTGCTTCACAGCAATTCTCTTCTTCAGGTTTTTCCTCTGCTGATGCCATTTTAATAATTAAAACATGTCCTCTCTTGCCTTCCCTGATAGAATTTTTCTCTCGTAGAGTTGGAGGAGATTCGCATTCTAACAGGAGCAGACAGGCAGCCCGACACCTGAGCCCAGCCAATACTTCAAGACCCACAGACTCTCCAGACACCATGAAGAGGTGACACCCAAAGCTCACAACTCTGATAGTCTTCCAATCAACAAAAGGAAGTGTTCCACAAGAAAAGGAATTGTCACTAGAAACATTAAAATACAATCTCATCATAAGCTTTCTTCCTACGTTTTCTTGAATAGGCATCCAGGAAAGTTACAGCACACAAATCTCTCTGCTCCTGGAGACTTCTGATCTACTTGTCACTGAAGTTTGCCCCTGGCACAGAGAGGGAATCTATTCCAAGCAAGAATGTCATTGAAAAAGATCCCGACACAACACAGTCTTTGATTTCCCAGGGAGAAAATAAAGCATATTTGTTTGAACAGGAGGTAACAAATCCAGCAGGTAGTAAAGTTAACAGATGAAGGGATCTGCTTTAAAAACTCTTACTTTGCACCCCATATGTAGTTTTCCTACCATGTAAATTAAAAGGGACAACACAGCAAAAAGGGAAGAAAAAAATCAACATAATATACTCCAGGGCAAAGGGGTACATCATCTCTAGCTTCAAACACCTGACTGAAGCTCTTCATTTAGTATTCAGAGGAGCAAGGAATGGTGAGAATAACGCCAGGAAAAGGGATTGACCCTAGTAAGTGATGTGAGTATGTAAAAGTTTTACCTGTGTTATTCATTCCTAGGATATAGTTCTGTACGCCGCATTGATTTCCTCTGTTTTTCCTGCAGTAAATGGATGTGGATTAATAAGGATTCTTTGATTAGACTGGGAAGGTTTCTATTACACTAGCAATAAATAATTTTATATATATTAGGTGTGTTTCCTTTTTGTCAACAAGACTTGGGGCATAACAATGCAATCTGGACACTAGAGTTAAACTGAATCAAACATTCTACTTGAGACTTTTGCCTCATTTCTTGCACACAGCAGGGCCAAGACACAAGAACATTCAAAAGACTAAGCCTTCACACTTGTCTAAAATACCTGGTCAGCTTTCCAACACTGGACTAAGAACTACTGAACAAAGTCAAAATACAGCTTTTACTCCTTTCATGATACCTCTAATCAACATGAAGAAGCCGGTTGGAACAAACTTGATATATTCCAGGAGTATATTATTATCTGTGTCTCTGTACATGGGTTTGAGGGTATTTTTCTGTCAGCTTTTTGGGGTTTGGTTTTTTTTGGTTGGTGTTTTGGGTTTTGTTTTTTTGGGGTTTTGTCTCGGTTTGGGTTTTGTCTGTGTTTTTTGTTTATTTGGGTTTTTTTTGTTTTATTCTGTTTTTTGTTTCTCCGAAATGCTTTATCTCTTAAGAAACTTTAATTATGTAACAAAATTGTGGCATCTTTGAAAATAGATTTCTCACCCTTAAGATTTTTCCCTCTAAGGCATATATTACAAGTAATAACAGTATAAAAATATACAAGAAAGTTTCTGAGTGAACTTCTTTGCCCTAATTATTTGAAATGGTTAAATCCCATGCCACTAACCTCAATACACATTTGGCAGTATGCCTATACTCTATTACTGGCAATTATAAATATCATTGTGAACAGAACTTCTCCCAGTGTTGCTGCCATACAGAATCAAATAGGAGGTTTTTCAGAAGCCAAACAAAAATGTTTTTTTGGTCTATGAAAATGGAGAACAGTAAATCAAAGAGCAGCAATTCACCTCTGTCTGGCAAATGCTATCTGCGACTTACGGTTAAATGTCACTTTGTTATCTTCCACCTTTAGAAGCATATGAAAGCTGAATATTAATAATAGTGTAACAAACTGAGTATATAACATAAGGCATGGCTTATTACATTTATACAGCTATTACAAAGGAACCTGATTTTAAGCATGTTGTAAGTCCTGCCTTAAATTCCCCGATTAACAGAGCCCCACTGTACCTCTCCCCCTACTGATCACACTTAATGAAACAGTAGTGAAAATCTGGAAGATCACAAGAAAAAACTGAGTGCTCACCTAGTAATTACATCTCCTGGGACTCCTTTATGTTTTACTGTAGGAAACTACAGGTCATCACCATCCCTTTTATTTGCCTTTTACTTGTCTGAGCAAACATTTCTGCCTGCCAATTTGCAAGCATAGTGATTCCCATAGTTACAGTTTTCTGTAAATGTAATGGCTAAAAATCAATAGTCACTATAATTCTTTTGAAGTTCATTATAAATTTCAGTGCAACCAGAACTAGTTAAGATCCCCTGGCTGCAATGACTCAACCACATGAATAAATCTACACAAATGAATAACTATTTTGGGGTCAATGCAATTTTTCACCAGTGCAAAGAAAGTTTCAAAGACCTTTTAATAAACCAAAGATTAGGAACAAGGCAAAAATCCTCCTGGGAGAATTAAGACTTGTGTATATTCACGGATGTGGTTTTGCTCTGACCCATTTTCTGGGAACAAATGTTTAGTCTTTCATAAATTTCTATAATATCCCCTATCTGACTGCATGCTCAAGAATGTCTCCTATCCAGCAGTATTTTATTCAAAACTCTAACACTTAACATTCAAGTAGTATCTTTCCAGTTGCACTAAGGAGACTCAGTTATCCTATTACACCATAGAAATAGCATGCACCTGTTTTACCTGAAAACATTCAACTAAATGAAGTTGTTTTCCTTATCTCTAAGTCTTTGTTTTCAAACAGGGGCCATGGGGAATCCACTGCCCTGCTCATCACCAGCAGAGGGGAAGGGTAATACACTAACTACTGCAGAACAAATCCCAAAGGTTTTTTAAGCTCCTGCCGTTCTTCTTAGATCTAAAATATCTCCCCAAATTGCAGTGCAGAATCTCTCAGGAAAGGAAGCATCCAAGCATATATGAGCAAAATGGTTTATGTTTCTTCTGCCTTTGACAGATCTGCTGAACAGCAGCAGAAAGCATTTGGCAGCACTAATCAGGTCCTGTTTGGAGCTCAGGAGACAGCAGGGAAACTGGAGAGTTGTGTCAGTAGTGTCTCCAGAAACCACCAGGTGGTTCTGCTCAATGACTCTGGGGCACACCATCATTTTCCTCCTGGAAACACTGTTCTCTTCCAGGACTCTGCCAATTAAATAAACATTTTGTGGAAAAGCTGAAACAGCAAGACCCATTTCTTCAGAATGCTAAAGGCTTCCGAATCAGTGGATGCCCAACATGAAGGCTGTTGTCTCCCAAAGCTTTGCATATCCTGTGTCTGGCTGAGAACTCAATAACACAATTGCTTTATTGGCAGATGTCAATGAACACTCTTTATGCTCTATAATTGCAATTTAGATGCCTTCTCAAACTCAGAGTTTAAAACTACTATTTTTTTATCTCATATATTTTACTGCATATTCTTTTTCTTTTATAGTTCACAAGGACAGATTGGGAAACACCAGATATCACTCCTATCACAAACGAAATTTTACCATCTTTGCTTCCCCTTAATATCCTTCTAAATTGAAAATTTAGACACAGCACATCATCTCAAAGTGCTCATATGTCCAGCCCAAAACTGAGTTGGGTTACTCCAGTTATCATACTTTCGTAAGGTTCCACAAAACAGATCTTTCACAGGGAAGAGGGAAATATGCAAGCTACAACAAGAGATAACATTAAATCTTTTCACTAGAGGATGATTTAAATTTCTAACACTCTAGGTTGCAAGGCAGCATCAGTTTAACAGGAGTCAGGATGAAACCTCTCCTTTGCAAAGGTTTTTCATAATTCTCTGTTTCATGACTGTTGATTTCCCTTTGGAGGTCAAGTCCCACACAGAACACAGCAAATCACCCAGACCTCTGGCCTGAGTAATGTCACCCTGTCACACACCACTCAGCTTCAAGCAAACAGGAAAAGAATAAACAGACCAACTGCCATGTAGGCTTGTTTTTCTCCCCCCTCCAGCCCAGCAGCACTGATGGAGTAGCCCTAAATAGGCTAGCATGGTGTGAAGCCACTTACATAACCTAATGGAAATTGCACGCACAGGAAAGCAGGGGCTCCTGAGCGATGGGAGCATTCCATGAGGGCCCTGTAAACAAAGTACTTCACAGTACCTTGATCCCTTTTCACTGCTTTGTAGCTGTGTATAATCAATACAACAGCAACACAAGGACTGAAAGCGTGGCTGCAAATGCCTTACTGGTGTTGTATACACCGTTCTACACGTGCCACTGCAGATCCAGGCTTTTAGATTGCCTCAGAATGTTATTGTAAAGTGATTTTTCTAAGTCAGTAAAGAACATAATCTACAAAGAATTTTACAATTAAAGACGTAAAGTACTATGTTTCTGAAATAAGAATAAAAGCCTTTTAAGGCTGAGAGAAGAAAAAAAAAATTACAAGAAGCAATTCCAGAGTCAAGGTTTGTGTTTCAAAAAAGCAACAAGCATTTAAAATCCATGTCCCTTGTGTCCTCAACCCCACTTAAACTCTAACTGCTTTTCAGTTTTCAGATGGAAACCCCAGATTATAATTTTCAAAACTTCTGGTCAACCCACTGAGAGAGATCACTATCTTTTAATACCAGAAGCAACTTAATACTACCCCATTACACAGTGTCTGAAGGTCAAAAGATCCTCTGATCCACAAGACAGGTGGATCACGTCTCAGTGATCAGGACAACATGCTTCCCCCTCCCTCAATATTTTATGACTTTTACTGCAGAAGACCTACTGGTATAGCTCCTTCAACAAAATTGCTTCAGAAATTAACAATAAACCCATAAACCTTGCTTAAAGCTCAGTTTTACACTGACTCCTGCTACAGTTTGTTGTGAATTTATAGCTCAGACCATGGTATTAATGCAATGAGGCTCACTCTTACTGTCATGACAATGCAAAAAAAAAAAAAAAATTCTTGCACATGATTGAAGGAAAAATGGGACAGAAAGAAAGAACTTCGAACAACACTGATGATAACTTCATAGCAAGATACATACATACTGTCACTGACTACATGTTCTTCCATGGCATTTTACCTTATACCCGCCTGAAAGTCCTCAAAGTCAGTCTTTGATGTATTTTTCTTTGTAAACTAATTTTTATAATAAACTAGTTGGTTCTCACCTTCATGCAATCCAAAATTATTGAGAAATTTAATAACAGAAACTGTAATTTGTAGTACGGTTATTTCCTTATAATTAACTTTGCTATGCATTTTGACAGGCAGTCTTTAAGATTGAAACTATGACATTTATTAATATAATTTTAAATTAAGCTTACTCTTACTGATGAAAAATGGCTCCCTGTTGCATAGCCTTCAGTTCTCACTGTCAAAATAATATAAAACCCGCATGTTCTTCTGTCAGAAATTCATCCTGCAGATTTCTTCAGTGTTTCTCCTGAACAACTTTTGGTTTCATACCCAATTCTGAAATCCTTGACATTACACAGAAGACTTTCCTTTATGCCATACTGAAATACAAGGAAGCCTTTTTGTTCTCATAAAGCTTTAACTATTTTCAGTGCTATGCTATTTCCACAAACTTAGGGTTAGTGACAGCAAAGGGCCTGCAGGAACAGCCAGAAGAGGCATCAAATCAAAATACTCTCTAAGAAATTTGAAGTGCAAGAGCAATGAAGTCTAAATTGCAGTGGCTTGTCTGGTCTGTTTGCAGGACACAGCCTGAGCAGACCCTTTGTCATCCGACTGCCACAGTGACACCATTCCTTCTCCACATCTCCATGGGGAAGGCTGAAGGGAGCAGATTTACAGGTACCCTGCAGAGGCCTTGTACAGCACCAGGGACGGCTCCACAGCAGCTGAGAGCATTTTGGCTTCTATGTCACACCTCAGACACTGCTCTGTGGGCTGGCAGAGATCACATGAGTGAGAAACAAACCACCAGCAGCTTCCCATCGTGCAAAATAAAGCTGGCAGAAGCAGAGTGTAGAATGCAAACTTGAAGGCACGTGGAGTTTCAGAAAGTTTATGTGCCTTTGTCTTAGAGCTATAGCTGAGTGATAATGCCTCCTTTACTTCTCACATAAGAAAGTCATATAGTAATAGCTTCAGATATCTTAAGTTCTCTCTGATATTTTTCACTTTTCACCTCCATCAAGGCTACCTTGTTAGAAATACCAGATACGGCTCTGTGAAAAGTTCAGTAGATTCGTTTAGGGATATTGTAATCCAAACATTTAAATTCTGTGATCATACTGAAGAAAGCCATAAAACAACCTCCTCTCTGTTGCCATCTTAGCGATGAGATGTGTACTTTAATACCAAGATAAATCCCTTAGCACCATGATGCCCAGACTGCCATATGCAAAACAAGGGCCACAGTACCAAACTCCACAACCTAAGCAGTTCTTTGAAGTGGTACCTAATGCAGGGACTCCAAGTCCAGTGTCCTCAGGGTATCACAGCCAGCAGCCAGCCCCAGCTCTGTGCAAGGCAAGGCACAGCTCAGGAGGAGCTGGGCTTTCACACCTGCCAGAGTTACACACAGAACCTCCCACACACAGCAAGTTAGGCATGCTGCAAGGCATGTTCTCATGAGGGGGAAAGACTAAAAGACTTCACACAAGAGCTAGGGGTAAGCATGTTTAATGATATTTAACGAGATTCAAAGAATTGAGTCGTTATGGTGACATCAGCCTCTCCACACCGGGAGGCTTCAGACTGTGGCAAGGTGCTTCTGTCCAGCAGAGCAAAGTTAAGGTTGTTTAAAATGCTACCTTTAGATTCTAGTCCTGCCTACAAAATTTGAGTAACTCAGAAGAGCAACCTTACAAATGTGCTGACATAGCATTTGGTTTTTAGGAAAGAAGTTTTTAAAAATTCCAAACATCCTTCACATGCTGTGCTGAGGTCTTTTAAGCTTTCACCAGCAAAGCCACCTCAGCTTTGTTGATTTGCAGTAATGAACTTACTTCTTCTTTCCATGCTTGTGTATTGTTTAGTGGCTTTGCTTACAACACTAACCATTATGAACCACCCAAGCTCCATGGCACCTTGGCACAGCTATTCATTAAACAGTAAACCATTTCAAAACACCTGAGTCACAGAAATGTGATAATCTGTGGTCTAGCATTCTTTCGATTCCTAAACTTCAGATTTCCAGCTACAGTTCCCACTCCTGGAAGCTACAAGGTTTGGGTGCCACTTGGTTCTGGTCAGAAGAAACCTCAGGTATTTTCCCTGAAGAACTAAAAAACAAGGAAGCAGGATCTCCATGGTAGTTACAGAGTAACTGAAAATGCTGCTAAGCAGTAAGAATTTAAATCAAAAACTCTAGGCAATTAAGGTGTCTCAACACCAACAATTACTTTTAAATGCAATGCTACTTTGAAATCTCTTGGCTACATTAACAAATATGTGAAAAGGCCACAATACAAAGGTTAGGCGCCACTCAAAACTAAGCACTTCTGTAAATATTTGTTAAATCATTTTGCTTTTATGCTGTTCCCATCCAGATCAAACCTGGCTGAGCTGCTTTTAAAAGTAGTTATAACTAGCTAGGAACTCAGAGGTATTTTCATAAAGATATTTTACTTGAATCTCAAGAGATGCTACAACAACAATGAAATAAGAAACAAAACAAAAAAAAAAAAAAGAAGTAAGATTCAATATTCCTGTTTACATTTGCAAACTAGACTAGATGAAATATGAAAGCCTTAGTCCTTGATGTAAACAACTATTTCATACAATTTTAATAAAGAAATGAGATCATCCAAGGAACTGCCCTTAGATACAAAGGGAAAATTGGATGGTAAAATGCAAGACATTTCAAACAAGTGAAAACGCATGGACATTTTATTCAAAGCTCTACCAAAATAAATAAGAAAAGCCCTCTCAATCTGCCAATTATTTTGGGTATTAAAGGGGGGTGGGGGGAAAGGCCAGTATTGGTTTACACGGCATCAGTTCTACACACAGAAAGCTCCATATGGGAGGTTTTACGCTGAGTCCAGCTTAACATCCATTTGAAAAATATAATGAGGGAGCCACTACACAAAATATTATACCAAGTGCCTGGGCTGTTTGCCTTTCTCTTTTCTTACCTGCCTTCTCTCAGCACATAATAATTCTCGAAGTGAAACAAACTGCCCCACCAGCTTTGCTGTGCACAACCTGCTTCATAAAAATTCTATTTCTTCGTGTCACACTATTTGTCTTCTGGCACAACTTATTTTCTTCTGAAAGTGTACATTTTTATTAACACTGACTATGTGGAAGTATCTCTTATTAATATTACAATTACTTGTAGAAAGAGACAATATTGCTGTGTTGTTTAATATATTCTTTTACATAAAATATTCAGGACTTATCAGGTTGCTGTACGAATTCATACATCTGCCACAAAATATTCACATGTTCAGATACACTCCTGCAATACCAATATCACAAGATGATATCCCAAGTAATCTGTAACACAATCCCCAGATACAGTATCAAAACAGGAGCAAATTTACATTTACAGCTCTGGAATTGTATTCCAGGTTTGATGAGTAGTCACATAAGGGCTGTGAGACTGCTCTGTCTGTTGCAAGACATTTAAACTTCCTCTTTCATATGCAATTCAAACAAAAGCTAACATCCTGTGATACCTAAATTGCTTTTGATCCCCTATTACTGGATTTTCACCAGTTTTGTCCCTTTTTAAAAGTGAGAAACAGGCACACACCCTTATATCACTATCCCTTATCCAACGATATTTACAGACAGCCTTGCAACAGGATGCTCCTTCCAGCAAGAATCTCACCTAATGCCTCTCTTCACTCCAGGTGTTTCTGACCTACTCAGCCTCTTCATGTTACAGCTGACCCCTCACCTACCTTGTTTCCCCTAGGTCCCAATACCAGTCCCTGCCATTTGCTCCTCCAAGCACCAGGAGTGTCCCTTTATCCTGCTGAGCAGGAGGGAAGTCTCGCTCACTTCCTCAGCTCCTCTTGAGATCCACGGAGCCCAAAGAGGCCTCTTCCAAGCAGCCAACTCCACACTCCCAGCATCACCGACACCAGCATATGTTCTGCAAGAAGCGTCTATGATGCTGTCAGCCAGTCAGCTCCCCTGTGCTTTGTGTTGCTGCAGACAGAATCCAGCAGTTCAACTCAGGTACCTTTGTATTACAACCACAGTTACTGCTGAAAGCCAGGAGATAACCTGGATATTGGACAGGAACCAGAACTAGGTTAAACACAGAAAAGGCAGCTGTCTGTACCCTGTGTTTTATCAAGATGGCAACAGAGGCCAGTTCTGGAAGTCATCATCAGTGAAACTGTACCCGAGTCAGTTCCCTCTTGCTAAAAGTCTGCATTTTGTAACTACCTCAGGTGGCCAGGAGTTCAAAATCCTTGCGCTGCTTAAGTGTTCATACATGCACAGATGACACACATACAGATATGCATGCACATACAGAGAACACAAAAGAGGAGCAAGACAAACCCTTTATGAATACAGCATCATCCCAGGTCCAGCCAAATCTTGTCCATCGCACTATCAACTTCTAAAACCCAATTTCCACTGGAGCCACTAGAGCACAAACAGGAGAACTCAGAAGCTCTTTATGAAAAATCACCCACATCTAAGTATAAAGGACAGAAAACAAAGACTTCTCTGGAGACAACACAGCAAGGACACAAAATATGGTAATTTTCTAGACTCTTGAGAGTGTACCACAATTCCTGTTTCATAAGGGTGCCTGGGATAAGAGACTAAAACCTTTAACCTTTCCCTCCCGAGAAGTCCTTTACCTGACAGAAAACACCACTGAGCATTCAATGACTTAACAGCCTTCCTGCCACTTGGTCACTGTCCTTAGATGTCCTAAGCACTCCACAACAGTGCAGGAAAAAGCAAGATGGAAGAGCACCATCCATAATAGCAGGAGTTTGCACTGGCGACAGCAGACAAGGTTAAAGCCTCAGTGAAGTCTGGTTTGTTTGAATGACACAAGGTTATTTTAACAAGGTTATTGTTCCACTTAAAAATAACTGAACAATAGAACCCAATCCTAAAATCCGGTTACAGAACCTCTAACCATTCTTTTCATTTAATGCATTAAAAATGCCCAATTTCATCGCAATATTTTTTCACTAAAACTGTAATCCATAAACTACAGCAAATGAAAACAAATTTAAAATTTAAATGAGAACTAAGTCAACAATTTGGTGATACAATCATGTATTTTCGATTAGATATTCAGAGTCTGCAAGTGAATTTATTTAGGCCAATATATCAGCATCATCAACAAAAGAATTCATCATGATTACCACTTTCATCTGGCAGAAATTAGTAGCAGATGTTACAGAACTTTTCCACGTTTATATTCATAGATGCTTGACATGCCCCCATTGAGTTCAAAATATGAAAACACAGTGAGTAACAGCCCTATGTCTTGAATCATAATCTGCACTTACTTCCAAGTCCCATCCTGGACTGCAGCAGCCACTGCTTTTCAGACTCAGTCTCAGCAAGACAATTGGCTCCACAGAAAGGACATGAAACACTGAAATGGAACATTAGCTTCCAGGTCAATCACTGTAAATATTCCCCAGCCATTCTGATTTCTGTGGACACTGCACACTTACTTCACATCACCATTAAGAAGGGTTAGTCCTATTCTGGAGCCCTCTGGTAACCAGAATATTAAATTTCTCTGGTAGAGTTGGACAGATCTCAAAACCATGTACAGCAAACTCTTCTACATTAGCCCAACCAGACTTACAAATACCAACATTTACTGAGTGACGATAACATTTGTGAATCAGGGCTGGAAAAAAACAAACTCAAAAAACAATGCATGGAGGAAAAAAAAACACACACCACCACAAAAAAAACCCCCACAATAATAACTCATTGACTGTCCAAGCAAAATTATCCAGATTATCCTCCTTCTTTCTGCTGGTTAGGAATCACATAGCTCTTAATGGTGACAAAGTTTGGGAAGGGCACAAAGGAAGCTCCTCTTTGGTACCTCCACTGCAAACAGGGAAATGTAGGGAAATCATGAAGTAGATGAAACTCAAATTTCTTAACATACCTACAGATTTTTTTGCTTTTACGTGACTACATTGTCTATGAACTAAGTGTACCAAAGGTAGCTTTCTTTTTCCTTTTCTCCTTCACAGGACTAACTTTTCAATAAATTGATTAACTGCATTAACACGAGTACTCAGACAAGGGAACTGGCAGGGACCTGTGGCAAGGAGCACACGGAGAGGAGACAGCTGCCTTTTCCTTGGACGCTGCATGTGTTTCAACTGCCTCCTGAGACACAGCAACCAGGGGTTAAAATGCAAAGGACCCACCCTATAAAGATATAACAGGAAGAGACAGATTTGTTGCCACATATTTTTAAATCCCCTTGTTCTCCCAGATGACACGAATTCTCCAAGACTGCCCTGCTCTGTTTTTCTAGTTTGCTGGTTTGCACTCTGCTTCAGTCTGGCCCCGGACTGGGCAGTGTGAGGACTCCCAGCACACCCACAGAAGAGGCTGGGGACTGCTCTAGGGGGAAGGCGAGAAGAGTGGAAGGAGGAAAACCAATCCCACATCTTAATTTTTATTTTCCTTCTAATCAGGTAGGTACACCTACCAGCACCCTAAAAGATACCTCAGAGTCACCGAGACAAAACCTAGAGAAGGTGGCAGGAAGGACAAGAAGAATTAAAAGATCAACAGTGGCACTCGAGCAAGAAGTAAAAAGAAAGCCATGGTGCCTTAAATAAAATACTAACAACTCTAGCCTGCAGCTAGCAAGGTACAGAAAAAGTCCTGATGTGCCCTTAATTCCTATTTTACAGTACACAACACAAGCAAAGAAGCAAAAGACTGCATTGTAGAAAAAAAATATACAGACCACATAAACTGGTAATAAACCTGAAATATTCATGCAATGTCACTCTGTCAAAGCATGTTTAGTCTACCAGCTAAAACACTAGCAAGAAAAAGCCCACTGCACTGCAGTACTCCCATTTATGACTGCAAAAATTCAGAAATACAACTTTTGTCTCACTGAAAGCCTGTATTTCCTTAAAACAACAGATTATTATACTTAAATTAAAATGTAGTGAGGGAATTATATTATTTGCATCTGATTACAATTACAAATAGTTATAAATCTATAGTTGGAGTTAAATATTCCTGCAAACAGGTGCACAACGTCACATCTACTGAACTAGGTAAAGAGTATGTTATTTGATGTTAAAGTAACAGAATACCAAGATAAAAAATGGGGAAAAAAATTGCTGTATATATACCTTTAAGTATGTTTGATGAGTTAAAATGTAGCTACATTTATAATTTTGAGCTAATGGTAAACGGCAATATTTTTAACACAATATAAATTGTTACTGAGAACTGGGAATACATGGAGCTTTGTGTTGCTGATTTATTTGAGGGTCTTTGTTTCTTTTAGTTTTAATACAATAAAAAAATAGCCCTCCTTGCAAGCATCAGTAAGCAGAGAGACTGTGTTCCCATCCCCAACAACTGTTGCTATTTTCAAGACACAAATGGAAGAAAGCACTTCAAAACAGCACAGCATAGCCATAAGGCTTTTATCACAACTCTTGTAGGTCTCCTATTTAATGAAATACCAATAAGAGTGGAAGGTAATTATAAACAGTAACCTGGAGGGCATGAGAGCAGGAACCAGTTGTACTGTTCCCAAAGCTGGCTCAGACATCTAAGAGAAAGATAAATCTGACAGAGTGTGAGCATTGTAATATTAACTTTTAACATATTTTAATCAATGTTTTCAAGATTATTCTGGGAAATGTAATGTAGCAGGGGAAGGCAGCAAGCACTCCCATACCCACCGAACTGAACTTTACTCTTCACACAATACTCCTGAACATTTGTCTATAAACAATAATTTTTACAAACACAAAAGTAAAAGTAACTCATGTCTATCAGCTGAAATATCCATGGGATACCTCTGCTACCTCCAGAACTCATTCAGGCAAGAATCTCTTCCTTCCTCAACTATGTGCATTCATTTTCCCTTTAGTCTTCTTGATATTTTCAAACCCTTAAGCTACCCACGGATAAACATACCCAGTAGAATGCAGGAAGATCACAAGTTTTCAAATAAATTGTCTTTCCTTTCAATCAAACAGTTTTCTTTTACAAGCAAAGAGTTTCTTCTTCTACCAAGTGAAATTTTGGATAAGTTCTTTGTTAGAAAGCTTGACGCAGAAAAGATACATGAATTGCCTGGCCTCCCTAAAGACAAGCAGGAATATTACTTCATGACACATACACCTACCAGATGGTGAGAGGATGGGTTACATTCCATGGCTGTAGAGATTCCAAGGATTTCATGACTACGAAGAGCACAGAACCAGATAAAGACAGCCACAGAGGTTGTCTATCAAATAAAAGGAACATGGCTGTTCCTCTCAAAACTGGTGTTATAGGGCAATAGAAAAACCAATCACACATTGGGATCATGAACTTCATACAACATCAGGTCTGGGAAAAGCACAACACAACCACTGTGAAAATGAAAAAATAGGAGGCAGTTGTATCTTAGTTGTATCTTACACAAAATCCCAGTTCTCCTTCTATGAATTCCCATCAAAAAAGGGGGGCATGGGAGGGTGGAAAAAAAAATCCTCTATTTTAACTTTTCACCACTGAAGTTCACCTCATTTTTTGACGGCAGTTTCCTCTTGGAAGCAGCTATTTGCATTTCCAACTGTTTTTTGTCTTTCCTGCTGGACAGATCTTTAGGCAGTGTTAACCAGGTTGGGTATTTGCGTAGTTCCACTTGTCTGAAGCACAGCTGTTCAGCTTGCGCAGGTACCTGCCCACGCAAGCTGAGCAGGCAGAGCGTGGCTGAGAGGATCGGAACAACAATCATTCCACCCTCCCCAGAGAATCCAGGAGTGAGGGCCAGTGTAATCTGTGGACAAGCTACACATCCCAGAGCACAGCCACGTGTGATGCCTACCCTTGACAACAACTCCAGGCAAAAAGGGGGGACATGAATCTACCCTATGGAGGGCTTTTCCACTGTCATATGCAGCACATGGCATGGGAAGACAACAAGGAGCCAAGGAAACGTGTGAACACAGGCTCCCCTGTGCAGATCCATCGGCCCAATGGCACAGAGCAAAGGCTCCTGTCCTTGCTGAGTGGCACGGTCCCACAGGACGCCAGCACACAGCTGCCTGGGGACACCACATGCTCACGCTGTGCCGTGCCACAATCCACCTTAGGGAAAGCCAAACAAAAGCTTCCTGTGTTTGCCCGAGGTGCTCAGTGCCATGCAGGGACACTTCCTTGGGTTCTGGCTCTCGTGCCTGTGCACAGTTAGTGCTGATGTTACAGAAAGTTCATGGATCCGTGGGCCTTCATTTCCCTGCTCAGAGCTCCACGTAATCCTTCAAAGAGTTATGCTCTGTGTTTCAGCATTCCATAATAAGTCTTTCCGTATCTGAGTTTTCCCTTCACTGCTTGCAAACTGACATTGTTTAAAGTCAGCGAAGCAGAGAATGCAAAAGACTGAAGTAAATATAGCTAGAGCTAGACTGCCTGATTTGGCTTCAGAAAGGGGGGTGGAGAGACAAAGAGAGCTGTGAAAATTGCACACATTACAATGCTAATTAAGCCCTGTCTCTTCCATCTCACTAGAATATTTCAAGTTTTCTACAAACTGCAGCTCAATACCAACTTCAGAGCAATCTGTCATTTCCAAAGCTTCTCAAATACTCAAGTGTAGACTTCTAAGCCTAAATTTAGTCACCTGATTTGAAAATTTTTTATCTTGAAAGGGATTCTGGAGGAAGCTTCTCAATTGTAAATTAGGGTCTGGGTGCATTTGCAAACTGAAGTGAAGGACATCATTCAGGAGCAGAGCTTCTTTACTTAAAAATGCCTGTACATCAGATCTATGCTTCAAATCACACATTCTCACGTATTTTAAAAGGGATATAAGATTTGGGACTGATGGGGTAGGGAATGCAGAACACAGCATTTTGGAGAACTTCTTCCACACAAGAATAAAAAGATTGCACTCTTTGGTTTTGAAATATTAGTAAGAAGGCACATCAAATCCCATAGAGAGAAGTTATTGTTAATTAAGCAGTACAAAGCCGTCTGTGACAGCCTGTTTGATAAATCACAGCAGAGTGACTGACTACAACTACAGCAGTAAAACAAAGTTTTAAGTAGCTGGATGTGATCAGCATTCAGAGATAGAAAAGAGCATCTTGCACATGTAAAAGAATGCCTTGGTTTTGCTGCTCCTTAGGACCAGAGTTGGTCAGGAAGAACCAACTGGGCTCTCAGTAAACATCAGAAACAATCCATGCAACCTGTGAGTTGCATATTAAATAATACTGGAAGCTCACATTGGAACTTAAACCATTTGGAGAAAATCATGGAAACTATGCATGGACAGGGGCCAGAAAGGATTAGATTGCAAAAGAAATTATCTGAATCAATGAAACTGTAAATGGAACATACTCAAAGGAGCCCCCAATTGCTGAAGCAAATTATTTCCACTGAGAAAACAAACCCCTATTTTTAAAGCTATTTTCTACTTTTTCTTGAGTTTTGTAAGATCCTTCATTTTTGGCAGGACACCTTTTGCTAATTCAGCATTGCTAGTGTAACTGCTGGGTTTGTGAAAAGTTCTAAACATGACCAGATGCAAGACCCAAGGAAGAGCTTAGGTCTGGATGCTAAGCCAGGTCCTGTAGCTGGACACCTGAACTAAAGCTCTCACTCCCATTGTCACTGAACCTAAGCAATGCTGAATGCTTGCACAGCTGATGAGCCCTAAAACTCGGGTTGTTTATAAGAAATATTTTTATAAACCTTCATTAGACTGAGGATGACTCAGTTTTTGTGATTTTAGTAAACAACATTACACTTGTAATTGTTTTATTATTAAAAAAAAAAAAACAAACCCAGAAGTTTAGGACATTTAAAAATGTGAAATGCATAGGAGTTTTAAACTGAACATCAGGTATTTGAAACCTTTTTCTCACTTTCCAAGGTAAACAACTGGGCACCTACAGAACAGTTTTAAGATGCTCTTTAAATTATAGTCATATTCCACACAGTGTGTAAAGCTGTCAATTCCTGACCTCACAGATCAGACATCCTGACAACTAACTAAGGCTTTTGCCTATAATGAATTGCAAAAGATGGATTTAAAAACAGAATTGTTTAGGCCTAGCTTTTAAATTAACTAAACTATAGTTTAACTTGCATTATAAAATGTGAATAAAATTATTTCTTAGGTTTCACAGCTTGTTTTAATACTCTTTCATCAGAGTATGTTCAGACTGTTTTAATCAACATCATGAAAGCCAGACAATGTTCCTTCGTGCTGCCACATCCCTGTTCATGACTCTGCAATGGGGAACATGGCAGCAGGCAAATTTAAGACCGTTGTGGTGGAGAATAACAAAACCTAGCTTCCAGTTCCCAACTCACATAGACCATGAAGCACTGACAGAAGCAAAAACCCCAAACAAACCAGCTTTTAGGGCCTGGCCCCTCAATCTTATCCACCCAAAGTCTCATGTGCATGTGGGACATTGTTCAAGTCCAAGCCAGTCCTGTTGTACAGGGATTTGTACTGCCCAGGACAAGCAGTCATCCAAGTTCACATTTTATTCACACGAAAAATCACAGAGTCAGTTTTAAATGTCTGGGGGAATTGCAAGGGATTTCTACAGCTAAAAGATGACCCCGTTAAGAAAGAAAAATCTCGAGATGCAAAGAGCAGACCTAATTTAATTTGCAGTGGAGATAAGGCCTGTTCCTCCCATCCCAGTCACATCCATATGAATAATAAATGCAAGCACAGCCTGGGGCAGGTGAGACACTGTGGCCGGTGCCCAGCTCTCCCACTCTCACACTGTGCCAGAAGGGAGAGGACACACAGTGGGAATGGATGCGCAGGGACACACACATGAGAGACCGCCGTTACCCCTTCCTCTCCTGAAGGAAGAGGATGAGGATCTCACACTGCTCTTAATATAGATCAGGACCAAGATGTATTTAGTGGTTACCAACTTGTTTAAAGCAGCAGCAAGCTGTTGGTTTACAGGACCCCATGATCTCTTATTGACCTTGTAATAGGAACCCACAAATAAGACAGGGCCCATCATGATTCCTGTGTCAGGTTTATAATTACTCCCATGAATATACAGACAGAGTACTCCAGCCAGTATTAGAATAAGAACAACACTCTCAGTTGGTGCTTTTCCCCTGCCGGAAGTGAAATATATCTTCGTGATTGCAGACATAAGCACACTGGCTCAGACCTTCAACTGGCCTGATAAATGGTATGGTGGTTTTCCAAATCTACTGGGACAAGTCAGGTGACAAATGATTTCCATTAGCTTCAGCAGAATGGAAACAAAACAGATCAATACAAATGATTTGCAGCAAGTTCAGATCATAAATTTCCTTTTGCCCAGTTCCATCATTTTAAAATAGAAGCATTCTCCCCACACAATATGAAAAAAGGCAGTAGTGATCCAGAGACTTGATCATTCCAGTTACAACAAACTGCTCATGATTTCAGCTTGGAGTGCTTTTTAATCAAGCATTAATTTTACTCAGTGATACATAATGGTATTATTTTAAATTATGTCAAACAATAAAAATTGTAATGACCATATTATTTTTGGAAACTGAATGGGATCCTACTGCTATGTAAAGCCACAACAGTCTTAAATTCTACTTTCACTTTACTAAAATTACCTGTTAATTTAACTTTTCCCCTTCTTTTGTCTATAACCATTTCTGAACCATGTTTGTGAAGGACATTTTGGGAGTAACCAGGTCTAGAGTCTGAGATCAAACAACAGATTATGAGCTTGCAGTGCAAAGAACAGCTTGCACATAACTCCTTGTTCTTCACAGCTGGCTATACTAACTATTTAACAAACTAGAATACTAAAATATACTCGTCTTCTGTATTGTAGAGGAGATACACTGATTTATGAATCTGCTCTTATGAGTAAATCATCTGTACTAATGAAAAAGACATTCACAAACAAAAAATTCAGTGAGGCAGGAAAACCTCAGGGCAGGCTCAATGCACCCCACTTTCAGAGGTACATAATAAACTTCTTCAAGAAGATATTGTGGGGAAAATTGCCTTGTAAATAGTTAATGTAGTAACAAACACAGACATTTGTCATACACAGTCACATTCTCTTAATATCTCAATACAGTTATCAATACCAGTGATGTGTCCTTAACTAGCTCTGACCCCGGCTTCATTTTCATGCCCTAGCTGGTTTCACAGGTCAATTCTTAGTCACAAAAGGAAAACAAGTTTCCCATTAAATTAAGTAGTCTCCCTTTCAGATTCAATGTATTGCTTTTACCTCTTCTATCACAAAAAAAAAAAAAAAAAACCACAAAAAAACACAAACCAAGATTTTTTTTCTATATTAATACATTAGTAGAATATTTTCAAAAGGTTTCTCCTCTTGACATAAGGGAAGGAGGTGGGTGCAATTAATTTTCTCCTCAGGACTGCTACACAACAACCTGCATGGGGGCACATCCCCACCTGCCTTGTCACAACACTTATCCTTGTCTCTTACTTCTCTCTAGTCAGATGTCACACAAATAGGCCAGAGGGAGAAAACAAATCTTTCCTTGGTATAAAGCAATCCCACCTTTTCATTTTTTGTACTTGACAACATAAACCAAAGAATTACTATAAATCACAAGTGGATTCAGTAAAGTGGTGGGATCCTATCTAGAAACAAAGCTTAAGAAATCTGAACCGAATCAAAACAGTATCATGGGTTGGAAGGTATATATCAAGTACTGTCATCGATTGGTACACACTTAGTATTTATCAGGAGGAAAAAGAGTTCACCAAAATGTGATTTTAGAATTCATTTAAATAAACTAGAGAGGTCCTAGCTAAAAGATGTTTAATTATATGGAAGCTAATTAGAATCAAATAGCCTCCCCTTCAAATAGTAGAATAAAAAGCTAAGAAAAGATATCTGTTACTTAAGACAGAATTTCACCAATATTGCACAGGGGTCTGTGCTGAAAATTACTTCAAATAGAAAGCACCATTAATCCATGAACACTAAGAAACCCAAATTCACAGATACAGCACCTGATGAATATCCACCAGCTGTTGCATTTTAAAACAGGATATGAAAGACATTAGCATGATTTCATTTAATGTGAGAAAGCAGAATGGATTTGAACACTGATTTCTTGTGTCATTATGAGATTTACTGTTGGACTTGGATTTTACCTCCCTCTCTTTCCCTTTGCCCCCCAGGGTTTCTTAGCGAAGTGGGGTTTTTTCGCTTGCACAGCTTTTCCCATGGCTCAGCTGAACACAGAAGTGCAGGTTCTGTACCCTCATTTCAGAACAGGTTACACACACCCACCTGCTGTAGCCTGCTGAACACTGGAGCATGACACAGCCTTTGTGTGACTCAGGTACTGCAGTGACAGCTCCGCAGGACACCTTAAGGACATTTGCTGAGGAGTTTCCATTAAGAGTCACCTTCTGGGCCTTATCCCATCCAATACCTGCTAAAGAAATCAAGCAACTCAATGCAGACAGGTGGGTTTAATTTCACTTTTTAAATCTGTCAGGAAGCCTGAACTACACTGGAGGGTAGGGAGCAATTATGTGCTGTCTATCAGTATTATCCCGGATCTCCCCTTCCCACCTGCATTCACCCCTGGTGCCCTTCTTTGTTCCATCCAAGTCAAGTCATTTTACTATTTTAAGTCAAAAGCTCAGATATTTTTTTAATTCCTAAATTGATCTCAATCAGAGAAATTAACTTTTTCCCCCTCAGCAGATATGTAGTGGAAAAGCAGTTAATCCAGTTCACAGTTTATTTCATTTCAGGAAGAAAGTTTTTAAATCAGTTCTGCAAATGTCAGCTCACTGTAATGCACTACACCACGAAGACTGAGTAAAATGCAGCCATTTTGAGCATTTGAGAGGCAGTGATCAGGAACACACTAATGAGTTGCAATGTGTCTTCTTATGCTGTGCAGAAATAAACGCAATGCCCACACCAGCAGTACTGATACTTGGCAATTGAAGTGTGGTATTTTTCAGCTTTGCGGGTGTGGGGGGCAGATATGATAAAACCACCAACAGGAAGGACTGCAAGAGGCTGCCTGTCAGCTTTTCTAAAAGCAATTAGGCTTCCAGCTTCTCGGGAGGGAAAGAAGAGGAAAACAGAAAGATGTGCCTCTAAAATGGTGAGCAAATGGTCACTTTAGGACTGCAGCTGTTTCTCTCTGCAGGAGGCACAGACAAGACACCAGAAGAATATTTGGCAAAGATGTTCAACACGTAGAGAAATACATAATGTGTGATATATGGTGCTATGCTTTCCCCTTAAACAAATCCCATTCCCAGATGGCCTGCAAGATATTAAACTATTGCTTATGTTTGTAGTTCCAGCTGGAGACAGCATATAAACAAAACTACTTCTGTAAGTCTTTTTGCAGTACAGTAGAATGTTTATTCTTACTTTTAAATAAATCCATTGAACAGCATTAGATGTAGATAAATACAAAATACATCAAATTTCAACACTAACTTATCACTTCACTGCAGTCATTGAAAAAAAATAAAATAAAGCAAGGAAAATTTCCCTTGGTCCAGCCTACTAAAAAGAAAAATCAGAGGCTCTACCTAGGTCCTAACTGCCCTCCAGGCTTTAGAAAACTTCTCCAAACATCAAACCAGGCATGAGAGCAGAAACAAAGGTTCAGTGAACTCAGGAAAGTTCTCAATTTGAAACAATTTAACGAATAACTTCACTAAATATGCCACAAATCATACAGCTTTTGGTACTCTAATTGGTTGCATAATCTTTAATTAAACAGTTTCACCTAAAACAGAAATGGTGTGTCAAAACCACACTTCACAAGAATTCCCTGGTACAACACACATTTGGAATTGTTGGGCTCCTAATTAAGTTTCCATTACCGTATACAAGGGGAAAAAAAGTGATGTCAGAAAACAAAATTGAGAGCATAGACTAGATCTAGAGACAGCCAAGAATTTTAAAGGAATTAAAAGACAGAAAAATGCTAAAAATGTCCTTGAGATGGCAAAACCTAGACTCCCAGAGTAGGAAGAGCAATGAGCTCTTCCATCAGTGCCACATCAGCACCCAGTGACAGAGGCAGCTGGCCAAGCACTTGACAGCTCTCCAGTCTGGGGGACTGCAGGGGAGGAAAAACAGTTTAGACCACGCAACTTAAGAGAAGTCATTCTCCATGGCTTTGTTTAGGGGTGAGATCTGATGAAAAAAACGAAGGTCCTTCCTCCCAAGTGATATGGAAAGTCAGCCCTATTAGGCACAATGCTTCTTCCCTGCTCTAATCTGTGTTATGAAACTCAGCTGCATCCCCCAGGCCTTCCAGAAAGCAACATTAACATTCCTGTCTTGGGATCTTTGAAGGTATTTTCCTTCCTGCAAACTTCAGACCCTGCTTTTACTTTCTGCCTTTCTGAATTCTGGTAATCCATCTGCTTGTTCTCAGCCGCTTTCTTTCATTTCTCCTCAGAGCTCTCCAAATAAAAGACTACATCAAGGCATGGAATTTCACACACACAAGTGCTTCTGTGCTCACTTGTTTGTTGACAGGAGTTCAAAGCCCATTCCAGAATGCGGAATTGTACATGGATGGTAGTAACACATACATGTGCAAATGATGGGCAGGAAAAGCCACACCGCTGCTACACCAGCTATGAGACAGAGCCCATTCTATCAGCCTGGGCTTAGGGGCATTCCTTGACACAGGAAGATATTGACTGTTCTGCTGATTTGTTCCTCTGTTTGTTCCCAGACCTTTCTGCTACTTTCCTCTCCTCCCCTGTTTTTGTTCCAGCAGGTTAGTGTCTAACAGCCATTCCTAGAGTTCACAGCTCATGCAACGCAGAGTTAGTTTTAGCTTTACAAACAGGCACTTTTTACGTTTTTTTTTCTGATGCTGGCCTCTTCCTGCTCATTTTACTTATGCTGCTCAAAGAATAAGTATAACAAATCACTAAAGGTAAGGTAAATAGATAACAAAGCTTAAAAAAACCACAGGGATTACTCTACACGAGTTTTGCTTAAAGCAGTGAATCAAATTAAGGCTTCCATCAACAGAGAAACATCTACGCTATGAACAGCATTTAGCAGAACAGATAGCGTCCATCCAGTTTCCTTACCTGCAGATGAGTGACTTTAATTTCCATGTATAACAAGCATTAACATTCTGACACAGACCGTGCTTCCATTTGTCTAAATCCAATTCTATGATATATTTACTGCCTGCTGGATGTAAGTACCACTCCAGGCAACTGATTGTCTCCATTTTCCTTACACCTGTAATATAAAACTCTTTTAGCATTTGCTGTGCTGCTAAGATGATTGGGATCAAATACTCTAAAATCTATGACTGATTTTGCAAGAGCACTTTCAGTCATTATTTAAAATGTTCTCATAACCTTATTGCACTCAACAATACATTCCAAGTTCACTCTTTTATCCAGACTGCAGCACCTTTAGGTTCTTTGCCTGAATCTGTACATCTCTCCTGACAAAAAAGGTCTGAGCTACAGGCAGCCCAAGGACTTCAGGAATCTGGGAAGAATGTGGAGCTTCATGCCTCAGCCTTCCTGGTAGCTCTAGTGCAAGACACCAAACTTCAGATGGACACTTTAAAAAACAACAACAAAAACAAACAAAACCACCCAACCCAACAGCCATCACCAAACAAACCGCCCAAAACACCCAACCCTCACAATTAGCCACCTTACTTAAACACAAACGCCTTTGAAAATCTTGTTCATTAGCTTATGCCAACCTCCAAACTACAGTTTCTCCATTTCAGGTTTCATTTGTAGACAAGTTTCAGTGCATGTTTTACCTCTTATTTCATTGCTGCAGCTTTAAATAACCCCCAGGAAGCAGGAGGTGTTACCGAAGATGCCAGGATCCCTCAGTTGCCATTTCCCACAGGTTAGTACCCCAGGTTAGCTGCTATTGTTCACTCACCTCCTGGGCCTCCAGGACCTGCCAGTCCTGGCTGCACCACAGGCTCTCTGCACTGGCAGAGAGCAAAACCCTAACTCCATTCCCAGCTTCTTTAGGCAAAATCATTGCAGATGACCTTTTCAAGTTTAACAGAGATTTGGACCTTGCTCTGGAGTAAGGAGTGCAGCAGGCACTTGCCAGAAGCTAAAAGGATCATGACCACAGCCCCATCCCAGCAGAACCCAAAGTAACAAGGAAGAGACAAAAACCAACAAAGAAATACGCAAAAAAAGCCCACAGAGAAAACCAACCAATAAAATACCCAAAACCAACCTCAAAGCATAAACCCCCTGTCTTGGTTTGAAAGACAGGTGTCCACCAGGGAAAGCTGGATCTTCCCTTGGAATGGAGAATATAAACCCACTCCCTCCAAATTATTATAATTTTGCAATTAGGGGCTCTCAGGCAAAGATATAGGAATAAGAATAACAGCTCTTTACTGGTATGTATGACAAAGCAAACAAAAACAACAACTACAGCATTAATAACAAAACGGTACCAAGAACATTAGGGCTTTGCTTCACAAAACCCAGGGCAGTTTGGTCTCGGTGCCCCTGCAGGACCCTCAGAGCACCAAGCTGGAAACAGTGGAAAGTCCCGGGCTGGTGGCTGGGATGGCAGGATGTCCCCAGCAGGCAGGGGCAGGGTGTCCCAGCAGGGCAGGGGGGTGCAGGGTCACACTGCAGCAAAAAGAGCAGTGCCGAAGAAGCCGCGAAGGTGGGGCAGGGCTGGCCCAGCTCCAGCAGGGCAGGCGGAGGAGCTCAGAATTCCAGGGCAAGGGAGCAGATGATGGCAGATTTCCCAGGACTGGACTTTCTGGTGACAGTGAGCTCCTCCCGCAGCAAGCAGCAGCCTGGCCATGTCCTCTCCGATGCCAGGCCGAGAGCAAGAGAGTGAAGCTGCCTCCAGCTCTGTCCTTTACCTGCCCCAAAACTCACTGTGATGTTCCCCCTCCCGAATTTCGGCCACATCTTTGTTTTGGTCAGGCACTCACAAATACCCAGTTCTTAGTCTCCCAGCAACTTATGGGGAAAAATTCTATCAGGAACAATTCTAGCCCCCAACACCCCCATAATTTTATGCCAAGCCTCAAGACAGTAACATCCCCACCAGAGGGGGCAATTCCCTCCTTCACGAGCCCCAGAGGTGAAATTGTCATTAAAATGAGGGTACCAGAGCTGCAAGGGATTCAGCTGATGCACTTCCCCTCGGAGACACAGAGGCCATCCCTGCAACCTTCCCCACCAGATCTGCCTGTGAGCCCACAGGTCCTTCTCTACCCCAAACAGCTGAATTTCAGTCAGCACTCAAAACCCAGCCTGCTGGAATTTACTTATTTAGCTCTCAATTACCTGAGCATTTTGTAGCTGCTGTTCTCCTGCCTTTTTTACCCTCTAGCTTTACTGAAAAAAACACTTTTCAATTCAGTTCTTTCAGCTGCATTGATGCTTTCTCTTTCCTAGGAAGTCACTACCTTTTTGACCATCTATACTAAACAAAAACAACTCCCCTACAAATCAGCAAAAAAATGCCCATCCAGCACAAAAACAGCTTTGCCTTGGTCTTCTCTAAATGAGGGATGTGTAACATTTGGATTAAACAAAAGCCTTTTGTTTTATTAACTATAAAAGCATTTCGGTTTAAGCCATCTCAAGCTTCTGGAAGGAACCCATGTTACTATAATTCTGCTCCAAATCAGTCCTGTTTGATTAACACAACAATTGGTTTTAAGGGGTAGAAAACAGCAGAATTAGTGGCTGATCATTTGCCAAAGTCAAAGCATCACAAGTAACATCCTACTGATCACAAATAGAGATGGAAAAGTCAAGCAGGTCTATTGATCTGTGTGAGATCTTGCTGCCAGCAGAGTACTCCAATCACCCCACACTGAATTCTTAAACACATGGCATAGGTACACTTCAGCTGGTGTCAAGCTGTGTCACCTACACCAGGCCAAGTCAGTCCCCACAACACACACCAACATCCAGAAATAACAGCAGTGGAGTCAGTCTGCTTTAATCTCTCCATGGATTTGGGGTTCCTTTGTTAATAGTACTTGCAATTAGGATTAAGTACAAATTCTGCTTTGACAGCCTATCAAATGATAACCAGCATAAAGCATGACAATAGGAAAATGGAGAAGGCATGGGTCAAACTGCTGCTGCATTAAATTGGCTGGATTGCCACACTGCACACGCCCAGCACGAGCCACAGCCTCTAAAGCCAGAGCTGCAAGCATTATTCCTAGCGTAAAAAGCAGTCGGCCTGATCACTGAACACATACTGGTCATTTCAACAATACGAAGCAGCAAAGTTGGCCACTGAACAATTCTAATCTGCAGAGCAGTATTAACTGAGCATAAATCTGCAATGAAGCCTTTGGCTGGGGATAAGGCTGCTGGAAAACGCAGCCAACCCAACTGCACCAAGAGCATCGGCTGCAGACTCCCTTCCCCACGGAGAACACAAAGGCCTTTCCCTGGCAGGGACCGGCAGCTCCTCTCCCTTGGCTCCCGCTGTCCCAGCAGATCCCACAGATGCCCGAGGGCAGAGCCTGTGTTGGTGTCACTGCTGAGGCACGGGCAGGAGCCACTGCTGGGTGCTGACACCGCTCCTGACAGAGGCACCGTGCCACGTGTTCCAGCTCTGGCCGGGATGCACGAGACACGGTTCCTACTTGCTGCCAATAAACCCATTCAAGCTGGGTCATTTGCTTTCTGCCTGCTTCATTCCCGGCACACACACAGGTCCATGAACACAGCAATGCTCCCCAGCCAGCTTCCCCATCAGTGAGTCCAGCTGTGGAAATTGCACTGCTACCCAGAGATGCTATCAGGATATTATGGCCATTCAAAGCACAGCTGACAAATGCTCTCCTGCTCCTATCTCCTCTCACTGGCATCATGAATGAGGAATAAAATTGGCATATGCCAGAGGACTGGTATTAAATTTAAAAACCAAAAAACTCACCATTCCCTGCCCCCTAAAAAGCACACAAACAAAAACACAAACTGAGACATCAGTTACAAGCAAGTCGGTAAAAACACTCACATATAAGCAGACAATGGAAATACAAAACCACAATAACTTATTTGAGGTCAAAGTAAAAATTATCATTTCTGGTCACTCCAGAAGTCTCCATCTTGCCACAAATAAATATTTTAAATATAAATGCTTGTGGAAGGTTCCCAAAATTTTGGCTCACTTTAGTATGCCTTTTGTTTGATGTTTGCCCTGTTGAGAGACTAACGTTTTTTTAGAATGATAATGGTGATGTTATCTTTTTTTAATGCCTATTGAGAGTAAAGCAGCTAATACATGTAAACAGAACTAAATATATACTCATTCTTATTATAAATGGATTTGGAGTTTAAGTACAAAGGAAAACAAACTATATTCCCTCAACAAATAGATATTTGGTTAATTCCTAGCAAGACCTAATCTCCACACCAACTCCCAGAGCTCTGTGGAAGAATCTGTGTAAGGCCAAACAGTGCAAAGTCAGTGGATTCCTTGTATTTTCCTCCACATAAAAAAAGGGAGAATGAGATACCTACTGCATCATATAATCCCATCCTCTTTAGAAAGTGAAAATAAAAATACACAAATCTGCATCCTGAGAGGAGTGGAAGAAATCATATTTGAACAGTTGCATTATTTTATCAGGTAAGAACTACGAGAACCTTATTTGGCTTTTTTTCACTGCTGATTCTTCAGCACCAGGACTGAAGTTCAGCCCTTGGCCTTGTGTCACCCTCAGCCACATCCTGCAGCACAGAGACTTCTGACACAGAAAAGAACACCTGAATCTCCCTACACTCGAGCTTGCTTTTCTAAGACAAACATTGGCAATGCGTTCAACATTTTCCAGAGCATTCCAAGGTGTCAGACACAACTCCTAGAACTTATGTTTTTAAAAGTAACAGATGTACCCAACAGATCTCAGTTGCTTTGCTATTTTACGTTAGATAAATACCAGTCAAAAGTTTCCAGCACTTTAAACACACCAAATGTTTCCTACCTTTGTGCACTGATGTTTGTGCATATTTAGAAATAGACATCATTTTAAACAAACAATAAAGTAATATTAAAACAGAGCTGAGTGCTTTGAGGAAAAAAAAAATCTTTTAAACTTTCAACAGGATTTACAGATGAGAAATCAGTCTTCTTAGCTACAATTTGTTAGATAGCATTTTCATGTAATACTCCTAAAGTAGAAGCCAACTTCTCATTTTGTTAGCAGAAGAAAAGCCAAAAAGCAGAGTATGGTCTACTGAAATTCTCATTTTAGGTTCATATGAACAAACCAAGGCACAAACCCACAAGATCCTATTGTTTCTTCCTAAGACCACAGAAGTATAATAAAATGTTGAATGTGCTCATATTGACATTATTTTCTCATGTCAAGCAAGGAAAATACTTTCCCAAATTCACCCTGAGGAGCAGAAGGCAAGAACTATGGGCAAACCGATGTTTATGTGATGCTGCATTTAAAAACAAATTTTAAACCAGCATGTAGATGTGATCCTGTGAGCAAACCTGCCCTGCTGAGCCAGGCACAGGCTGAAGGGGTTGCCCTGCAGCCAGGGCCACGTTGCACAGCACAGGGCCAGGCACTCACCCATTACTGACAGCACGGAAAAGCCATCTTTCTGAACCCTTTCCCAGAAAACCCACCCTGTGGGGGAGCAGCTAAACACCCTACCCATGAGCTCATGCTCATTCCCATAGTAGCTCCCACGTCCTTAAGAGCAAAATCCTAGATTCTGTTGTGGAAGAGCTCTAGATAATTCATTCATCCACAAGCCAAGATGGACTATAGATCAGTTTAAGACTCCACATTACAAAACTCTTTCTGTGAACTGCAGTTTCTGTGTAAAAGTCAGTCTATGATAAAACCAAAATTGTAAAGAAATGTTTAGTGGCAAGTAAGATTTTTTTTGTCAGTTACATTCCGACAGTGCCTCCATATATTATATACAAAGACCCCAAAACCAAACAAAAAACAGAAGGAGGGGAAAAAAAAAAAATAAAAAAAATTAAAAGTGCCTGGGATTCCCCCCGTAGCTTTGGTTCCTGACTGAGATGTTTTGGTTTCTGAAATTCCTTTCCCCGGGAATTTTCTGTAAGCAAGAGACATGTTTTTGTAGCGGCAAATTGTTTACATTTCTTTCCCTAGGAGGGACTTCCTGATGTCCCTGTTAGCATAGGAAAAACACATAATCACGGGAGATGACTATGCCGGTGCTTTATTGAGAGCTCTCGGAGCCAGGGGTCTGAGACCCAAATCTTGGCTCCCCGAAACTCAGAACAGACAAGGTTTTATACTTTGTTGCTACGTAAGTATACATGTTAATTATTAAATCCCATTGTTCCATTGATTTTACCCGAGCATGAATTTGTGACAATCGATTCTCATGATTCTGGTATGGGATAATATTCATACTTGATTATCAAAAAATTGACAATCATGTCGTCTATCATATAATGATTAGGTACAGTTTCAGCTGACCTAAGTAGAGAACATCTAATCTTAGTTCCAAGGCCTGCGTAGAATCATACTTATCCCCTGCCCCTCCTTTTGATTTGTTACCTAGGCAAAGTTATACTTGATTTAGTTGAAACAATAGCGTGAGCATGACACCCTAGCTGCAGTTACACAGGTGTTTGCCTCCCCCCAGCCTGGCTACCCTAGAAATCATTTTAACCCTATACTATCATCCCTCTGGTCTGACCAAAGTGATTGAAGAGGTTTGTCTTTGTTTCACCAATCGAATTGGTCTGTGTAGAATAGTATAAAAAGAGAGACACATCCCAAGAATAAAGGAGTCATTTTCAGCCTTCTGAAGTCGGAGTCTTTGTGTCATTGTGGTGGTACTACAGCATCAATTCCCCCTCCCAGAACACAAATGTTTCTTGAAGACTTGACTTATTCCTATCTTCCCTGCGAACATCTGGTCTCTTTCAAGGTAGCAATCACTAACACTTTGAGAAATAAATGTTATACCCACCACACACAGGGTCATAACTAAAAAAGAAAATTCATCATTATCATCTATTAATAGTCACAGAACCAGAATCCAGTTGACAACATGCCTTCAAGCCTCAGTCTGCAGAATGCTGAACCTATTTTGTTTGAGGTGCAGTAGTTAAGTTTGTGTAGAATTGCTACAGATGCTTGAGGGTTAAACCAACAGAATTAAAATTTACAGGATTTAGTACATAACCATTAACTGATTGCTGCAACTGATTGCTGCAGAATTTGATAAGGCTCTTTTCTGTCAAGCAAACCACAGTATGGGATGTACAAATCACAAGCTGCTACCCTTTTAGTTTCCCCTTCCTCCAGGAGAAAGGCCAGAGTGCCCATGTTCAATATGGATGAGGGCAGTTCTTTATGGCATCCCCATTTCAAATTCCAGCTGCAGCCGAATCAACATGCAGTACGTTAAAACTGAAGGTGTGGAGGTTTGGAGTTTTTTTTTTTCTTAAACAGGGTCCTATTGTGGACAAACTGCCCATTCCCTCTGCGGGCAGAAATCAGAGAGCACCTCAGAGCAAACCCACTTCCTCCATTCCAAACACTCCTCACAAGCTATCCTCAAGCCCACAGAAGGACCATCCTAAACCAGAATGGCTGGTTCATATCATATTTTGAGTCCCTTCAATTCCCTTCGTTTCTGCCAAAAAATTCAAGTGCAAGCTGTCCCCTGCCCAGCACCCCCTCCCTTCCTGCAGATGCCCCTTCCTGCTCTGCTGGGCACAGCTCAGGGTCTAAGCCATGGGGCTGGCTGCACAGCATCTCTTGGACAGAGCTGCTCTGCACTGAAAGAGGGCCCCCAACTCCAGTACAGCCACTCCCCCTCAACTGACTCCATCAGTTTGCAGCAAAGTACTGAATTTGTTTTCCTCCTGCCTAAAATAAGTTCCTGTACATCATTAACAATATTTAGGACATTCACTGCTTTGCAACAGCATAATGACTAGCAACCGCTTTCACAACTCTCAATGCCCTGGTCTCCATCCCTTGCTGCTTGAAGAATAAATCAAACATGTCTGGAATATTTCACAGTCTCTGTGGTGAGATAAATGACTGAGCACACAGAGGAAGAGAGATGCAATTCTAACATGCTTAGTGCACTCTTTTCTGAGGGCCTATCTGCTACAATGCACCCTACAGAAAACAGATTTGTATTAAAGGAGACTGAATTTTGTTAACCACCAAGACAAAATACTAAACAAAATGTAAAGATGCTCAAATAGAAATTAATCAATCTGACTCTCTAAACCCACTCTAGTGACCTAAGAAGAGAAAACTTTTACCTTTAACTGTCTATGGGAATTTAATTTACCTCAGTAGCCACCTGCATCCAAAATGTTAATATTCTCCAATATACAAATTCCTCTTTCCCTTCTCCTCCTGTTTACACAGGCCTAGCACAGGAAAAGCTCCTGCACACCTCAGAGAGCATTAATCGTGGCTACATTCCACTAATGGATGCACCATGGCCTTCCCAAATACACAACAGACAGCAACCGGACCACAGTGCAGACAAGTAGCAAGTAAGTACAAATATTTACTTAATCAAAAAGCCTTTTTGTATATCTATAAAACACACAAAAGGTCCTAAATAGGTTTTTGGTGTTGTCCTTAGGTGTTCGTTTTATTTGTGCTTTACATGACTAGTAGTTTTTCACCACTAATAGAAACCCTGGACACCCAGCAGGAGTGTTGTTACATTCCAGCTCTTGTGATGATTCCATCTGTGATCCAATACAAACCTGCTATAGCACTGGGCCTCTCTTCATGAACCTGAAAACTCTGCATCACAAAAGCATCTATCCCTTTGTTCTTGGTCTGAGTTTCACCTTTCCCAACCGTTTTCAATTTAGTGCTTCCTCTGCTCTACCTTTGTTTCAAGGAGATGGATCTGACACACCAAGCCCGCAATTCAGAGAGCGTGGGTCAGCTGACAGGGTGATGAAATGAGCACAGACCCGAGGACACAATGCAAGACACAAACTCCAGATCAGTCATGAAACCATCACAGCCTCGTGCCAACCCCCCCGAGCCCTCTCCTGCCAGGTGCAGTAGCTCAAGAGCAGTGGCACCGTGACAGCAGTATATTGCTCTGCACTCTGCAGCCAGCCTGTCTGCCAGCTTGTACATCTTTGTCCAATACTCCAGTGCACAGTAAAAATACACATACTATTTGCTTAAATTCCAGAGCTTATGCTAAACTTTGGCTTGTCAAAGCATCTGGAAGACAAGTAGTAATGTGGCTGACACACAGGGGGAGGAAAAAAAATTATTTTGTCCTCTTGCTAATACAGATCTACCACTAATGCTGCAGAATATTTCCTCCTGCAACTCTGCACCATCTCTCTTCTCCTCACCACCCTGTCACTGCCCCTACATCTACTCTTATAAAAGTACTTCATCATGGTTCGCTTTAAAGTTTTTTTTCCCCATGAAAAATCTCAGTGCACTGGGGCATTCCATCAAGAGGCCCACAGCACACAGCCAGGACTCTAAAAGGGGGTTTGGTGATAGATAAAGGTAATTATAGTGTAACATTTGCCATACCACAATTTAAGGCTATGTCAGCACTTTCCCCCATTTAAGGGGCTTATAAGTCTGAAAGCCTCTGGCCTGAAACTTGATAAATACATCCAGTGAAAAATAATCTGAATTGTAGAGTCAATGGGATGCCTTGAATTGAAAAGCAGTCACGCTAAAAGTAGTCTTGAACTCATAGTGGATGGAAGATTAGATATGAGTTGCAAAGAGATCTAAAAATAAATCACTCCATGCATACTTTGAAGAACTGCCACTGGACAAAGTTTTTAGAATATATACTCCAAGTTTCTTAGTAAAATTATAACTAAGAATGAAAAATATGCCTGAACACATGTTCCAGACCTCAGCAACTGCTGATCAAAAGTTCTAGCAAACCAACAAAGTATGTCCTTTTTCCAGGGCAGCCTTCCTATTGCATGCTAATATGCTTCCCCCATCCCAGTGTTTTAGGGAACCCACTGGAACGGTACAATACACATTTTTCCATTAATACTGTGTACATAAGCTCTGAAATCACAACTGCACTTTACAGACATCACTCAGGGCCTGGCCATACAGTTGGGTACAGGCCACGTGAGCACAGATCTGATGCCCTCTGGCCAAGTACAGAGCACTAGCCCAAGCCAGCTCTGGTCCAGGAGTGCTGTGGACACATCAGCTGGGTGATGCACCTGAGCCAGGACTTCACCACTGAATACCTCAAAGAGAAGGGGGAAAAATAAAAAATAAAAAATAAGTAAAAGGAAAAGAAAGAAAGGGGGGTGGGGGGGGGGGGGGGAAGTGGGGAGGGGGACAAACTCCATACACATAAAAAATAAGCCACAACCTTCTCCAGTTGCCACAGTCTAAGGACAGTTCAGTTTGTGCCAATACAGTTCAATACTGTTTAATTACAGATTCAGAAATACTGAACTGGACTAGCTGTAATTTGGCTGCACACTCCCATAAAGAGGCCCAAGTATTTGAATTCAAGCATCCTGGACCAGAGCTGTATCCAGGCTCCAACCCATTTGGCAAAGCAGCTTAGCCAGTGTATAGACACTGATTTGCTCCAGTTTCCATCAAAGCAGGGGGCCTGTGACAGCTGGCACAGGTCAGGACATGGCTGTGGAATCAAAGTGGTACTTGAGCTGTGAAAGGACTCGACAGTGGCACCACAGACATTTTGGATCATGCCTTGCAAAGTTGTCACAATGAGCTGCACTACATTTTTGAAGTCCCTGAATCCATTTGTTTTACCATCAAGCCTCTATCAATTCTACAGCATCTTCTGGAGCAGGACAGAAAACAGGAGCCATGACAGGCACACCTTCCCCTCCCAGGCTGTAATTTCTGCATTGTGTCTCTTACCATAACAGCAAAAAATGTCACTAGCTGTGTATTCAATGCAAATAAGAAAAATTTCATGTAGCCATAAAGTATTGCCTATAGCTGCAATCTGTCCTCATTAGATATGAAGCAGAATCTTTCCTTTTTACAGGAATCTCTCATACATCAGGGAAAATACCACTCAAGTCAGTAAAGTTACACTTTTTTTTTGATTTTTAAAAACTAAAGAATAGAACCAGTATTTATTGCTTCTTCTGAAAAATCACCCCAAACAGCAGGAACAGTTCCACATCACAACCAACCCCATAAAAAAACACATCAAAAAAAGCCCCACTGTGATAATCCCACCACCATTTCAGAGCCAGTCCTTGAAGGAGCAGAGATCTGCCTGCTATTTAGCAGACACTATACAGATACAACCTGGCATCAGCTGTGTTAGTAAAAAATAATGTCAGTGGGCAGAACTCCCTCTTGAGTGGAAATCTGTTGGATACAGACAGAGCAGATAACTCTACATTATTCTTCTTAGAGTAAACTTTTGGAGAATGGTGACCTCAGATTAGGTGTGTTACAGGTATACAGGCAAAGGAAAGAACGGACACACTTACCAGTAGTTCATGGCTGATAAAAATCCAAGCACAGTCAGCACAGAGGTTGGGACCTTTGGCTGATCAAAATGATCCTGGAGAGGTTTTATGTGCTGCCAGGGGCCTCTGTGCCATTCACACCACACACCTGAAGGAGCAGGGAGGACTGCTGCCTCGAGAGGCTTTGGGAGAAGGAGGGCAGTATGCACATTAAATTGTACAGGACCAGACACACAGAGATTGCAAAGGAGAACCCGCAGCAGCAATGACCCCACTAAGGGTTCTGGAGGAACTAGATACTTACCCAGCTCTGCAGATTCAGAGAGGACGGAACCAAAAGCACATGGGAATATCACTAAGAGCATTTCAGAAGAGCTTTATGATATGGCTGGTTGGAAAATGAAAAACAAACTCATTCTGGCCACTGTCATTTGCAATCACAGAGTAAGAGGATAAAGTAAAGACTGCAAACTGTTTCTTTATAAGTAAACAGACATATTTTTTTTCTTATTTCCACATTCCATGGAGAGTCCATGAACAAGGTGATCTTATTAACCCACTGCATACACGAGAATTATATTGTAGAGAAAGGTGACACCAAGTACACATGTGTCAAGCAGGAGGAAAAAAATTGAAGAAAATCTCACATTGACTGGAAACAAGGACAATATACAAAGACAAAGTAACAGTGAAAAAAAGGAATATACTAACCAAGCTTATATATGAAACAAAAATTATAGAAAGTTTATTTTAAGTAAAACTAGATGACAGTCATAAGAATCAAGTTACTCTTCAATTCCCTTCTTTCCTCTTTCTGCTTAAGATAGTCTACAAGAGGCCACAGTGAGACTGGAGAACGTAAAAGGCACCTGTTGACAAAAAGTCCTTTATTTTACTCTTGCAGAGTTAAAAGAAGAAGCACTCAGTAGTTAAAGAAGGTCCAATTAAAATTCACAGAGCTATTGATCTTAGCCCTGCTCCAGTGAACCCTCTTTCTGCTTCTAGCTCATAAACAAGATGACACAGAAAAGAACTATCGATTTTCATATGATATCTTTTTGGAGACATTTTCTTATAATCTTAAAATTGCATCAAGTGTTCATAAAACAAATAGACTTCATGTGGACATGTCTGGCAGACAGCACAACCCATTTTCCAATTATTTTACATGGGGGAGATAAACCAGACAGATGGGTTGTACTTAACACAAACTCAAGTTTTCCACCTGGAAACCAACATGCATCATCATTCTATATCCACCTGTCTTGTACGTGACAGAGCAATAACTTTGTACTCCAAATAAGTATAGGTTGATTGAAACACACCCAGCTGGCATTTCTTGTAACCCTGAGGAGGCTGAACCTCTCTGAACACATCCAGTGGCCGCAGAGAAATGCACTCCAGAGACTGGAGCATCTGTAAGGCTGCTAGGGTAGCCCCTCACCTTCTTATCACCAACTAGAAATATAAACCTGCAAAATAAACTATAAGTTTGGGGCCCAACTTGCAACACTTTTAGGCAGCAAATTATTAAATAGCTGGGCTAAAGTTTAACATTTGAGTGGAAAAAAGGCAGTTAAAACACAAGCACCAGAGAAAAGAGAAATGTCAGGGTGCCTCTGCTAAAGAGCTTAGACAACAGCTGACTGTGCCCAGAGAGTTCTGGATGAGGTCAAAGCCCAGCCTGTTTCCCTGACATCATCTCCCAACAAGTTTCGGGTCACAGTGCCCACAGCAGTAATACCAGATTTTTTTTTTTTAGCATTAGAAGAAGTTGGAATACTCTCTCCTTCCTCCTTAGCCCAGCAGCCTTTCCTGTCAGGCCAGGTCACGACGATACCCTGACGTGCCATTCTCAAAGTATAACCTACAGGAGAGAAGCACACCTCTGTGGGATAAACACTATCCCACCTGGGATTATCATTTCCTCACCTGGGAATGGGCAGGAGATGAGGTTGTTCAGATGGGAGGCACTAAAACTGCTGCTTTTACTACTGCCCTCTCAGTCAAGAAACTCATTACATAAACCAGGCAGCCAAAAATCAGTAATTGTGCAAAAACTGTGGCTTTCTCATCTAGTTATTTACAACCTGATGCAAAACTGATCATGCCTAGATACGAGAGTCACTCTATATACAAGCACGTCTAAACTAGGATATTTGATAAACTCAATTATGACGTACCTTTCATTGGACTAAATTTTGAATAAGAGACAACTGGTAATATTAAGGCTGAGAGCGCAACAAAGACCATTCAGGGTAAATAACTGATGTTCTAATGTTTATATAACTAATGTTGGAGGAATAAAAAGTAGAAAAATAGTTCAAGGAGTCCTTCCATCTGTTAATAGTTTTGTTCTTGTAAAACAGGGGGAAAAACCCACTCAAGCAATGGCAGAATTCTTGGACAGAATTATTTTGTGAACTCCTGTTTTTAAGCAGAGACCACTTCAAAACATCAATTTGCTTCAGGGATTTGTTTAAAGCTGACCATGTTCCTACACAGTTTCTTTTCAAGACAGAGACTAAGTTGTGGACTGTTTCGATTCCCCTTTCCTAGTCACCTTGGTCCATATAGTATAAATAATTATAGAACCTCCTTATAAACAAATGAAAAAGACTCCTAAGCCTTTGCTTTCTGCTCTACTTCCCTAGAAGGCAGTATATAGCCTGATTCCTATCCCCAAAATTCAGTTAGAAGGGATGTTCTTACTGACAGGTTTTAATCTAGCCTTGAGCCAGCACCCTCCCAGGCACCCCATCCTTGGGGCTATTTACTGCCAGGAAATTCCCAACCCCTACCTTACATCTTTAAACTTTTTGTTTGAGCCAGTACAGATAGAGGGAAGAACACATGAGACCATTCAGCTTTCAGAATCCATTTTGGGCATTCTCTCCCATCCAAACATTCTACCACCTTCAGGTTTCATTTCTGGGCAGTTTTTTCTCAGCCACACTCACGACTCATCTGTACTACCACCCTATTGACTTGCCAGATGGGTTATTTACTGCTCTTCACGTAAAACTGTACCTAGGTGTAGTTATTTCATGAGTGTTTCCATTGCTGGTTCTTTTATGGGATATCAAAAACTTAACTAAAATTACTGCCACTGTTTCTCCTGTAGCAAAGTCCTATTTATCTCCTTAGAAGGAAGTCAAGTGCGTTTACCAAGGATAAATTGCGACAGTGTGGGCTACTACTTCCTTGTCTTATCAGGGCTGACAAAATGAATTCTTAAGTTCTTTGGTTTCACTTATACTCATAGTAAGATTTGATATAATATACTTGAACTGATCCCTGCATATCCCACTCAACCCAAGAGCAGTAAGAGGACATAATGCCTGTGCATTGACAAAGCAGTTTAATGACCTCAACTCCTACAGAAACCAGGAACCATAGACCTTATACCTTTACAGCCTTCTGATTATAGAAGTACTTCGGCTGAAATCAGAAGAGCAGCTCCATGCACAGGAACAGCATAGGATGGCTGCATTTCCTGCAAGAAAACAACCAAAACCCTATAAGCCATTAAATCTTCAGGCCAAACAGTTCAATCCAGCATTAACCCCATTTATATTGCGAACCAGTGCCACCTGTCAGGACCCCACCTTGCAAAGAACTTCAAGAATGACTATCCTTTCTCTTTAGTACTCACAGCTGAGGTCATGATAAGGGACAGAAGGAGGGCAAGTTGTGAGAATACAGGAACGTGGAAAAACTATTTTTTATTGCCTGCTAAAGGCCTAACTCTACAGAATGCCAGGTGCAGCTAAGAGAGCAGAAAAGGTGTAACTGGCACTATTAAATTCTGTCAGTTGAGAAGCACATGCTGTTTACACAGAAATCCTCCAATTTCACATTGCAACTTTTAAGCTCTATTTTGATTCATGGACTAATACTTTCTGTAGACTGAAACTTTGACACATATTTAAGTTAAAAAAAAAATTGCATTCAACAGCAAACTCTTTACCAGAAAAATTATGTAACTCAATGGTCATTTCCTCAACGTAGCTTGCACTGGTTTCTCTTTTCAATATATAAGTAAAAACCATGTTTAATGAAACAAATAGAAGATTGCTTGATTTTTCAGACTAGAAAAAAGTAGCTTAACACAAATAAAAAAGGCAAAAATCTCAGCCCAGGAATTCAGTAACAAATCTGTGAGATTTCCACTCTTACTGTGACAAGAGAAGATGTGGACTAAACCCTGCATGGGTAGGAATCTTAAATTGCAAAAAAAGGTGTGAAGAAAGGCTGCATGCTATGTGAAGTCAACTTCTTTCCAACCTTGTCTTTTTCTTTCAGCAGCTGAGGAACGTATTGCTGCGTACAGACTCTTAAATTCACCATTGCTTTATTCAAGCCATAATATAAGCAAAACCCCCAACAACCTGAAGCAATGCTCACAGGTAGGTTTGGAACGCAGTTAACTCCTCCTGAATGCAAACATGGCCCCACTCATCTTGTTTTCTGCAGGTCTTTATCTGCCTGAAGAGCCACTGTGATGACAGCACCATTGAAAACACACCTCAGGGGGTCAGAGCCTATCTTTGTGGATGAAGCCCATGGCTGCAGGTCCCATGCCTTGCCTCTTTGGCAGTGCTGGGACATTTCCCAGCAGGAAGGTTTGCTCTGCAGCTTATGTGGGAGCTGCAGAGCACATAAAATGTGCATGGTCAGCACATTTTCTGCTGTCCTGTTTCTGTGTGACACCGGTTACAGCTCTTGTTACAGCTGCTATGTGAGCCCCAGGACTGTAACACTGATATTCAAAGACCAACTCACATTCACACAGTGCAAAATTATTAAAGGACTTTGCCATTTCTGTTCCTGTTGTTCATAATCAGCCCTTACCCATCACTTCCACATCTGAAGGTGCTCTCTCTTCCCTCACAGTTTGTGACCAAACAGCGAACAATCACAGCACAGACTGCAAGAATTCAGCTCCAGAGCCAAGGAGTGTATTTTTCTATCCTTAATATTTGTTTAACAAAACACTTTATATGGTATTCAGTACTTGATTCTGTCTTTCAAATACAGATTTCTCCAGCCATTCCTCCTTAAAGCAGAGAAACAGATTACTGTTAAGCTCCTCTGAAAACACCAAAGTGAAGATTTCAGAAATATAAAGCAAATACCTATAACATCACTACAGAGCTAGTACCTGCTGCATTCAGAAATAAACCAGGTATTAAAAACTACACATGCAGGAAGATTCAGCAAAGACTGATAATACAAGGTACAAGTCTGATTTTAAGAATCAGAACAACAGCGTGATCCAGCATAATCTGGCACAGCTCAGATGGCATCCAAACTACTTTACATTTCAACTGAAATGCAGTAAAATGCAACAGCGTGACACAAATGCAGAAAAAAATAGTATTAGCAACGCTCAGATCTAGCCAAGGCTTATCCTTTCTACTCTCTTAGATACACATCTCACCTTCTTTAGGCATTCCCTCAAGATAAGCATAAAAATATGTCACTTTCCTCATTCCAACTATACAGCTTGAAAGAGAAAAAATGATGATGGCATGGAGAACAGTGTGCATAAACTTGCTACACTTCACTGCATAATCCAGATTTGTCAGATGTGAAAGACCACTGCCACCATCTGGCGCCTTCCAAGTCTCGAATCTTTCTTTCTAATCAAAAAGGAATTCACCCTTTATCTAATTCAATACAGAAAAGAGGGAAGTGGAAGAGAAGAAGTTCTGAACAATAGATCAGGAGGCTTTAAAAGCCCTTCCAGCGCAGCTGTTGCAGAAGGAGGCCAATATTTTCATGGAGCAAAACACAAATACGGGAGGTGGAAAAGGATTAAGAAAATAAAATTATTAAGGTCTTGTCAAAGAAAAAAGGCTAAGATTTAGAAAAAACTAAGACTAGGATTCAATTCATATCCATAAACATCTAAGGAGTTATGAACTTCAAAAAATATTTTTCCAAGCTTTGCTCACAAGAAGGTTAGGAATCATCCAAACAAAGCATTAGCTATTCTTATGACCTTCACACGCGAGAAAAAAAACCGAACCACAATTCAAAAGTTCTTATTTTCCTTCAGGTATTACTCTCAGAAAACAAAATCAGTTCCTGAGACTATACTCAATTTAAGAATTTTTCCTAAGAACCAGATATGCATCTTGCTTTTAAAACTCTTTTATATGTCTTTCAACTGATTTTACATTGTATTTGAGGATATGTGGGAACCCTCTGGGATAATCCCATCCATGCCATTCTTGTGATCAGGGAACATGACAGCATTCATTAATATTTCCTCCCTCCTTTCTTTGAGTGGATCCTTAAAGTGGGAACTACTTCATTTCTGTGCTTTGCTGGGGTCAGATGGGCCTTCTCAATCCCATTGGTGACAAAAGCAATCGCAGCCCTGCTCAAGGTGGAGAACCTGCTGCTGAAATCCGCCCCCTGCCCATTTCTGGTCACTGATGTGCTGAGACAGCCCCTGTGACCTACCTGTGCTCAAAGAGGAGCACTTTGTGGCACGTGGCAAACTAAAGAGCAAAGACAGGAGTTAGACAGGCAGCACCACGGCACTGAGCCGCCAAGGCAGGATGAGCAGTGCCCCAAAGCAAGGGAAAGCACACGGTGGGCCGGCAGGTCCTGGCCTCTGCTTGACCAGGGTCTGACACCCCGCTCCACTCTGACACTCAATACTTCTCAATAAAGTGCTGTAGCATGTGGGTGTAGCAAAACCCCGGCAATAAAAGCAAAGGCACAGGATGTCGCTGTCGGTGGCAGCGGTGCACAGGGACCATCATGCGCCCAGGAGCGGCTCTGACAGCCCCAGATCCACCCAGATCAGGTGCAGGACACACAGCCTCACCAGCCCCTGTGCACAGTCACACCAGGGCACTTCAGGCTGCTTTCAGCCTGCTCCAAGCCTGGACACGCTGCTTGGAAACATGCACAGATGCCCCAGTTCCCTGTTACACAGATCCCCCATTTCCATCTCCAATGTGCCCCTCTCCTCTCCAGCCTTCTGTGGTTCACCCTGCCAAAACAGCTGTAAAGGGTACAGCAAGTACCCGGGGTTTTGTCCAGCTAACAACAGGAATACACTCTGATTCTTTGCAAGGGGGTAATGAAAGCTGTGAATCTGAATATTAGACATAGATAAAGTTAGCAGGCAAGGCAAACCTGAGAATAGGCATATACACAGCCAATTTTATTCAACTCTGCTGAATCGAAATCGAGGTACCTCACCATACAGAGCACAGACACATTCCCTTTTCCATCTTCCTTGAAGTGACAACTGCACAAGCTGCAGCTTCAGAGCCCCCAGCAGGACACACAACTTGTGCTGCAGCAAAAGTCCTTGCAGCTTCCAGAGATGGTGCCCTGCCCAACTAACCAGCAGCTCATTTGCAAAGCCATCAATCCACAGGACCTTCTTACGGTTGTGGGTTTTGTCATCCTGACTCTACTCTTCAGATTCCCTCCAGGAGGCAGCCTGAAACATTCCGTCACAAAGCTACAAGGATAAATCATTGGGTGGATGTTGCAAATACAGCTCTGCATTAATTATTCATAATCATGGCAAAATATTTCCCATATTCATAACTTAGTAAATTACTAATTTAGGTGCATGTTAATCCGAAGATGATGATTCACGCGGCAGCCCACATGATGTAGCGCTTAATCACTCCTTGGAAGTTAAGACACCTCTCCCATGAGGTTTACAAGAGCAACACCCAAACTGCAACAAGTTTATAGCTAAGTAACACAATAAATCTACATTCATATCAGAACGGTTGGATCCATCTTTGTCATCTCTGCCCAGCAGCATCATTTAATCGCTTTCCACCACTCACTTCTCATTGGGCCAGCTTCATTTAGAAGAGTAGCTTATGTAAGCAGCTTTTTTAAAACATTAACTTCTAAAAAGCCTAAAGTTGGATAATGTTAAATGGAGATTCACATATATCATACATGCTGTAATTGCTATGCCAGAGTCATGAAGAGGTATTTATTAATATGCAGATTTGAAAGGTAGAAATAAACAGTATTTATTTACATCATCTGTTAGTAGGTATTGGTATTCTCAAAAACACCTGGTGAAAATCTAAACTACTGCTCAGGTAAATGGAAACAGTCTGGGTCTACCAAAGTAAAATCTGAAGTCCCAAGCAGTAATCTGTGAATACTTTCCCTCCCAACACCATGTAAGGGTTTTGTTGCATATTAGCTCCTAGGAAAGTTTGCTCTTTGAGCAAAACGCAAATAATTCCAAGACCTTACTACGCAAGATGTGTTTTATAAAAATCTGATTTTCTTTTCCCCCAAACTAGAAAACACTATCTTTCTTTTATACATGACATTCAAGTTTTTGCTATTTCAAAGGCAGGGTTAGGCAAGTCCTAGGTCCATAACATTGAAGACCTACATTGTGGTTTTCATGATAACATAAGAAACAAGGTTTTTTGCAGTCTGAAAAAACATTCACATGAAAAACCTCCCCAAGGTTTTTTGTCTCTTTTGTTTTTGTCCCAAGGAGGTGGCAGAGACAGCAACACTGGCAGTTTTTAAGACACGACTGCACAAAGGGCTGGATAATCTCACCTAGACTCCCTTTCCCACAAAAGCTGGGGCAGATGACGTCCAAGGTTCCTTCAAACTTGGGCTTTTCTATGAAGATTCTATGACTTCTGGCCCAGCGTCCATAGCACAATCCAGGAGCCAAAACCTGTTTTTTACAAAAAAGGGCTTATCACTAGCACACTTTCTCTGCTGTCTGGCTAAGTCCTTCCTGCAGGAGCTCTGGCACGTTATTCCTTGTCCCTAGACATGAGGAGGGGAGCAGATCATTACTCAGAGCTCCACAGATCTCTCTTGCATCTGACAGCTGATGTCTTCTCCAAACCTTCCCGGTTTGTTTCATATTTGCAAACCTATGCATACATAGTTCTTCCAAGGTCATTCTTCATGTACCTCTCACCACTTTTCTCTTTCCTCCAGGCTACTTTTTCCTGGCTTATAAGCTGCTGTTCAGAACCTGAACAAGCTGCAATGCTCCAGGCAGCACCTGGCAGCATGACAAGCAGAGTGGGCAGATGACTCCCTGTTTCCTGCAGAAATATCTCCCTCATACATCTTAGCAGTGTTAATGCTTTTCACAAAAGCTTGACCTTGCTGGCACTGGGATTCAGGTGAACAGAGGCATTCCCTTCTGATGGGGTATTCTGTATCCTGTGTCTGTGTGGATGCTGTTCTTACACTTCACCCAGTCCAACTGCTGAATCTGCTGTGCCAGTACAATTGGATGCTTTGGCAGGGGGATGTTCATTTGGAATTCTACTCCTTCCAAGTTTCATATTGTGCCAATTTGTTAAGTGTGCTCTCTATCCCTTCTTCATTCACAAGTAAAAGGCATACTGAGCAGTACCAGGCCCAGGCCAGCCTGCTGAGGAACACTCATCCTCTTTCACAGCTGCCACTTACAGCTATTCCCCAAATACACTTTCCAGCCACTCACACACCCCCAGTAGCTGTTCTCACTGAGAAAGTCCCCTCACAAACCCCAAACTACAGCAGGGAGTCTCCCATTTGTCTTTCTGTAGCAGCCAGAGCTGCCTCCACCACAGCTGGCTCCAGCCCATGGCAGCGCAGTTTACCTGTGCTAGGGGAAGGGCTGGAGGAAGTGCAGCAGCCTGGTAAGAGCACACGTTGACTCCACCAGGCAGAACACTTTTACAGCTGCAGTAATTGGTTGCCTTTGCAACAATCACACTCTGCCAGCTTCATTTTTCAGGAAAAAAACATCAGATTGGAACAGATGGGGGCAGATCAAAACAGATTGCACAGAACAGGCACAGTCTAATGGTGAATCGGGAATACTGAGCAAATGTAAGAAGCCCATGTGCTTTGTGTCTGAACTGGAAACAGAGATCTTTCATTGCAGCTTTCAAGTGCTGGTACAAATGCTCTTCTATCTGTTCTGATAGCTAATGGCAAACTATCACATTTGCAGTAGCTTTACTTGGGTCTCAATGCTGCAGTTATGACCAGGATCACAGATCTGCATAAGATGGGCACAGACTTCTCTTGCTCACAGAAAGCAAAAAGATGCGAGCACGGAGGGTGTCCTCAAGCCACAGCTGCTCCAGCAATCCACAGCTCATCCCACGCGTGGTCACCAACACTGCACCCACAAAATCAACCGTGCTCAGCAATGCCATTCCATCCACAACCATCTTCTGATGAACATGGAATCAATCATCACTTGGGAGATGGTGATACACAAAGTAGTCCTGGTAAAGAAAAAGTAAACTTTTTAAATGAAGCTTTCCACATTGATGAAAATATTTTCTGGTACAGTGATTCAAAACAGGAATCCAGATAAAAATTAAGTAGCCTGTGCATTCACAATCAGTTCATTTCTATTCTTTCCTCCACATGATTGTTAGATGCTGGCTCTATCCTCTTTGCCTTTTATTTCTAAGGTGGAATGAAAATTTCCATCTTAAATCTTCATTCTTGATTTAATTATATTGGTAGAGTGTTGCAGTGGAATAAGTATCCCTTAGGTTGTCCTGTATTTTCACTCTGAGTAGTCCCACTTAGGGTCATGGCAGGGAGGGTTACACTCATAGCACTGAATTTTTCTTTAGTGACTAAATCTAATCAATCAATTCTTTCTTTACATGGCAGGCTAAACATAGTGTTTTCACCCAATTCTATACAGCTAAAAAAATATATTAGCTCTTTGTCAAAATATTGTATCAGCTATAGCATTTGGACCTGCCTTTTTTAAAAAGGAATGCACTAAGGAGCTGGAATTTCATCACCAGATACACAAAAAAGATTAAAAACTTCCAAGAATCCATGTGGGAAAAAAAAAAATAAATTACAACAGCAGGCTATCACTGAAGGCACCAAGCAGAAATAATTAACACTTGTTTCTCTTTGTGAATAATGCATAGCTGTAATAAGAGCTTTGCTTTCAAGCAATCACTATGCCATGTAGCCAGGAGATACAGCCAGAGAGTAAAGCACACTACAGAAGTTGTGTCCTCCTCATGCTTTTCCCAACAGGACTGCTTTAGGCACTGAGGAAAACATAGACCTAGGGGGAAGGACAGCCTCCCATCAGTCCTTCCAACAGGTTTTTTATATACCTGTCTTCAGGCCAGTGCACAAAAATCCCCCAAGTAGTACTTCATTATGAAAGGGAAGCTTCCACTCATTGGAAATTTATTTTTATTGTCCTACTGACGTTTTGAGTTTTGATGCTTTTCCTTGCATTATGAGTGCCCCTGCCAAGTATGCAATACGGCTTGCTAACGGAAAACTTGAGGATAATCCAAGCTCTGCTAAACTGGTTTTCCTCACACTGCTGCTGCTTCTATTCCAGCCTCTTAGTCAATGTTTCCAGTCACCACAATCGCCTTCTGAGTAGGAACTCAGAAGAATATTCAGTGCAATTTGGGAAGGGTGACCCTCACAGAGGGACAGATGGCAATCCTTGGTTTACTTCTACTTTATTTATTTGGGCCTAGTCAATTTAAACAAGAAACCTGCCAGGCTAATTAGCCACAACACTACTGGTGGTCCGACCCATCACTTGTGTCCTTACCATGAGCAGTGAAAATAGCCATGGTGTGGTGAAGACAACCATTACCTACAAACCCACCCATCCAAAACCTGCAGATGCTGCCACCTTTCACAGTCTGCAGGGACAGAGACCTCCCAGGCCATGGACAGCGCTCCCAGGCAAGCTCTAGCACCACTTTCCCCTGCCACCACAGGGGCAGATGACATGCAAGGTTGCATCTCTGCTACGGGCAAGTGTCTTCAGAGGGTTTCCAGCACCAGAAAACTGCTGGGTTTGCTTCCAGGATCACTCATGTCAAAACTGGCTCAGCACCCCCTGCTCCAGCAGGGCCTAGAGAGGCAGCTGCACGTGCATCCCACAGGCACAGCGTGGATGGGGCCAGAGCCACTCCTGCTCCCCGGGCACAGGGGACAAGCAGGCTCCACAGCACTGCTGCTGCTACAGCACTGCTGCAGAGATTGTGCTCATGCAGCACACCTGTGAGCTGTGCACAAGCACTGCCTGTCCCTCAGCTACTTTTCCCTTTGAAGAACAGAACTTTCATACAAAAAGGTAAAAGAAAATCCTCAAAATTTGTTTTGCTTCCAGGACACACTATTTAAAAAAAAAAAAAAAAGAAAAATATAGCAATAAATACCTCAAACCAAATGTTTGAATCCAAACATCTTCAAAGAGCAAGGCTAACAGCACTTCTTTCATTCTGTTTTCATTAAAATTGAACAAAATGGTTTGCTGCATACATGCTGTTCACTTCAAAAGACCATTCTTAATCCATTAATAAATAGCAGCCTAGAAGGAGTCATACAAAAGTAAATTTTTAACACATTAGGCAAAACAGCAGCCAGCAGATGGGCAGGACTGAATTAACTGTGTGAATCCTTCTCACAGGTATCTTTGCAAAATGGAAAATTAACAACAGGAAAGTACTATTAGAAGAAAGTTTTTTAGGCTTTTTTGTTTTCAATTAATTAAATAGGTTTCATTGCACTCCAGGTGGTAGGTGGTATGAAACATGAATCCATTTTTAAAAGCCCAACACAACAATACAATTCAAACTGTATTTGCACCTGTCAATTATATCCAAAAAGTAATGATGACATGAAAATGGTAATGAAAAGAAAGTAAAAAACCCCATTCTCATCACATAATTGTTCCCTGGTTTCAGTGACTACTTCTGGCATATTTGAACTAACCAACCTTGAGTATCACACCTTACAATAATGTGAAGAAAAATATCTGTATGAAGACTGGCTTAGTAGGCTCATAAATTAATAATTAAATAGAAAAAAAAACAGTTTCCAGTTTTGGTAAAACTCTTCCTGACTCATCCTTGGCTCTGAGAGCTTTTTGCACTGCCTTGTTTCCAATCATCCACGCCATAAACAGCTGAAATCTGAGTTTGAAAGGAAGGTTCCCTCCAATAGAAAGGATGAAGATTTCCTTGTCTGCAGGAAAACATTATCCTTCTCCACACCTCAGCACATTTATTAACAAGCAACTCATTAGCTTTCCAGCACAGACCACCACCGACCCTAATCACCCACTTTCCACAAACCCTGGCAATCAATTGACAGCTCTCAAACCCCAGCCACACTCTGTAATCGGAACAGTTTTGGATGGACCCTTTCAACCCTTTGTGGAGGTGCCAGCTTTTGAGGCAATCACAACCAAGTCTTTATCCTGATGGGAAGACGTTCGACCTGTGACCCCTCATCCTCTGAATTTTAAGAGCAGTGAGGACCTTCAGCGATTTTGGTGTTTATCACAAAATAAAACAATTCCATTAGCCTTGCTTCTGTTATGGAAGTAGCACGCATCTGCAATATCTTATTTCACAAGTCACAGTCCAATTTAAGGCCAAAGCAAAGTCACCCGGGCTGGGTACATAATCCAATGAGCTCTATTGTGCATACTGAAAAGGCTGCATACATCAGTTCATCCCTCACTTTCGGTCAAAAAAACCCAAAAAACAAAAATACAACCAAAAAAGGCAAACTAACAAACTAAAATAAAGGAGCTTTTGAGTTCAAAGGGAGAACCACATACATGAGCATGTCAGCACTCAGCTCGGCGTCTTCCTGAGTACTTTGTACAGATTCAGCCTCTCTCAGAATAAGCATACTGTGGATTTAGGAAAGCAGAAGGGTAGAGTGGATGATCAGAGCCCCTTCGGTGGAAAGAAACAATTAGGCAGGCTAAAGCTCTCCCTTGCAAGACTTGTGACTAAGCAGCACTGTAACCAGGTTCTGCAAACTCAGCAGTGAGATGGGAAGGTAGATGAGAAATGACCATTACTGATACAGGTTAACACGTAGTCAGAGTGTAATGAACCACCTGTAAATGTATCAGTCTCTGAGGGTCCAGCCTTTGCAGAGAAGTGGCTAAAACTAATTAGCGAGAGGGCTCTTAGGAGGTGTTTTGTAAAGCAAAGGTTTAATAAACAAAAATAACAAAATAACAAACGTTACAGAAAACAAATGAAAAGCCGCACACAGGTGTCCGAGATAACCTCTGACACCCGGCTAAAACACTCCAAAAAGCCCCTCCTTCCTTTGTGCTCCTTCCTAAATATTGAATGTTTTAGGAGGGACAACTTGGCCTGCTGCCAGTAAGGAGAGATACAGGGTTTGAAGAACGGTGACAAGGTCCTAAAGGTGCTTCTCTCTTGGCACTGAGCCAATTACTGTGCCTTAAACACAGAATTTTCTAGTTAAACTTTCTAAAATGTCTATAGGTAAACTGAAACTTTTTCCCTATATGGAAACACCTGCTGGGGGCGTGGGGTGCATTACCACACATTACCATCTCACATTAGCTCTAAGAAACAGGGGACATCAAGTGAAGTTATCTGATACAGAGCCAAACCAAGGAAATACGAAGACGTCACAGAAGTGACTGGACTGGGGAACTCATTGCCCTGGTGGCTGCAATGAGAACATTTAAATGGGGCCAGTAAGCAATCAGTTACGTGAACACATTTTTAAAACTTCATTTGGCCCTAAGTGCAAAGGTGTCATCACCTCTGCATGAAGCTCTCCCTGCTCCATTTCAGGAGACAGTTCTCTGAAGCATCACTCTTACTCATTTTTTCTGCTTCCTCAGGCACCTGCTACCAGCCACTGCCAGACCGAGCCACTCCTAAGTCTTGGGACACATGTTGAAACAGCCTATACCTTTAAAAGAATATAATCAAACCTGAAGTGAGTGCTATAGCCCTGATGTCCAGGAGCCTTGTGATCCAAGACAGATTCCTTCTTTGTGTTAGGATGTTCCCTTTCCATGAAAAAAGTTTTTCTTCCCACAGTACCAAGATCTCCCTTATCCTTAAAGCCTTGAGATACCAAAAGTATTTTCACTTGCAGCAGAGCAGTTTAGTTTGTGTTATGCCCCCAGGTGTGAGGAACTGGGTATGTCTTTCCCTAGGAAAGGGTCACATATAAGCTGGGATGGCAGCTGTCCCACACCGCCCTGGGCTAGCAGGGGAAATCACAACCACACAAACAGCTTCAAGTGACTCCTCCAATTCCACAGCAGAGATGCCAAGAAAGTCCAGCTGCCTGGCTTGGCACAGAGGCAGGACAAGGAGTACTCCTACCCTGCACAGGGCCAACACTACTTGAGTGCTGCAGACACTGCAAAATGAAATGCAACTTGACACCAAAAATCCATCCTTTACACTCCAGCAAAAAGTTTGCACCAAAGTTATGTCCCATTTCACTTGGAAAAATGCAGCAACTTTCACCTTAATCCTTAAAGACCTTCACTTTAGAAGGGGAATAGGAACCTTCCCTTTCTAATTTAATGTATTAATTGGTTCGATTAACCAAGTTGGGTTTTTCCTTTTCTTTCAGGCAGACATGCAATGCCCGTCACATCACTGTGGTGAGCACCCCTCTCCCCTCAGGCAAAGCCTTCACTAGGCTCTTGCTTCCCTCCTGCTTGGCCTCAGGACCTCTCTGGTGCGCAGCTGTCACCTCCATGGAGTTGCCGTGCTCAGTGACTCCCAGGCCAGGCCTGACAGAGCTGCCTGCAGCTCCTCCCTGCCCTGGGGCTGGAGCTGCTGGCAGCCCCCTCTGCACTCTGCATGACAACACCCAGGCTGCTTCCCACAGGTGACTCCATCTGAGAAATTTCCTTCCCCACAGAACAAGTAAAACCTTGATCTAGCCAAAATCTTACAATACATACAAGATCTGTTTGACTGCCACTTCTTGTGTCTATTTCTCCTCCAACCCAATAAACAAAGGACTTGTCCTCTTTTCTTTGTGATCATTATTTGAACTGCATAGCTTCAATATAGCTTGAATATAATTTAAGATTTGCTTAGATGATTTTTATTCTATTATCTCTTGTTCTCTGGGCAAGTATATATTTGGTCTTGAGAGTAAAATTTTTCTAATTAAATCTGTGTTTTTAAAGGTAATATTAATTAGAGGGTAGAGCTGAATTAATACGTAACAGCTTGCATGGTGTTATATGTATACTTGTCTGAGCAGCACACCAGGACAGATTAGTTGTTACCCAAAGAAGTTTTTTTATTCAGATTTTAGAGCCCACTGAAATACTACACGATGCTTAAATACATTACAAAAGCCTCTACAGAAATGCAAGTCTATAATACAGATGCAATTGGAAATATCAGCCTTTCAACTCAAACTGAAGTTTTGAGCACTCACCTCCCAGCTTAAATCCCCAAGACGATGGCCAAGGTGCTGCCTAAGGCAGAAACAATCCTTTAGCCTCTTATTACTTCACTGGGACACAAATCTGAAGAAACAAAAAAAAGATGGGTTCAAGGAAGGAAGAATGAAATCTCAACTGAATTATTACAACCCAAAATTTCCTCTGCTTTGGGACACTAGGTCTGAACAGCTGAAATTTGGCCTGGAGCTGAAAAGGCCACCTTTTACTTTGAAACCTGCACCTATTTATTTAAGTACAATTATGTGAACATCTTTGCAGCATAAGACTAACAAATGCACAGTATATTCACTTGCCCTCTTTAATACAAACAATATTTACGTTTTTAGTTCCTTTCCATATTCTTGACAAGCCATGAGAATGAGGCAAGTGCATGGGAGGCCAGGACTACTATGTCAGTCAATCGAGCTTCTGAAATGCATAAATCTGGTACATGCACATGTTTTCACAAGTTATATTATGCCCCTAATTGATACTTCATAATAGAATGTCTGAAGGAGACCAGGCTGCTCTGATATGCGAGCAATTTTAGACTTAAATTAAGTTAAGGATGGATTTCCATTTCAAAAGTGTTTTTGAAATTTAACAAGTGAGATACAGATACTGTTTTCAAAAAGGGACACAAAAGATGAAAATGCAAACTGTTTGGTCAGGCAGTTGATGTTTAAACAGCTGAAGTGTTACACATACGAAAATGTTTTTCATTGAGTTACTGTCCACTTGATTTAAGAGAACAGTAGGGTGGTCATTTTAACAACTCTTCTATATGAGCACATACTGGTGGGTGGAGTTTAATTTTCTGCTACTTTATGTAGCTCTTATTTCATAACCTAGAACTGCATTATTTCTAAAAATAAAAGTTGTAAGTTATGGAATAAAGATCATAAAGTAGTTTTGTAACTGATTACTAGGACATCCTGTAATGACCAAGAGATCAAGAAATACTGTTACTCTGAAATTAAGAAGACGTTTATTGGCTTTGAAAGCCATTACGAAAGGCAGCCTCCCTTCTGAACAGTTCATCCTTGTATAAATTCTGTTTACACTTCCATAAACTCCATAGCACAACTGCTCTGTTCTCAAACTCAGCACAAGCACCAGGCCGGGTTTCTTTTATTTTCAAGCTCAAGTAGCTCCTAAAAATACTCAAGAAGTTTTAATCTAATGCTGCTGAGAATGAAAAGGCTTAAAACTGGAAAAGTGAAAGAAGATTTGGCCTATTTTATTCTGTTCTGCTAGAACAGATAATAAGAAAAGAAGCAAGGTTATCTTTTTGAAGAAAATGCTTCACTGGTAAATGAACCACCTTGCCTTCTGATTCTGCCTGCCATGGGCTTACAATTGCTGATCTTTCCTGGCCCCTCCATTCTTCTCAGGAAGATGTCATTTCTCCTCGCTTATACAACGTTGCTCTGAGCTGCTGCTGCTGCTGCTGCTGCTGCCTCCACCACTACCTGTAACCTAAGCTGAAGAACTTTCCACTCTGATGGAAGCTGCAAAAGAGCACAAGCACATTCGCTGGGGAAATACCACACAAAGCCATGGGTGTCTGATACCGCTCACAAGCGCTGGGCAAGAGCAAAGCCTCTCAGCAGAGACACGTCTGGATTAAAAGACGGAAAAGGGGGAGGGAAGGAGGTACAGGCCTGCCTGGGATAAGATTTACGGAGACCAAAGGAGAGGTGGTGTAACACTAAGCAAACAAATTCAATTTAATAAAACACCCTGCATACAAGGTATCACCTAGCAGTTTACAGAGAGATATGAGAGCAAGATAATGCTTTAGAAGATTGGATACTGTGACTCATAAAAGGAAAACAGGAAAATACACAAAGTTGAAGCTATTCAGATAAAGGAAAACTGCCGAATTTAAAAGCATCTAGAATACAAGCATATGTTCTTACAGAAGAGACATAACTAAAGAAAAAATGAATCTCAAACGATTAAAAGCTCTTTTAGGCAGCTAAAACCCCAGTGTTTATCAAAGCATCTCAGTACCACAAGTATTAGGTTGATGGAAAACAATTTTAACCGGGCAGAACTAGAACCACACAAAAATCTCAGCTTTTAAAGGCTTCCAACACCTCTCTGCCTTAGGCAAAACTTTAAACAGAGATTTAAAAAATAACAATGGACAAGATTTTCTGAAACATAAAAACCCTTGACTTGGAATCAGATAAATTTGGATTAAATCTCTTTATATTTAGACACAATGTCATAAATTCTATGTTGAAGTAAGAGAAGGGAATAAAAAAGGCATAATAAAATCGTGAAACAATCAAGTGCAACAAATGTAACGAGAGAGCTGAAAGCACAACAGATTCACAATTTCTGGATGCACAGAAGTAATAAAACCCCTCTATTTACATGCAAAATTTAGGTGGAAAATTGTGACCACACCACATTTTTAATAATAACTTCAGAAAAAGGAACAGGCAGGTCACAAGGCCAAGCACCAGGGGCAGAGCTTGAGAGGACTCAATACAGAATCTGTCTGGGCAGCTGAAAAGCTTGGGAAGCAGCAGAGCTGCCAGCGCTGGGATGCTGCCCCTGGATGTACCAGTACAGAGCTGTAACATACCAGTACTGGGGGAGACTGCTCAAGGGGAAACCAGATGTCCTGAATACTGGGAATCACAAAAGTACCAGCAGAAAGAACATGAAGGATGTTCTCACACACCATGTGGAAGGACAGATGGGCAACACTTCAGGGAAGCGCAGGAGAAACAACCAACACCGCCTTGACCACCTGCAGCTGCTGCTGCTGGCAGCAAAGAGCTGCACAGGGACAGCTGAGGGGAAACAGTGGCATGATCATAAAGGCAGGGGGAATTATTGATTCTTTCTTCTGGTGGGAGATTTTATCCTAGAAACAGAAAGAAGTGCAATCACAGAGGCAGCAGAGTGTGGATGGACAAGTCAGTGACCACAAGGTACAAAGACAGTGACTGACAGCAGTGCAGAGGGTATCACCTGAACAAGCTCCATTGTCACTTTCAAAACTAAACTTCTGAGAAGTGCCGAAGTGGGGCACAAGCCACTGCAATTCTGGAAACCAAATTACAAACTATGGCTCCCAAAAGGTGGTGACAGGGCTGCTCCCATGCCCAAGTGAGAATGGTCACCAGCCTGCCCATATCCATATCCCTCCTGGGCACACGGCGCCCAGCCCTGCTGCCCCTTGCCAAGTGCCCCACTTCTGACCCACATCAGGCATGTGGCAGCCACTGCCCACATTGTCACCTCCGCCTTGCGTCAGGCTTCTCACTCACCCCTCCCCTCTCCTGGTGCACGCCTATGTCAAAAACATCCAAACTTCCTTCCAAGACGAGAGTGCCCACAGATGCATTTTCCTACCATGTTTATCTTACTCTAACTCACCCTAACACAGCACATTAATTAGCTCTGCTTTTCTCAGCATACAAGCTCTAGTCAACATCAACTACAGGCACTGAAAAAGACCATCTCCACTCACTGGAGCCGCTCACCTGCCAGCAGGTATTCCTGGGCTCCTCCCCTTTGCACCAAAGTCCCTCAGCCTGACTGCACTGGAGCAACAAGAGGTGCAGCTGCATGAACCATGACTTCCAAGCAATCACTGCCATTTGGTTTTACCCTAGTTTGATGAAGGATTTGATCTGAACACTAGGAACAGTTTAAAGGATCTTTCCAGGATGTTTTTCCCTGTGAGCACTGTGCTACAACATTTGCCTCCTGAAGCAAAGGTCAGAATACATGAGGTGCCCAATGGAGTAACACTACAGACAGTCCTTTCAAAGCCACAACACACAGCCACTGTTTCCATCAAAAAGAAAATGACATAAAAATTAAGGTGTTTCTGTTCTCATAGAACTGCTACAGTACAAATTATTATCTCAGCTATTCTTCTATGACCACCTTCAGGAATAGTTTTTTGCCATTGAATTGTGTGAAAAAAACACAGCTTAGAAGAAAATGTATGCATTGGATCTATTTTTCTTCCAAGAAGCATGAAAAATTTCTCAATTTTGCAAGCACAGTAGTCTCATGACACTAAACATACTTTGCATCAGCTCAAGCTGTTGTGTATACTAAAATGATCAATGTTGAAAGCTTCTGAAATTATTTCCACAGCTAGATACTGCATGGCTTTTTCAAGGCTTAAAACAATTTCCTTCTACATTTTTATAGATTGGGAATCAGCCATTAAAATAAATACGTTCAAAATACTAAGTGCTTTTCTGGCATTTTCATTTCTAGAGTACACAAAAATATTCTGAACATGCCAAAAGTCACACTTGCAAATAAATTCAAGTACCTAATCAGCTCCAAATAAACAGGAAATTTCCTACGATGTAATATAATAATAATTTAAAACATTTGAGAGGTTAGATCATAGATTGAATTCATCTAGTAGTTTATGAAAAAGAAAACAGCAGACGTTGACTATTTATTGAGCAACAGCAGCAGCTGTAAAACAATTTTAAGATAGTGGTTAACTTTGAAACTACAGATGAGTCCAATTTAGACCAAAAACACACACAGCTGACCCACAAATAATGAGGGCAGGTAACTGTTGAAATGCTTCAGCACCTGATCTCTGTGATGAGAAGTGTGAAAACGAGCATGCTTTTATAACCCTTTTCTACTCCAGAAACAGAGAACTTCCCAAGACAATTATTAATTGTGACAGATATGTCTTAGAAGTGAAAGAACTGCCATTACCTTCTACATAAAGACATGTATTGCAAATTTCAGTTGTAAAGATGACAAATTAACTATGCTGAAATCATGCATTTCCTCAAAAGCTCCTGCTCTACACTTGTGTTTGTACAGTGCTGGGTTGCTCCCTTATGGATGTAAGTGTGTGTAAAATTGAAAAATGATGGGTTAAACTGGGACTCGTAAACATCTTTCTGATGTGCTGTAAGAGTTCACACAAGACAGCTGATTTTGGTGCAAGGTTTAACTGCATTTCTATTAACCTACTGCAGCCATTAGAGTTTTATTCCATTAATTTACAGTAAACGATGTTGGCTTGATCACTGATTAAAAACATTTTTTAAAAGCAGAAGCTGCGCTGCAGTACTCACTTTTCCAGCAATAAGGTAAATTGTTAGTCCAATTCTGTATATGGGGCAAAAGATAACCAGTCAATACTCAAGAATGGACTACTTAAGTGCCTTGAAAATTAAATTACATTGCAGCTCAATGTAATTTGAAACATCAGAGAAATCAGAGGCTCTCACAGATTTTAATTAAAGTAATCTCTATATCCAGACCTTGCCTTTTCCCCACCCTGCTGCTACTATTCCTTTCATATTTTTTCACTGCACAAAACCATAAAAACAACCAAATTTATTTCATCTTATTTACAGTAGGATAGTTTTTAAATAAACAAGGACATTTCCCATCGTAAATAAAGAACTGCTTTGGACAACGGCATTTCAGAAACCCAAGCACGTTCGTGGCATAATTTCATTGACAAGTTGCCATAGAAATAGCCAGCTCAAATGCATGCTAAATCTCAGTCACAGAACAAAAAGTAGTTCAATATTCTTTAACCAGTTTCAAAGGGGGGCGGGGGGCAGGAAGCCGATGGACAAAGCAGCAGGTAAAAAGTCACAAAAAAGAGGCTTTGCAGGGAAGCCGTTGCAGACAGGAGACGGCGGCACCGAGGGAAGCCGCGGATGTGGGGTGGCTCAAGGCACCCCCAAACCTTTCCTCTCCCAGAGCGGCTCCCAGGGACCCTGCAGGGAGCAGCCTTGGCCAAACCCTGAGGGCAGCGCCACGAGCAGAGCTCGGCTCCCACACCTGCCAAGGGCTACGAGTCACCTCAGCAGGACACTACGTGGCCATCGAGAGGGATGGTGCATGTGGCGAAACGCGCCAGGAAACGTGAAAGAAACCCCAAAGAACCCCACCCAGTGGGTGCAAAGCACCAGAAGGGCCCTGCAGAGCCGCGCTGGACCGTGGAGCAGAGCAAACAAACCCTGTGGTCTTCGCAAAGCCCAACGACGTACAGATTTATACAGCTCCCTCAAACACAGCCAAGCTACTCCCTGACAAAAAACCAAACTCTCCTTATCAGCCTTCCCTTTTATCCCAGTAAGCACACGGGGCTCAGCCAGCTGCCAGACCAGGCCACGCTGAAGGGAAACACGAGGGCACTGGACACTGCCCACAGTGACATGGGGCAGGACCAGGGGCTGCCCCTCAGCGGGATTTTAACCTCAGTCAGGGCCCGGGCAGGAGCTTCCAGGGTTTTTTTTCCAGCCAACATCAGTTCCTCCTGCTGGAAGTGTGGCAGCAGAATACCATGACCGATAGTGTCAAAGGCAACTCCCAAAGGCCAGAGTGGCCGGTGGTAATTCATTTTCTACGACAAATTCCACATTTTGTTCTATTTTTTTATACATTCAAAAATTAATTTGTTATTCAGAACTACTCTCCTGACCATTTCTAGGGGTTGTTTTTCTAACTTGTTTCAATTCCCCAGGTGAAACAGCCGTGATTGCAAACTTTGTATCTGCACTCGGCAAATATATTGAAATAGGCATTTTAGCAGCTGTTCAAGAGACATTGGATACCAAGGAAGTCTGTCACCAGGAGCCTTATGGAGATCAAATTTAGCTCACAGTCAACAAAATTATAATAAATTGAATTAGGAATTCAATATTTTTCATAGCCTGTAGGCCACTTAATGGTACATATAGCCAGCACCATTAACATTTATTTGCAGATAGCGCCCAATTGCACTGCTTCCTTAGGAAGTAACTGGATTTCTGCTACAGTGTATTTATCTTTTTCTACCTTGCTTGACACATTTTGAACCCTTTAAAGTAAGAAGTAATCTATTTTCCTTCCTTGGTGAGGTTTTGCTGGTTACGGTTGGTTGACTGATAACAATTTTTTGCTGAGTAGAAGTTCTTAGGTTTTCAGCTTCTGACTGAGGCAACATATGCAATTAGGAACTATCGTGTGCCATAGCTTAATCAACCTCTCATTAATATTCTTATCATCATCATTTTACAAAGAAAGAATTCTTTTCATGTGGAATAATCCGAAGGGAAAAAAAATCAGTCTCAAGACTGCATTGCAGTGCTCTCCTCTTTTCACCCAGCATGTTAAGAGGAAAGTGTTACTAACTGTTGTAGTAACAAAAACCTTGTTACCAGCATTATTTACAGTTTTGAGCAAAATGCATCACCACCCTGAACTTGTAACCACCTTTAAAACCTTTGATAATTTTTATTTTCATTCTGGATTATTCCTGTCATGAAGAATATGATACTGAATAGACTCTCCCTCCTTCACAAAGCCCTTTTTATTCTTTTTGGGCTACGGAAAGAGGAGTTCCTATGCCTGTTGCTGTGTGGTACTCCTTGCCTATCTCCATAGCAATACTTCTGCATCAGTAAGAGCAGGCAGACAGAGAAGGTGCCTGGGCCTTCACCTGAGTTCCATTGCTATGAAATATTCCCAGACAGCATTCCCAGCCCCAGAAGCCTGGAAGCAGCCCCTGCCTAACAAGGTGCTCGTAGTGGCCTCCCCGGTGCTCATCTCAGCACCAGGCTTCAGGCAGACTTGGGGGTGGGTTCAGTTTCAGTCCAGCCTGTTCCCTTTTCCCTCAGTTCCCTTCCACCTCCAGCCTCCCCTGCCAGCTCCAGCCCCTGACATTTGACAGATGCAGCTCTGTCCCCTGACACCTCCCCTGCTCAAAACAGAGACTCATTTATATAAAGTCCTGAAGTGGACTAAAACTGAAGGAGTTTGGATAAACCCCCAACCTGCTCACCCGTTTCAGCCTTTAAAAGGAGGGGCAGAGATCCAGGGGAAGGAGCCAAGTCCTTCTGCAGAGATAGAACCAGAAGAGCAAGCAAGAAAGAAAGATGAAACAATGAGCACTGCGTCCTTCCTCCAAATTTCTGTTTTCCCTTGTAATACAAACAACTGGAACTGAATAGTGACCCCAGACCAAAGATCTGCACCTCCACCTGCACTACAAGTCTCTTACTCAGGAATCCTCACTTCCCAGTTAGTGTTTTTTGGGTAGCTGGGTTTTTGGGGTTTTTTTTTGGGGGGTGGGGGTTTGGGGTTTTTTTTGGGTTTTTTTGTTTGGTTGGTTTTTTGTTTGTTCGGTGGTTGGTTGGTTGCTTGGTTTGTTTTTTGGGGTTTGGGGGTTTTTTTGTGAGTGCAATAGAAGGTAGAGGGTTATATCATGTTTAAACATGAGAAAGAAATTTGTTTACTCACAGCAATGTTCTGGAGATTGGGAGAAAAGGAAGGAAAGCCCCTGAATCCTCATAAGTAGTTCTACATAAGTGGCACGTTGCCCTCCTGTTTCAAAGGAATTTCATTTTCTTTTGTGATCCTGAAATATATCAGCTGATATTTCTTGCTATTATGAACTTTAGTTTAGACCTATGTCTTTATTTAAGCAGTGGATAAGCGAGACACCTGCATTTTAGAAAATCATATGCCAGTATTGATTTTTCTAACTGGTAATAGCTCACCACCAGTAGCAGCAATAACAATGCTGTGAAAGCTGCTTTCATAATGGTATTTCAACATTTGGGGACATTTTGCAATGAAAATACAGAAACTACAGTCATACATTTACCTGCTTAAAGAGAAGACAAATTAGACTAAATTAGACTAATTAGACCAAATTTCTCTACTATAACTTTAGTTCTGAGAATACTACACTGGCACTTTGACTCAGATGTTCCTCTGCCAGGTGCAAAACGAAAAAAGCCACAATTTAAATAAGAGTGAGAAAAAATGTGACAAGGAAGGCAAACTTTAATTGAATCTATGAGTCTATGGCTCAAGTGAGAACACAGCTTGCTTCTGCAAAAACCACTGCCAAGAAGAGACGGTTTATGAAAACAAAAGGTTTGATCTAGCACAGCCTCAAGCATGAGGCAGACTCAGGGCTGGAGTTCAAGTCTGGACTCAGCTCATGCTCAAATGCAGAAGAGCACAGCAAACACCCTGCAAATTTCACTGGCCCTGTGTCATTTCTACACCTGCAGGCAGAGCAATAATCCAACAGCCCCCAAGCCACTGTGCGACCGGGCTGGGAGCGTGCAGGGTTACCTCCCTGGCCTGGGACATGGACCCCCATCTTTTCTCTCTGTACAAAGCTGGACTGAGAACTTATCCTAGTCAAAAGCACTTGAGAAAAACTCCGTGTTGTGGCAAATAAGGTGTAGTGACTAACTTAAACAGGGGTCCACTGTGGTTTTAGCATATGGCTTCATATTTCAGTCCTAGTTCAATTTGAATATTTCCTGCAAATTACCATTTGTTTTTTTCTTTTGTAGGTTTCCCCAGAAGTTTCAGGCATACTGTTTCCTTGAAAGATCATTTTCAAGGATGCACTAACAATTAGTACGTTTGCAAAAGAAGTACCTTCATGTCAGAGTTGTGTGTAGCAGTCTCTACTGACCCCTGCAAACAGACTACACTGCAAACCTACAATACAATGAAAAAACTACATAGATTAGTCAAAAATATTTCTTTCCAGAAGTTGTGTGTCCCTTTACAACTCAGTAGTGAAGGTGGGCAATAAAAAGTAGGGCTGGGAAAATGAGACTGGCAGTGAAAACAGCAGAGCTGTGGATAAAAGGAATGAGCTGTGGAAAAGACAAGCAAAACATCAGTGGTATTAGTGTGAGGCAAACACAAGGCAAGCATGAGAAGATGGGAAAAAGACAATTGCTTTTGACCCAGAATACAGTCAGAGTACACTGATGAATCTGACCAAAAAAAGAAAAAAACCCAACCAATATTTAATAGTATTACGGCTTAATGCTTGTTTAGTTTTTGTTTAAATTTTCTTATCTGACAAAACCAGATCCCGGGGAAGTTTCCTAGCAGAAGCCAGCTGATGACAGGGGTCCGGTTTGGAATTGGGCTTGCCAGGGTGCCATAAAGTGCCTCACCTAACCTGACAATTACACCCAACGCAAATGTTAAATGCTGGATTTGGGCTTGGACTGAAATGAAACCCATAGATAGTAAAAGTGGAAATGCACAATTAGGATGTGTATATATCCTTAATTACAGCATAAAGTGGCACAGTGGAGAGGAGGATTAAGTTATCATCCAAGATAGATCTGTTTCTTTTTCTCTAGTGTGCAAACACAAATACTGAGATGCCTTAATTAGAGCCATATGGCCAGTGCATGGAGTCACTGCAGGGTATTGTTAATGCAGTTTGAATGTCGAAACTGTGCTCATTCACATGTTGTTGAATTACTCTGAATAGTTACAGATAATAGTAATCAACCTTGGAAATACTGTTTGCAAAGATCGTTGGTTTTTCAATAATGGTAACACTCCTGTGCTGTGTCCAACTACAAAATTCTCAGCACACCAATTCCATATCATAAAAAGATGCATCCACAGAGTGGCTCTGGTCTGGTTACTTCCACAAGAACATGCCTGTTTGGAAAGAAGCCCAGAAATGCCCCCCAGGTATAGGTTAAATTACTGATCCAGGCATGTGTCATTGTGTCATAGTACCATTTGAAGATACTGCACAAGGGCACTCAGCGTCTTCTAAAATTAATCCCTTATATATTTTAGAAGAGTCACAGGTCAACAAACAGTGAAGTAAGCAGCATAATATATCCCAAAACAAATTAGGAAACTAGTGGAGTGGTTCAGTAGAGAGCCAATGCATGTAAACGTTGATATCAGTTCTAAGGACAGATGAAAATAGTATAGAGGTAGTAGGACTTCATTTCTAGATCATATTCTAGTGGAAATCTTAAAATATAAAATACTTCAAAAGTACTGAATGCTGCTTTGATTCTCTATTACCTCATCGCTTGATGCTCCAGAAGACAGATATTTCTTTAACTGGCCAGTAATGAGGAATAAAGGCAAACTTATCAAGGTGCTCAAGTGAAGGTAGGAAAAGTCCTGTGTTATAAGGCAACACTTAATAATAAATGGTGGGAAAGCGGCTAACAGACAAATAAAACCAGTCAGTAAATTACTTGTTGACTATAAACCTATTGGTCATTTTTCCTCTTTCCACCTTTCCCTGCCTCCATATTTATTTAGTAGGACCCTGGGGACACCAACGCTTCCCACTGAAACCACTTGGACGTGGATGTGGAGTGGTCACGCCCAGCGGCCCAGGAGCTGCTGCGGCCACACCAATTGGGCTCTGCCTCCAGTCCTCCCATGCAGTAAACTGTAGTTGTTGCTAAGAGATTGGGGGACAGGGAGAGGGAATAGCACAAGTAGGAGCATTTTGCTGTCTATAAAATAAAAAAAAAAAAAGGAAGAAAAAAATTAATAAGGAGGAACATTCATCACAGAAAAAAAGCAGAGAATGATTTCTTTACAAAATGAAAAGATATGAGAAGGTTTATAAAGGCCAAGGTGGTACCAAAAGTGAAGAATGATGTAAAGAGGTTCCTTATTCCATCATCTAGGATGTTAAAATATGGGGATAACTTTGGAGATAGCAGACTTTTTTATTTTACATTCGCTTTCATTCAGATTTCAAATTAAGAAAGATCAAAAAAACCTTCAAGAGCTGTATTTTCTTTCCATGTTTGCTACAAGACACTGCAATAAATCAAACAGAAGCTGTACCTTCAGAACCCCATTATTATCAAGAATTGTCTGGTATTTCTATCATTGTCCCTCTTTTTATTTCCCTTGCGTGTTTCAGATCTATCTCCCATTAACTAGAGGGAGTAAAAAGCTGAGAAGGGAGACAGCAGGGATAATGAAAACGATGTTTTCTGTTCTGTGGCTGCCTATAGACTGTGGTGGACTGGCCCTGCTCATATGCCTGCTGTTCCTGTAGCTGCTGTCCAAACTCACTAGGCAGGATATTAAGGAACTTCTTGTTTCTGCTTTAAAAAAACCCCAAAAATATATATATGTATACATATTTTTTTTTCCAGAGAAACTGAAATACTTAAATCTCACCTAAAGATCCTGCTCAGTAAAATATTCTGGTTTGCACTATTTTCTTATCCTTATGAATAAATTTAATAAACCAGACAATCTTGTTAGCACACTTTGATGTACTCTGGAACAGTGCATATAGGGTCATTATGACACTGATGAAGGGAATAGCGTATAAAGAAACACAGTGTTTCTGAAACTTGCCCCAAAACTCAGATATATTTCTAACAATAATTCCTGATGTAATTCTCCAGTAAGTCTATATCCATGAAGCAAACAATGTTTCTCTTCCACAGAATTTCTCCCTATAATTTTTTCAATATTATTTCTTCTATATATGCAAAGTAAGTGTCTAGAAACAGCTTTAGTTTAAAAGTAAATTTGAAAACAATGTTAAAATTGTTTTACAAGTTTTCAAATATTTTAAGTTTGCATTTCTTGACACCACTTACTACTGTATTTAATACAAAAATTCAGCCTTGCTAGAAAGTTCTTATTAGTACAGGTATTTGAGAACATTTTCTCTTATTACAACATCTGGCAAACAAAGAGCAGAAGACATGGCCTGGTCACCCACCCAGTTAGTGCATTTTGAAGGCTCTTACTCATTACTTAGAAAGGCCTCCCAAAAATTGTGTCACAGGAAGACAGTCGGAATCGTTTGCTGTGTTGTTGCTACCCACAGTCCAGACAACAGGAGGGAACATTTGGTAGAAGCGCTCCTGTGTAGGAAGTTAACTCTCCACTGTGCTGTGCAGGACACCCCTAGCAGCAGGGTGCTTCTCCTCTCCAAGGTAAAACCCAGCTGAATAAATCGGATGACAGCTAAGTCACCCAAAGCCCTGCTGGATGCTCAAACAAAACATCCTGTCTGTTTTCTGCCGAAGTTGCTCTGCTAAATTATAATTTTCAAAGGATGATTTCTTCTAAATATTGAAAATATTTAAAAGAGTCACTTGTAATTTAAAAAACATAATCAACTGTAAAAGTAGGATTTCAGTCGAGATAATTGTAATTCAGTAATCAGGAGAAGGGTTTCACTGGGAGTGTCACTGAGCTATAATCTCCATTAGAAGACAAAGTATCCAGTAATAAACATCACCACGACCCAACTAACAGACAGAAAGACTGAACCTTAGACTAATTTCAAGGATGTGCTAGAGGTATTGCTGAGACAATTTATCCATCAACAAAACCTTGCTGCATGCAGGTCTACCTAAATTATCTCTCTCAATTTTCATAGCACGGTAAATGCTTTTGAAGAAACTGATGGGAATGCGCACTGAATAGAAATTTGTAATACTTACAAAAGAAATTTATATCAAAAATTTCTTCCCAATGGATCTTTAAATCAATTTAAAAATTAATAGAGACTTTTTTTTCTGCTAGGACATACCTGGTGTCAGAAAAAAGGTGCCACCTTCCCTTGAGAATGTCTCTTTGATAGTATAGCAATGAGTTAAACAGTATTGCATAGGAAGTTATGCAGGGAAAAACCCTCATAAGAACAAAAAAGCAATAATAAAATACCCCTAGAACTGTGTAAGTGCATTAGAAAAATTAAATCAGCTGTGATTATCATCACACAGAGAATCACAGGGAGGGCTCCATGAAAGCACAGAAATGGATGGGGCTCTGAGCAACCTGGTCTCGTGGAAGGTGTCCCTGCTTATGGCAGGGAGTTGGCATGAGACAAGCTTTAGGGCCCCTTCCAACCCAATCCCGTTCTGGCATTCTGTGATCAGAGTATTTTACCTACAATCTGCTTCTAGATCAGAGAAGCACAAACTCTCCAACACTCCAAACAGGGAACTGGCACGGAGCACTGTTCTCTCAGCTTAGGGAGGCTGCCTTGGCACGAGCTGGATTCCACACAAAGCACAGCTGCGGCTTTGGTGACACTCTGGGATGTAAATGTTCTTTCCCCAAGGCATGCAGAGCACTGCTCTAACACCACTGTGTCTGCCATGTAAGTTGAATGGACATGCCACACACCCCAGGAAACAGGAGTGCTGGAATTGAGGTGTGGAGAAGGAAGAACACACAGGCACGGCCCGACACCCTGGCATGGCTTGCCTGGGCACAGCCAGCCCAGCTGGAGGCTCATCCATGGATTAAATAACACTAGTGATGGCAGGGTGAAATGGGAACCTGTATAATTAATCTGGCAGAAAAATAAAATGCCATGCAGTGTGTTGGATGTATTTTAGAAAACAAAACTGCTGTCAAACCAAATTGTTGCTCTTGAGCCTCTCCTGAGAATGTGCCCTCTTATTCTGCATTATACAGTTCTCCACATGACAAAACATTATAATTTGGCAAGTCAACATAAAAACATATAAATTAGGTATTAAAAATGTACAAACCCAGTATCATCCCTCAAAGTGTGAATTTAGTCTTCCAGTAGAAGTTCTAGACATTGGCCGTCCTCACTATGAGGACAGGCTGCATGACAGAAATCTCTTCATCACATCACTGTTTTGCTACTAAAAGAAAATAATTATCAGTAACACTAGTGTTAAGAATTACCAAAGTGGGAGAGGCCCTGATATTTTAAAACCTTTGATGCCTTTGATAATTGAACAGGAGCATTACTCTTTGGCCACATCTGTTGTGTTCTCCCACCTGCACAAGGCTCATAGATTTCACTGAGCTGAGTGATCCCACCTCACAATAAAATATTATCTCAATAAACTCAATAAAATATAATAAAATATGCACGTACTCAAAACTGAGAATATCAGCCAGAAACTGGCTGTCAAAATTACTCTCTCCTTCTGGCAGCAGAATGTTTTCTGGCAGTTATGAATTTTCAGGTGGCTCCATTCAGTGACACTGCTTATGTTAATTTAACCTCTGCTCTCGTTAATTTACTTTCACTTCCTCTTTGCTCTCTTAATTGCAGGTCTTAGGTAACCCATATCTGAAAACAAAAAGAAAAACAATAACAAGTCCAAAGAATGAAAGGAGGCATTGGCAATGCTTCTGTGTACTTACCCTTAATCCTCCTTCTTTGGAGTGGTAAAACATCCTTGTTCAGTAGCTGGCATCCATGTTAATTGTATTTTTAAAACCTAATTTCAAGATACACAGAAATTAGATATTCTCTCTCTGTATTACAGATCGAAAGGATCCAAGCCCTAGGCAATTCCAGAGATTAAAGCTGGTCTACCACACTCTGCCAGGCTGGCAACATTTAAAGTCACCGAGTGTGAGGCCTGGAAGCAGCAACACTTCAGATTTCAAAGTTTTATCACCTTTTTAATTCTAACTACTTCCATTTAATTCATGTGCAGTTTCCAACAAAAATATTTTAGCAGATTTATTTATTCAGAAAGATATATTTTTTATTTTGGAAATACAGAACTATCAATATTTGAATACCTAACTCATGTTTACTTTCACTTGACCTATGGATTTACTCTAATGGGACTTCTGACATGAATATTATAGTTTAGGGTTGCTTAGTGTCTGCAGGAATTTTTACTTCAACCTCTGAGTTAAATTTCTTGATAATTTATATTAATTAGGAAAGCCGTATTGTTAGAACAACAAATATATAAAAACCGAAAAATACAGTTCAAGCTTACAAAAAATAAAACAAATTTTGTATCATTTAGGTACATCAGATAGGATTATTTTTCAATTCTTCTCTACGAACGAAAATAAAAAATAGCAAACATCTCCCCATTTGGAAAGACATGGATGGGTGTGGTAGTTTAGCATGGATGTGATGTTTTTTCCTAAGGAAGTTATAGCAGATGTTGACAGCTTGGTTGACCAATTAAAGAGTTAGTAACACCTCTGGAAAACCCAGGCTTAAAATCAGAGGATCCCAGGTCCTTTCTCCTCCAGCTGGCCAGGAGGTAACTTTGTAAGCAGTGGGGGGCTCAGTCCAGGGCGGTCGGGGCCAGGCCTGGACAGGTGTCCGAGGGCCCCGTGAGCAGCAGCCAGCTGTGTCCCCTCTTGCCCCTCAGCTGCCAAGGGGGGGAATTGGCAGTGCTGGCCCCGCCGTGGCCGGCGAGGAGGGGCAGGCACTGGCCGGGCTGTGCCTTTGGTTTGGCCACTGGTGCCGCTGGCCCAAGGGAGGAGAGAATCTTCCCCCTGGGCCCCAGGGAGCAGTTCCGCCCCAGGGAGCAGTTCCAAGTCCGCTTTGGATCAGACCAGGGGGTGCGGAAGGGCCATCTATCAGCGTTCCTGAGCATGCTTCCCCCGCCATTCCCCATCACCTGCACAGCTTTGAAGTTGGATACCAGGAGGCATCTTGAGAGAAAGAAAGTCTCTGGGCAAAGACATTAACCCTTCCCTCCTCCACGGAAGACAGAGTCATTTAAAACGTAGAGAGACAGCATGAGACAAAGTCAGCGAAAGAATTGATAAAGACTATTGGAAAAAGGGATGGATGAAGTGGACATTTGTGACTGGATTTCTCTGGATGTAAACCACGGAGAAATGGACGATTTCTTGTAATACCATAATGCTGTTTGGGGGAATGCAGGTTCTAGCCAAAGGTTGTGTACTGACATAATTGAGACTTGATTGAGAAATTTGAACAGAGTAAGCCCTCACTCCTGGGGTAAAAGGAAGTCTCAGCTTTTGAGATGAAGATGATTTTAGAGAGAAAGTGATTTGAGGCCCTCAGTTCCTGGGGTAAAGGGAGGTCTCTATTTCTTTTGTGATAGAGACAATTTTAGAGATACAAGAAGAGAATCCTTGTTTTATACTAGAAGAAGCATTCTTAAATTGTACCCCAAATATGCCAAAAGGTCCATGAGTAGCCAGGAGAAAGGCTGCTAATGGGTGGGACTGCACAAATGTGCAAAATTCTGGGTAGCTGCAGATTTTTGACATTGGGAGCCACCAGATTGTTTTTTCTTGTGGTGAATGTCTCCATGGGACTCTAGAGAGATACCTTTCCCAAGGTAATGAAAGATTATGTTTAAAGGGTTTAAACTGACTGAAAATAATAGTCTGTATCTCTCTGTGTTGTTTGTGAGAAAGTGAACAGCTTGTATAGGAGAAGTGTTTTGAAGTTTCAATTTTTTAAATTTTTTTCTTCATTCTTTTAGTGTGTGTTAATAAATCTATCAGTTTACCTAAAGTTGAGCCTGTTTTGCCTTTTCCTCCCAATCCTATCTCCCAGAGGGAAAAGAGAGTAGCCACTCAAGCCACTACACTGAATTTGGCAAACAGAATTCGGCGGACATGAAACCACTACATGAATTGGTGTTTCTGCCCGGTTTGAAATTAAAACTAGCACATTCTTTTTGGTGGAGACGACAGAGATTTGATGAAAACTGAGATAAGACTGACTGGGAGAATCTAAAGGCAAAGCAAGTATTAGCAGTAGGTTAAGTGCAATTACGGTGAAATATCACTTTTTGTTGAATGTCACTGCCATTGTATATAGCTGTATATTGTTTCTATATAGATATATGCATGTATAATGTATGTGTTTGTAGAGTTAAAATATATATTAGTTTTGGCAAGTTGACAATATGGGGATAAGGGGTGGAACGTCCGAGGGTGACTTTATGATGCTTGTATCCCCAGTTGTCTGTTCTGTGTGTGTGCTATATATTGAATTCCGTGCCTTTCAGAGTGGTTCCGAGAGCAAAGCAGGGAAAGAAGAAGCACGCAGTTTGTTTTGAGAAACAGCCTTCACTCCTCTGCATTTTTCCTTGGGACAATGTTGTTCAGCTGAGGCACGGATAGCAGCAGGACAGAAATCTTTTTTTGCTTTTAGTTAGTTCAGTTAGCTGAGGCAAAGAAGCTTCCTGGACTGGATGTTTTAATTTTTCCTTTTTTCTTGGGACTGTTTAAATCTGCTCTGGACTGAAAAACCCAGAGGAGCACCGGGATCTTGCACCCGCGGCCCACCAGGGCCTGGACCTCGGCACTTTCCAGCACCAAAGGGACTGGGACGGATAAGAGCCTGAGTGAGCTGAGCTACACCCACAGCAAGGACTTCTCTCAGTTTTGCCAGCTCTCTTCAGAGCAGTGAGAGGTTTTGTTGTTTTGTTTTATTAATTTTTGTGCTTGTGGGCACTTTGCTAAATAAATAGTTTTTTCCACTTTTCTCCGAGGAAGCTTTTTCCCGGACCAGTTTGGGGGCAGGAGCCGTTTGGGTTTGCTTCTCAGAGGGACCCAATTCGGGGGTTTACTCCCAAATTTTCCCTAAACCAGGACAATGAGATTTTCAAACACATATTGCTTAATTTCATGGTCTCAATGAACAGGCTGAGGGAAGTGAAATTGTACATTTACCATCAGCATTCTGTGGTACAGAACAATATGCAAATACATATTGTTACAGGCTGTCTTTCTGAAAGCACACCTTGGGTCTGACACTCAAAGGCCACGCAGAGCCTCTGGCACAAATGAGAGAACAGAATGGAAGTGGCTTTTTCATATATTTTCCCAGTTCCAGGACTCTCTTTATTTTATTCTCTTGCAAGTTTGGCAGGAGAAATTATTAGCTTTGTTCAGAGTTTGAAACTGGGAGTGGACAGGGCAGAGTCACTTTGTGATTCAGCAACTGAATGCCATACCCTTGAGAGATGAGGCAAGTGGGCCACAACAAGAGAACTATGTCCCAGTCAGACTCACCCTGGACGACGTTGCTCAAGTCTGGGACAAGGAGTGATAGTGACCACACTGATTGCTATGCTCACTCCTGCTCAAAAGAGAAAACTTGGAGCTACTTTAGAGTTTGAATAGCACCTGTTTCAAACAGCCAAGCACAAAGATTTGTTTGGCTCACTCGCGGAGGGACTGTGAGGAATCTTCCACTCCTCTCTTCTTAACAAACAAGTCTCTGTGTGAAGAAAACTTACCAAGCAACATCTACAGCCCTGAGAACAGCACAGAACAAAGACAGTTTCAGATGCTTTACAAAACTTTCAAGAGTTGGCTTTTCTCTTTCTCCTGTAATAAAACAAGAATATTTTTATGAGCCCTGGAATGAGGGAACAAACACAGATGCCACATGCCTCTCTTTGGGTTTCTTGCTGCTTTCTGTTAAGCTATGAACATTTTTTGTGAACTGGTGAAATTAAGGCCTGCTCTAAAGAACATAGGTGGCATTAGGGTGCTTGATAATCTCAAGCAGATGGATACACTTCTTATAGTTCAGAGGTGAACTCAGTCCCATCCTATGTACCCACCAAATTCCAAAACAAAACTTCGCTGCTTCAAAGACCAAGCAGTGCCCTGTAACACCAATACTTGGATTAGAACAAAGGCAGGAGGAAGGAAACTATTTTCAGCAGTTACTACCAGCATGTTAATGTGACCAGTGCTTAATTAGGTTGTGCCATGGTTCCACTCTGACACCTCATTAACTGAGAATGTTACCTGTTTTTCTGCTGGAAAGCTCAAAAAGCTGCCACATTGGAAAAAAATAACTTTATCATTCTACCCGGTTCATTTGTGCTCTCACTCAGCTGTGCTCTTTGGTAGCTCAGTGTCGCAACCCAAGGGGTAGCTGTGTGTACTTCTCCTTTACAATTGTTGTATGCCTGCTAATTCTGCAACTCAAATACTCTTTTTGCAAGAGAAACACCACTTCCAGACAAGCTACAAATCTCTTGCCCTGGATTTGTACCTCTGTGCACTGACGGATGAGGGCTGGCCCCTGCTGAATGGCCAGTTCAGCAGTCCATATACAGTGACTGTGGTGTGTCCTCACTCTGAGAGTCCTTAATATTTCATCAGGGTTTCACATTAACATAGAATTCAGACTGCAAGAGCTGCCCAAGAGAAACAAACACCCACAATTTATCTTTTCAGGGCACTTTAAATCCTTCTGGTAACTTTGAAAACCTTGGCCTTTGTAGTTACTCTTTCTCTGTACTTAGGAAAACAGAGAGAAGAAATCTTGCTCTGAGTAAAAGTCAGCAAAAGTTTTGCTGTTGATTTCAATGACACCAAGAATTCACTCACTCATTCCTGGCTGACTTGGACCACTGGTTTTTAACCATAGGGCAGTATTTTCTACAGACACAGCAAACACTCAAGGCAGTAATACTCTGCCAGGGGGCTGTTCTTCAAGTTCTGCTCATTGACACAGCTGCCCTTGTTGTCTGATTGCGTATGCCATGCTCAAGTCCATTTTTATCTGCTTTCCAGAGAGGGTCTGAATTGAACATCCCACCTAGACAGACACTATTACTTAACCCCAGATTACTCTGTTCTCTGTTCTGAAACTCCTTTGCAGGTTATTTCCCCCATGAAGTTTATGGCACTCATATTCAGTGTTCCAGATCCCACTCCAAATTTTGATGCGTTCTTCCACAAATAACAAAATGCACCCAAATTTGCATACCTTTGCATATGTATCTTCATGCATATACTTTTAAAAGAAATAAAATACAAAAACCACTGCAAATCTTGATTTTCCTGCTTCTTAAAAATACCATCAATTGCAAATACTCATACTGTACCTTAGAACTGGGTAATTTAGTTAGTATTTGTTAAGTAAAATACTAACAAGAGACAGGCATGGGTTTGAATCTACATTTGAAAAGGTAACAAGCCAAGAGCTTCTTAAATGATGAGAAATTACTGAACCAGTTTAAACAAAATAAGCACTCCCTTGAGACAGTCCAGCCGAAACTTTCCTTTATAACGTCTGGGAGTGCTCAGTACCTGGCAATTTCCAGCCAATTTGCCAGAAGGAATTAGCAGCTGTGCTTTCACTGTGCATCTCAAACGCATAAAATCCATCCATAAATGGGCATTAAGACAAGTAAAAACACTAAAAATTGCAGGAGGCAAAAAATCCCTTTAGAGGGAAGAAGTTCTACTATTTTGAGTAGTACAGAGAAAACCATAGGTTTTAACTAACTGAATATGATGCACTGGAAAAAATAATCAAGAAATACATAGAAAATGTTTAGTACAGTTATCTTTCTGCCTTCCTGCACTAAGAACAAGCATGAGGAAAGAGGGCTGTGGGACATGAGGCATCAACCACCTGCAGATAAGGACCCACAGCAACAGACCTTGGGTCCATTTATCAGGAGCATCTTGCACCACCTATAAAGCACAAAGGCAAACATTTCTTGAGGCAAAAGCAACAAAGCCAAAGAAGTACCAAGAGCAAAGCTCACAGGGTCTAAGATAAATGCAGCTTTAGACTTAGCACAGAGCGAATCACTGTCAGAAATATCCCATCCTGAACAAAATCCCTAGTTAAGAGTTCAAGCAGGGAAGACATCTGTTCTTACTGTACTTCCACCATTAGATGAGATAGTTTTATCCTGTTTCCTGTTTTGAAAAGTGCCCATCCTCCACCTTTCTCTTGGCATTATTAATGAAAAGGTTCTGATCTGCCATGTTAAGCCTATTCCCACTGCAGCTTTCTTCAATCCTGTGCATGCAGCTCAGCACACACACCTGCCCACAGTATTTTACTGCTTTCCTATTGTTTTATAGGGCCTCCCTGACACTTAAGAAAGTCAGCTGCAATTTAAAATGCATGAAGATGTCATTCTTCATCAGAAACCTGTTTAGCCTTTACATTAAAGAGGAGGCTGAGTAAACTAAAAATATGTTTTCCATACTGTACCTTGGGACAATTCCAGTACACTGCTTTAACCTCTCTGAACTGCCTAGTGTATTCTTAAATGCATTTTATAGCAAAAAGAAAATTTCACAGACACTAGTACACTTAAATATTTATTCAGGTCACACATCATTCTGCCATTCATTGAACAGTAAGTAGCAATGAAAAACACTGTTTATGTTATTCATTAGACGCAGGAAGGGGAGTGGAGCTCAAGAAATACCACCCAGTGCTAATCTCTGGTTCAGGGAGTTATCAAGCTACTCAAGGCCAAGCAGGTTTTTCTGCTAACAGAGGGTTGTACACCAGACCTTCAAGTACCAAATGTCAGTCCTGAGCGCTCACCACCACTCCTAATGAGGGCCCTAGTTTCCATAAGCTGTATTTAAAGCTTCCTCAAATTCGTAACTTTATTGGTTTATGCTACTTCTTAATCTTGGGGCTACATGGAAACTTGGGAGGGTTAATATAACTCACAACTTTGTTATGCAGGTGTTAGCCAAAAGCACTGCTTTTGGCCTCTGTCCTCTGGGTCCATACAGCACGTATGGATCTTATTCTTAACCTTCAGGAATGGAAATTAGGGGGGAGGCACCTCTCTCAGAAGAATTACTAGAAATAATGTATAGGAAACAGAAAACACCTCTAAGAAAGCACTGGGAAACACAATCAACCCGCAGTTTTATGAAGAGGGTCCTTTGAAAGTTCAGCCCACCTCAAACCCCTCAGAAAGTTTTCTATTGCAGCAGTGAGATTAACCACCTTTTCTCTGGTCACCTTTAGCACTCTGATAGTGTTCACAGAGCAACTGAGAGAAAGAGCAGGAGGTGGTGTGAACACGGGTGTGAGGCAAACGTGCTACAACAGTCATCTCCAGACAAGTCTGGTTTGTGCTTTAATGCTACCACTTCTAAGATAGAAACCTAGGATTATAGAAAGTAACCTATTTCTTAAACAGTTACAAAGACACATCCAGTTGCTCTGAAAGACGTTTGATTAATAGAACATTCCTCAGCATTTCAAAAGTTAAAATAACAAATTGAAGAGGCACAAGATAATTGCTCTGGTGGAACAAGGGCTAGGGTTTTTTGGGGTTTTTTTAATCTTTAAAGAGAGAAAACAATTTCAAAGCTCTATCACGTTTTTTTGCATTAGACTCCAGTTTCTCCCTTGCAATGCTGATAGATAATAAATTACAGTACTTAATGCTTCCAGAAGGATGAGAGGGAAAGTAAATTGAAATGGATCATTTGCCTTTTAGAAGCATCATCTTACAGAGACACAGTGATGCATCTGCAGGATCAGGCTGACTTTTACCAAAGTCCCACCACGTGGAAGTCTCTGCTGCTCTGGGCCAGCATGGGGCTTGTCACTATCAGAGAACAAGTTCACCTCCTTGAATTTGTCTTTAAAAATGTTTCCAGTCAAAGGCTCTCACACTGTGAACTGCTGAGCTCTCCACTAGCAAGGCAGAAAGAATTACATTCCTGATATTATATTGCTCTCCAAACAAACAAACAAAACTAAAGCCACTGTTGGACAATGCCAGTGTTCCACCTGTGATTACATTTTCACTTTTGCCCTTCCTGCACTTTGAAAAGTCATTCTCCAAATGATGCCACTGGACCAGGGAAATCTCAACAGTAAGGTACAAATCCACAAGAGCAAAAGGATTTGAATCAAATCTAATGTTACATATAGGGAAAACCTTATAAAATAAAGACCTTGTAAAATCAGGCCTCTTTACTTCAGCTAAGCTGACAGCTAGCCTGATAAGTTTCCGTGAGAAAAGCATTATAAGAATGAGAGTTTTCATAACCATCTATTCACGTGAGAAGATTGCTCGCACCTGTAGGGAGGAAAACTCTACCTGTGTGAAACATTCCCTTCCCAGGAGACAAAAATGTAAACATATCTGGAAAGAAAAAAGTTTGATAGACATGTACACTAGCCATTACCAACCAATGCACTGAGTTTCAATGATTTGCTGACCAATTAGATTCAAACACGGTGCCTTCTGATAATCATATAAATACTGGCTCAGTGAATAAAGATTTGGTTATTCTGCATGAAGAAACAAGTGTCTCGTCCGTCTCTATTGTGACAATCCAAGAGCTCCATAAACCATTTTCAAAGTTTTGGGCAGAGCTTTTGTAGATTATTTTCGTTTGCTCTTCATAGCTTGGTCAAAGAAGTGACAAATTAATTATTTGCATAACTGTTCCCATAGAGCAGGCACGGTATTTTAGTTAACCTGACAAAAGGCACCAGCTGGCCCAGAGGAACGATTTGTTTCATCACAAGTGTTATGAGAACAGTTGAGAGAAAATCCTAATTAATACACAAGGCAAGTCCAATTTTGAAATCAGTTCCCTAGAATTTATCAGATATGAATTTAAAGTAAGGATGGCACACTTGGTGCAGTCACTTGAATACCAATAGCCTGTAATGTTTTTCTAGTTCAGAAGTATGACACAGCAATGCCATAATAGTTGAAGTTAAGGAACAAGTTTTACTAAAATTTTCAGATACGATTATTTTCTGTGGGATTTTAATGTCATGTAATAGGAGATGCTATAAAAGGAAATGTTATCTTAATGCATTAGCTGTTATGACACCTTTATTTCGAATGAGTACATATTTTTAGGTCTCACATCTGGCAAAAAAAAAAAAAACCCAGAAAGAAAATGGTGCCAGTATCTGCCTGGCCAGGAGGCTGTGAGCAGTGTGCTTTCCTTGCTCAGCATCTTCCAAGTATTTCCACATAGTTGTCATACGGTCACATCCAAGTATGCTAAACACAAGTAAGCTTTGCACTTCAGGATAACTCAGGAGGACCTGATCCATGGTAAAAGTCTCCACAACTTCTGAGAGTTGCAAAGTAGGTATGTTTATTCAGTGCTGGGCACGTGGGAGAACCGCTCCTCCGAAGGCATGTGTCCCTTTCACAATTCACACCTCTCTATTTATCTTTTAGAGTATTACACATGCATTAAGTTTCACAATGCACCTATACATATTGATTGCCTAGCCCCGCCTAGCCTTGCCTCGTATTAAAATGAGCTAAAACATCCTTCTGTGGTTGCACAGCCCTCTCTGGTGGTGGTGGGCAGGGGTCTTATGATGAAGTAAGAAGCCTTCCTCCAGGTGTTTGCTGTTCAGCCCCTACTTCTGGGCAGGTGCAGTAGGGATTTGGCTAATTCCCAGGTCAGTTTGTCCTGGGCAAAACCAGGAGCCTGCTTCTTGCTGGCTTCTCAAACCACAGGTTCTACTTTATCAAGTTTTCACAATGCCTAAGTCCTGCTTGGCTGAGTTTCATAAGGATAAGAAGTCTTATCCTTATGACTTCTGCTTAGCAACCAAGCTTAGCAACTAAATTCCTATGTGTTCTGGTACAAGTTGTTTCTCTACTTCTACAAAATTGTTAAATAATCTGCCTTAAAACTCTGAATTTTCATATATGTAAATGTCCCCCATATCAGACCTTGGTCCCACCTCGGGTCAGATGTGGGGTCGACCAGGTTGCTCAGGTCACACTGTGCTCTTAGTGCTTTCCACAGTAAAAATCAGTATTGCAAACACACCAGTAACCAGCTAGCTGGCACTTGTAACCTTTTGAATCCCTATTTTATTATGAACAGTGAGAAACCAGGCAGTCCTAAATGAACGGGAGGATGAGAGGATTTCACTTCCACAGCACGCCAGAAAGTGAATGGTTTGGGTAACATTACTGAACACTGCATTGTTCCTGCCATGTCTCAAACTGTAACCAGCAGAACTATTGCTCAATTTTCATTGCTGCCTTCAATCACTTTCAAGTGTGCACAACATGGAGACTTCATGAAAACGGACAACCAGCACTTCACTTTCCCCTGCCAGTGGTTTTATTAAGCTAGTCATAGGTCTTATATGATAGCTAGCACTGTGTGCTAATAGATATTCCCCTAAAATTGTATCTCCTATTCCTTTCAGGATTCTTTTCAATTATTTTCAAATCAGCATTAATATTCCTTCCTGCTGCACAGTTCTGCTATTTCAAGTGAGATTTTAATTTTATTCCTGGGATCAGTCTTCAGAAGACAACACCTCTTAGAAGGTGTCACTATCAAATGTGAACTTAGTTTTGTTTCATATTAAAGGCTTTCAAGATGTAGTTACTGACCCAACAGTTCACACTCAACCTTTCTGCCTCTAAGAAATTAAGACTTTAATAGTGTATATATTTCACACCTCTCTGCCACACTCTTTCCTAAATTCTCATGGTTCAACAGAGGCTTGGTGTCTTGGTTTGGGAATAGGAATAACAGTTCTTTACTAGGAATATTAAGAATACAAATGCAGTAGTTAAAAAAAAACAAACACACAAGCAAACAAACAAACAAGAAATCCTAGAAAACCCTGACAGAGTCAGAAATTCAACCTGACGCCCTGTTGGTCAGGGTGTTGGAAGCTGCCCAAAGTCAGCCCTCCTGGAGTGGCAGATGTGGTTCTGTTGGAGTAGAGATGGTCCTGTAGAAAAGGGTCCAGTAATGGCGAGATGGATCCGATCTTCCTTTGGGAATCCAGTAGAAAACCAGAGTACCTGGTGTTCCTACGTCTCAGTCTTTATCTGGGTGGGAACAGTTTGGCTCCCCCCACTGGGGGGAGCATCTCACAATGGGTTGATGTAATGTGTCATGTCATTGGTGGGCCATAGTGGCCCATTACCAAAAGATATCCCCCGGAAGGTGGATGGGTCATGGAAGAGATAAGGAACAATGCCCCACCAGGTTTCAACAGCTGGCCCATTATCAGAAGGCACCCCCCCCTCTCCCCTGGAGTTACAAGAGGTAAAGAAAAACATCTCCCCAGCTGGTTTCAACAGATGAAATAGAACACACATTTTTTTGGTTACATAGCCCCAGACACTTGGCCATTCCAGAAACAAGTGAGGTTTGGTTACAGTACAAGACATTTCAACTATGTTCACTATGTTCAACTCTGTTCACTGTAGATAAAGAAGAAGAGGATGGCAAAACACAGGCTCAACACTCAGAGGAAACTGTCTTGAGTTGGCTGAAGGATCATTTCAAGTTATTTCTAATTTTACCTTCCCTTGCCTTCAACCAACGTAGCATTAGCTTGCCTAATGATGTGGGAATAGTTGACAGGAACAGACCAGGTGACAGCCTGCTTTGAACACCTGCTCTTTGGCAAGCCTCAGAGATGCACTGAAGTCAGTAACTTCAGTTTTGCAGGGTTTTCAAAACTTTGCGTGACAGCACACCCATTGTTTAAGTAGCTACATTCCAGCTCTGGATGGAGGAATGGTATCACCTCTTATTAATTACTGATCCAAAATTCAATCACCGTATCAGAAATAGAGTACAATCACCCAAAGATCCTGTTGCCAGCTTCTGAGCTATATGAAACTACTGAATCTATCTGTAATTCCCAGAGAGGTTGTTACACCCCTATGGGTTATTTCCTAGTTTATGCCTACACAGGAAAACAACCAAAACCTACTCTGAAACACCACCAAAATTCAGTCTGAAGTGGTTTCTTCTCTGTTTCAGAAAATTCTGTATTTTACAATTTGTCAAGCTTGCACATCAGAAAGGATAGTACATCTGCAGGAAAAGAGGACGGGTCACTTAATTCAGTCTAATTTGAAACAAGTGATGCCAACTTGCATCAAATACAAATAAACATAAATAGATGAAGAGCTTAATCTGAAATTTCAAGTAAGAATCCTACATATAATGAAGCACTCGGTATCATAAAGAATTTTCTTTTGCATCTGTATAGATTACCATTTTTCAAAATTTATCACTTTAAAAAAAAAAAAGAAATAGACAGTCCTTTGTCAACAATATAATTACATTTTGTTAGCTAGTAAGATGAATAGGACTGTAGTGATACCCAGGTAGCAGTAGAGTCTCCCACAAGCTTCAGGCACCTCCCTGACCCCACAAAGCACAGCACCTGCATTTTTCCATGAAGGGATGGGGCTCCCAAGCGTGCTCCCCTTGGCTGAGGGCAGCGAGGTGTCTCATTAAACCTCTGTGACACTCTCATGCAAGCTCTCAACAGTACACCAGACCCAGACACACCAGCACGTTACCATCTTCCCCTTCCCCGTTTTTCTGTGACAAACATTCAACTGTAACTGATCCTCAGATGAGGTGGAGTTTACCAGGTTGCAATTTTTTAAGTTGCTTCTAACAATGTCCATATCATCTGTCTCAATATCTAATTATGTTCCTGGACACACACTTCATCTGGTTGGTGTTTTCAGCCGCTACACTGCAAATCCCTCTCAGGATTACACACCACTCAAAACCAAACAAAACCTTACACTGTGAAACAGATTCCCAGTTTAAAAAAAAAAAAAAATTAACAAAGAAAACTATGTTTAAACTATTATTTAAAGGTAACTTGTTAAGATGAAGAATATGCTTGTGGGCTCTTGTGTCCTCCTTCCTTTAAAACAGAAATTTAAATGCCTTTCCTTTTTCACCCACCTTCATTCACTTTTAGACCAATTGGTTTTGCTGATAGCATGGGGGAGGACAGTGATTCTGGCACTGCCAGTGAAATAAGCTGAATTCTGAACAATTGAGTGGTGAAGACGTTGGAGGCAGCCTGCTTGGAATTCTTGTTTCAGTAAACCCCTATCACAGTCTGCCTTAGGAGAGAGGGGAAATCATGGTTTTTCACTCAGTTCTGCAATTCCTCCCATAAGGGTGGGTGCCACAGAGCTGACTGCAGGCAGGACAAAGCCAGCAGCTGCTGGGCTGAAATGGCCACACAACCTCCTGTGCCATCCCCAACAGCAGAGTCCAAGGTACCGAGTGCTGCCAGATGACAACTGTACTCATCCTTCCCCCTGCCAGCCTGCTGTGACACCAACCACTGCAGAAATTTGGAAAATACAGTGTAGGGTGTGCTTAAGGAGAGACTGGGGGGACTCATCTCCCACCACGATGTTGCCCTACGTGGGCACATAAAACCTTGTTTGTCTAAGGCCAAAGGGAAACAAGAATCATGTTCGTAGAAAACACAAGGGGATAAAGGCTTAAGCCTCATTTTCCCTGGAAAAATGGGAGAAAAATGGCTTTCTTCCACAGCACCCTCAACAGAGACATTTATCCCCCCAGTGGTTTGTCAATTAGATTCAATAAGACCTGCAGAACTGCAATGCCCCGGGCACAAAAACACTGCTCTGCAATAAGCCACATTATGATGTAATGTACATATATAGATCCTACCTCCTATTTCTACAGGAGACAAAATTCATGTCAGTTGACTTTTTGTGTTTTACCTAAAGGAAAGATGAAGTGAAATTGGTCTTCCTCCCTGCTTTTCCTCTAGGGAGAAGGTGTCTGCCTCAGAGCATGACATTATCTCACTGGTATATCTGGTGGCTGATGCTATTAGCCTTTATAAAGTAACAAAATTGATCTTTCTGTGATCTAAAGATGGGAATGGATGCATTTCTCTGAAATTTTCACCTGGCACTCCTCTGTGGTAGTCCATCTCTGCTGGGCTTAGTAACAGTGTAGAGTTTCTTCCCTTGAAAGAAATACAGGTTATAAAAATTATGTAAGAGGGGAAAATTAATAAAATAAAAAGGCTGAGTCGCTAAGATGAGATGTGTGCTAACAGTCCTCAAGGTCCTGGGCCATGGTTGCCACATGCAAAGGGGAACACTGAAGTGAAAGGAAGTGAAATGACAGAAAATGAAGACTTAACTTGTAGCTTCAATTTATGCTTTGAAAATTGAAACCACAGAAATGCTGCCCTTCAGAGAGCAAACACGCTGCAACCCTCCTACTGACCTCTGCATGGAGGTGCTGAGAAATTCCATGCTTGAAAAGGATGTAATTACCAACAGAGATTAAGAATCATACAATAATTAGTACTTAAGAAAAAACACTTGCTCTTGAGAGCTTTCAGTTAACAACAAGAAAAAGATTAGAGCAAAAATGATTCAAATCAGTAATATGATACTTTGGAACAGAAATGGGATCTGCTTTTACCTTTGGAAAGTCAGGCATGTCCTAGGTTCTAACTGTAACTCCAGTATTGGAAAAGACAAGAGCAAAAGATGGGCACAACTCAAGAATATTCCAGGCCAAGAAATAAATAAGCAGGTATTGACTGATACACAAATTTCTGAGGAGAAAATATCTGTATAGCATTTAGAAACATAATATAATGCGCTGTTAATTCTCACAAAACCTCCTTGCCACTGCAAGATTTCCCCAGAGAGATCGTTTCACATTCCTAAGATACTGTGTCCGGGTGATCTCAGCTTCCCACCTCTGAATCCTCATACCCAAATCCTCACCCACTGACCCAGCTCTTGTGCTAGCAGGCACTGCTACAGCTCTGGCTCACCAAAGTTAATATTCACCAATATCAGTCTCAAACAGAGATCCTCATATCTTTTTTTCATAAATCTAATCTCTCTCCCCTGGTCCTTATACTGACTTCTAACAGTTTTTCACTGATTCCTGTCTGCAATTTCTCTGTGTCTCTACCCTGTGCACTTTACTGTGCGGACTCCCAAGCCTTTCTGAAACACCTCATTTATTGTTTTATACCATATGGTATTGCTCCTTGGAAGACTGAGATCTTCTGAACAACTAATAAAAGCACAAGGCTGTTCATCTTCACATAGCCACTCTCTTAAAATGTCTTTTCATATAAAACTGTAAGGTAAAAATCAGAGCAGTGCAGGAAGGGAATCCATCATTAGCACTGCTAGGGGTATGAATCCACCCTATTTCATTTTACAAGCTATTGTGAAAACACAACGCTATCAAGCCCGCTGGATTTTAGTGCTTTTCTTCACAGATTTTTTTATTAGTCCTCTCTTCAGTTAATGCACCCTGCAGGCCAAGAGCCATGTGCTTGCCTAAGTGACAGGCTCAGCATTGCCTGGCACCTTCAAAATTCACAGACTGAGGAGAGTTTGGAGCACTTCATGACTGAAGTGATTTCTGGAGTGAGTGTTTGACAGACTGTGCTGAAACTTTTTAATAAAACAGCCAGAGCATTCACATAATTAAGCCTAATGTCACTTCCAGGAGGTTTCCAAGTCAGAGAGGTTGGTTTTATAGCAGGCACTCACGTAGTGCTCCCAACCTCATTCTCCCTTATTCAGGATGTATGTTCATACCTGTCCAGAAACTCATTGCTTGCTTTTAACCTAAATGCATTTTTCTTCTTCACCATTTTCCAAGTCTGTAAATCTATTCATTACCCCATACAATTTATTGCCTTCCTTGAGTACTGCATTGTTTAGCAGCTTTTTGGCACTATTTCTGATTTCAGACCTCTTTTTAACACTTCACCTCCTTCTCAGAGCTACGGAGTCACTGCAGCCAGAACACAGAAATTCCCTCTTCATCCATGATGCATTGCCCCACACTTCAGTCATCCTCACTATTTCAGAGATGACACTCCCTCCTAACCATCTACTTCCATGGCTGAAAACAGGCCCCCAGTGCTGAGCACCACGGTTCCCATCCCAAGGGATTCACACTTTCTCTCTAGCTTTTAATTCCGTCTTCAAGGAAAAAGAAGACAAGCCCTTCCCCTTTGCAGTGGTTTACCCAGCAGGCAGCTACACATCACATGGCTGCTTGCTCACTCCCCACCACGACAGGATGGGAGAGAACTGGGGAAAAAGCAATCGCTCATCACCAGCCCTGAGCAGCAGCCCCTGGCCAGCTTTCCCCAGGTTTGCTGGCAATATCATCCACCTTCAGCTGTAAAGATAAAGTACCTCAGAAAACAGAGAGTTTGTTTGGCTGGCTCTGCAGAAAGCTCTGCATGTTCCAGAAGATGAACTGTACTTGGCTTCAAAGGCTGCCACATGTGACTCTCCTCTTCTTTGACAGCACAGGCTGTTCCACACATTACACTGCTCGTCAGTGCCAGTCAGGAATCATTTTCCTTGCATTTAGTTTTACACTGATTCAAGTAACAGAATCAGACACATTGGCAAGACTTGTGCATATACAGTTTAAGAAAACCTACATACCCCATTTTCTATTCAGTTTGTTGCTTATATAATACTACTCCATTTTTTTTTAGATGTGAGAACAAGGACACAGAAAAGAGAAGACAAAAGAACCTCCTGACCAAAATCACATCATTTCTTATGCATAACAGAATTTTAAAAAGTTACATGGGTCACCAAAGGGCAAAATTTGTTACCTGTGTCGCATAAATAGTTTGGTCCTTCCTCCTCCCTTATTTCCTAAGTTGCTTCCAGCACAGCCATTGCCTGCCAGCAGTACCAGGGTAGTGCCTGCTCTGCCCCAGGCAGGCCTGGTGCTACCCTGATGGGGCACACACACAGACCAGGCTCAGCACAACAAGAGGGCTGGCTGGCAAACACACAATGCAGGAGCAGCTGCCTGAACTCATGGCTGCCCAGTAAACCTGCAAAGATATGTGGGATTGTCTGCATGCCACAGGAGTGTCCCACAGTCCCTTACAGTGGTGCCCTGGGCAGCACATGGGCAAGAGGAAAGCTGTGTGAACACGTGCTCATGTGCGTGTTCACTTGATTAACTCAAGGCTTCATTCACCAGTGAATCAATTTCATATATATTGGGACATACATACAAAACCTTACCACTGCCGAAAGATAAATTTCCATTACTATGTTCTCTGTTTCTTTCAATCAGCTTAGTATTTATGGGGTGGCTAGAATAGAATCCTACACATTATTTATAAACATTGATTTTAAGCAAGTCACTCCATTCATAACCATGAATTACCTAAGAAAATAGAATGCTTACCTCATTTTTTCTCCCCAAAGAAAATTAAATGTTAAATTACCAATGGGATTTTACTGTCGAATTCAGCAAACAGGTCCTTAAAAGTAAGAAAGGAGGACAGAGATAAGTATCCATTGTACAGTTAAACAATGTCAATAATAATTCCAGTGTTTACTGCATTTCTTAATGTAGGGAAGTATTGGTGCTGATTTAGAATGAAAGCCGCATCTAATAAAAGCCAAATAGTCCCTCATGCCAGTATTTTCTGTATTTATGTCTGAAAAAAGGCTCATTTTCACCAGAGGCCTTTACCTTCTGTCTAGCGTAGATCTGCTGTGCAGACCACTCATTATGGCAACAGGCTGCACTGAAAAATACAGATCAATTGCTCAGTGGCATTCAATTACCAATATTGATTAGGCATTGTTTGACTTCCCCTGTGATTCCTTCGGTCATGAGGAAATGGTTACCCCCCTCCTGAAGGGCAGAGGGAAAGGGGATTCATGAAAATAAAATTACTTTGAGGTTTATAAAATCCCAATCTAACTTGAATGGGAAATGGCCAATGAAATACTTAAAGAGCAAAACACAATAAAACAGCACAGGCCCAGATCTTTGCTCTGACTGTGCAACCCTGTGGTGAGATTATTTTGCACAGTATCTACCATATAAACTAATGACCAGATCAAGAGTGTCCAGGGAAGCAACTCTGCCAAAGTACTGGCTTTTAAGCACTCTTTTAGATAATATTTTTTTTCTTCAATCTTGATCTCTTACAAATTCACACGGCCCCAGTTTCAATTCCTTGGATTTTTGGTTACCCCCAATTTTTGGTTATCTTTAACCTGTAAATATTGTCATCTTCTTTTTGTCACATACAGCCAAGAGTATACACAGCTGTTCTGCTAACACATTCTTCTGATGAATCTGTTGCTTTAGCAGTCCTTAAAAATGTCAGCTTTTTCATTACTGCAATATTTTTTACTCCATTAAAAAAACTTACAACTAACTATTAATTTTTTATGGGTTAACAGTTACAATCCATTTATATTCAGAAAAAGTGCAACAGTTTATAAAATGGTGTGTTGTGTGGTATGTGACTGATGAGATGCTATAACCTATTAGGCAAAAAATATTTCCCTTAGTCTGCTCTTCTGAAATTATTCTTGCAGCTGAGAAAGTGTCGTGGTCAGGCCAAAATCTGACCGCCTACAGCTGCATTCCTGCTTGCGTTTATTGCTCTGGCTAAGGAAGCCATCAGCAAGGAGATGTAGCCTGCCAGAAACAGGATAGCTTGTAATCTTAGCACTCCTGCTGACTTCCCAAGCCAAGGCAGCCAGGAAAGCACACAGGGGCCAGAGGCTCTTGCAAGCCCCCGGGGTGACCCCTGTGCAGTGTCTCTCACCCTGTACCTCACAGCGTTGTATGTCACTTGTTCACTAACACTGCTGGAGCCAAAAGGGGTTCTCAGCTGTAGCCTTGCTCTGCTGTGCTTTTTAGCCTCACCCTCTCTCATGTGCCCGCAAATCTGCTTTTCAAGAGCCAAATTCTGCTGCCCAACATGCACACATAGTGTGGCAAGTATCATCACCGCAGCTGCCTCCTCAGGTCTGCCTGTGTCTGCTGTGTATCCCTGCGCTGCCCTTCTCCATGCCATGCCTGCCACGAAGCTCCAAGCCCCCTGAGCACACAGCACCCTCTCCACCAGCACCCACCTCTCACAAACATCCCTAACATCGGCCTGCTTCCCCCCATAGCCCCGCTGTGACCCTCTGCCTGCCCTTCAGGCTTATGCCTTCCCAGCAATGTTCCTTGTTCCCATTTCCCTCCCAGGAGAAGGGTACCCTGCCAGGTGCCAGCACTGCACCCCCGCTGTCACTGAGACAGCAGAAGGCAAAGCCAGTGCCTGCTTTTTGAGCAGTTCACTTCCCATCTCCTGCCCATACCTCCTCCCTCCTCTCTCACCTTCAAGGAGGCCACAGCTGTAAGTCCTGCAAAAAGAATGCATCTCTATAAACTAAATGCTTTTAGAGTCAGTGTATTTAATTCTTTACAGCTGTTTCACTAGAATACAGGTACCAGAGGGACTGCAGTACACCAGTGGGAAAGGTGTGTGTGACACCTGCCCACAGAGTTACTCGGAGCTGGCTGGATCACTTTGGCACAGGTAATTCTTCTGGAAAGAAGGGTTACATGCTGGTTTTGGAATGGCAGGCATGCAAGGGAGAAATGACAGTTAAATCCCAAAGGCAGACTGCAATGCAGAAAAAAACCTGGGCATTGCTTTGAAGTTTCTAATCCAGTTCTCTGGAGTTTTTAATTTGAATTAAAGGTGCTTTTAGAAGGACATAGTGTAGGGCTGATCCCTTAGCTCAGGGAACACCAAGAAAAGAAGATGTTCATATATCTTAGGGACTCATGGGTGCTACAGGATTTAATCCAAGAGGGAAAATATCAAGAAATTTACCAAACTATTCAAGGTGGTAAAAACACCTCTTCATGTTGGCTGGAGCCTGCTCTGACTTCTTCTCTGGTCCATTTCATGTTTTTGGCTCATCTGTGTCTTTGCAGTTCTGCCATTTGCAAAGTAAGGCTGATTTTCCATTGGCAAAAGATTCACACAGAAATCTTTCTTCCTGCTTCAAATTTCTTTTGAAGCAAGCCCAAGGCAATCCTAGGGCCATATTGGGTAAAGAAGCCTGTCCTTGCTGTCTCTGTCAATGAAATAAAAAATCCAAAGAATGGGTGCCTCCATACATTTGCATCAACAATGTTTCAAAATTATTTTTCTTTCTATTAGTATCTTTTAACCTGCCACACTTTGACATGGCTTCTGAAAGCTACTGCATTGCAAATAACCCAATGCATTCTTAACTAAATGAGAACAAGGATAGTAAAGTCATTTTGTTTGCTTTGTTTCCCACCCAGTTTCATCAATCATTACTACATATTACCTGTAACTCTCTTGCTTTCATAAAAGCCTTTTATTCATGACTTTGGGGATATATTTTGAGAAGTTTCTAAATTCAGAAACTGACTGTCTGCCCTTGTAATTTTTTAATTTACCAAAAATTCTCTTTTGTTCACACAGAGGGGGAAAAAATAGGAAAAAATCCCAGTAGGTGTGGTGTAACTGAACTCAAGATATAATATCCTGCATATTTCAATGTCCTACTCAGCCTTTTTTTTTTTTAATTTTATTTTCTTTTCCCTTTCAGTCTCTAGCAGAGGCAGCCCAGAAGCCCCTTCAGCATCTCAAAGTGACTGTATGCCTCACACAGCAACTGAGTAAGGATGTTGGTTTAAAAAGCACAGGATAACCCCATGAAGAGGTAATGTGCTCTTTCCACTCCCTACTCTCTTCTGCATTTAGGTACAACCACATTGATTAGAGGCATGAAATGCATTTTAATACGTCTGTGAACTATTTTTCTGTAATTTTAGGTTTTATATAATTTTAGAGCATAGATATTCTTTCCCAGCTAAATGAAAAGGTACATATAACACATGGACAGATTTAGGTAATAGTACTGTAGATATGGGTTCTAACATACCTTAAATATCACTAAAAATAGAACAGAGCAGTACAGAAGCTGTTCTGCTTAAGTGTTGTAACATCTCATGGGAATGTTTGAGAGGAGAAAGAAGTACAATATTCACACTTAGAATTCACAGCCTGCTCCTTACACCTTTCTAGAAATGTGACGCCTCCCCCCCCCCTAATTAAAAAGAAAGCTGAAAGAGTAGGAGGAACAAAAATGTTCTCAACTTCCATGACACTACTGGAAAATAATTATTTCCGAACTGCTTATCTGTTAAAAAAAAAAGCTGGCAAGCTACCAGGATCTTGATTGTTGTAAGCAATTTTATTACTGCTCTATACAGATAAATTTAACAAAGAAATTAATTTAAGTCTCATAATAACTCTCATCTCATTACCAAAACGCCTGCACTGCAACGGAGCCTTGTGCAAAGAACTGCTAGGAGAGGATTCTGTCTGCAGACATTCAACAACTGCCTAGAAAACCTCCACCTCAGAAAGCTGCATGCCATTTAACACTCCCTTCTAAACATAGTTTTTCCCAATAGTAAAATAGAAAGTAAAATATTGTGAAATGAAGTGGAAATCTTCCCAGTTTCACTCGTATTTAGCCCAGAGGATTTGGGTAAAGGGCCCTGACTGGGTGGGTTAACTGGAGTACCCCACAGCTGGTACAAACAGGTCCCTGGAGCGCCTTGATGAGAAGGACAAGGCGCAGGCACAGAGGGAGCTGACCAGGCAAGGGGCCCTCTGTGATCTGCTGCTTGTTAACAGAGAGATTCTTGTGACCAGCGTGGCCATTAGTGGCCATCTTGCCACAGTGACTACAAAGCAATCGAGTTCAAACACCCTGGCTACAGGAGAGAAAGTGCCACCAAGGCTCCAGCCTGTCAGGTGACGGGTGAGCAACTGGGCCCCAAGGGTTACAGTGAGAAGGTCAGATCAGGCTGGTGACCTGTCACTAGCGGGGTCCTGCAGGGCTCCACCCTCAACCCTGTGCTCTTCAGCATGCTTCTCAATGAACATAGGCCTAGGAGATCTTCAAAGTAGGTTTACTGACACCACCAGACTGGGAGGAGCTGACTCCCTTGAAGGCAGAGGGGTCCTGCAGAGAGACCTCAACAAATCAGAGTTGGGCAATCACCAAGTGCAACGTGGGCAGTTACAGCACACATGGGCACACAACAATTTCTGCAGGAGTGCCCAATTACTTCATGTATGAGTGACCTTATAGGTCCCTTCCAAGCAAGGATATTTGATGTTTACAAAAAAAAACCGTGGCCACCTTCCTTTACAACACCATTCTGCCTTTTACTGTGACTCCTCTTCACCCAGAACATTTCTATTACATCCCCAACTCCTCCAAGAAGTCTTTGAAAACACTGGAAAATACAGCATGACCAAGATCCAAAATTAAAACTTGACAGCAGATCCAGAAATAAGCTCTGGAAGCTTTGAGCTAATTCATGGTCACTGTGCTTTGCAAAGAAAGGCACAAAACAATAACAGGGTGAGTAGGAGCCCATCAATCCTGGCACGGCAGCACTCATGCTTGCAGCTCTCAGATGGCACTGCCTGAGCAGCAGTGTTATGAATAGCCTGGCTTTTTTCTTTTACCGTTCTTACTGGTGTTCTTGTTATGGCACATCAACCAGGGTATAAAAAAATGAGCTCGTGATATATCCTGATGAAAGTCCTGCTATGGATTTCAGTTTTGTTAAGGCACAACTTGGCTGCACAGAATCTCATCTTTAGGAGCCACAATGCCTGCTCCAAGACATCCCATCCAGCAAGCTGCAGAGAGCAGATTTACTGGCACAGAAGGCCTTTTGTCATGGGGTACTCCTCACATTTGCTGCTGTACTTGACCATGCAAATCAATATCTCTTCACAGAGCACACGCTGTGAGCAGTTAGAAAACAGAGCATTTTCTTCAATCCAGCACGTCATTGAAACTTCAAAATCTTGTCATTATTTTTTCTCAGTTACAGAATAATTCTGTTCATCAATTTTGCTTCCTTGGCATAAACTCATCTACAGTTTTACAGATATTTAATACAGCAAATGAACTCTTTTTGCTCTTGAACTTTTCCACAGAAAATGAAAATCTTCCCTTAAGATATTTTTTTTTTTGGCTATAACTAAATGTGTCTGATTTTTAACCTAACCTTCCTGACCTATCTTCTCAAAGATGCTCTTTTTTCCTTTGTTCCTTTCCTTGTTTCCACAGGAACCTTTCCACGACTCTCATTAAGCTTTTTCTCATGTATTCTTCTAATTCTATAAGGAAATCATGACTTCAGAGTTTTGTTTTATTTTGTTGTTTGTGTTGTAACAAATGCAGAGATATTTTTTATTTATGTCTTAAAAAACAAAAGAAGGATTCCACTGCAATGGTCATCTCCATCTCTCTTGTAGTAATTAGATGAATCAGTAAAACTTCATTTAAATCAGTAGTAGTATCATCAGCCTGTCATTTCACCAGGTTCCACAACCATCAAAAGCTTTTTACAGTCCCAAGTGGTGCAGGAAGCTTCCCTGGACCCTTTTTAAATACTTCATTTGGGAACATAAGTCAACAGGACTGATGGATGCCATCCATTTCATTTAAAATTTTTGAATAAATATTAAACAGAGCAAGTCTCTAGTGATTACTAGACCCTGGTTCACACCTAGGAGGAAAACACCGAGGCATCACAGCTGAAAATGTTGATGGTAATCCATGGAAAGAATGCTCACTCTCACACAGGTTGCAGAAGGTAGTATTTCAAAGAAAAAACAGTGACTAAAACCATGAGCTGTGTCCCTTTACACTATTATTGCCATCCATTTTTTTCCCTTTCCTTGTTCTTGCTCCCAGTATATTTTATTAGATGCACTAGAAATTACAGATAGACAGATGCTTACATGTCTCTATGCTGTAAGTGCCAGAAGTGCATCAAAATAATGGAATAGCTCATTAAAAACAATGGAAAAATCATGTCAGGCTCTCTGCAACTGTTTCCAGCAGACATGAAAGTAGACCTTTCCCCCACCTGAGACTGCCACTGAAGTCAAAGACAAGAATGTTTAGGAGCTGTTGTAGTTCATAAACTAATCCAGATGGACAAGGGGTTGTTTCTCTCTAAGCAAAACACAGTTGAAGTTCAGAGGTACATCATTTTCTGAGGCCAACAGGTAACAAACAAAACTTCAGTTAGACTTCATTGCAAGCACTTATTAGATTTAATGTTCTGGTTCATATAAATAAATAATAAAGACAGGCAGTTCGCATCCGAACTGTTTCTTGTACATTGTTTACACTTAGTCAACTTTGATTCTGGTAACAGATGTGAAGTGGATAAAGGGACTATTCCTGGCACTGTGCATTTTACACACTGTGAAAAGTGGCTTCAAACCTCAGCTGAGTAGGAAAACACAACTGAGAGCATTAAGCTCTAATTCCAGCCCAGACTTTTGCCAGTTGTAGTTTTTCTTCCTCTCCTCCACCAAAAGGAAATGCAACATTCAATGTCACTTTTGAATTTATTGAAAAACATATGCCTGAGCCTTCTCAAAAGCATTCTCTTTATGGCCTGCTTTTTTTTCTGAACAGGTTGTTAATGGGACCTCTTTGGGGTTTTCCTACCTTAGAGTCAAGTAATTTCTCAAGTTTCTAGACCTCCTCATGTTTTATGCCACTTGCATCAAGAGGTAGATTTGCTGTAGCAGCTGTTCCTTCAATATTCAGTGGATTTCAAGCTTTTAAAATGGTTACCTGTAAAACCAGAACAAACCCTAAGGACTGTTAATTTCCCCAGTCTGGAATATACAAACAGGTATTTTAAAAGAACATATTCCTATACTATGTGGAAAACAAAAGTACAGCTAAATGAGAAGTTCTCTTGAAAGATTTTTCTTTGCAAATACACCTTTCTACTGATGCCCGACCTTTAGGAAAGTTACCAATTTTAATTAAAAAAAAACTTCACTGACAAAGATTCCTCAGCTCCAAATAGAGTTTTCAGTCCAAACCAGGTAAAAAATTTGTGTGCACTCATTCAGGGCACACACTGATTCACTACCCTATAAACTTGACCAGAGAAGTGACAGCTACACCTCATGCCAGCTGTGATAGGGACCTGACAGGAACAGATGTTTTCATGTTTGCAGGAGGCTCATGCTTCCAGCAGAGGTTCAGTCAGCTCTGGCTTTCTGGCTTGCAGCAAAACACACATTTTTCTCCTTGGAACTTAGGAAGTTTTTCTCTTCAGCATCTCTGAGGTCTGGCTGAGTCTGCTCCCTGCTCACCTGAGCAGCTTCTCAGCCTCTCTGCCTGAGCTGCAAATTCTCAGAAGGTTGCTGCAAGCCTTCCTTAAGCTCATCTGCATCTCACTCTACGAACATGGAAATCTTCCCACCCCTAGCAGCGGCTGCATCCTAAAACATCTCTAGGGGCAGCCCAAATTTTGCTTGAAGGAAAAGGTCAGTGCATGGTCCTATGTAATTTTAAGCACTGGAGCATGTGAGTACAGCAGAACGTGCAGAGTGGGAAGCATGTGCAGAGTGGAAAATCAAATCTGGCAGCAAACCCTACACTGGCTGTTACGATAGAACCTGCTGAGGTGGGAGGGACCCATCAGGATCCTCAAATCCAGCTCCCAGTCCCAGTGCAGGACACCCCAGGTCACACCCTGAGCCTGCAAGTGCTGACACAGCCACCAGAGACACCCCGAGCCCAGAACAGAGCAGATCAAAGCACTGCTGTGTGCCAAATCAGCTCCACATCAGCAGAGGCAGACAATCCTGCCTACAGCACACCTGGACAGAACTGGATCAGAACTGCTGGGATTAACAGCTTGCCAAGGAACTTTAATTCTAGACTTATTATCTCCTAGAAATCAGGAATTGCCCTCAATCGTAACTTTTCCTCTTTAATACCACAATTGGTGTTTTGTATCATGGTCTGATCTTCAAAGTCATGGAGAGATTGTGGAGTTGGGATTTTTGTTTAGCAAGTCAAAATACTGGTGCAATTTTTCAAAATTATATAAAAATTACGGACAGTAGAAAACTTACTCCTGTCAGATATTAAAGATATTTTCTTTATCTTCATAATACTAATACCTGTTTAAATACCTTTCATTCTAACTTCAAAGCTTATCTGCTCTTGAAAATTGAATTGCAATACGTCAACTGAGCCCTATGTAATTCTTATGGAAGTTAACCACTTGTCCATCAAAAATAAGGCACATGTAGACATTTTAGTTTGAATTTCTTGGTAACATCTTTTCTATATATGCTAATTTTTAAAGAATTCTCCTGATTAAATTGTATTGCTGCTTTCTTCAGCTCATGGATTATACTAGAGATAAGTAAGACATTTCTTTCAACTGTAACTTGCAAACTTTGGGATTAATTATAAAAAATGCAACTTAATTGTGTGCGGAAAGTAGACATGTAGGCTGCTAAAAGCAAATCAGGTGCTGAATAGTAACACAGTAATTTCCTTACAAGCTGCCAATTCATTCTGAGAGAAATAGAAATCCAGTGCTAAGTAATATCTACTTATCATAGCCCTCTTCAGCCTTCTGATAAGTGACTAGAGAGGCTCTGACCTCTGCCACTCTCCCTCAGAGGATGGGTCTGAGACTCCAACCCCACCGAGGTTTGGCCTGTCTGCAGGCATTCTACACCTCAGCACTTTGCACATCCTTTTTTTATCCTACACTTTCCTACACTTTCCTACTATCTACTGGATTTATCTATTAAATAACTATCTATTAGATAGTTCTATTGGAACTATCCTACTGGATTTAGTTCCAATATTATGGCAGACCCACAGCAATCCAAGATACACACATCACAAAATCACAACTACAGCCAATTCACTGGACTTCCTCAAGGAATTTTTGTGCTCAAGTTTTGGTGGCGTGTTCCTCTCTAATCAATGCCATTTGCTCCAAACTATTTCCTGGGAAGTCCCTGTTTTACAGATTTACTCAAAGCAGTTTTCACAGTATTGTAGGAAGCTTGGTCATAAATTCTTCAGTTCATTTAAGCCAGTGGCACCTGAGGAGATGAGCCTACAACAGGCTGAGTAATAAAAAGTTTCTCACCAGCTCCATTAGGGCCAGTAGGGTTTTTTAACTGTGTTCTTTCAGCGCCTTTTAGGAAATTCTCCAGAAACAGACAGCAGCATTTCACCAGTAACCTGTTAGCAACTACTGAGGGAGCAGCACAGATCTGCTGCAGCCCATTTAGGACCAGAAGACGTTTTTGAAAGGCATTAAACTCCAAAGGTGACACTATAAAGCAGACTACAGCAGCTACATGTGCAAACGACCACATGCAGCTCACCTAGAGATTGACCTACAAATAGCTACACATTGTCAGCCACCTGCTTCTCTAATTAGCACATTTACAAAACCAGCTCAGTGCTCATTGATTTCCACTTAAACAGTCACTTTTTGAACATCCAAGTTTTCAGAATAAGTCCAGTTCTTACCCCCAGCTACACTGTCAGAGCAAGATTAAGCAAAATGTATCTAATTTCTACATTGTTTACAAGGTGACTCAGCTGTTTGTATGCAGGGAAATTTGTCAGACTTACGTAAGGCATGTCTGTTTTCTAGCTTAAGCTTTCAGTCTTCTTTTAACATCAGATCTAGAAATAAGCTGAAGGTTAAATAAATTAGTCTTAAATCCATTACTGTCTTTCATTAGTGCCAGATCATGTCAGTACAAGGCACTAAATTTGCTTTGGCTTTCAGTTTTAAATCAATCATTCCAAAAGTTCATACACATTATTCTTGTTTTTTTTTTCCTTAATAATGAAAGACACAAAGACAAATAGATCTGAAATAAAAGAAGCTTACATGTTCTAAAGCCATCTGATTTCATTATGCAAATTAAATAGCATGTTAATAACAACACATTCTATTTCAGTAATATGACTTGACTTTGTACTTAAATCATTTCAACCTCATTAATTATACAGAAGGTGGAAGAGTTAATTTAGGTCATAGTCAGGTAGCACACACATATGGAAATACACCATAAGGAATGCATGTATATAGTGTTTGAGTGCCCAGTAGCATTATTTACTATTTTTCTGCTGTGGGATAGGGTGAGAAGAAAAGCAAAGCAGGCTCAAACTTAAACAGTATAAAGGAAATTTATTAACAAAACTACAAGAGAGAAAAATTTAATAAGAATCAGAATAAAACCTTCAAAACACCTCTCCTTCCCTCGTAACTTTTCTTTCCCTTCTCATGGACAACATATAGAGACAAAACTTGGAACTCTAGGCCAGTTTACTACCTATAAAATTGTCTTTCATCAATTCATTTAGAGAGGGAAGTCTCTTTTGGTCTGCCATGGAAACTTTTCCACAAGAAAAACAGTTCTCTTGTGGCTTTTAATTCTCACAAAAGCAGCTGCCCAGGAATCTGCATTTGTGAAGTCCATCCCATATCACACAACCTTCCCACAGCTGCATTATGGGCCATGCAAACTCAGGGGGTACCATTTTAAAGATGAGTGGTTCAAAAGCAAAGGTTCTCTTCATCTCTCTCTGAGATCATCTCTGAGATCATTTATCTCTAGGAACAGAGATCTTCTTCCTCGTGGCAAATCCTCATCTTCATCTCATCTCTCTCCCTCTCTGTCCAAGGTCCTCATAAGATCACAGCTACTTCAACATTTCTTTACTTTAACACGAATACCTTTGCTCATACCTGCAATCTGAACACCCTCATCTCCCTAATACAGTCTTTTATGAATTAAAGGGACATTCTAGTATATCACAGTCCATCACCACAGCTTTACAAAAGCATTTCAACCTAAAACCAAGGCATCTCCTCATTCTCCTCCCATCTAGGATGTGACTCCTCCTTCACTGACCTTAATGTCTTCATATTGTCTCTCTACACGTTTTCACTCTGTCTTTTTCTCTCACTCAGAGAGGATTAGTGCTTTCCAAGTTTCATCTGAGCAAGGAAAGAGTTCATATTCTCGCCTGAGGCCTGCAGAGGTCATGACAGTTCCTGCTGGGCAGTGAAAAGTTGCCCCTGGTCTCAAGCTGCAAGATCTCTGGGGCGGCTAGAGCCACTCCCTCAGTGAGGTGCCTTGGTAAAGGCAGCTGGAGCTGTTTACAGTAGAGAATTCTTCGGAAGTTGACATGGCCACAGCTTGTTGGAGAGCCCTTTCTGCCAGCCCAGGCTGCTGCACAAACCCTGCCAAGACAGGGGCTGCCCCCAGGCCCTCTGTGGTTGGGGTAGCAGTGCAGAGAAGAAAGGCGACGACTGCAGTGTCTCTAGGAGCCATGGCGAGGAAGGAAGGAGAGGCTCTTGTGTGCTTTACCCAAGAATAGGTTTATTCACAGACGGGGAGGCAGGGACAAGAGACCTCGAACAATGGGGAATATAAGGTTTTAACTGAGGGATGGGCAAGGGGTGGATACCAGACATCAGCTAATCAGGGAGAAACACAGGAGGGACTCAGCCAGGGACTGACAGTCACGTAACTAATCAGGACACAGAGGAGGAGGGCACGTATCAGTTTAACCTATGGCATACTGAGCATAACAGAACATTCCAGAAGGAGGGGAAGGACTCTGAGGGGATGACAAACAGGAAGGCATGTCCAAAGGAAGGATCTGGAACAAGGGGCTTGGACTTAGGCAAGATTGGCATAGAACTGCTCAGGGTTTGGGGTTGGAGGACAATTCTGTCAGAGGAGGGAAAGGCAGGTCGAAGGAAGACAGACAACCAGGGCTGGACCAACAGTACAGGGGGAAAGGAACAATCCGTCAGGGATAAAATATACTCTAACAATACAAAATAGGGGGGGAGTTATAGAACAGACCAATGAAGCTGAGCTGCAATTGAAGACACAATAAAAACACACCACGACAGGAAGCCCCACTGTGGCGGAAGCGGCTGGGATCCCACAGCAGCATGCCCACGGCTGGGCTTCCCCCCTTCCTCTGCCCTGCCAGGCCTCCCGGGGCCACGATGGAGGGGCCGCTCAGCGGTGGGATGTTCACAGCCGCTGGAGGCCCGACCCAGCCAGGATGGGGACCTCTCTCCTTCCCTTGCCCGGCAGTCACCGGGCCCAGCCCCGACCTGGGCCCGTGGGCTTCCCGGGAAGGGACCTGGCCCCAGCCCAGACCCTGTGGCAAGGAGGGACCCAGGCCTGCTTGTTAGCTCCTCCCAGGCCAGAAGAAGAGAGCTTCCAGGGATTTTTCCTGATTTTTAACTGGTGTAGTCACAGAGGCATATCCAGCTCTTTCACTGGTTCCACAGGTTGTCAATATTCAAAGCACGTCACCGATTGGTTTTGCCACAGCTTTTCTTCAATCAATGCCAAACCAGCACACTGTGATAACAATCAAACCTTCAATGTATTTATTAGCTGTCCTCTTAATCTGTGGTGTGAACTGAAGGATGTACTTGCAGCTTTATTGTCTGTGTCACTGTACGACCCATTTTTTTAAAAATCAGCCATCCTGGCCCCACAAGCTCTGCCGGGGCATTTGAGTTCTCGCACAAAGGAGCTGCTCCCTTCCCGCTGGGCAGAGAGACGCAGCGCTCCTGCCCCATGCTCAGCTCAGCTCTCTGGCTTGCAGCAGCCGGGACACAGCAGAGAGGCTGATTTTTCACTAAACACGCACAAGCCATGCTAGAGGCACCCGTCTGCCTGCCCAGAACTGCTGACGAGACAAAGCAGGCTGGGACCAGGGCCAGCAATCCCAGGGCTGTGGGGCTGTTCCTCTCTCAAGGGAATGGAGCAGCTGGAGAGCACCTCCTCCTCCTGTGGCACTGCCCTATGGTGCCTCACATCTCCTCAGCACCCTCCTCAGTCATTAGCACAACGTGCTAAACTCAAACCCTGAGACTGGCCATACTGAGTCACAGGCAACTCTGCCTGTTGCCATCTCAGGCTTCAGGCATGGCTTCATGGGAGCTGCTGCTCAGCTTGGTCAGAGAATGGAATACCAACAACCAGGATAAGAATCTGGATGTGGTTTTTCTAAAGGCCTCCTTGGAAGAAGAATGCTCTCTGACGGGAAAGGAAAAAACGTATTTTGATTTAAGGAGATAGATTCTCCGTTAGCTTGTTTTATACAAATCCAAAAACAGACATTCAAATCAAATTAGCATTTGAACTTTCACTTAAATAAGCTGCAAAACTTTTATAAACAAGGGCATAAACTGAAAAGTGTCAATCAGTTATGCAGTAATATGATAATTTTTTGGGTTGAAAGGCAATAAAAATCTCTTGCACTAGCAAAAAATATTTTCAGGATAGATACAAGATTAAAGTGCTAAAATATGAGGCTAAAATTGACTTATAATCCTTGACTATACACATGCAGCCTTACTGAAGGCCACACAGATGTAAATCAGCTAAATTTTAGTTTTGATCTCATTTTTTCGGGTAATATTTCTGCGAGATTTTGAAATTCCAAAAATAACGATGGAATGCATGCGATGCACTCTGCATTCAATACGCATGCAGTTAAAAGTGAGAAACGAAATCAATTACTTCAGTGATCAAAGACTGTACACACCAGTCCTCTAAATCTTGTGTCAGCACAAACCATTATAACCATAAATCCTGCCTTCCAAAACAGGAAATATGGAAGAAGATGGGTGTTTGCCTCATCCAAGTGGAAAACCTAAAAGCGCAGTGTGGTGCTGGGCAGAGAGCATGTGGGCTTAGCGGCCTTACAGACAGCCTGGCCAGCACAAACAGCTAACTGCCATGGCAGCACAGGGCAGCAGCGCAGGCAAAGCAGGAGCACACACCCACATGGGTGACAGCACACAGAGCTCAGGGGTGCCTATGGCAGGGGCACCTGTCCTGCAGCCAGAGCTCATCTGCAGCTCGTCCTGACTGAGGGGAGCTAAGGAGTTGTGGGGTCTCTCTGAAGGTAAGCTAAGGCAGCACATCTCCCACGGAGCCAGTCCGTACAGCAGCTGAACCTGAGCACACAGCTCGGCAGAGACTCCCTGGAGGTTCTACATTGACAAGGGGCATCAAAGCCACAAGTCAGCCCTGAAAACAGCACTGTAACTAGCACACACTGTTCACAGACAAGAGCTGCTTCTGGGACCTCAACAATTCATTTGTTACGTTGCACCTTTTAGGAGCCAATTAAAATGTTATGTTGAGTTGCAATGAAAAGTGTATTTCAAGTAGCCACCAGCTTTATTTAAGTTTTCATAATATTCCTCTTACTACAACAATTTTGATGCTACCTCAGGAGATTTTCAATTTACTTCCCATCTTATTTAGCATTTGCACTTTGGTGAAATGTAAAAGTCATAGTCAGGATTAGGCCCCGTTCCATGAAACACCACATGTGCTAATCCTTTTTTAAAGCTGGTTATTACTCAGTCTCTGTGGGAGGCAGCCCTCAGCAGGCTTTTCAAGGACAAAGTACTTCTACCACGGAATTTATAACTGTAACATAGTTATTTCTTTTTCACATTGTAAGAATTATATGTTATAATTGTATACTCTGCATAAATTCAATATGCATTCAGTCTTCATAGAAGTTCCCTTTTTTTGCAATAATTACAGATTTATGCTATGAACCAAATCTGAACAGCTTCAGCTGAGACCAGTGTAAACATCTGTGACTGTTGAACTTCACTGTCATCAAACAAACAGCCAATGAAAGTTGGCAATAATTTATCGAGGACCATACCTGTATCATTTCTGAGCACAGGTGTAATGTGGATAGGGCAAGAGCTCCTTTACAAGTGAATTCAAATCCTGAGAAAAGGCTGTGCCTGCTGCAGCAAAAACAGGGCAGCAGTTGTGCAGAACAATGTAAAGGACTGTCCAACAGAGGGGCACAACAAAAAAGTTGTGGCAGTCCTCATATTGCATTTCCAAGCGCATCCTGTTTACCAAACAACATCCTGGATTCTGCTTTTCCTGAATTATCTCATTGCTAGTCAGCTCAGAAGAAAATATCATGTCATGCTGAGCAATGCAAAGCTTACTTGAATTTTTAGTGTGAGGACAAATAGCACCATCCACTAGGGAAAAAGCTGAGCTAAGAAATATCACATTTGTCAAACCTTACAGTCAAGGCAAATGAATGAACACAGCCTTTGTACCATAGAGCAAATATCACTCTGTTTGACCAAAATACTTGCATAAAGATGTAGGTATGATTAAACTGTCACTCAGCCACCATTAAGAAAACCTCTCTCCAATTTGTTGCACAATAAGAATTCCTGCTTGATGTCAGCACCTTACTCATCCTGCTTGAAGCTTCTGCTGCAACTCGGTGTTCGGAGTGAACCCGGGTTAATGGTATCACAAATGTTTTTACAAATAGGAAGATCTTTAATATTGCTATTAAAATCTACTCAATAACTCTTAGGTTTCCCAGAGATGATGGCGTCTTTATTACTGATTGTCAGAGAAAAAGAAATAAGGATACATTCTCAGTAAGATCTTCTATAAGGTTATATAATTTCTTAGTGGGATAGATTCGCAAAAAAAAAACCATTATGAGAGTAAGTGTCCATAAACTTCTTTCTGCTACATTACAGTGTTATCACACGGTTTGGTCATGCCACCTGAAATTCTTCATTTTTCATCCCTCTTACTCTACATCTCAGAGTCTGAACTAACACTAGTAACTTCTCCACAAAGCCAAAGAAACTGGGAATACATATTTAGCAAAGGACTCAAAGACAACACCCTTAAGAGCTTTGGAATTTTGAGGAGGGTGACAAAACTGTTTTAGGCCACTCTTTTAGTTCTTTCAAATTTCTGTGCAAATCACTCATCTTTTAAAGGCCATGAACTGTTTACTGTTGTTATTTGTGTAAGACACATACACACATTCTGTTCCATGTTTCCCATGCTGCAAACAACTGTTTGCAGTTGAGAGAGACCTTTATTTCAACAACTACTTGACTGAGCCAGAGGAAAGAACAGCCAAATGGACAAAAGTGAACCATTTCACATAAACTGTTAACAACAGAAAAGTATTATTCAAGGGGTTATACCAACTGTTAGTAAATTTTACTTGACAGGAAAATTCCACAAGATTTACAGCTCTTCCTTTACAGAATAGGCATAATTCCTTTACAGCCTCACGCCCTATAACCCTTCCCAAATTCATGGCACTAATAATGCTTTAATGCCTACTCTGCAGCGTGTATAATAATGTCACATATGTCCAAATATTTCTGCAGAATACACACACTCTGTGATCAAGGGCCCAGATCGCTACACCTGGGATGTGCAATGCAGAGCAGCAGATCTGTGTTCCTGCTGTGGTTTGCCCCTCTCCCATCACGTGTGCAGGGCTGGATGGCCTCCCGCTGTGTGCCTGCACTCCCTCACTGCCTGGTGCTGCCCCTCAGTTCTGCCACGCTTGGCATCTCTGCTCCCACTTGCTAGGATTCCCTTTAGTGCCTTGGATTTGCAACCTCTAGCAACAGCCTGGGGAAACATCTACCAGCAGCTTAAAACAAATCTCCCGTTTGGGAAGGAGCTGTCTGCTTACTCAGAGAGGAATCCCTCCTGCTAACAGGTGCTCCTGATGGAGCCCGGCAAGCACACAGTTTTTCCTGGCTGTGAACTGCAATCAAACTGACAATTATGTGTTTGCTCATGTCCTTGATAAAAGCTCATTCAGCCACAACATTAGGCTGATTGTTTTTTCCTGCCACCTTCTTGCATATAATTTTAAGTTACGCATTAAGTCTTTCCCTTCCTCCGCAACAAAATTCGTGCAACAACCAGGTTTCAGAGCACTTGGCAAGTTTGACAGATTTGTAAAAGTAACAGTTGGCAGAGGGATCTACTTGTTGTCTGCTACACCCAGTGAAGGTTACAAGGCCCAGATAGGGTTTCGTAGTGGGAGAGGTGATTATTATTCTATGCTGCATGTATCTGCAGCACAGATATCGCCTGCAGGGGAACCACCTTAGGCACAGCACCAGGCACCACCGCCCTTCAACAGCCGGCACTGTTTCCCTAGGAGCAGCCCCAGAAATGGCAGCACACGTGCTCTGACCAGCCCAGAGACAGCTGCTAACCCTGGTCAAGGCACAGCTCCAGCTCCCACAGCTTCTTCTACATGCTGGGAGATGCAGCACAACTCTTTGCCGGAACCGGCCAGGAAAGATGTCCCTGTGCTTTTTTGAACAGAGACTTTATTATTATAGGAATTGTTACAGGTGGATGTCACTGGACATTTGGTGGATGTTTTGCAGGCCTCACAAATGGTCCCGGTTTGGCTGGCATAGAATTAATTTCCTCAGCATATGCTCAGTGTATAAACTGAGTGGGAAGCTAACTGGAAGGGCTGACTGCTGTTCAGGGATGGGCTGGGAATCAGTCAGCAAGCAGTGAGCAACTGCATTGTGTATCAGTTCTTTGGTTTTGGCAGTCTTTTCCCCTCGAGTTTTATTAATTTTTATTACTATTAGTAGCAACATTAGACATTGTTATTATTATAATTAATCATTAGCATTACTATATTTTACCTTGTTTCCATTACATTTCCTCTTTTCTCAAGCCCCAGGTTTTTTCCTCCTTCTCTGGCCCTCCTTGCAGTCCCGCAGTAGCAGGGATGTGGGTGAGTAGGTGCATGGTACTCAGCTGGCCATCCAGGTGAAATCACAGCAATCCTTTCTGGCAGCCAGTGCAGGGCTTGGAGGTTTGACATGAGCAGAGCATGTTAAACCAGATTTGTTATAAGCATCCACTGCATTGGTTTAATAGTCACTGGTGCCACTGTTGATTTATTTCGTGTCGGAGTTGCTGTGCTTGTTGTCAGGGTTGTGTTGTGTCGCACCTCGCTTGCAGTCGGTGTTCCCCGGGGTGATGTTTATCACCCTCGGGGCCTGCACTAAGGTTATCGTTTTGGGGCACATTGTAGCATTATCTTCCGATCTGACAGAACCGCTGGTCATGACCTTAAGGTGACATGAGCCCTCAGCACTGCCGTCCCCTCTGTGTTCTGGGAGCCATCTATTGGGAACTAACAACAATTGCACTTCGGGCCTTTTCTCCTCAGAGAGCCAACCCATGGGAAAGCATCTTCCTGCACCTTCCTGTCTGCCTTTCAGAATCTTTAGTCTCCTCCAGGCTGATTACAGTAGCACTTAAAAAAACTTTAAACACTTTGAACGCCCTAGAACCCAGCCGGTTCCTTTTTCTAGGAACAAGCCTGTTGCTGAATATGGTTCAGGTCTTCTTTAAGGCGAACAACTGTTTAAGAATGTCACCTAAAGATCTGTCTTGAGGCTGGCTTGTTAAGAGTGTGTGGGATAAAACGGCCAAGTGCCGAGGACTGTGCTGCTACTAGCATCTCTTCCTTTCCTCTTTCCTTTTCCCTGAGCTTCTCAAGCACCTATGTCGTCCCTCCTGGGACGACTCCTTTGGCTGTCCCCTGCTTCTGAGCTGTCATTGCCGCCTCTTGCTAAATAACAAGAAACTGGAATCATTTTGTCTTTCTTTCTGCCTTCCTGCCATGCCTCATTTTACTGTCATTTAAAACTTTAACAGAGGAAGAACACAAATTACTCCAACAGTGCCACATAGAATTTATCCAGTGTAGGCAGAGAAAGTGCACAAAGTACATTGTAGAGATGCACATGGTAAAAAATCATTCTAGGATGCTAAAACATTATTTAAGCAAAGCATATATTCTTGCAGCTCCTTTACCATTGGGATCTCATAGTGACAGTAAGCAAAGAATTTTAAAAAAGGAGCATTATGAAACCTTCTTTGGTTGTGTTAAATGCTAGACTCAGAAAGAAATAACAGTAAGAATGTATGTTAAAAAAACCCCTCAGGACCCAGACCCCATATGCAAACATCACTCAGCACTGAGGGTTGTGTTGTTCAAACCTGTACGTTCACTTTTCGTGCCGCCTCTCTTGCCATACTAGCAAATTCTCAATGATCATTTGTAAATTATGGAATCTTAGGGCTGGGAAAAAAAGCTGGGAATGTGAAGTACTGATGTTTTCTGACTGAATCGTATATTTTTACACCACTCCTTGAACATGGCTGAGCACTAATGGCGCACAGGCAGTGCTACTTTAGGGAACCTCTGTCAAACACCATAGAAAAGCCCTGAACTGCTACCTACAACAGATCCTCCAAAATGAACCTGAATCAAAACATTTCCCCCAACACTTAACAAAGCTCATGTGCCATGAAGGGACACAAAAACATCAGGACACAGTTTCACCTCACAAATTACATCCAACCATAACATTACAGCCCATCCCCAAAAGCCTCTGCTCCATCATCCCTGGTCCAGGGGAGCATCACCCCACGGTAGTTATTCACTATATACTGTAGCCATGCATCAGTTAGCATTGTGCCTCATCCAATCTAGTCAGAAAATCATGGTATATAACGTTTCTAGTCCTCTGCACTCACAAAAATCCTATCAGTTCTTGTTTATGGGCTAGCTTTAAACAATACAGAAGCTTTATTGTCACAAATAAGTTTTACTGTCATTTTCACTCAGTTCAAGTCAGGCAATCCACAGGCTGCATTATAATTATGTAGAAGTAGGGGGTTAAAAACTACAGTTCAGGGTAAAGACACTGCAGGTGTGCAGTTTAATGAGTTCTTAATTGAGTAGTGGGAGAGCATAAAAAGGAAGTGCAGAGGGTTATTACAGGGCTCTTTCTGCAAAGGGAGCAGTGCAAGCACTGAACTATATAATCAGGAATAAAGAAAAACGAGTTCACCTCTAATTTTCTCTGGGCTCCAGCCTTTGTTGTTCATGCTCAGAATGCAAGATTAAAAATTGTACCACCAAGTTAACAGACAAGATTAATCCTTTCATGAGATGTATTTGTTTTAAGGCTAAGATTGCAAAAAAAAAAAGGAGAAACTACATAAAAAATAACTTGGATCTGAAAAATACATTGCCTTCACTCCTGTTTGCAAATCAATCAGATTCCTCTCTATTCCTTCTGCTATTGAATCAACTTCATAGTGTAACTGCAGAGTGAAAACTGGAAGGAAACACCACATGGGATGGAAAAGACAGCTACCTGTGTTTATTTTGATCTCCTTCCTGTCTCCAAGAGACAAACACTACAAATCCCCAAAGCCTGTTCTCTTTGTACAGGGAAGCCACCTACAACAAGACAGTGCAGCACTGTCACTGCTTCATCAAGTGCTGCAGGAAAACACTGACACATTTTAATAAATGCTCAGGGGAAATTATATATTGCACCTACATGCAATTGTGGACATCCTGGCCATTGACTTCACTCCCACACATAAATCTGAAAAATGCTCAGAGCTACTTCCGCCTTCATTGGGCCAGAAGAGTTACCGAAAACCCAGTGCATTATCACCTAGCACAACTCTATTTATTTCTCAAAAAAAAAAAAAAAAAAAAAAAAAAAAAAAAAAGATGAGTAAAAAAAATGAAGCAAAAAAAATTAGGCATCTTCATTAGTAGTTCGCTGCAGTTCAAGTGTTACCTGAAGCATGAGGGGGTTTTATTCAAATTTAGAACTCTGAAGTTCATGAGAAAGCACAGTCTGCCTCAACCTCTGAGGAAAAAAAGACATTTTTATACATAAAGATTTCTTCACTATCACTTCAGTTTTATGAGAAAAGTTTACTTGCATAGCTACATCAAGCTCCTGTAATCACTTTGTATATTACATGGGCTTTCTTTTTTCAATCTAAGGATTTTTTCAAATTATTTTACATCAGGCTTATTTAAGACTTTGAAGTTTTTGTTGTTGTTACGGTTTTCTCCCACAAATAAGCTTCTAATTGCATGTTGCTGGCAGGGAGCACGTAGCTACTCTTCACAAAGCCACAGCAGCCTCGAATTCACCAAGTTGGTTGCAGTTACTGGTTTTTCCCCAGTGTTGTGGTCTCTGTTTCTGACTCCAAGAATCCTTTCCATGTTCTGTACAAGCAAACAAGCACGTTTGTCCAAGAGGTGCCCTTTGGCATCAGCACTTTACTGGCTTCTGAAATACTCCCACATAAGTACTTTTTGAATGAAGGTCTAGTTCTTTAATCTATTATCTATCACCATTACTTATTATCTCATGTGTAAAGCAACACGTGTTCTTTTAAATTAATTTGCTGATATCAAAATCTACAATGGAAATGTTAAACTGTGTATTTTAAAGGATCTTGTCACCCATATCAGGATTGCACTTTAACAATACAGACCAATGCTCAGATCACAGATCAGGGAAATTATTTTTTATAAACCCCAACCAGATAAATTAAAAAAAAAAACCCAGCTCACAGTAATTTTCAGGGAGTGAAAGAAATGCATGAGGTCATTTCATGTTGATTGCGCTTGCTGGTTTTTTTTCTTGATATCTCACAATTGTTTCAAATTCAGCTCTAGCAAGTGAATTCTTCCATCCTGGCAATATTGATGCAAATACCTTCCAAAACCACCAGAAGACAAGATTTTAAGGGTTGAGCCTCCCAAAAGGTATTTTCTTTAATAAACTTTACTTCTTCATATCCTATCCCATCTCGGAACATTTACTGAGCAAGACCTAAAAAATTAGTACTACACACAGTCTCTTTAAACTATGGGTTTATATTTCATTATTAAATCAATATGAAGAGCTGATTTATTTTTTTTTTCTTCCATCCAATTAATAGATTATAAAATCCAGGTTCATGGAGTTCTAGTCTGAAAGAAAAAAAAAAAAAATCTGATATATACAGTTTATGGAACACTGGAAAAATTCATCCTACCCTTCATTCTAGCTAAATAAAAAGCCCTCAACCTGTGTATCTCCAAATTCAGGACTTCTTGCCAACTTTCCGAATCACTAATACATTAATCACAAAAAGCATTGTTAACAATTGCTGAAATTACATTAAGTTGAAAATCTGCAACATTTAAAGACATCAAATCAGGCACATTCAGAGAAAACAGAGAGTGAAACAGTAACAGTTTTAGTATTTTGATGATTTAAATTGGCTAAGGCCAAGGAAAACTTGCTGTGAAGATAATTACAGGTGACTGGCCAGGGTCATGGATGCAGCAGCTGGCCTCCATCCAGGGATTCCACTGAGACCCACGGAGGTGATTAACAGAAAGAAGCTGCTGTAAGGTGACCTGTCACTGCAGTTACTACACCAACAAAACCAAGCCCAAACAAGCACCAAAACAGAGGTGAGCTCTTAACCACAATCCACTGCTTAACAAAAGAGAGCAGTTCACAAGCTGAATCAAAGAAATATCTAAGTGAAATCTAAAAGTCTAACTGCAAAGTTGGCCCTCAAAACCAATTAAAACACTTAACAGAACAAACCCACTGATCTGCTGAATTCACGAGCACCACAGAAATTGCAGTCCCAATTTAAAAAATTCAACAAGTTTAATCTTTACTGTGACAACATCTAGATATTTGGAAAATGAGTTATTACCCAATGAATAAACCAATAAATAGGAGTTCAATATGCCTTACGCATTTTTATCACAGATTGATGAGTCTTCTTATACATCCTTCTTTCTCTGGTGGTGTAACTTCATGAAAAAAAAAAAATTCTACATAACACATCAGGTTTTAGATAGCATCTTCTCACTTTTGCCCTAAGACATTATCAGTGCCTATTTCATTACATCATACCAATGGAGGTTCTATGTGGCAACGCCTGACGTGGGACACCATTTATAAGGTAAAATTACAAGTAAAGCCCTGTACATGTAATTTAAGCTTAATACCAGTAAAGCTCTATCATCTGCTTTGGAATACAGGCACACTTTTGGTTCTGCCTTTGTTTCATTTTATCATCTCACTATGTACAGAGGTATGTAAAGACAGACCATGGGATACGTACCAATATACAAGAGAGACAAGTTTCTATCCTTCCACCTCTACTTTAGAGTAGCTGTGCAGAAAACAGCTTCTTAAAGCAAATGTGAATTAATGTCCTGAAACTTGTTTTGAAAAGCCACCCTACACCAGAGATTCTCAGAGATGGATGCAACAGAGATGGATATTTTTACAAAGTGATTTCTTTAAGAGGAGATAATCACTGGAAATAATAATACTCAGCTACCTATTGCTGCAAGGACTACGGCTGCCCACATTTCCATGAGTGAGACAAATTCAACTGAGTAAATATATTAGAAAAGAATTATATAACAAACTAGTGCCAATTTTTTCATATTAACTCCAGTTTACAAAAAGGTTATTTTACATGTAGTTTTGTGCAGTTACAAAACAGGTTTTCTATTTATTTCAATCAGGGATGCTAATTAAAGTCAGCCTTAGACAGTGCTGTCACTCAAAATTTTGTATCACTGGGGTATACATCTATTTTTTCAGTATCCCATTCATATGAGAAAAATTGACAAAACCACAAAAATGTTGGAATGATAAAGGTTGTCAGGGTAACAAATTATGCACACAGGCAAAAGGGTAAAATATAATTATGCAGATGGCAAAATAAAAGAAGGTAATTTACAGCTGATGCAGAAAATTACTGGCATAATAAGCATATCCCATAAATCAGTTAGTTAACAACATAATTTATAACTTTCTGGAAAAGTGCAAAGACAAAGTAAAGACTAGAAAGGAGTTCGTGTCTTTCCTTTCAGTAATGCACCTACTAAGGACAACATTAATAGACCAGCAGCTCATTAAGTAATTTGATGCCACATGATTACCCCACTCCCCTCTGCCCTAATGAGCAATTACTTCTTCTGATGATGTATTCTTTTCAACAGGGAAAATAGGGGGAAAAAATTGCATACAGAAATGGCAGAAGTCCATAGGTGTGAGATTATCAGCTGAAAGCCTGGGTTTTTTTACAGACATCAGCAAACACCCCTCAGGTCAGAATGACTGAGGCCCTTCAGTGCATTCTCACAAGTCCACTGGAAAGCACCATAGAAACTGAGACCTGCTTCTCCCTGCACACCAAGAGGCACATCTGAGGATGCTTTTTTGAAAAGCTATATGAAATTAACTATTTTAATAATAAGATACTTAGAGGGATTAAAAAACTCAAAACATTGGTAACTCACAAGGAATGAGTAAGGTCATGGTAGTTTCTGAGACCCTAAGTTTTCAAATTAATCCAGCACAACATAAAAGTTAAACATGTCTCCAAGTCCTACAGACTTAATGAAGATTCAGTGACAGGTCTAAAGGGGAAAGGGAAAAGACAAAGATGATTTTTGAGCACAAGGACGTTTGAGGAGGAGTATAGGTGTTAAAAACAAATGCAAGAACACACGGCACACACAAAGAGACTACCTGATAGCAATGTGTTCAGGAAAGGTTTTAAATTTCCAGGGGGAAAAAAACGATCATGTGTGTGGCATACTGACAGTATGAAACAGTAGAGCAGCATAATGCAGCAGTAGGTACAGGTAGGGATCCAACATGCAGCCCTGTGACTGGGGTGGTAGAGCTGCAGCATTTGCTGCAAGGAGGGAAGCAGCAGCCTTTAGAGCCTGTATTGAGGTTTCAGAAACACTCTTGGCAGAAACGGGCAAGAGGTAACTGCAAGGCCACTTCATTTGTGACATCAAGTCATTAGACTGATTACGTGTCCATCTGCTCTGCTTTGCAAATTGGCCTTCTATGTGCATTAGCAATCAAAAACCCGGATATATTGTGACACAGGCTAGGAAATACACGTACAAACAGTCATGAGCAGGGCGCTGAGAGCATTACAGCTACTGAGTGTCATAACCACTAACGACTGAATCATGCAACCAGCTGATTGCAAGTAAGCACCTTCAGAGCAAAGAGAGTATAAGACCCACATCAAGGAAATAATGGAATTTTCACTGTAAATATGCATAAAGGACTTCAGGCTACCAAAACAGAGAGAGCTCTCAGTGAAGAGAGGGCTCAGCATTGTAACTGTTCATCACCACCACCACCCTGGCATCCCTTTCCACCTGCACAGTGGATCTCATTACAGACAAAGGTACCAGGCATTTGGCTCTGCTCCTCCTTCCATTCATGGGTCTTAACTGTGCTCGTCTCCCTGCAGTAAAATGTAGTGGATACCAAAGCATGACAAAGCCTGCACTGATCCTGCCCGGGAACAGGGCCTCCTCTGCAGAACCACTCCCCACTCACCCTCCCCTTTGTTTACGCAGATGCAAGTGTGCTGTGCTATTTTGGCATCAGGTCAGGGAGCCAAATCCATTCCTGCTACCAGTACAGGGACGAGCCTGCTGCAGGTGCTTAAGATTCAAATGAAAACCATGTTCAAGGACCTAGAACTCCTCTGGATGTCGAGGGAGGAGAACCCCTCCAAGACCCATTTAATGCTTTGTGCATCAGGACAGGTAATAGTTGAATTATTTACAGAGTGAGCAGTGGTACTGTAACAGTATTTTTGTTAGCTATGTATTCACGTCAAGGGAAACAAAAATAGTACAGTTCTAATGGATACATTTCCATTCATACATTCTATGTTTTTCTCATTCTACCCTAAGGCCATCATTAGCTATGGTAACGAAGGAAATTAAAATGATTCCTGTTGCCTTTCTTCTTTATTAATCTTTAATGATTTTTAATTTGAAATCCTTAATCCATCCTTTCATGAAAAGGATAAAGCAGTAATTCTTAAAAGCCTGTTGCCGTGGTTGTTTTTTTTTTCAGTCATCCATTTATGCAACAAATTTCCAAAAACCTCATAGGAATTTTGTTTCAGGTACATACTTGCCTGTTTTATCAGTATTCAGAGAATGAACTATGGGCATGAACCTGCACCCATCACCAGCACAAGGAGTGATTCAACACAGCACATATGCATGTTTCTCTATAAGCAAATAATTATGTTGCTTCTTGTTCAACAAAGCATTAAAGTAAAAGCTGTTTACTATAAGCTGTGCGCACTGCCAGGAATAATCTCTTTGTTATTTAAATGAGACTAATAAAGTAGAAAACGTGCTGCCTAGGAGTGGTTTAGGAGGAGAACTCAAGCTTGAGGAGCTTTTCTTTGCATCCAGCCAAGAGACAAGGGGAGGCAAACACAAATTTTGGAAGTCCATCCTCTGCAGCTGGCTCAGGAGCTAAGGACAGGCAGAATTAATGCCTCAACCCAGAAATCACTGCCCGCTGAGGGAGGTCACTGCTGGGTGCCAGAAGCAAAGCTTTCCACAGTCTCTCTAGAGATAAGCTGTCACAATTCTGACCCAAAACCACTCACCACCTCCATCCTTACCCAGGCCTGTCACATTGTTCCTTCCCACACCGGTCTTTGGGGTCAGCATAAGCATCTGCCTTGGTCACTTCAGAGCCACGTGAAAAACAAGTCAAGAATTGAAAAAATAAACCGCTCCCTCTCACCCCAGCTTAGGAGCTGAGGTAGTTCTGAACATTTCACCAATCCTCATTAAATACACTGCCCTGAAGCCTTCCCTGTACTGCCCAGACATGAACTGAAGTTAAGAGTGGCACATATACCCCAAACTACTCCTGGGAAGTGGTATTTGAGTAACACAAAGAGAACATTAGAGCATGAGAACCATTAGCTATGCCTGGTCCTTCATGTACACTGCATTTCCTCATGACAACACAACACAGTTAGTCAATCTTTTGGATTTTGTTTTTAATGTATTAGAATTTTTGCATCACGAGAAAAGTTTGGAATAATCATCCTCTGGCTAAAAATTAGCAAACTGCCCTTTCCCTGGATACAGGAGCCATGGAGCATGGAAGGCAGGTCTTTCTGCGTCCTAATCAGAGGGGGCAGGGGGAGGACACACCATCGTCCAACTTCAGAGGAGAAGGTATGTGCAACAGGCTGGTTTTAACAGGCAGGGTAACTGCCTCCAACAAATATATGTCAGGACATTTATTTGCAAAATTCAGATGTTCTGATTCATCCACCTTTCCCACCGGAACTGTTCCATTGTGTATAAACACCCACATATTTGTTTATACACATTATCTTCGGCAGACAAACAGAAGAGAAGCTTTTTGAAATAGTGGTAAGCTGAGTCAAGTCTGCACTCTAAGAACAGTAGGATTTTGAGCCACACTGGTACCTTACCTCCCCACAGGTCACCCTGTACCCTCAGCTGCTGGGCCATGCCAGTATTGGCTGGAGTTACTTCTTTGAGCAGAACAGCTAAGAAAAGCTTAAAGTTCAATTAAATAGCTTCCATTTAATTTATCTATCTTGAACAAAAAAAAAAAAAAAAAAAAAAAAAAAAAAAAAAAAAAAAAAAACCACTCTGACCCAAATATTTCATATATAAAAGGAGCCTTTGTAGCAGGTGTAATATTCTTAAGAGGTGTCAAATATGAAATATACATCAGAGCTTAACTGGAATGAGGCTTTGATGTTGGCTGGATTACCTGTTGTGCCACTAAAGAAAAAGATGTCAAGGGAGAGAGTGAACAAGCATTGCACCTCTGCTGGGGGATGCTGCAATGGGATAGGACACAGGCTCCTGTGCTCGTGTATTCAGCCCCACAGGCAAACACATACCAGGACACCCACAACCCACAGAGGTTCTCCCAGCTCTGCCCGTAAAGGACCCACCTCCAGCTAACTATGGGGAGCTTTGACTCCAGGGGGTTTACTTCAGCACCAAACCCTGTCCGGTTGCATGCTGCGGTGCTTGTTCTCTCCAGTGGTTTGTTCCTGTGTTCCCCTCAGTTCTCCCTGAAGTTGGTTCATCCCTAAAATTGCACCCTCCCCTTTTTCTATCCATTAAGGCACTCCTTCCCCTTTATCCAGAGTCTTCCCTGCCAATCCTCAGTAATCCCAACGCCTGGCCTAAACCCCTCACTGGATTCCCCTAACCCTCCGGGCACTATTAGTTGGTTCAAATTGTATCCACCCCCTTTACTGCCCCATTGGTTGAGGCTGTGTAAGTCCCCCCCGTGCTCCTCCCTTGCCGAGTTCTGGTCGGTTTTGGTGTTATAGCCACCCCCTGTTCCACCCCTGGTTAGAAGTTGTGTTTCCTCCTACTCGGGGTTTCTCCTGCTCCTGTACCCTTCAGTGCCAATAAACCTACCCTGCTGGAGCCTCAGACAGAGAGCATCCTCCTCCTCCTTTACCCATCCTCGACGTCACCCAGCTCAGTGTCCTGGAGGAAGCAGCTCCAAAGGTTCTATCTCAGGCAAACCCAACACCGAGGCAGCTCCCCACACCTGGTGCGGTCGCAATAGTACACGAAATAAAGATGTTTGATGCCAGTCAGGAGGCAGTAGAAATCAGAAGGTTTTATTTACAATTCATTCAGCCCTTTTATAACATGCTACACTAAAAGACACAATATTGGTCTGTAGGGCTGATACCTCTCCCATTGGCTCGGTAACAAAGAGCAAACAACACCTGTTGTTATGGGAAAGGAATATTGTTTACACAAGGTTGTTTTGGGAAAAAGAAAGCTGTTGAAAAGTTTTCCCTTGAGAAGAGGTCAGCAATTCTGAGGCTCAGAAAATACCGGGTCCACAGGCACAGCGCTGGTGTGCCTCACCTGGAGCTAGCTGGGACACCAGTGAGTCTGGGTCCACGTCAGCTGCACAGTCCTCAAGATAAACTAAATAACATTCACAGCTGAGGTGGAAATGAAATGCATTTTTAAAAGCCAGGGTCTGAAAAATATAAAGTAGATTTTTAGTTTATCCAACACGCTGAATTTACCTGAACCAACAGGGTCTAAACAGATTTCTAAGAAATGTAACATTCAGAGGAGTTGCTTTGATCAGACAGTCTTGAAAAATCAACAGTGACAGTGGATATGTGTGTGAAGGCCATTTGACCAGGATAAGCACAGCACTACTGCACAAGATCATCATGGTTAACAAGAGAAACAACAAAAATTCCTTTCCAAAAGCAGAGGAAACTTCTTTTGCCTTGGGCTTTCCAACTTGCTTAAACTTAACTTTGCCATCTTTCTTTGTATTACTTGACTGGCACCGTGAGAGTTCTCCCACTTCAATTTATTGAAGCCACAGGAGTGGGAGCAACTAAAAATTCACATGTCTTCGTGCATATAGCAGTAACCACAGCAGGAAACTCATCTTTACAATAAAACCTTTCCAAATTCAAAACACAAAATGGTCACAACGCTTCACATGCAACATCCTGGTATTGAAAGAGGTAAATGACTGAAAAGAAACTGTAAAAAGAAACAGAAAAGGAACTGGGCATCCTCTTTTTAACCCCACTTCATACTATTTGAAAAGTCTACAAAAACCGCTCCAAAACACAGCTCCCTATCACTGTATCAGAATGAATATTTTTCAAATGCAACAGGATCTGAAAGGATAGAAGTGTTTTCTTGTTTCAGGCTCAAAAGTGATTTTCATATTTGAGTGCATTACTACTGCTTAACAAGGGAACAAAAGCATTTTCTGAGTGAACATCTAATTCCCTGAGTGACAGCAAGTAGTAATGAACCAAGCCACCAGCCCCCAGGTGAGCTGGTAGGGCTGCCATGCTCCAAGACACAAGCACTTCCCATAAATTACCAGCATTGTGCCATGCCTTTATGTGCCTACTGCAAAATGATTTAAATCTGCATTATACCTATTTCTACTTGAACCTGACTTAAGTTCAGGTGAATTTGGGAGGGTTGCACTTGCCAAAAACATGAACAGAATATTTATACCCACGGGGCAGCTGAGATTTAAATCTTAAACAAGAATTGATGGCATGGGGGCAAGGGGCACAAAGGAAAAGAAGAAAAAAAATAGGAGGAAAAGGAAAAAAAAATACCATTGTGCAGCAGAACACTTTGAAAAACTTGCCACTGAAGCTTGAAATACCCACACCTGCCCTGTCAAACCCTGTTCATGAAATGTATTTAATATTGTATCCATCGTGGGTAGTGCTGCCCAAGAAAAATGTGAAATGCGTGTGTTGATTTTTCATTGTAACAAGAACTTTGTGGTTTGATCTTTTTCTCAATGTATCTGAATGATTCTTGCATAGAGGACTCTTTCCTGTGGTGCAATGTAAGAAAAAGCAGTCTGAAACAGAGAATACGAGAATTAAGATCTCCCTTTACACGGTTTCCAGCAGTATTGGAATCTTCCTACACAGTTCAAACCCAGACTAGACACCAGTACTCAGCAGAAGCAGGGAATGCCTGTACTGGTTTAAGCTTTGATCCTCCTGGCAAATTTGCTAACCAGAGAGTTGGCTGCTGCCTGACTGCGTTTATGGATGTTTGTGAGCCCCACTGGTTCATCCAGCTTAAGCAATAGGAGAGATTTCCAAATGCACCTGTCGAGGGACCACAGTGTTTTCACTGGAAGAGGCTTTCAGCTCAGAGCCCCACATGAAACAGAGCTTTAACAATTTTCCAGCCCTGGATACACCCAAGCCTAGATTGACACCCCTTCTTAGTACCAAATGCATTTGCAGACCGTTAGCCAAGGAGGTAAGGGACAGATGACGCTTCTTGAAGACTGAACGCCTAAAATTTTAATGCCGCTTTCATAAAAAGTAGCAACTTCATGATGCAGGTTATCAGCTGTTTAAAAATATCATGAAGGTGCAACCTAAAGCCTTTCTGAAAGACCAGGATCAAGATTACAAACATAGCACCAGTTCAGTCCCCTAACACAGGTGATTTATGGTACAGTCTTGATCGACACAACTGGGCCATCCTGAGTCTCATCGGAGTCTACTTCATCCTTGACATCCTTTACAGAGGTTTAACTGGATTCAACTAATGAGGAATCTAGTCGATGTTTTGGTTTGTTTTGCTTACTAATTCTGTACATTTTTAATCCTGCCCAGGAAGTCCTGGTTTCTTCTGTGTGTTTTTCACAGTAGAATTTAAGACAACCATCCAAAATAATTTTTCAAAAAAGTCCTCATTAATGCAATTGCTCTTCACCAGCTTCAGTACAAAGTCATATGAGTTAATTTGTGGCTCTTCAACATAAAGGCTATTTAATTTGACTTAGCTGACTTTGGAATGAAGCTGAAAAGATCACTACATGATCCATTCCACAAGGATGAGATGACACAGCTTTCAGCACATGGAAAATAAGCTGATAAGAAAATGAGGGAAAAGGCGGCATTATCTGAAGTACTGCAGCTATTCCTAGACTAGATAAATACACTCCATGCCAACTGCACTTGAGCTTTCTTTTACAATTGCTCCTCAAATTTACTGTACCTTCATGACAGCAGTCTCGAGAACGGGAATAATCTGAGGCTCCTACAATCAGTCCTCCATCTCTGCCCAGAGTATCAAGCATTAGAAACTCAATATTTTTAAAGCAAACATGGCCCTGGTTTGTGCCACGGTTACAAATGCCCAGAAAGTCAAAGTGGTTTAGCAAAAAAGCTTATGAGAAATTTTGGGTTAAAGTCACTGAACTCACTATTGTTGAGGAGGTCACCAGAGAAGGCCAGGCAAGGAGCCCATTTCCTTGGGCAGAACCCAGCTGGCTGAGGCACATCTGCCTTGCCTTGGACCTTCACACTCAGTATTCACCTTTCACATTCTGCAAGAAACCAGGCAAACACCCTATCTCAAAATAAAATGATTTGACATGCATTCTTCTTTCCTCCAGTAACAGGTCAGTGCTTTTATACACCAAATAAACCATGTGTTATTTGGCAGCTGTAAAACTACTACAACATAAGCGCTGTCCCAGTTTCCCCCTATTTACCTGTCCCTTTCCCTAAAAAAAGGAAAACGTATTTTACGGAAATGGTTTAGCTGTAGCATTTTCCAGATTTTTAGGTGCTTGACTTCATAACATTAAAGGTGATTCTTTTCATGCCCGTGTTCTTTATGTTGTGTTCACTTACAATTATATATTTAAAGCATTAATGGTTAGGATGTTGCTATTAATACATTATCTAGCTCCAAACATGTGCAAATTACCAATGTACAAATTACAACTCATATTTTCAGGCCATCTCTTCTAATAAACCAAAATACTATTTTATGAGACACAATTAAAAGTCACCACATCTGACAAATGTGATAAATCTATAATCACAATCTTATTATAATTAAAACAAATATTGACATGAAAAACTGGTATCCAACATTCTTGATAATCTCTAATTAGTCCATTTGCAAGAGCTTTTTATTGTTGTCTAGTAAAGCTTGCACTTCTGTTTAAAAATGAATTAATTTTTCAGTGCATGCAATAAAATTGAAATTAGAAACCACACACCAGGCAGGAACAAAAGGTGATTCAGTGAGTGCAAAGCCCCAGACTACTGCCGCGCCGTTTTTTTTTTCTGAGGTGGTTTTGAAATGAGGGTCCTGCAGCTGCAGGGAGATGCTGCAGGAGCTCCTGGAATACCAAAGCTGGTGACCTGGATGAGCGCTCAGAGACAGGGAGCTGGCACAAATCATCTTCAAGAGTGAGCTGCATCACTAATTATGGAATTATGGCTTTGGTCAGTAATTATAGGATGCAAATTTTTGCTTTTAAGATCATTTCAGTTGCAAAGCCAGGAAGGCCTTAGCTCTGTTACACCTTTCATCTGATAATTGAGGTCATTCTGCTCCTGTACCTCTTCACTGCACATTCTGAGTGGCATGTTAACAGAGCTGAGTGAGCTGTACTGATGAGCAATCAGTCAGCAGGCAGTGCTGGCCAGGGGAACAGGGGATCCAGGCCCAGACTCACAATAATTAGGGCATTACAAACAGCCAAGACAATTCATGGATCATACTGAAGGCACTTGTTTAGATGTCCGACAGATTGTTGAGTCACCAAAGCAGCTTTCTTATCACAGCGGTTTCCTCGTTCCATGGAGTCAGGTGTGCACCCATGGATAACAGTTGTTTGTGGAAGATGTACCTACATGAATTTCTCTTCTACAACCTTATTTTATCATGTAAAGCTTCCAAGTGAAACTTCCACTGCAATGTATTTGCCCATGGCCACTGATAGAATTCTTTGAGGATCTCCAAGAAAAATAAACTAATCCATTGAGGAGCAATTCAGTATGCTATGCATGAACAGCTCAGATCAACTTAAAATACATTTATGATTCCTTCTGGAAAGAAATGGATTTGTAATTGAAATTTTTTCATTCGCTGTCCTGAGAGAGGGAGTTAACTCTGTATGGGTTATACTGCATACAACAGACTCCAGGTCACACACTGAGCAACCATGTATCCATTTGGAGACTCAGATTGATTTGAAATGGAACTCTTGGAGATGAAAACTTAAGAGTGGAAATCTTACTGATTCACATATACCTTTCGTGAGAATCTCTGTAACCAATACACAGGTCACACAGAGGAAGGTGATCCTAAGGGATTATTGGGACCCATGCCAGAGTGTTAATTTGCAGGTTGCAACAGAGATAAAGTCAACCCATTCCTGGTTTACCTCTGCACGGAGAGCCTTTATACAGCCCCCTTTTTTCCCTCTAGTAAGGAAAGACTAATTTAAGATAATTTGAGTATGTTTCCTACCTATAAGGAAACATACTTAACATAAGTTCATTGCAACTTCCAATAAGGGAAGAACAACACATGGTCTTGAGCAACATGAGGAAGAAGACTCCAACAGTTTACCGGAATAGGAATGTTTTAGGAAGGGAAAACTCCACTGTATACCTAAGATAGCACCATCCATTCAGACTTACCTGTTCAACAAAGAGTTATTGAGCAGTCTAGACATTTGTCTGAGGCAGTAATTTGCCTTCCTACTCCAGGAGACCTGCAGGAGTTCTTAAAGATTTTTATGGGCATCTTGGTTCCTTGTCACCCCTAGAAAATATATTTATAACTTTTCCTGTGCTGCTGTTCAGCTGAAACCTCAAATAGGAAGAAAGGAGTCTGGAATTAAGAGCTCTAAAGGCCAGCCTGAACAGTGCATTTCAGCACTCACAGGTGGAAAGAGCAGGGCATCCAAAGCATCACCACAGCCATGGCACTCCAAAGGAAGAGGAATGGGAGCCCATGCAGCACCTCTTTCTCTCCCAGGGTCATATGGGACCACTCTGGCTCAGCAGTGCCCTTGGTCACTGTGTTACACCATCAAACCCAAAGCACAGAACAGTGTTACTCCAAAGAAATATGCAGAAAATATAATACATAATATGTATATATATGTATATATGTATATATAGGATAAAACTCTAAGGTAAAAATCAGGATCCCTGAACAAACAAGGAAATTTCTCAGGAGGAGAGACTAAAAGCTGGATGAAATGAGTGTTATGATGAGGAGGAACTGGTATCCATGTGGAAAAAAGAGCATGAAATAAAGTTTCCAGTGAGATGGCAAACAGAAATATTTATGATGTGCAATTCATCATGCAGCAGACCCATTTCAGAGGGTGGGAGCGTGTGAAGGGACCAAAAAAACACTGACTGAGCCTTAAGGTAGCCGAGTAACAGTGCAGAGTGGCTACAGCTCCCACGCTGACACCTTCCAAAGCAAATTTAAGAGCAGACAGCTCCTCACGCCACCAGATTCCCTACAGTATCTTGCTGAAGCAACTGGAGACATACTCACATCACCCTCATTTAAGCATCCACCTGCCAGAAAAGCTGTGTCAGGTGAGCAACAGGCAGCAGCAGCTCATGCCTACAGTGATTTGTAACAAGCAGGACACAAACAGCCCCTGGCACAGACTGCAAGGCTCTTCATTAAAAGTCTTCTGGTTGGATTTAGGGAAGGCTTCCCATCTGTTTTTCCACTACAAATCCTCATCAACTCTTGCTGAGCCAGGATACAGCAAATTTACCATGCAATGTCTGAAGGATTAAGGAACAGGATTTATTTTAGGCAACCATGGGCCAGGAGAGGACCGTAAAAAAAAACAGAAGAAAGATCTTTCATGCTCAAAAAAACCCTTTTTTAAGATGTCAGGTGCACAGTGGGCTATTTTCCTCCGTGTCCCTGCATAGGAGAGAAGTGCCAAGCACAACCTGTCTTTCCTGGATGAGTTTAAGAGTTCACCTCACAGTTTTATTTTCACAAGTATAAACACAGAAGACCAGCCCTGATGGTCACAGTGCTTTGGCATCTGCTCCTGGGTTGATCTTGGTGGCTTCTCAAGGACTTTGTTGAGTGCAAACCCTGCCTGAGGGTTTCCCCCAGCCTGAGCAAAGGAGCAGAGGTAACATTCTCAGCTGCTTCATCTCTTCAGCCAAGGAGAAAGAGACATTTGTGCAGACTTAGTAGGGGAAAGTCTTAATCTAAAACAAAGGTATCTCAAGGATAAGTGTGGAAGGTTTGGGAACAGGGGAGTCATTTGTTCTTCACAGACAATTATTGGCTATGAATCATTTACAAGGAGGATAATGAGACACTGGAGAGTGTGATACTGAATTAAAAATTATAGTCTTGATCTTTATCCTTTTCCATTTTCCACCTTAATAAAATTGCATGGGATTTTCCTAGATAGGAGAAGCCCTTGCTGCTAATTAAATTATCTTTAAACATTTGGAGGTAAGACTAAAACATTTGTAGAAGTACACACAGGAGGAGAAGGCAGCAGAATAGCAAGCCTCTACCAAGACACTATTATTTCATGTTTTTGCAACTGCCAAATTGATGCCTTTGGATTTTAACTTATATATCTTTCATATATTTGTAATCCTGTAATTTAGTGTATAGCTCTAAACTTTACATATAGTGCTAGCTACTGTCTTCACATTTTGGTCACACACAACAATTCCCCTCCAGGCCTTGGGAATCAAAGACACCTCACTGCCTCAGGCCCTGAGAGATGTAAACAAAAGTGAGTTGGGGGGAGCAAACTTGGGGTCAATGACTTCATTACCTGAAGTTGTAATTGGAAGATTAACCCCCAATATGCAAATGGACCAAATTTATCAAAGTGTGAAAACCTGTGACCCATTGTCCATTTTTGGGTGTAGCCCCTGGTGGGGGCTTTGTCACCCCAAATGTACCTGAAGGCCCTTCAGGTCATAAATACACCCGCTTTTTATTCCCTTAATTTTGTCTGACCTCTGTTTTAGGTAGTCCCAGAAAGGCATCAAAACCCATTTTTACATGAAAAATACAGCTGTAGGAAAATAGTAGTTTTAATAATTTTTATGGGAAACCAACACCAAATTATCTTCTTTCAAGTAGTTTGAATCAAATCAAATTGCATCTGCTGCATGGGATGCCAGGAAGAAATTTTGCTTTGAATTCAGCTGTGAACTGCTGCTTCTTACAAGCTGCAGAATGGAACTGCCACGTCCTCCTATCACGTACACAGGATCAACTCCTGGAGCTGACCAGAAACTTCCCACGGTACTTCTTCCCTCACCTAGCCATCACTGTGTGTCATGGAGATGGGATCAGTCAACAAGCAGTGATTGAGTTCACCCACACTGCTGCTGCCAGAGCCAGCAGCTTGGCTGCAGGAGCTCGAATTTAGCCATAGGCACAGCCAAAGAAGTCAACAGGTTCATTTTTCCCAAACCAGGTTTTTAAATATTTTAACTAATTGATATGATTTAGGAAGGAAAAATGCTGAAATACCTCATTTTTCTACAAAACAGAAATGCAAGACATTGCACGGCACTGGATTTTGCTGCCAACGGTTTGAATTACAAAATAAAGCATGGTTCTCACCTCCATCCACAGCCATCAGTACATGTTTGACCCAATATATTAATCTGCTACTTTTAATTTTGCTGTTCTTGTTGAAATCTAGAATCTTCTGATGTATTTATCTGTAAATGTACACTGAATTTCTTGGGTTTTTGGGGTTTTTTGGGGGTTTTTTCCTCTATTCTCCATAGACTTTGAGCACTAGAGTCAAATCTCTACAAACTATTGACATGAAGGCTGGTTTAACAAATACCGTTTTCCTTAAGAACTTTACTTTGCTGTACTTTCTATCAGCTTATTCTGGGGCCAGGATGACAAGTACCTGCACACTTAAACCCTCTTCCCCAAAATGCCCCAGTTCCAGTAAGTGTCCAAGTCCTGGGCCCAGCACCAAGGTCACGGCAGCCAGCACAGCTGCTGAACACCCCCAGGAACTGTGCTCCAGGCTTCTACTGCAGCTGCCTGCCTACATGTAACATAGGGCACGAATGAGATTCTCACAAACAGACAGTAGAAAACAAACACCATTCCGCTTACAGAGGGGGGTGATATCAATCAGATTTTCTCCCAAAAAATGCACAGTGCTTTTCGTCGTTTCACAGACACTGCAGTAAGGCACGCTGCTACACAGATGCTCTGAGGCACAGCTCACAGCAGGCACGTAGGTAAACAGTGGTGCTGAACCAGTGAGCAAAGATAAGTCTGCAGTGGATAATTCAGCTGCTTTTGGCTGACAGCAAGCATGACAACACACAACTCATAAAATCTTCATTCGTCTCTAATAGCTTTAGAAAATATTAATAGATTTTTTTTTCCAGTTTTAATAGGAGTCCTAGTACACCACGGTTTAGAACATGTGCAGTAAGTCCCACCTCAGCGTGAATTTTTCTAGGAAGCCTGGAAAATAGGGGTTAACTGCCTGAATGCTGACACAGTCATAAATGGAGAGAACAGAGCTGCTGTAATTTCTGATTCAATCCTATCAATAAGGTCAGTAGATAAAGGTTGCTCCAGAGTTTTACTTTTTATTTTCATTCTCCTTTTCTCAGTTAGATTTCTCAGGGGTTCCTGTCATTTCCCTAGCTTTTGTAAAAGAGACCTACAAAATGCACCTCTTTGTTCATGGTGTGCCACTAACACTGGGTGACAGCCATCATGTAATCTGTGCTGCAGGCAACTGGTACGGAACCCAAAATCATTGGCTAACAGTTATTTCAAGGACAGCCTTGCACACAAGCTGAGATGAAATGAAAGAGTGAATTTATTAGAAATTGAAAGAAATGTCAAATGAGGAAAGATGCAGGAGATTCTAGCTCAGTTACACGTGTATGAGCTACCAACACAACCTCTGAAGTCTGATCTGATCTGACCCTTAACTGCAGCACACCAAAGTTGGCTGAAACATCTGAGAATATCAATTATTTTATCAAAAGTCCTATTAACTGGTGCAGTTAGGCTCCAAATAGCTCACAGTTTGTGCACTCCTTGCTTTGCCTGCCATTTTTGGAAGATGGAGATGAGGAGACACAGTGCTCCTAGGAAGATTGCTAGCTGGCCACCACAGGGCAGTTGTCAGCACCACTGGAACACATCAGGGGCTATTTCTTTTCCCTCCCCAGGCTCACCAAGCTCCCACCCCATGAAGATGAGACCACCTGGTCTCTAATAGTGCCCAAAATACTCTGCAATATAAACATCCAGCCACTCTGCAGCAGGCTGAGGCTGGGGGCTTTTTCAGATAAGGAAGCAGAAATGAGACAGGTAACCTGCAGGTGATGGGCAGAGACAAAAAGGCAGGCCAGGTTTCTTAAATGTATTTTCTGTTGGGCTACACTGGCTGCAATGAATGATGAACAATATCATAATGCCAATTTTTTTTTAAGCCAATGATGCCTTTTGTGTCTCTTAACCATGAGGGTTATTATCAGGTAAATGACATTTGTCTTAACTGTTCCAGTCATTCTTGCATTCAACTTTATGGCACGTTAGCACATTTCTGACAAAGAAAAAAGACAATGTTCTTTGAAAGGGAGAAGTTAAAGAAAAATGCAGTTTTCAGTTATACCTGCTACTATTATAAACCAGTTCTATCAGTTCCAGCTTTGTCCACTGTTTTCTACAATATACTGCAGCATAAAACGTCCCCATGAGTGTCATTTTGATAGAGTAATCAGGTTCATTATCATTCAGCTATGCAGAATGCCATAAAAATTACCTGCAATTACCTCTCCATGATGAAAGCCAGTTAGTGGCAAGTGAAACCAAGTCTTAACAGAGAGGTGAAGACTTCCCAGAGGATGCAGCACAGAGGAGAGCACCCTTCTCTCTCACAGGGAACTTGCAGCAAGATGCCCAAAGCCGAGTGGGTCTGAAATGCTGCTTTTCCTAAGGCTGAAGGACTGCTTTTGAAACTTTCAAAGTTCCACAAACTCGTGTTCCAAAACACAGCATCCATTTCACCAAGGTGGAGCAGGTCCTGGGGAAATATTTCACTTGGAAAGACCGAGTTTCATCATTTCTAAAATGCTTTTTACTTCCTCTGCCCCAAAGGAGTTAAGAAACTTTCTGGCAGTGGTCCAGCTACAAAGCAACAAACCACAGCTCTGTGCACATGTATTTCTATATTCATCCCAACTAAATTCTCCAGGTCTTGCTGGTTTACGTATGATGTTTGCTTCAAAAGCAGTAATTTCTTCTGCCTTCATCTACTTTCACTGCCTAGTAAGAGGAAATTAGGCATCACATCACTCTGCCCTAAGCACTGAGTTTCGGAGAAGCTGCCAGGGTACCTGAAGGCATTCCTTGCCAACTCTGGTCATGGACAGAGACTGAAATCCAAGCAGGGCTGTTCCTGCACACCTGCACAGGCCCCACCTGAGCTGATCAGTTCCTATACCACCAACACCAGCAGTGGGTGAGGATAAGGTGAAGAAGGAGTCAAGACCAATCTAAGTTTTTTCTTTTACTTAAGCTTTGAAAAGAACACATCACTTGAAAGACCCCTCTAGCATTTCAAGTGCCGTGAGCTTCTCTCCTTTTTCTCTACTTCATTTAGAATTCACATTTGTCTTGTGCTGTATTAACACCACACTTTGATGCAAATCAAATCAGCTTATCTACTGTGTGAGATGAATACATGCCCTGCAAACAGAAGTCTTTTGAACTGGTTATTGAGGGAATTTTTTGAGACCTTTCTTCATCTTCCTGCTCTTGACTAAGTCTTAAGGTGGCATTTTGAAGCACTGATTGTGACTTATAAGTACCGAGTGATATTTAGCTTGCAATTACACTCAAGGCCTGATTTATGTATTTATTTATTTTTAACCTTGGAAACCTTTTCCCTTTGATTGCTCCCTGCAGCTGAGTGTCTGCCTGGCCTGTTAACTCGGATCCTATGGCTAAACGGGTTCAGTTCCCACCATCCAGTGCTGCTTGCACACATCCACCAGACAAAATGATGACTACACTTTTTCCTACTGCAAATATTAGCTTTCAGGGGTCAGATCAGTCTATGTAAAGTCACTGGAAGTCTAGGATTGAATTCTTCCCTCCATGGCTTCTATTTCAGGTTTCACGTCTATAGAGAAATTGATTATATCAACATCCCAAGGCCTAAGGTTTCCACAAATGGTCAAATTATGCTGCTAGAACAATTCCTTATTCTTATGTTTCCTGTCTTTTTTGGTATCTGTGGGATAAATGAGCAGAATCATTAATTTTAATTTCTTCATTTTGGTGTAAACTCTGAAAATTTCTCATTTCTGTTTTCTTGGTTTCTTTTTGCCTCTTTTGAGGCTTCCTAAGTGATAAAAAATTGCAGTTTTGTCTCTCCTTACACCAGCTTTAGTCTATTTTTTTCCATCAAGGTGATATCACTGCAGATTGTGTGGAGCACAGATAACAGATCTAATTGAGAGCAACAATACTGACCCATTCAAGTTTATGGACTTCTGACAAGGATGAGAGAAGGCATTTCAGGCTCACCTTAAGTGTGTATAGTCACTACCTTGACCCCACTGAGGACTGCGTTCTTGTTCTTCTTTTTGCTCAGAGGGCTGGCGTGCCCCTCACAATGGTTCTGCCAGCACTGTCATTTTGTAGCACATCCTCCTGCCTCCTGACCCCTGTGGAGATGTGGCAGTTTCCCCTTCAATGCTCCAAGTGTTTTCCATGCAGTTCACTTCACCTGAAGGTCCGTCCTTTGTTTTGTCTCCGTGTGGAGTCTGTGCATTCTTCTGCACATAGTTATTTTACTTGAGACTTCAGCCAGTTCGGGAGGATGGAGAAGCTGCTGTGAGGAATGATCCAGCCAGTGCTAGAGAGATTTTTGTACTAGAGTTCCCTTCGAAGGGACTGGGATCACAGATACTCACATCCCTGGGATGGGTTACAGATGTGACTGCCAAGGTTATGCTGCTGTTTTATCAAACTATTCCCTGTATCCCTCCTCACTACCTGGCAAACACGCTATTCCCTGTGGGTCCTAATCTGCCAGCCTGGAGAATATCTGCTTTTTCTGCGCTGGTTCCTCTCCAAGTACAGGTATTATCTTCCAGCTCCTTTATCCCCCACCTCCCGGCCTGCTGATCACTGTGTCTGCACAGATTTTATTGATACTCCTTTTAGATCTCTTCCCAGCCGAGACCATCACAGAAAAAGCATTACACACATACACACTGGCGCTCGTTTGGCCTGTGGTAAGCTTAGTTTTCTCTGCAGTAGTTATTATGGGCTGTGCTTTGGGTTTGTGCTGGAAGCAGGGCTGGTTACACAGGGCTCTTTTGGTCAGTGCTGAGCAGAGCTTGCACAGAGCCAAGGCCTCCCCTGCCCCTCACCCGACCCCACCAGCGAGGGCTGGGAGGGGACACGGCCAGGACAGCTGACCCCAGGTGACCCAGGGGACATCCCAGACCACGTGGGGCCACGCTCAGCACACAGAGCTGGGGGCAGGAGAAGGACATGGGGACATTGAGACACCTGCCAGTCCATGGGCAGTAGGGGATGAATCCTTGTTCTGTGTTCCTGGTACGTGCAGCTGTTGCTTCACCTACTAAACTGTGTCTCAGCCCCTGAGTTTTCTCACTGTTACTCTTCCTGTTCTCTCTGTCATCCCAGAGGGGCAGGCTGAGCAAGCAGCTGTGTGGCCCTGAGCTGCTGGCTGGGGGTAACCCACGAAAATCCCCCACTCAGAGCTTCTGGGGCTCTCTGGGATCGAAGACTTTTGGACCCAGTCATCTGCCCCTCTAGAAATAAAACACACTACGAGGGGTGGTAATTAGGGAGCCACCATAGGCATCCTCCCTTTCCTTCCTGGTGACTTTGCAAAATGCCTCACCCCAAAGAGCTCTGCCAAGGTGCCTGTGAGGAAACACAGCGCATCCCCTGCTTGTCCTCCACCAAGGCTGCACCTCTGGGAATGAGCACTTAGATCACAGCCCCATTTCTCACCATGTTTCCATGGAACCTAGGCTACAAAAATTCTGTGATATGCCAGTTTTGACCCTGTGTTAGAGTCTTGTTCACACAAGTAAAATGAATTGCTGTGGACGTGTTATTCTGGTTTCTGATTGGCATACTTCATTCTTTTATGTCCTTTACGTGCTGTAAAAGGATCACTATTACCAAATGAGATATACCACATCGTGGCTAATATCTAGCTGTCCGAAGCAACTTAAGATAATAGGATCATAAGAGAAAGGAAGAACATTGATATCTTCTAAAAATCTGAAAAGAGAAACTATACTTACTTCATAAAACATGTATGAGGCAGTAAAACCCTTTTGCACTTAAAAATTTTCAGGCCAAGACTTCTGTTCAAATTCAAAACCCTTTGGGTTTTTGTTATGCCTTCTCCTCTTCCTCCCCTTTCTTTCTTCTCTCCATCTATGAGGTTTGGCAATGCCGAGATATCATTTTGCTCAAATAAGTATTGGAAGTTTAGAATAATTTTCTAACCTAAGTTTATCAGCATTTTCCGACTTCTATTTACTGCTCAGTAACCTAAAATTTACTCAAATATAACTACAGATGAAATGTGACACAAAGCAAGGAAAAAATGGGACAGAAGTCTCCTAACAGTTCCCAGCCCTGAGCACAAAATATATTTCTGGACTGAGAATAAATAGAAGACTTAAAGAAACCTATTCCCTAGTCAGAAAACAAAGAGGCTGGCAGAGAACAAGGAAAACCATTGGTGTCTCAGCCTGATTTTTAGTGTCAAGTGACACCTCTGGCAGCAGCCCTGCAGCCCCCCAGGCACCCTGAGCCGATGCCAGGCACGAGTCCAGGGGGACAGGGGGCTGGGGGTGACCAGGGGCTGGCAGAGGCCACACTCCTGGCCTGGTTCTGTGCCCTAGGGATCCTGCTAATGGTGCTCGCCGAGCCTGGTAAGATCAACTGTTTGGGGCAGCTCCCTCTTCTGCTTTTTTTGTTCCACTTAAATGTTTCATTTTGATTTGGACTGAACAGCAAATGGCGGACAAGCAGAGTGAGAAAATACCATAAGGTCCTGTCTGTGGACAGTAGAGACTGCCCTGTCAGCTACCCATACTGTCTGTAAACCCAGCTAAGACTTCCTTGCGTTTCCTTATCACAGCCATGCAGACAGCTTGCCAAAGGCTAGTTTAATTTCAAATACAGAGCCATACACTTCTGACATACTTAGGACAAATATTCTTGTCATAATGCATCTCTACATTTATATTTAAACTGTAGGAAAGAATTATTAAAAAAAAAATAATGCCTGCATTTCTGCTTGAAATCTGATCTCTGCTCTGGAGATAGTTCCTCAACAAGGCAAAGGGAAGGTGGGTGTATGTCTTTGATATTCTCTCCCTCCTATTTTTAGCTCTTTAGGATTATTTTAATGGGGCTATGGTAGGGAAGATGTGGATACAACTCAGACAGCAGATACTCTGTAGCTGAAAAATGAGTGTGAAATAAAATCAGAGAATTTATATAACGAAGAGAACTTGTATTCTGCTAAATATCTATTCCTGTTGAGAAGCCTAATGATCCCAATCCATGTCACAGTAACTAGGACTTACTTCTGAGATTTTTTTCCAACTTGCTTTATTTATATCTACACTAACTGAATAGCACTACAATAGGATAAATCTCAGACTCTCTGCCATGAGTGGATTAACCTTCCTAATTACTGATCAATTTTTCTTTCAGCTCATTTCTCATTCCAGTATCCAGTGATTTCCCTAACTCAGACAATATGGCCTTTAAATGTCAAAAGACAAGTACATGGGGGGGGAAAAAAAAGGGCATTTGATAAATCTGAAACCTATCTGTAAAAACACTGGGCAGAAAGTGGCTGGCTCAATAAATTGCCCTCCTCCCCCCTCAATTGCAGGCATAGAGCTAGAACCCATGTCCCAGACACACTTTTCAAGGTAAAATTACCCTGGAGAGAAAAATCAAAATAAGTCTCATCACCACGTGGTTGATCATCACAGCCACTGAGGGGACAAGCTGGAGGGCACCATTTGACCTGAGCAGCTGTACAAGTTGGAGTCATCTCTGTGGCCAGAAATGACTAAAATGAGAAATACTTTCCTTTTCATTCAGCTTTGGTTATAGCCAATGATCTGATTTCAGAGTAAGAATATTTTAGTGCTCACAAATGGGTGCCCTACAAACAAAAAATGCCTACAAGGCATTTATTCTTTGAGTTTTATTTTGTGTGGACACAGCCTTCTGCTGGGTTAGCCAAGTGGGGCATCTTCTCCAGCAGCTTACTCTTCTAAACTGACTTATATAAACCTCTATGAAAGCAAGGAGGTATAAAAAAAACTCACACAAACCCCCTGTCAACTCACAAAAAGAAATCCCCCAAACAAAGTCCCTCAGCATAAAGAATGCAGACAACTAGACAACTCTATCACTGTTAAATTCAGCATATAATACAGGCTTTCCTTAATACTTAAAAATAAGTACTAAATAAATAAAGCACAAGCACAAAGCATATCTCTTCAGCTCAACAAATAAAGGACATACTGTCCATTTCCAAAGGCTACACTAAACCCCCACTACTATTACCAAAAATCATTGTCCTAGAACACTAAATTTTCAGTAGAAAAAACCTTCTATGTTAGAAATTTTTTAAACTTGCGTTAGAGGAAAAGGAGCTACTACATGTTGTCAGTTATTTCTCAAACATTTCCCAAGGTTTTTGTCTGTTTTCATTATATATCAGTTTTCTCAAGCTTGATTGTAACATTTCTCCTTTGTCAGTATAAGTGTTCTTTTCATATTTGAGGATATTAAGGATCTCTGGGCGGCATTTATTTTGGAACTCTGATTTCCTCTGTTGTTTTTATGAGAAAAATTTCATCATCATTTTCTGAGATCTGTAGGGTTATTTTGACAGTTTGTGTTTTCCTTAAAATTTGTGAGGAGAGACAAGAGATGTGAGAGACATCTATCCATCTGGCTAAGCTCAACCATACAGCAGTGTAAGAAAGAGATCCCACATGAGGAAAATGAAATTGCCATATAGGAACTTCCACTCGGTTAATTAAAACCATGGGTAAAGGTGCTAAGCAGGGCTGCCTATTGGGAGAAAAAATAAAATGGAGAATAGGAAACAAACTACTGATGGGGAAAAAAAAAACAAACCCTGCTTGGATGGACTATTTGCATGCAGGGAAGTAGGAGCAGCTGCCATGTGATTTAAAAGTGCCCTAAGTTACCAGCTCCAGTAAAACTTGCCGCTGGTCAGAGAAGTATTTTGCTCAGCTCCTTTCCATCTGGATAAAATGGGAGTAGCCAGCCTCAGCAAGCCCTCAGTGCAGGAGGAGGCAGGAGCAGCATGGCTGGACCATGTGGAAAGGCACTGCAGGGGCACTGGCCCTTCCCAGCCCACAGCCTGGGCTCCTGCACACCCCGCAGGGCAGGAATGCAGGACTCCACAGCTGTACAGCAAACTTTAAGTATGGTACTGCAAAAAAATCAATACCTGGAGAGGTTAAAAGAAAGGATAGAAAATCACTGCTTAGAGCCAGTAAGACATTAAGTCCAAACTCAATTTATTTTTGAAATTGGATTTCTCAAATGCAGCAGGTTGCATTTCAGCCAGCTCTTATACCCTGGCCTTTTCTTTCCACCTTGCAGAAGGCAGACAACAAAAGCAGCTGACAGCAACACTGCTACCTCTGTTTATAGGCACTAGTTGCCAATAACTCATTTATTGATCACAGAAGTGGTAAACGTTTGTCTATCCTTGAGAAGAGACAACACAGAAGTCCTCGCAAAATGATTAATGAGATAACACAGTCACCGAGCTAAACCTCCAGAACACAGAATATTTACATGCAATCTCACAAGATGAATGGACCCTTCTTTATGAGACTCTCTTAGCTTGGCTGTAACAATGCGACCTGTGAATTCCAGGTTTGATAAATTAACATCCAGATCACAATCCACAGCAAAAAGGATTTGAAACAGCAGCATGGGGCCAGCTACTGAACATAAATCAGCCCAGTTTCTTGGGCATCAGGAGCTAGTAGGTACTAGGCAGAAACCCTGCCATTATAAATTATTTTTGAGTTAAATATAGTGTAAGACGTTGCCTGACAGCCATGGAGCAGTTCACACATCTGGGTGAAGCACTACTATTGCCACTATGCAGCACTTTACACACACCTTGCATGCATGAAACTCTAACTTTCAGGGCAGATAACGAAGAGAACAGTGATTTACAAAGTATGGATTTATCTTTTAGTATGGACAAAGCACTCCAGGGAATATTTCCTCCTCAGTAGAAGAGTGGGGTAATTTCACAGACATACAAAACAGACAGAAGAGACAAAAAAGGCTTTTGAAGACAAATGGGCTGAGAGTTCCCCTTTCTCCAAAAGCGGCAGTGCAGAGGGAGGCATTGCCTCCTCAGCTCTGAGACACCTGCTGGAACTCCTGAAGGAGCTCCCACTACCCATTTAAATGTTGATCAAGTAAAAAGTAAAATAAGGAACTTAAAGAAATATAACATTACCACTAAACAACACTTTGTTCTTCACAAATGAAACCTTTCCAACATAGTCCATCACTGTACCATAATGGGCCTTGTATATTTGTTTTGGTCTTTTTTACCTATTTCTAATCTACAGTCAAGCAGAATTACCTCCCAGGATTTGACATTTGTACTAAGAGACTGTAGGATTTTATTGATACTACTTTAAAGTGATCATCCTTTTTTCCATTTCCTGCTTTTGAAATGCAGAATTGCATCCAGTACACACAGTTTCACATTGTTATCAGTAATTGTACATTTTGCTACCTCAGCACCTCCAGTAAAAACATGTTCCCTAAATCGCATTTATATATATGAGTTAGAGTGCCATGAAAGAGCAAAGTGTCTGTGCTTTAAAAATTATCTTTAGAACTTTGTTGGAAAGAATACCCAGACTGTAACAGTCCTCCATAGCTCTATGATTCAATAATGTAACTAGGTCATAAATTAATTCTTAATGGTACCTTGCTAAATTGAAAAAAAAGACAGTTCCATTTCTACAGACAATAACCTAAATCAAATGATACAAAATGATTTCCCATTCAGTTATAAAGAACTGAAAGACAACAGTTAAGCTTTAAAATGGGAATATATTTGGAAGATATCCCATTAACACAGTAGCATTGATGGTGTTGAAAGGAATCAACTCGACAAACCTTTCAAAACCAGTGGCACCTATATATACGGTCTTTGGAATTTTACTCACAGCAAATACTATTACATTTTTCACTTTAAAATATATTTGTACCAAGATATAAATCACTGGAGAAACTAGATTAGCTAAGAGGGTTTCTCCTTATATATCATTTACTGGAATCAAATGAGCAGATAAAATATATGAAAATGTGTGGTAAATTAGCACAACCATCATTCTGCCTGTTTTGCACCTTTTGATGTTAGATATAAACATGTTTCTTGAGGGATAGAGGGCAGAGATGGGGAAAAACTGGAGAGAGCAGCTGTATCCCTCTTTGTGTGGCCTTTCCTGCCAGAAGCACAGCACTGGCTGCTGAGAGCTAGTCACTAATGGGAAACTGCCAATATTTTTGACATGTCTATGGATTTTAGAGCCCATGACCTTGGGTCTGGTCAAGGATTTTAGATTTCCATAGATCAATTAAAATCAAACACAATATTCTAAAAATTTAGAGGAGTCAAAAAGAAAAAAAAAATGCACTCTTTTGAAGCCTGAGTGCAAAGTGAAAGGACAAAAAATGAGCCCAAATGTCAAATTCAAATAGGAGTAACTATGAAGTGCTTTGGAGTGAGGACACAGACTCAGCTTCTAAGTCGATGCAGAAGCAGCGCAAATTTTTTCAATGCGCAATGAAAACAATTCATAACAACTGAACTTACTTTGAGTTGCTTAACAAAATGTCCAATTTAACAAAGATTCTCGTATCTTAAATATGAAACTGAGGAACTGCAATGTCTAGTGCTAAGTGAAGGCATTAACAAACAAAGTGTATGAAGAATTCGGGGGAAGGAAGACAGTAAGCAAGGCATTTTATTATCAGTAATAAAAAATAAATTACAAAAGGGAAAAAACCAAACCTCCAAACACCCCAAACCAGAGAAGACAGGAAAACGAGCAACCTGTACTGCAATACTGTATGGTAAGGAGATGTAAGGGTGGAAACATCTCAGCAAGTACCACAGAATCCACGAGACTTGCAATGTCTTGCCTAGAACAGCAACAAAGGATTGGGTCTATACCACCCTTTAGCTGAACAGGGGAGTTACACTAACCACAGGGTGCCAGGAGAGATCAGAAAGTGTAATAAACAAACGGCCAACAGGGAGGCTTCAGTTACTGTTCACAAACTGGGCAAGATCATGTTCTCAGAGGCTCCAGTAATGGTGTGAAGCAGCTCCCTGGGAGCTCACGAGCAGGAGGCAAGACCCTAATCAGTCCTAAGTCAGGACAGGTCAATCAGAACCACACAACTAGAAACCATCACTGCAGAAGTGACCACAAAGTAGCTGGAGGTATCTCCTACAAGAGTAACAACAAAAAAAAAAATTAAAGGAAAACCAATCCTTTGGTGACACTTAACTTCAGGAAGGCAGATTAGATAAAAATTAGGAAACTTACTAAAAAGCAGCTAAAAATGACATTTTAAAGGTTTGAATACTAAGAGACAGTGGTGAAGACTGCTGAAGGGCAGCTTGCTGGTGTCACTGGGCCAGTGAAGGCTGCTGCTGTGGCAAGGAGCTGGAGGACAAGAAGGAAACTAGAGTAGCTGATCAGCACAGTGTGTGGTTTTTAGAAGCAAGATGACAGACTTAAAAAGCTGAAATTGCATTGACATGAGGAAAACATTAACTGGTACATCAAATGCAAAACTGCACCAAAAACTCAGCCAAGCAAAAAGGAACCAAAACTGAAATCCTTCTTCATTGGAAGCATCAAAGGTTCATTAGACAGCCAACATCCAGGGCACGAAGAGCACTCAAAGGACAGGGCTGCCACAGGGGAGCTGACCCATTACTTTTCAGTGTTGTTCACTGTGAAAAAATTGGAAAGATACATCTGGAATTAAAGCAACTGCAGGATCAGATGTACAGTAAGTAGACAAAATGAAGAACAAACCCACTAGCTCTAAACCTACTTCACCTGAGTAGTGAAGTGAAGTAGAAAATCTGATCTGCTGTGTAGGTAGCCACATCACTCTGGTACCAGAAGGTGGGAGCTGTTTATATTGCATATAAAAATAGGTGCTGGGATAGAATCAAGTGTATTATGACCTTAGTATCTACCAAGAAAATTAGTAAAAACAGGCAGTGACACAGGTTAGAACCAAGGAGGTCTTTCCTGGGCACACCATCCATGAAAATGTATTGCATACTGGGAAAATAGTTGGTAGATGCTAAAAGCTTACAAAGACTCACATTTATGGAAAATACTCCTGTTATGAGTTAGCTAAGAGGTTGAAATCATATCCAGCTCAGGAGAGCCACAGAGATGACTATGGCTGAAGGTGGGAAATAGGTACTTGCTTGCTGTGCTTTCGTTCTTCCTTGCATATCTACTTACAGACACTGTTGCCAATGGAACATTGAGTAAATCAATCTTGTTTTGACCCATTAGGGACAAGCATTTCTTCCAGCATTATAAGCACTGAGCTGGCAATGTACAAGTCCAAACCAGAAAGCACACCAGGCCCCCAGAATTTCCTTGGGGGATACTCATTGCTGGGTTCTCAGCACTGTGTTGAGCCCTCACGGTCAGCATGGGACCAGCATCTGCCTGTCGTCTTGCCAGCATCAGCCCTAAATCACACTTGGCTAAGTTTAGACCAAGAAGGCATAAAAGTATCACATCTCTGACATTTACACATAAATGAAACTCTGAGTTTATTTCTTGCTCTCTTCCTGTTGAAAGAACACCTGTTGAAATGTATTTGGAGTCCATCAGAGAGCAGACCCCATATCTTTAGTGTACTGATCCAAATCTTGTAGGGGGGAAAGCACACTGGCATTAAATTTTTAAAATAAACTTCCTTTTAAAAATGCAGAGTTTGAAAACCTTGCTACTTGTTAGAATGCCATTTCTATGCAAATAAGGAAAAGGGATATAATATCCCTAAACTAGGATTCACAATTAAAGCTGGGAATATAATTCCAATTACAATACAAAGACTACAAGCACAACTAAACCAATTCTCTTCATTACTAGTCTTTTCTTGTTATTTAGAAGTCTTTATTAATAGAAATTAAAACAAATAATAACTGAACATAGAGCTGGCTACAAAGCAAGGAACAAACTGAAAGCAGAAGAAATCAACTCCCTGCTCCCGTGATATTAATGAGGAAAGACACCCTCTCTCTTTCAACAGATTGAGTCTTACACTGCCCAGACAGTGGGGAGAAGGTGGTGATTGTTTTGTACGATTTGTAGGGGCATGGAAGGGGTGTGGGGTTGTGATCAAATTGTTCTTCTTTTCTACATCAACTCTAGACAAGCAGCGTATTTCAATAGTAAAAGTTAATATTGGAAAGACTGGTTATGCCTTAAGCCAGACTAGCCATTTGCACAACTAAATCACAGCTAAACCAGGTCCCGTTTTATGGAAGGTTTTTTTGCCTTTTTCAGGAAGACATTACTGTGGTTGCACCGAATGATCCCATCTAACTTTTTCCATCTCTACACAAAAATTCTGCCAGTCCAGGATCAGGAGAGAAGCCTTATTCTCTGCTCTGGTGCAGAACAGAAAAGAGGTTGCTTCTGTTATGAATAAGGTGTGGTGATTGGCTCGTGCAAATGAGCAGGAGTTGTTGAGTGTGGTGGGGAGAAGTTCTGTTGGGCTTTACAGTTCCTTTGGCATGTACTTTTGTTGTTCCAGTATAGTTAAGAACCCTTTTCTGTTCTCCCCTCAATCCTCCCTCCCCTTTTGTGCACTGTTCCCCACCTTTGCTTTGTAATTTTTATGGGTTCAAATTAAAGTTTATTTACTCATTCCCACCCAGGGTTTGAGCCATTTGTAACACTTCCCTGCCTTGAATTCTTCATTATTTAAAGGATGACAGGCCTTTCCTATTTCAAAGACATTGTTAACTAAAACAATCAAACATTACAGGATTATTTAATGAATGAATTACACATAATTATATTTCAATTTCTCAGTAGAATGCAGAGTCAAGGTCAAAAAATAAGAACAAAACAAAAATCAGAAAGCTCTAAAGGAGAAACCATTACCTCCATCAAATTGTCATGTTCCACTTGTGCCCTGATGGCTTCCTCCAGGGCAACAAGACACAATGGCACCATCAGACCAGAGAAACAACCACTCTTGATTGTGGCAAAGGACTTGGTGTTAGAGTCATCTAAAGCTTTTAATTGTCAGTGTTTCCCCATCGGCAAAGAATTTGGAGTTACCTGTGCTACATGTCTTTACCTTTCATTTCAAATGAGGCAGGAGCAGAAGCAGTGAGTGCAGGTTCACATGGGAAGTGTCGAAGTGCAGAGACTAAAGAAAACACTGCACCCAAAGGAAGAAGTAGTTATATAGAATTGAAAGCAAGTTAGATTTTGAAAGAGGAGGCAAAAAAAAAGGCAAAGGAAAGAAAAATATACTGACAAGGATTGTTTTTAAAGCAGTAACAAAAACATAGTAACAGAACAAACTCTTAGAAATCACTTCCAGAGTTAGTATAGTTGATGCTATAAACCACAAAATAAACATAGATGTAAACACACACAGAGATATAAAGACAAACATATATACAAGGTAATCTAGGAAGATCTTCTCAAAATTAATCTTGTTCTAAATAAAATACAGTATCTCCTGCAAGAAGGCAGGAGGTGCAACAACACACTCCTCTGTGTCAGAAAACAGGCACAAATATTTCTTTTCATTTCAAAAACCCTTGTTACAATTAATTTTTTAAAAAAATTACTTCACTTTCTAGAAGCAACAGCAACAGAAAATCTTTTTGTGATGCTTCAGAAATCATCCAGGGATCTCCAGACATCTGATAAAAAGGCACAGTTGATCAAGCCCTTGCCACAGGCAGTGAAGCAGGCTCTCATTTAACAGCCAAGGGGACTGACAGAGAAGGCAGCACAGGGCAGCCTTTCTGTGTGAACCCCCAAACGTCCCAGAGCAGCCAGAGCAGCCAGGGCAGCCTGTGCTTGGGAGCCCCTTCGAGGGCACACAGATCTAGCTCCAGGGGCTGCTTTAGGCACAAGACACCTCTTGCTATGCTGTTTGGAACAGAACTTAAATACATGTCAGATACTCTAACAGTTTTCCTGGCTGTCTTGCCAAATGCATGGATGGTCGTGAAGTTCTAAGGGGGAATTTCTTATTTTTTGTATAATAGGGATGAATAAAAGCCTGGCTTTATATCAGGAGCTCTATTAATATAGGGATTGACAAGGTCAATCATATAGGGATTTACAAGGCCCTACACAGAAGCGATATTAGGGCTATCCTTACAACATATAGGACTAAATAAGTAAAGAAAATACTCAGCGGTACAATCTAGAAAGAGCAAAGCCCACATAAAGTATATTACTAGCTACAGGCACCTGTGGTAAGTAGCTAGGTGTACTGATCCCATAAAAAGGATCAGAGCATAGGGGTTTTTTTCAGCAACAGGAGGTTTAAAACTGCCCCACCAAATGTAGTACAGGACTGATGAACTGTTTACTGCTTTCTGAACTCCCAGCTTCATATCCACGAAGCTGATTTTTAATTTTGTCCTATGTAAACAAAAATGAACTCTAAATTAACATCAATGGCTTTTAAAAAACCATTTTGGTGAACTGCTTTGCGGCTGCTAGAAGTGGTGTCAAAAATTAAAATGTTACTTGTTTCATTTTTTTTCTGTAGCTAGAACATTTAGTTCCAGAAACATAATTTTGAAGACACTTGTACTCTATGTGACCTTGTCTTTGAGGCTTTACTGGCAGATAATTTTATGCCACCTAGCTAAGTCTTATATCATAATTATGCTGTCACATAGGATCTCAAATGAAATTAATGAAATGCTATCAACCCAAGACAAGAGCTATGAGAATCAGCAGAACTTTTCCTGTGATCATTTGCTTTCACTATTATTTAGTTCCATCACTTAAAGTCCTATATCAGGTATCTAAAGAAATAAATAAAATCAGGGAAATTAGGTTCAATGTACAAATGTTTTGATTAAATGCTGTCTTTTGTTTCAGATTTTTCACTGCAAGTTCATCACAGTCCTCTGTAGCCAAGAAAGAAATAAATTGAAACTGGTGAAGATAAAAAATAGAGAAGATAAATTAGGTCGAGAATTAACAAAAGCACAGTTCTATCTGCCTGATTGGTCTCAGACAAATAGGAGAAAGAAATAACTCAAACGCAATGAAGTTCTAGCTCAAGACTTGCATAAATAAAAGCTCTTAAATGTAATTATGTCTAGAAACATGAGCGCACCAAATACTGATAGTTTGATTTGATTGCTAACAAGAGGAGCATGCAGGAATTGCAAAGCCTGGATGATGTTTTCAGGCCTCTGTCCCCATGAGTCAGAGATGTTATTAGGTGATTATTTTGTCTCCTTTTTGTCCTCCCACTGCTCTGTACTCAGACACCCAAGTCCCAGTAGAAGAACTAACACCCCACCAGGCCTGCCTCAGTGAGAAGCCCCTACTGTATTTTCCTGTATTTATTGTAAAAAATAAATATGATGTAAATAATCTGAGCAGCAAGAGCTATGAAAACCTTCCCTGGAAACAAAATGGAATCTCTGCTGTGTGTGCCATTAGTTTTGAGCAAAGGGGAAGTAATATTTTTTTTCCATCACATACCACCACTGGATTCACTTAAGACTCACTAAGCACGTCCACTCAGGCATAAGCATTAAAAGCGGCTCAAACCACAGTTTCTCAAGATGGAATCACTCCATCAAGCCATTACTGGCTGGCAGTGTGCGGCAGCTCTCCACATGACCCATTTTCCCTGCTGTTCAAGCCCATGCCTGATGGCTTAGGCCAGAGGAGAGAGGCAAGCAGAGAGCACACATTTCTCCGTGCCAAATACACCCTCCGGTTCAGGCTCAGCTCAGCCAAGTTCCTTAGGAGCAACTGCACAACTCACAGCATCCCAGCAGATGCAGCACATTGCCCAGTCATGTCATGCAACAGAGTGACTTCAAACCTGTCCCCGGCCACACCAGGATTCCATCTGTCTGGGATAACAGTAACAACAAAGGGGAAAGAAAAGGTAGAAAAGCTGTCAAGCTATTGCAGCCTCACCTGAGTTTAAGGAGCCGCTAAGTCTCAGCAATTCAAGCCACTTCCCTTTGTAATGCTGCATTCACCATCTCAGGACCCTTAGGTGATAAAGGAAATAATTCCCTTTAAGTGAACAACCTGAAAAGTACTTGAAGAATAGCCTAAAAACATTTCCTAAAGGAAGTGTTTGTAAACTGTACCCTGTGCAAATGTTGGTAAATGTTTTAGCACATGACTATTCCAGAAAATGTAATTGTCCTCTAAAGAGTTGCCTAATTTTCAGATTAAATTAAAGCCACTGAAGTGTAAAATGCAGGAACCGTAAATTTAGCTCAAGTGCTGTAGCTCCATAGCACCTTCCCCATGGAAGAGATGTGGGAACAGTCACAGTGGCTCTACCTTCCCTAAGAACAGAAAAGGAATGGCCCTATTAAGGGGGAGGAAATCATCGAGGCCATCACTGAGGATCTCCCAAGGTCACCAGCCTCTCTCTGATCAAGAGCCTACCTCAGGTCTCTCCAGCTGTACCAGATGTTAAGCACGACTGTATCTTTGCTTTGAGAGGAACTGATGCTCAACACAGACTTTCCAAACATGAGCCATATCTGTCCATGATATAATTGGCAAGTGAAACAAGTTAATTTCCACCAGTTATATTCAACCAATTTAACAGCTGTCTATGTAGAAACATACTATTGACCTTAACCATATCTGATGATGCTGGCTTGCAAAACCTGTTTGCTTTTGGACATCACCTCTTACAGTGTGTCAGGCATCACTGTTTCTGTGTCAGTTTTATAAACCTCAAACAGGAGTGCACTGCATTTTGTTCTTCAAAATGCTTCAAGCACTTTAAGAGTAGAACACTAGCAATTTCTATGTATCTTTTGGATACTTTCTGAACATTTACTGCATTCTCTTTCTGTGTGAACCAGGTATTTCCAGACCATCCTAAGATTTGTTCTGTAAGTTCAGGAAAAAAAACAGTTGCAGCACAAGCTTCACTGTATAAATCTTGGGTTTAAAAATGTTATTTAGGAATGTTTTTATCACCACTTAGAGCAATCTCTCTACTTCAGTCATTAAGTGCTCTACAAGGATTTAGGAGGGGACAGAGCCAGGAGAGCTGATCCCAGGTGACCAAGGGATATCCCAGACCATGTGGGGCCACCCTCAGTACACAGAGCTGGGGGCAGGAGAAGGACATGGGGACATTGAGACACCTGCCAGTCCACGGGCAGTAGGGGATGAATCTTTGTTCTGTGCTCCTTGTACATGCAGCTGGTTGCTTTACCTATTAAACTGTCTGTATCTCAGCCCCTGAGTTTTCTCACTGCTACGCCTCCAATTCTGTCCCCATCCCACTGGGAGGAAATGAATGAGCAGCGACGTGGGGTTTGTCTGCTGGCTGGGCTGAAACAAGGACAAGGTATAAGTGTTTTTACATCTGAAGATGTTAGTTTAGAAAACACCTGAAAATATAAGCTTAGAAAACACAGGTAGCTAATATTTACTGATGTCAACTGTCTTTATCCTAGCAGTTTGCATGAAGATTACACATTCATTTCTGCTAGACCTGTTGCTCCTTTGATGTAAGTATAAATATATAACAGGAAGACCACATTTTCCGTACTGCAAGGTTTTCTTCTGTATTTTGAAGATAAAGTTAATTTTGTTTAATCTAATGAGATCTGGAAAATGTAGTGAGAAGTGAAAGTTTACTTGTGTAGTTGCTAAGCAACAGGCTCATACATGAGCTGACTGATCATTCCATAAAGGACTTTTCCTATCAGCAAATTACCTAGCTGAAGGTAAAAGCCCTCCTGGTTTCCTCTTCCAGTTTTGCAACTAAAATTATTTGACAATATTTAGAATACATGAGACATTCCAAAGATTTTTATTATTTCTGCTCTAGCTGTTTAAAACAATCTGGCACCTTTCCCAAGCAGCAGCATCCATTTCAGACTGGAGGGCACATTCCCAGGCATCATCTAATAACAGAGCTCTTCTGAAGCCACTGATCTAGATTAAACAGACACTCCCAGGTAACTCCTGAGGAAATAATGTAATAAACATTGCCTGGCCTCCAAAGCAATGATTCACCCTTAGGGCACAATTGTCTCTACAATAAGCTAAAGCAAAGATTTTGTTTTCAAACCTAAGACCCTTCACAACCCCAGGACTGTCAGCAGTGTGCAAGGCTTCCAGTCAGCCACATGGTCGCCTCTAGCAGGCCAAAGCTCTTCTAACTTCAGCAATATTCAAGAGGGATAGTTAAAGTGCTGTGCTGGATCAGGGACAAAGACACTCAGCCATGGAAGACCAGGGTCTGATTAGCTTGCTTTACTAACCTGCACAAGAAGAATCAATTGAAGAATATGTGGCTAAGTCAGTTTTGTCCAAATCACCAGATGGTCCTTCTCTAAGCCACTGTGCATCACATAAAATGCTAAAGGAAACTTTCTCTGAATCTCTAATGCTCTAACTTCGCCGGCCCAACCCCAAACTAAATAAAATAAGTAAACTTAACTTTCTGGAATATTCTGAAGCTGCAGGCATTCGCACAGTGCTTTAAAGCAACTACAAATAAGCAGCCATATAACACCAAATCAGTCTTACTCTTCTTCATGGAAGGAGTTCTCAGTTTTGGGGCACCCAGACAGAAGAACCCCTCTCCTCCCTGCTCCTCAGTGTCATCCCAATATTATGTCCTCATAAATGCAAAGGGACATTAACATTGTCACCATAAGGAATGCAGCTGCACACACACAGCTGGAAGCCTACTCTCTGCAGGTTTTAATTAAGTGCAGTTCAGGTGCAGCCCCATCTGCATCCAGTGCTAATTAAAATTTCCAGTGGTGATTTGTACAAATACAGGTAGTTGGTGGAAGACATACATAGAGAGGAGTTGCAGGTATCTGGAATAGAGTAATAAAGGGAGTGAAAAGCGTTCGATAATAACAAAATGTGAAAACAGAAAAGAACAAAACAAAAGGCGTGGCATGGATTAATTCAGTAAATTTCTTTCCACATTTAGTCAGTATTTGAACACAGAAAGGGAGCCTCATTTCATCTCTAGATAGAGACCTGGCTCTGCAAGGCAGGAGTTCAAAGTCTGCATCTAAATATTGCAGCTAATATCAATTGTTTTCAGAAGTCAGGAAAAGGATAACTAACATGAGACTGGAATCAACATTCTGTAGCCCTCTTCTGGTTGAAATCATTCCATGACTTGAAAACCCAGTCTTCTCCAAATAGTCTAATTTTGCAAGGATAATTGCATTCTTTGTTTATACTAATGATCTATTTCTGATTAGCAAGATAATTATTCGTCATAAACTGCAATAGAAGAGACTGTGTAAAAGCAGTAGAATGTGCATAGTTTGCCCACTAGAAAAGCCATAACTACCAGACTACTGACTGCAATATTACTGTTGTGCTGCTGTGATTGGAGAGTGAAAGAGAGCTTTCTTTGCTGGTTTTTTTTTTTTTTAAAGGTAAATAAATTCACACCAAACTATCTTCCATTTCACCCAGTTTCAGGACAATTGGGTATTTTTTTTCAGCTTACTTTTTTATTCTCCTACAGACCATTTTGTCTCACCATCTTGTGCTGGATTTCTGCACTCCTGATTTCTTTGAGGAAAGTCAATAGTGTGACACAAGACTCACCTTTTCTCTCATTATATAATGAAAAGACATTAAGAGTCCTTTCTCTTTTAGCTCTAAGTAGCTGCAGGTAATAGGCGAGTCATCAGTGCAATACTATTATGTCAAACAAATGACATCTGGCCACACTGCACTGTAATTGTTGAAATTTTTCTACAATATTAAATCTAGAAGCTTCACTCAAAATACTACTCATTTACTTGAACCAGATAAATACATTGCACAGTATTATACAGCAATGCTAGATCATTCCAGAAAAGTTTACCCATTTATGCTCACTGCTGCAAATATTCCCCCTAAGATACTCAGGCGATAACAAGGAACAGGCAAAACAACACAGGTAGGTCCTAATAGTGTTTTCTCCACTAGCTACTGCAATTAAACAACCACTTAGTAGGACAATATTTGAATACTTACTTAGGCACAGAAAATACAGAGTATTGTAAAGCGTTGAGTGGCATGATCATCATGCAGTTTTTGGAGGGCTTTTTTTGGAAGTGCTACACTGGAAAAGGAAACCTAATTGCTTAGGATATGTGGGTGTCATGGCTCACTTGTCAGCATGCAAGATGGACTGGAAGAACTACAGGAATATAGGAAGTCACTTTTCTTGCTAAAAATTAGAGTTAAAAGTTTAGGACAAAATCTTAGCTTGAGTACAGCAACAGCAGGAAAAATAAATCACATCTGAATAGAAACTTTCCTATTCAGGTCAAATCACTTCTAGAGAACAGCATTTCCTTTCATCCATGAGAATGAACACACAAACAGAGGGCAGCACACACAATCCCCTCAACACCACTCAGGTTTTACATGCTGTGACTCATTTCGAGGCCACTGAAAAGAACAACAGAAAAATGTGACTGTCACGAAGGCTTGCAGGGGTTGTGGAGCCAAGGGATTTATGCAAGAGCCAGCAGGTGAATGGTGCAGGTGTCCCTCCAAATTGCAGCCTCGGGAAGGGAGGAGCAGGGACCTGACATGGGAGCACAGGTTTGCTCCAAATTCAATTCGCCCATTTTCACAGTCTGTGTCAGCAAAGATCAAGGGTTAATCATACCACTATATTTACTCCAAAGTCTTTATGTCTCATTTATTTACTGCCTCTAAATAATAATAATAAATTATTATTTATACTGGCTTAGCAGATGCAGAACACTTCCACTGCCTAAGACGCATAAAGAGCAGTACAACCACATCCATTAATTCTGTCCAAAATCCCACTCAGACCATGCTTTGTGTCCCTGTGTAAGGCATACAAATGCAGCTGGAGACTGGAAAAAGCAAGTACAGAAGTCTGACAGGGAGCCAAAATCGTCCTCTGCAACCCAAATTCTTACATGTTTAATTTACTATTATGAGTAAATCAGGTGCAACCCAGAGTCCACTTGGTAGAGAGGAAAGGGGGGGGGGAACCAAGAATTTTGAGCTCATGTGTATAAAATAACTGCAGATTTTTTCATGCACTTACCTCTACATTTTTCTCTAACTTCCAAGGACTGGTAGTTACTTCAATGTAGGTGGTTTGACTTCAAAATTCTTTTCACAAAAAGATTATATACTGCTACTTTACTGTATTTAAATCCCTATGAATTGAGTTAGGAACATCTCCATAAAATTACAGCATTAAATTTTTATACTTCATATTTTAAGAAAATAAAGACAGCAGGTCCTAAGATCACTTGACTGTGACAAATTGTCTCTTTCTGCTCACTTGAAATTGGCCTGTGAGACTTATCAAATCCCCAGCTTTGTTACTGCTTGAAGAATTTATTTAAAAGTGCACACTGTCATTATATACTTACAGAGAGGTATATTTTAGGATTATGCAAGTGCTTGATAGATAATTGGTTCTGTCTATTTGCAGCATCTTAAGTTTTCTGAGAAAACAGAAAGATTAAAATTGAACAAAAAGCTGAGTAATCTTTGTAAAACAACTGTAGAAGGAGTGAATACAACTTCTAATTAAATCAATGTGACCTTCTTAAAACTGTCAATCAAAATTAATTTTCTGCAAAACACTACAGGAAGCGGTTTTTTTAAATATCACGGGTGTCTATGGGTTTGTAAGGCTCGCAATAAGCCCTGTGGACCTCTCCCAGTAAATAGCTCAATCCCAAGTTTGGGATGTCACAGCAACAGGTCCCTGGCTCTCACAAACAACTAAAAAACCACAGCAGGCCTAGCATGAGGATTCCACAAGGCATTACTGCCCTTGTACGCAAGGGGATGGCAACCCAGCACTCCCTGAGCCAGGTGTCCTGGCAGCATTGAGGCTCCTTGTGAGAAGTGGCACCTCTCTGTTCCATGGCACGGATACATTCCTCAGGTACAGCACTACAGCTCAGCGTAAAGCAAGACACCAGATCAGACCTCTTCACCTCCTACACGTACAGATCACCTGGGGAAGTCCCTCCCTGCCTGCTCAGCAGAAATGGGACTCCCAGATATTCAAGTCAAGTACAAAAACCCTGCCTTGAGCACCAGCCTGCTTCAGAGAACTTACCTCCTTCATTCCTTGTACAGCTTCTGCAAAAGTGAAGCCCTCGCCTCACAACAAGCTTTTAAACAAGGAGAGAGCATCCCTTGTTCCTACACAGCTCATCATTCATGCAGGTACGTGGCTGATCTGTGGCAATAGGGAGGAGTGTGCTAAAACCATCCCAGAACATCAGCTGGTCAGCTCCTGGTGGGTTTTTCTGAGTGTGGTATTTATGTGCAGCTTCCTACAGAGATGGAAAAAACCCTCATTCCAGCCACTGAGTCCATCTGCACAAAGACACAGATATGCTCTTGTAGGAGAAGGGAATACAGGTGACCTCGTCCCTGATGAGTTACATTCTATCCAATAAAGATAAGTCTGATAAAAGGGAGTGGGTTAGGTGGTGAGGAGAGGATGATGAAGGAGAATAAACCTTGGGGAAGAGGGGATGAGGGGAATCATGAGGAAGAAGGATCCTGGGGAGAGAGAATCACTTCTGTGAGATCAGTCTGGGTCTGCAGTTAGAGCCTGTTGTTGGAATCTGCAGCCAGTCTAGCTGGGTAAAAGTCTGCACCCAGAGTCTGCACACTAATCCCTGCAGTCAGAGTTCACCAGGAAATAACCGGCAGTCAGAGGCTGCAAGGGAAACCTCCAGCAGGAGCTGCTGCAGGCAGTGAACAGCTGGAGTCAGGATGGCTGAGCTGTCAAGAGGAATAAACCAGGACCCTTTTCATGCTGTGATAAACAAAAAGTTTGTGTCTCAGTTCATTTCTACCCTCCAGCAAGAGGGCTGCTACATCATGCACTGATCTCCTGGTCAAATTTCCCCCAAATATATATTCATAGCTTTGATTGGTCTTGAAAATATTGACTGTGCAAATAGGCATGTCGACACTCTGTTAAAAAAGAGAAAATTTCAAATCTTGGGAAATAAGGTAAGATTTGAAGGAGCTGTAAAACATGTGTGTCTGAAAATCATTTTTGTCCAGAAAAAAATTCATCAAAAAATTCTGTATCAAAAGTTATAGTGACTGGATGATGTAATTAAAAATACTTCTGTCAAAGTAATTTTTTTTAGGAGTACAAATTATTAACAAAACATATTTTTGAACAGTGATCTTGAAAATTTTCTCATTACAAGAAATGCTACGAGGGTTAAGCTCAAGTTTCCAAGAGTCGATTTTACTGCACAGAAAGAACTACTTGATTGCAAGCTAACAAACACTTTCAAATACCTCATAGGACGCAGAATATCCTTTCAGTCCATAAATGGACTCTGTGAAGATTTTTCAAGAACGTAACATACCTAGATTGTGAAATACAGCAATCAAGACAGAGGAAAAAATTATTCTGGCACATTTAATAGTCTTTATGTTACAGATTACAATTGCATTACAACTGGACTCCAAAGGGAATGTCAGAAGGATTGTGCACTCTAAAAATGGAGTGGAAAACAGTTTGCTTGGTGGTCTTAGTACTTTTCATTAAAGCTTCCCAAGAGCTTCCATGTGCTGGAACAGCCGTGTAAACTTGATAGATGTGCATTACTTCTGCCTTACCCTGGGCATCCAACTCACCTTGGAGGGCAAGTAAGCCCTTTCACCTCCTGCCCCACCCACCCTCCTGTCCTCACAAGCTGCACACGCCAGCCTGGGAAATGGAAGCCCCAGCAGAAAGCAGTCATCAAGGGCAGTACAGAGATGGTTTCTTTCATAAAATCTTGCATGTGGCCAGAATGGAATAAGCTACTGAAGATTTATCAAGTCTCCGAGGGTGTCCAGCACTTTTCAGAATGGCTTAATAATAGCGAGATGGCTCTTCAGGGGTGTTTTGTTAAACGATAAATTTTAATAAAAGCAAAATAACAAATGATACAGAAATAAAAGGCAAAGCTGAGCACAGGTGTCAGAGAAGCCTGACACCTTTCTACAACACCCCAAAAAGCCCAGAGCACCTCTGTGCTCGTCCTTAAATACTGAATGACCCAGGAGGGTTCTATTGGCAAACTACCAATGGAAATAGCTACAGGTTTTAAGAAACACTGCTAAAGTCCGACCAGTGCTCCTGTGCTGGCACTGAGCTAATTACAATGAGAAGGCCGTGGAAAAGTCTACTTTAACTTCCTTACTTGTTCCAAGGTAAGCTGAAACTCTTTCCCTAATATAACACCTGCTCGGGTGTGGGAGTGATTTACTACAGTGCTTATCACAGGGGACTCTGTCATCTCTCAAATCCCAGAACTCACAGGCTGATAGAGAAGGTCTGGAGACCTTAGCAGTACAGAGCTTTCAAAGACAAGCACTGAGCCCTAGAATTAACTGCAATTAATTATAATATTGTGTCCCAGAAATGTTTAAATAACTAATGACTGTAATTAAACATTTATTAAGTATTTGGTTATTGACTTTAACCATTATCAAAACACAGTAAAATGACATCCAGAATCGACACTAGAGAGGAATGATGACCTGCAGAGGGACATGGATCTGTAGTTTCTTTCCCTCTGTGTGACAGACCTCAGAGTAAACAGTCATTTTCCATGGCACTTCAGCTGCAACAACAATCTATATGAAAAAACAGTGTAATGGAGTCTTCATTATGCCAAAAGAGAGGGCAAACCCAAAGTAACCAGGTTTCTGTGATTTGATGGAAGCTGGCACGTTTGCTCAGTATCGTAAGGAATGTGCTTACTAGCCCAGGCTGTGCCGCTGCACAGAAACCTTTCTGCATGGAGAAGTGTAAGGATAAGCCAGTGCAAAGGAGCTTTTGTGAGAAGGTGGCCCAGAACAAAGAGCAAGTGACACCTGCTGGAGCTAAGATACTTCTCTCTGCTTTCCCACTTTCCTACTTTCCCACTTTCCTGCCTGAGAAATGTTGAGTTTTTTCTGCTGAGCTTCCAAGATATCTGACATGAAGTAGAGAGTGCATTACCACATGCTTAAAACAATATCTGTCAAGGTTAAAAAAATTACAGAAACATATTGGATTTTGTAAATAAACACCCCAACAGGTTCTCAAAGCTGCTGTGTTCAGCAGTGTATTGGTGCACACAAACATGCTTTTCTGGATGCTATCAGACTGCCAGTCTCCTGCACAAACTTCATGAAGTTTTACTCTTCTGTATCACCACCACCATTTTTACATCCTCTTGAACATGCTAAGATGCCAGTGAATTTTGTTGTCACTTTGAGGGGTCTAAACACCATTTGGGAGCAATGAGTGTTAAATGATGGATATCCCCTGGCTACAGCAGTTGGCAGAGGTTCAAGTCAGACCTGAAGTTCAGAATCACCTATTGACAGCTAGGGGTGTTCGTTTGTTTGATTTTTGTTAGCCTGCATACACATCCTTTTCCAATAGGATCAGCTGGAATCTCAGCAGTTGCCAAGTAATGTTGCTCAGTTCCCACTGTGACAGCAAAACTGCATTTGCAAGCGTTTATTAACCTTTTTACCTCTCCTGCCTCTAACACAGAGCTGGGCTAAGTTAGTTGTGGTAACTTTTGCTTTGCTATTATTCTTGTTTGATATTTGGAGCACATGTTTTACATGTTACAAATCAATTACAGCTTAGTAGGAGAAAGTAAGAATTACCCACTCATTATTCTCAGTGCAAAAGTTCATTAAAAAAAATTTTTTTTTGAAGGAAGTCAATCACTTCCAACATGATAACATTTCAGCAGTCCCCTCATTCATCATCTAAGATGTTTTCCATGCTCAGTATATTTCCTAGCAAGTAAGTAATGAGTCATAAGCAATTTATTAACTTTCATTATCAAAGTAACACTGAGAAGTCTAATATCATGACATCAGATTTGAGAAAAATGTCCTACATTTCTGATCCATATAATAAAAAGGATCATAGTTTCTGATGTTGCTCAGTTTTCATAGTTAACACAACTATTTATGTCAGACTATTTTATTTTGTTTTTATTTTATTTAATTTTATTTTATGTCTTGTTCTTAAAGACTTTCCATTCCTTTCTTTTTTCTGTCGCCTCCCCAGCTCACATGAAAAGCAGACCTGAAATCTTCCTTCAGCACTAACTTCTGTCAAGTTCTAAACACAATACACTTCCAAAAAAAAAAACCACGAAGGCATTCAAAGACAAAGTATAATAAAACAAGCAAAAAGGCATTCACTGAAGAAAACGTATTAAGGAAATTCTCATGAAGGCAGTTTGTGTCAAGTAAATAAATGTATTTTAAGAGTTACTGTTTCTGTTCCTCTGCAGCAAGATTTCCAAGAACTAGCATTTGCCAAGTGGATGCATTCCCTTTTCAAATCCTGAGCCAAGTGCCTTAAATTAGCATCAATTATAATCCCTTTACAACAAACAGCAACTGGGGCAAGAGCAAAGAAGTGCCCACACAGTGTCCCCCACTCAGACCCCTATTCCCTATCCTCATTTGTGGACCCAAACACACTCCCAGAGCCATTAATTCAATGGATACTTCCATCTGGAGACGAGAAGGGAGCCTGCAGAGGCAAAGGAGGAGTAGGGCTGTCATGGCTGTAGCGTGAAGTGGGAGCAGGTGGAAATCACTTAAGCAGGTGGCTTATGAAACACCTGCTGCACCATGAGGCAAGGGGTTGGCACTACAGCAACAGGACAGATTGGCTGAGAAGACTGTTGTAAAATGTTTAGAGAAAAGTATCTTGATAGAGATGTAGCAGGGCCTTGTCCACATCCCTTTAGAACCACTGAATTAAATTCCATTTCAGGAAAACTAATACTGAAAATTAGCATCAGAGGCAGTAAATACTGTTGCCAGCAAAAACAAAAAGAAAGGCGTAACTGTTGCATCCTTTTGTTTCTAATTTAAATGAGAAAAAAGACTTTTCAATGTCTTCAAATCAGAAGTGACTCGGTTCATCCTCCCTCCCAGAATCAACTACTCCCAGAGTACTGCCTCTTCTTCCAGCCAGCCCTCGTACCCAGACCTGCTGTTCCCTTATTTGTGCTACCTGTGCCCTAAGCCCAGATAGGAGGCTTTAATGCAGCACATGGACCCTGTGATGGGTCTCCTATCACACTAAAACAAGTGTTGGATTCCATGCACACAGCTCTGGCAAGCAGGAGAAAGCAAAGGGAGCAGCAGTCACCAGAAACCCCTTGGAACATTTCTGTCACCATGCTGCTTGTAACCCTTTAGTTACTGCATGACTACACAGGCATGCAGAAAATTCTGGACAGTGATTCTTCCACATCCTTGGAAGGAAAACACAGGAAAAACACGTTTCCCACGAAGTCAGGCTGTGCAGATATGGCTCAGGGTGTATCTTGGGGCTCATCAGGTCTCCCATGAAGAGGAATACCTTGCCAGACTGACGTGACATCTAGACACAGAACTAGATTCTCAGGTTATGAATCTGATACTTTCAACAGGGTGAATATTTTCAAAAGCATGATAATAAAAATGGGCTGAGGAAGCAGTGTCTCTTCCTTTCATGGATTTGGTACCATGAAAGAAATTTAAATACATTAAAAACGAGTTTGTTTCTGAGAGAGATAATGAGCTGATCAACAGCATAAAAATAAGATATTGCAGCAGAAATGGTCTCTATGCAGGGAGGAAAAAAAGAAGGAGAAAACCCTCAACATAGTATAAGGAATCTATTATTAACACAATAAGAGATTAACAGTGGGAGGGGGAAAAAAAGGAGATTTGGGACTCCAGCAGAAATAAAAATGTCCATAATGATAAATACTTCGGATGCTTACTGTCCCTAATATTCCTACATTTATGTGTTTTGGCAGAATGCAATGCAAGAAAGGCATAATTCAGCACCAAGATCTACACATAAGGAGGAAGTTAAAAAAAATAAGCCAGACAGACATAGTCAGGATGCCAAGAAAACAAAAGCACTGTTGGTGGGAAGAAATCTTAAAAATTTGTTTTTAAGAAAAGCAAAAATAACCCCTCCCCTCAAAACCCGAATCATGCTGTTTCTGTTGACACTGCAACAGCACCATTTCAATTATTCACAGAGGGAACCAGACTACCAGGATAAGGCTGAACTGCAGTCAGCATTAGAAATTTAGTCTCATCCCATGTGGATATATCAAAGTGATGTTATTACACATTATATGTTCTATATAACCTCATTCTTCATTAAAAAAAAAAAAAAACACCCCCCCCCCAAAAAAAAACCACCTAGGGATGCTACTAATAGCAAGCACTGATCATTAAGTGAATCTATTTGGCATTTCCAACCAAAATTCTCAATGCACCAGCTGGCAACTTATGAACTACTTTAAATACCTAGCAGGGTGTTGTCTCCATGAGCTCGCCTGTAACCTAGTTTCTGTGATGGGCAATTTTGTGCCACTCAGTTTTCTGGGGGTATCCACCATAGGAACAAATCACAATTCTTCAGAAGATTTACTCATCAGACCTTGCAGCTGTGTTTTGTCTTAGCCACCGAAAAGCATCAAACCCAACCACCTACAGTACCAAAGAAACAACTGCAGAATTAAAATTTTATTTATTCCATGCTAATTTCTCAGTGGATCACCACATGCAAACATAGTTCATACAAAATAAAGCTCTTCTCCAAACTGTACTGCAACTTTAAAAGGACATAAATCATGGTTAAAAAAAAAAAGAACAGCAAACGTGAGCACAGTCAGATAAAATATTTTTTTCAACATTTTATGAATACCCTTAGGCACAATTTACCCATCTATTGTTTAACAACATGAAAGGACACTTGGGAATTCCTGAGAGTAGATACAGATTCAGTGGCAGTCAAGCGATGTTCAGATGCTTGTTTAAATCCTGCTGCATCTCATGAGGAAAATCAGTGATTTTTAAGGGTCAGTGTATGATCAAATTAGATTTGACAAATTCTTCCTTCACACTCCTATTTCCTACAATTAATGACAACTCTGATAAAAAGTGTTGTGCATTTATTGGAAAAAATAATTTCAATTTCAGTTGAAGCAAGGTACATTACTAACCTAGCAAAACTAATTAATTTTGCTCCAAGCATTCTTTACAGAGATGGCTGTTTTGAGCAATTTTCAGTTTAATGAACCAGCTTCAAGCAGGGGAAATGCAGCATTAATGAATGGAAAACTACTTGCTTTTTGGTTTCTTTTGACAAGTTTTTGTTTTGGCCTTAAGATGGGTTATTTGAAGTTAATTCAGTTCTGGTGGTTGTGTGCCTCTTCAGCAGTGAAGGCTGCAGTTAGGAGTGCCTACTTGGTTTCTCTCCTCCCCCCCCCCCAGGAACGAGAAACCAACAATTCCATTACCTTACAGCCCGTAAGACCATCTAATAAATAACTGTATTTATCAGCCCTGCAGACTAACAGAATCGGGGAACACAAAAAAGCATGTGGGAGAAGATGCAAAAAGGAAGGGTAGCAACCATTCCTCTTAAAGTATCCCTCTGTCAGCTGAACAGCATCTTCTCTCTCAAAGCCTCCTCCTCTGAAGGAAACAGTACAGAAAGTCTGCTCAAGATGCTGCCAAGATCTGCCTTTACACTGAAAATCTCACAGCCGCTTTTACCCTTGTCCTCTTAAGAACATGGCAGCTTTGGACCAAGTCAAACCAACTGAACTACAAATATAGGCCAAGTCTTCCATGAGTCCTGTAAGAAACATTTGAAACTTTACCAGAACTAGATCGACCTACTCATGGTCTGGACTGTGACCTTCCATTTGAGTATGAGGAGACTGCTACTCCTCATAGGCATTGCTGGGTACTGAATGACATCATATGATACTGAAAAACACAGGACTTTGAGATAACCTCTTTGGTATATCTCAGTGGTACCACGAGAGTTTACAGTAGTAGGTGCCACACAGAATCAATCTTCTATGTAGAAATCAAGAGGGTTCTGTCTAGTAATGCAAGGGACGTAATTTTTACTATGAATGTTTCAGACATCAGGGGACCTGCAGGATCAAAGCTTTAACATCAAACTCTGTGCTCAAGAGAAATCTTAATCTCAAAGAGAAATCATCAGTTTACTCAAGTTGAAGTAATTGTAACAAGGAAATTGAGGTCTATAATACACTAAAGTAAAAATTCACAGAGGACTTTCAGTTTCTACAGAGCACTTTCAGAAAGACATTATTACTGATGCTCAAGAATAATACTTGCAATCTGATGAAAATGAAATCATGCAAACCCTTTACACCTTTCAGTATCTTTGCAGTTGTAGTCAACGCCAGTGGGTTTAGTGTTTAGCAGTATTGCTGGCTAAAGCCACACAACAGCCTCATGTAATGAAGAGTTAGTGCCACAGCCCAGGCAAATCACATCCCCTCTAACTTCCCCTCGCAGGTCAGAGACAAAAGTGGGCTTTGCCACCTCAGCAGGCACACTGCAGTGATACAGACAGAGCAGGTACAGTGTGAAATAGTAATGTCCTAGGACATACAGGGATTCAGCCTTGACCCCTAACTCCACAGCAGGGCTCCACAGCAACTCCCTGGTTATTCTCCCCTTTCCAGCAGAATTACAAGTATGTGAAAGATTGAGGGAAAAAAAACGGGAAGCCCCCTCCCCCCTTTCCTATGAATTAGTGCTAGCCCAGTCATTGCCCCCCTCTCAATTTATTTCTACTTAGTACAATTCCCCTGATGTGCTGCAGCACCATTATAGCAATTCCCTCTGTCATTTCTGTTGGAGCAGTAGAGTTACACATTTCAAAGTCAAACCTAGCAACTATTAATTACTAACCTTAACTAGTAGTTCCAAACCATTTTCTTAAGGAAATAAAGATATGCCATCACTCCATCATATTGCTGCCTCTTCCCTACTACATGTTCAGTGAATTTCAAGCCACTTGAGATACAGATGAAGTTTGCATGGATTAACCCCCAACACCACCGGTGCAGCAGCATCTGGGGGTTTTTTTGTTGGTTTTTTTGCTGTTGTTGTTTTTGTTATTTTTTAAATTTGGCTTTTTTTGTTTTCTTTAACTCCAGGAAATCACCCAATAGTTTCCTCATGTTCCTTTGTACTGCTGGAGCTAGTAAAGGTAGTACTTGAGAAAACAAGCTGGGCAAGGGAGGAAACCTCTTATCTCACAAAACAGATCTTCCAGATGCCCAAGAGCTCTCAGCCTATCTCTGCCTGCTGCACCCACACTGCAGGGTGTTATATCTCAGTGGTACAGAAACAGCCAGTAGAAGAACCCATGTAGTTTCTGATTGTTGTTCCAAACTAACACTGATTCTAAAACACTGCTGTTTAGCTTCTGCAGAAGAGGTAGTAGGGTACAGCCCCAGCCCATTGCTGGCATGGGGAGGCAGCAGAGAGTGAGGGCAGAAGGGCAACTAAATGATTTATCCATGTGCTGCTGATTTTCTGCGTGGTTGGTCTTACAGATATGGCTACTAATCTCCCTCACAGTAAGTGCTCAGATCTGTACCCATCCAAATTCTTAGCCTGGATTTCACTTGAAAATCCTGAAGGGAATGATCTGGAATGGCCTCCCTAAGTGGTCTTTTTCCAAGTCCCGTTTCATTCCTCTGCATGTTGCAAACAAAAGCATAAGGCCACTTTCATGCATGCTCGTCCTGTAGATCCTTCAGCTCTCACTTCATGGCTGGATGAGCAGTTTAACATACTAGTCCCCAGCCCTCACTAAGGTTTGGGAAACTTTGCTTCTACTCTGATTCTTCTGGTTTCTTCTCTAAGCTCCCCACGATTATTGTTTAGCTTGCAGCTGCTATACCAGTTAGATGCTTTTGAAACTATGGACTCCTTTTATAGGTTACCAAAATTCCACTAGGAATACATACAACACTCTAGTTTTTAAAAAATCCTTCTCTACCTTCAAGTGTTTACTCAGGGAAGTTCAGGATTCTCCCTTCAAAATACAACAAATGCCTGTTTCTGCAGAAATAAATTACTGTCTAATGATTTCATCGTCCAAAATACTACACCTAAATGAGTGGTTATATGTATTCTGAATTCAGTTACTTTTCTATTTATAGAGCATTTATTTATGCCTGAGATGCATTTAAATATAAATTGCACTACCTAATGCCAAGTTTTATAACATGTCATTCACAATCCATTAAGTATTTTATTACATATATTGTAGAAGAAAGAAATTTATAGTCCCCATTTATAGTATTAATAAGGAATGATGAAACAACACTAAAAATGTCTCGCTTTTTGGGTTATGAGGATGGTTTACTGCTAAAGCATAGTTACCAGTCATGTTTTAATGCTTTACGACAATAAAAGACATGATCTGAGCGCTGTAATATATGTAAAAACTAAAAGAAGCCCTACAAAAATGACAGAGCTTTCCTATTCAGACACAAGCAATTACAGACTTAGCATATTCTCAGTTGCTTTCTAAGCTGTAGGAGCATGCGGAAATAAATTTTGCTTTCTTCATTTTAAAGTATTTGCTAGGTAGTTCTTCATAGAAGGTTTCCAAAAACATACTTCACTTTGTTGAAAATGCGGGAAAAACACACACAACAAAAACTTCATTCCTTGCATCCATTTTCCTTGCTCATCCCTTACCAATTATATCTCTTTTCCCTTACTTTCTGACTGTAAAATTCGGGAATTAGTAAGGAAATAAAAACTTTTAACCTCATGTTGTTGCTTTTTTTTTTTCACTTATGTCTCAAAATTTCATTTCCTATTACTGTCTACAAAAAAATCATATTTTTGGGAAAAAATTCCTGTGTTATGCTGTCCTCAGGAGATGCTCTCTTCACAGTTCCTCAGTGTCTTGCCAAACAAGCAAAGAAGAGAAGACAATCTTCTTTGCACATATATGGGGAGAAAGCTCATTGTTTTAAAAGAAAAAAAAGAAAAATTGAAAAGCACCAAAGTCAATAAACCCTTTGAAAAAAATATTGCCATGTGTTTTGATGATCTCTCCACCAGAACCAAAACTCTGGGCAAGACAGAGAGGCAAGGGAAGGTGAAAGGATAGTATTTGATCGGTTTAGGTTTTGCTCTGATTCCTAGTCTGCCTTGCCCTGTTCAGAGGCTTTCACATTGCTAAGTCCTCAATAAATCTGTGTTCAGCTGCTGTTATTTCAAACCACAGGAGCCTGGGTGAAATTCAAGCAAAGCACACCTGAACAGGTCTCTATAGAAGTCTCTGACATTAAGTCACTGTCTCAGCTGGTTGAATGTTCATGGGAAATGGGAACCAAACATTGACTCGTGGCATTATCTGCATCGGTCTTTCCCATTTTCTGTCCCTGGAATATTTGAGTGTCTCTCACTATGGCAGAAGTTTCGAAGACAGCATGACCCCGAAGACAAACGATCCCATGGAACAGAGGGAAAAGAGAGGCAGAAGTGACTTGCACAGAGTAAACACTATCTCTGTGATAAAGCACCAAGACAAAGCTGATCACTGGGGCACTGTTTTTAAACTAATGCACAGAAATCCAAAACTGCTTCCTTGGAGACTTAAGAGCAAAGTAGGCAATCCTGAAAGATCATGAGGCATAAATCCTTGGATTTCTAATGTTATGGTTTTAAGAATCTTTAAAGGTACTAAAGAAATTTTCCTAATAGAAAACAGTTTGAAAGTATACCTCCAGCTAAAACAGACTTTTGTGATACAAAAACATCAGAAGTTAAAACATGCACCCTTGAATTTCATCATCTTTTTTGTTGCTTGGTCTTGTTTTCTTTTTTTAAAGCAGGAATCTTCCTTTCAATAGCTAAAGGTGGGTAAACAAAGGCTCAGGGAGACTAAGCAAGGATGTATACCAGTCTTACAGTGAAGTAAATAAAACCACAGAAACACCAGAGTCCCAGGTCTTAGCCATACTCTCTAACCAAGAATCCAACCCCTAGCCTTGCTCCAACTTATCCACCAGATTTGTTTTCACTGGGGTGTACTAGAAATACTATTGCCTTTTCAATTTTGCAGGTAGATTGAGAAGTTGGAAAACTTCATCAAGATCATTTTCTTTTCCAACTTGTCAGGTAAATCCTATATTTATGTAGTAACAGACAGTATTTATTTTAAGTAAAGACAAAAATTACAGCTTTCAAAGAGATTATATTCTGGAAATACATCAGTGCCTTCATACTGGTATCACTATGATAGCTATTTCAGCTTTCCCCATTAATCCTTCCTTCTTTATCAACTCCTTAACAAAATCCATTTGCTATAATATTTCTTTAATATTTGCACCAGGTTGGTACCTGAAATTCCTTTGTCCAGTTCTGTTTGCTCTCTGTTACAAGATGTCCTTATCTGTTCTAACTTAGTTCCTCTCATTCTAAACTCTTGAAACCCATTAACATCTTAGGCTATCCAATCCCCTGCTCGCACTGATCACTCTCTGAAGAGAGGGCTCAATTACAATGTAATGCTTTTCTGGGATGCATCTAACAAGTAGCCTGCTTCCTAAATAACTTAGCATACAACATGAAAAAGCAATTACAAAAGATGAAGAAGAAGAAGATGACAAAAACCAACAAAAAAGTAAAAAGAAAGCCAATAGCTTGGTTCAGTGGCTACATCTCAACTTCCTATGTGCATTCTTCCAAACCTCGATGTTACGAAGCACTAGAATGAAGGCTGTGGAAGTGAACTGCTTTCCTCTCCAGGTCCATGCAAGGTGCATCATGCTCTGGCAGGGATTTATTTTCTCCCCTTCATTCTCCTCTGGCAGCGAGTATGGTCTGTGCAGCAGAGATCACACAGCCCACATCATCCCAAACTGCTGCAGCTTTGTTTGTGCTAGAGGCCAGTGCCTTTAATCACAAAGGCTTAATTAAACATCACCCCTGTGCACTTCAGTAAATTCATAAAATACAGTGTACTACCTACACGCCTCAGGTTAGCAGCGGCTGGAAAAGGTAATAACAAAAAGCACACATTCACCTCTTCGCCCTTGCTGATTTAGCAGTACTTGTACATTTAAATTTAGCCAAGTCCACCGTCTTTCCCCAAGAAACGAAGGCTGAAAAGCCTGAACTTCTTCCACAAGACACCCACAGGAGTCAGTGGTGAAGACTCCTTGAGGCAATGTTTTTATCATTCTTTTGCAGCCAGAAAATGCCAGAAGCTAAGCTATTGAAATTCACAGTGCATCTCCTACTTCATGAAGCCAGTATCTTTCCTAGCCTGAACAAATCATGTCAGGCACAAAAAACCAAAAGGATCCAAAGGACCAAGCCCTCCAGTGGCAGTCCTACTTGAGTAAATCTTAAGGAAGAACCAGGCATGAATGATTTCTCACAAGGTGGGCATTAAACCTGCACAGCAACAATGGCACTGAGATCACTCAAGTATCAGGGTACGAGGAGTGCAGCTAAGTGTCTTTCTTCTACAGCTATTACCATGGTCCTGCTCAATGCTTTCTCTAGTTTAAAGGGGAGAAAAAACAAGGGTTGACAGGAATTATGTTAGTAATTTCTCGGGAGGTTGGAGGGTACAGCGGAAGAGGAAACCTGATTCAAAACCAGAAAAACTCATTTGAGGGAAATGACAGACCTTCTTTCCTGCCACATTCGCACACAGAATCTTCATTCCAGTAGAATTATTATCAAGGTACAGAAAGAAGTAAGTCAGTCAAAAAGTCGGGTTTTTTTCACCACTGGTGTTAGGACTAGAGGCAAGTCTTGCAGAAATGGTAAATATATCTACTGTACAAGACTCTCACTATAACATTGCACAGGAGTTTTCCTGGTTTCCATTTGTAAAAGGAGAAAGCATTCATACATTGCCTTGAGTCTATTAGGACACAGAAGAAACTGTTCATTCTTTTTCAAGAAACTCAAAATCTTCTTTTATTCTAAATAAGAATTATGCTTCAAAACGTTACTCCTCTGGAATGCTCTAGGAGCACAAACTGTAATAGGGATCACAGAGAACACCCTTATCCTATACAAAACAACAGGCTCTTAACCAATCCCACTGATCTAGCGATGTAACAAGGGATAACAAGAAGAAAGGGAAAAGCTGAGTAATAGCTGCTCTATAGCCATTTTCTGCCTTGGTGAGCCAGGGAAAACCAAGAATAAATAACTGCAGAAGGCAGTCTCACCAGCATTTCAGATGCAACATATTCAGGGTTTTGCTTGTAACCCTACCGATTTTGCGTGTGACCAGTCTCATTACTTTGATTAGAAATGCAGACCTAGGCACCAGTCCTATTCCACAGGAAAGAAATTCACAGGACAAGTGTTAAGAGAGCTGGACACACAATGCAACGCCTGTTTTAACAACATTAATCTCACATGCATTATTTAAACTCTCCAAACATCTACCACAAGTAGTAGGGATAAGGTCTTCATGGCTTTTAAGAGCATTTCAGACAGGAGTAGTACAAGGACAGGTGTCCCATGCTCCCTTTGGGAGTTGGCAGGAAGGAGTCCCAAATCAACTGCTGGCTGTTCTCCCAACTAGATAAGTCTCTCCCATTTTAACCCCTCTTCTGCATGATTTTAGTTCTATTTCTTCCAATTAAACTTTTTAATTTTGGGACAGTGTTAACAAGATCCTTTCCTGAACACCTGCAGTTCTCTCAGGGATTAGTCCTATTCTTTAAGGTTCCCCTTGCAAACCATTACCCTCAGAGCTGCACAGGAAAAAGATTCCCTGCCTGCACTTGCAGAACCCTTCTTGCTCCATTGAGTGCAATTGGCCCAATTTTTGACTTAAAAAACCAAACAAAAATGAAACAAATGAACACCTAAGCCCAAACACTCCAGAATCTCCTGGGAGGCAGTCACTTCTACAGCAGGCAAGCTCCTCCAGTCTCCTCATGGGTCACATAATCAAGGGTGTAAGTCGTGTGAGCAGTCCCAAAGTTAGAAGCCATTTGTTGGTTACACCACCATTCATAACACTCAGCATTCCTGGGCCTTCTGTGAGCTCCTTCATTTATACATTTTAAAATACACAGGCACGTAAATCCCAGGCTCACTAGTTGTTGATAACAGAACTCCTTCAGAATAGGCGTCATACTGGTTGGCCAGAAGCCTGGGTCCCTGAGAAAACCATGTTAATAAATATTAAAAGTTGAAGGAGGAAAAGAAAAAAACGAAACCAAACCAACAAACAAACAAGAAGTTAACTTTTCTTTTGCTTGTATGTTAAAAGTGTTGGCTTCTAAACAAGGCTACCAAGAAACACCTAAAGGTCTCTCCAAAAGAGATTTCAGCTTTGCCTTGCAGCAAGAATTTTTCATTCTGGTCATTCTGCCTTTATTGATGAAAAAAGGACAGTCAACCATCAAAAAATTACTACTTGAAGTATATTACTTGTGTCACCAGAGACATGGTTCAGACCTCTCTCTTATCTCCTGGTTTCATTGCTTTCTGGATGCATATTTAACTCTCTGCCCAAGTCAGACTACTGGCACTGGTGTTATCTGTACTTTCTGAAGAGCTGTTGTGATATCTGTCCAGACTGCATTGATTAAGGGATGTCTGGACTTGAACATGATTACATTAAGGCAGATAATGGTCTTCAATGAGGAACAGATTTTATTGCTCTGGACATTTCACTTCCTTCCCTATCTCCTTACTTTACAAGGCAGGATGTGCACTCCATTTATTTTTTACTGAAAAATAACAGCTTGATTTTGTAACTGAAACATGGTTTAAAGCCATAGAAAAGTGTTAAATGGTTAAAAAAAACATTTGCTAAAACTAGATTATTTGAGTCCACATTTGAAGTTAACACATAATTAGTATGGATATAGATGACAGATTTGTTTCCTGTCTCTTCAAAAAGCAAACAAAGTGACAGAAAGTATATGAAGAAATTAAGTAAATATGAACACTATCAAAATACTGATCTTCTAGTTGAAACAGTTTAGGAGCCTGTGGCACTCATGTCTAAGGAGTACAGAAAAGCAGTGAACATAATCTGAAAAATTACCACTCAACGACCTATTAGCTATTTTGCTCTTTAATCTAGCACTATGCACATTACCTTTTCTAAGCATCATATCCATATCAGATGTTTACACTCAGAGATAGGAAAAACCACATCTCCAATTTTAAGATGTAGGAACTTGTTCATTGGCCATGCAGAGTAGTCATGGAAGGAAAGGGAAGAACCATGTAATTGCTTCTCAAGTTACACCTTTTAAATAATAGAGTAAATCCCAAACCAATAGTGGATCAAACATGTAAGCCCAGGGCTTTTAACCTGCCTCTTGTTCTATATTTAAGAACACTTGTGCATGTGCATACAAAGCATGTTTCCCAAATATATGTGCTGATCAAGTTCCTAATTACAGGACATTAAGAAATACTCTTATAAAACTTTCACTTTGCATAACATAGAAAACATGCTATTTCAACTTCATGGCCCATAAACAAAACAAAACAAAACAAACCCAAACAAACCAAAACATACTTTTGCTTTCAGGCAAAGAGAACCATTTCTTCATTGACAAGAAACTGAAAATATTATGTATTTGCCAATTAATGTAACAATGTCCAGAGCTAAAGCACACCAAATACCAAACAGTGGAAGAAAAAATGCCTTCTGTTCTGAACTGCAAAAGCATTGTACAATCTTTATCACAGCCAAATATTCCAAAGAACTAGTTCTACCAAAATAAATAGTTTCTTAAGTTGCCTAAGAAACTATCAAGCCTCTCAGCTGCTGGTCATATGCAGCTATTTTTGTACAACTTGGAGTTTCACATCTTGACAACTTCTGTTGAAGAAAAAAAGAAGCACTCTAAGATCATATGAAAGGAATTTAGTTTGAAAACGTTCTTTCAAAGATTCTTGAGAACTTTTCTTCTTCTTGTTTGGAGACCAAGATGATAAATGATGTAGACTATTTTCTACAGCTCCAGTTGCAGACATCCTTGCTCAGATTCTGCTGAATACAATTATTGCACATTTTGAAAAGATGACATTGAGGTTAGATGGGGTTAATCTCATGTATTACATGCCAAGCCACTGCACAGATATCCTGACTTGGAAGTAGAGAGCCGGTATCTGACACTTGGAACAACTTCTCTATTAAAAATTATCAAAAGCACTTTTTTTGACAGTCACATATTTGTTTTCTTGAAACTTATTGAAGTTAACAAATATGCCAGGTTTTTGCCATTTCAGGCGGGGGATGCTGTTAAGCTTATGGACTGAGTTGAATTTCTCCTGCACGCACTGATCTGACACAGCTGAGGATCGGACCCCCCAGTGCAATCCTCAGCCACTGAAGTGAGATGCCGAGGGCTTTGCCAGCACAGGATCCATTAACCTGTGCAGGTTCTGGGAGAGCCTAATGGAGACCATGGAGAAGAAACAAAAAGGAGAGTGCAAACCTGTAATTAACACCTTTCTGATTAAGCACTGAAAATTGTTCCTGCAGAAAGAAGTTGTACTATAAATAGTCACATCGCTATTTTTTAATCAGTTTTCAGAAAACCTTGATTTCTAAGCTTTTCTGTTAGAGCAAGAAAGCTTGTTCAGAACTGTGCATGTAAGAATTTGCTGTACAGCACTACAAGGCTTGCTTTGGTTGGGTTTTTTTTATAATAAGTCTTATAATTTGTGAGACTTCACAAATATACCCAGAATTGGTGACTTGATTACTTAAACATCCCTTTTCTCTCCTTGCCAAGTTGAGAGCCACAACTTCAAGCCCTGCAGCTCAAGAAGAGAGCTCAGTGCATGCAAAATAAGCTTTTTTGTCTTTACACTGGTCAAATCATGCCACAGAAATCCCAAGTCTTCTGTAGATAACAAGTCATTATTCTTTTGGAAGGCAATGCCTCTTCCTGACTAGCTCTCGGCACACCTGAACAAACCAGCTGCCTCAAGTTACACTATTAAAATTAAGGCAATCTCCTACCACTTTCACTACTACATAGTGCACACTCCACATAACACACAACATTGGAATGTGCTTCTCTGCTTGGACACCTGCTAGAGACATCCTCAGCTTGGGGAGAGCAGCTTAGCTTGCTGATCAGAACAACACACAGGAATGGCCTGAGGCTTGTTCTACACCAGTTGAGGGTTACTGTGGGGCAGTCAAATGTCTTTTTACTGCAACGTACTTCAAACACATTATGAAATTAGTACCAACCTGGAATTTTTATTTTATGTTTCCAAGATACGCTTGTTTAATTAAACTTATTTTCTTGTACCTTACCAAATAATTGCAAAGACGTAAGCGCACATCACATGTCTGAATTTTTAATAATTAACCAATATATATTGTTTACAGCTCTGCAGTTCACACTGACCAGCATTTCATGAGGTACATTTTATTCTTTGTCAGGCCTCAGCCAGGTTCCCTTGTAAATCTAAGAACTAGGTAATAGAAAGGAAGCCAATTCATCCAGGAAGTTTCTGGACTACAACACAATACACCAAACCCCTCCTTCTTTAGCACTGCTTACTGACACCTCTCGTACACCCTCTTTAAGCACTTCACTTGTATAAGAAAGTTTTGCCCAGGTTTCAGATCCAGCTCCATCCCACACGAAATTACCAAGTGAAAGATTTCTTGCAGGATTCCTTAGGACAATTAAATGGGCAACATTTCTATCCCAAATAAACCCACTGGGATCAAAAAAACATGAAACTGCTTGCAGCAGGGCACAAGTGTTTGAGCTTCTCAGTGGTCCATATCACGTACCTTCTCCACATTTCTCAACACAGTATTAAAGATCCTTCCACTGCAAGCCAGTCCTGCCGTGCAGAACCTGATAATCAGAGTAATTTTCAACAGACATTGGCTCATTTCTTTGAACTATGGCTGTTCATGGCCCTCCAGGGCAGTTTGGAAACCAGCAATTATTTCAGGCATATTTTTTAAGTCACGATCCACGAGCAGTCAACAGGGAGGATCATCCATTGTCTCTGTCTGGCAAGCCTGAAGGCAGTGGGGCACAGGACATCCAATGTGTCTGAAACATCACACAGTTGCTTCTCACTCTGAGCACACTTCCAGAAATTTCTCTCTGCACACACAAAAGGGTCATTTTTAGGGGAACCCGGATGACTGGGATTGAGGCAATCACTGACCTAAACAATCCTGGCTGCACAGCTGTAAGCCTTTGTAAACAGGTGGATCTGGCAAAAGAAATCTAGTTCATACCTTTCACCCACACCTACAGATTTCTGACATTTCATCCATGAGTTCTGGAGCCTCTTCTCTATCTGGGAGGGAGACAGATTCCTACATATGTGTACATTTAGGACAAGGCATTTTTTAAAACCAACAAGACTGCATTCCTTGAAAAAGACAACTATTTTGTTCCTTAAAATGCTTAAAAAGAACATTTTCTTCCACCACCTCAAATTCAAGTTTCAAGATGTGACAGATGAAAAATGCACACAACCTTTCCTTTTAATAAAGAACTTTCCACCAAGAAAAAAAGTCTTCAGTCACTGAAATATGGAATGACTGGCAAAGAGCATGAGTCAGCTTGATGTAATAGTTCAGAAAACCTTTATTTTACATTTCAGCAAGAGTAATTAGAATTGTATAAGTAACTGGAAAGTCAACAACAAAACAGTCACCACATGAGACTCATCTGAAACTCGGTCTACCTTCACATCTGTGAGCTCCTTCCCTCACTTCCAGAGGGAATGAAAGGAATCATGACAGATACAAACCATGGAAGCCTCAAATCCTGGCAATGTGCCAAAAGCAAAAGGTACCTGATCTGTTCAGCCTCTTTGCACGGAGCCTGTGTGCAGAAAAATGCAGGCTGTCTGTGTCTGTGGAGAAGAAATAATTAACAGGCAGGTCTTCAAAAAGCCTCTGGCTTTCTGAGTATTTCTGTATCCTAGTGTGAAGCAATGCAGTACATGAGTGGGACTGTTCTTGTCTGAACTGGTACAAGAACAGAGAGACTCATCTTCACACAAAAACCTGATAAACTTGGGAACTGAAAAAAAGCACAGCCCTCCAGCAGGTAACTAACAATACACTCGAAGCTCTGGAAACTGTGAAGAATTAACTTGTTTACAGCATTCTTCTGTTTTAAAACAAGTAGGCCTGGGATGCAAGTCTGCCAGTGTGCCTAACAAGAACTCCAGATTCTGGCCTAAAGTCAGGTCTTTGGAGTATAGTTATAGCAAGTTACAAGTCAGCTGTACCCGCACAATCCTGATTTGAAAGAAATGTGGCATCTTATGCAGATAAAAGGCAATGGGTAAACGCTTCTCATTTGGGGATTGAGAGGTGCAGGTGAGCCTGAAAAGGCCAAAGGCACAGGTAAACCCTGAGCTCTGACTGGACTCATACACCCTTCTGGTGCAAACAACATTAGACATGAGTGTCCTACAGGGGAGCTGCTGTCAGACCTGAGCCCCCAAGCCCAGGGTGCTTTGCCAGCAGCCACGCTGGGTACCTTTTTCCAGTCATCAAGGAGGGAACAGGCAGCAGCCAAATAAACAGCAGCAGCCCCTCCAAGGCATCACAGCCACAAAGGGGACTCCTCCCAGCCCACTGCCACCCCAGCTAACGGGGAGGCAGGGAGGCTGCTCCTCTGGCACAAGGATAAATTAAGCAGTCTCACCAGGCAGGAAGATGAGGCACCACCGAGCTGTGGTATGGATTAAGCTCTCCAGTAGTGCTAATACATTTAGCTGTGCTGGGAGATCCAAAAACACCCCATGCCGTTTATTTTGCAATATGAGAAAATCCTTCAAACAGATATTGAAAACAGATGTTGATTAAGACAGAATTTTAAGGCTCCGGTGGCATTTGTCTTTTTAAGATGGTTTACATTAGATCTAATCCCCATAATTACTCAGATATCTATTTTAAAATCAGCAGCTAAGAAAAAAAAAAATCATATACAAAGAATCAATGAAACTCCCTGGGGTCCGAGCCCAGACCTCCAGACCCCTTTGAGTTTCCTTGGGACTCAGCCCTGTGGCGACTTAATGGAGAGAGAGGCAGCTTCAATCCAGTTGCCCAAGAAGTAATTTTAATAACACGAAAACAACAAACAATAAGGCGTCCACTGTATTGGAGCGAACCAGACCAAGGCAGTAACAAGGGGCAAAAGGCACAAGGTGCAGTCTTGGCTCTGACAGGTGTACTTATGCACCCTGGTGTGGGTGGGGAGTTAAGGTGGGGTCTGAGGGAAGGGTCCAATGGGGGAGAACGATTAAGAATATTAAAATTCCTGCACCAAAAATTAACCTTGGATAACACAGAGAACGAGGAGCCTTCTAGTAACATTTGCATACTTGAACATGAGTGAGCTTCTTGCCTGTTGCATTTTGAATGGGGTTTTCCAAGGCATTTTTTCAGGGTTCTCTTTTCCCCGGGGAAACCACCTCTACAGACCAACAACAAAACCCCATAAAAAATCAACCAACCAACACACCAAAAAAACCCCACCAACATTTTTTTTTCTTTGATGCAAACAATTAAGTATAGAGAGTCCTAGTCTTATTGGGCCTTCCACCCATGAGAGAAACCTGGTTCTGGAGACAGAGTGATCAGATTCCTGACCTGATCACCACCAGAGGGGCTCTGTTACTAACTTCAAGGATGGTCTAACAGAGAAGAATACCAGCTGCAGTTCCAGGAGCTTTAATAGTCTCTTGTCCAACAGGGACAGCTGTTGATGGCAGACAAGTTTGGGCTTTCTCTCCAGTCCTCATGCCATATAAAACCCTAACTGGCACCAGTCTCACCAAGCACCAAATAGCACATGGACCTGAACTCGTGCACAGTGTTTCTGTGCACCTAGACAGCAATTTTTGCACCTGGCTCTTTCGACACCCATTGTATCCTGTTGCTATCAGCATAACATTCATGGAATAATAGACAGATCCCAAGTGATATTTTTTTCCTCCTAGAGAGCATTTTTAACAAAGAAATTCAAAGAGAGCCTTCTAAAAGAGGTCCTGAAAAGCATCCAAAATCCAAGGCAATGCTTCCACTAACCCTTGATTTATACTGTTTAATCCCTTTCAGCAAGCAGGATAAATTGCAACAAAGTCATGCTTCAGTTATTTTCAGGGTTAGTTGTTTAAGATTATTACAACAGTAAGGCTATAAATATACACCCTATGAAGGTAAGCATCAGAAAGAAAGATGACCAGGTGTTTTTCTCTAAGGCTTACCCGTTTTTCAAATGCAAAAGTCAGTATTTTTTCCAAATTCCAAGGTAAGTGTATCTTTGGACACAGCATTTTATTGACAGAGAAAGCTTTGACAAAGAATGCACACTGAAGAGTACATAATTTTCTAACAATTACTGCTTTGCTAATCTCCATCAACTTAATGCTTCAGTATTCAAATTTCCATTTAAAGTGACAAATTTCAAGTCCTTTTGGTTGAAAGGAAGAAGAGAAAAGTGCATTCTTTGCTAAAGAAACCGTGATGCTTATGCAGAACACCTTTCATAGAATATTCATATCTTCACCATGCTTTAGAAAAATGGAAATACTTAATTTACCATGTGGCAATCAGACTGAATGAGTCTCAGACTGCCAAAACATATTTGATAAAAAGCCCACTGTGGGTCAAAGGCTGTCAGGTGACTGATCTCTTTCCCCTGTATTTCCTGTTATTCTCTCTGCAGTGAAAATAAATAAAAGGACATGGTCCACATTTATTCTCTGAACTTCACCCATTCAGTCCAGTGGCAGTTTAAATTATACAAGGTTTGATTGCATCCCACATGGACGAAGTCCAGCACCATCATCTTATTTCTTAAATTCCTTTCTCAGGTAGAACAGCAGTACCTGGCAGTAATCCTCGCAGAGGCTCCACATGCCTAATGCTCTGGCTGAAAGAGCCCTACTTCTAAAAGCTGCTGGAACTTACAAAGTGCATCAAAGCAAACTGGTGTTGCCCTGATGATGTCCCTGCTTTTGTCAAGAGCTACAGCAAAATAAAAATATATAAGTAAGTTGACCAACTTTCACCTCTTGCATCTCCAAAGGTATTTTTGACAGCACAACATAAAATATATACACCATAGTTTTTTGCAACTAAAAAAGAAAAATAGGCCAACACTTAAATTTGTTGTGAGGTCATCACTCCTTTCTTTGAAAACCACTGAGATGCACTGGTATTTAAAACCTAGTGTCAAACAGCAGCACAAACAACTTCTCAGTGAGGACAAAAGAAGTCATGTGTCCTCCCAAAATTCAGAAACAGACCTTGAGGAAACTATGCTCAGCCTCAAAATTCAATGCCTACCTCTTCACTCATCTGCTGTTTGTTCCCACCTGGGGCACTTCAGGTCCATGATCTGCCAATGCCATCAGCCCCAGCAGCCTGCCCTTCCAAAGAGCCCTTCTCAAGCACTCACAGGCTGTGATGCCCAGGACACAACTCCCAGCTTTAGTGTGCAGTTCAGCTTGTAATTTTAGTGTATACACAAGTACACTGGTAGAACAAAAACGCAACAGCAGAACCACAACTTCAGACTCTGCAGCCATTAAATTTTACAAGAAGCAGTAATAGAGTGGGACATTTTTCTCTAGTAGATTATGGACAAATTTAGATATCTATCACTGGAATAATTACAAGAAACATCTAAAAATTAATTGCTTCTGTATCCATCAGCATATTTATGCCAACATTATAACCATGTGGTATCTAAGCATCTTACAGAATTTACGACCAGAAGAGAGCATTAGTATCATCTTGTCAGGCTTGCTGAATAATACACATCATAAAACTATACAGTAATTTCTACATTGAGCTTGATGCAGCTAGAGTCTTGTCTTCCTATTAAAAAACTAAACAGTTTAATACTGAGCAAAGAACTGTCAAAAACATCCTTAAAAATAGCTTTTTGCCTTAACTGGGAAAATGCTTACACTACTATGTGCAAAGTTCAGCAGTTTCAGCACCCAGCTGACAGATTATCACGAACGCAGTTCAAAAACTCCACTAAGTTCTGTATCTATATATGCTCTTAATGACTAAGGCTGACTAATGAAAGGAGCATAATAACTGTACTGCATAATGAAGAACTTGGGAAGCTCATCATACATTTATTTGGAAGAAACAAGGTCCCTTTGCAAGTTTTAGCACCAAAGGTAAACAACAAAAATTTCTCTTCTCTGTGGCAGCTGAGAAGCATAAAGCAACAACTACAGAAAAGTACAGGAGAGCACAGTGCCCCAGTGAGAATGGAAGATGAAATGAAAATAAGGACCTGTCAGCTGTTACAGCTTTTAGTGTTGTGCTAAAGTGCCTCTGGACCTTGCCTTGCACACAAGGCACCTGGAGTCTTATGGGAAAATGCATCTCAAAAGAGGCATCCCAAAGTGTTTGAGAGAACAAAACTTACTACAGCTTTTGGCCAGGAATCCAAAATCAGAACTGGGATTTCTACTTGTCACTGTGAAGTGATACTTGCCAAGGTGCAACAAAACTGGAACATACCTGCTATGTGTCTGGACCAATTTTTATACTGCCAGGGAAAGCTCTACTGTACTGTAAGTAGAGAGCACACGTCCCAGATCTCATTGGACCTGTAAGTACTAGTATAAACTGTGAAATTTTCCACTAAAGAACATGCTGGATGTGATTTACTAAGTTTATTCATTTAGGGATGAAAGAAACTGCCTTAGTCACTGCTCTGAAAAGCAGAATCATTAGCACTTCAGGTGATGATTGCAGTGAGAAAAAGCAGGAGCACCTGCCTTTCCTGCTTACACACAGAGCCTGAGCTGGATTTTCCCTCTCAAACACCTTCCTCCCAGTTCCACATCCCTCATGCAGGGCAGAACTGACTGAAACCAAAACAACTGACCTCTGTACCTTGTCCCTTCCTTTCACTGAGCATGTCAAGACCTCTGGATGTTGAAGAGCACTTCAACTCCTGATTAGCAAGTTGTTTTTCCAACTGAATAGAAAAACAGACAATATTTGGGGCTCTTCCGCACAATTAGACTTTGAGATAGGGAGCTGGGATTCATAAATTCATGGATGATTTGCAACTTGCTCGGTGACTTCACCACTTTCAGTTCAAAGTCACTATACCAAGATCATAAATTTCAACTTCATCTGCTGCTTTTAATGATGCCCTTTGAAGACATCCATACCTGCCTGTACCTGACAATAATTTCTGCTGCATACTAGTTGCAGTACCAATAATTATCCTCTTGAGGATGATTTCATTCTCCTTATTCATTAATATTATAAGGCATTATTTGATCCCATTGAGAATACTCTCAACATGAGGTACTAAAGAATTACTGTTTAAATAAACATTTTCCAAGAATAATTAGTTTTGTCACCAGCTAATGGCAAAGCACTAAAAAGTAATGACATTTAAAATGTGCTGTTCCTCTCCTTCAGGATTACCTGCAAATGACCTTGTGAGCCAGACTACTTTTTGTGGGGAAACTTGAATGGTAGAAGATGGCATTTTACACCTACCAGTGTGTGTGCTGGCAGCTGTTACTAAAGCACACAGAATCCCTGATTTAGCAAGACCTGGCAGTTACATTCCATAAACTCCAAGGTACACTTCCCAGCTCAGTTTCCCAGCTCACATTTCACTATTTGCACATGACACATGCTGAATGCACACTGGATGATGGAAGCAGGCTGTCGATGCCACCAATTTCAGCAGAGGAGCTAATGACATTTGTCCCCTTCAGCTACGGGGCACTTAGGGACATAAAGACCGCCCTTGCTTTTTTCACAAAGAGGAATGCATCACAAATTGTATAGATATTTAAGGTATTCTACTAAATAGGGCAGAGCAGGACTAACTGAGAAATCAATGAAATAGTCCTAGCCAACAAAAAATTAATTCAGGTACTGTAAATGGCATAACAATGTCCTTCCTCACATCAGTAAAAGCAGTGATAGCAGAAAAACAAGCAAACTGACATTACTGCACCGGATGAATATTTCAGTGGCCATCTTGGGAAAAATCCATCCCCATGGAAAGACTTATTTTAAAAGACTATACTGCACTGTACTGATAAACCAATCTAACTCAAGTATTGCTGTCCTGCAATAAGAGCAGGTAACACCAGGTCATTAACTACTCCAAGTAGCAGAATTCTGCAATCGCTGGATACAAACTTTGGAAAAGCAGCTCTCCCTGCTCCTGTGGTTAAGCCCACATTACGCCACTTCTCATCTCTAGGACTGCCAAGACTTGAGCTAAATTAGCAGCACTTCAGCACACAACTTCTAATAGACACATGCAAAAACACCAAGATAAGATCACAAGGAGCAATGTAGGCAGGTACAGGACTCCATCTTCCTTTGCTTTGCAGAAGAGGAGTTTGACTAGGACTGCACAACTGCTCCCTCCCCCCCGCCAACATTTATAGTCAAACAACACTTTTTAATCCCACAACTGCCATGTGATTGTTTGATACAACTGTCCAGTGCCTTCTTAGTACTGACTTATTAACAGCAATTAGTCAGGTATTTGAAAAATATTTGTTAGCAAGCCTGGTGCAGTTTCCGAACTCATTTTGTAATGTTGGAGCACTAATGTGCTGGGTCCTGCTACTTTTCCTATTAAATATTAAGAGGGAAAGCTGTGAGACTGGGCACACAGAAGCTCTAGTAAAATATGGTTGGCTGGAAATGTGGCCCACACCATGTAAATATCCCTTCTCATTACCTGAAGTGTGATGCTGATCTTCCTAAGAACAGCTGCCCCAATAAAAAGGTAGTCATTTATTACTTTCTGAAGTGCAACAAAGCAAATTTTAGCTGGTATTAGAAGAGCTTGCCCTGACAAAGAGTTTTACAGTTCTCTTTTGATCGGTCTAGTACATAATCATCATACAGAAAGAACATTTTTTTGTTGCCATTAAAAAAAAACAAATCCAAGAATTATTGTAGCTTGTGAAGCAAGTAAAAACCACAGGAGCACAGAGCAACTTCAATGTAGAAAAAGAGGATTTTTGATCCTTTGGTCTACTATACGAAAAGAATTAATTGTGATCTAGTCCCTTCAGTGGCTTTTCAAACTCTATTTGGCTTGCTTTTTTTCCTCAAGGATTTGAGTGAATTGCTAAATTTTAAAACATGAAAGCTTACAAAAAGGGTGAGGGAAGAAAGCAACAGGGAAAAAAAAGGGAGGGGAAAAGCAGGACAGAGAAGACCTGGCAGGTATATGATTCAGCATGACTTCAGACAAGATTTTCCATCATCCCCATAGTCTTGTCTGCAATCCTTCGAGTATATGGAGCACAGACTGAAAGGAGACCACGCTTTGTGCACTGCTGCATCAGACACTGCAGGGATCATTTGACCTCATATTGCAAAACAAACCGTCTTTATCACATCAAATTTGGTTACAGCTGAAGTCTTAATTCTGTTTAAAAAAATGCAGCAGATATTCTCATTAGCCTGTAATTTTAGTGCCTATTTTGCTTCTCAGCTAGTAAACTTAAGAAAAAAAAACCTTAACAAACCCTCCAAACCTAAAAAGGACATAAAGCATCATCTGCTTCCCTAGTGCTCCATCCCCTTTTTACAAAACCATGCTGCCAACAGTAAAGACCTCTATAAAACATAACCTGTATTTTTATCCATGGTATCCAATACTCTCCTGTACAATTATTAAGCCATTGCCCAAGCTGATGGGAGTAGAACCCCATCATAAAGGGTTCCCCACTATACAGAAAGGCAAAAGCAGATAGTCCAAATCCCAGGACCAGGAGAGATGGATCACCAACCAGGGTTTGGCAGTGACAGCCTTGAGCCTTGCCTTGCCAGAGAGAGGCAGGCAGACGCATTCCCCATCCCTGTGTCCAATTCCCCACGTGCCACGTGTAAAGGCGCGTGCAGCTGGACTGCGGCTGCTCCTGCACACCCCTGCTGAGGGCAGGACAAGGGGAACTGCTTTGGGCCACAGGGACATGGTTCATAGGAGAGACCGAACTCTCACCTTCTCAGCACTCCTCCTGAAAGGATGGATGGAGGCAAGAGCCACTGGATGCAGGCTTTCTCTGCGTGCTGAAACAAAGCGCCTCTTTCCCTCTCCAGGAAGCTGCAATCACAGACTCACACCTGCCATACCCAGTCTATATCAGGGTCTCTGAGGGAAAGGATCTCCTACTGCATTTTATATTCTTTATGGTGAATTTATTTAAAAATATATTTGTCAAAAGGTACTGTTAAACAGATTTAATAAGAAAAAAATTAAATATAGAGAGTGAATTTAAATTTAAAATCTTTACTAGAGTGATTTAATTAATTCAGAGGGTTTTTTGAGCACTCAGATCTCCAACAGGTTTTTACAGCTCAGACAGGCTTTTGTTAAACCCAATTTTCATTCCATCTAAATCAATTTTAGAGAGAGACAATACTAAGTTTTAAATTTTAAGTGAAAACTTTCTTTAAAAACTCAGACTCTCTGGAAGAAAGGTTTTTATCACAGTGTATTCAATTAAAATTTTCAGAAATTGTAATAAATGCAACTCAAATGCCAGGTAAAGAAATTGTAATAAATGCAAAACAAATGCCAAGTTAAAAAAAAAAATCCATTACTAACTATATTTGCACTGCAGTTTGAAGTGAAAATACACCCTGCAAAATACTTCATATATGTATTCACTTGTTTCCACTCTCTAAAGTTTCAGAAAAGAAAATACTGTCTCCCTGATAATCCCCCTTTTTTACTTTACTCAGTGTATGGAAGAAGGTGAAGTAAAAATCACAGTATGTTAAGCAAACATTTTCACAACTTGCAGAGTAGAAAAAAGTTTATAGTGGTCATCCTCAATTGCTTTACGTCAAATTTTCCCTTGGTGTTTTAAGTGGAAAAAAAGCAGAGGAAGTAGAATGCAAAATACAGGGACATGCCAAATTTAGCTGTTTGAACTGCAAGGGTTCAGTAACTACAGCTGAAAAGTGAATAAATGAACTCCATTGTTCCTTTTTAAATTTATGGAAACTCATATTGCACTATCCTTGGATATCAAGTATATACAGGACTCTGGCTTACCATGTAAAACAACTGTTCTGTTATACAGGAAGTTCTCAGTGTCTTCAGCTACATAAAAAGCTGCTCACTGTTACCTGAGTTTCTCGAATTTGTGTTCACGTTTCCTTTCATGCTCACTTCCAAATGCAAAGGCTCAGCTTTTGTTCTAAGTTCACAGGACAACTGCTGAGCAAGGGACCAGTGCTTGGTATGAGGACATAGCATTTTTGAATCATCTGTGTAAAGAGAAGTCAATCCCTTGTTCACTGGGAGAACAGTAGCGCCAGTCTGTATGAAAAACAGGAGTCTGGGTTTTGGGCTTGCTTGGAGGTGGGGGGAGGGGGTGTCTTCAAGAAAATTAATTACACATTAATTACACATTTGTACACTTGAAAAAAAAAAAAAAGTCAGCAGGTGGGACATAATGAGGAAGTTGGATGAAAGAACGCCAAGATGAAATACCAGCATTTTTTAAAATTTTCTTTCTTTGGAAAATTACAGTGTCTTCTCCGTCCCATCTGAAAGTGAACATCCATCCATTCCATACAGAAATTCAGATGACTTCCCAGTTCAGTGTGTATGTCTTCCTAGAGCCACACTCACTGGGCTCCCAATTGGAGAGCTGGGTAAAGCTGAACCACCCCCATGGGATTACAGAGTTTTGGAACTCAGAATAAACAACTCCCATGACTAAAACAAACTGCTTTTATGAAGAGGTATGGAATATAACAAGGCCAGAAGAAGCAAAGACATTTTTAAGACTTGACATCAAAAACCTTTGATAAGTTGCTTTATTCTGCCAGGGGAGTTTTTCACCCATCATCAGCCTACACCAAAAATAAGACATTATACTGCCTTCCTCTTAACATAGGAAATGCAAAGGGTGTGGATTATGTGACACAATAATTCTTCTCTATTAGTAGAAAACTTCAGAGACAACAGTAAAAACATTTTCAATTCACAGACTGAAGTGTTGAGTAATGTAAAGAACATGAGAGGACATAATTGTTCTCTGTTCCAAAACAAGAGCCAAGAGTCACGTAAAGTTAGCAGGAACAAACTTATTTCCAGAATATAGAGTTCTACTGTGGAAGTGCTTGTAAATGTACAGTGGCTCAAAAAGAACTGGAAAAATCCAGTGAGAAAAGTCAAAGGCAGCACTTTAGGCTCAGAAAGGTTCTAAGCCCACAGCCCTGGGCTCAGAGTGTGCACCTAAGAAGATAATACCTTCCTTTCCCTTCCAGCTGGTCACAACTGTACATGTCTGACTTGGAGAGGAATTTTACTTTCCTCCTTCAAAAATGTATTTCCAAGAAGTGAGAGTTTTCCTTCATAAAAAAGCAGCAAGAATACATGGATCACAGCCAAACTGTTACTTCATATCATTTTGATTAAAAGTCATAGGAGAACAAGCTAAGAGCTAATGAAGAGCTCACAGCTGAATCCACTGTACTGCCCTGCAGCCTGGATTCAGGCCAGGCTCTGGGCAAACAAAGGATTAACAGATGGCCTCCTCACATCAAGAGATGACAAGCAAGCACCACTCTCACCCTTCCAGACCTCTCTAAACCTTTTGACACCATTAATCAAGTTGATGCCCACTCTAAAAGGTTCACAGGAGTCAGGGGTGACTTTCTAGAACAGGTGTAAGTCCATTAGTGAAATATGCCCCACAGGACAATATGTTAACAAGAAACTTTACTGTTTGGGCAAGTTTACGTAAGAGAAACTGAATTGAGGTGAAAAAAAGAAGGCTCTATTAGATAACAGAACATGGAATTCACCTCAGCAATGCATTCTGTTTCCATGACACAAATTCATTGAGAAAAGGAGCTCTTGGACTTAGTGTTGAAATCAAGCTCTCACATTACAGTAACATTTAAAACCAATATTGACAGTGCTGCTTGCACGAACTAACAACATCCTCTTGGTAGCCAAAAACCTGGCCACAGCTGTGACCTCTGGCATGAAACACTGCCAAGTACAAAGGGCAGAAAGAACATCTATCCGGGGCAGAGTTTCCCTCAAGGTCAGTCTCAAATTGGAATAAAAGGCCATTCCTCCCCTTTTCAAAAAGGCTAAAAATACATTTATCTAAAAGGATCAAAAATATGAACTAATGAAACTCAAAACATGACAAGACAGGAATTAGTTACAATGAAGGTGAAACAACTTAGGCATAACCTTTGACATAAATCCCTCCCTGTCTCAGCATCCCTCTTTGAAGTGCAGTTTTCAGGCTCATGTTGGAAGCATCAAGTGTAAGACATTGAAAGAAGACAATGCCATAAACAGAGGGGCAAACTTAGACCACTAGCATCATGTTCTTCAAATGGTACATTCCATGAGGGACTTTAAATCTACCACAAATTCTATTTTTACCACTTACTACCATCTCATCAACATAAGTAAAAAATTTTCCAAGTTCAACCCCATATATACAGAGAGAAAGAACTATGAATTCACCTAAAAACTATAGTTAGATTGCCTTATTTTCCCTTATAAATGCTATGAATTAATTTAGATTATATTTTAATAGGTTTTTGGTGTCAAATCTTTTAATATCCCCTTTTACTGGCTGCTGTTGGCATTGACCAGCAATTAAACACCAAAGAACTTGTTTGCCTGTAGATACCCAGTTTCTATTTCCCTTGCTTATTACTGACTCCAGGCTCACTTGTGCTGACATAATTTGCCATTAATTGTGCATTTTGAGTATCCTCTGAGCTCAGCAGTCTCACAGAGATCAAGTTAGAAAGGAAATAACGATATGAACAAACTGAAGAGGACAGCACAACAAAATAAAAAAAAGCTAGCTAAATAGTCCTTACTGTCATTTTCTCTAAAAGGTGAAGGAAAACACCTGGGATTGGCATGAAGTAAACATGGTGAGGATAAGAAAGTAGAAGTTCTAAAACTGATTCTCTTCTCAGTGTTCAAATGATCTGTGTCTATGGTGATAACAGGAACCAATATTTTACAACAATTCTAAATTTTTTAGCTTATTTTTTCTTGTTATAATATTGCAACCTTTTTGGGAAGCATCCCAATAAACCCATGCTTGTATCAGATACTACTTTCAAAAAGCACACAGATCTCAGAAAACACACCCTTGTGTATCCTCAAGTCTTGCTGGACAGATTCAGTTCAGCCACTTCCACTAGCTCAACATTAATGTGTTAATCAACACAACCCTTCTTTTCACTGGCTAAAGAGTTCTGCCATTGGCAGAGAAGACACACACAATCCTGTTGGTTGCCTGAAGTGCTTAATCTCACAAAAAGGGAACCTCTGCTGGCTGCACATGCAATTCACTTTTCTGAGCAATAGGTTTTATCCTTTCATTACAGTCCTATTCACCTGTAACCATTAAAATTTACTTTGCAACCTGTACACCTTTTCCCTCACAGTAATTCTACAGTCTGCAGGCAAGACAGCAAAGCTGTTCTTTAGTCCATAGCAGTTGATTACAAGTGTCAAAATACAAGCAACATCCATTAAGAGATTTTGCTCTGCACAAATGTTTCACAATGTCAGTCCAATCCAAGTTCCACTGATGGTATTTTGCAATCAAGTCTCTTTTACTTACTCGCCTTTCAACTCTTTAGTTAAGTGCTATGAAGTGCCTTTTCAGGTTCCTGAAAGGAAGCATAAATTAGGTGCTTCCTATCCATGGATACACCATCTTTGTGCTACAGCACTGCAGCTTCAGAGAGCATCTGCCCCTCGGGACAGGACCTACTCTTCTTTGATTCATACAAAGGTGTTGCCAGCACATGAAAAAATAACCTTGCTTCTGAGTACTGTCTCCCAAAAATCTGCTCTTCTGTTGCAAGATTTTCTGCTTTTCGCAGTATGTATCTAATGCATGCAGCTCCTACACTTCAGACTGCACTGCCAAGGACCTGCTCATGTCTCTAGAGGGATTACAGACAGCAAAAACATGACAACAGAAAATACAGGAAAATGGGGGGGAGGGGAGCTTTTTGGAGAAAGAAGAGGTGGAGAGCTGGGTTTATACTACAAAGGAAGACTAAAGGTAGAATAGTTCCTTTTTTAATACAGTATCTTTCTCCTAGCTTTGCTTTTAGCTGATACTGTAACAAGAAGGGAGATGAATTTCACCCTGAGATGTCTGACAGCACACTAATAGAGAAAGATCCAGGGCATGCTGGATTCAGATTTAGACACCAGAACTGTAATCAAAAGAAAGGACTGTTCTCGCTTCAGGCTCTGAATTCATTCCCCTTTTCTGTCACTTAAATTACTGGTGTTTTTCTTAAACTATTCATACACATGGGTATTAGCTAAAACTTAACAAATAAGGACTGGCTCCCAAGGCTATTAATGCAAGATGCCTGTCAATTTCATATAAAGTAATTCTGGTTGCCAAGGACTCAAACAAAAAATATCTACACCGAGGACATGAAAAAAGAATAAATTACCTTAGACTTGAGAAACGAAGCAGCTGATTCTTCCTCTTCAGACACCTTACCTGACCTCTGTGGAAGTCTAGCAAGATTGACCAGTGGTTTTAAGGGTAAAGTTTAGAAACCAGAATAGTCAGTGACTTTTCTTACTGGGAAGCATAAAGTCCATTCCTGCAATTTCTTTTCAAATTATATTGTTTTATACACATACACACACACACACACACACACACAGAGCATTTTACTTGGGTAACCTTTAAAATGTTGCCACTCCATTAGTGTCAAACTTTATCTAATGACCAAAGCCTTGTTCCTCTTGGTAACAAACTTCCCTGAAAGTGGAAAACATTATAATGTGGTAAAGCGCATCACATCAAAATCCTACATAGTGCTAAATTAACATAATGTGATAAGACACAATGTGACATAACATCTTCATAAACTTAAACATGTCAGAAAATAAAATATCTTTCTATCAGGTTATTGTGAATCTAATCCATATTTAATCAGTCCAGTCACTAGCCAGCAACTTTGAGAGTTTATTTCATACCACCGTCACCAATTGTTTACAGTGTGCCAATTAGAACTTCAGAAACAAGGTTAACCAGACACCAAGACAGAGAATGTATAGATCATCATAAGCTACCCATGAGTGAACTAAAATCCTGTTTTCAGGGCTTGGCATTATTTTATCATGAACAGAATTAATATTTTGGTGATTATTGTGTGTACAAAAAGTTCAGCATATTTGTTTTTTAAGAAACAAAGCTTTCTTCTGTGTAGAACACAATGCAATACACAGAATCAGCACAGTAACAGAACTTACCAAAATCAGAAATACAGTAGGTCATGATTCCAGGGAACAAATAAAGTCATCTGAACTCATTGAACATCCACAGTAAGGCCAAGATCTGAAAGATATTAATAAAAACTGTGACTTGAATGTATTTTTTGTCCAGTTAAAAACATTTTTGCTAAAATAACGTTGTTTATGGCATCTTAGAATTTTTAATCTAAACAAATGCCGGATAACAGAAAGGCATGAGTATAACCTCTGCAAAAACAGTTGAAAAACCCCAAGAAATATTTTGCCACTTGTTACAATCAATGCCTTTCAACAGATCTTCACTGCAGAGCAGCTTTCTGGACTTTAGATACAGCCTGTCAGACCTCTACTCCACCTGCCCCACCCACATTTTTTAAGTAGTTATGCTTGGTATCAAGAAAAAAGAAAAAAAAAAAAAAAAAAAAAAAAAAAAAAAAAAAAAAAAAAAGGCATTTTTCTATTTACAAGCCATGGGAAGCAATGGTGGTTTACATGGTTTTCTCCACGTAAAACCAGATACATGCACATTCAAATACACTCACACAGCTTTTGCTTCAAATGAATGTTCTTTCGGGTAAAACCCCCAAATTATTTCCTCACATCATGTGGCCCTTTTCTGAAACCCCAACTCCTCAGCTATATTGAACAGTGCTGCCGCAGTCTACACAGTAACCAGCTCAGATCCTGTCAGAGTTGACAGAGCATGCCAATTCCAGTGTCAGTGCACTCACTATCTAAAATTCCATAAACCAGCAACAGTCCAGAAGGGTGCTGTTTATTATTTGAGACAATGAATAGGATTAAAGAACCTTCAAACACAATAAATTTCACTAAATTAAATTGAGTGGCAGAGATATTTTGTTGTATCTTCATGACTGTGCTCATCTGCAGTGTTAGTAACAGTTTTTGCTTAACTAGTGTATTTTAAAGGGCTGTATATCAAAGGACAGCAATCTCAGTAAAACAACAGAGTTCTCCCTTTCAGGCATAGTCTTTTTCATGTTTCTTAACCAGTATGTGGTCACTGCTTCAATCTCTCTCAGATTTACAGAGTAAATTAAATTAAAGAGACCAAATTGGTCCCAGCTCCATGAGGTTTAATTTATACATAACCTTGTTTAAAACCTGCTTACAAATTAAGTATTGTTTTTTGCAGGTGGAAGCTCTGTTTGGAACAAAGCAGTTAACAGATCCTTCACTGTCATGTTCTGTTTTTTCACTCAGATAAGCAGAGCTTGCGGAAAAACAAATCTTCTTGTTTAATTTCAGAAACAATGTGACTCCCTTACCTTTAGCAGATACATGTAGGGAAATTGCAGAGAGGACATGAGGGCGAGACAACATGAGATTTTAAGTGAAACAACCTATTCTTTAAAAATTCAGAATTAAATATTGTATCAACCCTTCCTAGGGAATAAAAAAATGGACAATTGGATTTCACAGTATTATTTTAAATGACTACTCAGTAAAAAAGTTTTGAATAAGAGTTTTCTAAGCATTAACTTAAATGTTTCACCCAGAAAGATTTACCACCAAACAACTTCAACTGAGGGGAAAGGAAGAGTCAAATCTACAATAAATCATTTTGGCTCTGACAAACATTCTGTTGACAGAAGAACTTTGCTCTGCCTCTAGTAAGGAGGTAGAACCAGGGATTAAATGAAAAGAATTTGGATCCTCCTATTCCTCAATATGTGACAATTAACTTCTTGGGTTACTGCACACCACTACAGTATTTTTTTCTCTCCACTGACCTCTGCAATAGTGCAGGAAAACCCTGTTACCTCTTGGCTTGGTGTGACTGACAGGTTAGAGAATGTTAAATAACTTTTCTGGGTTTAGTCTCACAAATACTTTTGCCAAAGGCACACTGTGATCAAGTAGATTAGTCTGCACCATTTTATTGCAGAATATGTTTGCATTCCTCAAAATAATGCGTTTTTTATTTATTAGGAATTTTGGCTGTTGTCTTCATACTCCTGGACTATTTGAAAATGAGGTAATAGAACCTGAGAAAGACCTTTCAGAAACATAGACAATATACAGACTTAAAGAGGTGACCAGAGAGCAACTCCTGGGAAGAAGAAGGAAATGTCTGAAGGCAAGAAAATTTTTAAAATCTAGAACATATTATCAGGTTTGCATGAGAGCAAACCCCTAAATTTGATGGGAGAAGGACTCAACAAGAGACCAATGGTAATTCTGATGAAGGTGATACCAGTGCCTCCTTCCATCTCTCTGGTGCTTCCTTCCCCTCTCACCTAAGGCATAGGATTTCTACCTTTTTCTCCCCATGATGAGGTTCTTCTGGGCTATGTCCCCCGTTCTTCCAGGCAGCCAACTGTCCCTAGCACTGAACAACCCCTATTCATATCTCTGTGCTTCTTGGGGCAGGCTGGGGTGTTCCCTTTTACCTTCCCACTGCCAGGAGAGAACACATGCTCCAGACAGAGTGCTCCTGCAAAGCTAGCTGAGGGACAGCTGCAGAGGACGCACACAAATAAATACCCCCAGACACGCAGGTCTCCTGCCTGCTCTCCAAGAGGAATGGCTGGGCAGGAGCCACGAGCAGCCTCCTCGGCCAAGCAGCCACCCAGCCTCTGGCACAAGTCCTTCAGTCTGCCAGCTCAGGCAGCTGTTTGGCACCCAGGTCCCTGGCAGTGAAGTTACTAACTAAGGGGAGGATGATACAGACCATTCCTTTGCCATACAGAACCTGCCTGAAGTGGGGTTTCAAAGAAAAAAGTAGAGTAGATAACTCCTGTACTACTGGATAAACATTAACATTGTAAGAATTGAGTTGTAAATAAAGCACGTTTCTCTTCCTGATGCACCAGAAAATGTTTGAACTGTAAAAAAAATAGGGATTACTGGGTTATGTCATTTCTTCTGCCTATTCAAAGAGGTGAGTGTGGTAGTATCCTTCTGTTCTGAGACGATCTGTAGCCATACAGCCTTACAATCCTCACCCACAGCCTCCCTTGTCCCCCAGGTCATGAACTTGCTTTGCTCCCCAAGCAAGGCAGATTTGGTACAGTTTGCCCGGCACAAAGCCCACTGCTACAGCAGATGATATTCTAATTACAACTAATTAACTCTTACTACCACAAACACTGCTGGCCTGAGCCCGGCTTAAATCAGGATGGTCCACAACCAGCAGCATGAAAAGGTTCTCAAAACTGCTTTGCATTATCAGCTCTCCCAGTCTCTTAAGAGAATGATTTTCAGAATTTTTATTTAGTAAATCCGTCTGAAGTCTGTTACTTTGCTATGCCTTGTCGTGTGTGGCAGTTTCCTACTGCATTCTTACAGACAAGGGGTACCTTGCTGACAGTTGAGGCACTTCCTTAGCAGAAAATCTGGGGAGTTTATAACGACAAGGAGCTGCATGCTTCCCCTGGGATTATTCTACCCAGACTATTCTACAGGCACACCTAGAGAATACTGTATCATAGTTGGGCCAGGATTGTCCAGGGAAGGCTCTGGTCTTCAAAGCTTTTAAAACAAAAGTGACAAAAATGGTTTCAAAAAACTCAAAAGATTGCATTTGCAAATACAGTCTAGAAAAGGGGAAAGGGAAAAAAAAAAAAAAAAAGGAAAAAACCACACCAAAAATTATTTTCTCATGCATTTCCCTCAGTTCCATGCTTTCAAAGCCTTTCGTCACAAAAGCTAAGAACCCTTTGCCTGTTAAACCATCACCTCAGCCTACTTCACTTCTGTCCAATAATTCCTAGTCTTAAATATCCAACTGTGAATTCCCTGCTGATGGTTTCCTTTTATTTTAAAAGCTTTCAAGTAGAGAGAAATAAAAATAATCCTATTTCCATCTATTTCCTTTCTGTCTCCCGAGTAACATTACTTGTTTTTCCCAAATGGAGATTTATTTTTTTCAAACAAACAAATAAGAGAAAACGTCTAAGCCAGTAAAAAGGACAGTTTACCTAAAAAAAAAATGGAAGAACCAGGGGTGAAATAAACTCAGAAAATTCAAAACACTTATTTCAAAAGTTCTTCATTTCCTGAGGTAGAAGTTATGCCTGAAGGTTCTTTTATTTCATACTGAACTGAATTACCTGAAATTATTAGTTAATAATTTCTCAGATAGAGATTATGATATTAAATGGTGTTTTTGCATCACAAAGCCTTCCTCATGAACTGTGAAGTATGCTTTCTAAAAAAAATACTTGATCCTATGGTAATTTTACCACTAAAATCATCTAGACAAGCATAAATATTTGAAAGGTCAAGGCCTGAACCTTATATAAAAAAATAAATTTATATACAAACCATCCCTTAGAAAATTACTGCAGACATAAGAAAAATACAGGAAATTAATCATGACTACCTCCACCTACACATTTGCTTGTTTCACGTTTGCTTTTGATGCCAGAAATCCAACATTCCTGTTCATAACATGTGATATTCATGTGATGCAGTGAGAGTTTTGAGGAAGTAATGACAATGTGGAGAGCACCCAAAGCACAATGGAGCTGACAGCAATGCAGATAGGCATGTGGAATGTGGAAGCTGTGCTGCTTCTGAGATGAGATTTTTGTCAGTGTTCCCTGAACTGCCTTGTACAAGTAAACACATCCCCAAAGCTATGGACAAAAACCCAGTCTCAGAAGTACAGCTTTCACATCCACCAGCTGATTCTATGAGGATAAAGCTAATTCCCAGCAAATATCTTGCCGAAGAGTGAATATACATAGTTCTTACTTCATTGCTTGTATTTCTATATGAGATTTACCTCATGAAGTTGAGAGCTCTTTCTTTACCTCCTGGGATTCTAGATAGAGTAGATGTCTTTTAAAAACAAAAAAAAATCCACTCATCTTGGGCGTGGAAACTCACACAAAGATTGAATTTGAGGAATGGAAACCTATAATCTTCACAGAGGAGATAAATGGTTCCTGAGCACTACACAAAGGTTGTGTGGGTCAGATTTGTTAACCTGAGAGATCCTGGCTCTGCACAGGAATTACCTTTCCCATAGAGATTTCTTTCACTGTTTTCTAATGTAAAAGTGCCTTAATTCTTTGCTATTTTTCCTCAAGCTTTCATAAGCCAGAGCCTATATCAATCCAGACAGTACACTGTGATCTGACTTTTACTGTTGCTCTCTACAAGAAAAGAGGATCAGCTGATATTTGCTCACCATTGAAGGACCAGATGGCTCCTAGATGTTACATGGCAACATGCACAGGCACATCCATCTGGTAGCAGCTGTCATTGAGCAGGTTACTTCTACAGATAACTGCAGGTGGCCATGGTCACAACACCCCTCTGGTTCACAGGACAGGGCTCAGGCTGGACATGCAGGGAGAATTGAGCTCTCTCCTGGCCTGAAAAGAAGACAAACTGAGCAAATTCAGTCACATAACCAGCATTTTCTGAGCAAGGGGACTAAGTCCAGTCATGTACACCAGAGACAAAGACCACCTGGAAGAGATTCAAAGTCAGGCATGCTGTTATCCTGGAGGGAAGTAGGGGGATGGATCTTCACAGATATACTGTAAAGAAATCGACCACTATTTAAGAATTTAGGTTTCTTGCTGCTGTTTTTTGCTCTGCATTTACTCCTTCGCAAGCAAGGAAGATTTCACCATGTAAACACGTGGTTTGCATCTCTTGCCCAGACAGACTCCGAGTCTTGGTCTGTCACTTGTAAGAGTTTTTTTACCTGTTGCATCTCAATTCTCTTGGAATTTAGAAAAGCATCTCTGCTACACAAGTTTAATAACATTCTAAAGTTCCCCTGAATTATCACTTGAAAGCACCATTGTCTTGAACGTAGTTTTGAATCATTCCAAATAGCCTCAATTTAACCAAGTGCCAAAGCTATTTCATGAAGTGGGTCTTACAACTCTCTAACTGTGTCTTACAGAGTGCCTAAAACAGCACATATAGTTGCCAGATTTCCAGAACAATCCTGAACTTGATTTTATATCCCAGGATTTCAGTGGAAGAACCGAGAACAGGATCTGGAGAGCCACCACTGTGGGCAGGACAGTATGACCCAAATCTCAGTAGCTTATATGACTGCTGCAAAGCACTCACTGATCCTTGCCTATAATCAAGAAGAAACACTAGCATTTCATCATAATTTTTGTAAAAACCGTTAAAGCTTAATAGTCAGACTAAGCAGAGAACAATTATACCGCCGTATGAGATTTTTTTATTATAGGTGGTATGAGTAGCAGTATTTCCTAAGACGTGCAAAATATGACTCAAAACCCTGAACACCATCTTAATTTAAAATTCTAGATGAAAAATTCTAGATTAATTTTCTAGATGAAAAATTCAACTGTCAAGTGCCATTCATCCCAACCAAGTATCTTCCACGCTGTTAAACAAATGACAAGGTAGTAAAGAAAAATTGAATTTAGAGCTTTTCCTTCCCATTCCAGTGAAGCACTACATCTGAATCCCATTTCTGCTCTCTCAATGACTACTGCTAATACCCCATCGATCAGGTACTCCAAATAGGTTTAATTAGTAGAAAGTAATACTTTACATTTTTTCTTCTTGGTTGCTGTTCATTTGGTCTTCAATATTCTATACAAAATGAAACTGCCAAGATACTAAAGATATTATTTAACATCTATGCCACATAGAGGGGCACATTTGAAAAAGAGAGCTTTTCAGAAGTGACTTCTTTTCATGGACAAAAAAAATGGTTGCAAGAAAACTGAAGAAGGAAGGGAAAATATTTCAGAAGGATTTCAGATTAAGCATGTGTTTTACCTTTCACCACATCAGGCCAAGTCCTCAGGATACAAATCACTGGAGTTCCATTTCAGTCAACAAAGGCTGTTCAGAAACTGGCCTTTTCCTCTCTCCAAATACCACGTATGGCCTGCATCCATGTGTTTGACTTTTCTAGATGCCGATGCCTTGGGAAGGCTGACCTGAAGCAGAGACTGTTCAGAGCTAGAGAATAAAGTAGGTATATACTGAAAGGCCTTTAGGACACACCATAGGCAGGACAGGGCCTGACCAGGGCTACACCCAAGGTAGACTAAGAATGGTCACAAAATGGCTGAGAGGTCACAAAGTATTACATTTTTATAAGTTTTGGCCTATTTGCATATTGGGGTTTAATTGTCCAATTACATATTCAGGTTGTGAGATCCCGTCCTTCTTGTTCCTCTCTCCAGTCCAACGTTGTTTTTGCTTTGGGCCTGAACGTTGTCCTTGGTCTTCAGCAGGAAAAGGATTTGTTTTGTCACCTACTCTGTGAAGAGAGCTTACTAGCACTTGATATGAGGCTCAGAACTAAACCACTAGGCAGCACAGAATGTGAAAAACGTGAAAGCTAAAACTTAAGGCATCAACGCCCTTCTTCAAATTCTGCCTGAAAAGTCAGGAAGTTCATTTGAATGTAACTCAAACTCAACATATAGTGGATTTGCGATTGCATGCAGAATCTCAACCTTTAAAGCCCCATAGCTGGGGGAACACAAGGTGGGGGGAGGGAAAGGGGGGACAAAAGAAAAATCTCCTTTCATAGAAACTCAGAAGCCAAAGAAAGGCGCTCAAATTCTTCACACATAGTAACAGATCTCCAGACAACCTGCTTTCAAGCAAACCAAATACACTTCTTCCTTTCCTCGGTACCAGAAGCCAAGCCCCCTGAGAGACCCTGCAGCCTGGACCCACACACCGGCAGCCACCATTTTTCCACACGGGAACACCAGTCCAGCCCAGCCCTCACCACTGAAAGCTGTTGCTAAACTCCTTCCTCTCTATCTTTTCACATCAAACAAAGCCCTGAGGGTGTGGTGGCAGAGGCTGAATGCGATCCCACTGTGAGTCCAAGCCTGCCCGGGACACACCACTTCCCCTCCTTGCGTTAAACCAGGTGCAAAACGTGCAGAAACTGTCCTTCACAACCAAAGCAACTCTAGAAAAGCCTGAAAACCCTGAGGGCCAGGACCTGCTTTGAATCTTCCAGGGTGCGGGAAGAAATGGGCAGATACCTTGCAGGAGGTAATAAGTCTAGATGCCTGTTAAACTTTACGAAATCAGTCCCATGAGGCTACTTCTTCATCCAACCTGAATTAGTCTATACTTTATACCAAGGCACTTATGATAAAGGAGTCCTGTGTTCCACTGGAAACACTGGGGATTGTATGATTAGGGAGTAGATGTGGCTGACTGGCTTTAGTGACAGCTGACCAAGATGTAAAAGCGTGTGGGTTATGCATGGAGGGGTAAGCCTCATTTGAAAAACATGAGAAGCAGGAGCATCCCATCTCTTTGAATATATCTTACTCTGAAAGAGAAGGGCTGGAATTGCTGTGTTCTCCAGTCTTGTCAATCACATTGCTGTGTGTGCCCAGGATATGACTGATGCACCCTGACACAGCATTTCAAAATGCCAAAAAAATTTCAAACATAGGATTGCTTTTCTCACTGAAAATGTGACAAGATCATGTTATTTTGAAATGTCCTAATGTTGGGGGGGGGGGGGAGGAGTCGTAACATTCAAAAGAACTTCATTTTAACTTATGAACAGATAATTACAAAGTTGAGCATGAAAGCCTCCATCTTTTCATCTGATAACCCCACATCTCCAACACAGACCATGAACAAGAAAATAAATCTTGACATAACTCATATCCTCATTTGTATTTCAGAAAACAAAGAAGGAAACCTGCCAGGGAACTGGGTACTAGGACAGTGGGATTGTCAGGGGAGAAAACGGTCTCATGTAGCCAGAAAAAAACCATACAAACATCTATGCAAACATCAAAGCCATGATAGAATTTGGAGTTTTCTAGAGGGTTAATTTCCCAGCAAACAACCTAAGACTCTTGATTTGTACAAGCTGCTTAACAAGTTACTCTTAAACACATTAACACCTTCAGTCTACAGAACACTGACAATGAAACAGTTTATGAAACGTTTAAACATACACACTGATTTCAAGGACCAAGAAATCAGACTTCTAGAATGAATCCCCTGCCAGTAGCTTTGTTCCTCTAGTAAGTAGCTCAGCCTCTGACGTTAATAATTGTAATTTTTATGATTCTTATTTAAAAACTAGATAAACAAGCGCCCTGGGACCAATACCAAGATCATTAACATAAGAAAACACCACTACAAAAGCCCACAAATAATGATGTAGTCACATTCTCCAAGGTCCTGGTCCTCAGGTGCCTTCTCGCCTAGATAAGCACCTTTAGCTCAAGATGACACCCATTCACAGCTTTGTTCTTTAGTAAGGGGACCCCCCTTAACTGCTCGAACTGCAAGCAGCTGGTGACACTGGCAGCAACAGCATTCCCCAAACACTTGAGACAACCTCAGCATGCCCTCCAGCCACTTAATCCCACATCCCATGCATCTGCTGTACTCTCAACCATGCCAGAACCCACTGCAGCCCTCTGTGCACCACCCCTCTTCCAGAGCCACTAACACCACTTTGTGCTCCCACTGCAGGTCAGGATGAGGCAGGAGGGGCTGCTGGCCACTGGATTTGCAGCTACATCTGAACGAGGGTGCAAACCATCTGACATCCTCCAGAGGCTTTGCTTCAGTTGCTCTTCCGTGCCAGGGCTTCACCCCAGGGAACTGACAGCAAACAGGCTTGCTTTAGCTTTACAAGGATGGTTAGGTATAACCAGAATATCACAGAATATGCACTGACCTTCCTTTTACACCAGGCAGAGCAGTTGAGCGTGTGCCCACAGGGTTCCAGCAGCAGGCTGCAGACACTCCACGCCTGATTTGATCCAGCTGGTTTATACTCCTGTGTGGAGGGAGGGCAGTGAACCATCCTTTTCTGCCTTAAACACCGACAAATATCAGCTGTGTTTATGAGTAATAAAAACTGAGGAAGCTGGCAAGTTTATAGCCAGGAATTTTTAAGGGGTCCCAGGTAACTAAGTCTCCATTTCCCACTAAGTTTCTGTCAGATTTAGGCACTTAACTCCCTTAGGTCTCCTTGCAAGTCCCAGTCCAAAACTAATACAACAGTGAATAGCAACATAAACTGTACAAGTAAGTTGAAATCAGTTCAGCTTTAACTATCATATATCTAAAGTTTGCTGTAATAAAAATGTAGTTTAATCAAAGTGAGAGCATGCTTTTAGCATTGGTATTATTCCCAGTTTCCAATATAAAGCACTGTCACTGTGGCTTAAAGCAAGTGTGTAGAGATAACAAATTACATTCTGACAATTTTTCCAGTCACTTGGAATGCCAGACATACTCATAACTAAGTGAAAATATACTCTTGAACTGTTTTTTATGTCTTGTGAAATGTTCAGCTTTGTAATTGGTCTTCTTTTATAGGCATTATTCTAAAGCAGGGAGTCAAGGTACTGTGATGTTCTGAGGATCTGCTGTAGTGCACAGTGATTACATCTACTTTCTTCTGCTGCAATAGTTAAAAAATAAATAAAGTTTACAATCTACCTTTTGTATCACCTTCTTCAGTACCAATTCACTTTCATCATGCACAGGGTCAGAATTTAAGATTGCTGGGGTGAAACATGAACAGAGTTCTACAATTATCTATATTAACATTTTTTTTACATTGTTGCTCCCTTGACAAAATACCTCTGCAGAAAATTTGATTCAATTATTTTCTTAATGGAGATATCAACAATACTCAGCACAACAGTCAAAACAGTTTTTCTAATCTTTAGGCTTGCACTCACTACATAATGGCTAAATCTCTCTCTGTAGCCCTTTTCTTATTCTTAAAGTTAGCACCACAATGTGGAGTCTAGTAGAAGAGACAAACGGGCAATGTTGTTAATGATATTCAAAACAAAATAAAATATATTGTAATTTTCTACAACTGCAAAGTATTTGGTTTTGGAATGCTGGCTACTGTGGAAAAAATTGGTTTTACAGTGAATTCTAAATTAGTTCTGCTTGGACAAACTTTCTACACAAAATCCCACATAATGTAAAATATTTCTGGTTTTCCATTTTAAATAGCTGTGAGCATTTAAGCATGCTGTTTAAATGTTTTCCATTTTAAACAGCAGTCAGGTTTGCCATTACATTATCAAATCTTACTAAGAACATATTTTTCACACAATATAGTCCATAAAGTTTAGGTGGATATACACAGTGGTTATGAGCACTTTGTCAAGTGTTTCAAATAGCCTATGAAGTAGAAAAAAGAGGGCTGTTAGATAATATTTATTCCTTATAATGATCTAATAAGGTGAAAGGCTTTAGTGTTGCAAGTACTATTTTAAAAAGTCTAAAAATCTCAAGATGAAATGCTTGAGAAGAAAATGATAAAGCCTTTTAATTCCACAAAAGAAAAAAGGGCATGCTGAAATAAAATAAATAGTTTGCACAGCTACAAGAAAAAGAGGGAATTTTGGAATTTTCGTGGACTAGATTTTCACTTTGGCTGAATATACCCAGTTCCACTGAGGTCAATGTGGCTATGCCAGTATAAACAAGCTCAGGACAACTGGACCCTATAAGAAAAATATGTAAGAAATTGCATTTAGTCTGGTGTGGATGCTTTCTCTTTGTCTACTTTCAGTCAAATGTAAAATAAGGAATACATGATTATGTGAGCCTTGACATTAAAATAAATATGACAATCAAAATTATGTTAAATGGAAAAAATATTTATAGAAAATAGTGGGAGGTGATGTTCATCAATCATTTCTGCAAGGCTCAGTCTGTATGCCTTAAAAGTTGAAAATAATTTCAAGTTACTTGGCTAGGGAAGGAACATGCTATTTTCACAAAGCAATTCAACTAGAGAATAGGGGCTACATTCACAAAATGTCTTGGGTGTTAAAAATGGAAGATTTCAAAGCTGCACTTCAAAACATCAGGTTTCCCATGGAAACTGCAAATGTGAGTTAAAAAATTCCTTGGTGTAAGGTGAATAAGCCAGTAAAATTCCAGTCTCCAATGAAGTAGCACTTTTTCCATGCACAGACCCCAAACCCTCAGAAATACCCTTTTTTTTTTTTTAACAGCCTACATAGAGAATCCTATTTTTTTAGTTCTCCTTTCTTTCCTTTTTCTTTAGAGTGATCTTTAAATCTGCCTTTCTATATTTCATAAAATCGTAGAATGGTTTAGTTTGAAAAGGACCTTAAAGATCATCCAGTTCCAATCCTCCTGCCACGGGCATGGGCACCTTCCACTAGACCAAGGTGACTCCAAGCCCATCCAGCCTGGCCTTGAACACCTCCACGGATGGGGCATCCACAGCTTCTCTGGGTAATCTGTGCTGGGACCTCATCACCCTCACAGTAAGCAGTTTCTTCCCAATGTCTAACCTGGACTGGCCCTCTGGCACTTAAAAGCCATTCCCCTTGTCCTATCCCTATATATCCAAGTTCCAGGCTGGATCAACACTGGGTTACTTTCCTTTCACTGCAGGTGTCATTCTCCTTTAATGCATCTACTTTGACTTAGTGTTATTACTATCCTCTACCAGAACTACTTACTGATGAGGAATGGCAAGATTTACTTACATAACTAGTCCTGGAATTCTGCAAAATTTTCTCATAGGGAAGGCTCAGTTCTCTCGCATTCTATTAATTTCAACTCCTATGTTCACCCCCTCAAAGAGCCATTTGGAAGCCCAGTTCTACATCTAACAAAGCTAAAGTTAATCACAAGTAGCTTTTAGCTAGTGAAATAGCTCTTACAGTCTATCTCATTCTCCAGTCAATTTTTGTCCCACCTATGGCAATCCAAGACTTTTAGAATTAACAAAACCTTTTTTTCCACTTACCTGGATTTCATAGTTCTTAGGCTGGTGTGTAAGCCCTTTTTGAAGCTCTTCTAAGGTTTAGGTACTCGGCACCTTTCTTTGCAGTGTAACATAGAATGTGTTTGTGCTACATCTTCCCCTCCACTCCCAAAAAAAAGAGGTTTTGCTCTCCTGCACTGTCATTCACGTTGATGAAACCTACAGGGATTGCAACTGTACACTGCTCAAGTAATTCAACAGCTCTTACAGGGAGAGTGGATGTATGCACACAGTGTGAACAGATACACAACTTCTCTATGGGAAAACTAGACTAGCAATAAACCTGTGAAAATATCCTGAAACAAAAATGCTTTGCAAGTCCCTTTGCCTTAGGCCTTTTGCAGTGGTCTTTTTCTTCTCTGGATAATCATTTGACCTTTTTCCCTACTTCTTCTGCATCTGCAATTTTCTCCTGTGTGTCTATTCTTCCTTCATTTCTACTTTGTCACTTTTCCCTGGATCAAAGTGGAAGGAAGGACATTTGAGGATCATTAATTTGTGGACCTACAGGCACGTATCACATTGTGACAGATATCACAAAGAACCAGCACTTCAGCTACTCCCCAGGACTGGCTGATGGCACCAGCACCCAGCAGACAAGTGCTGGAACTTCCAAAAGCATATTGTCCTACTGAAGATGCTGACAGCCTGTCAAGCAGAGCACATGGCACCGAGGAGAGGTCAAGGAAGTAATTCAAACTTTCTACCCCAGGTTTTATTAGGTTTCTTTTTGGATCTATTGGGAAACTGAACAAAACTACAATAAATTAGTATCCTCTCTGATAGAAGACAAACTGTACTTGCTCAGAAGGTAATTTAAAAATTCCTTGTTGCAAGTAATTTCAAAACTATTGTCACTTCAAAAAGAATTCTGAAATTCTTACTATCCTAATCCAAGCTTGGGGTTAATTTAATAAATTCAGCCTCCCACATTTGGAATATAAATCCCCAGCATTCTCACTTTGTTTTTAGAGGGCCAGAGCTAGTAGCTTTTTGTATTTTAATTTTTCATGTCTGTGTCATACTTCTATAACATCTGAAAATCTACAACACTCAGGATAAATACACCTAATGAAGTCAATGGAGTTCTGCCAGGTGCAAAACAGTGCAAAATCTGTCTCCTTTTTTCTCATGATGGAGTGCTCCATCAGCAAGAGAAATTGCTGTCCAGCTTTGGCAAGATCATTTGAATGCTGCTGCATATATAATATTCCCTTTAAGATGACTGCAGTTCAACAACCTTCATGGAAGATTACTTTTTTTAATTAATAAAACCACTGCATAGGTAACTATAGCATGTCCTCAATGAATTTTTTCGGTTCAAGTCATTTGCTGAAAATAGGTTAAATAGAGGCTTTCCTGTAATTCAAATTTATATAACTTGCCATGAGACCTGTCTTATAAGGAGAGAATGGCACCAGAAGGGCAAGTTTTGAGAATCTGCAGAGTCAAAGAGAGCTGACATGTGAAGGCACCTCAGGAAATTGGCAAATCCAGCTACCCTGCTCAAAGCAGGACACTCAGGGCTATGGTCAGTCAGATTTTTAAACATCCTGTACTTAACAGGATGGGGCTTCAGGGTAAACTTGGTGACTCATATCCTGAAGTATTTTTTTTTAAACTTTGAAATGCTAGTGTGTCCCATAAAGATTTATGAGTGAATTTTGCTAGTGAAATTTACATTTACATCCTAACTGAACCTCTGTGATTTCAGTTACTGATGATCTTTAGTGTAAATGTGAGCAAATAACATCCTTTATCTTAGTATAAAAGAGCAATTTCATATTTTTGGAGGACTGATTTATAGCTAAATGGGTTGAGTTTGTACAGAAAACATCCTGATAAAAATCTCTATTCATCCTAATAAACTCTATTTGGAGAAATAAATCTAAGCTTTTTTGGAAACAATAATAAATATATACATAAATGATTCTCTGTAAAATAGAAGGACTTGACTTTAAACATTTCACGAAACAACTTTCTCTGGTCAGAATCAAGAAAGACTGAAAAATTTTCCCTTTTTCTATAGATCTGAACATTACTTCATCCTGAACAATGAGAAAGGCTTAAGTGCTTCAAACAAAAGTTTTCCTGAGACTGCTGAAGCCCCGTAAAGCACCAAGTTTCCAGTTCCAGTGGGTTCTGGCAAGTGGAGTCTGATATACTGAGTACCACTGGGGAAACCGCTGCAGATCACTGCAATGCCCAGAGTGAGGTGCAGAATTTAGGGTTACCATAAAAAGCTGGATGCATACCTTAACTTGAAATATGATTTTATCTGCAGACATACAGCCCGGGAATACTTTTTTTATAGAACCACTGATAAAATCAAGCCTGCTCAGTTTTGTCTGCTCCTACAGTCAGTGCTGTGCTGAATGCTTTGGTTGTATGTGTGGAGAAAATAACTTTGCATAACTAGAGCATGCAACCCAGATCTGACGTACACAACACTGATCTGATTGCACATTGCATAAATGTCTGACAAGTATCATAAATAATGCACATTGCTTAAATGTCTGACAAGTATCATAAATAAATCAGAACACATTAATTGCTTTTCCAAGTCTCCTAAAATCCATGGAATTTATTCCTGAGTGACTTTGGTTCCTCAAGCTGGAAAGAAACAAACAGCAGCTAGGACTTCGCAGTAGCCATTTGCAGCCTCCCAAATTGCAAACATATGTGAGATCTAATTAGGAGCCTATAAAACTTATGCTTCATCGTGTAAATAATCTTTGGAAACTTCGTAAAAAAAACTGCAAGAACTACGCACACTTCCTGAATATGAACCTGGCAGAAAAACGTAGATTAATACTTGAAAAGTCTTAAAAGTACCTGGAAAGATTAAGCATTCAGGCTTGGGACCATGACAAGTACTACCAAGAACCAGGAGCATTTAAAATTCCCCAGTCAGAAACCCCAGAAATGTTAGTACGCAGTTTACACCTGCACATGCATGAAGAAATTATATTTTATATCATCATTTGTTAGCAATACACTTCGCTACCTCTTTCAGCTTTGCTTCTCTTACACAAAGTTCTTTGGGGCATGGCCTCTTCTCACTAAACTTGGGAGAAGTTCTCCACAGAAACCGGGCCTTGCCTGTGGAACAGCCATCTATCTGATGTGGTGATGTGCTCTAATCCAATACTGGCACTACAGGACTTACTGTGTTGAATTCATGCTCTTCATAAAGTACTTCTCATTAAATAACATCATTTCTTATAGTAGTACAATGAAAAAATATATAGAAATCGAAAATCATCCTTCAAAAATTTATTACAGCTCTGATATTGGTTTATGATTAAAATTTAACATCACTCAGTGTCTTGGCCTTATTCATATTATTTTCCAATCTAGCAATCACAGGAAGATTTTACAATCCACCCATACAGAGGATTTATAGCAAGTAGTAGAGAACATTTGTTTAAAATGCCTTTTAAAATATTTCAGATGTGGTTATCCAACACAAAAGGCTTTAATTTCTTCTTTGTCTGTTTCTTGATTCTTTCTAGATTAAGAAAACTTGATCTTAGCTTTTAGAGACAACTCCATCTTAGTGCTCTCCCAGAATGTTTTTCTTCCAAATCACTAATATCCCTTCAGACTGAAAAGACAGAATTCCTAGCATAATGCAGTGAAAAAAAAAAATCAGTACTTTCCTTCCCCTCTCTACAAAAATCAGGTATCCAGTATAATGTCAATTTTCAGTTCACTGTAGTGATAATTGTTGGCACACGTTTTTGCCATGAAATATGTTCTTCATCTTCTTGAGGTGCTCAATTATTCTGTACATCTTTTTTTCATCTCCCTGGACTTCGCAGTTCCAGCTTCTTCTTCTTCTACCTTGTATTTTTTTTAACATATTTTTCTATCACTCTGTGAAGAAATTTCACAGTGCAATCTCACAAGTGCCAAGCCCTTCCTTCATCCTGCCTGTGGGTCTGATATTTCTGGGTCTGAGAGATTTTAGCCTGCTAGCAGCTGCTAACTTTTTCCCAAGGAAAAATTTCTCAAGAAAGCTTCTTCTCAAAACAGTTTTGGCAAACAACTCTCCTTTCTCAAAACAACTTTCTCCAGGTGGTGTTTTGCTGTTTCTCTAGTTAACCAATGGGATTAGAGACGTGTCATTCCTATCCAACCATGTTAAGTCTGTATCAGAACACCTTATAAAAGGTAGTAAGAATTAGACAATAAAAGCCTTGTTTTTCTATGCTCTTTGCCTTCTGAAATATTTGGAATCTTTCTTTCGTGTCCTACAGCGACACCTGCCAGCTCTGCCGTGGCTTGTACAGCCCAAGATGGAGCTGTCCTTCCACGCTGCCAGGACACACCGTGGGCTCCTGCCGGTTTGCTGTCTGCCGGGACCCCCAGGTCTCTTCAGCAGAGCTTCTGCCCACCCAGGCAGCCCCAGCCTGTGTCACTGCTCTAGGACGTCACATGTCTTTTGTTCTCCTGTGTGCCCTTGTGCTCCTCACCGGAAACCTGTCCAGCCTGCACTCCGTGGTGTGCCCCAAGGTGATTGACAGAGATGCTGCAAAGGACAGGGTCAGCAGGTGCTCCTGTGGTGTCCTTGTCACGGGCCTCCAAGCAGAGTACACCGTGCTAACCACACGCTGAGCGTGTCCATCCAGTCAGTCCTCCACCCACTCTGCAACAGCCTAACTCACACAGAGTAATACTAGGGGAGAGTGTTGGAAGCCTTTAGAAAATGAGTCTATTTAGAAATTACCGCATTTGGGAAAACATAGCATGGGGAGAACCTTTTTCACAGTTAACTTCACAAAATTATCTTTTTTACTCCACTATTTGCAATGCTGCCCTGTCTTTAGTGGGTTTGATAAAATGTCAATCTTATTTTGGTACCTGACCAGTTCTTCACCAGAATAACACCAGACTGTCACAAAATCTCTTAAGATTTATGTTAATCTAAGTGATATCAATGTCAGGCTCTAACTCTTTCACAGCAGGGTGTCTTGGGGTAGCAACACTTTATCATTGCTTTTTTCCAGGTTTGCTGACTGGATTGTGCAATATTTCATTTGGTGAAATTTTCTGATTAAAAACAAAAATAAAAAGTATTCTGATGAGATTTGTGGTTGGGTGTGTGTGCATTTCATCGAATTAGAAGTTTGGAGTAAGATGCCAGAATGCTTTTAATATGACGTGCAAAATCAGACCAGATGACAGCTCTGATTGCTGAGCTGTCCTACGGCACTTGCCATTGTTCTGCCTGCTCAGTTTCCACATTGCCAGTGTAGTCAAACCCAATTGTCTCAATTAGCCCTTCAGAGTAAGCCATGTCAGTGTCTTGCATAAATACAGTGATCCCTACAGCAATATGCAAAATGTCTCTTTTGACATCTCACAGCTTCTGTGCAGAGTTCTGCAGCACTGTAATTAAGTCTAAGGAGACTTTCAGAGTTACACTAATGGTTATGTATAAGTACATGTCCCTTATAGCTATTTGTTCAAGGCATTCTTCATATCATTTAACTTGCTTCAATTATGCAGATTGTATTTTGCCTACTGATGTCTTTGCATGGTAATTTAATAAAAGTAAACGTGACCTACAGATTTTCAATATTAGTAACTTAAGATCTAAAGAGATTTGACATACAACTTCGTTTCTTTCTACTACTTTTTAAATTCAACTGCTGTTACAGTTACTCCCTGCACTTAAAACTTAATTAATTTATACTTTAATTATACCAGAGTAGACACAGAAGATAGTGAGGAAGTAGATGGTTTCAACAAACTTTTTTGTAATACATTTTGATACAACTATAACCCAAAAGTTTCGAAAATAAAAGTTTTAGAATTGTCTTTATACAGAAATAAATTCATTATTAGATTAAAGCATATTTCTTGCCTTAGTCACTAAAACTATTTTACAGACAATAGATTTACCAAATTGCCTGTCTTTGCTCTTCACGAACTCTGCTTGTACAACATAAAACTGTTAGATGCAAGAAATGTTTAGCTGAAACTTGACAGGCTAGCTGGAAGGTGTGTTTCTTGTTTGGTTTTGCTCAATTGAAACAGTACATTTTTTCCCCATTCAAAAAATTCATCCAGCATTCATCTGTTAGATATAAACAAGTCCTGAAAACAAAAGAAACACTGCCCAAAACAACACCCAGATTTACAAATGTAAATTCTCATTTTCAGCCCCACTTCAGTGTTAGGAGTATTTAATTTCCATTGGGCCTGGATTCAGCAAACCATCTAAACCAGTGAAAGCAGCTCCAATAAATGCTAGCTGCTTGTTACTTACCATACTCCTGGATTTGGGGTTACAGAGTGTTAGGTGGTGGCACTGCAGGGGCGTTGCCAGAGGGAATACAAGGACAAAGGACTTTCTCTGGGGGAACCCCACACAGACATATGTGGCACATCTGAACAAACACCTTGTGTGGAAGTGCAGCACCACAATTAGTGTGACAGCTGAGAGAAAGCGAGAGAAAAATGGCTGGCCAGTGCTCTGAGGCAGATCCATCTAGACCTCCTCCATGGGATACCCTCCCAAAAAGACTGAAGGGCTTTTAAATGCAAAATAATCCTGAGACTAAGATTCCAGAGGGAGAGGTGACACCTAGATTTGCTGATTTCTGACACCTAGACTTGCCGGACATTGCCTTGGTCTCTCAGGGCCCACACTCTCCATATCATTGAGGTGGTGGAGACTAAAAAAGACCCAGACACTGACATTCTACCAAAGAGAAGCCAAACTCTCCCTAGAAAAAATCAGTCTGAAATGCCTAGTATATGGGTGTGTGTGTATATATATATACATATATATATATATGTAACCTAAAACAGGGGAAGAAGTTAAAATGAACTGAAATTAAGAAAGTTAAGAAGCATGAAGAAATTGAAAGAAACTGATAGTAAAATGAAATAAAAGGTAGCAGAGGAGACGAAAAAAACCCACAAGAATTGAACTACAAGAAAATTAATCGTGACTTGTTTTTTAGGTATTCAGGTTGCTCTGTGTAGACTTCAGGGGCAAACATTTATGCTCTTGAAGTATACAGAGGCACGTTGCCTTTTTATAGCATTCTGAAGTACTTACAGAAACATTAGGAAACATAATTTTGCTAAACTTACTTGACGACTACTTGAATGTACAACTCTGGATGACAGTTATGTAACTTCCCCAGGCTTATATATGGCCAACAGTTTTCAAAGGATGCAAATAAGTAAGCTTTTCTTTTTAATGCAATCCAATGTGCCAATCATCTAGGAGATGTTTTATACCTTAAGGGGAACAGACACTAAAATCTACCACTCTTGATGTGTTCTGCTTTGTTTTGGTTTGTTTACTGCCTTTGCTTTTGTTGCCTCACAGATGTTATTGCTCATTTTGGTATTTTTAAAGGACTCTTTTTAATATTTGGCATGTGACTGCCCTGCAGCGAATAGAAATAAGAAGCTGTCAGTCTGATAGACTTGCTTAGAGATTGCTCTTTCTCTATGCTGTCATTGTATGTGAGATGTACAGAGCCACAATAAAACTATAGAAAAAGTCTCCTTAGGGATGGAGTAAGTCCCTGCCTGCCATTATTACTGTTGTTTGTTGTGTTACTGTGCAGCTCCATTGTACTGGGTACTGTGCAAACTCAGAATAAAAGTCTATTCCTGCTACAGGGCCAATATAGTGTAAATAATGAAATTAGCTTCACATCACAGGTCCTGCAAGAGCACAGGAAATAATTTAGCAGGCGTGGGAGAAAGCTGAAAAGCCTGCCTTACTATTCAGCATTAGCTGCATGTCAGGCAAAGTCCATGTTTTATAATGTAAAGCCCAGGCCAGAGGCTGACTGTGCCGAAATCCTGCTTCAGCTTCTCTGGGTGACCAACAGACCTCTCCAGGCAGCCAGGCAGGCAACAACCAATGGGAAAGCTGAATTAGCTGCCCTTGTCCAGGTCTAATGGCTGAGACACCCCAAATACATACATGTCCATCTTTTTCCACTAACACAGGGCTGGTAGCACAGACTCAATCCTTCTCATCTTATGTAGTTCATAATACTACAGACAGTACTGCTGGGACTGACCTCAGGAGCTCATGTCAGATATACTCCTGCCAAAAGGTAGGATCACCAGTTTCTGAAGCAGTTTCTGATATCCATTCTACTGGCTCAGAAAAGACAACAAGCAGCAAAATCCTGCTTTGGCATTTATTCATTTCAGCCATTAACAAGTTTTCCTGACTTCTAATCCTGTATCTCACCTGCTAAACCTGTTTTACTATATCCCAGTAGCAGAAGAGTTGTAGAAGATAGACTTTCTCTTTGCAGCTATCACACAGAGAGCTGAAAAACTAATTTCATATCTCCCCTCCATTTTCTCCTTCTCTAGCGAAAGCCCTGTTCCTCAACTCTGTCCCCACAGGTCATGCTTTTGATACCCTTGGTAGTTCTTGCTGCTGTCACCCTCACTGGGATACTTGCCTTTTTCTTAATGGGTATTGTTGACTCACATTTAGTTTGTGAGCCATTTTATCTTCAGATCAATGCAATAACAGCTCTTTGTGCTATTAATTATTTTCATCTAAGGACTGAAACTTCAGTGTTTCCTATTGCAGCACATCCCATCTCTTTCACCTATTTCACAAGTTCTCAGTTTTTCTTCACACACTTCCTCCATTCCTCTGTTACGGGTCATAGTTCATGTCACAGCCCTGTGCAGGGAGTGATGAACATTCATCCCTTTTGTGTTAGCACTCAAATCCACTACTACAGGTCTTTAATTCACACTTATCAGAGAGAGCCTGGAGTCTACAAAGAGCACCAGAGCCCAGCAGCAATGCCCCACCCTTGCTCTCCCCGCAGGCTCTCCCAGTGATCCCTACTCTGGAGCAGCAGCCTCAGTGAAGTTGTCCTATTGAATACAACAGGAGTGCTACAGACAGTGATTTATAATGACTTTCATACCGTGAGAAGGGATTTACAATACAAATTGGGGTAGAGACTTCGGTGTCTCTAAAGCAATAGTCTGTAATTCTGAAGAGGTCTGAAGGGTGAGGTCTCAGCAGAAATGCATTAAAAACTTGTCTTTGGCAGGGAAGTCAGGGATAGACATGCCTGACTAGAGAATATTGAACCAGAATAGACACAAAAGGGTCCTGCAGACTGGCCTGGCTCTCTTGATATTCAATTATTATGTGGCCTTCCGTGTCTTTCTGAGTGGACCTTTTTAATATGAGAAACCAGTTTAAATAACAAAAATATTAGCACATTTACTGCTGCCCTTTGTGGTATAATAGTCACTTTGTGACTTGCGAAAATTAGTCTTTTAGGAGTTCTACAGAGCTGGGAAGATGAAAAGGTCAAGTTGCATTGCTCTGAACTTGCCCCTTTTAATGCTTTACTATTGAAATACTGTGACTGTTGGTAAGAACCTAGTCCTGTATAAAACCCACAAAGCTAAGAACACTTGATCATTCCTTCAGAGTTAATTAATTTCCCAGAAACCAACTAATGCATTTTAGAAATAGCTGCAGGCAAATGTTAATAACAGATTAATCTTTCATGCCTTTGAGAATTTTTAGACGAAATGAAGATAAGTTCAACTTCCCTTGGTGATCTAAATGTGTGTAAGATAACTAGTTTACATATTAACTTTTGTGATGAGATATATCAAAATGAAAACAACTTTCGCTCAGAGAAAAAAAGATAATGCCTTATTGTTTAGCTATTTAACACCAGTAGAAAGATAAAGTTTCAGTAACAAAGAAAATCATAATTGGAAATTATAATTATCAGAACTGTCTTTTTAGGTGAGATTTTCAGAGAATACTCAAACCTGTTTCTCTATCTGAGACCTGCTTTGATCTCAGAAGTTTAGAGGATAGGCCTTTGCATGCAAAACCGGTCACTTTTGATTAGTTTATAGCAATGAAAGGGTCCTGTTCTCATTAAATTAATTTATGACACACTTCATTTCCATGGATGGAGAAAGGGGTCATTTCTTAAAAAGCTGACAGCTTGTGCATAGGGTGAAAATCAGGAGGACAACTGGTAACGCCAACTCTGATAAAAATACCATTCTTACCCATCAAGAAAAAGCATTCTCCCCTAACCTGCCAGGTATAGGTATGGTGTAAAATGCACAATGTTTGTGTGATGACATACTGTGAAACCTGTTTCATGCATTAAGAGTTCTTTCCACAACACTGGAGCCCTGATACCCCCACTACCAGTTCTTGAGTCATAACTAAAACAACAATGCCTTGGCACTTTATGAAATATCTGAAGCTTCAGCACATCACTGAGTGACTGAGTGTGGGAGATGGTGATAAAGTTGTCAAGCAAAATGGTTGCCTTTGCCTTATGACTACTATATATGTCTGCATATGAGACGATGTATTATGAACACCAGCACTGCACCCTAAGGTTTAGCAATCATATTTCTCATTATTCTTGTCTCTCTATAAGGCTCATCCCACTGCAGAAAAATAAACATTTGCATTCAGTCTCCTCCAGAAATAAGGTCTCACAAACAACAACGATGATACAGGCGTTTAGGATGCTGACATATCATGTAAAAAAAAAAAAAAAAAAAAAAAAAAGGTAAAATTCTTTATCCATCAGAAGCAATAAACACAACTTTCTTGATTAGTGCAAGGCTGTGAATGCAACTCTCATGCTACTGCTTGCATTTGGTTGTTTCTATTCTGTGATTAATTGTTTACATGGTGTTCAGGGTTAAGCACTAGATAACACATTATTCTTATGCTGTGACAATATTCCCTGTTGACATCTTTTAGCTGTCTACACTTCTTGCAGCAGACTTGGCAAACATTTCTTGAATATCTAATGTTTGCTCACTCATTCTGAGTACACGTTCCTAGTACAATGTTAAAAATTTAGCTGGGTCAGATCTGTAGATCCCATTTCTGTAGCATACTTGTTAAGTCTTCTTGCAGAACCCTACATTACTAATTTCAGATTAATTTTATCCTCTGGCTGTACACATTTAATGGAAATCCCTGTACAAATACCTCAAGCAAAATGCTGTATTTACAGTACTTTTCCGACACATTTATCTAAATTGACAACAATCAAAAGAAAGCTATTGAAAGTTATGCATTTGTCAGTGAAGCACTAAAACATCCTTTAAAAAAATAGAAGAGAAAAGAAGAGTCAAATGTGCATATTGTATTTCTGTCATACAGCTCCCACTGCAGTGAATGCAGCCAGTTAGATTTGCTGCTTACCTAAAGCAGGATTGACTTGTCTGTCTGAAGCATCATAACAAACCACCTACTTTTCCACTTATCTTTTAAGCATTTCCCCAGTGTGCAAGTACAATAGGACTAATACCACATTCAAAGCAAAAAGCTGTTTTGACCTTTCTAGTGCCTCGGGGTTCTTTGCCCCTCTCTACTCAGAAGGTTTTACATCAGAGAATCAATCACAGGCTGTCTGGGCAGCTGCTTACACATTCCATGGACACGTCACTGGCTCACAGACTTTCTTTCGATAAATGGTGATTATTCTTTTCTTCAGAGAAAAATAAAGCAGCCCCAGAAACTGTCATCCTGTCATTTGCTCTGCAATAATATGGTGAATGTGCAGGGCACAACCATTAAAGATTGGGGTCCATGTGAGTACCTGGTGTAAACAGAAATGAGATATACTTTGATAAATTACAGCCAAGAACTGGGCTTCCAGCCCTTTTTTCATAAAAGCTGACAATTTTTTCAGGTTATCTGTTTGACGGGAAAAGAATATCTGCCATCTGCTAACATTATACTTACATCAATCTGGTGGTCAGAGGTAATGGCAAAGAAGGGGAAGAGGCAAACTGCTGTGCCGGAGGGCACTTCCTAATGCTGTGTGCTAAAATGCAGCACACAAAGGACAAAGCAACCAAGACAGAAGCTATCCAAGACTAACTCTCTCTCCACATGGAGAAATGGGCCCAAATATTCACTGTGATAGCAGGATACTGCAGAAGGAGAGATACCATTAATGGGTGACAGGAAAACAGTCAGAAGACTGGCAGTGTCAATAGAATCACAGTGGGTTTTCTACTTTAGAGACATGTAAAATACTACAGTCACCCTGGGGTTTACATGGTGCCTGTGAAACAAAGAGCAAAAGGAGATGGGCATCACCACCCCCTCTAAGTACAAACCAGGCCCAAGTTCCTACAAAGGAAAGAGTGTACATTTGAAAAAAGAATAGGGATTCTTCAGAGATAGAACAAAATATTGGAGTCAGCAGAGAAGATACAGACATCACATACACGTTCTCCAAGAACATCCAGTTTCCTCAAAGATATCAGCAATGAGATAAAACACACTGAGAACAGCTGCCCTATGGCAGGTAAATATTAATTCGACAATCCTCTAGTCAAATATTTAAAGGGAAAAACCTGAGGAAAATGTATACTTAATTGTAATTGTCCAGAAGTGGATGATAAGGTAGCCGACATTTTAATTTTATAGGAGGGAAATTTGGCACTCCTTTCAGCTCAAGGAGCTATGAAGTGCAGCAGGAGTCCATCTGCAGAGCAAAAACTTGTGTATTGCATGATCAGCTTTAGCTGGAAGGATTTTCTTCTAGATCCCTAATATTCAGATGGAGAAGAGATTGGTACCTTTCAATTTTCAGAGCCAGTTAAAAGGCTACTCAGTTAATGCTGTATTCCAGAAAAGGACACAGAAGCAATTTGTGAGTGACTACAGTAAAAGGGAAATAGTAAGTATCTGACATAGTCTTGTCTCTCCTCTGTCCTCCAAATAATTGTTCACTGGACCCAGTTTGCCTTGGTATGCCCTGAGACATCTCCAAGGGAACCTGTTTTGAACAAGGAAGCAATTCTATGAAAGTAAAACATTTCAGTTACAATTGCCATAAAGAATGTGGATGACAGGCAAAAACCAAGTTAAAAAAGAAGTAAGGATGTCACTATATGCAAGTAGCCTTACTAGGTAAGGACAAATAAAAACAGTGATTGGGGCAATTTTGCTCTAGTAGGGTACTGAAAAATTCCACTGGTTACAAAACATACAACACAATCTCACAGACACTGCCATTTATGTATGAGGAAACTAGCTTGAGTATTTCCTTTTGATGTTGTAATACTGCTAATAAATAATATACTAACAGACTCAATTTCATAACACTAAATAAAATTACAAGGATTCAACATTCAGAAAGATTTATAGAAATCAACAGATTTATTTCTCAGTCCATTTTGTGTTCAGGAACAATTGTTCCCCAGCTCGTACGAAGTTTGCTTTCCCCGAGTCAAGAGACAGTAGAGAAAACCTGCTGGTCTTGTTCATACAAATCAACAAGATCTGAGCTCTATCCTGCTGTTCCCAAGTAGGTAAATTAAACAACAACCACAGGATCTACAGATTCTCTTCACAAGTCTAATGCCCACACAATTTCTGAATTTCTGCCACTATCATGTAACCTGTGAAAATTACAGAAGAACAGCTGAAGAACAGAAGGACAAAGAAGGTGCTAAGCATTTTTATTTATGGAATATTTCAAGTTGTTTTCTGCCTTTAACCAGGATTAGTATTCAGGGCAAAAAAAGTGAGATGGACTTGGAAATCTGACCTGCTTTTTCTGCAGCCTTCCAAATGGCTGGAATACTCTGCTGGGAAGCCTGAGACCACTGCCATAGGGACAGTAATGGCAGTCTGTTCAGTGTCATCCTCCTACGGTATTCTGAAACAAATGCAGGTTTTTATAACAAATTATTATCCAATCATGATCAGTTAGATAATATACATACCTCATAAGTGACAGAAAAATCAGTATCCTTTATATATTATTTTGCTTCTCTTTTGAATATTGCAAGGTTCTTATCTTACCAATAAGTATTACTCTGTGGCTATTATTCTTTTCTAACAGTGAAATATGAAAGGGTTTATTTTCCTCCATATGGATGCAGATTTCAAGGGCTGTGAATTTCATGCTTTTCTTTGCCAGAAAATTGTTGTGATCTGAATACGTTTTAAGAAAAATCACCATGCTAGCAAGTGATTAAGAAAGAAAACATCATGTATTGGCAGCAAACAAATGAAAAACAAATAATATAGATGGATGGATAGAAAAGCAGCTTAAAGAAGAATTCTAATCCTGTTCTAAATTAAATAATTTTTAAAAAGGAAATGCATAGGGGGAGGAAAAGTGAAATGTAATCTGTTCTGGCCTCTTGCCCCCACCCATAATTCAATTTACTGCCTTGAAGTTACTCCTGACTTACCGAGGTGCAAACAACAGCAGCATGAACCTCTGAGCATGTGCCTCAGAGAGAACTCAGCGGCTGAGAGAGTATGGACAGGAGTTGCTGAAGTCTTCTATGTATCTTCTGCGTCCCAGCACTGCCTAAAGCATTCATGACCCCATCATGACTTATGGGTTAGGGTGCTTCATGGTTGCATTGCATTGCCAGAGCTTCCGAAGAGAACCAGAGTGTATTTTGGCTGAAGTGTCCCTCCGTGCTAAGGTGAGAAGACCACAGTGGCATAAAACAAGAGTGCCACAGCACTTTCAAGAAGAAAAAAAACAAAATGAAAGGTAAGTGAGAGAAGTCACATCAGTAGAAGCTTGGGGGTTGAGTTTGATCTAGAAGGTGACTTGTAGGTCCTAATGACGAACTTGTAGTCTTGCTTTAGACTGTTTGCCATGCCAGACAAGCTCACATCGCCAGCAGAACCTGAGTTGCAGAAAACCTCTTTTCCCAGAGACTGTGCCACTGCTCCAGGTCCTACTGGGTCTTTAGAGACACTGGGACCTCCAAGAACCAATTTAAGATCCTGGGCTGCACTATTTGGAGTGCACTGTGTGGACACATGAGTACAAGATGGATGGACCTTGCTTTGAAGTTGGCCCTGCTTTGATCTTTGATAGTCGGACCAGATGATGTCACTTCCAACACAAAGTATGCTATGACTTTATCAGCTGTATTTTCCTGGGTGGCTCTATTGTCTCCTCACACTCACTCTACATGCTTGAATGCTGCTAATGTCTTCTATCACTTCATCATTGCAATCCCATTCTTCATTTTCCTATAAAAACAGCAATAGCTACAGCCACCACGTCACACTGGCTCCTCTTGCAGCTTTTCTCATTGACCTCACAGCCACTGCCATACCCTGTCTGGTGGAGCAATCTCTGGCAGGACACACACTATGTCAAACAGGAAAGGTTTTGGACCAAAGAGCTGAGATCATGCTGATAAACAAAACATTTTCTGAGTCATAAACACTTCCTTGCTCCCATTTGTCTCCCTGATAGAATAGCCAATCTGAATCATATTTCTTCTAAACACTTTTTACAAGGAACAGTTTAAATGGGACAAAGCACTTAGTTTTGAAGGGAGTTTTTTGTAAAAGTTCATGATAATTTTTAGAGTGTTGGAACTCTTTACAAAGACAGCTTTTTGCACAGATGCACCAGTTTCTACAATTTGTTGTGTCACCTGTGCAAAGTAGTGACTGATCAGGAGAGAAGTGATCTAAGAGGCAGGAGATCTAGTTTGGAGTCTCTGCTCTGTCAGACCATACTGCAGAAGTCAGCCTCAAAAGCTGAGGTGCCGGTCCAGCTGCCAGATAGCAAAATTCATCCTGGAGTCCATCTTTGAACAAAACTAGATGTTTTCCTTTTCAAAGCTGTACTTTTTGTATGTGCACACACATTTGAGACTGCACGTGCATGCTCAAACTCATAATTGATCTATTACACAGCCATCAATTTCGCTCTGTTTCAAAATTATACCTCTCAGCCACGCCATCACTCAGTATGTATCCCAACTGGAATGTTAATAACCATGGGGCTTGGTCTAGCTTATAATCAGGGCAGCACAATCAAATTTAGCCTGATTGTGAAAATGAGAGAGGGGCACTTACAGAGGTGATTTCCCTGGAATTTGCATCTGTAACTACAAAACTTGAGCTACACTTTGTTATCATCTTCCAGAAACAATTATTCTAGAAAAGGCTATCAAAATATCAGTCAATTGAGAAGCCTACTCAGAGGCTGAGAATGAAACAAGATGGAAGTAAGCTGAAAGCACAAAGTAAAGGACTTCTTTAACAGCTGGAAATTCATTTATTAAAGCATATGATGAGGGTGACTAGAAAAAGCTCTCATGGAATGACCACTGTCTTTCTCCTGTGGATGAGCTGTAGCAGTTTGGAGCTCCTTAGCAGGTTCAGGAAGACACCAAATGGGTATTCCTGGCTGAAAGGCTCAGACTCTGAAGAGGAGAAACCTCCTGAGATGCTTTCCCAGGATTGCATTTCTACAGCTCACTCAGAACCTTCTGCACTGACAGAAATCCCTCCAGGTATATATGAAATATTCAGTCACACACTGCAAAACACATCCCGCTCATAAAGAACATTTCCATCTTCCTTTTACCACAAGTGACTCCAAAAATAATATAGAGGGAAAATATCCTTTTGTTTTCAGTTGATCAGCTGATTTTATTGTGACATTCAACTATTTGTTCTCTACTGATGGAATACTTCCCTGAAAGAGAGGTTTGCTTAAGCATTGACTTTCCTAATTCAAGAAACATGGAGTAGGTGGGGGTGGCAAACACAGTGGACCAAAAAAGCTACGAGTTCCTTGGGTCACCTTCTCTCTTTTACTGGTAGAAACTGGAATTTCCATTTTACAGGAATAGTTCTAATTATGAAAAGTTTTTTTTTTAATACTAATGATGTAAACATAAAATTTCATGCAGAACAGAAATACATTAAAAATTTTCATCACTGCGCAGGGAGACAAGGGGAATTGTAAGAGCCCAGGCAAAGAAGGAACCAGAAAGGAAATCTGCCAGATTGGGATATGCCTACTTACGTCTGGACTGCAGAAAGCTTAAAACACCCCCCAGCTGCTCGTGGAAGTCTCAAGCAGGCTGCTTACCCTCCAGGCTGCCACTGGACAAGAACCTACTTAGGTAAACCTGTTTCTCACCTGTGCTCCATCAAAACTGTCAATGGCATTCACACAATTCAGTTTAGTCAGATCACCATTTTCTAATCTGCATGGAAAATTCCTAACCAGGGCTTCTTACCTGCTTGGAATTGTTAGTCTGCAGCTCATGGAGCAGCAGTGTCACAATTAGATCATTTGTAAAAACCTTTTGCAAAGAAGGAACACTCCTTTCTCTTACTAGCATGTAATTCCTAAGAATTCAGTTTCATTATATCAGGCCAGATACGTATAAGGGGAAGTGTGAACTGCCCTAAACTCGACTTTTAAAATTACTTTTTACTCCATTTTCTTTCCAATAGTCTAGCAATGAGCTATTTAAATGGATAGCTTATTACACTGCCTAGGACAGAAATAACATTAAGATGATATAAAGGTGAAATATAAAATGATAATCCACCCAAAGAAAGCTGCTGCGAGTCATTTAAAGTAAGTGATGTTTTACTTTTTAATTAATACAAAAAATATTAATTTTACAGCACTAAGTTTTCACTGCAAGTCAAAATGATGGTACACCAGAATGGGAATGTGTTTACTAATCAGAGCTAAGGCTAAAATCTGCCATCCTCACAGGCAAAACAGCTGGTACACCCAAGGAGCAATGTCTCCCTGTGGAAACAAGCATACCAATTTGGGCTGAAACTGGTTCTTAAACTACACATGGGGAGTAGCATGTGAAAAATACTTAAATAACCAGGAGGGCCACAGGATTAAATAAAATTATTTCAAGAATATTTTAATAGGCCTATTTCACTCACCCACTAAGCATATTTCTATTTCTGCCTCAAATAATAGCGATAATTTCATGGTACTTAGGAAACAAAAGTTACAGTACAGTTTTCACTTTCCCAGTAACAAATATTAATGTTGGTACCAGAAAGTCATGGGCTCAGAAAGGACTGCTGCTTGGGTGATGCCATTTTAAAACACTTCATTCACTTTTATGTTGCAGAGCTGCAATTGAAACTTGTGTTTCTGGTTTCATTCTCCACAGACATGAACAAATGCCTTCTGGAAAAGGAATGGAGACTTGTCAGTGTGTATTTCAAAATGATAAATCAAGAAGGAGCTAGGCTATTCCTCTAAGGATTTGGCCATGACACGAGTCAGGTGTGAACTTAGACCTCTTTGTCTCCAAATGGGTGGAGTCCAGGACACAAGTAACTGAGATCTAACCATGGAAGTTGCTTTTCTCCAGGGGATTCACAGGCCTCCAAGTTGTTCTAATGTCTAACTGACTTTTTAGAAACTGCATTAAAAACCAGGACGTTTCACAATAGCTGAAAGGTCCCATGCTTGCTTTCTGCTTGGTAATCACCTGTTTGAATGCCTGATATAGAGCCATGGGCACTTACCTGCATCCATCCCTGCTGGAAGTCGTGGCCCATGTGCATCAATAGAAACACCTGTTCTTAGCCACTTGTCAGATGAGTAAAAGAATGACAGTGGGTGAGATCTCTCCCTGTAAAAAAAAAAAAATAGCTTATTCTATGTAATACAAACATCCAAGTACTGTTTAGACCAGTGAGCAGGAGAGGAAGAGATGGCTGGGAGGGATAACTTCTATATTAAGCTTTGTTATTGCAACTTTTGTCTTTCTATCTATAAACAAACTTTTGCCATATTTATTATTTCCCAATTCTTTGCTCTCAACAGCCAGTGGAACATTTATCTCCATTTCTAATAGCCAAATCAGCTACAGATTATTATCTCTAGATTGCAGGTTTGAACTGCTCTGTTTTAGTTGCAACACTTGGATGGAAGGGATGGTGGCAAAGAAATGAGGTAGTGCTATTTCTGTGTGAATGATACTGCTTGATTAGCTAACAGGCAGCCTTCATTGTCCACTTATTTGGCAGTGGAGACTTCCAGTTCTAGTTCAGCACTATGGTCTGACAAGTGTGTGATTGATAGCACCTCACAAAGAGCTGTTTTGAGCTTCGTCGCAGGCAAGGAATTGTACAAGTTGTCTGTTGATTCTAGACACTACAAAACTTGAAAGGGGAAAGCAAGCATGGCTGTCAGCACTAAGGCCATTTTACAACAGCATTTCAAACCACCCTCAAGCATTTTATCCCTATGAGTTTATTCTTTAAGCTTTGGCATTCTGGCCTCAGTGTAGCAAAGAACTTGTAATTCAGTACACATTTAACAGTAACATATTCTCACCCACAGTTTTGTCTTCTTCATGATCACTTTCATTTTCATAGTTATTTCCTCAATATATGATTATTATTCCAGTGGAAATAAAAGTTGAGGTTTTTTATTTTATAGGAGCCGCTAAGGACTTTGGGTGGGTCTAGTTTGGAGAAGAGAAGGCTGAGGGGCAACCTCATTGCTCTCTACAGCTTCCTGAGGAGAGCATGTGAAGAAGAAGGTGCTGAGCTCTTCTCTCAGCATGGGATACATGGGAATGGGTGGAAACTGTGCCAGACTGGACACCAGGAAGCATTTCCTTACGGAGAGGGTGGTCAGACACTGGAACAGGCTTCCTTGAGAGGCTGTCAATGCCTCAAGCCCAGCAGTGTTAGAGGATCATTTGGACAGAGCCCTCAGCAAGGTGCTTCAGCGTTGGGTCTGCCCCGAAGTGCTCCAGCAGCTGGAGAGGGGGATCACTGTAGGTCCCTTCCAGCTGCAAAGGTCTATTCTGTTCTCATTTATCTGTAGTTAGGGGTTGGCAGTAATTAGGACCTCTGCTTGAAAAGCCAGAGGGATTTAATAAAGCCCTTCAGGCTGTTTCCATTATGCATTTTTCACATATCATAAAATAAACTAACCTTACATGGGACTGTAAAAAGTCATATACACAGCCAAAGATGAATCCTGGAGAGCTCTCTAAAATACAGGCCAGCAAATACTTTGAAGTATAAAAATTAAAGTAACTTTCTGTCATTTAAAATAAGTGGATTGTCAGAAAGCAAGAGATTACAAACACCCTCAATTTGTCAGAATTCAAAAGTAAATGTTAATTCCACCTTATACTTTCATAGTAGCAATGTATATTTGTGCTTATTTATGTTTCCAGATTCATAGATGAGGTAAATATAGTCAATAAAAGATAGCAAAAATCTACTAATAGATTTTTCAAAGCTCACTTAGCTCATAAATTTCAGAATTTGTAATAACTGTAGTCCTCATGCCCCAGACAATATATTCAGAACAAGGATAAATAAAATAAATGTCCTGAACCTCACAATATTTTATCAGATATCCCAAAAATAACTGGAAGAGCAGCACCTCTTGCAAACAGGGGTTTTTTTGATCAGTCACCTGTTGATCTAGTATCAAAAAAATGCATGGAATGTGCATTTTTCCTCTGACATTTCAAAATTATACTAATGAGATAGTCTATTAACAGGAAACTGATTTAAATGAATTATTTTGTCGAGGTGCCAAATCCCCTCCAACTCATGTTCATTGTGAAGATCACTGCCAACATGACCACAGCTGTTTTTTTCTGAAGCATTACTCTTTGGAAAATACCTTATTAAAAGAAAAAAAAAACCTTTCCCTGGAGGTAGGTGGTAGAGTAGGGGAAACATGTTAAAAATCAAACTTTGCATGGGAAAAAAGACCAGGTCCAAAAAGGGCCTTGTTTGTGGAGAACAGGTTGTTCTTCTTTCCCCATAAGACTTCTTCAGTCTGGCAAGAAAATGTTGTACTCTGTAAGATGTGCTGAAAGAACCAGGTTTAACAAATATCCAAACTCAGACCAAGATGATTACCATTAGCCTTAGACTGGGAAATAACACCTCTACTTGTCCTTCTCCAGATTCCCTAGAGCAAATACTGAGAAAACTGAGACTTGTCACACTGGTCCTCCAAACTGAGCCAGGCAAAAAATACTGAGGAGATTTTAAAGCAAATACTGCAAATGGATTGATTTGTATATGCAAATATCTCTAACTCAACACCTGAAGCTGTACCAGGATAGATCCAGTTCCAACAGCCAACATCTGTTCCCCTATAGCAAATCATTCTATATGCAGAACATGCAAGATGGCAAACACAGTAACAGAGAAAGTCAGTGGCTTATGGACTAATTCATGTTGCAGCAACTTTCTTTTGCCCTCACGTTTGCCATAAATCACCTTTGCATAATGAATTGGCAGAAATAATTTTGAGTGCACAAACAACTGGGGGGGAAGGGAGGGTCATAACTACTGCAATAGCAAACATTAGGCAATATTTTCCAGAATTAGGCCATGGTTTTTACTTTTTGACTAAACTGTTTCTTCACCATCTGTAAAAACCATCATGTTTTTAATGATCCTCAGAGGTAAACCAGTCAGTTTACTCATACCTCCTGCATTTCGTAATAGATATTTTTAAAAGGTTTTATCTTAATTGTTTTTTGAAGTAGGTGATAGTAGTTATCCACAGAAAACGAAGATGATTATCTCCATCAGACATCCGAGCAACAGTTTCATAACAAGAAGTAAAAAACGGGCTATAGGTAATGTCTGACATCAATATTAACTTAGGCGCAAAAGAAACTTCCAACATGCTTGTAATTGGTGATGCACTGAGACCCAGGTGAACAACTGGCAGGGCTCAGAGAGTTTTTTTGTTTGTAATAACCTGATAAATAAGTCCACAAAGCAGTGGGGAGATGCAATCTAATGAACACATGTATTTTGAGACTCCTTTTAAGAGCAGTTGGTTTGTGAGCACTCATTGTCAATGGCAGGCAGTATTCCAGATCAGCGTACACATGGGGCACTCACACCTGAGTGTTCCCAGACCTGGGAGATTCGGGGAAAAGAAACTTTCAAAATTGGAAGGAAATTGGAAGGAAAACTCATCTCTTTGATTACACCAGCTGGCTAAATATTGAAGTTCCTTGCTATCAGAACATGCTTTGTCTCAGTGAAGAGGAGGTACCATCTCTTGTGACACAAAACCTGTCAGCTTCCCTGCACAAGGAGTAGGAGCTGCAGGGCCACTGGTCCCGCTATGGCTACAGGGAGCAAAAGAATATCACACACAGAAAACCACAAAACTCACAAACCCACATTGGATCTCTTCCTTCTGCTTAAAAGTTCCAGGAAACCTTGGGTAAAAGATTAGGGGAAAGAGTGGCCAGTTTATATGCAGAATTCAAACAAAAGAAGACATCCACATTGAACCTATGGAAAGTTTCAGCTGAACCATTCAGCAGCAGCTACTGAAACTCCCCCCTATCCAAACACTGGGTTCAGGGAAAGTTCTGAAAAGCACTCAGCTCGCCCCTCACCAGAGAAAAACAAGCAATGATTCTGTTTTGGTTTGAGAGCCTACAGTACGCTAAAGTCAGAAAATAACAGACTACATCCTGGAAGTTTGGAGATGAAAAGAAATGCATTTGGTTATTTGTCACCTTGACAGAACAACATTTCTATCTCCCATATATTTTTGCAGTCTTTTTAAATTCCTGAAGATTGGTACTTCCATGCCTTTCAATGGTTCTGTCAGCACAGCTTCATTGCAGATGCCAGGTGACGTTCAGCTCAAGTGTACACTTCTTCATCTCAGCCGTTTTCTGCTGCAGCTCATGGCAGAAAAACATTTATTCCAGCTCTGTACCAATGACATCAGGGATGTTTGTGCAGGGGATGGATTATGGCATCTTGAAGACCTTGTAATCGTGTGAGTACCCAGTTTTTTAGGGGGAACTTCTCTAGCCACCCAGTGACCTCTTGTTACAGAGAGCTGTATGCTGAGGAAACCTGAGGAGGAAAATCTGCCAAAGCTTTCTCCTGATTTCCATGCCCTGCATGCTAAACAGATGGGGTTTTTTCCTCCTTTTTTTTCTTCAGTAGTAGCACAAGGCTCATGTAGCTGCTATTCTATAGTACTCAGCACTGCCCTGATGGAAACAGCTCCATGAAGGTTGCAGGACAGCAGTTTATACTTTTAGTACAGAAGCAGAAGAAAGAGAAACACATCATGCATGATCTGAGAATACAAGCAGCTGCTTGCTTATACCAAGATTTAGGCTTATGTCAATAAATCATATGTTCATTGTGGGGGTTTGTTATGTTTCTTCTTGTTTCAAAATTATTAATAAAAAGCAAACAAAACTGTTCATTTATGCATAGCCCTGTGAAAAGCTTTGAACACTATCAAGTCCTACCCTGCAAACACTACCTTACACGATTCCTGCTACGGGTTTCCTCTAAGTCAAGGACAAACTGCATGATTTGACCTGAGAAGCTGTCCTCACCTGGCCTGAACTCTAAATACAGGCTTAGATTCACTATAGCTCTATGATGAAATTAGGTATATTAAGCTTAACATAACTTAATAACTTAAGCTTAACCCTGTATTTAGCATTTTGCTTCCTGAAACCCTACAAAGTTCAAGAGCCCTCAGCAAGACTGCCAAAGCAAAACAACAGGGAGACAATACAGGAGGTACAAACAGACACCAAGGAAGGCTCCAAACATCAGCACTTTACTGTTCTTTAGTACAATCTTTTATACTATCCATCTTACATGCATGATACCTGTGTGCCCTCTCTACCCTTCTGTGATTGGTCAGTACACCTCAGCACTCCATGTGTCACTATCTCCAATAACGTTCACCTGTCCTACACAGTTGTAGCCTATTAGGAATGAGGCTTGGCCACAGCCCCATTCCCAATCACCACAAACTGTGTGCCCACAGGGAGCTACCTTCTACTCTAGCTAAACCCCAGGTGTCATTGAGAGGAATGGAGGCAGCTCAAAATCAACAACCTTTCCAGGCAGGCAAAGTCTTATAAACCTATGTAATTTGAGCCGGTACTTGATCCTATGTCCACTCAGTGCATTTTGCTGAAACAGGCATTCTGTGGCAGTGCTTTATGCTCTCAGCTTCACTTTTATGCCATTGCCTCTCCCTAGTACAGAAAGAGCTGGTCTTGTGCAGCCTTCACAGCCGAGCTGTTTCTCAGCACTAAGTGCCACCTTGCTGCATATATGAGGCCTCACAGAGCCTCAGTGCTGAAGGTCAGGAAGTAGACAAAGTCAGTATGTAAGAATCCTGCTGTATCAGTACTGAATTTCTCTGATATATTTCTGTTTGGAATTCAAGACAGGAGCACCGATACATGCTTTTCTTATAGTTCTACTAAATTGCTGCCAAACATTATACCACTAAACCTGCTGAGCTCTCAGGTGCAGTTGCATTTAAAGACTGCAGAAAATTCACCCATCAATACGAATCTTGCCATAACCTGGTATCTTCTGCAGAGGTGAGTAATCTGTCTGACATTCTCCACTGCCTTAAAAATCCCACCACTATTTATTCTTTACTTTTCTGCAAAAGCCGGGTTTTATAACCTCTTGCCAAGTACATAGGCAAATACTTTGCATGTCCAAGTGACAGTCAAGAACTAGATCCTACTGCTTACTCATTTCATACTTCACTTGCGGTATTTACTTAGCCTGATGGAACAGCCTTTCTAGCTCCCAAGTGGAGGTAGGAGAAGAGGACTGTGCTAATGAAGGCTTTAATCTGGTCCTGAAGCAAAGCAGAACACACCAAGGAAGTGGCAGGTAGTAGAGAACTATGGTGCAGAAAACCCTCAGTTGGTGTGACATGTGCCAGGGAGTTCATTCAAGCTGAGTGCAGCAGCATCAGCTCAGCATGAGTGTATGAATGCAACAGGACAACCCTGAATGTTGTCTGGCTCCCCGTTTCTCCATTTGCAGGAGGCAAATACAACAGTCAGGGAATTTGGGGGGTGAGCCTTGGCCAGGCCGAGCCCAGGTGGTGCTGCAGCATCAGTGCAGACTGTTGTGCCTGGAGAGAGGACACCTCCCCTGGCTTCCCTTCTGCACAGCACCTCTCCACCAGCAGGCACCACCACCTGTGGCCAGGGCAGCTGCTGCAGTTTCAGGTTAGCAAAGCAAAACCAAGCTAGTTCCTGCTATGCCTCACCAATCAAATGAAGATGATTGCTACATGAGCATTTGCCTGGAGTTCAAAGCTGGAGTAAGTGATGCCACTATTATTTGCTAGATGGAAAGCTGTGACTCTCTGTTACCTTAATATGCCTGACACGTTTCACTTCTCTGGCCCCTAAGGGACACAGAAATTGCATACAAGAACACAAAAAGAAAAGCCAAACAAATGTATGTCATGATGACTTGATGTTGCCTTTTGCCTAAAGCAATCTGACATAATTAGCCATCTCACAAGTAAAACCTTTATGTTTTATTCTTTTACCAATTTAAAATAAAAACTGTACATTAGCATGGGTAGCTTGTCATTTTAATACACTTTGATGTTTGCAAGCTTTGAAATATCATGCTCAAATTTGTATGCAAATTTGTATTTCCAATTACATACTCATTAGTTCTTCTGGAACTTCTTCCTAATATTCACAAAATGTTTATAACTTCCTCTTTTATTTTCCTGAATTACTTTAGAATGAAACCTGACATACAAAAGACAAATGAAGAAATCCATTAGCACTTAGGAACTTTCTTAAACATCACATTTAATTTCTAAGGATGTCATAATTTGTCACTTCAAACAAGTTCCAAGTGTCCATGCAGACCTCATCTTATAGCACATTAAAACTCAAGGCAAATAGTTTTGTGCCTATAGCACTGTCAGCCTCCAGAAATGCCCACCTCCCTTACCTACTCATCTGAAAACCCAGTTGCCTTTATTGAAGCCTTGAGAGGCGACCTAGAATGGAGGCTAAAGTGTTAAAGGAATAAAGTAGGTAATTATTAAAAAGGCCTCCAAAGAATACACTTCGGGCAGTACTAGAGCCTGGCTATGGCTCTACCCAAAATGAACGACGGGTCATGAGTTTTTACACTTTTATAAGTTTTGGTCCATTTACATATTGGGGTTAATTGTCCAATTATAGCTTCAGGTTATGAAGTCCCATCCTCCCAGTTTGGTCTCCCCAGTTCACTGCTGTTTATACTTTTTGGGCCTGAAGCTGCAATGGTGTTCTTGGTCCTCAGGCTGGAAAAGGATTGTTTTCTCTAACTAAACTGTGAGGAGAACTTGCTAAAACTTTATATGAAGTTCAGAGTTATAAACTAATGCAGCACAGAAATCTGGAAAATATGAAAGCTGAAACTTCCAGCATCATTTCCCCCCTTTAGAGGCTTGACAAGGCCTCTACCTTGTAGAGTCTCTATTCTAAATACCTACTAGAAATAGGCATTTAATAATAGATAAATACCTAGCAACAGTAAATATCTAACAATAGTAAATATCTAACAATAGTACATATCTAACAGTAGTAATGTTTTGCACAGTTGGCTATCATGCAAAGAATAATAATGATTATTATGAACAGTTCTCTAAGCACAGAAGAGGAATCATTTAAAATATGTTTTCATCTGCATCAGTCTCTGTTTTTACAGTTGCTTCAGCAGCAGAAGCTTTCTTAACTCTGGAGTCAGTGAATCCAGTGTCCTTTGCCAGCAATTTTGACTGCAGTGAGGGTGGGCAGCAGAACTTGGAATGGTTCTCTCCACTTGGCTTGTAGAGGACCACTGTCCCACCACTTAACATAGACCCAGCCTCCAGGTTGGAAGGGACGTGCAGGTGTGTCCAGTCCTATAGGTCTGGATAGCACAATGTAATTCTGGAGCATCTGCAAAGTGGAACCTAAAGCCATTAGATACCTCTGTAAATCAAGTTTCCTCTTCATGTGAATTTCACCTAGAATAAGTGGAATCTGACATAGTCTGCCATATAGTATTTCACAGGGACTGATGTTATCCCGCTGCCTTGGTTGTATGCAGATTCTCAGTAAAGCTACAGGCGAGGCCTGAACCCATATCATGGATGTTTCCTGATAAATTTTGCTAATTTGTGTTTTGAGGGTTCCATTCATATGTTCAGCTTTACCACTCATTATTATCACTGTCCTTAATGAATATTTTGGTGCATATGAAATACTAGTTCATATCTTTAAAAGGAGTGAAATTGAGATTACTGTCTAGGTTTCAGTGGAACAAAGCAGATATACAGAAATTATGAATGCGATTAGTTTTTTCTTTAGCTGTCCACCTCCACTAAAAACATGGGTAACATTGTAAATTCAACTGAAGTAAAAGCCACACTGTTGAAAATAAACACACAAACCCCACTGCCAGAAAGTTCAACTTTCAGATGAAACCTGAAGCTCATTAGAACATAAAATGCGTAACATGTAGTACAAGAGGAAAGAAGAGCTGGAAGGGAGCATTAGGTCATCTGGTAGCTATCACCACCCTGCCCAGGAGTGATGGCATGGAAATGCTCCCAGACAGATGCTGGTCTGACCTGTTCCCACAGATACCTCTTCTTGGAGACTTTACAATTCCCCCAAGCTATCTGTCACTAACAGATTTTTCCTAATGTCTACTTATACGCATTATTTCTCTACGTGCTATCTCAGAGCCTGGTGTGCTAAACACAACAGAGGAAACCCCTAATGTGGCAGTGTCCTGATTAAGAGGAAAAAATTTGGAAAGCAGCCACTATGAATAATGAACAGTTAATACTGAAACTGTGCTGTACCTGTGTATGCAGGAGGAACTTGGCAATACAAGCCCGAGAGGCACTGCTTTCCCTGGTTCTGCATTCAGAGTGAAAATGGTCCCACTGGTCTCCATAAAATGCAGAATTTCTCAGTCTTTCTTCCCCTCTCTACATTTTGGATAAAACTTGGAGTCATTAAAACGGCAAAGAAACAGCAAAGATTTAGGCCAACTCCATCAAAATAAAATGTGGCCAAGTTTCATATCTACTACACATTTTTGATATCACAGAAGCAAACATAACAAAGGTTCATACGTCACTATTCATGTTTGCAGGCTTGGGCACAAAACAAGATTTTTAGTATTAATAAGCCTACAACAATAGGTTATAGGAGTTTTAATGACTTTAACACAGATCTTCTTAATTAAGGTTTTATCATTAAGAAGCAAATCTGTGCATGAAGCAGATCATTTTATTCCAGCATGCCAGTAGCCTGCAAGCTGGGTATTATAGAAACACTAGTAATACAGTTCTGCATCTTGCTCCAAACAGAGCTGGATCTCTTCCTACAGGCACACCACAGTAATCCCAGTTCAGAGAGTGGGAGCAACTCAGACAATATTTGTAGCGTTCTCTCACAGTTTGGCACTTGAAATGTAACAGGCTCAGCAGAAATCTAAGAGTTAATTTTGCAGGTATTTAAAAATAAGATCTTGGAATTTTTTCCTTCGCTGTACAGCAGCATCTTAAGGCATGCAATTACCTCAATTACCTAGAGGAGTGGGAACACAGTGACACTCCATAGGACTCCTTTCTGAAGTCATAACCAGAAATCTTTATCAGTGGTAACTCTAAAAAGGAAGCTGTAAAATTATTTTGAAGTCTTTCTGGATTTTTCTTCAATTTTAGATTTGTTTCATCCCTGCTCCATATTGCTTTATGGCTGGGAGATGAGGCAACTTACTGGGCTACATTTCAGTACCTCTGCCTGGAGTTGGCTCTCAAGGGAGCAGTTTGGACAGGCAGAGGAAGCATGCTCTGAATTCACTGTAAATATAGACAAATGCCTGCACAGCAAAAACATTACTGGAGCTAGTTCAAAGATGCCCACATCTCCTGGTCTGGAGCAGAGGCTAGAGGAGATGGCTCTCCCCCAGTCCATGCTACTGGACTCTTTAATTTATTTCAGCCAGAATTTTTCACCAACTGAAGCTCATTCTTAAAACAGGAAATATATGCAACTTGTCTTAATAAAGATGTTTTGATATTTGAAGGCACAATCTCAGTAATTTTGAAGTCTGAATAATATCCATGCCAACCTTCTACTAGAGTTATAAAGCCAATTATTTTATTAGAAGACATATGCTTGTTACTAAAAATAGTCTGGTCGCTTTACTTGAAATACGAGCCAAATGATCACACAGATTACTTTTTATGCCAACAGCATTTTATATTGCAACTTCCTCAAAATTTTGCCTTGGAAATGGAAAGGTCATTTAACAAGCAGGAAGAGCGTTCTGCATTTTGGAGTCTTCCACACATCTTGGGCAACTACAAGCAAGCAATTTTGGACAAGGTCCTCCAAGGCTGTCTGAACCTTCAAGATTTGATGTCCTGCTTTTGAAAATCCAGTCAAGTTCTCATCTACAACTTTATGTACCAAATCATATTCAAGCTAAATGAAAGGAGACCTCAGCATCAAAGCAATGTTTTAAGCTATTTACCAGATCTTCTCTATTAGATGATCTGGTAAATAGCTTAAAAAATCTTGGAGTAAAGAAGGGACTTTTTTGTGTGTTTTACTATACCAGCACAGGATACACAGACACTCAAAGGGCAATGAGGTGGCAAATATTATGTAAAGTCAGAAGAAAGGGAAGACCCTTTAAAAAATTTTCATTTAAAAAAAGAATGGACCAATGTCAATACACAACACCAACAAAGAAGTGGGGTGAGTCTGTAATAATGATGGTGCTAATTGTTCAACTGTACAGCAAGCAACAAATGCTAAATTTTAATTCAAATTCACTGGTCATTCTTAGTGTTTTTTATAAATTTGCAAATCTTAGAATTGCGTACAGATGCAATAGTGCTCCATTTCAAAAGAAGACAATTTGCAAATAACTAATTTTTAGGATAAATGGAGTATGTTAGACGTCTACCATCTCAGGGAGCAAATCTGACAAATTGTCAAGTGCTTTAAGTACATCCCATGAATGATGAATAACCTGTCCACAGTTATCAAGCAGTGGGAGCAATACACCTCAAGAAATTAGGTTAGAGCTCTCTTGGCTAGTAGAACAATTATGACAGCAACCAGGACTACTCACAGATAAAACAGCCACCCCTGTCAGGGTATGCCCCCTGTGATCACCAAGAATTTCATCAGAGATCCTTTTGGAGAGGAAGCAACTGAGTGGGTCATTTGAGAAACATGGGACTCTAAACTATCTGCTCTGATTTCATTCTGATTATAAAAACACAAGTTTTATGTGTTGGTGCTTACAGAGAGGATTTTTCTGGTTATATCTATGTCACAGGCTTGGAGAGACAAACCCAGCTCTCACAGCCTCTCCTCATCTGATCAATGCTCCAAACCCTTAATCATCTTCGTACTCATTTGCTGGATTCTTTCCAGGACAGGCAGGAGTCTCTTGTATTGGGGAGCACAGTAGGACGCAGCACTCCAAATCAGAGCTCACCAAGGCTGAGGAGAGGGGAAGGATCGCCTCCCTCATCCTGGTGGCTGCTATCTTCTCAATGCAGCCCAGGAGGCTGCTTGGCCTCTTTGCTGCAAGGCCCCATTGCTAGCTCATGATCAGCACAGTGTCCTTCATGACCCACAGGTCCTTTTCTGCAAACCCATTTCCCTGAGCTTTTGCCTTCGCTGAACTTCAGGATGCTTGTGCCAGGTAAAACCGCACCCCGTTCTACACACAGAGGTAACTGAGGACCAAAACACCAAAACACCAAAGTGGCACTTGTGGTGGAGATGGCACACCAGAAAAAACTGGCATCTCTCAGGTCACAAAGAAACAGAGGAAATAAATTACCACTTCAAAGCAGCAGTCACCTGGGATTAGAACTGTGGGTGCCAACAGGGCACCTATCTTTCTGATATGTCTGAGTTTACATAATCCAGCAGTGTCTGATTTTCTTACCTTGGAGTTATTTGCTAACTTTATGCATATTCTACTAAATAAAGAAAGTTCATCTATTCACTACTGATTAGTGCAGAGAAGACCCAACATTTTATTCCTGCAGTATTATCCAACATGTACATGGCTCAGATGAGAATATGTTTTGACAGCGCAGTATTTTTATATTTTTTCCCTATTGAAAAGAAATTGGTCAGTAGAGCTAAAATAGCACCCGGTTGTATAATCTGTCCCACAGGACAGTAGTGCTCAGAAATTTCTGTTACACCCTTTAGCTCTAAACACATCCAGGGCATCCAAAACAGTGTGCCAGGTCTAGGAGAAGGGAATACACAACCAAGACATGAGTGGCATTCCCCAACAAGAACTCCAAACACCCTCCTTGCTCTCTAATGTTCCTGTTCTCACTCATGCATAGGTGTTATATTTTCATAACCTTCTTGAAGATTGCTTTATCTGTCCTCCTGTAAGTTGCCTACTTGTCATGATCTTGGCAGACAATCTGCTACTAACCTTATCTGAAAAGTTATTGTGTCATTCACACACACAGAGTTGCAATTTTTTACACTAAAATGACAAAGAGTAGGGAGGTACATCCTTCCTGCTGCAGATGTGAGTTGAGTGATACGCTTATTCACAAAACAATTCTAACAAAGGAATAATACTGCCAAATCTCCCTCAAAACATCAACCCCAAGGTCAAAAAATACTCTGAAAGTTGTCTAACACCATGTATCATGTCTCTTCCCCTAAGTGCCTTTAACAGGTTCACAGTGATTTGAGACTTCTTCCCAAACTCAGTGAATTCTCCCAGTTGAATCTCAAACTCTTCCTCTGAGCATGCTGTGAGTTTGCTTTGGGTTTTGGTGTCAGAGAAACGGCATGATGACGGAATGTGTGAGTGAATCCTACAGCAATGAGGTTACTAAAGCTATTTCCCTACGCCTGATTGGTCTTTTCTCTCAGTTCTATTAAGGGCATTTCTCTTTTTTTGTAAATTATCTGCCAGCCTACAGCCTCTCCTGGATCTCAGCAGACATCCACAGCCACTCCTGCTTTCCACAGCACTGATTTATGAAGCCCTTCTTGGGACAGACTTAATCTATCACAGGAATTGTTTTTTCCTCTCAGAACCCAGTACAGCAGATGTGATAAAGCACCTGTATAATAGGCTTTCTCTGCTGCTGCCACCGGAGGATGTGGTTTACCACACTACATGTGAATTATGGCCTACATTTGGAGCTTAAGTAAGCCTGGGCAGGGAGAATGAATTACAAAAGAGAATTGTGGCGATGACAAACACACGGAATAAAGTGACTCAAAGTCTTGCTAAAAAGAAATTAATTGTTTTTTGGCAGCAGAAAGCAGAAGATAAAGCTTGTGTTAGAGTGTCCAAAGCAAGTAACCCAGTAGAGTTAAACACTGAGGCAGAGACCAGGTGCTTCTTCATAAAGACTGGCTTGTAATTATTATTTCCTTTCCTACCTTGTCAGGTAGGTCTGAGAATAGTTGTTTCTGGATTTGTCCAGCTGCATTACTTTAGTTAGTCTACAAGCCACTTTGCCAATGAGACACAATCAAAACTTGCTTATGTGAAAATTCAAGGACAAAATTTGGCCCTGCATTAGACATTGTATTGTTTGGCCAAAGACTAAACGTGTGCCACTTGAAATATTTTCAGGTGCTCCCAAATTATTTTAATATTCCTAGATTCAACAGCAAACTATTTTTTTTCAACATTCAATTGCCTACATGAATTTAGCATCGATAAATGGTTTACACATTGTTTCCATCAATTTGCATTCACGCTGTACTCTTGGTAAGTAGAGGTTTTATTCAGCAACATGTGTCTCTTTGTCTCATGTGAAAAGGCAGAGACATGAGAGAAGTTAATTTGTTGATAGTTCATCAGATTAATTAACCTGAAATACTTGATCACTGAGATATAACCTACTTCTCTATTAAGCGCTGCTTCTAGTACAGAACAGGAGTTACAGAGCAGTCTTTCAACAGTAACATATTAAATACCATAATTGGCTTATTGTGTTTTCAGTTTTACAATTTATAAATAAGATGGCATGCATGACAGATTAATTTGCAAATCTGCCTGCAAAGAAAAACTCTTTTGAAAAGATGCAAAATATATTTGAGAATGCCTCTTCTCCCTATCAAGAGAGAACAGTAGAGTTCTGGAGTTAAAGCAGCATTACTTAGTGTTTGAGAGCTTTTAGTCAGCCACAAAGAAATGAAAATCAAGATCCAAGAGTTTGAAATGTGTCTGAGTGGGGAATGGGAAACAAACTGCTACCAATTCATCTGAAATAACGCATCGCAATGAATCAATTCCAGACTTTGTGGGGGGAGAAGGAAGTTTGCATTTACTACCTTCCTCCTACTGCCTACATTTAATACTTTTGGCCCTGTATCAATTCAGGCAATAGTAACAACTTCCATTCACTGAGAAGAGTACCACAGATGTCAATTTCTTCCTGTAGTTCTTCATCCATTCAATTCAACTCTTATCGAATGAGATCCAGCAGTTTTGAAATCAAATACAGCCTGAAAAACGCACCTTTTGCAATTTTATGCAATATATTTAGCATCTCTACCCATAATGACTTCACTGAAAACTTAATCTGCAGAAGATTTCCTATTTACTACAACCCTCTCATTATGATTATACAAATTGATACAAAACTATGTAATCTTCCCTGTGTGGCCCAAAGCACATGAATATGTGTTTCCTTTCCACAGCAAGGAAACATTATATCTTTGGTATGTTGTAGAGAAATAACCAAAGAGAGGTGGATTTGGTAGCGAAAAGCCGAGGGCAAAGTCTGATCCATTAATAGCTTCATGTTCATTTGTTTGCAAGGAACGTTATTGGCTTGAATGTAATTCAAATATATCTGATTTTTTTCTTATCCACTAAAAAAAAAAAATAGATGAGCTTAATTGGTGACTTACACATGATTTCACGGCTTATCACACTCAAGGGATAACAGGATTTCTAAAAGCTTAAAACCTCAACTTAACTAAATAGCTTTCCAAATACATATGTTGTTTTTAAGAAGCTGCTGCTAATACAAGTAGCTTTAGAACAAGCTTTCAAAAGTACCAAAGTGAGTGTCTAAAGATGACACCACCTGTGGTGGATCCTTTTCTGGTTTTATTTTGGAATATCCTGAACTTTATTTGATGTGTTTTGTAGTCCTGCTATTGCTCAGTGTTTTGGCATGGTTGAGCACAGGACACATAGCAATGATGTATGTTCTAGCTGGTTCTTTCTTGAGATAGAACTCTGTTTCCCTCCAGTGACAGATCTTTAAATAAATACAGGACTTTTCCTTCAAGATGGAAGAGAAAGCACAAGAAAATCTGCTAGCATCTGTGCTAGGCTCTACAGATTTATCAAAAGAAATACAATGTGCCAGCAAGGATAGAGAAAAAAGTAGAGTTTTAAAAAAAAATTTTAAAGCCCCAAAAAACTGTAATTCTTGGTATTTTTAACCCGTTTCTGCAAGGACCACAGGAAATGCCCATTATACTTCACACGTGGAATCTATTTTTTTTTTCATTTGATTATAATGGTTTTTTGCTCAGAGGGTTCAAAGGAATTTAGGAATCTGCATCAGCTCACTGAAAATACACAAAAAAAGGCAGGCAATGCCTTTCAAAATAAAAACTCCAACAAATTACCCACACCTTTGAAGCTGTTCCTCTGCCCAAGGTGTTCAAAGCCCTTGGTAGTAGAGAAAAGGATTTATTGGTAGGAAGGTCTGTACATCTCCATAATAGAACAGAACATCAGACTGACTGAAAACCTGACCTTTGAGAAGAAGAAAAAAGGCTTTGGCTCTTTGAGGAAACAAAGTGAACCCTGGCTCAGCCAGAGATGAGAGTGTTTGTAATCAGTTAGGCCTGACAGACCTGAAAGGGAAATACAAAGACTGAGGCTTGGAGGAAGCTGTGCCCCTGTTTGCTTTTAGCTCTCCTCCCTGTATGCTACCTCTGTACAAAAAATTAACTAACACAGTCTTTTGAGGACAACATTTGATAACAGTTCTTTCATTTGCCTGGATGCAGCTTCTAGAGCAAAGTCTCTTACAGCAAACTACAGCACAAAGGTTCTTCTGGAGAAAAACAATAGACTCCCTGCCTGAGAATTGCAAATGATGCTCTGAATTCTGTGGGAGCAGATGCCTTTTTCGCAAGGCTATTCTTGAGTAAGGCTGAAAAGAGCTGGTCTACCTAAACCTGCTGTCTTGTCACTGTAAAATACATGGGATTTTTCCTTTCACTGTTGCAGAGTAAGGCTATCCAAAAAATCTAAGTATACTTGGTTAGGTTTCACAGTTCACCTTCAGAAGCAATAGAACCTAAGTCATATCTTAAATGGGGAAGTTATTCTATGTATGCCTACCCTCTGCCATGTAAAAGCTGGGTGGCCTTATGGACAAAGTACCATAAAGCACTTTGGACTCTATCCATCACATTAGTACTCTGGCATTTCCCGACACACAAAACCAAGCAGGCTGCCAATCTAAACTCAGTTGCTCACTGACCTACTCAACAGAAAGGTCATTCATCCTCCTCAGATCATCTTCATTTATACATCTGGATCACTCTGATATTTATCAGGAGTTAATCACGTACAAGCAGCAGAGTTATCATCCATGAATTATAGCAGCACTTCATAAGTTTCGTGACTTTGGTTCCTAACTTCTTCAAACTTTCCAAAGTATCTGTGTTTTTTTCCTACATGTTCTTTCATACTTTGGAAGATGTCTTGGATTTGATAATATCTAATTAAAATGTTTCAGGGAAATATACAGCTTTATTTTCTTTAATGGACTTTTTAAATAAAAAACATATTTCCACCATAAAATAAAATCTAGTCCTTTGTGTACAGATCCTCCACACTCATTGCTCTACTCTGCTTTAGGCTTTTTGGGCTATATTGTACTGGTGGTCCTCCTTGCAGAGATTTCCAAAAGCACGCCATGATCCTACATTTGACCATTTCATTTCACTACTTCACTCTTAAGCACTTCTTTGTTTCTGCTAATATTTATTCTTTTTATGTAGTTGTAGATTTAACGTAGATTTCTTAATTCCTCCTGTAAATGTTCATATTTCTTCACCCACTCACAAAGACTTCTAAAAGTTCTCAAAGAATATTGCCAATTGAAAGTTTATGCTATAAGCATGATTTTCAACACATTTTATCTAGCACTGTCTTATTATTTGAAAAAGCCATTTTATCAGTCAGAAATGTCTTGATGTCTCTGTAAAATAAATCAGAGTTTCAAATCATATTCTTTACTCCTTTTATAAGCAGCTAGAATTCAACTAGATATAAATGTGTGCATTCACTTTTCTAGAACCTTCCAAACAACCCAACTTCTCTTTAAAGTGTTTAAAAGTACAGACTGGAATAAGAGCATATATACTGTCATTCAGAAATTGAAAATCCAAGTTTTTCTTATACTCACAAGAAAATAATCACGTTCTTTAAGTGAAGAAAAATTATTTAATTATCGTCCCAGCAACCTCTGCATCAAGCAGTGCCCAGTCTTGAGCTGAGCTCCCTAAATAATTACATGGAAATGGTTATTATTAGCCTTGGTTGATTTGCCTTTGCAGATCTGGTTACACTTGTATCATACAAAATCAACATTTCCATTTTTATATTTAATGTTCTCTCCGCCCTCAAATGTTTCCCAATAAGTTTTTGTTTTCTTGTAAATGGGATGTTTTTGTTTCACTTAAGCACTTTAAATAACATCACAGTCAACATATTTATTTATCTGAAGGTGAATTTTCTTCTAAGACTGCTTTGCTTTTCTGAATAGATAATTTTCTCTGTTTTTTCTGTAAAGTAGAACAGTATTAATCCAGACAAGAGAATCAATTCCTTTACTACCACAGAAGTGTTGCTGTTATAAAAGAGGCAATAAAGTTTGGTGTGGTGTCTAAATGTATTTCACATTTCATTTAGTAGACACGAGCTATGGGCATACAGTTTAAGAGATTGCTACTATGGTCTGAACTGAACCTGAAAGCCAGCCTCAAAGTGTTCAGCAAGCTAAACCCAAGACCAATTTCAGGTTTCATTTACTGTCTTTATTGAAACCATCTTCCCTGCATAAAGTAGACCATATGAAGATATCTATTTGGTTACTTACTGTCAATATACACCACAATCATTTCCCAGGTAAAGCATTTTGAAAAGCCCTCTAAAAATCCTTCAGTGTACATTCTAATTGGCCTAACAGAACCAAAATGGTCAAATCATATGGCAGAAGGCTCAGCATGGATCTTTTTGCAGGATCCACATTACACAAAATAACACACACCCTCACAAAAGGTTCATGTGCCCTCAAACAATCTGGCTCTCCCACAAAAACACTCGGAAGAGCTGTAAGTAGGACAAAAATAGATAGACATTGATGTTATAACTATCACTTCCTTCTAAAGTTCTCTGAAATTATCCTCCCACACACACCAATCCTAAAAAGTATGATTAATGTACTCCATCAATTATCATCTGACTGTAAAAACACCCTTTTGCCTCAGCAGCAAGCTACATTCACCTCGGTAAAACCTGAGTTCAGCCCCACAGGTGGTGCTTAATGTATGTCATAGACAATGGTGGTATTGAATCATCCTAAATTATTTTAGCCACATTACTATAGTAAAAAGTGAACAAAAGGTATTTTGTAATGCCTCATGCTTATTTTCTGTTGTCTTTGTTGCTGTTTGATTTGAACAATTTGGTAATTCATAATTAGTCTTCCAGCCTCAGAGATTTTTACCCTCCGAAAGGGTGAGCAATGAGCAATGTAAATGGCACAAAAATAAATTCTACAGCAGAAGGACAGAAAAGTGGTCCTTGTGATATGACTGCTGGAAGGGGTTATCTTACTAGATTGGGCTTTTCTTACTTGATATTTTTCATTTACTTTACAGTCTGTTCTCGAAATTTTTGTACTGTAGCCAATCTGTCATCAATAGATGTAAGCACCTCCTCTCCTAGAACAAGCCTTAAACTTTCAAGAGTTTAGGTTTGTGATAATATGCACAACAGAACAGAAAATTCTAATGTAGGTAGATGTTGTAGGTGCAAACCATTAATGTTTTACAGATTTGTCAGCACCAAATACTTAACAGCAATGCCCATCAGAAACTGTAGTTTTATGAAAGCTATTAGTATTTGTAAAATGGTATTACATGCAAACATGAAAATATTTCTCAGCAGCTTCTGTGAATGGTTATGAATTACCAAACACAACACTGCTCAAATACAGGAAGGCAAGTTCAGTTGCAAAACATTCCTGCAGCATAACTTTACAAGGTAGAAATTTAAAATAGAAAAATAATCCGAACATCTTTTAAAGGTTTATGATTCAACCTCCTTCAACAAAAAGCCTGAAAAAAGACCTGTCCCACTTTCTTAAGTCCATTAAGAAAACTGAGATTTCCATGCAGACAAGTCTTGATTTCAACTATGATGACACATACAGCTTGCAATCACAGCACTACACTTCTGGTAACAATCCAGGTCTCCTTGGAGTCCTTGTCGGCAAATATACTGCCAGGAAAGACCTAGGTATCCCTAACAGATAAATCCTAGAAAGAACTCCCCAAAGAGAGGACATACTGATTTACAAACAAAGAAGTATCTGTATCACATTTATTTTCACTAACTCTTCAGCATTCTCAGTGTATACACTTCCTTCTCACATTTTGGTTGTCAAAAAAGCAAAATGTTTTCTGTAAATATTTTCTTTTAAATAGTCAAGTCAAACTAATTTAGAGAGTCCTACACATCAGTATTTTATGAATAAAATGCTCATAATAGAAACTGTTAGACTTGCTGATTTTTTAGGCTTTTTTGAAATAGAGAATACCATCAGGGTTTCACTCAATACGTATGAGAGAAAACTTCTGTGAATCAGGACTGAATAACACCTCCCCATCTGACCATCCCCAGCAATAAATACTCTACAGCAAATGCTGCTCAGGTCTGGCCCGAGGTCTGCTATGAGCAAATAACCAGGTGATGCTTGTACACTGGCGAGGTCCAGCTCACACAGCCCTTTGCAAGATGAGAGCTTATGTTAAAATGACAGTTCCTACAAGTCCTTGTCTTGACTGGCACACCCAGAGATGATTTATTACTAAAGTTAAAAATCCCACAGGTGTAGTCTCAATAATCTCTACTTTGAGAGAATTTGAGCTCAAATACTGGAAACAGTTCTCCAGTCTGAGTGCTCTGACCATTTCCTCTTTGCCCTTTATTTTTTTCCCTCCTCAACTATTTTTTTGCAGATTTCCAGAAGAGCAGCAAGAAGCTGCATCAGTTCAGATGTGTTCCCTTAGTCTGATTTAGCTGTTTGATGTGGCAATGTACTCTGAGTTGAATTTCTTCTGCTGCTTACCTTATTTAAATGTACCAACAGAACTGTTTCTCATCTATATTTATAGAGCAACAGAAAATAATGGTGTAGATCTCCCACTGAATAAACTAAATAATAGCAAGGATAAAAATATAGATGGCAGATGAATTAGAGACTGGGTGAACCCCTTCATTCTAACTGAATATTCACCTGATGAGTCATACCACTTCCTTCCAAGGAAAACCCCACAAGGGAGAACAACAGACAAGGGGATCATGCAAACAGATACTGCTCTTGGCAGACATTTCTCTTCACTCTCCTTTCTCTGGAATGGGAATGACACAGCTGTGAATTTTAGATGATTTAGAAATTTGCAGTTTGAAATTTTTTTCTAACAAATAAGGTAGATCGTCTTTGCTCAAGCGAATAACAAGCAATTTCTTTTAGGGTTTTTTCTGTACCCATTTAAATATTTGCAGTTCTGGTGTGCCACTCTTTTTCTTTCTTTCTCTGTTCTCCTATTTCTCTCTTAAACCCTTTTTTTCTCCTTTGGCATAACAAAATATGGAACAATATCAGCAATTCAATCATATTTTCTTAACTGAATATTACAACTTAGCATTAAAATACTCCTTTAAATAATTTGCAGATTTTACAGAATAGCAATAGATGATCTGAAGACTTAAAATCACAAGGTTAATACTGAGCTCTTAGTACAGTTCTCTTGAAGCTATGGAGTTTGGCAGATTTAACCACAGGCTTCAAGGGAAGCAGCATTTGCTTGAATATTTATGGAAGGCTTTGCTTCAGACCTATTGGATGCCCTATTTAAAACACTTATCTCCTGGTCTGTGCTCTGCTAACATCTGCAATTAACCAGAAAAGGACAAACAGCTCCCCACACACAGGAACATGCTGGAACACCATCACTTCTGAATTATTCTCAGTTAAACTAGGTGCACGTCATGAAAACTCTCTGTATTCTAGAATAAATTTTGGCAGGTGTGTTTGACATCCTGAATAACAGAGCTAAACTGCAGGAAGGAAAGAAAATGTGGACATTCATTACACGAGAATATCTTGCTGATTTAAAAACGCAGTTTTATCACATCCTACACAGAAGGAAGCCTACCAGTGAATCCCACTAGCTTCTGTAAATACCTCTGATTATGCAGCATTCTCATTTTACCTGTCATTCTACCCCTCAACTTGTTTTTGAGAAATGCTGTCACAACGCTGCCTGTTGCTGTGAGAACCAGCTATAGTATATAGGACACAAATCCCTTCTGTCCGCCATTTAGTATCTCTAGATTTAAATCTTGAGTGGAGTCATTGTTTCAGAAAAGCACTCTTCTTACATGAAACACCTGCAGAAATTCGGGACAGCTCCAGCTTAGCCTGGAGTCCCTGAGGGGCAGCCTGAAGCACCTCACTGTCCCTCTCCACCCCAAGGCTGCCACTGCAGAGCCTGAACAGAAGCTGTGATGCTCCCTTCGCCGAGTTGCCACCCTTAGAGAGACTGCTTTGGCCATTTGGTCTCACCAGATGCCAAAGACCCAGCAATGAGGCACTCTGTCCTGTCACATGAGACATTTTGTAATGGCTCACACCTCTGCTATGGGGGTGTATCCTTCTTATGTCTTTCAAGAATAGAAAACTCCTTACTTTTACCTTTAAAAATAAATTAGTAGTTGTCTTGGTTTGGTAAGACAGGTGTTTGCTAGGCATAGAAGGAGCTTCCCTTGGAACGGAGAATGCAAAACCCCCCTCCTTCTGAATTATTATAATTCTGAAATTAAGTGGGCTCTCAGGCAAAGATATGGGGATAGGAAAAACAGTTCTTTACAGGTATGTATAACCAGGCAAACAAACAACAACAACCCAGCATTAATAATAAACAGAAGCAGGGACCCCGCAACAGCTTCCCTGAGCTCGGCACTTTCCCCTTTTGTGCAGTTCCCAGCACAGCCAGCAGGGGCGCTGCTGGCTCCCGGCAGGCAGGGCAGGTGCGATGATGCCCCCGCGGCTGCAGGGGGCGCTGCGGGGCGGGCTTGGGGAGCGCGCGGTAATGGCAGCTTTGTCCAAGATGAGGAAGGGATGGAAGGGATGGATCAGGAACTCCGGAGCTGTGGCTGAAGACATGGGAGGTCTCAGCAGGCAGGGGGGTGGGCTACAGGGTAGCGAAAAACTGGAGCAGCGCTGAAGAAGCACCAGGGGCAGGACAACAACGACCCTGCTCCCAGTGGGGCAAACGGGCAGGCTCAGGATCCCCGGACGCCCGAGAAAATGGCAGCGGGCCCCTCTTTTAGTGAGGCAGGAGATAAGCAGGTCCCAGTTCAGTGGCTGCCCCCAGGAGCAGAGGCTCACCCCACAGCAGAACAAACAGGACCGAGCTGGGCTCCCACAGCAGCAGTGAGTCCCCTTCCCCAAGCAGCAGCTCCACTGTCTCCCTCCAGACGCCAGAGTTTCCCCTCACCACTGTCTCAAGCACCCAGCCATCAGTGCTTCTTAGCAACTCAGTGGGAAAAAGTGCCACAGGTAGCAAGGAAAGAAAAGGAAAGAAAAAACCCAACCCCCAGCAGTAGTAATAAAAAGAGAAAAACAAAGAAAACTGTTTCCAAAAAGCTCACGCTCAGAATTGTATTTTCTTTCCCAAATATAAAACGCCACAATCTGGGAATTAAAATTAAACCATCAGGGTCAACTGAATGGCACAACTGCTTTTGAAGTGCACAATATGTTCATTCATGATCCTTTGACCATTTAGATGCACTGTGCAAGTGAACAAATGACAGGAATTCTTTATAGAACTAATCAATGCTGCTGCATAATCTTTGTTTCAGTTGAGATAAATTGTCCTTCTATTTCCTCCCCTTCTATTGCAGATACCTACTCACAGTTTGTTTTGGAGGGGTTTTCTTTCAAACCTTTTGAACAAAAGCCTCACATCAAATGGGTTTTCTTAAGTTCTGAGGAGTTCTACCTATTACTGAAAATCCAGAATTCAAAATTGCTTATCCAAGTGTTAACAAAATTCCCTGATCAACCTTCTCTTTTCTCTCAGAATCATTCCTTTTTATTATTTTTTTCTATCAGAATTTCATTGTTGTATCAAAGGAATATGAAAACAGGGCTCTTACAATCTCTCTCTCATACCTTTACAGCAGAACTGCAGATGGCTCTCATTCAGCTCCTGCTAAAATAATAAAAGGTAAATTGCAATATCCACATAACTCCACATGAGCAGAAAATGGCAGTTTTGTTTGCTTCATCTACAACCCTGCTGGTATAATTTCGTATGCATACTGATAATTAGGTAATCCTTTTGTTTTACATCTTTCATAGCTCTTCATTGTTTCATCATTTTCACTAAAAACAGCTGGTAATCTGCATCAATGAAAACTGTGTTTGTTTTATTATTATTTTTTTTCTGTCCAGGAGGCTTGCTAAGATATGATGTGAATCATTTAAAAGACCTCTATAAGCCAAAAATATTGACATTGAAATAAAAGCAAGACCTTTTGCTTGCAGATAGTAAGGTAAAGTATTAAATATTAGCTGATTTACTGAAAGGCTTAGCATGTATGACAGCCCAAATCGGCTTAGAAAATGAAAACAAATTGTGTTATATTTATTGTTTGTGAGGAGAGCTGACAGAGTTAAAAAACCTTTTACCTGATGGCTGTTTAAAAAAAATAGATTAAAGAAGATTTGGTTGAATAATCTCTATAGCATTTTGCGTCTTGCTCTAGCAGAGACACAAACGTAAGGGCAAAGAGGGAAGGCCAGAATAAGGGAATGCACTTAGAGGATAGTGGACTCCATTGGCCAGGGAAAGAAGTAAACCCTTACTGTGATTAAACTCTCCTAGATTGCTGTTGCTCCTGCCATGATGGACCAAGAGTGAAAATTTACATTAAAAATACACTATTTTACTTCCTAATGATATGCACTCCTACATGTAACTCATAAAGCAGATTCTACACTTTTATGCCAAAGTTTCTATTTAAAATCAGAATGCTACACCTTTCTTTATTATATCATATCCAAGTCCTAAACTATCTATTGGTGGAGAGCTTAAAGGGATGTTACAAAAATAATCCAAATTGAACACACATATATTTTATATATACATACATACATATATATATATAAATATATTTATGTTGTTATGCACACAGTCCAGATGTAAAATTCTGCCTCCCAACTAATAACAATGACACTCTTTAAAGGTTTTAATCCCAGGAAGATGTTCGATGTCTGCTGGGAGCTGGCATTCAAAGAGGGGTGGGTATGCACGTGCCAATGGGGCCACCTGCAGCGAATGGAGGAGGGAGAGGGATTCTAAGGGACAGGTGAGCTTCTGGCATCGCTCCCGATCTCAGTCACTACCTAATGGGGTAGGGTATGGTTTGCATAATGCTACAGAGAATTTCCTCTGCAGAGTCTGGCTGTGCACTCCAGGGAGCTGACTGATCCACCTTCATCACCCTTCTCGCCTAGGGATGAGGAGAGAGGCAGCTGCGCTGGAATCACTACGGAGGCACGGCAGAGGACGGCCTTTTACAAGCAGCTATGAGGCCCCTTGAGTCTCACTGTGGCTATTACACTAAGACTCTGAATTAGGACAGTTAATTTGCATTAAATAATAAACTCACTGTATTTGCTCCTCCTCACAGCCCACTGCTTTATAAGCTTTACTCACATGTTAATTGAAGACAGACTCCGAGCGTAGGAGTAGAATGAGATGGTAAGGGAGTTCCTCACTGGGAGCTGCTCTCAGCAGGTACAAGTAGGAGCACCAGACACAGGCAGCAGAATCAGACCCATGTGCTTTGCATATCTATTTCTGGCCTGTCCTACTGAGAATATTAACACAAAACTCTTCTTTCTGAAAAGTGAGAATACCAGTTCTTTTGGAGCTTTCTTTTATCTTATCAATCACAATATTACTCCAGACCAGTGTCTTCTGATACGGATGCTTAAAAAAATCTTTGCATTACAATTCCACAGAAGAATATAAACCTGCTTATGAAATAAAATGTACCTAAGGACTCTGTATACTTGCTTTCTTCCCTGCTTAATCGATGATTCTTTTTGTTGTGTTCCGCAATGAGATCTCAACACAACATATTTGAAAGTAGTACTTTTGCTCTGCTCATACCAGCTAAAAAGTAAATGCATCTCTCTATGACTTTTGTTCAGTGTCCTCCTTCCACTAAGATGTGTTGTAAAAAATACTATTTTTTTGCCAGTGTTCCTAGAATCTCACTCTCTAGATATGTAAGGGAAAGCCACAATGAATATAGCTTAAATGCAAAGAACTTGGTGTACAAAACTGCCATGTTCCTGTTGGATATGTCCTCAGAGTAAAACTCCTATGGCACAAAGCTCGTACAGGATCCCTACTTTATCCCTTCCAGATCTCTGGGCAGGAACAGCAAGTTCCATGGCAGATGATCTATTTTCCAACTTTCCAAGTCTCTAGCTGAAAATTCAATTTGTGAGCAAATTCCTCTTCAGCAAGGATATATAGAACCACAGGGGTGGAAAATGCCAGTTCCGGTTTTTTTTTTTTTGGTAGTCTGCCACCATGGGAACCTGTAACACCCTAGAATTACTGAGTTATCAGCTATGTATTGGGTAAACTTCCAGCAGGTAGCTGTTCGGTTTTTTCCAGTTCAGTTTCTTTCACGGTTCAGCTGAACACTGTTTGCTTTCTTTTGTTTCCACTTTGGCAAAACGTATAAAAGCTTTCAGGGAGTTCATGGTTTATAACCCACCAGTGGTCACACACCAGACAAAAGCACATTTCCTACTCTTCTTGCATACCTAAACTCAGCATAAATTTTAAATCTGTCAGGTCTAACCAGCTGTTACTGAGGGACCTCAACAGTCCTCTCCCACATCAGTGTCTGCCTGGGCACCTTCACAGGTTGTTAGTGCTACTGCTGGGCTGAACAAGAACCCAGCCCTCTCCTCTGACCAGGGAAAAGGGCTCAAATATTGGGACACAGCACACAGAGTAGCAGGAAGCAGGCAAGATCATCCACAAGCAATGGTGTTTATACAATTAACTTGAAATTTCCTTAGTTCGTCTTCTTTCCAGCTTCATACTACATCCACTGTATACTATGAAAGGCTTTAATTACTTCATATAAGGCAGGCTTTTGTTGCTCTTTCTCTGGGGTGAAGAAGGGGAGGGAAAGTTATCTTTTCAGCAATACTGCTTATCTCACAAATATATTAAACTACTAACTGTGAAATTGCTTGAAAAAATGCATCACGTTGTGTCACTTAGGAATCATCCTTCTGGTGTGAAAGAAAATAGAAGAGGTGGGAAGGGTGTTGGAGATGCCATCTCCAGAAAAGGTTTCACTACACAATGTATTTTCTTTACCAGAGGAGAGGACTACAAGAATTTTGTTCTGCAAAACTCTGCCTGAAGCAGAATTTCTGTGCTACAGGAAGGTAATAAATGTAGACATGGATAGTCAGTAAAAGACAGGTTTTGCAGGAAGAGAGGGAGATGCCATTTCCAGAACGACATTGTTGCTTAGTTTGACAAGTAAAATCCAACCTTCCTGCACTGTCCTTTGGAAGAGGTTGGCTATGTTTCAGCTCCCCCTCTTCAGAGAATCTAATCCTTAAATCACATCTACTCCAACCTGCCCTGGCCCTTTGCAAGGATTGTTAAGGGTCTCCCTCCTAGGGAAGGGAAGGGAAGGGAAGGGAAGGGAAGGGAAGGGAAGGGAAGGGAAGGGAAGGGAAGGGAAGGGAAGGGAAGGGAAGGGAAGGGAAGGGAAGGGAAGGGAAGGGAAGGGAAGGGAAGGGAAGGGAAGGGAAGGGAAGGGAAGGGAAGGGAAGGGAAGGGAAGGGAAGGGAAGGGAAGGGAAGGGAAGGGAAGGGAAGGGAAGGGAAGGGACAGGGACAGGGACAGGGACAGGGACAGGGACAGGGACAGGGACAGGGACAGGGACAGGGAAGGGACAGGGAAGGGACAGGGACAGGGACAGGGACAGGGACAGGGAAGGGACAGGGCATGGTGCTGGACACAAGGAAGGACAGCAGCAGAGAGAGAAGAGGGTAAAATATTTGGTCCCAGTTTTCAAATGGCCAAAAACCTGTCTGGGCCTTTCTGGGGGAAAAAAAAAAGCTTGCAGAGGGAAGAATTTTAAGTGGATTATTTTGCCTCCAAAATCGATCCAGATTTCAGCAAGTTTTCAGATTTTCAGGAAGCACTTTGTCCTTCCATTAGATGCAAATAAGCTAAGCTATAGTGTTATCCCTATAACAAGTAGCAAGACGGGGACATCGTCTGTTTTTCCTTTTCTCCCCACTCATGGTAATTTAATACCCAGTCATGGTAATTTCTAAATTCTGAAAAATTTTATAACAGCAATGGTACAGTATAAATTTATATGCAGACACAAACACACATTGTGTGTGGGTAGAGAGATCATGTAAGCATCTGATGTTCATCTCACAGCTGAAAACTAGAATACCATAAAACTAATATTATTAAGTTGCCAGATACTTTCTTCTATTGCACTATATCATGAGAAAGGAAAAAAAAGCCCTGGTGGAAGGAGCCAGACACAAAAGGAGCCAGGAGAAGAGAAGAACAACTGTTCTCCTTCCTGTTCTGACAGTCCAATGACACGGTGCCAGACTCTGGTGGCTCACGGCCCAGGACTGTTTGAGAACAGATGCAATATAGCATGTTCCTTTCTGAAATTAAGGAAAGTAAGGGAAAAGGAAAGCTAAAGGAAATGAAGCTCAGATCAGTACTTCCTGACCTGCACTTTCTCCACAGTGCTTGATCTTTGAAGTCTAGAGACAGAACTCTACTGATTTCAAAAGGATTTGATTCAGAGCTTAAGGAGAAGCAAAAAATGTGTGGCAGAGTTCTCACTGGCATCATAGCTCTGTGGGAATGCACAGAGCTTTGCCCAGAGCTACATGTGCTTATCAAATGTTCTCCTTCCTTGCATTGCCCTTGAGACATGTTCTATCCAGCAGGACCCATGAAAAGATTTAAAATATGGTTTAATTTACGCATATTTGACAGAGAAAATAAATGTTTTTCCAGAAGATTTGAAAGTCAAGAAGTGCTTTTCCTCCCCCCATCTGGAATAAAAGAATATTTCCCTTTTTTCCTGGCAAAATGTTCCTGCAAGAACATTTTATTAAGTCTGCATATTACTTGAAAATTTTGTGTTGTCTTTTTTGTTTTACAAACACAGTTATTACAATCAAGATTTCTTTCCTCTTTGAAGACTGGTCTTGCTGTGCCACAATTATTCCCAAAATCTCCACGACCCACATTCATTTCACTGTTTCATAGCTGGAAAGCATTTAATTTTTCCTTCTAATAGCAATTTACTTTGATATTAAAATGTCCATCAGAATCTCTGCAACTAAAGTCATGATGAAGTTCCCAATATTTATGTGGCTTGATACCAAAAGAATAAAAGAATTTTCACCAAAAAAAAACCCTCATTCAAAGTACCTCTTAGTCCAGTTTTATGTTTCTCGTAGGGTTAGAATAGCTCTCTGGAGCTTCATACATCATTCTGTCTGGAAAATAACCCAGCAATAGTCCATTTCCTCCCTCCCCCAGAATAACTGTACAATCTTTGAGAAATACTCTGAAATAATAAATTATGCATAGAAATTATACATAGAATTATGTATTCAAATACCTCAAGCTCTCCCACGAGGAAGGTTGTAGGGGTGACATACTGTGTGCATCTAGCTTGTGATGCTTCCAGAGGACTCCATGCTGCCTGCACAGTCTAACAAAATACAGGGTCAAGGCCAAGAAACGATGAGGAAAATTTATAGGTTCAGGATGCATTTAAGTACTTGCAATGAAAGTTGTAGTAAAGTACTAAAATTTGTAACCTTCAGTTTGACAAAACCATTAGAGGAGGGTTTTACAGCTGTCAGAAACTCCTCCACTGCCTGATCTGAACACCATGTGAGAAACAAACCAATTATATACTACAACATGTTCAGTGGAACCACAGCAAACAGCCTGGCGTACTCGGCATTCCTGCATGGACTAACGTCTGAAATGGCAGATGGACGGGCAGCATGGGCTTTGGAAGGGTCCACTAGGCTAAAGAAGAAATTAAAAGGCTGTATTTTACAAATGTGACAAACAAAAATGCTTGATCAAACCTGCTGGTATGGCCTGCTTACAGATGAAGTTCAGGCTAAGGGGAATCAGACGCCTCAAAGGCTACTAGTGAAGCAAAAAATTACATTAGCTGTACAGCCTGAAGCGTATTTGTTAGTATTTAACAAATTATGTGCTTCATTTAAATATCGTTGCTAGTAGCCAAATAAATTTCAATCACCTCATTAGGCTTTACATCAGTTAAAAAATTAAAAGAGGCTTCTCTTACCTTCTGTCTAGGTGTCCTCCTGCTTGTTCAGTCAGTGCCAGTAGGGAGCTGTGTCACAGAGGTCTTTTTCCATATCATTTGTCTCTAGGCATCCTGAACCTAAACGGATGCAGTGAAAGACAAGGCACTCATGTGATTTCAGAACACCGCCATGATTTCACATTCAAAATTGTGATCACTGTAATATCTGAATTGGAACTGACTGAAGCTCTTGCAGCTCTGCAGGCCCACGTGCTGTACTCTGGTGAGAAATAGGCACAAGCAAACCCCCAGAATTGATTGCATTTCACCAGCAAGCTGCAACATATACAGGTAAAGCCCTGCATGGGGGAAACAGGGAGAGGCATGGACAACCCTTCTGCTCTTCACTTCTCCACATCTCTTATGGATTCTCTTTGGGCAGGCTGTTTCATTGTGTGTGTTGTAACCACTTTGTTTGTAACATGGAGATAAAGACACTCTAGGCCCAGATTCAGATTGTCTAATTTCCCCCCAAATTCCACCGTCTTTTTCCTGATACACTTTTCTGAAGATCTGTGGCCATTCACAGATGCATAAAAACTGAAGTAGAAAATAGGCCATTTGAATTTAAGCCTTTAGTATCTTTGGCCAAGACTTCAATTTATGGAAAAGAAAAATAAAGTAAAAGTCACCTGTTACTGTAAGTTCATATGACCAGAGTTAGGACAACCTTCTATGTCCCTCCCTAAAGGATAGTCCTTTTCCATCGGGATAGATAGAAAACAAAGACACTTCATAAGTATTTACAACATTTGACCAACTCAATTGAAGAAAAAATGGAAAATCAAGGAAAGACAAATTCTTTTTTTTCTTATAAACCGTTCATTCTCCTTGTAAAGCAATTTGGAGAAACTAAGAACTTTGAAACTTGCATTGTACAATAGACATGTCAGGAAAAAATATACGACATTTTCTAAGTGAAGCACTTCAATTTCTAATTTAAAGTGTTATTTTAGAATCAGGTTTAGCTCATTCATATCAAAAAAATACTTAATGATGAATAAAATTTTTTATTCAATCAAAAAATCTTTATTCACTAACTTTTTAGTATTTATATTTTAGCCTGGAAACAGAAAGATTTTCAGTTCAGGTCACCCAGTAGCAGCTTCTGTAGAATGGTTTGCAAAGCCCTGCTTAGGAAATATTTGAAAACTTGCAGAAAAATTCTCTAACTGCACTGCAAGGGAAAAAAAAAAAAAAAAAAAAAAAAAAAAAAAAAAAAAAAAAAAGAAGGCTGCATAATTCATCATATATAACCACTACCAATATGTCTCAACATTTAGAAAATATTTAAGATTTTCTATTCCTAAGTGCTGATTTCCTGTTGAAGCTAACAGGACCATTTGCATACTTCTGATTAAATGTCTTCCTAAAGGCTTTGCCAAGTCAAGGTACATGAAGTAAATGATAATGAGGAAAGCTGTTGAATAACTTGACAGTTATCAAGAACTTCTCTGAATAAATTACATGAACACTTTTACCTGTTAATACCCTTTTGGCATGAAAGTCTTTATTTAAAATAGTTCCTCCTCTTTAATGAATTTGACTTGTGATGATGACTGGTATCTCCTGTCCTTGCATTTTAGCCTTTCCCTGAAGTGGCAATAACAACTTAAAAGGTCCTGATCAGTCTGACACCAAGCCAGTGGTGGGGAATAAGAAACACAGACTTGCACCCATCAGCATCAAAAGCAGTCAGGTAAAACTACATGTAAAAGATGTGTTGCAGTAACAAAAAAAGAGTAGGAATAAATTGGCTAGCTATACTCTCAAGATTCCAAGCAAGGTAAGGCATCAGTGTTAACTCCTTGCTAGTTTACTGGTCCAAGTGCATGCAGTTATTTCTCAGTAGTGGAAGAGCCAGCTGCTGGTTAGTGTTGGTGCTCTGCTCGTTCCACTGTGGAAACTTGTTGTAAACAGCAGGCTGCCAAAAGTATCGAAATTTTCATTCCACTGTGTTGTAAGATTAAATTCATTATGGCTTCAATTAGGCAATTTCTAAAATGCAATACTGGGGTTACCAATAACATGTTATATAGATCACCCTCTTTTACACTTTCCTTCAGACATTTGGAGGGTAATAGTGATGTTGAAACAGTCACATATCTATTAAATATAACACCTCCCACTGTATGTTTAATTTTCAGTTGCAATTCTCTACCTTAGCTGCCATTTGGTGAGTCTAAACTGTCCCTATCCAAAGCACCTATAAAGCCAGTCCCATTTCAGCAGAATTCCATTGGTATGTTATACAAATATTATACAAATACTGATTTTGGAAACATTGCTGACATTAGGCAGTTCTTCAGAATATTGCATACACAACTGAGCATGTACAAAAAACTAAGCACATGGTATCGGTGTGTGCTGTGAAATTACTCTCATACTAAAGCAAAAGATGGTGTTAAGTCAATGACAAAATCTGTTTTCACTGCTTCTAAGGCAAAAAGGAAAAAGGCATGGAAGAAGCACTGCAGATGCACAGTTTGGTAGGAACTAACTCATCCCCATGTTTTTCAAGGAGTGACAGCCAAGCTGTCCCCCAGAGATTACCCTTCCATGAAACTCTTTTAAGCTGCAGCTCAGAGCACATGCCCACCACTCCCACCCTGACCTAGAGACCTGCAGAACTTTGCAACCACGTGTCCAAAAGCCACAAGTCCTCACCCTTCCCTTGCCAAGTCAATGTTGGAAAAACATCACAGATTCCGGTGCATTCAGGTAGCATATGTGGGATGGAATAAATCAGAGTAGTTCTCTCTACATTCACATTGGCAGCACTCCCTTCCCATCTGGAGAGAAACAGCCATTACCTCAACTGATACCCTGGTGTGGGGCAAGACTGGATTTGCAGGAGCACTGATAACCCTAAAAGATGCTACAGGCCCACCCTTTATCTGTCACCACAAATAAACACAATTAAGGAAAATCATCGTTTTCCCACAGCAGTACAAGTCCTTCCTAAATTCTTTCTCTCACTTTCATGCAGTCACTGCTTCTTTGGTGAGAAGAGCTTCTCACTCTGCACACAGCAACAAAACAAGGTGTCAGAGAGGAAAAGGTGAGTCCCTATTGTATATGACAAGAGAAAAAGGAATTTAGTCTGAATCACACACTGCTTAGCTTTACACACACAGACAGAAATGAAACCAGGAATTCTGGATGGTTTTAACATACAGAACTTACTGATGTTATAAATAGGTTCAGGGTAGAAGCTGGATCTGCATTGCTTCAACCTGCCCTCAGAATCACAATCATTATCTCTACCAAGAAAAATCATTATCCCTACCCAGAGCTGGGGGTAGAGCTCTGAGGCAGGGTCTGCAGGGTGACTTCAAGCAAACTGCCCACCTACAGCCCTGTGCAGGACCTGGCATTCCACCAGAGCCATGGCAGCTGCCTCAGCCTCCTGTTCTCCATCCATGGGCCATCAACTGTGCTCCCACATTGATGCCAGGATGCAGAAAAACTTTCTAGTGTCTCCATAGCAGAACTGCCTGGTCCCCACCTGGCCAAAGACTGTGCACTACTTCCAGAAACCACAGTGATGAGAAAAAAGAGGGAGAAAAGGGAAAAAAGGAAAGGAAGAAGGAGATAAACAAGAAATGAAAATGGAAACAAGCAAAGAGATAAGAGGAAATAAAAAAGGGAAAACAGAAGGAAAGAAATTGATGGGGAAAAGAGAAATTAATAGGAATAAAGAGGAAGAAAAAAGGGAAGCAAGAGAAATAGCAATAAAGAAAGACAAACATCCTTTTAAACACAAGGAACAAGATATTAACTTGGGAGATCAGAAGGGGGGACTAGAATGAAAAAGAAAAATTAAAAATTAAAATGCAGTTTATTTCTAGTAGCATATGCAAAACAAACCCCATTTTTCACACTGCTAAAAAGACAGATAAAGCCATACCCAGTGGCTGCTGGAGTGAAAGAAGGGCAGCTGGACCACAGGGTTACTATAGCCATTAGCATTTTTGCCAGTTGATGAGAAAGCATTTCATACCCAAACGTGTGTGGTCAGCAGAAAACAAGCATTAACTTATTGCCTGTCTGATTTTCATCTTTCATTTCAATGTGCTAAATTATTAATGTCATCCTGATCACTAGCTAAACCTTTTTTTTTTTTTTTTTTTTTTTTTTTTAAGTCTCTATATAATGTTGTTACATAATCTAAAAGCATTCTGGGCTCTGATGCAGCGGTCCTGCTAAGGAGGCTTATGAAAACAGGCTACCTCAAGTACAAAATAAACTTTTACCACAGGCAGTTACCATTCAGCACCAGCAGGAAGATCCATTCCTGCAGCAAGACCAACAGCATAGGCTCTGTGGTGCCTTGAGGCAAAAACTGTGCTCTGGGAAGTGTGGAAAGAGGGAAGTGTGGAAAGAGGGAAATGTGACACACCGAGGGAAGTGGGTGGATTCAGTCTCCTCGTGGAAAGCTGAGATGCAGATGGAGGCAGTTGTCTCTTCAGAGGAGCCTTCCTTCAAAGCCATGGGTTTGTTCACCAAAGCCAGGTCAAGGCTGTGTGACAGCCCCAGCCCAGGGCCAGGCAGCACCCCAGCCCCTGCAGCACGGCTGACTGTGCTGGAGGCATTGCAACTGCACCTTCCACTGCCAGCCTGCGCTGTGACTGCAACACAGGCACGCTTCCCTCTGGTGCTGCAAGTCATCCCTGCTGACTCTGCAAATGTCTTTCACGGAACCACTCCTGTAAATTGGCCAAAGGGGCTGGAGAAGCCTGTGCAGGGTCAGAAGCTGATGAGGCAGTTGCAATCCATGATCTTTATCCATTACAGAGTACAGTAAGGTCTTTGCTTTAGGGAGCAAAGGCACATGGCTGGGAAGAGTGGAAGCTTAAGCTGTATTCAGAGGGCTACTGTTGTCATGTCAACACTTTCAAAAAAAATTGTTTACTCCCAGCACTGCTTAAAAGGTTTGAAAGTATTCAGTGCTGAATAGGACTAATCTTTATTTATTTATTTGTTTTACAGATTAACACAAGACAAACCAAATATGTAAATTTCATTCCAGTTGAAAAAATATTACATGCCTAGAGGGAAAGAATCAAATGAATGTGTTTACTGTACCTCTGCAATTTGAAAAAGCAAACTTGAGAAGAATGATTCAAAGCACATGAAATGGGAAATGTGCCCTTTAAATACCAACTTCTAATTGCACTGATGTGAATATGTAAATCTAATTATGCACATTTAAGGATCAGGTATTTTATTAAAACTGCCTTGATTTAAATTGCACAATCAGTCCTTATATTAAGACTGTTCATCAATTTTCATCCTGGTATTTGTTAATAAGAACTGACAAAATATCAGAGACTTACCATGTCTAAAGCCATTGCTGCAGTGCTTCTACAGTACAGCTGCGTGAATACCCTAGTGCTCAGCTCCAACATACAATAACACATGACGGGGCTAAAGGAAAACTTAATTTTAGCTGCACAGAATAATGTTTCTTAGAGTCTTAAGTGCAAGATATAATCCCACTATATATGGTTTTCAAAAATTTTGCCTTTCTTTCTAAACTGGTGGGCACATCTCACCATTAATTACAGCCCACTGTCCCACTGTCCCAGCTGAGAGTCCCTGTGTGACAGCTGCCGAGAGCAGCGCTGGGTTTTTCCTGCACTGCACTCACACCCCCCAGCACTGGGCACACAGGTCTGCCTTCCTGGCTCACAGAACAGCTCCTCTGCCACCTCAAGCAGCTGTCTCATGCAGAGCTCACCACTTGTGCATCAGCTTCTGGAAAGGCAACTGCACTTCAGTGGACAGAGAAAATATTCCTCCAACCTGGTTTGTCCCAAAGCCTAATGTGACAGACTGTATTATGCTTGTCTAATTTATTCTCTGAATTTGACTTCAGCAGCCAGCACCTTCCTCATAAGACCAAACCACCCTTTAATGTTTACTATTCCCTTCTCTGAAGGGAACACTGATGCACAGAACAGGCAGAGCAAAGGAGGCACCAAGTCATTTCAGACAATCAATGCCCATAATTTTGCCTTACAGAAAAGAAGCCCAAAGTATCTGTATTAGAATGTGACTATTACTTCTCATTCCCAGCTTCTGAAGTGTGAGAGATCTGTGCCAAGAAATGTGTAAACAAATTGTTTCTTCCTCAACACCATGTCTCTCCATATTTAAAGGCATTCGAAAACAAATATTTTCCCTCATTTCTTTCTGTGACTTCTTCTTTTTGTTTTCCAGAACAAGACAAACTAGTTCTCTAATGAGAGCACAACTTCTACATTCATGCAGACCCAGACAGATGGTATATTTTCGTAGACTACTGGCAGCGTTGTAAGCTTTTGCAACTTAGAAGGAACATTGAGTATACTGAAGTGCATGATAAAGCCCCAGTACAAGAGTTAGGAGATTGCACAAGAATTTGAGCTTTTACTAGAAATTACATGGGGAGAACCTATACATGCCAGAAGAAACATACTCTAAAGTAACAAGGGAAATGGCAGGGAACATAAATGTGCTATTTATTGTGCATAAAAATTTGATTTGTAGGGCCTATTACCATCAGGCAGGATTGGCTTTTGAATTTTCTGTTTGGTATTAATGAAAAAAGGTAAATTATTCAAACTGAATAAACATCTTGCATGAGACCAAGACTAACACACATGCTATTACTATAAGGAGGGGGAAACATAAGAGCAAGGTAAAAGCTAGACTGTGTTTATTTCATGTTTGGAAGGAAAAATCGGGTGCATCTTCTTTCAATCTAAACCATTTGCCTCTTTCAGAAGAAAAGGCTTAAGGGCAACCTTTCTGAAAGTTAAAAGAAAAAAGATTTCACAGACTGTTAAATTTCATCTTCTGAACATCGTTTCCAGAACACTACACCAGTAGTACTGAAATCCTCAGCTTGCTCTTTCAGTGAATTAATTGCTAGTCATATTTCAAGCATCCACGCAGAGTGCTTTGAATCAAAGGTGCTCAACACAATTCCACAATCATTTACATGAACAATTCGTCTTTTGCAGTCACATTCAATTTTATAGAAAGGTACTCATTCTTACTCTGTTATTCACCTACCAGAACCCACAGGGAAACAGTAGGGGAAACCTTATTGTTGACTATTTTTGACAGCTAATGCACAGACACAGTTACAATGTACATCTCTAAACTGGGGGGGAAACGGTAGTAAGATCACGCACTAAAACTCTTGGTGTGGGGTTTTCTCTTCAAACCACTGGGACAAAGGGTGATTAAGAGGAATGGAGAAAAGACCAGAATCAAGACTGGAAACATGAAATACACAGGGTCCTAGTTTCTGCTGGGGGACAAAGTTCCACATAAAACCCATCCTTTACTTCTTCAAACTTGAGGAACTTTAGCACTTGGAAACCCAGGAGACAGCAAAAGAAAAACACCACGTGGAATGTGCAGGCACAGCAATGAGACACACATCCATCCCAAGACCTGAGCGTCCTTTGAAGGAATTCGGAGCCTTTGGCTCAAAACTGGGCGTGGATAAAGGAGCAGTCAGTGTCTGTAAGACTGCCCTTCACACTGGCTCCAGTTCTAAGTCAAGGACAGGAAAGCTGTTTATATCTCTGCATTATCTTGAAGCCTTTGGAAATTTCCTGGCAGAACAAATATGGGCATTTGCAAGTCTCCTCTTCTGATGTGGCTTCTGCTCCATTCCTGTATCTGTGCATGAGTGTCCATGCCAGATGACCTGCTGCTAAAGAGGGACGTGATGTCTTGTCCCCAGGGACACTGATAGCTACTGGGATAACAATACATGGGAGCAGAATCTCCTTTAAGATCCTCAGTTATACAGGAATTCCAAAATTAAGGCAGAATACGACAGGATTTTGTAAGGAGATCATTATTTGGAGGTTTTAGTACTCGGTCTCCAGCCATACTAGAGGAGATCAAGAGTTTGATTCTTTCTAGTCCGCCTCATAACACAACATCTTAGGGGGGGGAAAAAAAAAAAAAAAAGGGACATTACAGATGTCAGGCCTGGAGTGGAAAAGTATTCTGACTAGGCCAGAATCCCAGATCGGAAATTATATGCTAGAGTTTATCAGTTGAAATACCTGAGGCAAAAAAACCCTCCAACCAACAGCCCAGCTCATCTCACACTTTATTTTTAAAACACTGTATTGACCAAATTCCTTCCTGAATCATGCAGAGGGCAGAAACTATCCTATAAATTACTGCAGCACCAAAGAAGTCAGTTCATATTGATTGGACATATCATTTTTGCATGCATATGAGCCCACTGCTTGGCCCACTAAATTTGCATCTTATACCTTCCAAATACACATGACTGCTGGAGGGCAGCTTAGGGTTTTGTTTGCTCCTATAGCACCATTGCAAAATGGTCTATCTGATTCCAGGTGGTGGATGAGAACTTTGCAGCTCTGCTCCCCCATTCCTGTTGGTGATAATCAGGCCTCTCTGAGACAAAGCTTCCCCTTATCAGCAACAGAGATTTTGTTTGAAAAGGTGTGGACAGTTTGGACTGGGACAAAAACCAGGAACTTAGGTCTGCAGTAAGATCGGGAACATTAACTGTACTTAGTGGTCCACCAGCAATCTTGATTGCAAAAAGCACTGCTTGAGTGGAAGACTGTCTAGCACAGTTTGTCTCCAAACAGAACTGTAAGAGAGACTTGGGTGGAAGGTTTTAGGTGTCTCATGTTGCCCTTGTCCACAACGGCACCAGAAGAAGCGAAAGGTGTGTCCATACTTGAGGGTTAGGGTTAGGGCCAGCACTGTCACACAGCTCCCATTTCCAGCAGCTCCTCTTGCCTTTCTCCTTGGCCTTCAGACAGGTGCACAGCCACCATGTTGACACAGTTCTAATTCAAATTTTTACCCAAACTCATTAGGATATTCTCAATTCGCTGTCCTCAAATGCAGCTGGATTAAGACACCAGGGTAATAAATGGGCTACCATATTAACAGTGATGTATCTCCCTGTTCCACGGAGCCAACATCAGAGTAATTTTCATGAGGAAGTCATATTGTCACTAGACTTCACTGCCATTAAGAATCAGTTAAACATTAATTAATAGGCATTTAAACTTACTAGGACATGTTTAGCAAAAGATTCTCCATTGGCAGAATCGTAATTGGCTTTCTAAAATTCATAGATCTCTTAAAAATGATTTTTTCTATCTGCATGGCCCATTGCTCCACCATTTCAATATACAGTTCATTTGGTAATCATGTACAGACAGACAGACAGACAACTAATCTATTTCTTCTGACACTTTGTTTTAAAGTTCCATTAATATGATTGCTTCCTAAGAGAATGAAGAATTTAGCAGGAGAAAAAAGAAAAGTAAATGAAAGCATTTATCATGCTTAAAAGAAATTGTTAATATTCTGAAACTCACTGACATTCCAATAGCAGTAGTAGTCATTTTCAAGTCCTCTCTCCAGGAGTGAAAATATAATGGAAAATTTAAGTCTGCTGTTCCCTGCTTCATGCTACTGTATCTCCTTATTTTAAAAAATCAGTACAGGCTATTAATCATTTCACTCCATGTCCAAAGATTGTGAATACCTTAAAAGGTGAGCTGGAAAGGTCTGGGGGGAAAAAAAAAAAAAAAAAAAAAAAGAAAAACCAAAACACAGAGGAAGACAGAGAAAAAATCAACCCCACTATTAATGAGGAGACAGATATTTCAAACTGATATTTAAATTATACACTATCTCCCACTTTCTTTTTCCACATCTCAGCCTCTTCACTCAGTTGAAACACACAGCCACAAAGAAGTATGATTATTTATCTACCCTTACTGACCAGCCCAGAAGCAAAGAAAGACAGGATTTTATTCAACAATCCAGAGCTCTTCCTTGTCCTTTTTATCTTAGCCTCTTCCCCCATAGCTCTTATATACAAGATATAAAAATAAACAGAATCATAAAACACTAAATTAAGTCAGCTTCTTTTTGCCTTCTCGCAGACTCCTTTTTCCAGGCTCAGTCACTCAAGACACAGATGTGGCATGTCAGTATCTCTGAGTTTAGTGCAGAGCTGACTAGAGGTGGATGGACACCTTCAAAATCCAAGAGGAGAAATGCCATTTTGCACCATGCCAAAGTGCTGCTGATCTCAGTTACTGGTGAGCCCCTGTGCATCTCACACACAGTCTGGGACACCAGGCTGATGCCCACAGCAGACCAGAGTACATCCTCAGTAAAGGCAGGCTGCACCAACTCTACTGAGCACAGTGCAGTTATATCATTTTAGACCACAGTGATATTTTCACTACAAACATCAATAACTGAAGACTTTTTTTAATCCTGCTGGCCATCTGTCACTGTAAGTGCAGCTGTAGAAGCACTAACCTGAACCTTATGGGATTAGATAATGTTATTTCACCTCAGAAGTTTTCACCACCAACTGAGAGTAGACTCAGTGACCAATACCACTGCTGATTGGACCATCAGAGAGCTCCCAATGATTTTTTTACAAATGCTTTTATGAAAGAGCAATGTGTGCTCTTAAAATGTTGTATTCTCTTTAACTGCACCAGGTTCAACAATAAACCTTAAAATAACTGCAATTCTAGTGCTGACCTTTACTAATTTTCAACACAAAACCTACTTAATACCAATGGGAAATAAAAGGCCACACCATCAAAAAGGTGACTTGCATATTTACAGAGACACCATGACCTCATCAGAGTAGCATCTTTAATTTAATGCTGCTTTTACTTCACATGTAACACCAGCAAATTGAAACCTTCACATTTTAAACAACTATTGATTTGTCTGATTTATGAATACAAAGAAAGCTAAGTAGTCAAAATGCTATTTGGGCTGACTGAATTTGGTCTTTAGCTGGAAATGCTTCTACCCAATACAGGCAAAGCCTGCCCTCTAGAGCACTCTGTCCCTCGTTGTGAGAAACCCGTCGGCATCAACTGATTTGTACTCGGTATCTGGCAGAGGAAAGTGAACTTCTGTGATTGCTTTAGTTGTCTCTCAGATGAAACTGACAGATTTTTCAGTTAGAAGTACCTGATTCTTTGAGCTAGAAAAAGGTTTTTAGTTCAAGGTTAAATCACAACAAATCCCTAGCTGCGTGAGAAGGGACATGGGCGAAATTCAGTGCACAAACCCGAAGATGCTGCTTTAGTACCACTAGAGCCACCTCTGCAAAAGAACAAAAGGAACTTTCTCTCTGACACTCACCAAAGCTGCCATCTGCTCTCCAGCAGCCAGATGTGTGCAAAGAAGGCATAAGACTCCCACAGATACAAAACCTGTGCACATTCCCGGCTGAACACCGCTGGCACAGTCTCAGTGACAGCACTTGCTGCACTGCACACCTGTGTCATGGCTCTGGTTGTTATACTGACAGCATCGAGCAATGGCACTCAGCCCCACCTGGAGCTGCTGGCTGCACTGGAGAAGCATTTCCCTGGCTCTCTGATGCAATGGCCTTGCACCCAAGCAAATCTGACAGAGCATACAAGAAGGAAGGGACAGAGAGGGGAATAAAGGGATCCTGGCTATGTCCTTACCCCACTGCACTGTTCTTTGTCAGAGTAGCAAATTCAGTTATGTCCACATGCTACAAGCAACTCATGGCAAACAACAGCATAAAGAGAATCTTTCATCCTTTTAATCATATACTTAGTGACGTATACAATGTACCTCCTTGGCTAAAGGCACTGTCTGACCCAAGAATGTACCACAGGAGACAGGAGTACACAGATGAAACTCATTGTCTGAGTTTCTGTTCTCTTTAGGGTGGTTTCAGATACCCTTTGTGGATTTTAAGTGGAATATTTACAAAAAAGTATAGTGCATGAAGTACTTCGCAAAAAATGGCCAGATTCTAAGGTCGCTTCAGAAAAATGTATTAGATTTGCCAACAGGAACCTCCTGGCCATGGTTCAAGCCAAATGGATACTGATACTTTCTGCACTGGTCCACTTTTGCACTTTTCTACACCTCTCAAGAAATGCCACTGAAAAATATATCATGGATGTGGTGAAAGAAAGGTTTTCTTCAAGTGATTCACATTAACCAGTCTTAGAATTCCCACACCTCACCATAAAAGCTAATGAAAAATCTTGGATGTGGAAAAAGAGTGAAATCTTAAGCTTTATTCTGGGATAGCCCATGTAGGAGAAGCAGGAACCAGAGTGCTGCCCAAGGTGACTTGCCTTCTTTTTCTGCTTGGATTCAGTTCTTCACCCTCGCTGGCAGAGCAGGGAACTAAGCTACAGACTGGTGTGGGAGGGAGCAATGGGGTTTGGGGTTTCCTTACAGAGAGAGCCTGCAGTTCATCGTGATGTGCCAGAATGTGGAAAGAGCAACTATTTGGCAGAAGGTGAAGGAAAGCTATTTGTGGTGAACGACAGTGAGGGTTCAGGGCTGGGCAGACAGATGGAGGTTTGCATCAGTGAGAACAGGCAGAAAATGAAAGCATCTTAGTGGCACATTTAATTTCTGTAAGCTTGCTCTTTTAGGCAACAACCTGAGCAGCTGCATTCATTTCATGCACAGACATCTCTAAGGATCCTCTCGTATATGGAAATCACTGAAATCACAAATGAAATACATCTGTCTCCCCGATGCATTGCAAGAGCCTTTTCACTAGGCACAGCTACTCAGTACAGCAGACTCAGAGAAAAAATAAGCAACAACACACAGAAAAACTGCTCAGTTGTGTTCCTCTGAGGCTCTAGGAAACCATAATTACTGTTATTTAGAGAGGAAATATAATTAAACCACTTGGGGTGGACAGAGCTCTGACCTGTTGGGAGGAGGCCTGTGCAGCCACAGCAAAGTGTGGTATGTAAAATATATGTTTGCAGACCAGCTGTTAGATATTTTCTCTACCCACTTCTCACTTGCCAGGTGAACGTATTTCTGAAACTTGTCCCAAATGTCATCATCACTTTCTCTTAAAGGTGTAAGAGGATCTTCTAATGACCAAAGGCACTAAAAAATCTCACTCCTATTTTGTGTCCAGTGGACAGCATGACTGAAGGATCCCCCCTTCCTGCAACCAGGCACCAGGCAAGGGGAGGCAGCACATCCCAGACAGCCAGCACCTCCTGCTCTGCTGTGCTTGCACAGCCCAGCTGCCAAAAACCAGACAGCACACAACGCCAGACAATACAGATGCAGCCCACCTGCCTTTTTGCTGTACTTGCACAGATAGCAATATTAGCTTTTCTAGTTTCATTCCTTGTAACAATTTTTTTTTTTCTGTCTGTTTTGGGAGCTAGAAGATTTCAAGTGCATTAATATGCTTCAGTCCTCAGTCCCATCAGAAAATGTTTGTTCCTTGGACAGGATATGAATCATTGTAATGGACTAACTTAGCTTCCACTTCTGCATACTAATGTGAGAATTAATGCATAAAGTACCAACAATCTGAGATGAACACTTAACTTGCATTTGGACAAAAAGAGAATGACATATACAAAGTATTTGCCTTCCTTAAAGTGCTTCTGCACTTCTGTGAGCTTTGTTGATGTCATTTCATGACATTTCCCTTGCTGCTGGAAAGGCCACCTTGAAACTAACAATGATGCTGGACTTTGAAGATCTGAACCATAAGACAGTGACAGAAAAAAAGGACATATTGTGTTTATCTAATCCTTGCACTTCCCACCCTACTTGGATTTGGAAATCAGGCATTTAGCAGCAGAGGATGGCAGTTCTGCAGAAGTAAATGTGCATTCAGTTTTCTGGTTTATTTAGTAAGGCCCAATCTTTCTTAATGTTTGGAATTTTTTTTCCTTTTTTGCCTTCTTGACTAACTTGAGTGCCTAAGAACATTTCCATACTAATAATAATTGTATGGCATTTTCAAAAATGCTCATAAGGTGAACTGGTAAATTAGGTGAGTGATGAAACCTGTGAACATTCTCAATGGATAATTTCAGATGAATTGTCACTTCTGTTTCAGTTGCGGAACATTTTATATGGTGTTGTACTACTTAAAGGGTTAAATAATTACTAGATCTACATGAAACTGGTAAAATGTGATGGCTGATTTTTCCTCAACATTTTCAGTGACCTGTCATTAGCATTAGCAAGGAATTTTGGGAACCAGCTTCCAAAAATGTCTAACATACAATTTTTCTATGAAAATTTTCCATTGAAGTACGAGTTGCCTTTTGAAACTGGCCTTCTAGAGAAGCTGTTAATACTTCTCACTCATACTGACTAATTAAGAGACGGTGTCCAGCAGGTCAGGGGCAGTGGCAGACTTGGAAGGCAGAAAATTCTCTGTGCTCTTCAACACTACTCTGTTACTATTTATCTTCTACTGTGAAAATAGCCTTTTACTCAAGAACCTGGAGTGATGAGGCAGGTACTAATCACCTTCCATGCGCCCTACTCACATCTGCTGCCACCAAATTAATAATACTAACAAAATAGTGACAAGCCAACACAGAGCCACATCCTCAAGGAAAATTAATTTAAATGGTTCTTCTTTACTCATCTGAGCCCATATCACACTCCAGGGAACACAACGAGTGAGATATATGCCAGTCAAGAAGTTTAAAAAGTTCAACTGTGTGCATATTAATAAATATGCTAAATTTAAATTCTGAAGTATTATTTTCAATTGAGTAGTCTTTCCTGAATTTAAAGTGTGAAACTTAAAATTTTAGCAGGGATATTTCTCAAGTTATTGCTCAAGTTATCTCAAGAGCCTTTTCACTAGGCACAGCTACTCAGTGCAGCAGACTCAGAGAAAAAAAAGCAACAATGCACAGAAAAAATGCTCAGTTGTGTTCCTTTGAGGCTCTAGGAAACCATAACTAATTACTATTATTTGAAGAGGAAATGTAATTAAACCACTTGGGGTGGACAGAAGAATATTGTTATTTCATACAGAAGATCAAGTTAGATCTTCTGTATGAAATAACAATAGACAACATATGGCACGAAGCTCTGTTTGATGAAATTGGGTGTAAGTCTGAAAGCAGACATACGTTCTTCCAGCAGTGACTCTTATATGCAAATCTAGAGAAAAGAATCTCAGTAACTTTCCCAGCTAACATAGAGCTAAAATTCAGTCATTACATTCACTTTATTAAACTGATATTTCACCCTAATTATGCATGGATGACTTAAGTGGAGGAATCATGAGCTCTGTTCCAGCACTATGGAAGCAGAGTTCTGTAGAAAACCAGTAGCAGTGGAAGCTCACTGGAAGGGGAATCTTTCAAAATTAATGTCATTCTGCATTTATGGTTGGCCATAACGTTACTTCCACTGTTGCTGAAGTTGCAGATGTCTTCTTATCAAAAATCCATATTTTATGCAATATTTGTAATTAAAACAAATATTTTCTCTGAGACACAGAATATTAACTTGTCAGCTATGTTCTGTCTCTATTTCACACCTCTACAGTATAAACATAGGTTTAACTCATAAAAAGAAATTGGCTTGGTTAGTAGCTGAGAAATATTTGACAATATTAAGAAAACACATTTGGCCATTTCTTGTGGCAACATAAGCCCAAGAGTACTGAAAATTAAGACACTTGAGACACTTTGTAATGAACCTTCTGCTCAAAAGCCAAATCTCAGAATGCAACAAAGCCAAAAGCTACCACCTGCTCACTGGCATTTTAAGAAGCCTTAAATTCTGAATGCACCTTCATCCACTAGCTTTTTCTCTCACAGAGCCAGGGAAGGCAGAAGAAAAGCTAGCAATAAGGCCAACAACCCCTCCAACCCAGAGTTCATCCCCAAGGGACTCTCTCTAACCACCGAAATGGAAGGAGGAAAGATGTTCGCACAAAGCAGCTGCCAAAGCCTCCAGTGGTATACAAATCTTCTTGGCTTTTCATCTGATGCAGCTGGAGTGAACAGAAGGAAAGGCTAATGAAGATCAGCCCATGCAGCAACACTGCCACTACCCACACTTACCCTGTACTTCCCTATCTTTCCATGTCTTCCAATACCAGTGAAGGAAGACCAGATCTGGGATGTAGCCCCTGGGTAGGATGAACAGTGGAGATACTTGTTGCTTTTGTAGTATTTGCCAATTTATCAGCTTCATAAGCTGTAACAACAAAAAGAGCACATGATTAGTTGTCAAGTTATTAGCAGGGGAAGTGAGCTGTCTCCAGAAAAACCAGGAGGAAGGGAGAAAAGTCAGGGCCTTTTTTTATCAACCTTCGGTCTCATACTCCGTGTAAGACCTAAAAATTCAGGGAATACATAACAGTCCAATTATCAACTCTAAAGTTGTTAAAGCTGTGTCTTTTTGCAACAAAGGAATTCAGGGCCATTGACTTAAAAAGACACCCAGCTACATGAACAAGGAGATTTCTTTCAGAAAGCTCCATTACCTTTGAACAAACTATAGTTTCCACAGAAACTTACATAAGAAGCATGGGGAAGGCAGAGCTGCAGAGGCGTATCCATAGTCACGTAAACTTGACAGGAGCAGCTTCAGAACCTCAGCCAACCTAGGGGAGTTTTCCCAAACCAAAGTCAGCCACTCCATCCTTGTTCAGGGGAGGACTGGACAGAAGGAAGAGGAGGCGGGGGAGGTCTTGACTTCAAGGCCATCGCACAAGAGGTCTAAGAGAGATTCAGACAAAGGACTGTGCGCTTTCCCACAAACCTAAAACTTTCCTGGACTCTGGGGGAAAAAAGTGAGTGTAACGGAAAAAAAAAAGAAAGAAAAAAATCTTTGCTAAGTTTCCATTTCACTGTTTGACATCCCATGCTGTACGAAACAAAAACAGAGCTTATGCAAGTTGGTGGTGAATGAATCTAAGATGCTGTTCCTTGAGCCAAAGAATCCAAAGCCACAGAATCATAGAATATCCTGAGCTGGATGGCACCCACAGGGATCATCGAAGTCCAGCTCCTGGCCCAGCTTTCATAGCTGAAAGGGAGCCAGGTGCAGGACCTGACCTGGGGACTGGCCACATGACGAGTCCCTACCCAGCAAGATACCAGTGGCAGAACCTTCTTACAACAGGCCAGACAGCAAAACTAATTCACATTTCGACAATAAAATCTAACTTATCTATTCTGTGACTGCAGTGGATAACACAGGTGACATTTCACCTCCACTGCTGCGGTAACAGTAACATAATAGAAATTCAATCCGAACAGAATTCTTTCGGCAGGAATACAAAGATATCTTAATTACACAGTGGTACTGCATTTGGATTCTAGCTATCCTAAATGATATTTTTAGGTCTAATTCATGTGCTCTTCATGTAAAATGAGAACACAGTCTTTTGAAGGCACTGTAATTACATCTGGTCAAACTGCTACAACAAGAAAATCAAGCCATTATGAGTACAGGCTGGAGCCTGGGTAGACACTCAGCAAGCACAGACCAGAGCAGACCCACTGCCTGCTGTATTTACAAAACAGCAGAGATTCTATTGTTAAATTCAAGTGAAGCTGTTTCAGAATAATTTAGTTAGGAGGTCATATGCCATGCTGGTGCCATTGTCTAGGGGATAAAACTGCAACTGTAAAAATCATTTTTCTAATTCCAAATATTTAAGGTTAGATTGGAAGGACAGAATAAACATCACTATATCATCATGCATACCATGTATGACATTCCAGAGCTGCTGTTATGCTAACAAACTTACAGTATATGTATTCCAGGAAAAAACATTACATGAATTGTACCATGCCAGAATGAAAAATAAAGAGGGTCAGAAATGTTATTGTAAAGTATTGAAGTTTCCTTCCAAGCCCGAATGTATGGACCCACAAATCTTTCATGTTTTATAGACCCTAGATGTGATTCTTCTCTTCCTCAAAACTACTTTATGTCGCAGAAATTAGGTAACAGTTACTCCTGTCTCACATGAAAGGGAAGTCAGTTTGGACACTTGAGTGAATGCTACAAGATCCTCTGATCCTCTCAAAGAGCTCACCTGAAGTGTTAGGAGAAAAAACCATCCCCATTTCATGCTATATGTGTGTGCAAAGGTTTGTTCTTACTACGAGTCCCTGTCCCAAAAAGGACACTTCACAGGCTTCCATCTTAGTGAACTGCTTTTAAAGCACTCCCATAACACAACCATTACTGATTTTAATGGTTACACTTGGATGAGTTGTTTAAACAGGAAAAAAGGAGTGGTTTTTTCGATATGTTTCCATAAAGAAAGAAAAGATTCTTTTGCTCTTGTTCTCTTCAGTTGCTCAGAATGAGCTTGGTCAGGCCACAGGGATTTAAAAATGCCCAGTATATAGAGAGATGCTTTTTAGGCAAAGACAAATGATGAACAAGCAAAAATTAAACCATCACATTAAAGGCTGAGGCTTATTTAAAAATGCAGACTTCTCTTTTAACAGATCAGTTTCTGTAGCCAAAAGGCACAAATTTCATCCCTACAAATAGTAAAGGAGAGGGAGAAGGAGGGCTGTAAAGGATCCCGCCTGCCCAAATTCCTATTTGTTTGGGACACCACCGGTACTTGGTATGCTCCAGCAAGCCAGGGAAAGTGGCAGGAGACCAGCTTCAAATGAATAGGACTCTAAAGGCCAAGCTTTCTGCATGGAAGAGAGCTCTCCATGGATATTCTGATAATGGAAGCCTTCAGATCTAAAAATACCTAGAGAAGGCACAAACAAACTCAAAAGAGGACAAAACTTATTAGCAGATTTTGTATTCGATTTTAAACCATCCTTTAAACTGGAAGTGACACTTTGTCAGAAAGCCAGCTTTGCAATTCCTTTTATTTCATTTTTGTGACAAAACCTAGCAGCATGTCTTTTGCAGTTCTCCCTTATTCATTAATGCCATGAATAAAACATTTTTCTGGTGACTAACTCACCCTGACTATTTGGCCACCAATCCTGCCCTTTTTATTCCTTTAGGGAATGGATTTCCTTGCAAATTTAAAAGGCAGGCCTGAAGAACACTTTAATGATGGCATTCTACACAAGTGGTACTATTCTTTCTTGAGCAGCTGATTTACCTGCCTCAAGAAAAAAAAAAAAGAAAACAAAAGTGCTTCAATTAAGTAATATAAATTATTCATAAGGAGAAAAAATTCCACGTCTTAGACAAATGTTGTCTGCCCATTTCCTTAGATGATGCACATAGGCACAATAAAACAATACCATTTTTTAAACCAGTTAGCACTGAAGATGAGAAGAATCACGAGTCGCAGCAAACCTGGAGCAAGCACAATAAGAATCTTTACAGGACTTGGACAAAAGGCACTTGCTTAGCTTGAAACAACAGAAATCCACCTTGTATCACCCCAAGACAGGAAGAGACATCTTTCTGTAGATCTCACCACTCCAGGCTACTTTAATCACATCAAACTTTGTTTCTCATTTTAATAATGTAACTATGCCAAATACCCCACAGCAAAATGAAGGAACCATGTCCCCAGTGAAGTCAATGACAAGCCACACATTCAAGAGATCCAAGACCTCAGCCCCAGTTTTTTATTCTAAATTGGATAATCAACCTTTCACATACTATTACTCCATAACAATGCAGAATTCAATTCAAACACCTCTAGCCAAGAGCAGCCAGTGCTCTTCAAATCAATGCACAGCCCTACAACAGACAATTGTGAACAACCTGACCATGTGAAAGTTCTTCAAAATCCAGCATTTTCATTAGCATTAAATAAGCTCTAGAATGAGTTATTATCTATTCTCAAAAGTCACAGGAACTGATGCCAAAAAACTCAAGCATAAAACATTTTTCTGTGCAATAAAATTGAAGTAAGTAAGGCATTTATCACCTTCATTCTCAACTGAAAGTCGATGGACTCTGAGAGTTTTGTTTAAAATCACACTCCCTCCTTTCTGGGCGAGAGAAAGACCACAGAGTTCCTGCCTGAGCAAATGAAAAGAATAGTCAAACTTGAATCCCAGAGCTGCTGGCACTCCCAATTGAACTCACCGTCAGGGGGGTTCTGACAGTGAACCTGCATGCAGCTGGTTCATAATTGCTCTAAGCAGCATCCCAGATCAGCTTCCTCCTACTCTACTTTCCAAAGAGTGGGGTTAGGTCTGGACCAGGTGCACATTGATGGAGTAGGGAAAGAAGACAAGGAATGAGAGTTCTGGCACTAAGTTTTCATCAAAGTATTATGCATCTTTTGTACACTGATGTTTTAAATTTGTGCATCATATAAAATCAAACTATGAAAACAAAGTAAAAATTTGAAGTTCACAAGTAATCTTTGTCCTAAAGTAAATTATACAGCCACTAAAGAAAGAAGTCAAAGTAAAAAGAGGAAAACACACTTTAACAATGGTCACTGGACCGAAATGGAAGCACGTAACTTTTTCACATCCATCCCTATGAGACGTGCTCGCAAGATCACAACTTCCAGCTGTGTCTGTATCATAAGAAAATGACAGGTTTGTACTTTATTTCTCTCATATTACCAGCTCAGAGAGAGCACTGAAGCAGTCTTAAACATGATTCTGTGCAGTAACAGAACTGGAGGGATGCTGCTTGTGCATACTGCAGAAACCAAAGCCAAAAAAAGACCTTTTAGACTTCAGCCTTGACATGTTCCATTTACACTTGGCATCACAAAATAATGAATGTGTGTGTTAAGAGCAATAGAAACGAGAGATGTCATTCCCTATAACCTCTGCTGGTGCAGGGTGGAAGGCTTAGGTGAGATCCCGGTGAATGCAGCACTTGTTTTAGACAACAGTGACAACCAGTCCAGCTTCTCTTCAAAAGTACTCAAAGATCCTCAGAATGCCACATTCCTTCAATATAGTTCCTCCATGAATGTGTCTGTCACACTCAAGAGCCTCCCCAAACAGCACATGAGAAGAGCACAGATGACTCTGAGAACATGGGACACCAAGAAACATGGCCAAGAATAGAACAAGTTACACTATTTCAGACTTCTTTTCATAGAATCAGTTATGTTGGAAAAGACCCTGAAGATTATTGAGTCCAACTGTAATTTACTACTAGACCACATCCCTAAGCACCACATCTACATGTCTTTTAAATTCCCCCAGGGATGGTGACTCCACTGCTTTCCTGGGCAGCCTGTTCCAGTGCTTGGCAGCCCTTGTGGTGAAGAAATTTTTCCTCATATCCAATCCAAATCTCCACTGGTGCTGCCCTTGTGACTTCATCCTTCTTTATATCTTAAAGCCAGAATCTCATGGTCCTACACATACAGAAGGCAGGAGCAAGAGACTGATTATCACAAGGAGTGAAGTTCAGGATTTGATGATTAGCATCAATTCAAGGCTCAGCTTTCTCTAATCTAGTGACATCTGTGACTCTTGACAGGAGTTGCCACAGCCCTTTCACAGGACGAAATGGTCACTTTTGCCTTCAGGTGTACTTTTGCACTGCTATAGAATGCAGATCTAACACAGTCAGCTGTGGAGGAGGTATTTTCACTCTGGGAAGCTAAGTGAAAGATATGGCACCACATTTGTCATATCCTGGTTTTACACATGCTACTACAGGAACATTTGTAACTAGGACAAAGGCCAAAATCCAGTGAATGTGAGATAAATATTCATTGAGAGCACAGCTAATAGGGTTTCCTAAGGATTAAGTCAGGAAAATAGAAAACAGAGCATGAGAGAATATATTATCAAATTATGCATTTCTCTCAGCTTATGAATAATATAAACTGAAATGAATAAACAAAAATCTAGGTACCACCAGCATTACACAAAAAAAAAAAAATTGTAAACTGCATAATCATTTCATTAATGATGGTGAAGACATCCTCAATGTTTTAATTTTGATTTACCTATTGCGTAATCCATAGGTGGAAAAAATATTTTTAAATTTGATCCCACAAACACTCCCAGAAGATGATATATCAGCATAATTTAAAGGATCAGAATTGAAAATGAACATTTAGTTTTCTATTATCAGGGCTTTGATGGCTTTAGATGAATAAATGTCAGACATTGGAAGAGCATGCACTAGTTACCATGGATATCCTTACTGGGCCAAATAATCAAGTTGGTCCCTGTAACAAGGATTAACCTCTGCTCCCGTGCTTCTAAAGGCATAGGCCAGAAGCGGGTGAAAGTATTCAGTAAGCATATCAATAAATCTTACATCAGGGGTAATTTTCTTACAGAGATTACCTGACGCATAACAAGATAATGAAAAATTTAGTCCTCCAATGTAATGTGAATTCAAAAAAAGCTTCTCATAATCCCTCTATCATCTGTAATTAAAAATCATGGAATATTTGCAGTCCTTATTCACCTGTTCTCATCCTAACCCTGCAGATTTATGGCCAGATGACTTTCAGTGGGCCCACAGGGCACATTGTGAACAGTAAGTGTGAAAGAAATGAGTAAGTGCTAATGGGTTTTTCAGAATCATTTTCAAGCAGGAGTTACATCCAACAAGATTGCACCTATCTGGAGTGTTAACTTCTTAAATTTTAAAAAGACCTGCATGAACAAATTTTATATGATACCTGTGATATACTTAGCACATGTATAAACTCCAGTGTAACCTGCAAGAATCAGACTATGTATTACTGATTCATTGCAAAAGCCAGTGAACTGTGAGCCCAGGGCCAAGCTGGAAAGGTATCACATGAAAAAGGCTTATGTGTTTCTTCACTCAGCCATGGTATTTTAGGCACAATCAACAGAAGACAGGACAGCAGTGATTAAAGGACTTCCATCCTGCTATGGCCAATTGATTTTAGAGGTTCAATTTTCACTTTTATGGTATTAAAACAAACTTTTGCAGAATTATCAATTATTCCATAATTGAGCTCAAAGTAGCTGTTCCATAATCACAGATTGTGACTCGAAGCAATGACAAAGCCATCAGCCTGCATCATTTCTGGCATTCACCACCTCCTTAGTTTGAAAGGTTTTCTATAAGGTCCAGGCCTCTTTGTAAGCATTTATTTTGCTACTACTGACAAAGGAACTATACAGTAATGTTTTAAGGGAAGATTATCAGTTTACAGTTTTCACTGTTTGTTTTTAAAACAAGCACTTAAGACCAAAAGCACTGCTGGATTATTAGCAAACTTCTGACTAACAAAAAATGTAGCCCCTAACTGAGTGCAAGAGAGCATCAGCTTGAGGTGAGAGCTCAGAGTTCAACAGGAACTATTCCTGCCTCTCAGTCCCCCTCTCACGTTTTTTATTAGCAACATCATAAAGCTTTGCCTTCAGCCTGAATGCCTACCGTCTCTGCTATTCTTACCTTATTTAGCCACTGATACCACTTCAGAAACACTGCAGTTGCCTGGATAGGGACTAAAGTGATGTAAGGAAAAAGGGGTCAAGATGGGATTATATAAGAAAAGTATACGGTGAAGTAATTTCTAAGTCTTTTCACGCCTCTTTTATGCTGCTCTGGCAGCGTCAAGCAGCTCCTGCCCTCTTTAAAGTTATTCTATGCTTTCAGGCTGTTGAAAAGGAATCTGTACCAGACATCCTTAATTGAGATCTACCATTTTCCTAGTTCCTCAAAGTAGGCATGATGGCAACTATATTCTTCATTACAGCACTTCAGCAGGAAATAAAGTAATAACTACAGCACACCTAAGGGTAATACACTTGTAACTCCCACTTCCAAAAAAGGGCAAACATATTGATTTATCTACAAAGGAAAAGGAGCTTCAGTTCTGCAAACCATTTCAAAGACCACCTACCCGTCTTGCCAGAGACCAGTGGCAGCACAAGCCAGCCTTGAGAATTGGGCAATAAGCACAGAAGGTCAAAGCACTCAGAAACCACAAGTGGCTTTACAGATCTTTCTGATATAAACATTTCTAATATTGTGCTGGTTTCACACAGAAGAGATTTTTCTAAGAAAGTTATGGCAAAACCAATCGGTGACTTAGTTTGAATATTTACAACTGGTGAATCCACTAGAAAGGTGATACTGTAATGAATGCTAGGAGACTGGCTCCTTAGTGATTTCAGCTTTTTTGGGAACAGTCTGGGAAGGGGGCCCGTAGGATGTGTGCACACCACCGCTGCTCCCGATACGGCGAGGAGCAGGAGGAGGACGTCAGCTCTGTCATCCAGCAGATCTGAGTCTTCCTTCCTCATGAGAGTCCCCAAGAAGACGCCTGCTGGTTTCAGGGTCAGGGTCCCCATGTCACTCCTGACTCACCTGGTTAGGGTGACGAAGGCGAGGGATCCTGACTAGAGTTTTGATGTCGTCCGATGTCCCCTCTGGTTAGAAGTGTTACTTCAGCTCTTTACCTGCACGGTGGCTCGTGGCTTGTTGTTTTTAGGGGTCTCCAACAGGCGAATTCCCTCCCCCTTAAGTCTCATGGGAATCTGACATTTGCATACTACGTGATGTCATCCTACCCCTCATGGTCTCGAGGGATTCACTGTCTCAGAGGGGACGGGAGCAGCGGGGGCCACACCCGACGGTAAGGGAATTTACACAACAACTCACTCAATCAACAACTCATTTTCCTCACTGACTTATAACTTGGGAACTTTGTATCAACTTTCTAACAATTTATTCTCTTCAATAGGCCTCTGTGAACACTCCAGTTAAAATCACAGAAATCCCAGGGAAAGCTCTCTTCCTTCTGGCCTGGGAAGAGCTAACAAGCAGGCCTGGCTCCCTCCATGCCATGGGGGCCGGGCCGGGCGGGCCCTGCCTGGGGCCAGGCCTTCCCTTCACCAGGTCGGGGCTGGGCCCGGTGACTGCCGGGCAAGGGAAGGAGAGAGGTCCCCATCCTGGCTGGGTCGGGCCTCCAGCGGCTGTGAACATCCCACCGCTGAGCGGCCCCTCCATCGTGGCCCCGGGAGGCCTGGCAGGGCAGAGGAAGGGGGGAAGCCCAGCCGTGGGCATGCTGCTGTGGGATCCCAGCCGTCCCCCACCCAGCGCACTCCAGCCACCCCTACCAAGACTCCTTGCTGAAGAAGGGGCCCAGCCGTGTGAGAGATCCTGCAGCTAAGACCAAGGGCGGCTCCGTGGCTGTGCAGAGTGGCCCGCAGTTGGACCACCTGTGGCCGCTGCCCAGAAAAGACCATCATGTCTTCTGCAGACCTGGAGAGATTTAGCTCTTTCCTTACACAGATGAAACTTGCAAAACGTTAAATCCTAAGTGAGAGAAAAGCATAGAGGGAGGACACGTAGAGAGACAATATGAAGATATCAAAGTCAGTGAAGGAGGACCTGAATCTTAGATGGAAAGGAAACGAGAAGATGCCTGGTCTTAGGCTGAAATTCTTTGGTAAAGCCATGGTAATGGACTGTAAAATACTAGAATATCCCTGTAAATAGTGGAGAATATGCACTGGGGAGATGGGAGTATTCAAATGGTAGATTTGAGCAAAGTTATTTGTGGTGGACTAAATATTGAAGTAGCTGTGATCTTATGAGAAGTCTGAACAGAGAAATAGAGATGAGATGAAGATTAAGCTCTGCCCCCCAGGAAGACGAAGATCTCTGTTCCTAGAGATAAATGATCTCAGAGATGATCTCAGAGAGAGATGAAGAGAACCTTTGCTTTTGAACCACTCATCTTTAAAATGGTACCCCCTGAGTTTACATGGCCCATAATGCAGCTGTGGGAAGGTTGTGTGATATGGGATGGACTTCACAAATGCAGATTCCTGGGCGGCTGCTTTTGTGAGAATTAAAAGCCACAAGAGAACTGTTTTTCTTGTGGAAAAGTTTCCATGGCAGACCAAAAGAGACTTCCCTCTCTAAATGAACTGATGAAAGACAATTTTATAGGTAGTAAACCGGCCCAGAGTTCCAAGTGTTGTCCATGAGAAGGGAAAGTTGTGGGAGAGGGGAAGTGTTTTAAAGGTTTTATTCTGATTCTTACTAATTTTTTCTCACTTGTAGTTTTGTTAATAAACCTGTCTTTATACCCTTTTAAGTTTTGAGCCTGCTTTGGTTTTTTCTCCTAATCCTATCTCACAGTAGAAAAAGAGTAAATAATTCTAGTAGGCACTTAAACCATTACGCTAATTTTGGGAAACAGAAATCGGCGAACTGAAACCACTACACAAATTGGTGTTTCCACCTGGTTTCGACCTGAAACCATCACAAATATCCACACAGGGAAGGCAAAATAACTAAAATGCAAAAAATAGCAAAGAGAGAGGTACTGGGGCCAAGACAGCACCAGAAGGCTCAGAAAAGCTCTAAGATGCACCAGAGAGGCAGTAAGAGTTCGCTTCTCAGCACCTGGCCTGTTCACTACAGGATTTAAACAGCACAAGTCTCTTTATGGGATTTCTGCATTCATTTGAGCCAACCCCTCCATGACACAGGTTAACAGTTGTAGAGTTATATTTACAGGAAAATGGACATGTACTAAATGAACTAACCTAACCTTCTGGAACTAAAGAACGAGGTCATCTTTGTGAATAAAAAAGCTGATGTTGCAAGAAGAAAAGAAGAAGCAGAAAAGGTGCTGACAAACATAGGGGTGTCAACCTGAGTAAAATGATGCTTGCAGTATCAACCAGTTAGATTAACAAGATGCATGCTTTCCTCCTGGACAAGGTAGAGCTACCAATCAAGAGACGTGTGGACAAAGCGAAGCTACCAATCAGATAATGCATGACCGTGTAAACCAAGATAAGAAGTAAATATAAACAATGTTTAGAAGCACAATAAATGCCTTTTGCTAGATTCACATGAAATTGTGCAGTGTCCTTTATCTTCTCTCCTCAGAGTTCTGAAAAACATACTGTGCCACTATGGTAGCAGGGCCAGCGTGACCTCTGCAACACTCATTTCAGAGGCAGCAGTAAAAAACCCATATCCATGTTTTGTTCAGAAGAGCACCTGCAATATGCTTTGGCAGTATTCCAGAGCAACAAAAACAAGAAAGTTCTCCTTTTTCACTCCTAAGAAAGCAGAGGTAAGCACCACAGAAGGGTCTTGCCAGTTGTCTTGGGAACTTGGAGGAATAAAGAAATGGTACATTGCCTCTTGTTGCACAAACACCAGTTAGTTTTTGACAATGTCAGTGCAGCTTCCAGCTCTCCAAGCAAGAAGAGGCTTTGTCATCTGAAGCATGAGAAGGACGTCAGGATTCTGCTCATGACTAATGACTTCATGCTGTAATGCTTCAGGACTACACCTTGAGTTAAACAACCTCAGAAAATTAACTGAAGCAAGGAGAGAGTGAAAAGCTTCAGGACTGCATCCTCCACTTCTAGATGGACACCAATATCTGCCTCAATGTCTCCCTTCAGCTTGTAGTCCCCAGTGATGTGAGATGCAGAGTTTGGGGGAGGGAGGGAAAGAAAAAAAAATTAAGGGGAAAAAAGGGAGAGAGAACCACCTGAAAAGAGAGATAAGTAACTGGGAGAATTACAAAGCTGGCTTGTGCAGTAAAAAGCTCAGTATACAGAATCAATTGAAGCTTTCAATATGAGGGAACAAGGGTCTCATTTCAGCTGCTGATCAGTTTAGATTCATGGCCACAAAGAAAAGGCTATGTTCCATGGCTTCACCTCCTGATTATTAAGAACAGTTTCTACTCATGAGTCTTTGTTTCCTTAAGATAGATTCACACTTAGTGATTTCTCACCTGATGAGCACTATTCAGACAAAATTCACAATCAGAGTTCACAATAGCTTTCACATATTAGTAGACTTATATGTCAACAATCTCCATGGCTCACAAAACCTAATCCACTCAGGAAAACTTTTCAAAAGCATGTGGCCTCGAAAACAAGTCTAACAGAAGAAAACTCCCAACTGAAAAAAAAAAAAAGAAAAGGAAAGTTTAAGGAAAGATCTATAGTTACAAGCACGCAGTTTATAAGACTAAAAGGAATACAAGCAAGTAGAAAGAACAGCAAGTGCTGGTATTGCCAGAACTGCAGCTTATTTGTAACTGTCCTAACTCACCGAAAAGCCAAGCATTGCCCATCTCTGATCCCTGAATACCATCAACAGCTGACACTGAAGCATAGCATTACCAAAGACTGCCTGTGTCAGGATAGCTGTCTCTCATTTATCTTCTCTGCCATCAGCAACTTGTTTGTGCAGATCCCAAAAAAAAAATTGGCAGAGAAACTGAAGCAGAATTGAAACAGCCAGAGGAATGAATTTTCCCCCTTTCTTTTGGACAAAAGCAGGCAGTGATTAACTGCTGAATTTTTAGGTAATAAAGGGAAGTTATGTGCGCAGCCTCCTCCTTCATTCAAAAAACCAAGGGTTAATTTCATTTGCTCTTAAGCAAGAGCACAACAGGTGCAAATGCAAAATCTGTGTAGTAAGAATCTATGCTGAAAAGTGTCACAATGGGCAGTATAGTATTTTCCTCAAACTCCATATGGCCAGCCTATTGTATCAGATCTTCATCTGATTTAAACTGCAGCGCTGGTGACATGGAGATTAGGAGCAGCAGCAATACACATCTTCCCACATGCTCCTTTCCCAACACATATGGCTTGCTTATTTACATGGAGGAAGCAGAAAAAAGGCTGCAGGCATGTGGTTTTGCCAACAGTTAATTATTGAAAGGAGAATTTCTGCAGAAATCACAGTTGCTCTTGATGGTGGGACCAACACAGACATTCTCCCCTGTAGTTATGAAGGAAGCAAAAGTAAGTTCTCCCGTACCTGACTTCCTCATGGCAGTAAATGAACACCATCACTATGCTGCTGACAGCCACTGAAGCTATAAAGCTGGCCACCAGGCCTGAGAAAATCTTTACAGCTCTATGATCACTGTGTGCATGACTCAGTTGCTTCCTTTTGCTTTGCACAGTTTAGGAAGGGGTAATGATGGATGAAATGATTTTCTTGAGCTCAGAGCTTAGTGCTTGTGTGGTATGTGATAAACCATAAAGCACTGGAAGGTATGGTGGCCCTCCATGCTTAGGAAAGATCTTATGGTCTGCCATGATCAATCAAGCCACACTCCTTCCCCTTCTCTCCTGGAAAAAGGAACAAAGGACACATGCAAAGCATGTATTTGAGGATGAAAACAAGAGGATGGATTTCAGCTGCGAAAATGCTACATTGTGATCTCTTCTCTCAGGGCATGTGCAAAGCGTCCTGAACACTGACCAAAGACACACACCCCTTTAATCATCAAACAGCCAATATGTCCTTGCCTATTCATAGAGAAAAATTACTCATCTAGCTGCAGGTTCCCTGTTGTGACCCCTGAGTCTCCTTAAGGGTAAGGGAAACTCACTCAGAGTTGATTTAGTTCTTTCTGGTGATGGCCTGAGAGCAGATTATTGTGAAACAGCAGAACATCCAGCAAGTCTATCAGAAGAACTGGGTCTGACAGCAGAAGAGGGTAGTTCACCTTTCAGCAAAAGCCACACGAGGCCAAATCTGTGGGTCTTGTTTAAAGAGACCTTAAGGGTGGAAGTCTGATCAAGAAGTTGCAGAAAAAATTTAACATCCTTACTTATTTTTGCACTCAGACTACATCTAAACATTGCAAGTTCCTCCTGCACAACACCTCTTAAAATATCATCTTGCAAAATCATGTAATCCCAATCTCCAACCAAGCCCTCATTCAACATTCAGCAGCATACTGGAGACATCCCCTTCCATGTCTGACACATGCAAAGCATTGTCCTCACCTGTCATTGGCTCCCATCACACTTTTTCTACTTGTTCCCACTTCTCTAGCACAGACGTATGCTACTTGTTTTCACTGCCAAGGCCTTGGCAAAGCTATCCTTTCCCTTGCCATCAACTCTTACACAAACACCCCAGACTGCTCTTCAAACCAGCTCTTCAAACCCTTTTCAGCAGCCTAGGGGCACAGTGGGGCCAGGAAATGAACACCCTGCTCCAACAGGCCAAGGTTGAGACACTTCCACAACTACAGCACTGAAAATATCCACTACTTCTAATGCCCCAAAAAGTCATTGGGTGACGACTTGCAAATGGAGTGAGAAAGTATCAGTTCTGTCTTTGACCTGACAGCTCCCCAGTTGTATTCCACTGTGGCCATTCCTACCCAGGGCAGAGTTCATGCCATGCAGGACCACTAATGAAATCTCTTTTGCTACAGATAGCATTCCCTAAAATTTTCATCCAATGCAGTCATAAATCCATCTGATATTCCTCCCTGGGTAAGATGTTAATTGCCATGGCATTCTTCCATAATTGACCTTATTTCTTTGAGTTTGCAGCAATAGACCATAGAGCAAATTCACTTTTGAGGTCTCACTTCACTGTAGTATACAGACCATATACAAATATGCAGCTGTTAACTAACAACTCTAGTGAGGCAAATGCATTCAGGATTTCTGTATTTTACCTCTGAGGCAAAGAGGACGAGAGGGGTAGCAAGGCTTCTCCCAGTCAAAAAAAAAATGTTTAAAAAACATTCAAAAGTAAGATGCAAAATTCTAGGAAAAGTCACAGGTAGCAGCAAGGCTGAAGTGTTATTTGCGGTAGCAAAGCAGAGAGTTAGACTCCATAATGACCTGCAATGATCAGACGTTGCAAATCCCATCATGTGACATCAGAGCCAGGCAGCCAGCACAGGGAGTCTGGGCATCCCCCTCTGCTGCGACTTGGCCACGAGCAGCAGCCTCTCCCAGGCACAGACCCATGTGAAGCAAATGCTCACAGATCACATACTTTATTTCCAGCATCTACTTTTCCTTTTGTATGTCATTCAGGTGCTAGGCCAAAAGGCTGGAGACAATTTTGACAAGTGAGCTTGGGGCAGATTACCAACTCTGAAACACTCAAAGATGTGTAGGTTATGTGCAATTCCCCATAAAAGTGTGCAGGAAAACTGCTGACTTCTAATACAATCGCTTGTAAGGATAAAATGAAGTAAAAACATGTCAAACTGTCTTTGTTAACATTTGCCATAACAACACATAAACTGCTGGTATAAATGGCTTTTTTTGTAAAGTTTGGGAGTCTAACATTCCTAGACAGGAAGCTGATCTTCACCTGGGGCAAAAGAGTTTTTGAGTAATCATTGACTTGGGAGCAACAATCACATCTGGCAAAAGGCAAAATAAATTTTTTTAAAAATTGTCTTCATTTTCTCACTTGCATCAGGGCCTGAGACAGCATCCTAATTTTCAAATTGTCATGAGTTAATACAGTTTGGTTTTTAGTTAAGGTGGAAACAGTTCCTTGTCAGGACCTTGGAACTGTTTTGGAAAAGACAGGGAGCTATCAGAAGACAATTCTTAAATACTGACACATTGTTTGACCACTGAGGAAGCTGAATGCGACTTTTGGGAATACCCATATAAAAATCCTGAGTATGTCCAAGCTGGCCCTTTTCTTTGCAGCCAGTGGAGAAGGTAACACTGGCCATGCAGCAGACTTTTTAAAACTCTAATCCTACTTTTGAGTAAAAGGAAAAGGACAAAGTGATTGAATGTAGGGAAGACACAGCATGAAGTCAGTGAAGAGAGAGTGAAAGTCCTAAGTGGGACAAAGGAGGAGAAGTGGCCTCGTTTGGCTGGACTTCTCTGGTGAAACCACGGAGAGTGGACTATTTCCTGTAACACATGAATGCTGTTTGGGGGAGAATGCATTGTTAAAAGTTGCAGACTGATATGATTGAGATTTAATATAGAATTTTGAATAGAGGAAGAAAAGTGATATGAAGCCCCTTGCTCCTAAGGAAAAAGGAGATCTCTAGTTTTAGAGATGAAGATGATTTTGGAGATGGAAGAGAATCCTTGTCTTATAATAGGAGAGACATCCTTAAACAGTACCCCTAAGAAGCTTATAGGCCCATATGAAGCTGTGGGAAAGGCTGCTAACGGGTGGGATTTCACAGTTTGCAGGTTTCTTTTAAGCAGCTGCAGATTCTTGACATGGGAGCCACCAGAGGACTGTTTCTCTTGTGACGATGTCTCCATGGGACTCTAAGAAAGACTCCTCTCCAAAGAACAGATAAAGATTATTTCTAAAACAGTGAAACTGACTGAAAATCACAGGTTTTTTGTCTTTATGCTGTTTTTGGGAAAGTGAACACATGGGGGGAAGAAGAGTGTTTTGAAGTTTCATTTTGATTCCTTGTTTCTCCTTTTAATGTGTGTCAATAAATCTATTTTTCTATCTTTAAGTTTAGGCCTGCTTTGGTTCTCCTAATCCAATCTCACAGAAATGTAAATACTCAAACCACTACACTAAATTTGGCAAACAGAGACAGGTGAACGTGAAACCACTTCAAAAATTCATCCCAAAATATCAACTTCTGTAACATACATCTACACAACTATCAAACTTTTGCATTAAACTCAATGAAGTTTTTGAAAAGATATTTACTATTCCTCATTCAAAAAAGTAATATAATTTCAATTCTATTCTCCCCCTAATCCTGAGGAGAAAGTTTGAAAGGCTTACCATCAATAAAAAAATAAATGCCATGTAGTTCTTTTACCTCAAATAATCTGTACAGTCTGATCCCAGTGCTGCACTTGCCAACATCTCTATAGCGGTTTAGGATGAGCAGTGATCACAGCCAAGGCCTGAATGTTGGTTTTCTGGCAAATTTCCATTTCAGTGCAGAAAATGTAGAGGGCTCAAACAAAGAACAATTGCTACACTTGGTGAGGATATGCTGTTCATATACTAATGTTTCAATTTTATACTTTTAATAGGTGTATCTACAGCTTTAGTAGGTGATAACTTTGTAGCAGTCTAGACCCACACACCAGTCATAATACTGTCATCTAAAATTCATTTCACTTACTGTAACAAGAGAAGGATTAGGCTCTTTTTTTTTAAATTAGGAAAACCAAAACCTCTTAACAACTTACATTAAGTTCCTGGTGTGGGAACTGCTGCAGTAAAACTTAACAGTGGGAAAAAAATTCTATGAGACTCAAAAAAGAGAATGATTCTGTTTGAAGTAGCTGGAAAAATCCATCTTTATATTTCATAGCAAGATCATGCATGAGGAACAAAGCATATTGGTCTGGGTTCCCTAGCACGGCAAATGTCTCGGCAAGCAGTTGTATTACTGACAGTGCTAGAAAATTATTAATTTCAAGATGAAATGTGTCTTACTATCACCTAACAGAGTGGATACCACAGCAGTGAAGACATTATCTCAACTGTACTGAAATCACAGATTTTACTGACATCCTATTCAGTCTCATCTGTGAGCTGAACGCACAACAAAGTTTCTGAAAACCAAACAGCAATTCCACCTCATCACACTGTTCAACAGTTGCAGACTAGGAGTTTAGGGGCACTTGTGTTGCTTTTCCACTGAGCTGAGAAGAGTCTAAAAGGGAACATGTCATGGTGTTTCTAAGAGCAGGAAATTCTGATCTGATTCCCAGGAGAGAGCTCTCAGGTGTGATGGTAAAGGGCAATGAAGATAAGCATTTCTGTGGCATGAAAGTTTTCGGAGCTGTTAGTGCAGAAAGCTCCAGTGACAGAAAAATGCAAAGTTGCTTTGGACCCAGCAGTTATGCCCAAAAGTGGTACCACAGCCTTATTAACAGTATTTAAAATATAGCCAGTCTAGAGGTTTGAAATGTCAAGTCTTGAAATGTCAAGTCAAATCTCACAGGACCCATGTCTTGGTTTGGGAAGACAGGTATCTCCCAGGGAAAGCCAGAGCTTCCCTTGGAATGGAGAATGTAAACTGCCCCTCTCCTAAAATACTATGATTTTTCAATTAAAGGTTTTTCAGGCAAAGATTTGGGAATAGGAATAACAGTTCTTTACTAGAAATATTAAGAATACAAATGTACAGTACAAAAAAGCAAACAAAAAATCCTAGAAACCCTGACAGAGTCAGAAATACAACCTGGCGCTCTGTTGGTCAGGTTGTTGGAAGCAGGCCAAAGTAAGTCCTCCTGGAGTGGCAGATGTGGTTGTGTTGGAGTAGAGATGGTCCTGTAAAAAAGGGTCCAGTAATGGTGAGATGGGCCCGGTTTTCCTCCAGGAATCCAGTGGAAAACCAGAATGCCTGGTGTTCTGGTGTCTCAGTTTTAATCTAGGTAGGAACGGTTTGCTCCCCCCACTGGGTGGAGCATCTCACAACGGGATGAAGGAATGTGTCATGTCATTGGTGAGCCCTGATGGCCCATTAACAGAAGATATCCCCCGAGGAGAGATAAGAAACAATGCCCCATCCGGTTTCAACAGCTGGCCCATTACCAGAAGGCACCTGCCCCCTCCCCCCTGGAGTTACAAGAGAGAAAGAAAAACGTGTCCCCAGCTGCTTTCAACAGATGAAATAGAACACACATATTTTTTTTTGGTTACATAACCCAAGACAACCCAGAAGGAAGGACTCTGCCGATGTTCACTGAATAACCTTCATATTTTCCAGCAGGTTAATAGCCACACTAATACCACTCACGCCTCTTCCACAGCTTGTGTTTCCAGGGCAGGAGCAGATTTTATCCCCCTTTACAAGGCAGTCACTTGCCCTCTCTGCAGTGTTCCCTGTGAACACGTTTCTCTACCAATCCAACAGAAAGGGCACTTAAATTTGTTTAGGGACAGATGGGAGCAGCTGTGGGTATTAGTGCCCTTAGAGAGCTGATAGCTCTCTGCTATAACTGCTCCGAGTCCACATCGTATGAGATGCTGTAGGTAGACAGCAAGAGTTTGTGTATGTGTGCTACATGCAAAAGCAGTTGCATTAATTCTTCTCTTTTTATCACTTGATTGAACTCAGTGACTCACAGAGGAACAGATGAATTGACACGTTCCCTTTTGTTCTTCTCTGAGCCACAATGCACACAGTGTAATGTCTCTGGGGTAACCCAGAGTGAAGAGCGAGTGTAAAACATATTTTGTGTGAAGCTGTGTAACAACTTGGCATCCTCACCACAACCAACACACCAGGCTAAAAAGTAGTACAGCAGTTCAGATGAAGGAAAATATACAAGTAGAGGGGTGGCAGATTCTTTTGTTGGACTACTCTGAATTTCACTCTATTCAGACTCTCCCAGTGTTATTTTGGGCTAGAGAAAAGGAAGCTTCACATGCCCAACCTTTCTGTTTGGTAGCACTGTGCTCTGGCCAGGGCTTCCACATTTCTTAGGTACTCTCACGCCCCAGAACAGTGTAGCAAAATACAGGACACTTGCAATGCAGAGGTATCTGGCTGTCACACAATCCCATTTGTTCTCAGCACTGCAAGAAAAGCACTTCAACACTGGAGTTCCACAGCAACACTAGACTGAGGTTTGCTTTTCTACAGAACATTTGTTTCACCACACATTGCTTCTTTGGCCCTGTACAATATTTGCAATGTCTGCAGCAAATCAAGCAGCAAGTCGATGCATCACTGCACTGGGAGAGAGACTCAGGATCCATGCAGACATCCCATAACTTTTCCCTACTACGTTACCAGCACTACAAAGCAAGTGACAGTCTGGGTCATTCCTGCTAAAAAGCATAGGATGACAATGTTTAGGCATTTACAAATGGGTTACAAACCTAAAGTAAAATGCTGCTGCTTACTGACTCCAGATAATTCCATCAGATAAAGCTTTCAGCAATTGCTCTATGCTGCAATAAACAGCCATGAGGAATAAAAATTAAATCTTACAGGGATGTCATCACAATGGACTGCCACAAAAGAGTGTGTGCAAAAACCAAAATATTAGAAAGTCCTAAAACAAACCAAAACCAGATAGCACATTATTTTACATGGTTATTAATGAGACTTGATATCAACACGTGATCTAAGAGAAGACTTTTTTCAAGGCTTCTAATATTTTCACATACAACTATTCATAAATTTCTGCAGAATTCCACTCTATACTATGCACTCTGCTGCAGAAAACATGATTTTTGTACTCTCTTGCGTTTAGTATTGCCAAAACCTGTGTTCTGTTCCACTACCACATATGAAGATCAAAACAAAGGTAACATTTACAGAAATAATAGAGGGATTGGTTTATTGGCTGGTTTTCAGTAAATTACAGATTCTTTCTGTTGTCTTAATCTTCTACCAAAAGATATAGAAATTAATTGTAATGAGGAATTACAATTGTAATAAAATTAATTGTAATTGAGGAAGAAAGTAGAACAGCAAACCAACCCCCCACATGCTGTAATCCACCTGTCTGGCCTTGCAACAGGCTCAGTTGTGTTATGCAGGAAACCATTCTGAATGAGTTTACTGACTTATTCTGGTCTTCAAAGAGAATTATAATTCTAAAAAAAAATACATGTGTAAACAGGCTTCTTTTTAATTTCACAAACACAAACCAATCTGTCCAAGCACAAGAGAAGTATGCAGGACATAGAAGAGTTCAACATTTTTAGGTGAAAATTAGACCTTTTAATATTAGAGATACTTGTGTCTTTCACACTACAGCTGTCTGCAGACATTGCTCCTTTCTGGTTATTCACTAAGTTATTAAAGCTGCCACTTGCAGACAGTGCAAAGAAATGTCTAAAAAAGGAGGTTAGTACAAATACTGTGAAACACTGGTGTCCAGTTACTACTATATAGACAAACTAAGGAGCAAAGGGTGGTTGTCTACCTCCCATACCTAAAGCATAAGTACAACATTTGGAAGCAGTTTTAAAACCTCAATAAGTATTCCCACTTCAAAAGCTTTAGTTAAAACTATTTTTCTCATAGCATGCCTCATTGAAACAGAAGTATTTCCATCGTGAAGTGTGGCAGGAGTGTAGCATGAATTGATATGAGCTTAGATTTGGGCCACCTCTTGGACATGTAATTTCATCGATTTCAACTACATTACTTCTGATTTGTGCTATTATAAGAAAGAAAAAAGAGAAAAAGGAAGAGTTTTCATCTTGATTTTGCACCAAAGAACTCAATAGCATTTACGCCATTGACTGCAGTGAGTGCCAGATTCAACTCAGCACCTGAAGAACATAATCTTTAGAAGGTGTAGTAAACTTATTGCACCTCCCTGGGAGCAAACACCCAGATGGCCAGTTTCTGCTACATGTTTTTGCTGTCCTCTGCTGGGTCTGAAAACATCAATAATGAAAGGTGAGTTTTAAAAAAGAAAACAGTTATTTTGGAAAGGTCTCTCCCACTGAGCACACGTAGAGCGGAAGCGTTGATGTGGTTCCTTTACCAGGCACTAAGGCCTGTGTGGGATTTGATCCTGAAAACACCACATGGTAGTTTTGCTTTTATTGCCTACTAGAAGAGTAATTTCATAAGTGAGAGTGACTTGACTAAGTACCAGTGGTGGACCTTGGAATCCATGTGATAAAAAGTAGATACTTCAGCTAATAGTGCCTGAAACTGTTACTAGGCTTGTTCCCAGGTATGACTGTGGCTTGAAACAAGAGCCTACTGTTCATTTGGCTCTTACTGCGAAACTATTAAATCTTGAACTATTTAGCATGCTGGAATATTCATTTTTTTTTTCCCCAATAAATAGAGGGAAAAGCAGCATTTAAACAATCATAAAACAAATTGAATTACTCAGCCCAGTGTGTTTTCTGGATTCTTAACAATTTGCTATGGCTAATGGTCCTTGCTTTCACCTCACACCATTCATTTTGGAAGTCATCATTAATCTCCAAGAAATGCATTGAGCTTTGATTATTACTGCTTAATTACATGGAAAAAGACAGACTGTCAATATTAATTTGCTTTACAACAGCCCAACTAAGATATCTTCAATTCTCAGCACATTCTACAACTGTCACTTTATGACAGGTAATGATCAATAAAAATATTAATTTAAACAAAGCTTTTTTCTAGGGAGAAGGAAAATCCTTATTTGAGCTCATAAACACTTGTATTTTACTACCCAACTCCTACTGTATTTTGTTTACCATATGTGACGCCCCAAGGTAAAGCCATTGCAAGCTTTACTTTGACATTTCCATGTAAATTGCTTGAAGTTATGCAGAGAAATCTCCTAAGACAGGTTCTGTCTTTCAGGGAAATGGGAGAATGTTCTAAAGACTCAAAGGACAAATTTAAAATCAAGGTCATGAGAGTAAAGGTGAACCTATGTATTTAAATCAGAGAAGTCTAATTTCTCAGATAGGCAGGAAACTCTTTACGTCTTTATGCACTTGTTTGGAAGTCTGCTACCCCCTTAGACCTTAGCTTTCCACAAGCCTTCAGGGTAAAGCCTGGTGAAGTGTCCTCTTTTTTTTAATCAGAAAAAAAATCTTTTCATTACTTTCCACAGCTAGTCACTGAACCACTAAGGGGCAAAAATTTCTGAATGATGAGAATAAAAGTCAGTTTTTGCATGCACTTGTCAGTGAAAGCATAGTAAATATAGTTTGTGTCATACCTGCAATAAGGTCTTCTTTTGCTCCTTCATGACTTTGAACAGGGAAGATGTGAGACTTGAAATACTCAAAATCTCTGTATTTAAAGAACTCTCCTGCCTAAGCACATGAAGTAGAAAAAGAAGGGGGAAACAGAACATACTCAACTGCACTGAGGTGGATTTCTTCTACAGTATCAGTAGCAAGGCTCCCAATGAAGATAAGTATGGGCACTCATCCAATGGAGGGACAGCAGGGAGGCATTAAATCAAAGTCCTCATGGGAGTCAGAATTGATTTTTTATAGCATTTATATTTTCCACCATTTGTGTTTTACCTGTAATCTGAATCATAGAAAAATGTGCTGAAAACTACTTCTGGAGACTCCATCACTGATTCTGTATCAAATAAGTTGACATCACCAGATACTGCCATGCTCCGAAAACCCCTAATGGCTCATACAACTTCCCCAGATAACTTTACACCCTTTTAAATCTACCACTGAAATGAGGGCATTTTGCTGTTTCCTAACTGAAACAAGCTGAGCAGCACCACAAGGGCTGCCTCGCTCCTCAGCCTAGCAGTAACACAGCAAATTCTGTCTCCAACAACCGCTAAAGTATCAATAAGCTGCCCCTCAATACCCTTCATCCCCTTCTCTTTAGCAGAAACCAACTCCATTCATTTATCCTTCGTAGGTCATGTTCTCTAAAATTCTTATTTCCCAGCTGTCGTTGCATTTCCACCATCTCTCAATATGTCAAGATTGATTTGTCAGCCTTAGTGAAGGCTGTGAGACTGTCCTGGTGAGACACCACTAACATGCTGACCAACACATTGCTGCTCTGGGCATCGATCTTCCAAGAGAAGCAACTAGCAACATTCTCCTCTAAGCCAGACAGTGTTTATACGTGAGTGGCTGACACAACTACTCACTTTAACATATAATAATGTTATTCATTTATTATATGTTAATTCTTGCTTAGAAAATAAGATAGGATGAGAAATGCTACTGATAAAAGCTCTGCAGTGTAAGATGACAGACTAAGATTACAGATGACTTTAATGAAAACATTCCTCTTATTTCTTTGAGGTTTCTTTCTTCAAATGGGAAGAAATTGCTCTTTCCTGCAATTGCTTTGTGTTCTCATATGAAGTACACTTTCCTCCCTCTCATTACTGAAGAGCACATTCAGTTGTATTTCTACTTTAACTTCCTTCAGAGGATAAAAGACAACAACAGCAACCAGAGAGCAAATACTACATCAAACCAGAAGCCAGCAGATTTAATTCAGCTCAGGAACATAGGAGATTTGAAGTGAACAATTTTTGTGACACAGGGAGTAATGAAAAGTTGACAACACGAAATGGAATTCTTGCACCGTTACAAGCAAGTGACAAGTTTTTGGGTCACATCCTATGATTTAGATTGACCTTTAGAGGCAGAAACCCAAATCTTTGTCACTGAGGAAGAAAGGGTATACTTCACCTTCAACCAACTTCCCCAGCAGAAAAACCCAACATGATAGTTATGCATTCTTTGGCAAGATCTCGAAACCAAATCCCACCCACTGTTTTTTACTGCGTAAGTTCTAAATTGTTAATATATTACAGTAAGATTCAAGACCTAAGTGTTTTCACAGCATCACATTTTAATATATATTACACATGGCAAGTGAGTAATTTCTTAAGTTATAGTATGTAAAGCAAAGAGCCCCAGGGGAAAGCCAAAAGCACACTGATATCATACTAATGTATTACTATCTTATGAGGAAAAGTGAGAGAGAGAATTTTTTCTCTCTTCTTTAAGCTTACTCATGTATCATACCAAAATAACAAGCACCAAATTGACTTATTCTAAGGACAGAAAATTAGGCTACGTGCCCACATCAGACTGTCAGTGGACTAGTATTTTGTAATTCTCCCCTGTATCTCCAGTGCTGGATGCTCCTTTCTTTTTTTTTTTCTCTATCATTATCCTGCACCTCCCAATTCTCAAAGCCTTACCACTCCTCTAAAGAAGCTATTTATCAGTTCTCAGAGCCACGGAATTTTGCCTGTTTAAATGGCAGAATTTGTCTCTCAAATGATTCTAAAACAACTACTTCTTTCTCCTGATTAAAATCCTTGACCTCTAATAACTATGTTTTGGCCAGTCAAATAGTGACAAGAGCTAGAGATCGTGAATACAATTTAAAAGACAAAGAAGAGAGTTATCAGAGGGAGACGACCTAGTTTTGAACCTCTGTTACAAGAGCCTTGATGATGCATAAAAGCTCTGTCAGGGGCATATGGCCCTTTGCTGTATTAATCACTACTATCCAGTGCTTCACTCCTGTTTGCTCCATCAGCCTGCTACCCTCTGTTAGCCCCCAGCCCCACGTGGCAGAGTGAACACTGCTCACAGTCCAAGGCTCCCCAGAGGTACCAGGTTGAAGAACCAGAGCTGGCAAGCTGGGGAGGGGGAGCTGCATCACAATTTAAATGCCTAACAAAGTATATTCCTGAATTTACAATCAACTACTTTCAAGTCTTCTATGCACATCTTAAAAGCCACAGCAGATTTGCACACTGCTGTCAGCCCATTTGTTCCTGTTCCATTTCACTGCAGCATATTTTTCATGCTGCTACTAAGATATTGCTGTTGGTCAGTCTCAAGCACAAAGGCAGAGCTAGCTCTCTCCATTAGGTCAACAATGACCATACCCAGCTTCCTCAAGGCTCCCTTCACAGATCTCTCTCGCAGGTCTCTATGAACAAATCCCAGTGTAATTCTCATTTACTCTATGCTCCAGCAATGGTAATAAATTCTTCTTCTTCTTAACCAGCAGCTGCCTGCAAAGGACTAAACAAGCTCTTCACATTTTTTAACTGAAAAAAATCAGCTAAGTGGTAAAAATAACAAGCACTGTCCGTGCCTAAAAGGAAGCTGAAAGACATCAAGTGGCAAAGTAACATGTACATTTGCAGAGGCAGGAGGGACACCCGACCCAAAAAATCCCCTTTTTTCACTGACCAGTGTTCCTGAGAAACTGCTTCACTTCCTGAAGACCACTGCAAAAAACTGAAAGAAAAAGAAAATAGAGTCAGATCTTTTATACAATTTTTTCTGTCATTTATTTCCTGAGATTGGTCACTTTCTCCTGATCCTTTCAGCATTGCTTTGTGAAGTACAAGAACTTACATTGATTCAAGTGAGGCAAAACAAAGAACCAAGTAGTCAGGCATGGTAGACCTTCTGCAAACTGCAAACCTAGAAAGCAGTGAAACCAGAGAGGCAAAGATCAAACATTTTTTTCCCCCTAGAGTGGTTCATTTTACTACCCTGGACATCTTCAGGGAAGATCTTTCCATCTGGATCCTTTCCAGATTGCAGGCAATACAGCAGAAAGTAAGAGCCCAAAGTGAAAACGTTTGTGATTGTAGTCTGCAGAAAAAAGTAGCTTTTTTGACACTATGCTCTAAGCTTGCCTGAAGAGCAGCAGGACCTCATAAGCTCCACGTGGCCCCAGAGAGGTTAGCCTGACCTTGCACACAGTGCTCATAATGCCCTCTCTGCACAACCCAAACCACCAGAGCTGCCAAGTCAGCCCACCCTGGCACAGTTATGGGCAACACCACCTTCACCCATCTGGGCCTTCCTTTATTCTCCCTGTGTGGTACATCACAACTCCTTTAGACAGAGCTAAATGTCATCCACTGCAAAGACGCTGTAAGTTTCGGAATTCTTTAGCTCTCCCTTCCAATGAAAAAAACTGTGATGAAAATAAAAGAAGTAAGAAAATATAACATTTACAGCACTGGGTTTAGACAATTTGGGCGAATTCTTTTCATGGTGCTGCTTACAAAATAGATCAAAAGTAAATGCTCAATTTTGATCCTAACGACTTAAATCCCATTATAACTAAATCACTTCCCCCTGAAAGATTTCAATATATATGAAACTGTCAAAAATGTCCATGATACATTTAAAGGGTACTATGGTATTTATAAAAAATAAAGTAAAAATATATAGTAATACAAAAATTACAGAGAAGTAGGAAAGATAAATGAACATCTACTACAAGGCTGGGAAATTCCTAAATGGCAAAGGGCTAGGAAAAAAATCTTCAGGTTATAATGTGAGCATTTCTATTATCTTTGTGGCTTAGTAGAGGACAGGGACTGCTATCAATAAATGTCCATATGTGATTTATCGTTTGGCTCACAACCAGCCTATTTCAATTTTCACTGACTTGTTGAAGAACAAAGCAAAAACAAAAATAAAATGAAAAGAAACCCAAAAATAAAACAACCTGCCAAAAAAAAAGCAGGCATATCAACCACATAGGATGAGTCTACTAAACAATGCTCTATACTTTACCTTCAAAAATCACAGAATTTAAACCTTCTGAATTGTATATGCACAGAAGTACCACTTCTTTCTTTCATGAACTAATAAAGAAACCTCAAGGAAACATAAACCATATGCCAAGTTAAGCACATGCTGGGACATGAGTCATGACTTTGTGTTTCTTTTTAGAATTGCTTTAAAATATTCATGTCATAAAATCATAAAACATCTTGAATTTTAAGGAAGTTGAAAGGAAAAACTACTGATCCTAAAGGGTATGTTCCCCTTTTCCAAGTACAAGCCTGGATCCATGGCAGTCTGTATTCTTTTGCTAGATCCGGTGGTCTTAGGCTGATTTGACCGCAATAGTTACACTGAACAAGAACCAATAGAATGTAACTCACAGTGTGTTCTGATCTCTTTGCTCCCTTTTCTCCACCTTAATTAATTAAACCTTAATTCTTCACCTTACCTAAAATAATGTATTTATTACAGGAATCAAAACAAGCCTTTGAACTTTTGACTCAAAACATTTTCCAAATTTCAGCCTATAACATTTCATGAGCCTTCCCCTTTACAAAAAGCAATACAAGGATCACCTATGCTTTTGGATCTCTTTTACACTGATAATAATCAGCATTGTAAAACATTGTCATTGCAATCTCTGGTACTGCTAGAACATGCACAGACAAACGGTCCGTTCCACAAACCCCAAAGTAATTCCTTGGTTTACTCCTTGAAAGCTTTTATAGCTTCACTTCCTGAGGACATTTCTCAAACTCCATGGCCCACTAATAACAGAGGTATTACTCTTATGTCACCAACTTCTCTTCCAGCTCATCGCTTACTAAACAGGACTGAAAGCAGGAAGATCAGATCATCTCTGTAGTCTGCAGTCGACCTTAAACCAGTGATAATGATGAATTTACCTCTGTATTTTTCTGAGTCTCCCCCATCCAAGATGTTTTTCATGCTGTTTTCAACAGCAACTGTTTAGGATGGTATGTTCTCACATCTGCCCAGTCTCTGATTTTTAGTTGCCCACTAATACCGATAAAACCGTCAATAAATAAATCTTTATGAAAAAAGCCATAGGGATTAAAAAGGAAGTGCTTTATTTTGCATATTTTTGGACTATTCCAAAACAGTGCATTAAGTTGCATTCTTTTACTAATTCCGCCATAAAAATTTTGAATTTTATTAATGTTTTGTGGTAAACATTTGCCTCCTCTGCCATTCTTTAGACTAAGAGCCATTTCCACACCACTCATCCTTGTCAAGTGCAACTTTTCCATAGTCTGACGCAGCAGAGCTACACAAAGCAGCAGTTATCTTTAATGAGACCCTGCACAAATGCACAAAAGCACAAATGCAGGGTTTCATTAGAGCTGAGGAAGACGCAGACCTGGGCATGGAAGTGGTTTCAGTTAGATTCCTTCCAGCTGTGTGACAGGAGAGACACAGAGCCACCAACACAACAGTCAAGGTGGTGTCTAGTGACCCAACTACAACAGGCATGATTTGTAGCCTTGGGCTAATTTTTCCACAACTTATTCTGAGTAATGGGAAGACCAGCTCTTCCTTCTCCTTGTTTGCAACATCCCTCTTTGCACTGCACCACTGCATGGTGGAAAAGAAATCACTACAGAAAGATACACCTCCTTGAGGTAATCACACAGAGCTGCTGGCCAATGCGCACTCCTCAGGCCTCCCTTTTATCTCAGGATATGTATGCAGCAGTGTCGAGTTCATCAGGGCTCTGAGTGAGCTTGCCTGGCCAGCAGAAGCTGTGTCAGGTAATCACCGAGACACAACTGTACCTGCAGTGTTGTCAAAAAGTGCATAGCTGGATTGTGGTAAACTGCATTAAAAAATTCAGTGGATGCAAGCAGGTTTTAGAGTTAATGTACGCATTTACAATTCCCCTGGTGCTCCTCTCTGCCTGGGAAGTCAGTGCAAAAATACACAGGGGAAAACATTGCTTTTCCTTTACAAAAGAAAACCGTCATATTTTTTGTTTTTCATCCAATGAAACATATACATAAAAATAGAAACCCTTGAGACAAAGCAAAGTCTACATTTTAATAGCTAAATTTAAAGATAATTTAAGAAAAATACACAAAAAGAAAAATAGGCTTGATAATGCAAATTTACAAGCCTTCCACCCTTGCACTAATAAACCATTTCTGTCTCTTCTCGGTCTTTAAATTAATGAGTATTCCTCATAGATCCTTGCAGAACTAGGCAAATGCTCAGAGGTATGTATGTGCTTAAGTGCTATGCTGGGTAGGAATTACAGCAGTTTGACCTCTGCAGAATCAAGTATTATGCTTAAATCTTCTGTGTCTGATTTTATGCCAAAGTGCTAGTGTTTACCTGAATGTCTTATTCTTCTCTCCCTCATTTCTGATAAATCCAAAATGCATATAGTTATATTTAAGATTAAATATTTGGTCTTACTTATCACAATTAGAGACTTTATGATAAATGAGAAAGAGCCTTTTATAGTGCTGGGAAGTGCACATATCTTGACCTGATTTCTAGTCTTAAAAGCTAAAAACATTTTGCCACTGATAGAATTAGTGCACAATCCCTCTGTGATTTTAGTTTTCTAGTAGAAGACTTTTTTTATAAAGGAGAAGTAAAAAATTTTCCATTTCTAAACATGAGATAGGATCAAATCATATGCTAATTCCTTTTCCCACCTTCACTTTGTTGCATGCTATACTGATGCTGAAGCTGTAGCATGCCCGTGAAATACCTAATTTCCGCAGAAGTCATCCATGTGAAAAGAAATAGAAATAGATGTTTTCCTCTGCACAGCAAGGACAGATCAGATGGTTGTTTGATAGCTACACAGCTGAAGCACACTTTCATCTTAGAAGAAAGTATTCCTTAGGCAACAGAACTACTGACAGCAGCACTTTAGGTACTTCCAAGTGCACAGAGACAAACAAGCCATATGCAAGCAAGGAAAAAGCCACAACTGATAAACAAATCACAGTCAATAAATCACATGAACAAAAACGGGTAAAGGAAGCTACAAACATTGCCCTTGTATTGTCTGTACATACTCACTTTTCATACATGGTTTTCTTCTGAAGTCTTAAGTCTCTGCTAATTACTGAGGCAGGGAGATTTAGAAAGAATTCATGCTATTTTTCCTTAACATCAAATAAATATGCAGGCAAGAGAAAATTGAGCTTATGACTGTGCTATAAGCCTCCAACACAAATTAATTTGTGTTGCAAAATGCAGGAATAGGGGCTTTAGGGGAGGGTTTGTACATGTGGACTTATAAGAAATCACTGGTTAATTTGTTTCATAGAAGAGGGTCTCAATTTTTTCAGTGTCTGTAAAGATTTACTTACAAGACTAAAAAACCCCAAGAAAGTAAAATGCAAATTCAAGTCAGTTTGAGCCTTCAGGTGCTTAATGGGTAAAGAAAATATTTACACACAAAAATAAATTCACTCTATGCTCTAATTTTTCAGCATCATGAGGAATGAACAGCAACAGAGTCAAACAGTGTCCATTTTGTTAAAAATGCAAACTTGTCACATTTTTGCCTGGGGGCGGGGGAAATAAATTTACCAAAAGTAGGTCAAGCTGGTGCCAAAATCTGCTCTTAAGCATAAGGTTTGAATAAAAAATTGAGCAAAAGACCCAGATGTGTGAAGTTGACCAAAACATCATGCAAATTTCCAAAAACTACATGCACACTTAGAGAGGATGCCAACATTAACCTGCACAGGTATCTGAAAACACTAAAGAACTGAAAAAGAGTAAAGCCTCTTTTACTTACAGTATTCCACAATGTTTTAATTGTCAAGCAAAACAGCTGCTCAAAATGTCTCTGTAGCCTATTCTCCATGAGCAGTCCCTGCAGAGCCAAAGATGCTTCATTCTTAGATGGGATTACAAGTTTGGCTGATAAAGACAAGAGAAGAAATGCTCAGACTTTAGTGAGGTTTTTAAGGCCCTGAAGTATGGATTCGATTTAATGGATTAAAAACTGACTAAATTACCGAAGTGTTGAAAATAAGAAGAAAAGGAATACTGAAAACGTTTGTTAGACACCATCATGACACAACAGGAGTCAGTCCCACTGATGATACAGTACTTACAGTTTGGAGGTAAATATTGCATCCCTGCAATCACAACTAAAAGCAAACACAGTAAGAACCATTAACAACAAAGAGGAAAGGGTGTTCAATCAGAATGGACCCATGTGGCTGATAAACTGAGCCTACATTATAAAACCCCCAGAAGTTGTAATGCACCCCAATGAAAGTTATAAAGCCATGAATAAAGATTGTCATCCACACCTGCAGAGTGGGGGGCCCTGCCTTGCACAGCAGCAACTCTAAAATCAGTGCCAAGTTCCAGTGTGACCCTTGGCTGCACGGCAGAGAAGCAACAAGAGATTGGGAAGTGGTTCTGCTCACCTCTGAAGCACTGTTGAGACCCATAATAAAATACTGCACATAGGACTTCTGATGTTTTAAGGTCACTGAAACATTGAGAAAGACACACAGAACAGGTTTTTGAATCAAATCAAGAGACAAAATAGAAACTAAAGAAGTTGCCTTGATTACAAATTTTTAAAGGAGAAAATACCTGTAATCATGGCTCTTAAATCCTGCAGAGTAAGTCTAATGAGACCCAATGGCAAAAAAAGCCCCAAAGTGAAGCAAATTGAAATTAGATAAAGCTTTTTATGGTAAGGATGATAAACTGCTGAAATAATAAAAGAAACAGCATGTTCCCTGTTTCTAATATCTTCAAATGATTGGATGCCTTTCTGTTAATGATGAAGGATCACTAGGTGAAACCATACCCTGTATTCCAAGGAGGCTGGAAAATTGATCTGTGGACCTTGACATGAGAAGCGATTTCAGCAGTTTACAGCCAGCAACATGAACTTTCTTGTTTATGTCATCTCTACAATTGATCCAGTGGGCACTTAGAAAAACTGCCACCCAAGATTGGGGTTTGAACTAAGTAAAAATCTTATCTGACTCCTTAACTCCACTGTAACAGTTTCTTAATGCTCTCAAACCACCAATCCACAGCTAGATCAGAATAGTTATCTATTCTGATAGATAGAAGTACAATAAACTTCTTCAAACTAAGCATCCCAGATGAAGTCTAAAATTGAAAATTCAAATAGAAAATTCAAAATGCACAGAACAGGTGAAGTCTATGAGGAAAATAATAATCATGTTATTTATTACAATATATCAGACTTATACCACAAAGGGGTCTCCCAATCCTCAATTTTTTTTAATCATAAACAAATGTCCAGTTTTGCATACTTCTACTCCGAATATTCCCTTTTATGCTATTAGCCAAGACCAAAGTTGTCTCAATCCAGTCAACCATCACAGAATTATTATTGTTCTGCCTTGTTTTTTCCCCACAAGTGCACACCAATAAGCCAGACCTAATACCAATATTTTCAACAGACCATTTGCAACAACTACTGTATTAAAAACTACTGTATTTTAAAAAGTTCAAGTGTATGATTGTGGCTATCCTATCATGATTTAAAAGGATTTCTTTTCCCTCCTGGAGGCTTCCACCAGGTTAGGTAAATCCAGAGAGAAAAACTACTTTGACACAAAGAAACAGCATCTAAGGAATTTTTCTGAAAATCTTATCTGACTTCAGATGACACTCCCCAGGTATTAGACAAGACTATTTGTCTCAGAGTAAAGATGAGTTCATTTCCTGCCTGGTTTTCAACTCACATTATTTATTGAGATTCTGCATGCAGTGACTGCATTTCAGACTTCTCCAGGGGAGATGGAAGAAGCAGGTGCCACCCAGAGCAAGTGACAGTGCACTGCCAAGCAAAGAGCATTAAAGAATTCCCCAGGGAGCAGCAGGGCACCATCTTCCCACATCCCACTGGGAGTTTTGCCATCTCTTCCTCTTGGAAAATGGTAGTGAGGCAGCACTTGCACTGCAAGAGCTCTCAGATTTCACAGATGTTTACAAACTAAACTTCATTGCACGCAAGGAAAAGAATGTTACATTGTCCAAAGAGATGGGTTATTCTTTCATGCTGCCCTGAGGAATAAATGTAGCTTAAGCACACAGCCTTTCAGAAGCAGTACTTTGAAATACCTGTGAGGCAGAATAAGCAAGCAACCAGGCACCATTAGGTTTTGCACCTGTTTGGGGAAAGACTTCAAAGGGAGTCCCACATACAAGCAAATCCAGACTAGGCCAGTCACAAGGGGACAAACCCTAGAAGACATCGATTATAAATATGGTGCCAAGCAAAGAAGGGAAGGAAATGTGGTTGCCATGGCACTCGGCTTTTTGGGAGTATTCAAGACACCCACGTTCATCTCCCACACACCACAAACGAGTTTGACTCTCCCATGACAATGCTACACCCAGCACCATTCCTCATCTGACATTTTCTTCCCTCTTTTCATTTCTGTTCATTTTGTTTCTTCTTATGCTGTTATCCATTCCCATCTCCTTCCTGACTTCCAAGAGTCTCCTGAACTTGTCCTGAACTTGAAAGAGCCTTTCCTCTTCCTCTCTCTGCATTCTTTCTTACTGAGGCATCATACTTTATTCTCTCTGTGTTCTCTCTTCTCAGTGTTTTCTTCCTTTTTGTACATTCAAAGGATTTTCACACTGCTGGATCAGAGCTCTTAAGAAAATAAGGATGCAAAGTTCTTTGTTACCAACTTAAATATGTGTGATTAAAATTTGGGTTAAAAAATGGACAAATGATACAGCACCTCCATTCAACTAAGTGCTTCTTTATCTTCACAGATCAAGAATCACAAGATTTATTTTTAAAAAACAGTATTTCCAAACCATAGTTCAGTGTTTTTTTCTAAAGTTGTGTTTACTTTGGTATATTTTTATTCTCAATGGCTTTACTTTCCATTCCCTTGTAAATGATGTCATTATTTTACTATTATGAGGTGATCCTCTGGGAACCCTCTTGATTCTCTTCTAACCAGTGAAATTAGGACTGAGCCTATTAGAAAAACAGAACAAAGCTTTAAAGTACTTATTTTCCCTGACAGCATTCAGTAGCTTGGCTGACTGCTATTTGTGGTGGAACTGGAACAACATAATGTTGATCTTTTGGCAGAGATGGACCTCAAGGTACAAGAAGTAGAGCCACCAACACAGCCCTCCCTATGAAGCTTCATGATTTCCCAAGATAGTCACTCCAGGCAAGTGTTTCCCTATGGCTATTCCTCAAGGGCTGCCTTCTGCCTGCACATAGGATGGGTCAGAGAGCAGCACAGAGCTGCCTCTTGCCGTCCTCATCATCTCTTGTCTGTCACCAGTCTCCCGCTCTCAGATGTTGGCAGCACTGTTTCCCTGTCACTGTGTCCAGGTCACAGCCTGCAGGACACACTGTCCCCTCAGGGGTGAAACCAGCACCTCAGCTCCCTCCAGAAAATGGCCTCTGCGCATGAGGCACCTCAGGCAAGCAGCCACCTCCCGGCCACCCCGTGAGGAGCCTTGGGGAAACAGCTGCTTGGGGCAAATGGCCACCGTGCGTGGGGAGCCCCAGCAAACCTCTGCCTCGGGTCCATGGCCACCCCACACGGGGCTCTGCAGGCGAACGGCTGCCTGGGGCAAACAGGCGCCACACGAGGGGCACCGCTGGCAAACAGCTGCCTCAGCCAAACCGTGGCTGTGCGCACTCCTACCTTTGCCTATAGGGCTGCAGGGGACGCTGAGAGCAGCCAGCGCAAAAGAGACAAATTTTCCTTCCACACCTCTAAAGGAGGACTTGGAGTCCTACACTGGGGCAGCTGGACCCAGGGACTGCCGTCTTTCCCCCAGTGCAGGGCCACGATGACCCCCAGGCCAGCTCTGGGCTCCCTGCCCTGTGTGGTCTCTTCACAGCCGCTTTGTGCACTGCGGTTTATTCGAGGCACAAGAGTAACATGCGCTGGCTCTCTATCACGTTCCTAGCTAAGGCCACAGCACATTTTCTCGCCTTCCTCACAACCATCCTGACGCATCCATCGCCAGCGAGCTTGTGGCAGACCACCCCTGTCTGGGAACTGCACCCAGAAAGTTTGCAGTGTGAAATTGGAAATGGAGAAATAAATCGTGGAGGGACACGCTGCTCCTAGAGGGTAAAGCCCATTGCTGCAGCAATCATGGAGAAGCGCAACCCACACCTGAAAGGAGAAGGGGAGCTGTGCTGCAGATTCTCACACCACCCAGTAGAGCTCACCATGGGCAGCACATCTTCTGGGCTGGAGGACTGGGGGAGTGAAGGGAAATCACATTCCCTTCTCAGGCTGTTTTAGTTAACACCTGCTGTGACCATATGCCTACTCATAAAAACAATCTCTGCATCAAATATTAAAGCTTTGCCAGGGAAATGTCTAAGTTCTGTACTTAAAGGCACTCAATCTTTTTTGTTCATTCCATCAGTCCTTATTAAATAATTAATAACAGAGACCAAAATGATCTTTCACATGTGTACAATTCCTACTACTGTTAAAAAAGCGGCTCTACCTGATGCCTGCCACACAGGCCCAAGTGAAGCACAGTGCCAATTTACAATTTATGTTTAAATTTTGAGCTGAAGGGCAATTCTTTTCCCATGAGTACAACACAGACTTTCCACCTGAGCGTGCTTTTAAGGGGATCTCCACCCCAGGGACCAGCTCCTGGAAACCCTTGGGCATCTCAGCTGCCCCCAGCCCTCTGGCATGAGGCACAGCTGGCTCCTGAGGCTTTACCACCTGCACTTTCACACCTTTGGCGGCTCCTATCTACCCAGGCCTCAAGCCCCTCTCCCAGCTTTCTGCATGCCCCCAGTACTGCGTCAAATCAGCAGTCCAAGGCCACGTGCTTCTCCGAGACCCTGCTACAAGTGAAAAGAAATCAGAATTCCTTTGGTTTCCCAGTTTGCCAGTGCTCAGCTATTAACATTCAGAGAGCTCTACTTAATGTAATAACACTGAATTAGCTTAAAATGGGTCATTCTACCCCAATTAAGCGGAAGAGATTTCCAAAAGGAAAAGGAAATGCTAACTGATATACGCCATTGAAAATCTTCCCCTTAAATCTTCTTTTTGGCTTCGTATGCATTTGATGATGTGGGTGGTGAATTTTTTTAGAAGTACTTGTTACTTACATTCAGTTATGGAAGTTAATATGAAGGAATAAACCTATATTTTTCAGCATAAGTATAAATACTATTTTTTCATTTCTTGATTAAAATGTCACAGAATTGAAGGAAATGTTATTTTCGAGAAAACAATGCTAATACGGTGCTCCAAGCAGATTGATACATAATGCAACAGGAAAGATAGTGAGAAGTAATTCATGTATCCATTACAATTCACTGAAGGGCGCTTTTTTTTCACCAATATAATATCTAATGAGCACAATAACTGGAATATGAACAAAAAGCCATTTTCACATCAAATACACTTTACAGTAATGCTTTTGAAATTTCAGTCTCATTCTTAATCCATTTTCAGAGGCCTGTTGCATTAAGATGCAACAAAATGAAAGTGACCTCAGGGACATTATCTCCTCTCCACCAGAAAATACTGGCAAGCTACATGAACTCCAAAATATGTAGTTTTTTGCTCTTAAAAGGGACTGTCTCAGTGAGAGCACAGAGGGACTTTACAGCTACTGAGGCATAACTATATATTTACTTTCCCAGCAGTTAATTTGCTACACTCTGATTGGTGTTTGCAACCATAGTTTACAAAATCAGAAAACTATTATTCAGTGCAGGTCAATTTTCAAAATCCTGTCTGGCAACTGGCTGATAGTGATTGACTCAATCCAAACAAAGCACTCTCAGTACTAATTTCATTATATTTTCTTTCAATTACTTCACAGCTAAGTACAGATTTCTTATCTCTGAGCAGCTCACTTGAACTTACTTAAAAGTGATCACCTTTGCCTGTTAGAAACACAACATTAGGTTTTCATTCTCTTACAGTGAAGCACAGCAATTCCCAATGTGACATAAGAAAGAAACCTAATAGACATTGAAAAGGGAGACACTGTCAAGAGGAAGTCGTTTTTAAAATTTTTGTCTAACAACTTTCATTGAAAAGCAATGTTATATTCTATCGTACAGGAAAAACACCCAACCTGTTTGCTTTTCTTCAATTAAAACTACGTATTTCAGTCATACAAAAGAACACATGAGTTTGTCAAGCCATTTCACTCACAGAAAAAAAGACTATAGGAAAAACTGACTGTAGAAATAAAAATCAAAAGTATAATCAATAGTTTCAGAAACATACTTCATTTTTTGCATCGATATTTGTTGTAATATAAACACGTGATTATGTTGCATAACTCCTGCAAAACTGAAATAAAGAACATCTTATCAAAAAATTATATATTTTCTCCTATCTTAATAGTAGAAAAATCAAAAGCAGCTGTTCCAGATTGAACCCTTTTCAATGTGCTTGTTATCTGCTGAAAAAAAAATCTTATTCAAAAGCTGTACTTAAAATATGTATTTTTAATCTTTAAAGAAAACCTTAATACTTCTTTTCTCTTCTTTTCTTTTCTTTTTTCTCTTTTCTTTTTTCTTTTCTTTTCCTTTTTCTTTGCTTTTCTTCTGCCCTTTGAAAGGACTGAAGCTGAGCTCAGGAGTTTCATACTCCTATCTACTCTCTAGAAATAATTAAGCAATTCTTGCAATCCAAGAGCTTCCTGGGAAAAAGGAATTCGTTTGTGAGCTCTGATTAGGGAAGCGTGTGCTTTTTTTCATCCCTATACCTTCCATAATTGTTATAAACCTCTTACTTAAATAATTACTCTTGACCACCAAACCTGAATTGTCAATCTCCACTTCTCTGAAAAACTGAAAAACTCTGCAAAGCCCTACACAGGTGCTGTGGTGGAGCAGAAAGGAGAGGAGGGTACCAAAATCATGGCATGTATCAGGAGAATGGTCAACTGTACAGGCTCACCCCATTTTTGCTTTTGGGAGAAGACCACCCCCCCAAGTATTTAATGAAACATTTTCCCTCCTGCCTCAGAGGAAATAAGATTGTGTCCTGCTTCTCACACTCGGGTTCTGGATATTAAAAATAAACAAGGTATTCAGCCCCACTGGCAATCACAGCAGAGGTGCTAATCGATGAATTAACATGCACAAAGACTACATTAACCTGTTTTGCTTATAAAAATCAACATGCTCCCAGTGAGCAATGCCATCTCTACATCTTTGTCTGTGTGCTAGTCTTCCATTTGTTATACTGAAGTTACCGAGCTGAGATGACCCGTGGTAGAAAAGTAGGCCTTAAAATATGCTTCAGGTTGGTGTTTGGTTAATGTTCGGACAAAGGTTATCTAACAAGTCAGGTGATTTTCATGGACAAAGTGTTTTCATAGTGATAAGCAGCGTGATGGAAACAGTGACACAGAAAAAAAATCATTCTCTTGTCACCCTGGATAATGTCGGAGACATCCTCATGTAGTTTTACTGTCATAGGCTAAGTGATAAATTATGTATATGGCGCAACACCATGCTGATTTTGGGAAGGGCACTGTGAAGGTGAAATGAATACCTTTGGCTCATGAATGTCACACTAACTGAAGTCTTGGAGACAGATACTGCTGTCAGACTGCTACAAAACAAAAAGGACAGGAGACAGGTTGTTTGGGTGCTTGCCATGGATAACAATTGAACAGAAACTTCAGCGTTGGAAAAAGCAACCATCAGAGATCCCAAAAAACCTCTTTGTGGGGTAACAGAATTGTTTTTAAAATGCTTTGTTTAAAGGCATTGAATCCTCCAACTGTTAGAAAGAAGAAAGAAACCATCATTAGCTAGACCCTGATATCAAGTACTGATGTTAAAATCAATAAGAGCAAATACACTGTTGGATCTGTTTTTTGTGGATATTCTTTCCCAGATTTTTCCAGCCTAAGGGCTTGACCTCGCTTCTGAAACCAGCACAATGCTCTATCTCATTCTTGCTTGGTGAAGATCAATTGTATTTCACACACACTGAGACATGACAAATGTTCTGCAGTTGTGTAAAATGTAATAAATTAGCAAATGTCATGACACAAAACAGAAAACAAACATAAGCAACTCTATAAAGAGGTTTATTTTGACATATGGATGTGCATTTACATGCACACATCTTTCCCCCAAATATCAATAAACAGTAAGTCCTGACTGTATTTTATAAAAATGTTTGTTCTTTGATTTGATTCTAGTTCGAAGATCATTTCTCACAAACCAATAGCTGTCATTATTTGACTTAGCAGTAAATCAGTCTGGTCCTTCTAGTATTTTTAAGCAACTTTACAGATTCTGTGCTGAAAAGTAAAACATTTCATCACAGAGAAGCTGCTGACAGATGACACAAATGCAGATGCTGATACCTGCTTTTGGCACAGACGAAAACATGAATGTAAATAATCCAAATATCTGCTTGCTTCAGGTACTGCCTGTGATCGACAGCTCTAACAGAAACCCAAAAGTCAGTTCTGAATGTGACTCTTGGTCAGGCTGAGATGTTACTGGGAGTGTGGGACCCATATACAGAGCTTTACATTTTAACAGTACATTGATTACACAACTTGATAATACACGTCCAAAGAATAAAGCTGGAAGAAAAAATTATGTTAGAAAGAAGAGGAACCAAAGACAGAATATCACAGATGACAGCTTTAGAAAGTATGTAAAACTTGCTTGAGAGTTTGGCTTGAATTTAGCTTCTGACATTAACAGAAGCTGCTGGCATCATTTGATACTCTCTTCTGTGCAATCAAAGATGTAATTGTTGTGCGTATGATGCCAGATATCCCTTAAGAGCTTCATCTGACATGTGTCACTCAACGCAGACTTTCATAAAGGCATTTCATATTGAGCTGTTCAAACAGACCCATGAATGCATTATCATTGGCAAAAGGTCATTTTTTCTTCATTTTATTCCCTATGCCATATCTGAAAGAATAGAACAACCACTTTACCAACGTCAGGACTTGTTCTACATCTAGGTCTTACTATCTGAAAAATATTTGATTCCTTTTACCCCTTGCTGCAAACAAAAAGTATTTTACCTCTTATTTGGTAGATGGTCACATTACCTGTGGCACAGAGCCCTTTGAACACAACAGTAGTTTTAAAATCACCTTCTCGAAACACCTATCTGCCCTGGTTTTGTTATGTAAAGTAAAAAACAAGACACATCCAGAGTTGGAAAATCCAACATCTGATGGCTCACTGAACAACAGCATTATAGTTCATGGCAGAAAAAAAGGTGTTGATTCACGATACAAGCTGATATGCCCACAAGACAATGGTCCTAAAAGATTGAGCAGTAGAACTGAAGCTCTAATGAAACACATCAAAAATATAACCATGATATCAAATGAGAGAAACCTTTCTGCTTCTTCCTTTATAAGAGTACTTTTCTTTCCATTAGGAGAAAAAGAACCCCCCAGCAAAAAACCCAAAACATATACACACAAAAAAAAAAAAAAAAAAACCCAAAACAACAACAACAAGAAGCCAACTCCACCAATCTGAAAGCAAAGGGCTTCCAACGGACCTCCAAGATTTAAAGAAGTTTGCACTGTCTGAGCTTTGTGCTCCTCTATTGCACAAAGAGGAGCAGTCCTCTACAAGACTGAAAGAATTTCAGTTTTCTAGTTCTTGGTTAGCTGGGAGCAGAAGTGAAACAGAAGTAGGATTTAGATCCTCAGTCAACAATTTGCATGTCTCCACTGCCTTCCTTGTGTACAAACATGGAAAACAGAGTGAGAAAAGGACAGTGGGTTGCTTATTTGTTTGGAACATGCTGTCTGAGAAAGAAGAACTATCTGTAATCTCCATGAAGGAGGGATGATGATATCAGCTAACTTTTATTTCTCTGAACAGTATTTCTTTTAAACTAGGTTTGGTAATACACATTAATTTTTTCTTAATTTACCCCAAAATTCAGGATCCTGACAGTTGTTTTAATGAGGAGATGGATAACATGATGGTGCTAAGTAATTTTTGGTAGAAAACATGTTTACCCAGCAGGTTGCATGGAGTTCTGTTTCCACAATCACAGGATCCAACGCTATAGGCTGTCATTACTGACAGCCTTGCCCAGCCCACAGACAACACAGAATTTTTCTTCAGTAGCAAAAACACAATGACTTGTCCCTCTAGTTTTTGCTCCCTATCATGCTTCAGATCCATGGTGTACCTTGCTTTTCTCGCGTGTTATTTTAGTCCAACACCTCCCTTCCTCTTAAACTTACTAACAGGAAAACAACAGGTCTTTTCACTGCATGACTAAAGCCTTGCTCATCATTTTGAGTGAAGTCTGGTGGGGTTTTTTGTCACTTGCTCTACTGAGCGTCTCCCATGCCTATATTTTACACCATTTGGTTTGGCCTAGCTTGTAAGTTTAAAATTTGAACAGGTATCATATGAGATCAAACAGTTCAAATTGTCTCCTGGAGCACATTTTCAGTGTTTCAGCAGGAACAGCCATCCCACAGATAAAAGACCTCAAGTGAGCAAGATTTCAGACAGAATATAGAAAAGGCTATCAGAGCACCACAAGAACAACCATTCTGGAAAGGAAGACACTAACACAGAATTATATTCAGATAGGGATTACAGTTTTACCTTTTTACCTTTACCTTTTCCTTACCTTTTATTTAAAAGATGGGAGAAAAAAACCCCAACTAATTTACCTGGGGATAAGAGCAGTCTGAGAAAAGTGGAGTCAGATTGGTACTGAAAGACACCTTACTTTTCAGTCTTGTGTATTAACAGAGGGGTTGGGGACATCTCAATTCTCATTCCTAAAAAATATCTGGTCAGTCTTCAACACCTGCAGAGATGTCCAGAACCCTTCCACTTTACATTATCGCTAAACTCCAATCTGAATTTCTTTCTCCTACATGGAACCAATGTGTTACTGTTTTTTCTCAAGTATGAAAGCAGAACAACTAGCTGCCACCCTCTGTACAAAACTTGTTGCAAACCAAGATATTGTTTTCCTGTCTATTTTCTTTATATTAAAACATAATCACTTCTTTCGATTTTCATTCTGTGCTTTCTAAACTCTTTCTTGAGCTACCTCAAATTTATCCACATTCTTATTAATCAAAGAAATATATGTTTCTGCAAAAAAACTAATTCTGCTGTTGTCCACTCCAGTATCTTTCCCTGACATCTACACTCCTGGGCAGTTACTATGATCCCAAGAGGTCTGGGCATCTTCATTGAAGAATAGAAGCTGGGTAGTAGTAAAAGCAAGTCCTTTATTGCCTCATTACATCAGTCCCGTGAAGGCAAAGTTGTTAGAGTCCATAGCAGTATGCAAAAGCCTTCTAACATAGTCTCCAAGTCCCAAGCAGAAGTGGGACTTATCAGTATATCATAAGATGATAAGATGATAAGATTTATCATCTTATCAGCAGCAGTAAAGGCAACAGCAACAACAGCACCCGTATTCTGTATTCCCTAAGTGTGTGCTTTTCTAATATTCTTAGTCCATTTTATTCCAGTTTTAGCCAATCAGACTTAAACAAGAACTCTCTCCAAAAGTGTTGGACCTATCCTAAGCTAAAAATGATGTGCATTAATTTTCCTAAATTCTTACACAAATTCTACACATACAGTTCTATCTGTTCTATCTAAGAATTTCTAGCAAGGCTACATTATTTTTATTATGACTAGAATTTAACTAACTTTGCCAAAGGCAATATCACTGAATTTTAGGCTGGCTACTAGGTCTCTCACTTACTAACACAGATTCTTATTTTTAAGGCACTTAAAAATCCTCTATTTATTTAAAACTAAACTTGCATTTCTACCTCATGTCTGGGTGGATTTATGTATCCTAGTTTCTCGGAAGGTTTTAACTCAGTCCTCACATCTTTGGACACTCCTGGGCCTGTGTGAATGGGGCCCAAAGGTATTTGTACCCCAACGTTACTACTCACCATTTTATACCCCAGCTTGTGCCTTCTCTTCCTTACGTATGCAACTTTGAAAAGCTGAACGTGATCCTGTTGGTTTAGCCTATTCTGTCAAATTAACAAAGTCCTCTTGCATTCTGGTTTTGTTTTCCATCATCCTTACAGCTTAACAGTGTGACATCCTCTGTGCATTTAACTCTCATTCCATTACCTGAGTCCTTAATGAAAATACTGAACAGAAACCAGCTGGTTCACTTCAAATGTCCACTTCCTCTGGCAGGGAAATACAAGTTTTGAATGGTCTCCACTCCGCTGTGTGCAGTGTTTTCAGGCTGGACACAATTTCCTGGGTAGTATATAAAGATACCATGAGAAAAAAGTCAAAAGCTTAATAGAAGTCAAATTACATATCCCCCCCGTGTACTGTGTCTATTATCCTGCCCAAAAGAGGCATTGGATTAGTTGAAAATTACTTGTTTTTCACAAACCTACTGGGATTTTTTAACCACTTCATCATCTACAGCATTTGTTAAATTGATAATTTAATATTTTGTCCCAGACCCTTTCCTGGGGCCAAAGCTGGGCTAACTGCTCCTGGAATAACTCCAGATTTCTCAGTTTTTCCTTCTTTTCTCCACCTGACATCTTTAGGTGATAACTTTGTGAAACTCTCCCTATTAATAAGCCCTATTCTACAACAAAGATCAACAATAGTCTCAGAAAGCAATCTGCATATAAATAAAAATACTATTTATTTGAGTGACCTCAAGAGTTTCCCAAAGGACTATGGCTCATCCAGTGAAATTGCCAGAAAACAGGAACAACTGGGACTGCTTATTTTAGTAAGAATATGAATTGGAGGGGACATGATAGAAGGATACACGTGAGCGCACAGCATAAAGAAGCTAAGCTAAATGCTCCAGTTAATCCTCCTGTGATGCAAAACAAGCAAGCAATAAAGCTGAAATACACACTTTTAATTATAAAACCCCTGTGTTCTTCTTATTTTAAAAGAGCAGTGTTTGGATTCATGTAAGCATTCCCAACAGTCACTAGTGAGGGAAAATGCCTAGCAGACAGGATTAGACAATGCTGTAGATAAGAGCCAGAAGCAAATGCTGTCCTCTCCACAGAGGATGAGCAAAGCACTGCTTTGCCTTCTTGAGTCTAAACCCAGAGCACAGACACAGGAAATCACTGCAGCAATTAATTCCACTGTCTCAGCACTGCTCTTGATGCCCAAGTGCTGATTGTGCCCACCAGCAGCTCACTCTGCTAGCACATTCCTGCACTTGTGCTTCTGCTGGCTACATTCTTCTTCCCCTCTCCTCCTGTTCTCCAATAGTTTCTCGACTATTTTGCAGGTGTACAGCACGTGATCAAGCTTCCTCATTCTGTATCTGGTCTTGTATTTATCTTTCCATGTGCTCATTTCCACAGCTCACCTGGCCTTTTCACCCCCTTCAAAATTATCCTCTTAAATGAAATGAAACCTTCCTTTAGGTGAAGGACTCATCTGGCCTGGGCCACAGATCAACTACCATACTGCTCACCTCCCTCTTACTCCACGGTAACCCACTTTTGTTTTGTTTGATTAAACCCAACCAACTCAACAGCCTTATGTTTTATCATCTGTGCAAAGTCCACCTCAGCCCAGATTTTGTTTGTATTCTGACTTACAGTATATCCCTTGCTCACTGAGATATTTACAGCACACTGTTCAAAGCTTCCTCTGACAACAGAATTATTAATGTAAAAAGCCTTGGGGCTTTTATAGTATCTGACAGGATAATATTAGGATTTCATAAACATTAGAGGCGTTATGAAATAAATGCCATTTGTTTGAGGTGAGGGGATTTCCCTCCTACAGACACTTTTGGGCATGATTATAGGCAAAGAGAAAATAATGCCAATATTACAAAGGAGTTTTCTGTGCCTAAATGAGATGCCTCATGCCTGACTTTTTGAACCAGCTAATGCAACATCATGGTTATTGGTCCAAAGAACATCTACCTGACATGCAGCTGCAAGTCAGCACTTCTGAAAATTAGGCTACATGGTCTGTAACAATGAATCCAGGTGAGCCTTCGTTGGGAAGGCATCATTTCAGGCTCTGCAATGCCCAGCCATACACAACCCAGATCACGGGTCCACTCAGCGTGCCCTTGCCTCTTTCTATTGACTGCACCTTCATTCCTCAGTGCGGTGGATGTGAGTGGATGTGACGTAGCACAGGCGTGAGTTTTTTCCTAAGGAAGTTATAGCAGATGCTGACAGCTTGGCTGACCAGTTAAAGAATTAGATACACCTCTGGGAAACACCCGTATAAATCTTGAGGGTGTCCAAGCCAGGTGCTTTTCCTTCCGGCCAGCGGCAGGTAACAACCGGCCCCAGCAGCCACTCTGGAGAGCAGCCAGACCCCTCTGCTTGCCCGTGATAACTGGGGGAGCAGCCTGAGGCCTGGCCAAGCTCCATCAGTTCTGGGCAGGGAAGGGGAGGCTGTAGCTTAACATCAGCTAATTTTAAAACTTGCCGAGCTGGGAGGGAGCCCAGTTGATAACAGCCATGGGTCCAGTTGGGCCAAGCCCACCCCGATTATCACTGAGGGCTTGGGCAGATTTAACACTTTCGTGGCAAAATGAAGCTTCCAAAGCTTAACCTTCCCCTGAGAGAGACAAGAAAAGGACAGAGCGAACACAGAGAAGACCCAGCACGAAGTCAGTGGAGCGAGAGAAAAAGCACTGATTGGAAGAAGGGATTGAAGAAGTGGACATTTTTTAGCTGGACTTCTCTAGTGTAAATAATGGAGAAATGGACTATCTCTCATAATATCATAATGCTGTTTGGGGGAATGCTGGTTCTAGTCAAAGGTTGTGGACTGATATAATTGAGATTTAATGGAGAATTTTGAACAGAGTAAGCCCCCCACTCCTGGGGTAAAAGGAGGTCTCTATTTCTTTTGAGATTGAGACAGTTTTAGAGATAGAAGAAGAGAATCCTTGTTTAATACTAGAAGAAGCATTCTTAAATGGTACCCCAAATATGCTAAAAGGCCCATGAGTAGCCAAGAGAAAGGCTGCTAATGGGTGGAACTACACGATCTGCAAAATTCCAAACAATTGCATATTTGTGACATTAGAAGCCACCAGACTGTTTTTTTCTTGTGGTGAATGTCTCCATGGGACTCCAGAGAAATTCCTCTCCCAAAGTGATGAAAGATTATGTTTAAATGGTGAAACCAACTGAAAATCACAGGTTTAGTCTCTCTATGTTGTTTGTGGGAAAGTGAACACTTTGGGGGGGGTGGGGGCGGGTGGGAAAGAAGAGTGTTTTGAAGCTTCATTTTCTTTTTTTTTTTCTCCTTTTAGTGTGTGTTAATAAATCTATCAGTTTACCTTAAGTTGAGCCTGTTTAGCTTTTTCCTCCCAATCCTATCTCCCAGAGGGAAAAGAGAGTAGACACCCAAACCACTACACTGAATTTGGCAAACAGAATTCGGCAAATGTGAAACCACTACATGACTGGCGTTTCTGCCTGGGTGGTGAACAAACCGAGTACACTCAACTTTATCTTTTTCATTATCTGCCCCAAGAAACAGCTTGCAGCTCATGCCCCTCATTCATTCTTCCCACTCTGATGCCTCCCTCCAGTTTGCAGTTGAATAGACGAAGGCCATTTCCTAACCACAGAAAGAGAGGGCTGCACCAAAGTTCACAGAAGTTCTCAGCACCTGACTTTACAAATTTAGTGTCTTTTGCAAGTCTATGGTAATACATGCCTATAATACAGTAGAATGAATAAATAATCACGCTTTTTGCTTTTTATTTATTGCCTTAATATGAACCACAGGAAGAACAGTGCACATCCCATGCCCTCCCTCCCACCTTTTTCTTTGCGTGTGCACACCCCCAGATTAAAGAGATTGCAACCTAAGAAAGAAAGGACAGAGCACAAGACTGGCATGGAGCAGCACAGCCTCTGCAGGTAGGACTGAAATTCAGTTGCTTGCCCTCCACACTTCTCTTCCCATGCTGAGCCATGACAACTCTTTTTTCTGCCTTTCTCTCCAGACCAGAGTAAGCTATAGCATTTCACCCCCAAATTTTCTCCTCTGCTAAATTTGCCACACTGTCCATTTCCTCCAGCTCACTGCTGCAGATTCCCAAATCAGCTGTTGAGTGGAGAGATCAGAACGCCTCTAGGTCACATAGAAAAGAAAGTGCCAATTGTATAGTGCCACTTTCCATGCAGTGATACCTGCATGGAACCTATTTACCTGTATGGAAAATACTCTTTACAATCACTACAACAAAATCTTTTCAACTACTGTAAAATCCTAAACCAGTAGGAAGAAAGAATAAAGGGATTTTTTTTTTTTTAAAGGCCAGGGGAATTAATAGCAGAAGGGTTGGGGGGAAAAAAGACAAACTTGTGCAGCTCACTTTTTACACCAAAGCTGTTAATGCAAAAAAAAAAAAAAAAACAAACAAACTGCACTCTGTCAAGTGCAAAGACTCATTACTAAGACTATGCATTGCTGGGAGCTGCACAGGGGAAATACAAAAGGCAGTTTGGGCTTTGGCTGGAGTTAAATGCACCCATCAGTGATCAGTGATTCAGATCATTTTGTCCAATAAGCATCCCTGTGCTTCTGCCGAAGAGAGACATTGCAGTTTGTGTTCGTTGTGTTGTTTTCAGTACATTGACTTAACATCAATGTATTGCAGACAGTATATTAAGAGATTTGCAGAATGGTATTTATTCTTTTCAATGGCCCAATTCTAGCTAGAAAGGCATTTCTGGGAGAAAATGGCTTTTTCCAAAAAATATCATTGATTGTGTTATTAAGGTTTAAGTGAAGATTTTAGTTTATTCCAAGTGGACTCTGCTAGAGAAATGGGGATTTCTCTGCTTGGCTGCCAGAGGGTTAGCCCTTGAAAGATTAATGTTTGTTTGAGGAATGTGCACGTTCACTCACTGCATCCAACTAAGGATTTGTGGTACATGACAGTGCAGCCAGGGCCCCACACTCCCAGCAGGTGCAGAGGGTCCAGTCTCCATCAAGGTCATGCTCACCGTGCCCTCACTGAGCAATGCAACCTGTCCAGGACTGGCACTGTGCACTACAGCCCTGCAATATTCCTCTATGGGATCAAGTCTTCCTGGTGAAATTCAGCTGATCTCAGAAAATCCCTGTTGTCAGCAAAGCACACACTGACAAACACAGTGAGGATTTTTCACCAAGAAGCTGACCTGCTAATGACTACAGCGGTAAATGGTATTACCTGATTAACACTGTCCTTAAAATGCTAATTCAAAGGGCTGTTTATTTTGGGAAAGTAAAAAACAAAAAAAATACATAGATATATACTACTGCAAAACTACTAGTGCTGGATGATGAGCACCTGTCTTCTATTTAGGCTTTGTGAAAAAAACTGGACAAACTTTTTTAGCAAGCAAGAGAGATCACCTTATCGAGACTGCAATAACTGGCAAGTTACTAAAAATACCCCAAAGCAAGTAATAATCTCTTATCCAGGGATCTGAAGGATCTTATGAACTGTCTGCTTTAGATGAGAAACCAAGGCGCCTGAGCTAGGCAGTCTACCTGAAGTGACACAGTACCTGCAGCCGAGTGCTGAACACCCAGGAGGCAGATTTACTTTGAAGTTTATTGTGCTTCCTCTATGGTTTGCTCTTGAACATAGCAGTTAGTTAGCAAAAAGGTATTTACTGCTCACTGGAAGGATACGTGATTACTCAGCAACTTGCATCAGTGCATGTTTTTATTGTTTTAGTTGTGCAATTCACAGAAGCCATTGCTTTTGGCAGGTCGATAAAAAAGCTCTCATCCTTACAGGTAGAGCCCCTGAATTTGTCAAATCTTTTAGAAGATAGATTCTGTCATTTACAAAACTTTTCATCATGTGTAGCTCTAAACACTAGCAGCTGGATTGAGATTGCCTTTTCAAAGTTCACAAGGGACTTTTACTGCTGTCACATCTAAGCAAGACTTAAAAACTATTTCTCAAAGCAAAATGTATTGGAGGGCTAGCATCTGATGACAAATGTTGACAGAATAACATAATCCTCTGTATTGTGGTGTTTCTTGACCTGCCTGTTTATTAATGTTCATATTTCCTCATAACTCAAAAGCACAGCTTTGTGCTCCTGATGCACCCTTATGGAAACAAATAAAATGTTGCTGCTTCCCCACATCAGAAAAATCAGCTTGTTAAATGTTAGTATGGAAGTTGTCAACTACTATATTGCATTGCTCTCCCTGCTCTCCCTAGTCAAACTTAACTAGCAAATCTCTTCCAGCTTCACAAAAGAACTGACATGTCTTGCAGGAATTAAAAGGTGACATCTTTCTAATTTTTTCTTCATTTTCTATTTAAAAGCTCTGACTTCTGTCGTGGACGCTATGCACGAGTTAGTAACTACTGCCATTTTATTGCAACTTCAAAATGCGAGTGAGGGACCCTGGTCTACCATATGTGCTGGGAGTTCACTATTGCTAACAATTCCAGGTTTTCCCTGAATCTTTTCCAGCTCCAATGTGCTGTAAGAAAAACTGCAAGTGACAGTTTCTGGCTGCCCTTATTCAGACAAAAGTCCCAATGCATTTAGGAAGGGTTTCGGCAAGATCATGTATTTGGCATTCACAAAGCAATTAAACCTGCTCCCTTGCTTGTATTTATCCTATGCACATTTTGATATTTGCATGTGGTTTCCAATGTACAAGCACTGAACTAATGGGAAAAGGCACTGGGGTGCCAGAGGACTGTAGGGACAGTCCTTTGGGGAGCCTGCCCTCTTCTCAACAGGAGGACTGCTGCCTGGATGCAGCCTGAGCAGACATTTCCACTCTCCTAGACTCCAATGACTGCACTCAGAAGACAGAGCTAAATCAGATCTTCACACACCAGCTAATAGGATTGTTGTGCTTCACCAATCCTGAAGTCCCTCTTGTTCTGTGAATATCTTACTGGGAATAATTCATCAAAATAATACCCTAGACCAAATCACAATTAATCCCTTTGTATAACACATGCACAAAGTGAAAGCTTCCATTATCTCTGTGTTCTTACATCAATATTAGCCAGGATTGTGTCACTGCAGCACTTCAGTTCTGACTAGTGCACTGCTGAGTCTCTTAATGGGCTGCAATATTCCTGCTTTCAAGGTTTCCAATTTGCATGGGAACAAAAATTGTATTTCTACCAGTATGTTAGAAATATTCTTTTATCAGTCTCTTCAGTGACACAGTCACAGACTCCAGTCTGTTACAGATGCAAATATCACTATATTTAAAAGACAAACAACCAAACAAACCCCCAAACATTAATCAAAACTCTTTGGAACTCCCACGTGTTCTATGTTGATGGTTATCAGACATAAAGCATCACCAGATCATACAGCATCTCCCAAAGTAATCTAGCAGCTGGAACCTTCTTTGTAGTAGCTAATTCTAAAGTAAGACACATAAAATACTTTGGGACATAAAACTTACATTGCAACCAGAATCTGATTCGAGAAAATAATATTACTTCCCCTCACAAACTATAAGAGCAGACATGTACCAGGAGAAACCAACATAACCTGAATTTTAAAACCTTGTTACATGTAATTTGAGGCAACCTGCTCCACAAATACCTGCAGCTCTAATTTATGCCCCCAATTTAATCCCATTGTTTTGAAAAGATGATCCTGTGGAACCAGAGCCCTCTTCTGGGCCAGTTTTCACACTGAGTTTGCAGGGGGATTCACTATAAAGCTGAGCCCTAGTGCAAGTTTTTGCAAAACCAATTCCTCACACTGTGGAATCAGGTGTGTGGTTAGGGGCAGCAGCATCATACACCAGGGTGTCTGGATTCCCTTATGCAAACCACAATGTAAGGACCCCATCAGGAGGACTCATCTGTGTGGGAAAGAAGCAGATCTCAAGTCAGAAGTAAGATTGGATGCTACGCTGGGCCAGGAGTCGGACTCTGTGATCCTTTGGGGTTTCTTCCAACTCAGCTTATTATGTGATTCAGCTCCTTAATTGTGTAGCAATACAAGCAAGCCTTTTTCAACACACTAATAGAACCCTAATAATAAAGGAGTTGAATTATTTTTAGGAATTTTTGAGCAATTCATTATGAGCTAGCAAATAAGCTTAAAAAAAACAACCTCATTGGCTGCTGTCAGTAAATTTGTCAACACAAAAAAATAAATTAATCAAAAATTGTCCTGTATGAATTATCTGGGTAGCCCATGTAAATATATAACTTCTTTCAATTAGAAGAACTGCTGCCCAGCTCTCTCACACAAAATACCAGTGATCACATGTGCAATAAATATTAATGGTTCATAAATTAAATAGCATTATTCTTCTTGACCATTTTGCAAGGCCCCACGGAAAAGGTACATGCAGTTTGTTGAGCAAGCTCTGACAGAAGAAAAATGTGCCTTTGCTTTCGCTTTTGAAAGTGCTTGTCAGAATTTATAGGGTATATCCACAGAAGGCAATTAAGGCAACATTTTAGAGAAAACTACTAAATGCCCCCCAAATAACAAAAAGCAATAAAAGGGAAGCGTGATCCATGGGAACAATTTGATTTATAGAATTATGTGTATAAAATGTAGATACTTTCAGCCTAAACAATTTGTATAGGAGGAGTTTATGTGACATGGATAACCCAGAATCTTCCCAAGTAAGCTGCATTGTGCATATTATAGCAGTACATCGCTACCAAGGGTTCATTTTTGGGTGATTAAAGCCAGGCAAGCTGTCCCCTCAAATGCCACTTCCTAGAAAACATCAGCACAGACACAAGCCAGGCCAGGGTGACACACTGGCTGCCACCTGGCACACTGGCATTACTACTGAGGGGCATTTCAATGCTAGCCTAGGAGGCACCCAGTGGAGGTCCCCTGCTGGGGTTACAGGGAACTTTGCCCACCCCAGACAAGAAACATAAGAAAAGGTGAAGTAGGAGGGTGAGAAAGACTGGTACCAGTTTCATAGTCCCAATGGACAGGCCTGGAAGGGTCCTAAAAACACAGAATGGCTGTGGATAGAGGGGAATAAAATGTCAGTGAAGACACACAAGAAGAATGATGAAGTGCTTAAATTAACCAGACAAAAGATTAGTATCAGTAGCAGCATTTTAAAAAAACAAGAGGGGAGTGGGAGTGTCCCCCTATGTAATTCCAAACAGGATGAAACCTGTGACAGAACTGTAATTGTGCAGACACAGAAATGCTGCTGCACAGAATGTAGCAGCAAAGTATGGCTGTCCTTGAATTAGGAAGTGAGAATGAGGGACACACTGAAACAACAGTCACATTTGTAGGCTGGGCCATGCAAAAACACCGAGTGGTCTTGTCTTCAGTGCCTGGGAAAAGAAAATGGGAAAGAAAGTGACCTTCAGCAAGGAAATGGCAAAGGACTGGATTTTGTTAACTGAATTACCAGAGTTGTCCAAAATGCTACAATCTTAGCTTGCATCTACTGAGTGTGCAAAATACCCTGAGCCTGGGTTTGTGTGTGAGATTTCCAGAGATGGCACATAACAGGAAAAAATGTAAATGTAGTAAGATCTCCAGCAAAGGTGTGTCACTGCTGAAAGTATTTCAGTTCAGAAATAATGATGAACTGGAAAGGATCTACATTAAGACATCAGAAAGCAGTTCATTAAGCTTTAGGGTGAAAGACGACGGGATGGAGTGAGGGAAACTGAGTGAAGGCTGGTGGAAGGTATAGGAGATGACAGTGAGACCACATTTTCTGTGACAAAACCTGCAAAATTATACTTGTTAAGAAAATGGGTAGGGAAGGGATTGCTAATGGAGGAGCCTGAGGGACTGGGGAGCATATAAAACATGCTAAAGTGGGGTTTTTATTAACTCAAAAAAATAAGCTTAGAGCTCCTAAAGTAAAGCGGATGGACATTTCTGATGGTGCAAGTAGACTGAAACTCAGAAACTCAGTCAAGGGAAATGCTGTTTTCTGCAACTGACTGTTGCTGGGAAGCACCAAACCAGGTCCCCAGGGAAGGACTAAATCACCAGCAAATAAGTTTGATGCAGACAGTTTACAAGCTGTCCATTCCTTGTTTGAGATGGGACTTGAGCTGGTCAAGAAGGCTGTGGTTTTTGCTAAAATAGGGTAATAGAGACAGAGAGATACTGCTCTTTTCTCTCTCTCTAGTGTACACCTAATAGAGGATGATGTGTTTTTTCTCTCACAAATATCAATTCACTACAGACAAGCTGAACTGGGCATCAGCACACTTGGGAATGTGTAAGGGAAGAAATTTTCTCACCTTGGGCAAACTGATGGGGTATTAGGTGCACAAAGCAGACAGATGAAGAACAGATGGAGGTAGAGAGTTGAAGGACACCGTATCCAAATTAACCCACAAGCACACTCCCAAACACTACCAGATACTTAAGGAGAACAATGCATTTTCCCCAGTATTTGAAAGTTTTGGGGTTGGTTTGGGCATTGGAGTTCAAGTCCTCATCCTTTCCTGGGGGTCACTGAGAGGGTAGTGGCTGAGAAGGTATCTGTGGAGATGCTGAGGAGCAGAAAGTAATGTAAAACTAAAGGATATTCACACCTTCAGTTTTTACAAAGCTACTTCTTCTGCTCACCTAACTCCTTCATACCATTTCAGAAATATGGAAGACTGGAACAGATAGTGTCAGATCTGATAAAGGAAAGTATTAAATAACCATAAATGTTAGTTATTTGGACTTACAGGGTCTTGGCAGTAAGTGTCAGTGCTCTCTTGGGGGCCCTGGTTCTGCATTTTTACCATGACCCCAAACTGAGGCTTCAGTACTGCTACTCTGGCTTTTATTCCTTTATAAATAGAAGATTTCCTTTTGAATTCTCTACCTGGATCAAAACAGACATGTATGGAGCATCCAAAGACTCTCTGTCATTTTTTTTCAGTCAGCAGAAAATACAATCTCTAAGTTGAAAGTAAAGAACATGGAAGTGCAGAACACCTGCTTGCTACAACCTCAAGAACAGTCTGGCTCTGAACTGCTGAAATGTGGCAATATTCAGTAATTTATAGAGCAACAAAGACAAAACAGTAGGAGTTTGCTCTTTCATGACCAACAAGCCAATAAATAAAATTAGAGGGGAACATGATTTGAAGTAATCAGACCAAACAACATAGATATTTCTGCTCCCTGCAGTAAATAAAACATGCTGTGTCAGCTGGAAAAAAAAAAAAAAAAACCACTCCAGCAATGCTGCCCATCTTGAAAGAAAGGCAGGGAAGGTCATATGCCACAACTCCAGCATGTTTGATTGGAGTTTTTTCCTCAAATGGAGCCAGTAATGAGACAGGAGCTGTTCCCCACGACAGCCTTGTAGGCAAGTAGGGCAGAGCTTGAGGCTGGACTAGAGAGAAACAAAACTCCAACCACTTATTTGTAAAACTGCAAGGGTTAATTCCTTGTATCTCAGCACCACATTTCCAAGCACTGAAAAGGAAAATAATTAAGTTTTCCTGATGTATCCATGTTACCCCAGTAATTTTACTGTCTTTTTCTCTATATATGTCCTGCAAAGGAAAGGAAATTTTTTCACTACGCTAAGCATTGTTGTTTTTATAAGTAGAAATGCCTCCATCCCACAGCCCAGGGCAAAGGCTGTTGAGTTCATGGTGTTTGACCTATACAAAAAAGCTGGACAAGCCACAAAGGAAAGATTTCAACAGCAGTCCATGAAATTCTAGCACAAAGGAAAAACAGATGATTAATATAGCAAACTCCTTATGGATCCTTCTAGGCAACTTAATGAGCTTGAGCCACATGACCTGCTCCTCCACATCAGCCAGAAAGGTGCTTATTTCTCACAGCCAAGGAATAATAAAATACCAGAGAACAACAAGCTGCCATCTTAAACTGCCCAGCCTTTCCTACAGCCAGGACCTTACCAGTCTGCATATGAAATGTATTGAGCAAACTATCAAAGGGTTCACCAGACTAATCTTTATCTAGCCAGTGATTTGCAGGCAGTGGGAAACAAACAAGAAAACAAATAATGAGATAATAAATTTCCTGAAGCTATGAGAAAAGTAGGTATTGTTTGCATAGTAATTACCCTGGTTCAATTACAGTATGAATAGTATTCAAAGAAAAGTTGGTCTCTTTCCTCTGAGGGCAAAAATGAATAAGAAACCATGATTACTTTCCCTACTTATTTCCATGAGAGTTGAAGTATTTCCTGTAGGGGATGAAATAGACAGTACTTATCATGAAAACAAGACATTTATTTTCAAGAGACATAAGAAATTCTACACACTACACCTCTAAAACCTTCTGTTCATTGCTCCTTATGTTCAATAATTTTTATCCAAAAGCAGTGCTTCTTCTTAGACTACCAACTGCTCTCCAGTCACATTTTATACGTCAGGCATGTTAATATAAACCGGCAGTCATTCTGCTGATGTCCATGTTCCAAACGTGGTCTTGATTCGCTTTCCATACTTAGAGTAGTTTCATAGATTACACTGAGACTCCCCATTTACAGAGTGAGAATAAATCCCTAAGATCATAACACTATGCATTTTGAAACCTGCAGATGACTTTCCCCAAGAAATTGCACAAATAAATCACTTGAAAGCAATAACAGTGTAGGAAAATTATACAGCTCCAGACAATGTGCAATCAGCCAACGCACACTGTATATATTCCTTTGCCTTTATCACACCTGACAAGTCTACGGTTAGAGACTGACAACAGAGACTGCCTGCTCATCAGGAACAGGGCAGAATTTATAGAAATACCTCTTGAAAGAAAGCGCTCCAGATCGAGTGCCAAATCTCCATGTCAGCTCCGGACTGGTAATAATTTGTGCTCTATCTTCCTATAAAGCAACCTTTTCTTACAAGAATATTCAAAGGGCTTTTGGAGCTGAGTGTAAATGCTTCAACTATAGTACTTCTATTAAAATGACACAGTGCAACTATGAGGAGAACAAGCAGAGATGATTCAGAATATGGCAAAGTAAACGGAAGTTGCCTCTAAATCAATCTGGGTCAACTCAACGGCTGCCTAGCAAAATTTGCTTCTGAAATAATCCACTTTCTAATTCAGAGGAGTCCAATTCTGAACACAAGCATGTTGACATGGATTGAGAAAATATTAACTACATCAGTGAAAATACTGTGAGGTTTTTATTGAACCCAGGGTACAAGAAATCACTGGCAGAAGCCCATGATTTTTACTATTGCCGCCAGCTGTGGAACTAAAAATTCAGCAGCTCAGCAGAGATGCCAGGGCCTACACTGCACTTTCACAGTCATTGCAGCAATACCTCCCAGGTGTTATCTGTAACATTATCTATCACCACAGAGGATGCACACTGGAGTGTGCATTACAGTTATGACCTTTGCCAGTAACAGTTATCCCAACAGGTGATGCAAAAGTGCATCCCTGCTGCTTAGGATGTTTTCTCCTTGCATCTTTCAGAACATATAGGAAGGTCTGCCCTCACATGCCCATGCTGCCGTGTCTGGAGACCTTCCAAATCTGGGTCTTTCCACAATTGCAAAAAGGTAAAAGGGCTTTTACCTGGCAACACCACGTGTGGGAGCACAACTGGGATTTGCCCTTTTGCCATGCCAGCAGCACTGGCAAGCAGGAAAGGACACACAGCTCCACCAGCTTTGCACCATACCATAAGGGCTTTTTGTGGCAAGTCTTTTCCTGTGCTGCTCTACACAAGCAGCGAGCTATGCTTCATCAAATTTGAACAGGACATGCCAAGAGAAGAATAAATATTCATGTTTTGGGTCAAATACGGAGAAGTTCCCACACTAGGAACAGTACAGGGGAGTACGGTAGTCTACCAATCAGGGAAATTACATACTAGGCAAACCATAGGATCATTAAAAAAGACTCAAACCCAAAGTATTTGCAGACATACTGCAGAGAAGGTTGGATGGCATTTGCAGGCATCAGCAGGAACAGCCTCTGCAGCTGTAACTGTGGGAGCAGAGGGAAGGAAGCAGCCTGGGGCATAAAGCACAGCCCCCCATGCCCACCACCATGGTCCCTCTGAGCAGCTGCTCCAAAGCTATGGCTACTGACACTGACAGACAGCAAAGCAGGAAATTATTTGCCTCGGGACCTGAGCTCAGAGTGGTGTATGAAAATATCCACAGAGCATCACCTTATACAGCTGGAATTGGAATTGATAACTTATCAACACTACAGAGAAGAAGGGGGAAAATCCCAGTTCTCTGTGATCTGGTGGTTCTGCTTACTAACTAGGTCTATTCTGTGGCAGTCAATATTTTGCAAACTAGATGTTACTCATGCACAAGTACAATATGGATTTAGAGTGGTTGAGGAGAAAGGGAGATAACAGAACAACACCTATGCCTGGGCAGTCCTGGGATTTGAAGAAGTTCCAAAGCCCCTCCATCAGGTGACACAAATTCTTTGTCTGTGGCAGCCCTGAAAAAGGGTGGGTGTCACAGACACCATGAATTGTGCTCTCAGGGGGAAGGGTTGATGACATCACTGGTAGGTAAGGAGACACTAGAAAAATATTAAGTCCTGCCTCATGTGATGGCAGTTTTTATTATAACTTCCCAATATGTCATTCCATTTCCATAAGCACGAATTACATGAGGTTTGTTTTGAGCAGAAATTTTCTGGTATGCTTCAAAAGCACAAAATTCAGAAAGAATTGTTTTTTAAAGGACTTAATAGTGTCTGAAAACTGTTCCATTTACAGTCTAAAGGAAAAATACAAATAACTTATCAACCCTTAAAATGCATGCCATTTGATGCACCAGTACCAAGTCAAAAATTAATAATCCCATGCCTAAAGAAACCAACTCTTTCACTTTATGTTGATGGTCATTTACAGGAGTTGTATGTATTCATCCAGATGAGAAGAGTATGACAGACACCTGCATGGAAAAAGAAACCCTATTTTTGTTATAGTATCCAGTTTTCATATTGTCAAATTGGTTCTGTATTCCTGAGCCATGCTGCATTATGCCAGGGGAGGAAGGTACATCCCTGCTTCAGTAAACTGTGGAGGAGTAGACTTAGTGGGATGAAAAAAGAAAAAAGAGAGAATTGATGAAAACAATCCATTCTCATCTGGATTTGTGGGTGGGCTCCAGATTATTTTGGTAACTCACTTGCACAGTATATTGCTGCAGCGTGCAAAAAAAGAAATTAAATCAGAATACTGCACCTACCACAGCTTAAAGCCCATGTAACCACCCTGCACCCACAAAGGGTGGAAATACTGGTAAGGAACTACCACTTCCCTCATAGTAGTGATGGAAAAATGAGGCACAGGGCTACTGCAGCACCCATGCCTCTATCGGTGGGTCATTGTCATTGAAATTCTTTGCACAGTTGGGTCTAAATTGCTTTAGAAGGTCACAGTGGGCACCATGGATTGCTGCTGTCTGTTCTCAGACCCTACCTCTTCTCCTCTGTGAGCCTATAGACAAGGAAATGGATTTTAAGGAAAATATGAGACCTTCTGACACCTGCATTCATGCAAGGGGCCTCCTCTCCCTCCAGCTGAACCACTCAGAAGGAGTTTATCTAGCAAGTGATATCAAGTTCTGCTGTGATTTTTATTTATTTTTTTTGGTGGGGAGGGTGTCATTTGAAGCTTATAACAATTGGACTCAATTAAATGTAAGTATTTCTAAGCATGGATATGTGGCATTTCTTTCAAAGTAACTTTCTTCTATTATTATTTGAGTAACTTCTTATGTATGTGACTAAGTTTCTGTGTCAGCACAAGACTAAACTTTACCAGGAAAGGACTATACCAGAACTAGGTCTTTCATATCAAATGCATCTTTGACAGACTCAAATAAATGAGGACTGATAGTTTAACATGAAATTAAGCACACTTGTCAGGTGCTGTTTTTCAAATAAGCCATCTAGTACGCTCACTATTGGAAAAGCAGAGATAGGCTGTCAGAGAAATCAAGGGTATCCCAACATCTTGGGTTTGAACACAAAAAAAAATGGAATGGGGTAATGTGATTCTTCCTATATAGAGATTCAAGAAAGAGGCTGTGAAAAATATTAAAGGCTTGTTTGGAGAAATTTCTGCAACCAGAACCAGACTACATGGAAGACAGCTCAAACCACTGAAAATTATTAACATAATAAAAATGAGAGCATATATGGTGCACTCAGTTAACAATAAAATTTTATAATTACACTGCCATGGCTGCTCCCAGCACGTATCAGCTCCAGTCTCACCAAGATGGTTCTTCTTGCTTCCTACTGACTCCAACATAGCTACTCAGATGAATTTATCTATTTATCTGTCCTAAGTTCATATAAATTTGGAACAAAAAGCAAACGAAAAAGTGAACACAGAAACCCACCTGTGATCTGCAGGATCACAGAATCAGAGAGAGCCCAAGGGTGTCCCCCAGCAGAGCATCTCTGTGCCCAGGCTCCCCCAGAGCTACTCTCAGTGAGAGTACTGCATTAGATGGTTTCTGAGAGGGGTGGGTGGTGGAGCAGAGAAAGTCACCTGCAGGCTTCCCTCTGCTCCAGGCACCTCACCACATGCAACGTGTGCACAGAAACGTGCGGTGTGAGAAGGAAAACCCTGCATAACAACAGAGTGGCTGGGTGGGTAGAGCTTAACAACTGGCTATGAAAACGAAGAAAGAAAAAACACAGGGCTGTACTGGAGTTAATTCTTATCGTACAGTCAGATCAGTCAACTGCAAACACAGTTACAGATCTCTAATAAAATATTAATGGTTCTTGTATATTGCTTCCACAAGGTACTGTAGTAAAAAAGAATGCTGCTCACATATTTCCACATTTTCCCTTTTGTTACTGCTGAAACTTATGTCTGAGAAAGCCAGTTTACTGTAGTATTTTTTTTTTCCAGCTGTACTCTTCCTTTAAACCTTAGAGGATAATTAAAATTCTTTGCACAGGACAATGGTAAATAAGTTTTGGGTATGCATTTCAAATGTATCATACTAATGGCCTTTTTGGACTCTGTAATAAATCATCTCTCTTCTCTGCAAGCAGTAGAGTAAATGGACAAAATCTCTGAAATTTACATCTCCATTTACAAGTCTCATACCTACACTCTGATCTCATCTATCCACATCTCTTGTACCTTGGTATTGTAAATACAATATTAGCTTTTTTTAATACATCACACAACAATCCAATAATCTCATTAACTGCAAATACTGTAGGAATGCAGAAGCCTGCTGATACCCATCAAACCACTGCAGCCTTCACCAGGGCCAGTTGTCAGCAATAAGCAGCCAAACATACATTGCTCCATCTGATTTATTCTATCTCTTGATTTTACAGTTTCTGTTTAGCGCTGGGCTGACAGAAGGGAAATGTTTTAGCATTCCATGTCAGGGCCACTTCCTTCAACACACTGAAGCTTTATGTAGCTAACCTTTGGGTAATCTCATCCCTCCCACGGGTTTCTAACATTTATGTCTGTTCTGAGGAGCTGCAGTTTACCCCACTGCAAACAGAAGATCATGACAGTGTCTATTATCTGAGAGTCTTTCTGTTTACTTTTCTGCTTTGCTTTCCATCTCCCCTTCACTATTTCACTCTGTGTCTACTGGACAGCTACAAATTGTGCTTCCTGGTAGTGACAAATCCAGTTCTCCTAATTCAGCTTTGAGTTCAGGTAAATCCCAGCCTCCTGTTCAACCCAGCAAGGGTCAAATGGCCAGGCCTACCCTATTCCTTCTAAACCCTGTCCTAGTTTGCAAGAAGACCTACTAGTCTTGCACAACAGACATTACTTAACTTTTTTTTTACTCTAGGAAGTCCTTTTGGCTAAACAAGGATAAGAAACTAGTTTCTGTTCTCCAGTTTTCACAACTGGCAGAAATTAAAAACAGCATAAAAGATTAAGGGTTATGGAGTGTGGGTGTATTTATTTTCAGAAAATTGCATAGATAGAACTTTCTTCTTCTAACAGACATTCTCCAAATCCCCTTTAATTTTCTGCTGCACTTCCCAGATAAACATTCAGTATTTCTTGGGTTTAGTTCCTGAAATCAATATATATCAGAATATTGTTACCCCTTAAATGCTAAGTTACATGTTTTCTTTCTTCAGTAACTTTGGGCTAGAGCAGGTACTCTTCACATGGGTTGGGTGTTTGGGGGTTTCACAAGGATTAAATCTTTACTATGGGCTTCTGTTAGTCTTTACTATTGACCCTCATGTTTCCGTGGCAGTGGAAAGGCTGCCACTTCAGGGCCAGCCCTCAGAAAACCTGAGCTTATTTGCCGCAGCAGGAGCTGAGCATGCCAGCTGGTTCCTATTTTGGGTATGTAAGGAGGCTCCTTTTTGGGACCAGAAGCGCCGGTGGCATCACAGCAGCCATCACAGCCCGAGGGCAGGTGCAGACCTGATGGGGCTGGCACTAGTGCTGGCTCAGCTCCCTAAAACTAGTGACAAGAAGGCAGCTGGAAGCCGTGAAGTTTAGTCAGAAATTCTGACAGAAGTTGCCAGAAAGATAACTAAAAGCTGTTGAGGCTTTTCTTACACCAGGGACTCAGAAGTTGCACTTATGGAAAGCTTAGGAATGAGGCCAGCAATTCAGGGAGCTGGAGAATTTGATAATAAGCTAGTTGAGTTATTGTGGTTGCAATGGTAACTCTATCTGAGGCTACGACCACTTTTAGGTCATCTCAGTTATTCAGGGTGTCTAGTCTGGAAGGTCTTGTTTAGAAGCAGCTGTTAACTCTTTCGCAGAAGATTTCTACAGCAAGGCAGCAAAGTTTGTGATACAGATTTAACAAATCTCACTCACATAAAAATCCAATTAGAAAAATAAATGTACAACACTGCACCTCTGGGGGTTTCCCCACTCCACTGCCTACAGTGCTGCACATCCCAGGCTGCCCACAAGCTGTTTCAGACGCTGCAAACCCCACACACCGCTTTCTGCGCAACTCAGCATTTCTCTTTGACCCCAAAACAACGACATTACTCTTGAAGATATCCAGCTCTCCAGAAGCACTTCAAAAACAGCCACACCACAAACAAACAAAAAACCCTCCACACTTCCTAAATCACAGTTCCTCCTGTTTGTAACCCAGCCTTACTCATCATCTAGCTGGAGCACATCTTGACAGGTATAATCCATTTAACTACAAAATATAGGTACATACTTCCAATTTTTCATCCTTCCAGAAAAGCCTTCTCATTTAACTCTCTTCACCACTTATCCTTCTGACAACATAGCCACACAGAAGGAGAAAAGACAGGAATTAATTAAAACATAGGCAGAAATAACTTTTTAGGAACAAATGCTTTCATTTGTTCCAGAAATTTCACCCGTTATCATTCAGTTACTGCTTGACATCCTGCTCACCTCCTCCTCCACGCCAGTGTGAGCAGCAGTAAGGGTACAGGTCTCAGACGTACTGCACACAGGGCTGCTTTGGAGCTGTCATTCCTGATTAAAATCTGCATGTGGATCCCACTCCAGTAAGGCTGGACCTCTCTCCAGGACTGCCATCAGTCTGCATAAGACCTCTCCATAAAAGAAAAAGAAATAAAATTAAATGCTGCAGCTCTTTTTGTTCATCTGGCTCACCAATGAATACTTAAATACAAAATATTTGTTGTCATTTCAGGTGAACTCTCTGCCCCAAGCCAATGAGTTTGTATCCTGCAAAGCAAGGCATATATTTGCAATTGTTGCCCTCCAATAGTTTGCATTGATATGAACAAGATTTAAGGGTTACACTCTGCATCTATTACCTATTTAAATTACTCTTCCAGTATGTGAATATTAAACACTCCGAGAGGCAGATGAATGACTGCACAAAACTACAGTAGGAAAAGTAAGATTAAAATGAACATTGCTCTAACAAAATATTTACAGGAAATAAGTAGCACTCTGACTCCAGTGATGTTTCACTCTTCTCTACCAATCCCAAAATTGGATGACATTGTTCCAAACTTGTTATGCCAATAAATAAAAACTTCTTTAATACTATCCCACTTGATTTTTGATTTATAAGACCTAAGTGTTACACATGAAAACATTTTAAAGAAAATCCTACAAATTGGTTTCTCTGATGTGAACAGCAACAGCAAAATAAAAAGGCAACACCAAGCAACTTTCAGTAACTTTTTCTCCTGTAACAAGTGTCCTGCAAACCAGGTATTGTGATGGCCAAGAGCTGGCCTGAAGGCCCCACAATAGTAATTAATCCCCGTTTAATGACTGAAAAGTAACTGATTATATAAGTACCTTGATTATATACCTTAACCAACGTGGAACTTTGGAGAGCAGGCCTAGACCACTGGGGACAAGAGCAGCTATTGGTTGGCTGCCCAGATGACAACTGGTTCAGCCAGTGGGGATTACCCATGCAGACCTTCAGGTCTATATAAGAAAGAGAACACTCAATTAAAGTCAGGTGTTGTGCGTGAACACTGGTGTGTATTGTTGCGTTCCTGCCTCCAAAACCAAAGCGACAACCAGATATTCTTCTGTGTTTATTTTTAAATCTTTCTTCTGTCTTTCAAACTTAAAAAAATGGGATTCAACATCTTGAGCATGACTACAAGTGCCATGTAGAGTTATTGCCCTGGGGAGTAAGGACTTGCCCCTTAAATCTCAGGGTTGTTTTTGTTTAATCTGATGCCCAGGACAGGGTCGTCTTTCCATAGAGTACTTCTAAAGCTGAGTGCTTGGACAAGTTCCCTCATTAGGACACAGCAGCAGTGTTCAGTTCATTCTGCACTTGAGAGCCTAGCATCACAAAAAGCTTCCTGAGAAACTCTGAGGAAAAAACCCTTCTATTTTGATTTTAAAACACACCATTGTCAGGTTCAATTAACATTGTCTCATCATTCCTTTTATACCTGGTAATTTAGTCACTGACATAACTGCAAACCAGTCTGCAATTATCTCTCGCTTTCCTTATTCCTTTCTTTTGCTTCTAGGAGGGAGACATCCAGGTGTAGCTGTGCCACTTCCTCCCTAGCATGACGCCACATTTCTTGTTGCAACTCTAGGGAGTCATTTGGCAGCAGAGGAATGGCCAGCCCATAGAGGACAGGTCCAGCTCTCCCTGCCAAGAGATGCTGGAAGGACATTGTGCTGCCATGGTCGGCCCAACACACACGAGGAAGAAAAACAACCCAAAACCACAGTACCATTTGGGCTTCCCCTGAAGATGGGGAAGAGGTTCAGACGATGCAAAGTTAATTGTGCAAGGGTGTGTGTACAAAGGGTCAGCATACACAAGAGGATGACTGTCCCTTGCTACAAGCCCTGACTACAGATGTCCTTTGTAAGAATGGGGTGGGAGGGAAGTGCCATCAGTCAAGCTCATCCCTCTGCAGATCATTTAAACTGTGCCCCTGATCCCTCCTATGTACTTTAATTGCCCACCAGGATTTCCACAGAACCTCTCTGCACCCTTCCTTGGCCTCCTCCCAGCCAGGCTCCCCAGATCTTGCCGGGCTGGCTGGTGTCACTGCCCTGGTCTAGCTGTGGGGAGCGGCAAGAGATCCCTGACAGCAGAGAGACAAGGGCTAGGATGTTCCCACCAGCAGGAGTCACTAACGTCGACCATCACGAAGTGGGAACGATGAAGAAAGCCCAAAAAGTAAAGACTTTAATAGCAAAACAAAGAAATAAGCTGTATAGAGCTCCTTCAAAGACCTGAAACTGAGGAAAACATGACATTATGTAGGAATCATCTAAGGGTAGGGAACCAATGAGCAATGAGAACTAGCAGCATTACCATATATGGAATATGCCACCAACTAATCATAACCCAGAGTTCAGAACATCACCTTATAAGGGATTGCCTTGTTTGCATATCTATACCCATAGTCCTTTTCTCCTCACCATAACCCAACTAGATGTTTCCTTTCTCAGCATCCCACTTCCCAAGGCCTTAAGTTGACGCCTTTGTTGTTAACAAAGGCTAGCTCACGATCTATCCCAACCAGTCGAACTCCCACAGGCTGGCAGCAGGTGCCACCGGACCACCTGCTGATTTCCAAAGCAATAATCCCCATAAAATGTGATGGCTCCCAGAGGTGTGGAGTGGGGTAGGGGGAAAGCAAACAAAAAACTCCAAAAACCCGTCCTGAACAACTGGAAAAACATCCCTTGAGACACCAGATCTCAGCCTCCCATAGTCAGTTCTCATAACTACTCTAAAAAATAAAATAAAGTGAAAAAAAAAGAAAAAAAAAAGACAAAACCCCCCAACAAACAGTGAACAAATATTCTCACATTCAGCCTTTAATGGGACATTCAGATCCTAAATTACAGTAATTCCCTTTCTCAGTAACTATTTGAAGTTGCCCTTTTCCTCCTGACCCATGGATTCTTGCAGCATGAGCATTACTGTAAAACTCTCACAGCATCCTCTAGTAGTCTGATCATTTCGAGCTCTTTTTTCCCCATAAAGTGCTTCAGGTGAGGCCCACCGATAATCTCCTGATGAGGCAAACACCAGAGACATCCAAGGAAGCAGATCCCCCAAAATTACTTGGAAAGCCAGGGCTCACTCTGGTTTGGTGAAAGCCCCTGGTAAATATTGCTACATGCTTCTCCTCCCCATACCTCTACTCCTGATCTCGTGGCTGCTGTAGTCCCAGGAGATGTTCAGACAGCAGGGCTCACAGCCTGTGGCCCTGGCTGCAGCCCTGTCCTGGGATTTGCAGGAACACCCCAGATAAACACACATGCACACAAAGACATCCTCAGGCCCTGGGGCCAGCATGTCCCCAAACACTGTGGTGCTCCCTCTCAGGTGCTGGGGAAAAAGATGTTTCAAAGTCATTTCAGCCAGTCTTGCATGAACGAAGCAGTCTAAAAAAATGTCAGAAATATTGATGTCAGTACCACCAGCCACAGAAAATGGGTGCATAGGCATATACATAGATATTTTAATCTTCAGCCTTTACAAAAGTAATTAAACAAATACTAAAAATAAACTTAAAACCACAAACAATTAGCTGAGGGGTGAGCTTTCAACTCCTCTGATTTGATAGTACCACCTAAAAATGCCCCACAACTATCATACCCTAATGACCATCATAAAGAAAACTTGTATTTGTTTTACAGCCTCCCAGAACTAAGTTTCAATCAGATAGTTCAGAAATGCAAGTTAAAAATAGACAGGGCCCCACCTTTTGTTCTGGAACAAGTGCAATCATTTCAACTACTGTTAATAATGTGTCATTGTCAGGTAGTTGTCCTCACAAGCTACCTGACACCTAATCTATCACCATCAACTTATATTCAACTACAAATGAGATGCAACAGCATTTAAAGCTGTAGAGAGCTCTTCCAGGTGGATTGAAAAAAAAAAAAAAAAAAAAAAAAAAACCATGAATGAAAAGAAAATACGCATTTGCTTTACTTATCTATTATGTCTGGCTCACAGCTCAAGGTCAACAAAGGTTGCAGGGGGAGATTTTTAAATTTCTTCAGTCTTCTCAGAATTTAAACTTTAAGTTAACAAGAAAAGATAGATTTGAGCTACCAACACTGCAAGACACCACAGTAATATGGCCCCAACAGTCACACCATTTTAATCAACGATGTTCCCATTCACAGAAGCACATCACTGATCTTCAGCCAAGTCATGCAGGAGAAAATTGCATTCATGCTCCCTGGTACTGCTGGTTCTCAGTAATCCATTACCGCATTGCAGCAGGTCCAGGCCCCCTTCTCAAAGGCATTTCTTCCATCAGCTCCTCAGAGGAGTGGCAGAAGGGGCAGAAAGCAGCACACCTCCAAGCCCCCCAGGGTCCTTTAGTCTCTGTGAGATACACTCACTGTCTTTGGGACATCAGTGAGAAAGTACAGCAGTGTTATCACTCTCCCAGCAGAAAAACCTTTTTGGCTCCCCTGAAAAATTAAGCCAGACCTACCTAAAGTTGAAAACAAGGCTGTGGAGACACTATAAATCACAGATATCTGCAGAGGGGAGGCTTCCATCTACCCACCTGCACAGGGATGCACCTGGGACAGAGCAGGAGTCGCAATTTTGCATCTCAGACAGCAACAAAAGAAAGCCCTTCCCTGCCTGCTACTGATGTGCAGCACAATGACAGGGCAACCAAGAGCCAGGAAACACCTCAGAGTCTGGATCATCTCTGATAACCAGAAAGTAACTTTACTAGCACCCTAGGACCAGCAATCTGTGGGCTCTTTCAGCACCTAGGGAGTTTGCTGGAACTTCACAATCCCGAGCCTTTACCTCCAAGTCAAAAACTTCCTTTAAACACAACCAATATACCTGCTGTTGGCATTTGGCAGGTAAACATGCAGTAACTTTAGAAAAGAGGCAACCCACAATCTGCAGGAAATAAGAACCACTTCTGATGTCTTATATATTTTATACTTAATAGATTATCATAAGCCCACAGTATGTGTATGATTTTGGTTGTAACCTTGTTTCTTCTTACAGCTGCATCTGGGAAATCAATCTCTCCTGGAAGCTGTTTTTCTATCAGTGGTCAATTAGAGAGTTATTTTTGGGAGGACAATTTTTCTCTTCCATCATCTTGAATTCTGGCTTAGTGCAGCTTTTCATGCCTAACCTCGTGTTTCCAGTTCTTATACCTGCCTGTATTTGCACTGTACCTAGTTAATACCAAAGTCCAGACATCACATACTTGCAGTCTTGGCAAACATGTAGCTGAATTTCTCACTAACCTTTCAACTGGACCATGCCACTCAGCACTTCTAAAAGAACTTTTACCCTTTAATACCTCTGTGCTATGCACCATCAACTGAACAGCACTCCACAAAGCACTGTTACATCTTTCTGTTTCCAGGAAGTATATACAAATTTTATACCACATTTGAGAAAAAAGCCAGTTCAGTAGCAGAGACAAAACAGAATAATGGGCCAGATGACAGGATTAATTTAGAGTTTATATCATATCACTAACTGCACCCAAATTAAAATCTCAATAAAAACAAAGAGGTTTTTTTTAATAGATTTTGGACTTATAAGCAAGTGTATCATCAAAACAATGTCCCTACCAAGTCCTTAAACCTCAAAAATCAATTTTGGGAAACGTGTTCTTTTTACTCCCCTCTAAAAACTTCCTTCTTTCCTCATTTTCCCCTTTAGCGTGGGATCACAAGCCTAAGAGATGCTCATACTCTAACATCCTCAGATCCATCAGATTTTCCCAGGAGCAGTGGTATTGGTACTAAATGCCACAATGCTAGCAAAGTCATAAGAATCAGCAAACCCAGTAAGATTTGGAGATCCCTTAAACAACCTTTTCCCAGCACCCTGAACTCCCTTCCCTGCAGAGAATGCACCAAGGCTACTGCAGAAGCTTTCACACTTCTCTCATAACCACAGGAGCCTGTTATACAGTAGAGTGATAGAAGAGTGATGCTCCCTAGAGGTGTTTCCAGGTCTCATGAATTCACTGTGGTGCTGCAGTCCTGTACTTGCTTTAAATTCAAGTTCCTTAGGCCACATGCATAAAAAAATCTCAGCCTCATTTAAAACTAGGTATGTCTCTGGAACCTCTGATCCATAAGGAGTTTGGAAGCACTGGCAATACACACCTGCCAGTTCAGAAAGTATGCTGGAAAAACTATGTATTACCACGCAGTTTTTTCTTGTTTCATTGTGGCTCTTTTCCAAGAAGTGCTGTATGTTTAAGGCCAAAGTCCTGTACAGAACAGAGTTTCATTCTGAAGAACCAGACCAGTATAAAGGAAATGCTAAGACCCTGCATTTTGCTCCATGTGCTAGCAGAGAACTGTGTTCCCAGCCAATCCCCATGTCCTTCCTTTAAAGCCAATGAATCCAGGAAATTAAAATCTCGGTTAAGATCTGTTCCTACAGCATGCTTTTGCTTCCAAGATGCCCTAGCTAAGCTCATCCCAGGCACCAGTCCATACTTAGATAAACTCTTGACTGCTACCTGTTGTGCCCAATGGATACGGCCTGACTCCTAAAGGACTTGCACACACCCCTGCAGCAAAGAGACTGTCTCAGATCAAGTCACACTCATTTAACTTGACAGCTACATCTCCAGCCTGAGGTATGGGCTCCTCAGGGCTGGTATTTCAGGGAAGAACAGTTCCTTGGCATGTCTTTATTCTGAGGAAAAGCATTTTCGGTTGGGTTTCTGCTTCCCCATTTTCCAAATGCTAATGGAGTCTGCTTAAAACTGTTGTTTTTATTATCATGTTGTTCACTGCACCAATCCCAGTCCTGCAGCTCAGGGTTTCTGGGATGAGCCCAGCTGCTGGTGGGCAGCCCTAGAGGTGACAAACCCCTCAGGGGCACACAGCCCAGGTTCACGTGGGCCCGTACCACTCTTACAAACAATGCATTCCACTCTGCTGCTTTCTTCTCAAACTGTTGTAAGTTTAAACAGCTGTAAGGTGCTTTCAGCCATCAAATAATAGAGGCTGTGAGCTCCTTGCCAGCAGCCACAGCAAGAGCTTGTGCCTACTACTTGAAGTCAAATTTCTGTCTTCAGCAGGAGTTCCCCAACTTGCTCTGCTCTGCTGCATCCTTTCCAAATAGCTGTAAATTGAGGTTATTGTAAGACACTTAAAGCTTTCAAGTGACTAAGCTGAGTTCTGCTGCTCTCTGACATTCATTCTAAGAGCCATGGAGGAACACATAAGGCAACTTACCACAGGTCTGCCCAAGCTCAGTCCCAAACCAGGAAGCGCCAGAGAAACTTTTACTGTTAACTTCCTCAGAAGACAGAAATGCACATGATTTTTCTAATCATTACAAGTTAAAAAAACAACAGTTGCCTGATTTCTTGCTGTTTGAAAAAGAAGAGATGACTGGAGAGCTTTGTGTGCCCTTATCTGGACTTTAAATAAAGTTAACAACCAAATACAGCAGTAGTGTTTAAGAGCACTCCGTCCTAAGGTATACAGACAGCATGGCGATCTGATCATCTGTTAGAGATTCTCTTATATTCCCATCTATGCCATGAAATGGCCTTAAAGTGGCCTAAAGGATGCACTTGAGTTCAAACCTAATCCGGATAGACAGAGTTTATGGTTGGTGCAGATACCTCATGACTTACTCAAAACCTTCCTGTGAGAGCAGTGCTGAGCACACACACACAACATCATGAGGAGCAGCCACACACAGTCTGGGCAGCTTAGACCAAAGCACCAGACAATCACAGAATCTAACAATTTTTGATGGCTGACCAGGCACTTTGCTTTAGCTGGGAACAGCCTGCAAAATCAAAAGTGTTTCTCAAAACAGCCAGCTTTTAACATATCCTAGATTTCTTGTTGTGAGTGTGCAGTATCAGTAAGTGTTTAAATGTATTCAAATGCATCATTTATAATGTGCAGCTATCAGATCACCAAACTTTTATTCTGTGTAATCCACAGTAAGAGCAAAAAGGATTGAGGTGGTTTTGAAAAGAGCACATTGCTCTATTATGCTACCAAAAACCCCACAAACAGCACAAACCCCTAAATACAAGGCTTATTTCCAATATTCCCTGCAAATGCCTGTTGTCTCCATGACCATAAAAGCAGAGCAGTAAAGAGGAAAAGAGAGAAGCCACTGAAATGAGAGAAAGGGTTTGCCAGGTCATCCTTTACTCATTCATAATACCATTTGTTGATTTTTCAGGTAACCACAGCTCTTACCACTGCTGTATGGAAGTTTTTAACCTCTTTTTCCCTTAAGGGCTCTTCCAAGCAGCCATGGATGTTTCATTGCCTGGGCCCAGAGTCACAACCATCAACAACAGGGCTATGCTACACCTGGTGACCAGCTGAAAGGATTTAGGTTTCAACAGTGAAACCTTGCAGGCTCTTTAAGCATTTGTAGTTCCCTAACTCATTCTCCATGCTACAGCCATCAGCCACCTGGGGAGCAGTGCCTGATACTCCTCCTCTGCTTTCTCAGCTGTTTAAACTAAGTGGATTATGAGGATATAGTGGTGGTTCCTTTCCGGCCCCGACAGAGAGGCATCACATCCACATGGCCCCTGGTCTGACGATCAGGTCTGCCCTCTGGAAGCCCTTTTGCAGCAGGGACCCAGCAGCACAGACAGGCACAGACTGCTGACTGAGAAATGGGGCTGTTTTTTCTCTGTGAATTCATACAGGTCTTTATTTTGCTGCCTAAACCCTGGCAAACTCGATCTCCTGTGTCACAGCTGCCATCTGCAGGTATCCAAGCTCCTCGCTGGGGAACAGCCTCTCCCTGGAATGGAAAAGGGGATGTGTCTAGCAGAAAGGCTATTCCTCCCCTTGCACCTTACTCTCTATTTTTCTACCTCCCATCTGTTAATCCCTCCCCACTCCTGCCCTCTCTGCTTTTTCCATATGCTTGCTCTTCTAACATCTATATTCTTCCTCACCTTCACATATGTCTGCTGATGTGATGGAGTTGCAGTTTAAGCTTTCAGCTACCACCAAGCATCAGAAAGAAACGTAATCCCTAATCCTTCCTTAGATCTTGCCCTCCTACAACAGCAGCAAGAAAACCAGCCACCAGTGCTACCTCCTTATACTTCACTGGGATACCACTACTTCACAAAAAAACCACCAGAAAGATCAAAATCCCCTATATTAATATTCCCTCCTGTCCTCAGAGCCTCCTTCAAGAAGCCTCTCCCTAGGTCTGGCACCCCAGTCAGGGGCAGTTTCAGCATGGATTTCACTGGCAGCCTCAAAAGCCTCTGAAACTGTCCCACACCTGAGGCCAAACAGAATGGGATGCTCAGAAATCCAGCTTTCATATCCTGTCTATCCCTTGAACCACTCCCTGGTTAAACATCAATCCCTCTCTCTGTGTATCAGCATGTTAAAGCCTCACCACCCTGTCCCTCCTTCTCAAGCAGAGCATTGTTTAAATTATCTACCTACCTCTGGAAGTAAGGCACTATCTACCAAGGCACACACACCATGCTACCTTTTATCATCTTGTCAGCAAGCTGAGAGGGAAAACAGCAGAACACGATTCTGTTAGAGGGACGAGCTCATAGTCACAGCCCAAAATGTTTTTCAATTACCTTCCCTCTCTACCACAAACCCCTCCTAATGAAACATGCAGACCCCAAAGGAAAAGCAGGTGCCTTTGCCAAAAGCGAACAGGCAAATCCTGGCTCTACTTCATTTCTAACCATCCCCCTTCACAACCAGACACATTGTCTGCGTTTCCATTACACAACCAGTCTCCCCCTCCCCAGCAAGTGTTTAAGCATGAGACAGTTCTACAAAACTGCACTGAAAACTATTCTCATTTTCTACCAAGCCCCTTGTGACAGCTCTTCTCATTATAAATACCTCAGACGGGGACCTCAGAAATGGGGTGGATGGCAATCAAACTCTGTTATCTCCATTTGTGTATGGGAATGCCTCATCTTCTGGCTTTGAACTGCATCAAGAGCAAAGACTTCTGGACTAAGAATTGGCAAAGAACAAGAGTGAACATTTTGAAGTGCCCGGTTTTGTACCCGAAATACCACATAACTTGTGTTTTCATTTCCTTTGCCTACTGCCTAAACCCCCATTGCTTTAGAGTAACAGAGCTGTTGGTTATTTGTATCAATACATATTGTGCCGGCTGGAATTGCCTAAGCTACCAAAAAAATATTTAACTCCAGAAAACAAAGTTGTGATCTTTGATTACAATGAATATTCAATAGAGGCAATGTAAAACCATGCTCAGCAGTAGCTGTGCTGCTCGTACCTTACTCTTTGCATAATTCAAGACTTTCTTTTGAGAGCGAAACAAGGCACTGTGTGGGCACTGTGTATCAGAACCTGATACAGCTTGTGAGAGCCGGGAAATCATTACCTAATCTAACACAGCAGCAGGCAATATTCCTCTTCCTCCTCCATTATCTTAACAACGCAAGGCGAGAGTCACGCTGAACACAACAACCAAGCAAACAGGATATCAGAAATGCATCCTCTCTACCGTGTTCCGCAGAGGATCTCACAGATGAGCAATTCTGCTCACCCACATGAGGATCCAGCAGGCTATAAAAATGAAACAGGGAAAACAACCACCGCAGAAAAAGTCCCACAAGTCAGCACGGCAGAGGGAGACCCACACAGCTCCAACATCACCCTTTCTAAGAGAAACACATCTGTCATACAAACTATGTGCCTTGCCACTGCACTGGGCAAAAGCACCAAAGCTTGGGGGAAATTCCCTAATGGAAAAAAGTAGAAATTAAATAGAAAATTATATAAATGTGCTTCCTTAAAACTTCTTTGTAATGCAAATCCTGGGGCTAGCAGCATTTTGGTGAGACATAGGGAAGCCAAAACACAGGGGTAGAATGAGCAGAAGTATGAATGGTGCCATGAAGGTTTGAACTGAAACAGGAAAGGTGCCATATACTAAAGAGTTAAGAGAAACTATGTTTTAAAGCATGTCAAGTTTGGCAACCGGCTGCAGTTTCCTTGCATCATCACAACACTTGTGCATCCATATCTGCATCCTCCAAAAAGCTTGGACAGTGCTCACAAACTGCAGGGAAACCCTGCAAGGAAGGGAGCTGACTTCTCCTGGCAAAACACTCGCCAAGAGGAAATTCCATAGCTGGATTCCCACATAAGCTCATCAAGTCCAGCACAGTTAAATGAGCTCCTCATGACAAAAGGCTGACCAAGCACGGGCTTGTCAGAGTGCAGTACCTCACACTCCACAGCCTTCACCATGCGAGTCACTGCAGCCACAGCTGCCAGGAGAGCACTAGACACGAGTGTCCTCATACACCCACATTGGGTGAGCCATGCACAGCCAGAACTAACACTGAGAGAGCTTTAAATAACACAGTAAAAAGCCATATAGTAGCCAGACCCATATACTGGGTTTTCACCCAGAAACTTCATCTCTGCCTTTGTGAGTGGGAGCTGGGGGCAGCTCAGCTCTCTGGACAGATCTCCAGCAATGCCAGGAGCTGCCAACCAGACCCTGATCCCCTGCACCCACATCCAGGGTGTCCCCTCCAATAATGCAGCACCGGGCACAGCAGCTCACTCGTGGCCTGTCCTCAGCATAGCTGTTATGACAGGTCTATGCCGGTTTAATATTGAAACCTAGAAGACTATTTGCATAATTAAACATTGATCTGCTCTCTCTCTCTGCATGTGCCCCTAAATTTGTGTGAAAGACATTAATCCAGTGTCTGCCTCAGGACAGAGGTCCTGCAGACATGATGCAGTGTCAGCTCCCCATGGAAAATTCTGTCCATCTTTAGAAAAGCATGCAGAACTTTTAAAATGTAAAGCCAAGGTGACAGGCCAGGGGTATTTTCCTTTTTATCTGAGAACACAGAAGAGAAACAAAGGGACAAGGGGATTAGCTTCCGGGCTGGCACAGGAAAGGGGATATAATTGCTAGGCTTTGCTAGTGCAATGCCCATAACCTTCAGCCTTGGGTGTTTGGACAAAACAGCACACCCAGAATAAGCAACAAAATATAAATGCCAAGCAGGAGCTATTTTTCAAAACGCATTGCAAGCTACTACCAATGGGCATCACTGAACCCACTAACAGTAAATTCAAACAGTAATTCAAAAAGTATGATGCTCAAGCATTATTTTGCTTTAATGCTCAATTTTTTATTATGAAGTATTTTTGAGAAACAAGAGGATGCTGCTTGACAAGGAAAGAGACCCTGAGACCTCTTACTCAGACATTGGGCTACTGCCAGTCAGCAGCATACTGTCCCTCCTTGACTAAGCCTCAATGGGAACATGAGGGTGAGTCCCCTGGAAAAGCAAAACAGGCAGTGGTCTTGGAATATATCTGGCAGCACCATCAAAATACCACTGGTCACAAAGGAGAGTCTGTAAAATACTGGGGTGAGCATATACAGTTTTACATAGGCAGGTTTGGGACAGAGGTTGACTATCATCCAAAGGAGAGTCAGCCTTGGTTTGTCCTTTGGGACAGAAATTACACCAGTATCAAAGCAGTTCCACTGTTCCTGGTGAAAGGGAAGAAGAAATTACAGCGCACTACAGGTGGTGTGGGGAAAACAGTCCAAAAGTAATATCAAGTTTAAAACCTCTATGATCGTTCTGCTGCCCAGCCAAAATGTTTGCTTTTGTGTCCATGCTATTAAAGCATTCCAAAGGGAGCACACATGATCCATGCTGAAAAGACATTTGATGGAGGAAAATTAATAGGATCTCTCTCTAATACATATGGAAGACAAGATGTCTGCTCTCAGGGGAAACAAAACCAAGCAAATCTCCATAACCAAATCAGCTGACAAGGACAGATGCAGGGGATCACTTGTGGCAATACTGACACCTGGGCAAATTTTTCTGTTCTGGAATAGAGCCATCCCACAGCTGCCAAAGTTTGCCAATATCCATCCTCAGAGGAGAGCTGCCACGCCGTTGCAGCAAACCCCTGGCCTCAGCTCAAATTAAAAGCAGCAGTGGTTTCTCCAGCTACCCAAATTGCCCAGGTTTCACACTCATCCACAGGCACAAGCTGCCCCAAACCGTGACTGAAGGGGCCTCCAGCTGCAGTTCTCTGGGATGGGAAGAGAATTTTTGCTCATGCCAGGAAGGGGACAGGGCAGCCACTAGATAGGGCAGGAATGCATGGTTTCCATGGAATTTAAACAGGTAATGCTTGCAATGCCACTTGGGGGAAATTTCTTCAGTGTATGAGGTGTAACTTGGAAATAAACACTTTCCCCTACATAAATTGTATAAAACCATCCTGCAGAATGCATGAAAATATCCAAGTACTAAAATTAATTGCCTCCATGGGAGACAACCAGTAGATAAATAGCCAATGTGAATATTTTGGGTTTCAATTTCTATCTTGTGCTACCATAAGTTATTTTCATATTTAAATTTTAAAAATCTGTTTTTAAGTTAATCAGAGTTTAACAGTTAAGTCACAATTGAAAAATAGCAGGGGAATCCTAATTTTGCTGCAAGCACTGATCATTCTCTATTTTCAAAACTGTAATTGGAGAATTGCTTTTTTTCCCTTAGTTATCACAGAAGAAAATTGCATTGGGTTTTTTTCTTTCCAAGTCACTTCAGCTGAAATTTTTACTAGGACATATCGTAGTATCTTTTGTCTTCATTAAGTCTTTTACTTTCCCTGTATGAATATATGGTGAGATCATGGCAAGTACTTGAGGGTCTGTTCAGCATAACATTTGTAAATGTTGTTTTGCATTTTGTTTTGGGCCCTTTTTCAAAGGTTCACAAACATCACACCTAATCTGACTTGCAATTACTCCAGTAAACGGGGCTAAATGCCAGCACATTGAAGTATTTAACATTAAATGCTCTGCTTTCTGTTCCTAACGCACCCGATAACAAAAAAAGCAGAACTACGGAACTATTCCAGCAGTGATTTCTAAGACAAGATGAAATGGAGTTTGCAGGTCTTTCAGTAGGCTAAGAGGCTCTTTTTCCTTCCACAAAATGCTCTGATTACTTCTCCTTGTTCTTCTCCAGGAAATGCAGGACAGAATAAAATAGCCATTCCGCATGAATAAGGAAATAACCTAAGGTGCAATAGGTCAGACCATGATGTAAATATACCTCCTGTGTCAGCTTCAAGGGCCCTCTTGAATTTTGGCAGCCATCTGTTAAATTGATCAGATTACCTGGTGACAGTGAAATACAAAGGATGTGAATTTCAGAAGCTTTGATGGGTGAAGAAAGCCAGGAAAGTAACCAGCATCAACTCCAGACAATGTCACAAGGACCAGAGAGCACAGCCTTGCCCAAGGACAGGGTCACCCCCTCCTGGGTGGTTTTACAGCATTAAATCAGTAAATTTACTTTCATGAGTGACAATAAATAAACCAAGGAGGAACAGAAGGTTATGTGTGCAGGAAGCATGGCGAGGCTGCAGAGAGTTTTTCCCCAGTACCACACTGGGGCTGGGAAAGAAGTGAGAGCCACCACCAAAACTAATGGGAAGCCAAAGGGAGCTCATTTGGCTGCTGGCTCCTGCTTATGGAAAAGCAGCCCCGAGCAAGACTCTCAACCACCTCCCTCCTCACCTGCCCAGACACAGCCCCCTTCAGCAAAATGAGCTGCCCAGCATCTCAGCCAGTCCACGTCCAAAACTCACCTGCTGGCTCCTTCACATTCTGCACACGCAGAGTCTGGTTGTCCCACATCCCACTCAAAACCTCCATTAGGTCCTGCTGTACCTGGGGCATCCCTCTGTAAGACCCAACAGGACTGGACCACCAAAGCCCAGTCCAACAGTGGTTGCAAAGTTGCATGTCTCATCCAAGCTTCTGTGCGCAATTTCCTCAGCAGGAGGGAAATGGAACATCATTTCCGTACTTCAAAATAAATCTGGCAAAAAGCAGGCAAACCTATCTTCCTCTGGTTTTTGGTATCTTTGTAATCAAAATATAATTTTTGGCAACATTTGCATTTTTCTTGTGAGAATGGAGCATAAAAGCATTCCAAAGCCCTAACTAAAGGAACCACATGTTTCTGAGTTAAAACAAATAGCTCTCGTCCCACTAAACCCCACAGGTACTGCAAATCACTTGATAAAATAGTTAATACAAATACTCCAGTGACTGAGTCAGGATAAAGAATCTACTCTAAAAAATAACCTCCATATATACCGCCCCACACATCAATATGAAGTGAAATGAAATAACAAAAGAAAATCATAATTTCCCAACCACAACTCTTGTCAGAGTACAGCCTAAGAACATTGTCAGACAGTATTTGACTAATACTCACATTAATTTCATTAAGCCTACTTAAGACTGCTGTGAGACTGTTAATACACCACACCAGAGCCACATGCCAAGATTGAAATAACTAAATCAGATCAAGACTGATACTTTGTAAGAAATGAAAATCTCCTGTCAATCTAGGAAAGAGCACAGTACTCCTCCCTATGAATGTATCATATACATAAAGCCGGCACAGCAGGACCAGAGGAGCATTAACTCCAACTTTAAACACCCACTTTACTGTGCTGTCATTCATGCAGGCATGGTGCACATTCTCTTTGCTCAGTACAGCTGCAGTGACCCTGCGCACCCTGATGGGCTGCCAGGGGTGGCCAAACGACAGCAAAAGCCACCAGAGCTTAGTGCCAGGCTTCAACCTCTACCAACAGACCCACATTTGTTACAGAGCCACCTTAAAATCGGTTAGATTTTAGTGGTCTACTTCTTCGACCACTTTCCCACAGCTCCTCAGGGAGCCTCTGGAAAGCTCCATCCCAACCTGCCTGTGCTGCATGGGTGCTGCTCACCACTGCTGAGCCCAGAGGCAGTGGAGGGGCTCACAGTGCTGCTGCCTCAGCCAGCCTGCCATCACCTCTGGCATCCACTGCAGGGGATTTCATATGCCAGTGGCACCTCTCACTTTTCTCTCTTTTCTAGCCATGCTGCAGAGTCTTCATAAACAAAGGCACACCTTGCATTTCACTTGCTACAGGCAAGAAGTTTTGCCAAAAGGCTGTGTGTGGCCAGCACATCTCTCTGCATGGCATAGACTGGGAATCTACACCAAGTGCTTGGTCTTGAGGGAAATACTCACTAACTGATGGCATGAAACTGGAATTGTGCAATTTCCTGCACCATTCCCAAACACGACGACTATTGGCCCCCATCAAGCATCATTAAAACATATTTCCTTAGTCTCTCTTCAGCTCTCTTCAGTCTCTCTTCTCCAACTCACATTTTGTGGTAAGTTTGCACATGACAAATGTGATATTTACAGATTATCTAAGCTTTTACATATCCCTAAGAACTGAACAAATTAATACTTTGATTAACTTAGCCATTTACTCATATGCAATTTTTTCTAAAATTAATGCATTATTTAAATTTATTCAATAAAATAGCTTCTGGGGTGTTTCTCCTCTGTGTTTATTATAAGCTCTGAGGATCAACCATTCATCATTTGAATTGTGTGGCTTTGATTATAATTGTCAAAATAAATTACAGGGGACTCTACTTCTCCCTGGCTTTGATAAGTATGGGCACCTTCCTGCACACAAGTCAAGTTTGGCACTCAGGGCAGGCAACACAACCTTGGCATTTGCTCTCAGCAGACATTCAGCCAAATAAATTCAGACAAATGTTTGTGAAAAGGGAATAGGAAGGGCTCCTGTCTGCAGCTCGAGTTAATTATGTTTAAACTGTGATTGAAAATGTGCACAGAACACCTTTTTCCCTTCTGAGCCCCCTCCCTGGGATCCTCCCCAACAGCAGCATACTGACAGTGAAGCACTATATGCACATTACAAAGGAAGAGTTATTAAAATGCATCTTGTTCTTCGCTTAATTTATAAGGTGCTCTCTTTTCTACATGCCCTAAATAATCCCTTTTTAATATCTAATACAGTTGTACATCATAGCGTGGGCTGGTATTTCCCTTTGGGAGGCTGGGACGTGCTCTCCAACAGCACTGGCTCCCATGCAGACATTCCCTGACACTCCTGCTTCGACCAGGAGTGATATATGCAGACATATGGCTTGTAATCAGCACCGAGGATGGAGCTCAAGGGGAAAAAACAACAGCAGAGTGCTTTGTGTCAAGGAAGGCTCTCAAAACATGGCTGAGCCTTCACAGTCCAAACTATTTTTTGTCTTTCTAGTGTACATCTGAAAAACTACCAACAAAAGCAATTAGCTCTAGAGAAGTATTTAATTCCCAGCAATACATCTAAGTACTTTGCTATTGCTATTTAATTGGAAAACACGCTACCAAGAACATTTACTACAAATTTTGAACTGGCCCTGTCTCATCAGCATGAGTCTCTCTGGGAATTTCACTTATTAGGGTACAACTAACAGCAATTAGTACTTTTTAAACACTGATTTGCCTGTACTAAGCCTCACCTCAGGACTTAGAAATAGCAACATTAGATGTTCTGGAAAGTTTTTCCAGATTAATCATAGGACAGAATAACCTAACTCAAAATATAATCATGCACATAACACGTATCCTGCCAGCTGATCCCAGCATACACTGGCACACATCTGCCTATAAAATGAGCTGTCTGAACCACACAAGCCCACCTTTATTTCAGTGCTCTGTCTCTCAAGTTCCCCCAAGTTCCCCATGGTGTGCAATAAACCTAAATATACTTTTTACAGTCTTAATTCTAACTGAACCAGACAAATAAATGCACATCCTAAAGGAGAAAGCATTTGATGACAGGTAACTAAACCCCTAAGTCAAAAATACATAGAGCACAGGGGATAACAGTCTGATCATTATTTCTTTGCTAATCGTTGAAATGAAGTCTCCTCGGTGACTAGAAACCAAACTGAGACTGCTAAAATGCCCTGTATTTAAGTTCACTCAGACAAGTTCAAGGTCTTTCTGTGTAATACACAGGATTTCAAAGTGCTACAGTTAACTCAGAGCAATTGACCCACCGCTTGAATTCAAATAGACACAATTTTGATAGTGATAAAAGTAAGTAATATACCACATAAGCTACTTGCTCAGCTGGAACACAGAAAATCAAAGCATAGTTCAATGAACATTTATAGAACACTGCAAATGCTGCGAAGTAAACACTAGAAGCCCCTCCACTCCAGGGAAAAGCAATGCAGGGCATTCCAAAGGGAGCAGGAAGTGTCACTACACTTACTGAAAACACTGCACCTGCCAGGAAGTGCCAAATCCTTGAAAACACAGAGTGTTGCCTTTAAGAGAAGGCCCTCGCAGGGATTCCAATTTTTACCATGTGCCAAGTTACTGTGGAGAACAGCAGTTTAAAACACTTTTTCTGTAAAACTTAGCCTCTACTGCCACCTGCAGTTTCCAAAAAATGCGCTCCCTGATTTAGTGTTCCCATTTCCAAGCAGAAGCTGCTGCACACCCCCAGGTCTCAAACATCTCAAACCAGGCAACAGTAAGGATCGTCCTTTCCACAATTAATACTTAGCTGCTTTGTTTAAGAGCAGGTCACATCCTGTTCTCATTCACACACCCAAGACCTATTAAAACAGCACCAAACTCAGTGGAGATGGAGTCTAGAGAGACCCGCCAGGTTAAAGCTCTGGATTTGTAGCAGTTGACATCCCTTGTGTGAGTAAATTGTGCATATTCAAATACGCAAACCCTGATGGCTAACACCATCTGTGTGCTTTTCATCTTCTTTCTCTGGCCTTACCAATCTGGCATGAATTCTGGCAGAGCTGTCATCTCTTCTGCTACACCCTGCTGCTTGCGGTTCTCCTCTTCCAGAGGCAGCAAAACACTGGCCCAAAACCACCTGTTGCGAATACATAAATTTTAAAAACTGAGAAGAAAGACTTTTTATGATGTGCCCATTAATAAATATGTCAGCGATCCAATGATTGCTTCAGGGGAGGCAATTTAAAATCTGAGTGCCGGTGTGTGGGCTGCTGTGTGGTACGATTTCCACTGTTGTTCCTGACACACCTGGAGAGCAGTGCCCCAGGGCAGCTCCTTGTGACCAGCATGCCGGAGAGCACAAGAGATCCCAGCAGTGGTCGACGCCAGAATTACTACTTCCAAACCCTTCCCCCCCAGGTATGCTTTAGAGGTCAGTGAAGTATTTCTCTGTGGCAGGTTGACCATGGCTAGCTGCCAAATGCCTGCCCACCCACTCTCTAACTCACGCTCCTCAGCAAAGCAGGGGGAAAAACGTGGTGAAACAAGGGATGGGTGAAGATACAAACGCTGATATAGACAGGGAGATCCCATGCCAATTGCAATCTCAGGCACAGCAGATACAACTTGGGGAAAACTCATGTTACTTCTTACCGATTAAGAGAGATTTGGGTGGTAAGAAACAATTATAAATTCCCCTTTCTTATCCTCTTTTTCCCAACTCTCCTTCACTCCCAACTCCTGTGCCTCTCCTGGCAACGCTCGCTCCCCTCACATCCGTGCCCCTGGAGTGCCTCAGGCATGGCTGAGGGGCTGGGGGAGGTTCAAGGCACTGGGCTGCTGCTACTGGCCACGGCCAGCCTCTCCTCAGCCCTGAGGCTGCCCCTGGCACCTCACGCCTCCTAAAGGCAAAACAGGGACTAAAGCACATGTGTGCAGTCTCCACACGCTCTCTTGGGCCTGTGATCAAGTCCCATTATTTTCACAGTAATTATGAAAAAGCACCACTCGTGTGGATCACTGACACAATCTCCTTTGGGACACTGAGGGCAAAACCATCTGGCTTGGTGCAGAAGAGGATGAGGCCAAACTGCCACCAGCTGACTCCTGCTCACCTTCACTACCTGCTACAGTCAGGTGCTTTTATTTATTTTTTCCCCATTTCTTTTCTCTGATCAAACAAACCTGGTTATAATCACAACTGAACAAAAAGCCGTTCAAGGTGTTTTTTATTAATCACATACTGGAAGCAGAGAGCAAGCCTTCACAAATATGTTCAGACATAAACACTCATTTTATGGTCACTTACTTTGTGCTCTTAAGTAATTTTCCTTTGTCTTTTACTCAGCCCTTTCCTCAGTCATGAAGTGGCTTCACTGGAGTTTCTTCAAGATTTTTATGCATTTTCCTGTACTTTCTTTTTCCTTTCCTCCATTGTTCTGGTAGGCTTTGTGGAAACATGATCTTTAGCTTGCTCCACCACTGAGCTGGTCCCAGAAACCTGAAGGCAAAGATCACACCCAGAAGAAAGCAGAGAGCACCAGCACACACACCTCAGCATCAAAGCTTGATAAAACCAGACAGCAGCTTCCTGGGAGAGAGAGGGTACTGCACACTCTAAACAAGCAAGATCAAAAACACCAGACCAGCTGTCACATACATCATCCAGCAGACAAAGCCACAAACCTGGAACAGGGAAGAAGGCAGGGTGAGACAGAGCAGGGGTTTCCTTCTCAAAGCAGTAAACCAGAGCTCAAAGCTGAAGCCTATTTTGAACCCTTCCTATTTTCTCCCCATTCCATCCCAAAATCCTTTCATCTATTTTTCACTGCATTTAATGCAACTAGGGTATAGGGCAAAGCAGACTAAATCCACACTTTGGGAGATTTATTAATTATAACACCAAATAACTGAAGCCTGTTTGTGAAGGTGGCAGCTGCATCCCATCTGTAGCAGAGGGGAGACACTGTTGCCAGCACAGCTGGGCTGCCATCCCAACAAGATAGGACCATCAGCTTAGGGGGAATACAGAGGCCAGACATGAAGATCCCTTCCATCAGGAGCAATTTATTCCAGACTAGAAAAACAGGCACCTCGGATGGATTTTAACAATTCATAGAGAAAAATTGTGGCTGTCTGGGGAGTGTGTCTGTCTGTGGGGTTTTTAGCAGAGAAAAACCCTCCAAACGAAAACCATCTAATCCTGCTACACACACTGATGCAGGTGTACTAACATAAATGGAAAATCTTAACGTTGTTAACATCTACGACTAATAAACTACCTGAATGCTAACAGCCATCCTTACATCTCCCCGAGGTAACATAAAGAGTCATGGCTCACACTCAGGCTGGGGAGAAGCCTTCATCCACATTACTGACAGAGAAGCAGAAATCACCTTTTCTCAAAGCCACCCAAATCTCCCCTCAGCTGCCCCACAGCCAGAGGTCACCCTTCTCCCTGCCTAGTCCTGCTTTGATGTGTCCAGACATGGGCTACAGCACTGGAAGAGGTCTGGAGACCCAAAGGTCTTTTACACCCCTGTTCATTTGTCGAGAGCAAAGTTTCAGTGATAGAGGACTTGGGTAACGGGGATTAGGAGTTGTTTCTCTTACAGTTCCATTAGAATTCCATGCATTTTAATGCTTTTGAACAAAGCCTTCAAGTTATAGTTCCCTATTAATAAGCACAACAAGAAAACCCACCATTCTGCCTTTCAGCTGTGCTTTCCCCAGACTCACTCAAATTATCTTAAGCTTTTCTGTAACAAATGCAAGATGAAGAGACTATCAACCACTCAGCAGTAGCCTAAAGACACATAAATACATTAGCCAATGGGCTGTTCATAACCTGCAACGGTCAACTAAATACAGAGAAAACACCATCCCAGTCATAGGACACCATCCCATCTTAATCCCAACAAAGGCAAACAAGCTCATCATAGTTTGCTTCTAGCCCCACTGTTTTCTTAAAAGCTAGAAAAGCCAGGTGAATTTTTCCCCAGTCCCTCTGAGCCAAAAAGCTAGCACTGTATAGGGCACAAATTGATTGATTAACTTCCAAGAGCCCATAAGTAAAAACCAGATACTCAGTCAATATTATTTCGCTCTTTTAAACTTGTTAGAAACAAGTATAAAAATTGCCTGAAAGGCACATGGTAAAACTTCATTCTCATTCTCTCTTGTTTCATTGTAGCTTATTGCTTACAAAAGATACAAAGGAAAAAAGATTCAACTTTTTAATGCCATTTCCAGATCCTCAGAACAGAAATTATTCCTCTACTGAGGATTAGGAACAAAGAACAGGAGCCAGCATGGCCAGGGGCAAGAGTAAAGCCTGTTCCACCCAAGTCAAGGTTAGCCACATGATGGGATGCAAGGCCTTTTGTCCTCAAACACAGGATCTTGTCAGGCTGGCACTCGCCTGGCACAGCTCCTCATTACTGTATCTGACAGCCCAGATTGATTGTCCTTAACAGGACAGGAAAACCCAACGCAAAATTCCACCTCAGTGCAGGACAAGAAAATTAATAGCAGTTCACACAATGCACTCTTGTTTATGAAAACCCATGATAGTTATAAATCTATAACAGTTTTAATACTGCTATTTAGTAGTGCTTTCTGGCACTAGATGTCTGCATAAACTTCCATTAGAGGAGGAACTGTTCTCCCTTTCAGATGTATACCTCAGCACAAGAAAAATAACAAGAAAATAACGCCTTTGTCAGTACAAAATAAATGAGAAATTTAAAAAGCACCATTAAAAATTATTTAAACATTTTAACTAATGTTCATTTAATTTCATTAATAATGATTAAACTAATTCTCACTGATAACTAAGGAGGAAAGGGCATGATTTCTTACCTGAGTTGCCTGGCGTTACGATGCATTTCCAGTTGTTGCCTGATACTACTGCCGTATTTCCAACTGGATGGCCGTGAAACTGAATGCCAAGAGAAGAAGGACTAAAGATGCTTCGTTTTTTTCATCTGTGTAGCCTTGACGTGTGAGAAACACATCTGGGTGGCAGGCTGCCATCTTGTGGGCCCCAGCCACCATCTTGTGGGTCCTCAGGCCACTGGCCACCATCCTGTGTATGACCCGTCCTCTCCGTTCTGGGCCGCCGGCCCCAGCTGCCACTATCCTGTGTGCCCCCAGCCCCCGCGGCATGCCAAGGGCCCAGCCTGGGGCAGCTGCCTCCCACCCTTTGTAATACACCTTTCGGAAAAGAGGAGGGACCTGTTGTAACTCATTCACTTCCCTTACTCTGTTCAGCGATTCCGCTTTGCTTCAGAGCGCTGGCTTCAAGGAGAGGAGGTCTCTCCCCATGCCCTGCTTCTGGCTGGCTGAAAGACACCAGCTACCACTGCCCAGCCAGCTCTCCCTCTCAGGGAAATGCAGCAAACCCACCACTAAAGCCCAGGCTTGCAGATCATGCCTAGAGCCTCCTGATGCTCCATGACACACCCCTTCCTCTCACCAGCCTCCTGTGTGCCATCCAACCACCTGCAGCTCCTAACAAATACTGATCACACAGCATCAAAACCCAGGGGAATTTAACTAGCAAAGAGGCACCAGCTTTTGTCCATCCACACAAGACTTGGACCATTAGCTTAAAAACACAGCAAGCTGTAACTATTTCTATATTTATGTGTAAGAATAAGGCAGTTTTGTACTAAGAGCACAAAATCTTACAAAACATTTTAAATACCACATCTATCTTGCATGCAACTGTGTGTAATTATATATAATTAGTTGCATGTTTGTAAACTTAATAGCTTAATCATGCTTAATTAACCATACTGTAATAGGAACATTTGAGAGTTAAATGTTGTCTTGCAAAACTGATGAACACCTGGAACACATAATCTCACCACCAATAAATAAACTAAAATCTGTCATTAGTAATTATTTTCCTTTCTTCCTAGTAGACCACTAGAATTAGTGATAATAAATAGCCAAATCAGATCTTTAGCAATTTGTTAAGACCACGACTGCAGGAGCCCTCCTGCTGTCACTTCTACTTTTCTCTGATACATTCTTCAGCAGAGATTACTAACTTTTGCATAAGTCACTGTTTTTCCTTTGTTTTTTATTTCCAAACAAAATTGTCGATGTCGCCCTGATTTTTTAGCCTTCTGATGACTGTTTACATATTTCTAGTGGAGTCTCTCACGAATGTAACATAAACAAGTAAATTGTTTTCATTCCGGTCTCTGATAGACTGGTAAACTGACCACTAGGGTCAGAAAGATGTTCCTCTCATCTACCAATCCTTAACCAAACTCCAAATCCTATTTAAATCACAAATAATAATAAACTTCCTCTCTCTCTACTCACCTCTGAACCTGAGTGAGTATAGTTCTTTCGTGTCCCTAGCGGCAACATGTCACCTATGTTTGGGTGCTTGTGGGTTGCTGTGGGTTTTTTTGTTTGGTTGGGGTTTGGTTTATTTGTTTTGTGGTTGGTTGGTTGGTTGGTTGGTTTTGGGGGGTAGGAGGGAAGGGCAGAGGGGAGTGCCTTGGTAGTTTTTGAGAACTACCAGGTCTAATGTACCAAGTAATCTCCAGGTGATGAGCAGGGAGAAAGGATCATTCCCTCACTGACCCCACACAGAGGCCTTGGCTGCTGGTTTATCAGCACAAGTGAAAAGTGTGCACCTGCTGAGGGACTAACTTCACACAGGCACTTCGAGCCATCTGCTTACCTATATCAAGGCACACAGACAGATAAAACCGTGAGATGCCCTGGAAAGGTGACCACTCAGAAAAATAACTGGTACATTTTCAGAAAATTATAAACCAGCCAATACAAAATACATAGCATTAACTGCAGGGTGTATCTGTATGTCAGTCACCCCTATTCACTGTCATTATTCCCCATCATTGACATCTGCCGTGGAACCAAGAGGTAGCCAATCCAAAAGGACGAAAAGGAAATGAACACAACACAATGACAGACTGCTGAACTGTCATACCATAGCCTTGAAATCATGTAATCAGGCAACCTTAAAAAAGGACTAGGCATTTATACAAACAACACTGTTGTAAGGCTTTTTAAAAATGGTTTGAAACAGATGACACAACTCTGGAGCTGCAGCAGAAGACTGGGAGAAGTAGCTGAGTGTAACTGCACTACTGCTGGGCTCCTTGCAGCAACACTCAGAGCTAGCTCTCACTGGATATTGACACCAGCACTTACAAACCTGACTAATCACAAGACACATAGCAGTGAAAAGAAAGAGCATTTTCTTTCAACATATATATATATATATACATATATATATATATATATATATACACATATACATATATATACATATATATACATATATATACATATATATATACACATATATATGGACCAGCTTCATTTTGTGTACGCAGATTCTAGTTTCCTTAGGTGAGCTAGAAATAGAAACTGCAGTTCCTTTCTTTTCCCTCGTACATTGGTATGCAGGAATGAGGATTCAATCACTATGGATGGGATAGTACTGAAAAAAGGTGCAGAGGTAGAAAATTAGCTGAGTGAGGCTGTGACAAAGACATGAGCCATTGCAAATGCAGAATCCTTTTGAGTTTAAAAAAGCCTGCATACTCAGCAGTTTTTTCCCAGAGCCTTTCACCATAATGTTGGCAGTGCTGCCTCCTGGCTGTAGAGGAGTTTTCAGCCTGAGTTCCTGAAGTTGTCAAAAAAGTTACTTGGAGTCAGCCCGTCTATTCAGCCTTTCTGTTATTAGCACGACAAGGTTGGTATTCCATGCCTAAGCATTGTTTTACACACTCCTTTCCAAGATGAAAAACACTTAAGCTATGCACTTTCAAGAGTCCTTGGACACTGTAGGAACCCACCCTGTCAAACTGGACGAGGCAGAGTCATACTGTACTTCCTAAAACTATTAAAATTGCTGCAACATCTTTGTCTTCTTGTTTATTCATCCCAATACCGCCTGGTTTCCTAAACCAGGAGACTACTCAGGGTGTACCAAGTATAGAAAGGACTTTAATTGTTCAATATTAAGAGTTAAAAGGAGCCTGGCATAATTCAGAATCATAGCACAAGTATGCAGGAGTTGGAAACAGCTTGATTCCCAAATATCCTCTGCTACTCTTCAACCGCTTTCTTTTTCTCCCACAAACATTTGCAGCTACTGTGATCTACAGTGTAAAACGAGAGTGCTGCTACAAGATCATCCCAGATTTACATATAGTTGGCCTGTGGCAGTACATTTACCCACTACTTTCACAGATTTTACTCTAATGAAAGGATTGCATCTCCCAAAATCATCTCTAGGAAATTCTACATCTCCCGTAGCAAGTGATACAACAAAAGATAACCTTTCCAGTGAACTGCTGGTAACTCGCTGCATGAAAAAATTAAATCTCTTGCATGCAAAATACATGATAGTTACTCGCCCCAGGCAAACTAAAAACTGAATGGCAGAACTAGCTGGTTACAGATGGCAGTGTGAAAAGTATGCCTCTTCCTTTCTATACTGCTTAGCTGCAAGAGCATTACTCAACCGAGCAAAGGATTATTTGTACTTTACTCAGATTTAAAAGGATAAAGGCTAAATATGAATCCACAGCCTTCACTTCAAGCAATAACCAAGTGCTCCAACAAAGGAAGAAACAGCTCTGATGAAACATCAAATGGGATAATGAAAAAGATCACCGAGATGAACTTGACATGGATATTGGGCAATGTTTGCTTTCCAGAAAAAGGAACTCAAACTCTGCCCTTATACCTGGGCTGTTTCTTACTAAGGTGTGGGGGTGTGTATCACTAGCTGATAACAAAAGAAAGCAGAGGATATTTGCCAGCTGGGACATGGCAGATTTCAGCTGAACTCCTGTTGCTTCTCCTTCCTGAGTCAGTCACCAGGAGAGCTGTAGAATGACAGACTGAGACAAAACAAAATATGCCATGAACTGCAGGAGCAATGGAAACTGGAGCTTAAGCGAACCTAACCAAGAGTTAAAGGATAAATATTGCCTAATGACAGGCAAATGACATTAAAAAGTAGGTGGCATAAATAAATGAATGTTGAAGCCTCACCTCTGCTCAGCACATAAGTTAGATAAAAACCAACCCAGCATAGCTAAGGGAAAAGGACAGAAATATTAGAGATGAAACAAAAAGTGAAAAAGCTGGAATCAGTTCTGACTTCCTTTCTGGACAATCTGTGAGCACCACAGATGTATTTAAGTACAGCATGCTTTTTTTTTTTTTTTTTTTTTAATAATAACTTTAGATTTGCAGCTGAAACATAAAATCCAGAAAACAGCAGAATTTTCTCAAATGCTGAAATAAAGACTTCAAATCAGTTTAAAAACAGATTAGGAAAGAAAGGCAATTTCACAAGCAAGTGCTAAAACATTGAAGGCATTGTTCTAACACAGAAACAGATGAACAGGGCAGATGCAACATTACAATCAAATTTCTACACACAAAGCATGGGGAAAGAGCAAGAAGTGATACTCAAGGATGGAGACTATTACCTAATGCATATAATTAAGCCATGTGAATCAATTCAGCTCCTTTTGTTCTTTTTACAGAGAAGGAAAGCAAGAGAGGATGGTCCCACACTGAGTGAAGAATTTATTAGGGCATTCCCCCTCCCCGCCACCCCAGTGTTTTGCCTTCATTGAACCCAGTGGAAGAAGAAGTGACTCTACATGAAGAATTTCCAATTCTACAAAGTCAAAGATTTAATGGAAGATACATACTCTAAAAAGTTGTTATTTGACCAAAAATGCTGCCTCTTCTGATTTTCTGTAACAGTTATGAATGACACACAGATGTGTTTTAACTTTAGGACCTTTCAAAATTCAATGCACTGGTGACATTACTTCAACTGAAAATATTTCTAATAAAGCTGCAAATAATTTCCTTATTTCTAAACTGGAAAAATACTTTTTTCCCACCCAATAGTATCATTTTATACAGCAATACCAAAGAGCAGCAAGGATAGCTGAAGTAAAATGCTAAATAAAATGTTAAATTGAGTGGAAATCTTAAGAAGTAAAAAATGGAAATCAATGTTTCTGTCTGTATTTTATTTTTTGTATCTTGGAGATGAAGTACCAAACCAGATTCCATACCAGCCTAGGCTCATAAAAATAGCTCCAGGTACCATGAGTCATGCCAGGAGTGCTAGGAAGATGGTTAACTTCTTTCAGGACACAAAGCTTTCTGGTCATCAATCCACCAAATTCACAGTCATCCCAGGCAAAGAATTCATTAATTCCAGGTCAAATAAAGCAGAAATAAGCATGTTCAAAATACAGATTATATTTGTTTCCCATTTTTCACATATTGTTCAGTTAAAGGAAGAGAGAAAATGCACTGATGCAGTGCAGGAGGGAGAAATACACTCCCACCACATAATGATAGCTCTACAATCCTTCTATTCTAGTGTCTTATCTCTGCTTTGGGAATAAAACTTTATATCATGCTATTTCTTATTAAACTTTATTTCCTGTAATAAAAAAATTGAAGTCTACAGTAACAAAACTTGGTCTTAACCATATCCCTGATGACCCAATTATACCTTTGAAGAGGTTTAATAGTTACCATGGTTATAAATGTTAATGCAATAGAACACACTAATATTAGTCAGGAAAAATATATCCCAAACTCAGTTTTAATTCTCATGAAACAATAAATGATGAGAAGATAAAAATTTGCAGCACATTCTATTGGGTGTGTGTCATCCAGCTCTGCTGCTGGAGGTTAAGGAAATGTACACGTGTAAGAAAACAGCAAAGCCTGACACTGCAGAAAATTTTTGGGAAGCATGAGAGAAAGTAGATTACACACTGTCTGAGAACAGGAAAGGCATCCTGTTTCTTCAAAACCTGCAAACCTTGAGGAAACTAACAAACTGCCAGGCCAACGGATTTATTACAGGCCTGCAGCCGGATTGCATGCGAAGGACTGAACAGAGATTCTCACACTAAGTGTGTAAGTACTGTCCTAACTCTGCAGTAAACAGATTTATTTTGCTCTCAGCTTGTGAGTCTGGCATCCATACGCTACATACGTGCCATCTACCTGTATGTCAACGTTACCTAAACATTGTTCTGATCACCAATTGATCATCACTTCTTGGGGTCCTGATCAGGTGGAGCACACGTGGGCACAGCAGAGATTCTGGTGGGGCAGACAGGCAGAGCAAGGTGTGTAGAAAAACGCACACATACTTCCACTTCTTCAGTTGCAGAACTATTCTTTAACCATGGAACTTCTCAAAATACAGATGCCTTGCAGTAACCTTTTTCTATCAGTACATTAAAGGGGCAAAATCAAAATAATACATGTATGTTGGGATGCATCTCTCCCTGGGTTCCCCAGGGAGAGAGAGAAATGCAGGGGTTGAATTAAAGCCTTTAGAGAAATTAAAATATCTTGAGCCATGTAAATATGAGGTAGAAGTTTAGATTTTAGTTTTAAGTGAACACACTCCAAGTGCCCTAAGAATCTGTCAGCCAGCACAGGGTCCAGAACCCTAAGGCCTAGTAATTTAGCTTTAGACATAACAAAAACATAGCAGAACACCACTTACAGTTTTAGATGGAACAAGTGCAACCTTTATGTGAATGAGACAGAACTCTTTATGTTAATAGACCAGCTATACGTGTAAGTTTTTGTGGTGGTGCGGGTTTTCGGTTCCTTGTTTGTTCACATATGCATTTCGGTTTGTTATACTGTAATGGTTCGTTCCTTGTACCCCCTCCTATTCATTCCTTTTGGTTCACTCCAAGATGCTTGTCCAGCCCCTGTTAATGTCAATCATATGTTACACCAGCTGGTCCTGTCCATCACTCGGGGGCCTCTCCCTGCATCCAGAAGGTTCCAGGAGAGGCGTCGAGTGATTGGGCAGGATTCAGACTTCTCCCTCCCTCTCTACTATGATTTGTTGTTATACCTGTATGTCATGTCTTGAGTCACTCCCTGACTGCTCCTCATTGGTCTCATGCTGTACCCATCCCTCTGCCACACCCCTCTTTATTAGCCGGGTCCCTCGGGTGCTCTGGGTCTCTCCTGAGGCTGAGCCCTGAGATGTGGACCCCTGGTCCAACAAACTCAGTTTGTTTTACCTCAGTGGAGTCCCTCCTTTGTTTCTCCTGCCTTCGCCATATCCCTGCTCCTGGTAACAAGATCCCCGGTGTTGCCGTGGTGCCAGGGCTGGCTGGAGCTGAGTGACACGGGGCACTGTGACAAGTTTTGTGTAAGGTTTGATACTATCCTTCGTAGTTTTTCGTAGTTTTATGTACTTTTAGAATCAGGTTTAGATTGGTGTAGAAAGAATGTTTTAGAATTGTGTTCTTAGCTGATTGGGTAACCTATAGATAGGGATATGAATATGCATTTATGGTTTATTGTCGGAGTGCATCCCTCCCTGAGTTCCCCAGGGAGAGAGAAAGATGTAGAGATTGAATTAAAGCTTTTAGAGAAAATATATTAAGCTACATAAATATGAAGTAGAAGTACAGACTTTAGTTTTAAGTAAGCAGACTCGAAGTGCCTTAAGAATTTGCTAGCTAGCACAGAGCTGTCATAGGTTAATACAGTTTAGTCTTTTAGTTAATAAAATATTGCTCTGCTAAAACCTTAACATTCTTTGGAAAGGACAGGGATCTATCAGGAGCCAGTTCTTTAATTGACATGTAGCTTGACCACTGAGAAAATGGAATGTGACTTTTGGTAATACCCATATAAAACTGAGACAGAGACCGGGCTGGAGGGCTCGCTCTTACTCCCACCTGGTGATTAAGTAACATCGTAGGCAGGGATTGCTGATTGTTGCTGCCATGGCAAAGATCACATAACTACTGCAGGCCCAGGCAAGCTTTAACTCTTTCCTGACACAAATTAAAACTTTCTTAAACTCTAACCCTTTTCAGAGATAACAGAAAAGGCCAAATTATAAATACGTTAAAAATATATATATAAAGACATCTAAGTCAGCAAACAAAGAGTAACTTTCTTAAGTGGAAAAAAATAACAAGTTACCTGAGTCCTAGGCTAAAATTTCCTAGGAGTTTTAGCAACAGACTGTAATATCTATATACCAAAGCATTTCTCTAAATCGTGAACAGTACAAATTGAGGAGATGATTTGTGGATTTTAAAGCAAAGGTATCTGTAATTTACTAAGTGAGTATTAAATTAGAAGTTGTGATTTAGTAGTCCCAGAAGAGATTCAAACAGAGAAAAATGAAAATAAGCCCTCTGCCAGTGACAAAGTAAGAAAACATCTCTGTTCTCTGAGATGAAAAATCCTTTGCCTTTGAAATTGTATATTTTTATACGTTCCACCCCAAAATGTGAATCTATGGCCCCTATGTAGTCACAGAAAAGGCTACATAATATAGGAAATTCCACAACTGCAGAAGTTCCTCGGGCTGGCTACATTTGTGTGAGTTAGAAGTCACAAACAGACTGCTCCTCTTGTAAAAAGTTACCAAACAACAGAAAAGACTTCTCCCTCTCAAAAACTACATAAAAAACCTGTTTTATAAGTAGTACTGACCTCACGTTATGAGTTTTGCCTCTTTACATTGTTTGTAAAAAATAAACAGTTTGTAGTGAGAAAAAAGGTTAGTTTAGAAAATTCATTTGTAGTTCTTTTTTCCTTTTCTTATTTTCTTCTTCTCAGTGTGTGTTAATAAACTATCTGTTTACCTTAAGTTGAGGTCTGTTTTGCCTTTTTCTTCCAAATCCTATCTCCCAAAAGTAAAAGAAGCAAATTTGGTGAACATAAAACCACTACAAGATCCCAGAGCCCTAAGGCCCAGTAACTTAGTTTTAGTCATAACAAAAACATCGCTCACAGATAGAGCAGGTAAAATTTTTACATGAATGAGATAGAAATTTTTACATTGATAGATATATTATATGATAGAGCTTTTTACATTAATAGATATGTTATATGCATAGGTTTTGTGTAAGGATTGATACCATCCTTCGTAGTTTTTCGTAGTTTTACGTACTTTCAAAATTAGGTTTAGATTGGTGTAGAAAGACTTCTGTAGAATTGTGTCCTTAGTTGATTGGGTGACTCTCGGGTTTGGTTCTTCACCCGGGATTCAGGTGGTTTAGAGTCTTTTGCCCTCTGAAAGCCCTGAGCCAGACATGAGAATGAAACGGAGTCTTCAAGGTCTTGTTTTTCAAGGTTTCTCTTGTTGTTTATTATTTCTTCTCTTACAATGTTCTCTGTGCCCAGCCGAGATCTGAACAGCGGCTAGGACACGAGGCGACTCGCCCACGGTGGGACATCGCAGCCTCTTTATACAGAAAATTACGTATCACCTATTTACAATTATGTGCTAATGCCTATCACCTGTACTAAGGGGTCATCTCTACTCTGACCCCATCTCCTTGAACTACTTTGTGCCACCATCACCAGAAGACGGCGGCCAAGAGAGAACAAGAACCCAGGGCATCACCCTAAATCCTCCATCTTGTTCCCCATTCACCTCCATTCTAAGAATCCCAAAACTACAAAATTTTCCACCTGGTGATAAACTACACTACTGTCTGTAACACCTTTGTGTCTTGTAATTCCTCTCTCAATGCGGGAAGTTTTTTCCACGGACTAAAGTCAAAGATTATGTCTTCCTGGGCTCTGTGCCAGGATCTACAATCCCCCTGTACAAATTCCAACCCCCCCGTACAGATCTCAACCCCCCCGTACAGATCTCAGACCCCCCTGTACAGATCTCAAACCCTCTTGCTCGAGTTCCAGACCTCTCTGCCAAGGTCTGTGGCCTTCCAGGCGCCCAGAGGAATGCACTGGACTCCGACAGAAGTAAAACTTAGGAGCACTTTGCTGCTGATAGGGGGTTTGCTGGGAGAAGCAGACAATGATTCACCTCTGCGATAATGAAATCACACCAGGATACAACAGGCGAAGAACAAAGCCATGGAGCACCGGTCTTGTGTGCACAACAGTCCTGTCAAAATTCTCTGGTGCAGATGTAGCCAAGAAGCTTTCTGTTTATATTCAGAAGACAAGACAGGGAGAATTTGCTCAGTGGTATTCAAGCAAAGAAGAACTGTGCAAAGAACACAGCGACCTAGTGGGGGGCTTTACATGTTGTAAAAGAAAGAGGACTGCCCCTTGAATATGGTGCAAATACAAGTTTCAGAGGCAAGCTTGATGTCTAGAGGCAGGTCTCTACGTGAGATGTAGCTGAGAAACTTTCTGTTTAGATTCAGACAAGAAAGGCAGAATGATGTGACACGTAGTATTTAGAAGGAAAGTGCATGGCCCAGGCATGTTCCAGCACAGAAGGATTGCTTTAGGAGCGCTTGGCTGCCAGCACAATGTTCTGTGTGTGAAATAGACAATGATTCACTCTGAGAGAATGAAAGCCCAACAGGCTGGAAAAGGCAAAGAATGAAACCCCGGGCTGGTACACGCAGCCCACTGGGTGCAAGACATGGGTGACTACCACTGGCCTGCCAGCCAAATTCAGGGTGGCAGTTGTAAGGACGCAGTTCAATGAGAGCTACTTGTGCTGCTGCCGTTCCTCTTCCTGCCCTCTGTGAAAGAAACTGCGCTGACCTTGGAGCCTCCAAGATCCAAACAACACAATGGCAGATGCAGTGGAAGAAAGATCAAGTGCACAAGTGAGTTTGATGTGGCTGATGTGAGGCAAGGGCCACTTAAGCTCTGCACCAGCTTTCACTTCTATAGACTTTGTTTATAGGAGCAGCATCTGGACGTTTGCTAAGAGGATGTGACAGTGATACAACTGACAGCAGGTCTATCTAGAAAAGAAGATACAGACCCACATGCATTGTGGCAACTTAAATGCTGATAAGAGAAGGAGGTACATTAAAGAACGTTTTCTGTCCTGACACTTCCATCTGCGTGATCTCTCGCTGCCTGGACTCAGCAACACAGAAAGTGATTAAACTGCAGATATCAGGTTTCACAGGGGAGAGAGTAGGGCAGCAAATGCCTTCCGTCCCGGCCCATCCCTCAGTCTGAACTTCAGTTGGAAATGCTTCACTGTAACGATGGACTCTGCCACTTGGAGAAAATGTGCTGATGCCATACGTGTCTTTGAGAAGGAAAGTGTGAATTACTAGTGTGTTTTGTCTAGCTTACAGACTGCAAAGGGACTATGAATTCCAGCCTTGGCTGTTTATTGTAGGACTTTTTCTTTGCAAGCAGCTGCTGGACCTTCTGAAGAGGTTTGGGATCTGCGAGACTCAGAAGGCAGGATGGTACACAGAGCTGGAGAGAAAGTGCACATTTCCAGAGAGGTAGAAATGCTCACTGCGTGTGAATTACCTGTTGAGCAGCTGATCACACAAAAAAACTTTCTTAAAAGGGGAGGCCATGCTGCAATTGCCTTATTTTGGCAGCATATAAAGTTCTCAGCCAACAATGAAACGATCCCTCTTCTTTCCCCGCTGCATGCAGGAACATATTCTTTCCGTCTCCAAGAGTCAGGATGCACAGCGGAGCTCTTCCCTGGCCTGCCCTCACACTCATGGGGCCGGACCAGGAAAGCTCTTGCCTTTTCCCTTGGCACTGTCAGCACTCAGCAACAAAACCACACGATGGCAATGTCGACTGGCAAAAGAAGGAAATGTACCAGCACAACCTCAAACCACCTGGAGGACAGAGCCAAGTTGCAAACATCCCTGCTCTCAAATGTACAGTGCCAGCACAAGAAGATTCCCCTGATCTTCCCCTCATCACTGCATACTCTTCTTTGCACAAAACGCAAAGGGAGACACCAACTCCTTTGCCTTAACAAAGCTTTTCATTCTCACACAGTCCTCTAACCAATTTGAAAATATCTGGGGGATAAAAAAAACCTCACAAAAGTGCGAGTTAAGAATAATCTTCCAGGACAAAATTTAAATGGCACCCATGAACTATGAGCAGACACCATGTTACTGGCACTTTCCTTCTCAGCTCTAGGTGCTGTTTTAAGCCTTGCTTGCTGAGAAAAGAGAAAATCAATATTCTACACTTAGCAAACCAACAAATCGCAAGCCAAAAAAGCAAAATATGAAACTGTCACCTCCTGAAGTGTCTAAATCATTTGAATGCGGGGAGGGGATGTTTGCCAGGGAAATGTACCCCCAAATTTCCCTAAAATCCCCCAAAATTTCCTGGACCCTCCCCAAATTCCCCTCCCCCACCTGCAGGACCCCCCAAGTCTCCTCCAAAACCCCTAAAAATGCTCATCCCCCCCAAATTCTCCAAAAATCCCCAAAATTTTCCCTTAGCAAAGGTTTTGCTAAGCCATGGCCCTTTGATGAAGCCAAACATTTACAATCAAGGCAGCCCATTAGTACACATGGGGGTACACTCTGGGGGTACAGCTAAGGCCGTGAGGTCACAGCAGGCTGAGGTCACAGAAGGCTCTGAGGTCACAGCAAGCTGAGGTCACAGCCGGCTCTGAGATCACAGCAGGATGAGGTCACAGCAGGCTCTGAGGTCACAGCAAGCTGAGGTCACAGCCGGCTCTGAGGACACAGCAGGCTGAGGTCACAGCAGGATCTGAGGTCACAGCAGGCTGAGGTCACAGCAGGCTCTGAGGACACAGCAGGATGAGGTCACAGCCGGCTCTGAGGACACAGCAGGCTGAGGTCACAGCAGGCTCTGAGGTCACAGCAAGCTGAGGTCACAGCCGGCTCTGAGGACACAGCAGGATGAGGTCACAGCCGGCTCTGAGGACACAGCAGGCTGAGGTCACAGCAGGCTCTGAGGTCACAGCAAGCTGAGGTCACAGCCGGCTCTGAGGACACAGCAGGATGAGGTCACAGCCGGCTCTGAGGACACAGCAGGCTGAGGTCACAGCAGGCTCTGAGGTCACAGAAAGCTGAGGTCACAGCAGGCTCTGAGGACACAGCAGGATGAGGTCACAGCAGGCTCTGAGGACACAGCAGGCTGAGGTCACAGCAGGCTCTGAGGTCACAGCAAGCTGAGGTCACAGCCGGCTCTGAGGACACAGCAGGATGAGGTCACAGAAGGCTCAGAGGTCAAAGAAAGCTGAGGTCACAGCCGGCTCTGAGGACACAGCAGGATGAGGTCACAGCAGGCTCTGAGGTCACAGCAAGCTGAGGTCACAGCCGGCTCTGAGGACACAGCAGGATGAGGTCACAGCAGGATCTGAGGTCACAGAGGTCCCAGAGCCCCGTGGGTGCACAGCATCACAAGGACCAAGCAGTCGGTCCTTTACCACAACTGCTGCTGCGGCAGCGGTGCCGACATTGGGACAGCGGCGTCAGGATAGTGGTGGCAGCAAGAGCTGCGCACTGGCACGGGGCAAGGCACCATGGCCCTTGCTCTGTGCCCTTTCCTCCTGCTCCTGCTGGCAGAGGCCCTGCCTGCCAGGGCTGCCCAGGCTGCTCCGTGGAGAGCGCAGGGAGCAGGTGAGCCAGGGCCTGGCTCCCCTTTCCCGGGACAGCGCTCCTTTCTCCCTGGAGGAGACCCTGGGGATGGTTTTCCCCCGGGGTTTAGGGAGGGTTTCCTCTGTGGGAGGGAGAGAGCCCCCAGGGGCTCTGGGCTGCTCCAGCCACCCCTCCAGGGATGTGGCACAGGGGCTGCAAAGAGTGTGGAGAGTGAGCAGAGGCAGCCCAGAGCTGCCCAGGCCCCTCTGCAGCTTTGGCCGTGTCCATTGCCATCTGCCTCCCACGGCCTTACCCGACCCCCTTGCAGTGCCCACTTCTCGAAGGCAGAAGGGGACCCCAGAATGCCCTGAAAAAGGTTCTGATCTGTGCTCCATCCTAGATTGGGATGATGACACGGGTTTATGGAAGTCCTGGTGAAGGATGGTTTAAAAGGAGGATGGATGATGGTGGAGGCAAGTTCTCAAGACCCCTTTCCTGACCGAATCATCAGTGTCGCTGCAGCAAGAGCTGAGCCATGTGCCCTTTCCTTTAACATAATCTCAGGGTTGAAGGGTTCTGGAAACCTTGCCCCGCTCCCTTCTGGAGCCCTGAGTGATCCCACAGGTTGGCTGTCAGTGGGAGAAAGGAGCATTTAGCTGTCAATCCTCTTCCCGTGCGCAATACGAGTGTGTCCTTCCCGTGGTGTGCTCTGTGCAGCCACAGAGAAGAGCAGAGAGGGATGGAGCTGGGCCCAGGGCCGTGCCTCGGGACTGTGCCTTAGGGAGCTCCTTTGCTGGCCCCAGGGAGCCCGAGGATCTCCTGAAGTGCCACAGGAGCTGTTCTGTCCTGCCTTTCTTTGCAGCCCAACCTGTTGGTGAAGGTGATCTGGCTTTCCATTTTTACACTTCTAGAATAAAAAATAAAATCACATTTCATTGGTAATCTTTACTCTAGGAAGAACAAGACACCCCAAGACACCCAGCCAGCTTCAGAGCCTCTTCTCGCCTTGGAGATTTGTACCTAGTCACAACCAAATTACATAAAACCTTCACCCAGATCTTTTCTGGGATTTCTCACAAGCTCACCTCTTTAGTCTGAAGGGGATTGTGGGTTCTCTCTGGGGGAGTCTGAGGAATTTTGGGGGATTATGGGGGTCTCAGAGGTGTTGAGAGGTCCCCAGGGGGTCCCGTGGGTGCCCAAAGGGCCCCAAACTCTATTGTGGGCCCCATCGGCACCATCGCCTCTTTAAGAACTCCCCTTGCCCCTTTAAGAGCCGCGGGCACCGGCATTTCCCGCCCTCCCGCCGTTACCACGGCAGCGGGGGGCGTGGCCAAGACAGCACAACCAATCAACGAAACTGTATGGGGTGGGCGTGGCCAGCAATGCTCAGCTAATCAGAGCTGGCAATGGGAGTGGTGACACTGCGCCACTAGGGGGCGCTGACGGTGGCTGGCTATGGGAACCTCGGAAGGCCCTTAAAAAAATACCCCAAAAAGCCCCAAAATCGCTTGAAATCGACCCAAAATGACCCAAAATACCTTCGGAGCCAACCCTGACCCCCCCCCCCCCCCCCGGAACCTTCCTGGACTGCTCCTCGGCTCCTTTCCCTCCGTCGCCCCTCAGGGTCCACCCAGGCCGCCCTTTTGGCGCTTCAGGTGGCCCTGAGCTTGTAATGGGCCCAAAATCACTGGAATTCTGCCGAAAATGCCTCAATTTCCCTCCTGTGACCACCTCAAAGCCCCTAAATTCCATCCGCTGACGCCCAGGTGTCTCTTGCATCCAAAAACCTCCCAAATTCCCCCAAAATTTCATATCAGGTGCGCTCAAATCTCTCCTGAGGCTTCCACAAAGCATCCAGTGTCCCCAAATCCTTCAAAATACCCCCAAATCCTCCAAAATATCAATAAAGTCTGTCCTGGGAACCTCCAAAATCCCATCCTGGGACCCCCCACAAACCTCTTTGCATCCCCAACATCCCCAAATCTTCCTCTTTTCACGCGAAAATCCTCCCCAGGTCACCCAGGGACCCCCAAACTATTAATCCTTTCCAAAATCCTTGTCAAAAACTCCCCAAACTAACAATTCTCCTCCAAAAAAAGTCACTGTGAGAAACGAGATTCGCTTTTTATATAAATTTTAATAAATAGATTTAATAAAAAAATAATCAGGAGATAAAGAAGCAAAATACGGCTGGTTGGGTGACTTGGCATTTAGCCGAGTCCACACATTGCTATATTAGAGTCATTCTTTAAATTCTCTTTTTATTGCATTAGTTTGTTGAATATTTATATATTTTTATAAACCAGTTTTATATTTTAGGAATTCTTTTGTATGGTCTTTCTTTGGGTTTGCTTTTTGCGAGTATGCGTGTTTCTTGGCTGTGTTTTTGTTATCACTTAGTTTGGGCTTTGGTTTATATTTTTTTCAGATGGTGGATGTTGATAGTTGGTATTTTAATTGTAGGGGTTTTTTTACATGTTTATTGGAATTTTTTTGGCTAAACAGACAGTTTAAGCATACTATATCAATTACTACTACTATGCGTAATTTTTTTTCTTAATAGCAGAAGTAAAAACATATCTTTATTGCAACGTTATAAATTATACAGCACATATTTTTTAAAAAGCCAACTTTATAATATATCTTTATAACAGTCATGTAAAAAACCCAAATTTCTTCTCTTAAAGGCTCCCCAGACACTCAATTCCTCCAAAAACTCCCCATTAGCCCCCAAAATTCTCTACTGCAGTGCCTGAAGCTCTGGGCAGCTGCAGGCGATGTGTGGCAGGGAACAGCCCTAGTGCTGAGCACTGGCGTGTCGGCATTTCTGCAGGTCTGCCTCAATGTCCCTCTTGAGCCTGCAGTTTTTGTGGCTAAAGCTCCCTCAGCACCTCCTCACTGGCCTTGTATTCCACATCCTTCCCCAGCTCCCTTGTCCTTCTCCCTACCCTCTCCGTGACTTTTGCTTCCCAGCGGCAGGCAGTGTTCTCTCTGCAAAGCAGAGCTATTAGTTCTTAACATCCCTGACCTGGAAAAGCAGCAAATAGCCAGCAACACCTTTGCTCTTGCTGCTGCAGACATGGAAAACTCAAACTGCAGCAGAATCTGATCCAGTGCTGGAAAAGGCAGGGAAATTGCTGCAGTACCATCTTTGCTTGCTGGGAAAAGGGAGAAGGAAGAGTGCCTCTGCACAGAGCAGACAAAGTACAAGCACAGAAACGGAAAGAAGAAAGTGCCTGCCACCTACTGCTGGGTCTGAAGCACTGATGTGTTTTGCATTCCAAGGGCAGCCAGGGTTCCACCTTGTGGCAGCTTGAATTTCAGAAAAATTCTGCTCGATTCGTCATTTTAGTGGGCACGAGCCCAATGCCAGGTGCAGGGCTAGACCTTGGCCAAGTAGGGAGGCCCTTTTCCATGGGAAACTAAACTCACCCTCCCAGCTTCTAGAGGTCAGTTTGTAGGAGAAATTTGGCACTCCAAGGGTGTTGGGGGTTAGGTTTGTTCCATTTTTACTCTAAAGAATATTTTTCCCCATAAGTTATTAAGAAGACTAAGTATTGGGTGCCTAAGGGTGCTTGACCAGAACAAAGAGGTGGCCGAGATCTCGGAGGGGGAGATAAGGGGAGTTTTGGGGCAGGTAAAGGACAGAGCTGGAGGCAGCTTCACTCTCTTGCTCTCGGCCTGGCATCGGAGAGGACACGGCCAGGCGGCTGCTTGCTGCGGGAGGAGCTCACTGCCACCAGAAAGTCCAGTCCTGGGAAATCTGCCATCATCTGCTCCCTTGCCCTGGAATTCTGAGCTTCTCCACCTGCCCTACTGGAGCTGGGCCAGCCCTGCCCCACCTTCACGACTTCTTCAGCACTGCTCTTTTTGCTGCAGTGTGACCCTGCACCCCCCTGCCCTGCTGGGACACCCTGCCCCTGCCTGCTGGGGACATCCTGCCATCCCAGCCACCAGCCCGGGACTTTCCACTGTTTCCAGCTTGGTGCTCTGAGGATCCTGCAGGGACACCAAGACCAAACTGCCCTGGGTTTTGTGAAGCAAAGCCCTCAAGGTTCTTGGTACTGTTTTATTATTGCTATAGTTGTTGGTTTTGTTTGCTTTGTTATACATACTAGTAAAGAACGGCTATTCCTGTGCCCAAATTGTTGCCTGAAAGACTCTAACAGCAAATTTATACTTGGAAAAGCGGGGGAGGGGGTACTTTACATTCTCCATTCCAAGGGAAATTCCAGCTTTCCCAGGCAGATACCTCTCTTCCGAAACCAAGACAACATGCCAGGAAACAAAGAGCTCTGTTTGTTTAGTATGGCTAAAGCACAGGTGGAAGGGGATATCTTGCTATGAATATCTGGGTGGAGAGGCAAAGCCACACCGGGGAGGCAGAGGAGTCTTTTGAGGGAGGGGACAATGGTGGCACAAGAGAAAATGGGTGCAGGTTGGACCTGAACCCATTTCCATTTTCCTTTGATCTATCCCACAGCCCAAATAGAAACTGGCTTTCCCACTACTCAGATGAATTTTAAAAATATCAGAGTAGTTTGGCCTCTCCTCACAGGTGGCAGGAATGGGACTGTGCCAATCTGATGGCTTTCCCAGAGAAGGGACATGCATTTCTCAAGAGGTGCCAAACATCACATGGCCAACATTGCCCATGGCAAAACAGAGCTCTCACACTTCCTTTAAAGGACAGCTTGGAAGGGGGCTGAAGGGAGAGAAGTCCTAATGATTCATGGTTTTGCAATGTTCCAAGATCCTGTGGGGATCTGGCATTCCCCTATGCATTGGTATTACAGGTTACATATTTTTGAGAGAAAAACTGCCACAGAGACCAATCCAGCAGGACCAATGGGTTCCTGTTCTGATGCAAAAGTCGAGTCTGAAAACAGTCAAGTTTGGAAAAAAAGGAGGGCTTTTTCCTCTCTCCACAAAGAAATGGAAGGGGGGAATTATAACTACTTTCTAAACAGAACAAACCCCTGTTTCCTCCTTGGCCTTGCTTTGGCTGAAACCCACTTTCAGCCAGGGGCACCTGTCTGTGAAGGACGGCTCTTTTCCAGAGGGAAGGATGTCACTCAAAATGCCTTGGGGGCAGCCTGAGGTGACCCCTGGGAGGCCAAGGCCAGCCAGACCTGTCACTCTTTCTGTTAGGGAGCAATCCTCAAACATTCCCGGGCTTCCTGGGAGGGTCCTAGAAAGTTCCAGGATGTCCTGGAGGGGTCTGGGGGAATACCATGGGGGTCCCAGGGGTGTCAGAGGTCCTGAGAGGTCCAAGGTGGGCCCTGAGTGCTCCTGGAATTTCCTAGGGGGTCCTAGAGAGGGTCCCATGGGGACCATCCAGGACCCATCCCCAGGACCCCCCATGGAACCTGCCCAGAGACCACCTCAGGACCCCCTGGGACTGTCTGGAAGTCAGTCCAGGGAGTAAGGGGGGCCATGCCCTGGAGGGGGTGACTTTGGGAGAGAGGGAGGTGCCTCTGAGATAGAGATGGGGTGTTACTACTACTACTACTACTATTATTATTATTATTATGGTTTAATGAAACGAGTCCATCCAAGGAGAGGGTTTCCGTCCCGTCACTGGGTCGGCTGCAGGACACCTTCTCTTCTCTCCCCTGGTTTATCAGCAGCCAAACCTCCAGCGACTTGCCCCCTCCGTGCCTGGACACCCACTTTGGCTGCCCCACCCCGTGTTCCTTCCCCCTTGGCAGGTGCGTGGGTAGAAGTCACGCCGGGATGGGCTCCCAGACATGCCAAGGCCCACACTCCATCCGGGGAGCGGCGACTGCCACGTGCAGTTGTGACCTTCCCGACCTGTTGTAACTCCTGTGGAGGTGCCGGGACAACCCCTCGGTTCCCTGGGATTGTATTCCCTGTTTCCTGTCCGCAGGGTCCCCAGCCATGTCCCCATCTGCCCAGTGACCTCTGGGACCTCCCCTCCAAACCCTTCTGTGACCCCCAACCCCCACAGTGACACCCCTGGACTCTTCCAGGACCCTTTGTGACCCCCATCCAGCCTCGGGGTCACACCCACACGATCGGGGGGTCCCAGTGGACACGACCCCCAGTGCCTGCACCCTGCCGGGATGGGCAGCTCCCCGCAGGGCACCGCTCACCCCTGCAAGGAGTAAGAGCTTGATTCAGCCAATATACCAAGCAAAAATCAATTTATTAATTCATTAATTCAAATGATAAAATGCGAGCAAAGCAGCACGCTGGGTACGGGGGGGGTTCCCCTCCAGCTGCACGTCGAATGCTGATTTTTGCTGGTATTTATTGAACATTTTCATTAGCACTTCTTAGTAGGTTTTTTTGTGGTTTCTTCTTAGTTTCTATTTGTGAAGTCTGATTTCTATAGCTCACGTGATCAGTTCCTATTGGTAATGTCGAATTTCTATTCTCCAAGGTTGTAAATGAGTGATGGTGATGTCCAGTTTCTCTTTTAAGAATCATATGTCAGTGATGGTGAGGCCCAGCTTCTCTTTCCAGGGCCGTCAATCAGTGATGGTGATGTTTGGCTTCCCTACATCTGTGATGGTGAGGTCCAGTTTTCCTTTCCAGGATCATAAATCGGTGAAGGTGATGTCTAGCTTCCCTTACCAGGATCATGTATCTGTGATGATGGGGTCGTTTTCCTCTCCAGGATCCTCAATTTTATTTAGGTTAGGATAAGCTCGCTTCCTTCTTTTATTTAGGTGATTACCACTCCTTTTATATATTTTAAAGCTATAGTTCAAAACTTATTATTACAAAGCAGCTCAAAGCTTATAATAATTTTGTTTCAAAGTAAATAATAATACTTCTGCATTCTTCTATCCTACATGCTAAACTTATATTGTGAAAACTTTAAAACTCACATTATTCACTTATAAGCATGCAAAATATTTGTCCAAAAAGCCTCCTTCTGTGCTTTGTCCGTTTGTTTATTAAAACTCATTTTTATAACTGTCCCGTGGCCTCATTCCACACATTTTACAACAACTACACAGGCCACCTTTTTTACCTGTCACGAAACACAACCCCACATTTCACAGAAACATGCTAACTTTGGGATTTTGTAATAACTGAGAGAGAGGGGCCCACAACAGGTGTTAAGGCATGTTACACTTTAAAGTTAGGAAATAGTTAAGAAGAGGCTTGCAAAAGGTATGCTGACTAACAAAATATATATGCTTGCTTAAGCAAACTACATAACCAAAAATAATGCTAGTGGAAAAAGATATTTTAAAAAGAAGAATAGGAGACTGGAGAGACATCAGAAGACCACCTCAGACCACCTCCCCAACAGATCTTCAAAAACCACAACTGCGGATTATGAGGAAAAGCAAGTAGAAAATAACAAAGTTTGGGGAAGTGAAGTGCCTGCAATGGTATAAGAGACCAACGTTTGGGAGCTGAATTTGTGCAGTGCTTGGGGCGGAGACCCTTCGCACACCCAGCGCTGCAATTTGCTCACTCTTTAGTGAACAAATTAATAAATTGGCTATATTACTTGATGCACTGTCAAGTCTAGCTTTTCGTTTATCTCAGGGTGAAGGACAGGGTGCAGTCTGGAGAAAAAAGAAACTTTGTAACATTAGAGAGAGGGGACCACCCCCGGCCCCCGGACAAGTTGTAGGATATCTCCAAAAGCAGTAGGAAAAAAACGGAGCCAGCGAGCTAAAAAAAGCATGCTTTGTTTCTGTAATCCTGAAAAGCAGTCTGTCCCTCACACTGACCCTAAGAAGCAGAGCGAGACTGATCCGGACAGTTCAAAGACTGCTTTTTCCCCCTCTTCTTCTCCACCACGCGGGAGAAGAAGCCGCCCGGGCCAGGTGGGCTCAGCTCCTGTTCCCTGCGCCCTTCCAATTCCTTCATGTTCCTGTTGTTCTCCCTCCGGTAACAATCCCCAGAAAAGCAAATTCGTAAAGTTGCCGCGCAGAAATTTGAAAAACTGCGCAGAAAAAATGATTCCTTTGTAGACAAAGGAGAAGCCACGGGCTCACAGCCATATTGCTCACGGCATGGGATTTTCCCCTTCGGGCGCAAACCACCGAGCCCCGTTCTGCAAGGAAAGCCCAAATCAACGCCTCACAGAAGCTTCTCTCAGCGGCAGGACACTCCCCTCCCGTAGGCCGCCCTGGTCCCAGACACCGCCCCAGTTGACATAAACGGGCAAGGAGACCAGCTCTTCTTTAATGCCTTTATTGAGAGCAACTCTAGATGGGGGGGAGGGGGGCCCGAGGAGCTGCGCCGTATGCCACCGCTCCCAATAAACGATGCGGGGAGCAGGTGCTCAGCTTTGCCGAAGAGCAGAGCAGGACCCTCCACGCTCGCGAGAATCTCGAGCACGACACTGTTAAGATCGGGGTCTAGGGCTCCTGTGCCATCGAGTGCTGTTCCAGTTACGGTGACGAGGTAGAAGCTTCGCGTTGGGGTGAGGTGTTCTGTGGTTCTGCCGACCCACAGTGGTTTTTCCTTGGCCCTTGGTTTCATGTTGGCTCGTTATTTTTAGGGTTTTTTTCCACTCCTTCTGGGCGCTGAGGTCCATGGGAGTTTTCTCTAGATAATACTAGTACTAGATAATAAGATAAGTAGCCTTTAACCGGGAAAAGGCAGGTATGGGGTAAACGGTATTTAACAAAAGAGACCTTTCAATAGGTACAAGATAACAAGGTAACCAGTATTTTAACTGAGAGAAGGCACTTCACAGTAGAATTCTTTAACTGAGTTTAGAAACTTGTGTTTTATTTCTTACACCAGTTTCCGCCCTCGGTACGGGGAGACACGCACCCGGCCCGGGTGACCGCGGGATACAGGGACGAGTGGCTCGGGCTCTGCGCCCTTCCCCTTCTCCCCCAGCACGGCGGGAGGAGAAGCGAAGCAGCGCAGAGCTGCCCGAGCCCGAATTACCCGCAGAGAGACCGACAGGAGCGGCCGGGGCTCCGTCCCCGAGCGGCCTCCCGTGCCCGGCGAGCGCCGACCGAGCCGGCAGCGGCGCCGGGCCCTGCGCTGGGCAGACACGGGACAAGGAGCAGCCCCGGGCACAGGAGCCGCGCCCGCTGCCGGCCCCGGCGCCCGAGAGGCGGCGAGAGGCACCGGCGAGACCTCGCCCCAGGCCCGTGCCGGTTCCAGAGGGACAAAGCCGGGCGGCCCCGGGCCCAAAACAAGCAGCGGCGGGACAGGGAGGTCGGGCGGCCCCGGCCCCGGGGGGCGCAGCCAAGATCCCCGCACCGGTCCCGGTTCCAGCGAGGGGCACGGCGAAACACAAGCCAAGGCAACAGTAATCTCTCGTTCCTGAGAATCTCCGGCAGGAAGAAACCAGTTCCACAAGGCTAAGAGAGAGATGTAGCTTCATTAACATATCAACCACGAAAGCTGCAGCAGAGAAACAACTCTCAGAACAAAAGACATTTACAGAAACAAATGACTATAAAGAAACAACAACCAAGCATGCCCTCTCAGCAGCAGCCAAGACGCAAAATAGACTTTACCCAAGACGACACACATTAAAATCATCACAAGAACTCACCAAGAAAGAAGCTCAAAGTACCTTAAACCCTAACCTGTTCTTGTATTTGCAGCTTTAACAGAAAGTCCCACTTTACAAAATAATATTTCGTTGAAATTTCAAGAGAAAGCCATCTAGTGATTTTGAAATAGGTTTTTCTATTTTGTCAGTTATAACTTGCCCAAAAATCTATATAAAAAGCTAAATGTAAAAGCTAATTCCGAAATAATTTTTCCTTTACAGGAGGTGATTTTGAAAAAATAGTTTGCTTGCCCAGACATCTATTTAAAATACTTACTTCAAAATTCAAAAGCTTTTGCAAACTACCCTTGTAAATTCTGCAAGAAAATTTTCTATTCATTTTCTTGAACAAAAGTTATTCAATTCATCTTTGTAATTCATTTAAAAACTTTTAAGTAATAATATTCCACTAAAAAACAATTTGTTTTTATAAATAGCTCAAGAAAATCTAAAAAACCTCACAGCCATATAGCACAATCCAAACACTAAAAACTAAAAATCAGATTTTAAGAAAGTCTAAAAGCAGTATCTCAAAACTAACAGCTGTCTGCATGTTTTTCAAAGTTCATATTTCCTATTAACGAATTCTTTATATATTACAGGTTTAATAGGAAAAGCAGACCTCTCCACTCAAGAAAAAGTTCTAACCAATTTTTAAATTTACTTTAAAATAGTAATATTTTCCTTTTTCTCTGCAGAAAAATTACTTCATTACACACATATCACACATATTAGATCACACACTGTCCTCCTAAATTTTATAGCAAACAGCAATGGAATAGCAAACCTTTAACCATGCATCTTTCATCAAAATGCACCAGCACTTATAAGGGATGTTTCACATATCTCAAAATCAGGCAAAAACAATCATGCCCAAACTATCAAAAAATAGCTATACCATTAATAGTATCAAGGGTTAAACCTTCAAAGTTAAAAGCAAACAAATGTCATGCAGTATCAGTCATTTAAGCAATTCAAACAAATTCATTTGTCTAATCACACGCTTCTTAAAGCAAATTCTGCCTCAGCAGATAAGGGAGAAAAGACCAAAAATTAAGACATTTCTTGCAAGCATTTCTCATTCCTAAACGCGCAGTTCTCAAAATTACACAATTTTTCAACAGTTTACCTCTGAACATGTAAGGAGGTTAAACTAGAATTTTCCATAGCCTCAACAGGGTCAATTACAATTTCTCAACATAATTGGCCCAGTGCCAGCACAGGAGCACTGATTGAGTTTTGGAATATACCTCAAACTCTGTTGCCAGTTTCATTGGGCAAGGTGCCAAAAAACCCACCTGAACCATCAAGTACAAAAAGACTGCACAGAGGGGCCCAATTGCTTTTTTGGACTGCCTTAGCCAGTGTCAGAGTGTTCTCTGCACTGTGTTCCACTTATAATTCTTTCTCTGAAAATGTTCATTTTTTTTGTCATTACTGTAACCTTTTGTTTCATAATTCATATCTGAAGAAGTTACCTCACCGTTATTAAGCCACTCTGGAAAGTTGCAGGTCAACCATTAGATTTGATAAAGCTTCACGTAGCTTATTCCATTCTGGCCTCATGCAAGATTTTATCAGCGACCCTTTTGTGAATGGGTGTCACATTGGCCAGCTTCCAGTCATCTGGAACCTCACCAGTGAGCCAGGAGTGTTGGGAAATGATGGAGAGCGGCTTCACAAGCTCCTCTGCCAGCTCCCTCAGCACCCTGGGATGGATCCCATCTGTGCCCAGACATTTTGAACATCCAAGCAGCTCAGCAGTTCTCTGACTGCCTCCTCCTGGATCACAGGGGGACCATTCTGCTCCCCGACACCATCTACCAGCCCAGGAGGACAGATGTCCTGAGGACAAGCCGTGTTCCCACTAAAGACTGAGGCAAAGAAGGCGTTCAGCACCTCTGCCTTCTCCTCATCTGCAGTTACAAAATTCCCACCCTCATCCAAAAGAGAACAAAAGCTGCTCTTACCCTTCCTTTCACCATTCATATATTTGGAAAAACATTCTTTTATTATCCGTTACAAGAGTTGCCAAATTAAGTTCAAACTGAGCTTTGGCCTCCCGAGGTTTTTTCCTACATACCCGAGAAACTCCCTTAAATACTTCCTGAGAAACCTGACCCCAAAGACAATATGTCCTGCTTATATTCCTAAGTTCCTTCAAACCTTGTTGCCCATCCAGGCTGGACGTTTGCCTCATTGATTGATCTTTTGGCACACAGGGACAGTCTGTTCCTGTGCCCTCAGGATCTCTGGTTTGAAGCATGCCCCATCTTTCCTGGACTCCTTTGATTTCAATGGTGCTTCCCAAAGAACTCTCTGAAGAAGTTTCCTAAATAGGCCAAAGTCTGCCCTGTGGAAGTCTCATGTTAAAGTCTTCTTGATGTTCCTGCTGATATCACCAAATATTGAGAACACTGTAATTTCATGATCACTCTGCCCCAGGAGGCCTCCAACCAGCACATCTCCCATCTGCCCATCTCTATTTACAAACAAGTCTAACACAGCCCCTGCCCTGGCAGGCTCACTCACCAGCTGTGCCTCACCCGCCTCAAAAACACGCCCGAAATGCCGTGGGCTTCCAGCGGCTCCAGGAGTTCCAAGTGGGCAAAATGGGGCCGAGGGAGAGGAGGCAGGTGGTGCCAGTGGGTGAAATGTCTTTGCTGCGAGCTGGCAGGGAGAGGAGGAGAGAGAAAGTGATGCAGAGTAAAGGAGAGAGCAAGAGCAACAAGGCTGGAGCGACAGAAGGCGGCGGGGATGGCCATGGGGCAGGCAGATATTTTGCTTTCCAGCTCTGTGGGAGGAAAGGGAGAACTGTCAAATCCATCCTGGAAAAGAGTGGAGAAATAGCAGGTGGAGAAACCGCCGACAATTGGGATTCATTTGATCTGCCTGAACGGCAAAGGTCCCCCGGGAGGAGGACGGGCGCGGTGGCTCAAGGCCCGAAAAACCCCCGCTCTAACATGCCGGAGGAGCCGCTGACGAAATGCAGCGAGCACGAGAACTACACCAGGAGAACTTTCCCGTGCCGCGGGCCAAGCCCCGCCCTCGCTGCTTTCCCGAAACGCTGATCGGTCAAAACGCCCAAAACATCGGTTCCAGCTCCAGCGGCACTTTCGGGTCACTCCTGTCCGGGCCGGAGCGGCGGCGGCCCCCGCAGCTCCGAGGCGGCTCCGGCACAGGTGGGACCCGCGGTGGGTCGTGCCCCAGCTCGGGGCTCGCTGCGGGCGGAGGGGGCCGCGCTGAGGGGCAGGGGGCGGTTCTGGCGAGTTCCCTGTGCCGGGTTCCCCCGTGTCCCCCCGGCGCCGAGATGGCGGAGGGAGCGGCTGCCCGCGCTCTCCTCCTTGCCCGGATCCCTGCGGTCGAGCCGGGGCCGCAGCAGCCATGGCTCATCCCGGTCGCTGTCGCTGGGACAGAGGTGGCTGCTCCGTGCCCGGGACACTTGCCGGCCGTGCGGCCCCGGGCTCGGCGCCGCTGCTCGGGCGGGAGGTGTCCGTGCCCGGCTCGGGGCTGGCACGGGAGGGAGCTGAACGTGCCTCAGAGCCCAAAGCGCTGCAGGCGCCCAGTGCGGGCACAAAGCGCCGCATCCTGCCCGCTCCGGGGCCGAGGCTTCTTGGCGCTGCCTTCTGTGCCAGGAGCCGCTTGCACTTCCCAGGCAGGGAGCCAAAGCGGCCGTGCCCGCGCTCGGTGTCCCCGGGCTCCAAGCCGCCGGGGCAACGGGGAATGCGGGGGACAACCGTGAGCAGCCCGGGGCCGCTGCTTCTTGCTTCCCCCTGGGCAGGCGGGCTCCGAGGCGCAGCTGTCCTGTCCCCGCTGCCTCCGGCAGCTCGCAGGCGTTGTCCCCGCGTGTCCCGGCACGGAGCTGGGCTGCAGCGGCTCCAGAGCCACAGGGGCCGGGCCTGCGGGCACCGGAGAGCTCCCGGAGGCTGCGCTTGTCTCCGCAGGTGCTGCCGCAGCGTCGGCGGAGCGGGGACAGGGCGGGACTGAGCTGGCAGCGCCTCGCTGAGCCTCGGTGTCCCGCAGGGCCGGGACCGGCAGTGACCTCTCCCCATGTCCCTTCTTTCAGTGTGCCGTCAGCGCGGGTGTAAAGCTGTTGCCGATGTCGATCTCGGAAAGGGTTTTTCAGCACTCCTGATGTCTCGGGAGCAAGGTGCTGTTTATTCCAAGCAGAGAGATGCCGACTATAAACTGGAGGAGAGTGAAATCTGCTCTTTTAATTGGCTTGTGAAGAATCAGCTGGAAGACAAATCAGACACAGAGAATACACTCAGAATCCTGCGTAAGTGCATGGATCCTGTGCCCTCTTGGGAGGGGATGGTGTCACCACCCACGGACAGGGCTGGCAGGTGTGTGGCTGTTTCCCGATGTCTACAAGAGCCCTCCTGCTCTGTTCGGCCCCATGAGTGGCTGCAACCAACAGCCCCAGCTGCCCCCAAGGCTGTGCAGTTCTCCAGCTGCAGCCTGTCCCCACCCTGTGTCCCTGGCTGTCCCCAGCCCTGTGTCCCTGCCTGTGTCCCAGGCTCTTGGCTCCCTGGCTGCCAGCTGAGTGAGGGGCAGAGTGGCTGAGGGCTCCCTCCTGTGCTCCCTGGGCATTGGGGGAGCAGATTGGAGGGCCGGCTCTGGTTCTGGCAGCCAGCAGCTCTTTCCTGCTGCAGGCAAGTGGTTCAGGTCCCATCCCGTGGTCACCTTGGTGCTGCTGATCGTGCTGGTGTTGCTGGTGCTGGCTTTGGCGGTGGCCTTGGCTGTGCGGTCAGGTAAGGGAGGGGCAGCAGCCTGGGCCCAGCCCCTCGGGGCAGAGCGGGCTCCCTGCTCCCTGCACAGGGGAATCCTCAGAGCTTCTCCTCTTCCCCCTTCAGCACCACAGCTTCCAGTTCCACCTGCCACTGCCCAGTGTGTTCTGGGCTGTCCCTCTAGCTGGGTTGGTCACAATGGGGTCTGCTACTACTTGTCAAGGGATCACGGCACCTGGGAGCAGGGTGAGGAACGGTGCTCCGAGCTCGGGGCCTCCCTGGCCATTGTCAAGGATGAGGAGGCCATGGTGAGTGAGGGGCTGCGGGCGGTGTGGGGTGGCTGAGGGGAGCCTGGGGGTGCTCCTGGGCCGGGCTGGGTGCTGGCAGGGCTGGGGGTGCAGCCCTGTCCCGGGGCCTGGCAGGGAAGGAGCCCCGGCGTGCGGGGGGAGCCCCGGGCACGTGTCCCCCCGAGGGGCCGGGGCAGCTCCCACTCCTCTCTCCCGGGCAGGATTTGCTCTTCCGCCTCCGCGGGAATGTCGATTACTGGCTCGGGCTGCGCAGGCGGGGCCAGCGCCTGCAGTGGGGGGACGGCAGCAACTTCAGCTCCTGGTGAGTGCCGGGGAGCCGGGCAGGGCACGGGGGGACAGGGGCACAAGGTGTTCCCCTGGGAGCCAGCGCTGGCTCTGCTCCTCCTTGCAGGGTTCCTGTCCTTGGCGATTCCGAGTGTGTGTGCCTGGCTGACAACAAATTTTGGAGTCACAGCTGCTCAAATGAGCAGCCGTATCTGTGCAGCAAGGCCCAAGCTCCCCTGTGACAGGGGCTGGAGAAAGGACCTTCTCCACGCTGGGCAGTCCCAGCTTCACCTCTTAGCCCGGCACAGGGCTGTCCTTCCTCAGCTGCCCCCTGTGCCTTGCACTAACTCTCAGGGTCACCTCAGTGCCTGTTCCTCCCCCCTGCCGAGGCCGGGCTGGGTGTTGAGAGGAAAAGTCTCCGCGATCCATCCCGCCCCCGGTGCTCCCTGGGCTCAGTGGATCGCGCTCATTGCACACCCGGCTCCATTGGGAGCCACCAGCGCCCCTGCCGGCGGGGCCCGGAACTGCACCAAAGGGGAAAGTGCCCGCGGCCGTGTCATGAGTCGAAACAGTATCTCTCTGTTAGCACCTTGGAATTCTCTGGAAACGACAGGGAACTATGGTGGGGCAGGTTTTAGATCGACACGCAGTTCTTATCACTCAGAAAACAGAAGGTTAGTTTTGGTAATACCCGTATAAAAGCTGAAGCTTGGTTCGAGACTTCCTCTTTCTCCCCCAACCGGCGAGCAGGTAACACGTGGGCAGCTGAGGGAAGCCCGGCTTAGGCTCTGCCCTCCCCAGGGCGGCCGGGCCCGGCCGGGGCTCCGGGAGCCGCTGCCTGCAGAGGAGACGGGGCTGCAGTTCGGCAGGGTCCGCTGCGTGTCTGGGGGCCGCACCGGGGATCAAGGCTGGGCTGTGGCGGGGCCGTGCCCCGATTCTCCTGGCTGCTGGCAGCCCTGGCCCAGGGGGAGGATGGGATCTGTTCCCCCACCCTACGCTGGGCCTTACAGAGCAGCTGCAAGCAGCTCACGCCTTCAGACGGAGGGGTGGAAGAGAAGGCATCCATCAGCCTCCCCCCACCGGCATGGCTTTGAAACATTTGCAGCTGCTGCAGCAGAGATCACCTGAGCACCGCCGGCCTGGGCAAGCTTTAAATCTGTCCTGACACAGACTGAGACTTTCTTAAACTAACCCTTTTCAGAGATGAGAGAAAAGGCCAAATTGGAGACATGTAAAGGGACAGTATGGAGATCACAAAGCCAGTAGAAGAAGAGTGACTTTTTAAGTGATAGAGATGATGGGTTGCCTTCGTTCTAGGCTGAAAATCTCCTATGGATTTTGGTAACAGGATAATCTTTTAAGTCATAGATAACATAAATTGGGGAGATGATTTGTGGATTTGAGCAAAGGTATCTGTGATGAACTGAGTCAACATTTTTTGTGCCCTCATGAGAGGTTGAACAGAGAGAGGTGAGAAGAAGTCCTCTGCCAGTGAAGAAGTGAGAAGACCATATGTGCTCCCTGAGTTGAAAAAGATCCTTAGTTTTTTTGAAGCAGTTCATTTTTAAAAGGTATCACCACCAATTTTGTGAAGTCCATGGACAATAGGTAGTCATGGGAAAGGCTATGTGATATGGGAAGGTCCACAAATTCTTCTGGGCAGGCTGCTTTTATGTGAAAGTTACCAAACCACAGGAGTGACTTCTCTCTCTCAAAGACTAAATGAAAAAATACTTTTATAAGTGGTACTGACCTGTTCTTCTGAGTTTTGCCTCTTTACATTGCTTGTAGAAAATGAACAGTGTCTAGTGGGAGAAAGGGTTGGTTTTAGAAATTAATTTCTGTTGGGGTTTTTTTTCTTTTCTTATTTACTTTACTTACTGTATGTTAATAAAATCTATCTGCTTTTGCTTCTAAGTTGAGCCTGCTTTTGCCTTTTTCTCCCAAAGAATCCTGTCTCTCAGTTAGCAAAAAATTTTGGCAAATGTAAAACCATTACAAAAAATGGTGCCATGACTCAGATAAGCAAACCTAAACCACAGCAGAGGGGTGGGGAATCACTGGATGTTTGGAGGATATTACAAAGGGAGCTTTGTTGTTACCAGTAGTCATTGTTTTGTTGCTTTGTATTATTTCATGCATTGTGGAGTTGGTGGCTCCCTTGGCGGAGAATGCAGTGGGGAGTGTTTGGCTGGTGCAAGAAAAAAGAAGGGGGAATTGTAGCAATGTACATGTATAACAGGCCATTCTGATGCACCAGCCAAACTGACTGTGAGTAATAATATCAAACCACCTGCAGTTTTGTTGTTAGAGCTCTCAGGAATTCATCAAGGTTACTGAGAAAATAGCAGGATCAAATGTAAGAAGAGAGCAAGAGAAACTGTCTGCAAGAAATGTAAACCCTG